>NC_090921.1:641815548-643025548 GCF_040938575.1 Ambystoma mexicanum
GACAGCGTCCGCGTGGAGATTTGGCACGCGAACAGGATACACACAGCTCAGGACAGCCGTGCTTGCAGACAGCGTCCGCGTGGAGATTTGGTACGCAACCAGGATACACGCAGCTCAGGACAGCCGCGCTTGCAGACAGTGTCCGCGTGGAGATTTGGTACGCAACCAGGATACACGCAGCTCAGGACAGCCGCGCTTGCAGACAGCGTCCGCATGGAGATTTGGTACGCAACCAGGATACACGCAGCTCAGGACAGCCGCACTTGCAGACAGCGTCTGCGTGGAGATTTGACACGCGAACAGGATACGCGGCTCCAGGAATTAGCGTGTGGAGGAAAACACGCTCAAAAAAGGCCAAAGAAGTTGCTGAAGGGAATGCGAGGACGCAGGTCCAGAGTTCAGCTAAAAAACGGCAAAAATGAATTAATCAGAAGCAGCGATCAGCGTTTCCACGCTGCTTATGTACGCACTGCCGTGATACACGTGACGGAACTAAGTCACGTGAATTTTAACGACGTGAAAAATGCAGACGTCGTTTTCCGGGCAATGCATCGAACAACCTCAATTTCGAGTAGAATGGTCTAGTGGTTCTATGGGCGTAACTCATTTTGTATGGAGAGGTCGTTCCTGGTCCAGAGATATGTCCAGTAGGCATGACATAGATATAGTTTGATGTTCAGGAATACTTTCCTTACTACATATTTGTTTAGTTTTATTTTTGGAAGGAGGTGAATTACTTTAGTGATTATTATTTTAGTTTGTTTGAGCAAAGTTACTAGTTCTTCTGTTTCAATGTTTTCTGTACATTCTCTCAGTGGGTGATGACTATATGACTTCTCTTTGTTTTTATCTGCTCTAGCCTTTCTTTGTTCTCTACTGAGTTGACTTTTAGTAGGCATTCTGTTGTAACTGTTGGAAAAAAAAGTATGTATTTCAAAGTTGTAGAAGGGTTACGTGGGTGTTACTGTAGAGTGATAAGGGTTCTGTACTGACTTAATTACATTAGTACAGTGAAGGAGACATACATGGTATATTCATATACTTACCTTGTGGCAGTTGAAGATTGTTCTTTCTTCTGTAGGTGTAGGTGCCATTGGCAATCATCCTTTTTTCTGCAAATGTAAAACAAAGGTAGTTGAAACGTGATAATGTTGAAGTGGTTTCAGTAGTAGGGATATATATATAAAAGGGGTATTGCTATATTTTTAGAAGTAACAAAAATGTTTTTGCAAATATTTCTGCAATAGTTCTAACTATATTTGTTGTAAGCTGGTGGTGTATGTGGGCAGTACGTGGAATCTGGTAGCAATTCCTGCAAAATACTGGAGCCTTATATGTAGGCAAAGTGGGAGCAGTTCAGGAATGCCTATGTTTAACAACATTTTAGTGAAAGACACAAAATATATAGGTGTATGAGCAGTACTAAAAATTTGACATTTCTGTAAAGGTAAGGAAAATGCACTAGGTAACCACTGTTATGGTAGTATTAACTGGCAATTGATTTGAGTAGGTGGGAAATGCTGATACAATATGGTATGTGATTGCACTGTTTGGATAACAGTACAATTCCAGATGTAAGGAAAAGTGTTGCATTAGGGTTGCATCTTTTTAGCAGGACTTTATTGAAAGGGAATACATTCATAGGTGCAATAGGAGCCCCAGCATTTTACTGTCTTTTAAAAGTAAGTGAAATGTAGCAAAACATTTGTAGAATAGTGTAAAGTGGCACTTGATGTGGGCAGGTGAAATATGGTGGCAGTACATAATCTGGTAGCAGTGCCTGTAAAATAGTGTGGCAGTATATGTAGGGAAAAGTATTGTCTTATAGGAATGCCTATTTCTGCACCATTTTAGTAAAAAGACGCACAGTGTATAGGTGTTTCAGAAGCAGCAACAGGTTTGCATTTTTAAAGAGGTAAGGAAAACGTAGTTGCTAAAAACTGCTATGATAGTATTTAATGGCAGTTGATGTGAGCAGGTGGCAATTATTGGCACTGTATGGCATATGATAGAACTGGAAAACAGTAGACCTTTTAATGTAAGGAAAACTGTTGCCTTTACGGTTGCTTGTTTTTAGCAGCACTTTATTGAAATGCAAATAAATGCATAGGAGCATTAGGAGTCGCAACATTTTACTTTTGCACAAGTGAGGAAAATGCAGTTGGAAAATATTTGTACAATAGTTTTAACTGGCAGTTGATGAGAGTAGGTGCAATATGTTGGCACTACATGGAATGTAGTAACACTGTCTCTTAAATACTGTAAACGTATATGAATGCAAAGCTGATGCTTTTTAGGAATGTTTAATGTTAACAGCATGTAAGTAAAAGATGTACAATGCATAGGTGTATGAGCAGCACTAACATTTTTACATTTCTGTAAAAGTAACACTGCTGTGGTAGTATTAAGTGGTACTTGAGAATAGGTGTTAAATGATGGGTCTATATGGGATCTATGAGTTAAACAAATTGTCCTCTTTATTCGGGCGCTGTGTGGAAGAGGACTAGGATAAGTGACAAAAAAGGTTACCACAATAACAGCTACCGTTCCTAACACACTAAGGCATAAGGTATCCACAACATAGAAACTTGTGACACTGTCATATTCAATTTAGACAGGGGTACACAATGATTTATTTTTTTAAAAAATACATATTTTAATGATTACATATACAAGTTCATAATATACTAAAACACATAAAACACATGGAAACAAATCAGTCTAAGTCAAAAACAAATTACTTGCCCCAATGATATTTCTCAATTTCTAAGGATGGCCGTGAGGTAAGTACTAAGGAGTGAGAAATGTAATGCTAAACATCAATTGTCTTTCTCAAAAAACAATCCAGCAAGTGTGTTTCAATAAATTTGAAACAAATGTGTGAACACTTAGATGTGTTTCTAGATCCAATCGATGCAAAACACATGCACGAAACAAATCTAGTTGACGTGTTTCATCGGACACCTTTTATTCATATAGCATGTTTGTATTCAATGTGTTGTTTGACACGACGTTTAACTTCCATGACAATCTAGAAATCCAAAACACATAAGGGATTGGTTATTAAAATGTACCCATCTTTTGTCACTATGTTCTATGTATTGGATATAACAAGACTAACCTTAAATTTCTTTTCAGCATGTCAGGAAACATTTGTTATTCTAAAAGCTGCAGCTTTCCAAATCAATGGCAGTTTTCTTTGCAAACTACAAAAAAAAAAACAGTACAATTCCATATTTATCCTTCTAGTACATTCTTCTTAATGAGCATAAAATTAAAATTAAAAATTGATGTCATTTTGTTCTACACCCTTTAATGGTAGTAGCCCAGAGTTTTGGCAGGTTAAAGTATCCCATCCTACAATATGTTATTTCTGATACACCCTATATCATTCTCATGGTTCAGAGAGTTTTTTTCAGTATATCAAGGATCCCTGCTGTTCATTCATTGTTATTGCAACGACAATGGTCTGTGGTGGAGTACTACTGTTCTAAACTAATTTCACAGATTACCCCAAAAATCCTTGGGATTATCTTAATATACACCTGCGTATATGCACTGTGATATTGTTGTGCGATTCACAAGGTTAAATGTGAGACAGTATACTTTTCATTAGTTCGATTTCCATCAAAACGAGAATAATCTCTGCGTCGTATCCTGTATGTCAAAGATACTTATATTACAGGAAAGTTCACAATTGGATCATTAATTAGATGTCTAATATAACGTGATATGATTTTGTACTTACTAGAGCAATATCCGCATACGTGTGTTCCGAGAAGGGGACTTGTCAACCTCTTTAATCCCTTCCATACAGGATGGACATGTGCAACACCCAAGTTACTTTCTGAAATGCGGTCTAATTAAAAGTTCTTTTTACGTGGGCCAGTTTCCTGCAAACTAAAAAACGTGGGTTAAAATTCAAACCTGTGTTACGCTGCATTGTCTTGCTTCCAAGTCAAACGCGTTGCCACTGAGCTATCCTTCCTCCCCAAGTTGAGTGACAGGGTTACATGGCGAGTTTTTGGATGTGATTGGTCAATGGATGTGTGACTGTTCGAAAGAAGCCAATCAAGGAGTATTACACAGTTAAAGGTAAAAAAGGTGGAAGGGTTTGCATTGTGCATTGACGTTCGTGGATGTTCCAACTGTTTGTGAACGTACTGCACGAGCCATCCAGATCTTCTAATGATGCCCTGCATGAAAAGAGGGCAGCGAAGACCACGAACATTCGGGACTATCTGCGTGGCGTGGGCGGCTTAGTGAATTAGGTTTACTGGTTGTGAAGGAGTAGTTCAAGTGTACAGGAACACCGTGTAGAAAGTGTTTAATGTCTTGTTTGAAGTGATGGAAGCGCGGCTATGAACAAGAAGACTGTTTGAATGTCAGGAAATTCGTGGATTTTTTGGGTGGAGGAATATGCAGAGCACTTTGGCACCTCTGACAAGCTTGGATTAGCAGAAGTGGCGGTGTCATGGCATGGAGTGTGTGGAATGAAATGGAATGTAACATGCCTGTACACACGAAACTCTTGTGTACAGGTGCATTATAAATGTCATATCATATCATATCACTGTTACCCATGTGTGAAGATAGGGTGCATTTGAAACAATCAGACAGGATTGCAATGCATTGTGGAGGCTTTAGGATATATAACTTGAATTTTGCAATGAAAGATACTTTCTGAAGATTTATGTAACTATTTCCAGCAACTAGCACTGCGTTGCTTCTCGAAGCTAGGTCTGCGCTCAGTAAACACCACAATAATAATAATAATAAAATAATAATAATAATAATAAGCGTTTGTGAAGTGTGCTTTTTAAGTGTGCTGTTCGCTGAGCTGAGCTGGATCGCCGAACCTGCAACCTTGAGAAAATTATTCACTGCCTGGATGTAAAGGGTAGCCCCACCCCCTTTTCCCAGCAGCACCATGTAACCTGGAGCACGCGGACATTTACGCACGCTCATTTGTGAAGTGTGCTTTTTATGTGTTTCGCTGACCTGACCCGGACCGCTGGACCTGCAACCTTGAGAAAATTATTCACTTCTTGGAAGTAAAGGGTAGCCCCACCCCCTTTTCGGAGCAGCACCATATAACCTGGAGCATGTGCACATGTACGGGCACTCATTTGTGAAGTGCCCTTTCTAAGTGTGCTGTTTGCTCAACCGACCCGGAACACTGGACCTGCAACCTTGAGATAATTATTCACTGCCGGGTATGGAGATGAACTAATGAACTGAATGGACATTTATAATTGATGCAAGTTAACTCATTAGCCCCTTTATAAACATGTTCAGTGTTATTTATATTACTTTTTCTCTGTTTTCAGGAAGTAAAGGGTTGCCTGCCCCCTTTTCCCAGCAGCACCATATAACCTGGAGCACGCGCGTTTGTGAAGTATGCTTTTTAAGTGTGTTGTTCACTGTTCGTGTGATGTGGATTGTGGGTGTGAGCCAAATACTTTTTCTGTGAAGCCGTTAATGGTGAGTTATAGTTTGCATGTGTACCATTGAGTACACTGTAACCTGTATCATGATCTTAGCATGTAATTTTAGGTCAGTTTCAGTGTGAATGACTCAGTGTCCACATATACCCGCCTGTCGTTCGTACCACCGGCCGCTTCCGTTGCTGTCTACTGTCACTGGAGTGAGCATTGGCAGCTGGAGATTACGTAAGAAGGAAGTCGCTTGCTATGCGGGTGGGTTTGTATTTGTATTTTATTGTTTATATAGCGCTTTACTCCAAAGCGCTTTACAGTTTAACAACAAGAAAATCATACAACATGGAACATAGAAGCAATAAAATATACATGAATCAAACCAGAAAAACAGCATGTGGAACAATTTGCATTTGGGAAGGAAGAGAAGAGGAGAGGTATGGGAAGGCGAAAGAGAAAAGGAAGGTTTGCTGTTATTGCACTCAAGTATAACAAGGCAGCTAAGGACCCAAAGACTAGTCTGCGTAATATCGAGGGTTATCAGAGAACTGTTTGCAGTAAAAATACGTTGAATTCTCTGTGTATAGCCCAGAATGTGCACCTTGGCATGCACAAAAGTGTTTGCTGCGAAATACATTACACAGTGTCGTACTGTAGCAAGTCCGAGAAATAGTGTTGAGGAATAGTCTTGGGGGCCTCATCTGCCTCATTTGCTAAATTAATCATTTGCTAATTTTCTAATTTGCTTATAACCACAAGTGTGCTGCGTATCTAGCTGCGCAGTTAGCTGGCATTTGTGGAAACTCTTTTTGTAGCCAGTACGTTCAAACGAAGCATTGAGGAATACTCTCACGATCAGTGTTTTTAGAAGGATGTCTGAATCTGTTAATATAAATACAAAACCTGTACTAGAGAAGGGAAGTGTGAATGAGTGCGGGAAGCTGAAAACAAATGATTGTAGTTCAGAATCCGGCCTGCTTCCACCTAGGCGTGGGAGCCGCAGAACGTGCACCCTGAAAAGATTCTGCAAACCTAGTATAGCAAATAAATTTAAAAAAGGACTGCATTCTTAACAAATATTCAGCCATTAGAGAGAGTAGATGAAGAGATAGTGACAAAGGAAATTATTGATGAGTTTAGTCTTCCTTTAGGATGTATAGGGGTGAAGCTCTTAGAGTCTATAATCTCTCTACTCCACCCTGAACGGCCCATGCAGGAAGAACATTCATTAAACTCCTCGTGCTTATCCTCGACAATGAGGACAGTTAATGTGAATAGGGACATGTTAGAGTCAGAACATGATGTTGTGCCTAAGCCCAGAAATATTACCTCTCCTTTGACCGTACCATTGTTAGCATCTGATTATACCGCTGATGTTAAATCTGAAGTTGCGTTTATAAATATTACAACAGTTAAAACAAGGGTAACTGCTATGGTACATGGAGCTATGCATTAGACCGATGAGAACCATCTTGACCCGACTAACGTTCTCAATTTATCTATAGATCTATCAGTAGAAGAATACTTTGGCAATTTTAGAGAAGTTTCATCTACTTCCAGTCAGCTAGAGATTGATCATAGCACTTTTTCTGACATCCAGAACATAAACCTAGGTGGGTCTGCAGTGATTCCCAAAAGGTTACTGAGAGTATAGACAAAAACATACAGGAAATTAAATGTCTCCAAGCTGACGCTGATATACTATGTGAATCCCCTAATAAAAGCATAAATAATATCAGCACGATAAGTATGAATTCTACTGACATGTTTTGGGCCCTAGACAACCTTTTGTCGACTTTAGAAGCTTAAAAAATAATTAGTTGTACAATCTGTGCTCTTGCATAAGAGTATAAACCAAAATCGCAAAATAGTTAAAGATCAATGTACCTCTACTGATCCATCTCTAACAAAAAGTACATAATCTGTTAACTTGCGGTCCCCCTCAACGTCCGAGCCATTAGGTGAGATAAATGGGAAGTGTCCTAAAATAGGGAAAGGTAATCTACAGCTCAGAAAAAAAGGCTAGCTCTAAACATGCCCCCCAATACTTTATGTATTATAAATGTCTTAGAATATATAAAAAAAATAGCAATGGCAAAAAAGAAACTGCACCACTATACTGAGGTCAAACAAACTAATGTGACTAATGATCCTTTTACCCCCAATTGTGATGGACATAGTAATGTGTTAGCAAATAAGACTGAGGATGCTAAACACTCGTCTGTCATCAAACCTATAGAAAATATTCCTTTGAAGGATCTGACAAAGTGTTCACTTATGATTGTGATGAAGTAGACCGTCCAGATACACGATGCAATTGTAAAAATAATTCCACCTTGCGCCCACAAAGCCAACCTACTCTTGCCCAGTTGTGGACAGCAAATATTGTGCATCCCATTCTTCCAATTCCCATAATCATTGAAACAAAAGAAGTTGGACTTAATAAGGCTCTACAAACCCAGCCAGTCCATCACTCTGAATCAATACAGACACTGATAGATAGAATAGAGCAGCAGTTCTTAGTATTTTCCATAGAGTTGTCCCACTGCGAGGAATAATGTCGGAAGACATAAGGATTGTCGATCAAGTAGAACACACTCATTAATACATTACTAATATATGGTTTTTACATGAGGCCACTCTTGACCTTGTATTAAAGTATGAAGATGACCTCTATAAAGCAGGCTAAACTTGTAAAATAGTACTGATACCTCTAGTAAAATGTCGAGCAAATGTTATGACATCAAAAAAAGGTGCCCCACCGGGTAGGTCAACTGTGAACATTGGCAAGAAATCTGATTCAATGAATGCGCCTAACAAGTCTAGAAAGGTTGCAAAAAGTATTGAGGCATCTGATGTCCATCAAAGCGCAAATGTGAATGACATATCTTCTTGTCCAAGAGCCTAATTGAAGGGTCTACCTGTGGGAAAGCAGATGCTCATAGCGAAGGTTATTGGCAAGGATCTACGGGATCCGACTGCGGCTGATTTTGCAGCGGCCGGACATTTTGCATGAGAAAGGTGTGAAACACCAAAAGTTTGTCATGCGAACACACGTACATACCCACACCCGCACACACACCCACAACACACCCCCAACCACACCATCAACACACCGCCACCCACACCCCCAACATAAACAAACCCACTTACCTTTTTCTTCACGCTTAGCCCCTGCGGCGCCAGTTCCCTTTCACTTCCGTGATCGGGAACCGGCGCCGAACGCAGGGCCCTTTTTCTTTTTTTTCTTTTATGGAGGCTGCAGGGTTTCCCCCGCAATCCCTGCTCACTATACTGTAAAGTATAGTGAGCAGGGTGTTTTTTTTTTTGCGGGTGTGCTGCGGGAGTGTCCCCCGCAACACCCCGCTCACTATACCAAACAGTATAGTGAGCGGGATGTTGAGGGGGACACCCCCGCAGGCTACGTTTTTTAATTTTTTTACTTACCTGTAATGCTACCACCAAAGGTTCGAACTTTTGGTGTTCGAACCTTTGATGGTAGCGTTGTTAGAACTTTTTGTTCATGCAACTGTTTAGATACAGTCTTTTTGTACAATACCTATTGGCAATGGTTGCCCTCTGTATTCAAACAACATTTCCAATCTTCGCCTCAATGACAATAGCCTAATATGCTTATGGAATACACACAGGTTTACTCATTTACTTGGGGAGGAAGGCCTAGTGACATACATTAATATGTTCTCTATTATCGCCCTTCAGGAGACCTGGGTGGTGGAAGAGGTCCACTTTGATGGTACAACAGTTAGCAACTAAAGGCCTGAAAGGCCGTCGTAAGGGGGGCTTGTTGATATCTGTCTGCCAGTTTTGGAAGATTATAGTGTTAAAAGAATAAACTAAAACAGTTAGGAATTATGCTTACTAATAATCATCTGAAGGTTTTACTTATAAACATCTACGACCCTCCCATTATGTTACAACAGTGGCTAACATTAAAGTCGGAGAGACCCTGATGAAAACGTGTTCTCACCGTTTCCCCACATTGGTGTTGAGAGATTACAACTCAGTATTTAAAAGAATAAACTAAAACAGTTAGGAATTATGCTTACTAATAATCATCTGAAGGTTTTACTTATAAACATCTACGACCCTCCCATTATGTTGCAACAGTGGCTAACATTAAAGTCGGAGAGACCCTGATGAAAACATGTTCTCACCGTTTCCCCACATTGGTGTTGGGAGATTACAACTCAGTATTTGAAATTGGGAATGTAGACCAAAATTATTAAATCACTTCAGGACCTACTAATACTGTGCAATGTAATCGCCAAAGTAGACCATTGGCAAATCTATTGCATCAATATGGTTACATCAAACTTCATGGCTATTGCCCTGGTGATAGCCAATTGGCCTACACTCATGTCACAAAAAGTAGTGCAACTATCATTGATTATGTTTTTGTAAATAGCACTGGATTGTCTTTAATTGAAGACATGAGCCTAATTCCCCGGGAAGAGAGCGATCATTTCCCCTTGTGTGTGCTAGACACCCCCCATGAATTTGCTGAAAACTGAAAAATGTTCTTGAATGAAGGGAAAAATTGGATCAACTGGAATGGGCAGAATTTGTCAAAAGCGAATGAAGTGGTAGTACAGTTGGTTCCTGTATTTACTAAGCAGTATGCAATGCAGCTTTCAACCTGTGGACCCAAAATACAGAAATATGTGAAACCTTACGAACTAAATGGAAATATAAATCCTCTCATGAGCGCACCAACAAGAAAATTAATACACATCAGAACTACGACCTAAGAGTTGTTGGAGCAAAAAAACAAATGTGATTTAACATCGCAGCTGTGATGTATCCCTCATTGGGTAGTAAGGAATCAACTGAGGTTAGCCTTAAAATTAAATGTATTTAAAACTCGTATTGCAGATGGGTAAAGATGCATAAAATGAATTGTGCGAGAGAGATCTGATTAATGGCTAACCTTGCTATAAACCATAACAATACCGAAATCTGGAAGGTGGTACGTGGGAACAAGAAACAAGAATGATCAATTAATTTTGGCCCAGAAGCAGTATGGTTAAAATATATTATATCTACCTTAGGCACAGTAGATGCAAAGGAATCCACGGTAGAGTTACCAGTGAACACATGGGAATGTAAAGTGACGATATTGGATGTAACAATAATTATAGAGAAGCTAAACAATTCACACGCTGCAGGCCCAGGCCCAGATGGGGTGTGCAACAGTTTGCTGGAAATGTCTGCACCAACCTGGGCGCATGCAATACACTTATTATTTACTGAAATAGATTGGAAGAAAAGCAATATCTTGCCAGTATACAAAAAATGGGACTGGAATATCCCCTCAAACTACCGGCTATTAGCGATGCTCGACATCCCTGCAAACATTTTTGCAAGATTATTACTTGATGAGCTGAACGTTTGAATTAGCACAAATAACATTCTACCGCAGAACCAGACAGGTTTTGGATCTAAATCAAATACATCCCATAATATTCTAATTCTCATGTCAGTGATAGAATACCTGTGGAAGAGACATAACACCAAAGTTTACTGCGCTTACGTTGATTTTAGCACCGCATTTGATTCAGTCAATCGCCACAAATAATGGTGCAAATTGATAACCTGGAATATCCCGCCAGGGCTACTTAAAATGCTAATTCTTCTATACAGTAAAACCTCAGTTTGTATATGTTTAGGCGCCGAAGGGAAATAATCTCAATGTATTTCGACTCATTGCGGTGTCATACAGGGTCGCATCGTGGCAGTGACACTTTTTAATCTTTAGCTTTCGGACCTTCACCAACACGTATACAAGTTACACACGTGTCCAGTCAAAGTTGGGTCAATCTCTATAAAATGGCTTGCATATGCAGATGACTTTCTTCTATTGGATCACACCCCTGGCGGCTTGCAAATCTTGTTAAAGGCTTTAAGTGAATACGCTACGCTAAATGATCTGGCCGTCAATACTGATAAGATCAAAGCGATGGTCTTTTCAGACCAATGCATAACTCCTAAACAAACAAGATGGACCTATGCAGGGTTAGTGATTGAACAAGTCCAGGTTTACAAATACTTGAGTCTTTACATCGATGAAAAATTGAACTGGAACTATCATTGGAATGAAATAAAAAATGATTGCATGGAGGTTGTCAATGCAATACGCATATTTATTACTGAGGGTATTGGCTACTCAGCACAGATGATATTATTGTTATATACAGAAAAAATATCTACCATGTTACAATATGGATTTGAGATGTGGGGGCATAACTTTCACGCTGAATTAAAAAAATGTGAAGAGAAGATGCTCCAAAAGTTTTTTTGACTGCCTACTAGTATATCAGTTGAATATTTGTTGTTACAATAAGATCTTAAAAGGAATGGAAGCAGACCTCATTTATAAAACTGTGATGTGTTATGAGAAAATGAGCCAATTAAATAATGCTATTCTTGCAGTGACCTATTTTCATGCATTTATGAGGATCGTCCAGAGTCACAAGATGGGCACCCTTGGTAAAATCCAATTGATACACAAAAAATTGACTGAGAGCTATGGCAGTAATTGGAGACATAGAAACATATGCCATTTTAAACAATGGTCGCGCTCCTTCATTAACGATTATAGCAAAGAAAACAATATGATGCAGCTATCAACTTTAAGTAGTAGTGGTAGCTTTATCTGCTAAATAACTGAAAGAATATCGTCTCCACTATATATAAAGGTATACTCTTGCCCGCAGATGTTTCGTCAATACACTTTAACTCCAGTGATGTCTTACAAACTAAAGGGGCAAAGTTGGGTATTTTATGTCTCAACAGGTTGTGTAGTTTGTGTGGAGAATCCAAACTTTAATCGATTAAACACCTGTTGGTTGATTGTAAGAGTTTAACAATTATTAGATCGCGTTTTTTAAAAGCCTATGACAATCAATTTACTGTGACGATGTATCAATGATGTGGACCAATTTTATGCAGGGAGACACATGAATTTTATATGTTTTATGGTAAAATGTTATTGGACAGTCTTTGAAATTTTAAATTCACTATCTAAAGGAGTGTTTTACTGAGCATATTTTTTTTAGAGATTTCTTGATTCCTAGTATCATTTTAACATGGTTAAAGAGATTTTAGTCCAAGTGACAACAAGTTGTTTTTTACTGTAAAATGTATCTTGTGTTTTATACATGTAATTGTTGTTGTTGTTGTTATGTATACATAAAGCCGTAGGGCTATACATGTATTAATTAAATAAAAAAATTAATAATAATAATCATTTTTCCCCTCAAATTAATCAAAGGCAGATGTGGAAAAGATCCTACTTTTTTGTTCACAAATTGAAAAAGCCATGCAGAACGTTAATAAAGTTGTCTGCATTTTTACAAGATGTAGGAATGGCAACTTTCTGGTATGAGAATATACAGTATGATTGAGTAAATATTTTGTAAAAACATTAATTACATCTAACTAATGTTGGAAATACGATTTTTCTGTATAATTACCAAAATGCTTTGAAACAGTTTTTGCAAAAGAAATGAAAAAGAGTATGTAGTAAAACATTTGGCAGCAGTTAAAAGTAAAAACAAAAACATAAAAATCTCTTTTAAGAGCCAAAACTATAGTAAGGAAAAAAAGCAGTAAAGTGAACTTCAAAAACCCTTTTTATGCAGTGTATCTACAGACTATTTTATCATTTGCATACTAAATAGGGACAGAAAAGGAGAGGAAGTTATTGCGTTAGATGGTGTAATATGCATGGGAAGTGTAAAATCCTTGAGTATGGATGAAACATCTCCCGTGCATGTTACACTTTATGTTTGATTTCTTTGTATGGTAGAGAAAGGTTTTTGGGATAGAGAATTATTTCTGTCACCTTTTCTGAATCTGTACTATAGAGAAGCTCCAGTATTTGCATTAGCAGAGAAAATAATGCTAATTAAAGAGTTGGAGAATCAAATATAGAGTCAAACTACTGTAAGCAGCAATGTAAAGAAGTATGTGTAGTCTGTAAGAGTACATTTTTTTATCTCTATTTTTTAACTGTGAAAGGTGGTTCCCCATGGAACCTTATTTCTCCTTTTTTAATTTAAAATTTTGTTTTAATTGAATTATCTTGGAGGCAGGAAGAGGCAAGGTGGGAGGGTGGGAAGGAAAGGATCAGCAACCGCCAAGAGGGAGGGACAGGTGGGACAGAGGAAGGTGTTGGGCCTGCTCTTAAATATACGGTAGGAGGCAGTGCGTCTCATGCGACTTAATGGCAGCCGCGAAGGTGTTTCGAAGCTGCTCCCGCTTGCAAAGAACTGTGTCACAGTACAAATAGGGGACTGTTGTCCATGAAATAAAATAAACAAATCAACAGCCTCTTGTATGGCCTGTGAGGCAGGAGGATGAATCCTCTGCCCAACTGCCGTGGATTGCGTGGTGCCAAGATCAGTTGAGGAAGATAAAGTAGAGGAGGTTACCCTACTACCAGAGAAGGAACAGCCTTTCTCAGGGCACCCTGGTGGAATGTGTGGGTTTGGCAGCGCATGGACGTAGTGCCAAAGGAGTACTGTCCTTGTTGGCTGTGACTGAGTCTGGCTCCACACTCTGTGCAGCACATGCAGGCAGCACGAGGCTTTGGCACCCCTCCGACGGTGGTAAAAAAACAACAAACCCATGATTCCTTACAAGTACCCGAAGTAGTAGGTACCTCCTCTAATTCATCTTGCTCTTCCTTTTACTCCTCCTCTGCTGCAGTGCACCTGTTCCCCTGTCCAGGTCCTCTAGGTGGTGATGGTGGCCCCTGGGGGTGGGGGAGGAATGGCCATGACAGATGCCATTGAAACTGCAGGTAGTTTCCAGTAGCTCCTAAAAAGAAGGTGCTCTCTTCTGGTCTGCCAGAATGAGAATGACGAAAAGAAATGGTGGGTCCCTTTGGAGGAACCGCCCATGGACTTTTCTCCTGTCTGCAGATCCCAGAGTCTAAAAAGGCAACTGAGAATTGCACTAGCAGGTGTGGCAGTGTAAGGTTTCAACTTCAAACTTTCTAGAATGGCTGAAAAATGCCTTACAAGATGCCCGCAGGGTACTGACTGCGGTCACGGAAACATGATGACATTCGTAACTGTCCATGACACTGCCATGGCGTTCATGAACTGTAAGGAACATGGGGATGGCACATGCACTGAGACATCCGTTATTGAGCTGTCGCCTTCACTAATGAATTTTAAGTGCATCATGCAGAAACTGACATGTCCGAACTAAGCAGCATGTTAGTGAATACCAGACATGAGGGTGACGTCAGCATGATGACAATATGCAAATACAGAAATATTTATAGTCCATGGACGTCTAATTGGCGTTTAAAAAAACACATTTCTTTTTAACATTTATATACATCATATTTACATTAGGTTACTTTAAGAAAAGGATGGGGAATCACTGTGGGAAACAAAAATAGTGGTATATGGGGTTGTAGAATATCATGATTAGGTGAAGCAGGAAGAGAAAATTCATCAAAACATCCGTAATTCATATTTCTTTGACGTGATTCAGGTGATTGCTGAGGGAAAAGCATACAGGTACAGGTAGGGCAGTGAAAATCCACATTTCTGAATACATGATTTTTAACGTTTGTGACTAGCTCTTTAAATTGATTGGTAAATTCTTCTATTTGTAAAGATAAGTTGATCATTTGGTTTTGCAGATTGGGGGTCTGTTTCTGGTAGTTGAGTTTATTCATGATTGCTATTGGGTGGGCCTTCTTCTTCTACATTATGGAGTATAAAAAGGAGAAATTTAAATTTTCAATAGGTTATGTATAAATTGTATTATTTTCTTTCCTATTTTCTTTCCTTATAACATATATTATTTACCATTAGTTACTTTTTTATCACTCATATCATCTTTGAGGAAGTACTCCTCCAGCCAATCAAGTGTGCTTGCCATTTCTGTCAAAATATACAATGGTCATTTTTTGTTTATGAATAAAGTTTTACACTTCTAAAATGTTTATATAATGAATGGTTACAATACAAAGAAAAGCAAAGCTTACTTACTAATTTCTGAGAGAATGTTTTGCACTGTCTGGTTTCTGTGTTTCTGTGTGTGTGAAGAGTTGCAGTGAACTGATGACATGAGGTGTATAGTTATGCTTACTATTTGGTATAATCCATAATATTATGTGATGATTACAAATTCACTTTTACATTTATAAAGGTTTAATTGTATATGATGTACATTTGGGGTGTATTAAATGTTTGTAATGTTGGTTTAAGTATAACATTTTGTATTAGAAGGATAACAAATATTGTGTTGTCCCCTGTGCTTTTGGATTATATTGATGCTGCCTGGTCCCAGGTAGGTCCGCTGCAGTCCTACGCTGTCTGCAAACGGGAGAGCTGCTGCATAGCACAGGAAAATGATTTTAGGAGTAAAGTTTGAAAATAGAAATTAGGAAATTGTAGGAAATTAGGGTGCACTGAGAATATCCTATGGAATTCAGTGAAAAAATGTTGTTAAAGGGAAATTATAGTTAAGGTGTACTAACAAAAACCTATGAAATTCAGGGAAAAATCTTTAGTTGAAGGGACTTATGGTTACAAAGTAAAATCGAAAAAAACTAAGAAAATCGGCACTTATGGTAAGCTATACAACCGTAATGAGCGCAACGTCCATGCACTGCAAAGACTAACACCCAAGACATCAATGATGAAATCACAAATGGGATTATCAATGAAATCACTGATCGTTCCACATATGACACTACTGTGTAACAATCATAATGGAAGGTCCCTACAAGGGGTCCTGTTTAAAGTCTTAGAAGCACTATATAAAGGGGGATCAGCAGGCCTCTATTGAACTACTCCATTTATCACAAAATGTGCATATTGAAACAGACATGTTCTACAGAAGTTTTTGTTGTTAATACAACAATCTAATAATACATAAGCAGAGACAATGGGTGTAGCAATGACCATAGAAGTAGGATATCTTTATCTGGAATTTATGGCTACTACAATCATAAATGGAAGCCTATCATAATCTTGACTGATATTAGACTTGCAATCAACAGCTAACAATGCAATAGTGACTACACACTTGTGTTAAAGAACCAACTTGACGAGATTTAAGACACAGGTAATTCTGCATTGCTCCTTCTCTTAGACCTATCCTCATCAGTCGATTTGGTCAACCACCAAATCCTTTGTCACCACCTCACCACCCATGTCAACTTCTCCCCTACTGCCACTGCTTGGATTGCATCCTTTCTGGAAGGGAGGGTCATGCGTGTCTTTTCAAACACTGCACATTCTGCGTCATCTCCAATCACTTGCGGCGCACCACAAGGGTCCTACTCTTTACAATATCTTCACCAGGCCACTCTTCAACATCCTTGATTCATTGGGCATAGCCTAAACAAACTATGCTGATGATACTCAAATATTGATCCCTCTATCAGGCAACTACACAGCAAACTCCACCTCCTTCAACAATATTTACTCAACCATACAGGCATGAATGGCAGCCAACCCCCTCTGCCTCAACAGTGATAAGATGGAAATTCTAATAGTAGGTTCTCCAAATGCCCTGAAGTCCCCAGACAAACAGTAATCGGCCTTCAAGATAGATAACTGCACAATCCCCGTCTCCTCAACAGTGGAGACCTTAGGAGTTTACCTTGAAACCTCTCTTACCATGTCCAGGCAAGTGAGTGCCATTTCCTCCTGAGGTGCTTACTCCACTAAATTCTTGAACGCAGCCAGACCCTTCCTTACCAAAGAAAACTGTCTCACTATTGCCCACGTGATCCTTGGCTCCAAGCTCAACTATTGCAATGTCCTACCCACAGGCACCTCAGACAAGTAATATACAAAGACTACAAGTGGTACAAAACCATGCCCTGCAAGTGGCCCTCCACATCCCAAAAAGATATCACATTTCTCAAGCTAGACGAGAAGCATATTGGCTCCCCATACAGGAGCACATCAGATTTAAAATCCTCTCCATCACCCACAAATGTTTATCCAACACAGCTCCCCCGTACCTCACTTATAGAATCACCAAGGCAGCTATCACCAAACCTAAAAGATCCCCCTACACTGACCTAAAGTCCAGAGATGTAAAGCAGGAGGGTCCAGCTTCCCATACATTGCTGCTAAACTTTGGAACAACCTCGCCCCCTCCATAGAGCTGAGAAATTGTACTGGAATTCCGCAAAGCGCTCAAAACACAGCTGTTCACATAGCTCGCTTCCCCTCCCCCTGCAATCCCCTTACCCATCCCCTAACCCTATATCTGCCAATTGTACACCGTCAATAACATGCTTATAATACTGTTTGTTTTTGTACCTGATCCAGTGCTCTCACCACTGATGTAATTCACCTGAACTGTATGACAAACTACGCGCACCTTACTTGTTCCTGTAACATCGCCTCAATGTCTCCTAATGTGATGAAGAGTTAAATCTACACTGTTTTTATAGAGATTGTCTGATTTTATGACAAAACACAGGACAAGGTGGTCTAGTCATGTGATAATCTGAACAAATGTGCCCAAACTGAGCAGTTAGATGCCTTACAATTAGAAGTTGTAAGCTTCTTAGTTTATGTACAACACATAAAGACATCTACACACGAGTACTGCTCTTTATTAATGTCTAAAACAGTTATTTTCTATGATTGTGAAATACACTAACTACCTCTACATATCTGGAGACTCGCTATCAGTGCTATTCATTTAGTGGTGTTTTTTTCTCGGATTGTAATTATAATCCTCAAACATCTGGACGCTCATTGCAAATGTTATTTATATGCGCTGGTGATTTGAAATATCATGTTACATGAACCAAAGAACTAACTGAAAGATAGTCGTGATAGGAGGAAACTAACGACTGAATACACAGGCTGACCAAGACGGTTGCACTAGGACGCCTCATCAACAGCACTCCGACCCTGAACCCTTCAAAGCCTCAACCAACCAGTGTCTCATTAGATAACAAGAGAATAGATAGTACCAACCCAGTTCCACACGCGAAGAAAAGGTTCAGACACACCTATCACTCCATACAATACTCAATATGATACAGCTGTATCCGTGCAGCACCACCTCAGCAAAATGGCCCATAAGGAACCAGCAACAACCCCACCCACAGGGATACAGCTCAAATGGAACCAGAAGTACCTGAATCAGGATACAGGCCCCACTAACCCAACCCTCAATTTTATGCATGCTCAACCCACACAAAAGTCACACAACCACTTATCTCCCAGCAATCCGCACGCACTTTACCACACTGCATCAACAACATCTAACAGCACCTACAGCACACGAGTTCTCACCCAATCCGATACTTGCACCAAAGCCCAGCACTCAGTGTATACTGAGCTGAAGCTGCCAATAGCACACCACTCCTCCCATTCTCCTCCTCCCCTCCTCCCGACTAATCCTACCCGCCCTCCTTCCTGTTTACAGATCCGCCAGAGCGGCTGGGCACCAATTCTGTTTGGGACTGTGCACTATATAAGTGCCTTTAACATAGCATAACATAAAATGTCAGCGATTGAACATTTCCGAAACAGGTGTTAACTGAGAAACGTTACATCAGAACTTGCTCAGAATAGTGTTTTTTTTTTTGTAGTGGATTACAAACAGCAGCTGCTGTTATCTATCTTTGTAACTTGGTGTATGATGAACACATCGAGCAGGTTCTGTTCACTGAAGCCAAGCGACGCTGCCACCATGCACACAGTTTTGAATAGTTTCGGAAAGTGCAGTTTTAAGAATATTTATAGGCAGGTTTCTGTACTTGATATCATGCTTTTGTGGTTGCATCAGCACTTAATCTTGATGATTGGCACGTATAATCAGCTAATACTAAACGTGTAAACAAATGTAATTATGAACACAGATTGGCACGTATCTAGATACGTTACTGTGACATCACGTAGGTCAAGTTCAGCTTTATTTATGAAGCGGCAGTAACGTTTCTTTTTAACTCCATTTTGCGAATTACAGAAACTTAAAAGTTCAATTTCAGCACTTAATTATATTTACCCATTTTATAGCCAGGGACAGAAAGTTGGACGAGCTATCACATACAGATTGAGGATGTACAATTTCGCTCGACTTCAATCAGCAACGTGACATCACGGTACACTGTGATGTCATAAACATGCTTGCTGTCATGATTTTGTATACGTGGCAAGCACTCACTTTATTTCAATGTGAGTACAGAATGCACTTTTGCACTAGCTCTGAATGCCAGGTACATGAACAGAACAAGCTCTCTCCTAGTATGGGGTAAGTATACAGCACAGGATGTTTTTACGAGTCTAATTGATATGCAACATTTTGTACAACAGTTACACAAGAGGTTACAGAGAGATATCTTGTACTCCTTTGTATGGGTATATCTTCCTACGTCTTAGTAGCTGACTTTACAACTATTGTTCTCTCTGACAGTATAAGCTCTTCTAGTTGAGGTAAGACCCCACAACATTGTCTTCAAGATAAGACAACTTCTATATTAACAAGACACAAGTTTCTGTCATTGTTCTTGTCCAATTATATATAGCAGATATATTACGTATATGCTTCAGTAGCATATTCTATAATTAGTTCTTTTTTTACTGTACTACCAGTTCGGGACGATTTTTGCTGTGTTGTGGTAAGACCTCTGTTAACATTTCAACAGTGATAATTATGAGTAGGACAAACATACATTTCTCCTTTGTAGTTCATTGTTCGGTAGGATTTACACTTTTCCTTCTTAATATCTATTACAGGCAGCATATTTTTTATATTTCACCCACAGATCTTTAGAGAAGTCGTTTGATTATTGTTTTTTCTTTCTAGCGACACGTATGGAATTGTATTGTGTGTACAAATATATCTCATCGAAATTGAATGACATTGTTATCCTGTAAAGTTGTATACTTATGGTTTCAATCATTACGTGGTTTCAACTATCTTTTTAGGTCCAACGATAATATAGAAGGACATGTAGGACATTGTGTATCATCCATTTTGGCATTATTCCACTTAATTTGGAAGTTGTACAATGAAGGGTCTGTCAATGAGCGTTCTTCATGTTATGTATTTCTAGAACATGCTCTGAGGATGGACCTTAATGTCTGAAATGCATCAGCACTGGTCTCTGAATCGTTGCAATGCAGTGGCGGCTGGTGAATTTTTTAACTGGAGAAGCATAAATATTTGTCCGAGATATGCCATAGCAACCGAGCACAGTGAGGGAGCCCACAATAATTAAAGGGGATTCTCCCACCGAGAAATGTTTTAAAATAATAGGTTAAAATTGTGCATTTTAGAGCACACTTTTTTTTTAGAAGAAATTGGGTAAAAAGCCAAACAGTTTGTAATTGGTGTTGTATGGTAACTCATGAAAAAATCCAAAAGATGCAATTCACCAAAAATGCACAGGAGCATTTGTTCAACACATTTTCATGATGCCTTTTCCCACAATATGTGCCAGTATAAAACATTTTCACACTGGCTGTGCCCATACATTACCATGCTGACTGCTCCATTAAACCCTAGTATTCCCATATAAGAACATCCTCACGTTTGCTTTGCACATAACGCCACTAATGATACTATAAGTAAACATGTCCATGTTTGTTCTGCCAATATATGCCAGTAGCTTCACGTATGAACAAAATGCATGTCACAATATGATAACATGTCCAAACTGGCTGCACTAAAATGCCAGTCGAGCTACACAATAACATTTATCATGATTGCTTTATCAAAGAAGCCCAATAAAAAATGTCATAACGCAATAAGAAATAGCTAGACTGGTTGCATACAAATTCCAGTCTTGCTTCATAATAATTGGTATAGAAACTGAATCTAGTCATTGGTCAACCATTGCATCCAAAACTACTCTCCTTTACACAAAGGTAAGACAAACTACTGAAACTATGACCCTTTTTGTAAAGAACTAAGCTTGTAAAACTAACTACACAATTCTGCATCCCTCAAATGCCTTAAAATACCATATTTTGAAATCAGATCTCCTTTTCCTTTCAATCTTTGAAACATTTCACCTAACAATCAAGCACCACTTCAGGAAAAACACCCTTCTTAAAGGATTTGAAAACAAGAGTGAGTGTTCCTCTGTACTCATTGTCTCATAAATGTTTAGACCTATTATCAATGAATGTCAAATTAATACAAGAACAAACTTGCTATGCATAGCCAACAATGAGAATCAACACCACTAAAACTAGACCCTTTCCCTCTTTATTTTAGAAACGCTCCCTATAACCACTTGATGATCCACTCAAAACACAGTGGGGAACCACGTGTCGATGCTGATTTAAAGAGGACTTACATAAACTGAAGATCTCTTTGACAAAATCCCTGCTACAGTCCAAAAAAGGATTCCATACCACAGAGAAACTTTCTATAAAATCAGAAATTAAAGTCCAAAAAGGACTGCAAATCATTAAGAAACGTTTTACAGAAACTGTTTCGCGGTATCAGAAACTACTCAATCAAATCTGAGAAATCACAAAACTGAACTAAGCCATCACTGAGAAGACAGATGGTGTACTTTAGAAATTAAAGGAGACAGATACCACTCAAGAACCACTGTGAGATTTAACTATCAGTTTATTTTTGAGACCTAAACTATCTATAAACTATTGCAATTTTCTGCGACTGTCTAAAGACAAGTACTATCAAATAAAAAACACAGTTTTGAACACTCTCCTAGTTTGTATATAATTTACTTATAACATCAACCGTTTGTGCAATTTGTATCACCAGAAGCAGTAACCTTGCTTCATGATAACACTTACCATGGTTGCTTTACCAAAGATGCCCAATACAAAATGTCCTACCAAAATACGAAATGGCTTGACATGCCAGTCTGGCTACATATTAACATATATCATGCTTGCTTTAGCAAAGATGCCCAAAACAAAATGTCATGCCACAGAAAGAAAAATACCAATGATCATGCATGCTTTATCCAAGAGGCCCGATACAAAAGCTCATGCCACAGTAAGAAATGGCTAGACTGGTTGCATGCAAATGCAAGTCTAGCTTCATAATAACACTTATCGTGCTTGCTTCATCGAATCTGCCCAATATAAAATGTCATACCACAATAAGACATGGCTTAATTAAAATGCCAGTCTAGATACATAATAACACTTATCATGCTTGGTTTATCAACCATGTCCAGAAATAAAATGCCATGCTTGCTTCATGGTGCACCAGAGCCTTGCACTCAGACATAATCACATTAATTATGAATGTGATTATGTGTGTGTGCAAGGCACTGGGGGAGGCACAGGGGGTAGATGTGTGTCAGGTGCTGGGGTCCCATTTTTTTTTTACAGGGCATAGATGCCTGGTAAAAACTGCCATGCCCACCCCCTGAGGCCAGAGCGCCCCACAGGCATACATTAATTGTGTGTGTGTGCAAGGTACTGGGCCCCAGTCATGGTATTTTCTACTGGCCATCTATCAGAAGCCCAATCATAAATGGCATTCCTCCCCCCATTGTCCTCCAGTGCCTAACATGCACAGATAACCGGGAATGTGTACCTGCAAGGTACTGGGGGGGGCTTAGGGGTCAGGCATGGCATTGCATGTGAGGCACTAGGAATCCCAGTAGACTGGGCTGGCATTCTTTAATGGGAATACCCAGTAAAAAATGACATGCCTGCCCCCAGGGCCCCAGTGCCTCACACGCACACAATCAATATGTGTGTATGTGAGGCGTCTGGGGCCACAGGGGTCAGGCATGTTTTTCTTACTGGACATCATAGATGGGCAGTAGAAAAATGATATGCCTGTCCCCTGGGTCCCCAGCTCTTCACAAACGCACACAATCAATCTGGTTATGTATGTGTGCCTGGCACTCAGGGCGGGCATGGTATTTCTTACTAGATATCTATCATAGATGACCAGTAAAGAAAATACCATGCCTGTCCCCTGGGCTCCACCGCACCTAACAGACACACACAAACAATGTGGTTATGTGTGTTTGCAAGGTGATGGGCTGCCCAGGGGGCAGCCATGGGGCCTTATTACGACCCTGGCGCTGACGGAATGAAGGGGGCCGGTACGGGACCGGCCCCCTTCATTCCGTCAGGACCGATTACGAGGTTCCCTTTGCGGGATCCGGATCAGGGTCCCGCGAGGGGATGAGGGAGGTAACAACGGGACACTTGTAATGTGCCGTTGTTACCTCCCTCCCCATTGAGCCCTATGTCGGAATGACCCAGTAAGTCCCCATTGCAGGAACCCGGTAATGGAGCCCGGTTTGGAGGCAGCCATGGAGCTAATAGCTAATAGCTCCATAGCTCCATGGCTGCCTCCAAACACATAATGAGGCACAAGGTCTTTTTCACTAGACTTCTCAATAGATGTCCAGTAATAAGATGCAATCCCTATCCCCTGGGCCCCACAGTGCCAAACACATACACACAACCAAAGTAATTATATGTGTATGCAAGGCGCTGGGGAGCACAGGGGGCAGGTATGGTATTTTTGTAATGGGCATCGATCATAGATGTCCATTAAAACAATACCATCCCTGTCCCCTGGGCCCCACAGCACCTCAGGAGAGCTCATTTTGGTGGGTGGGGCTGTAAATTGCGCAGTAATGTTGTACAAACCTCCTCCATCCACTCGCCAAAATCAGCTCCACATACCAGCACACACACGCACACACACACACACACACAGCAAGCATTCTCTCATTCACACGAGCACCCATCATTGTGCACTCACTCATAACACAAGCATACTTGCATCCATACACATTTAAATATTACATAAATGATGAACATACAAACACACACATTTACACAACATACACACAGCAAGTACTCCCTCATTCACACCGGCATCCAACATCATGCACTCACTCATAACGCAAGCAAACATGCATTTATACACATATATACTAAATACATGCACATACAAACACATATTTACACACCATACAAGCAGCACATCCGCTCTCATTCACACAAGCATAGATCATCATGCACTCACTCATAAAACAAGCATCCATGCACATATTTAAATAATAAATACATGTTCAACATACAAACACACATTTACACAACATACACACAGCAAGCACTCCCTCGTTCACGCAAGCACCATCATCATACACTCACTCATAACACAAGCATCCATACACATATTCAAATAATAAATAAGTGATGGACAAACAAACACATTTACACAACATACACACAGCAAGCACTCACTCATTCACACCAGCACCCATTATCATGCACTCACTCATAACACAAGGATAAACACATCCATACACATTTTTAAATAATAAATAAATGACCATAACACACATTTACACAACATACACAGAGCAAGCGCTCTCTCGTAAATTTACACAAGCTCCCATCATCATGCACTCACTCATAACACAAGCCTCCATACACATATTCAAATAATAAATAAGTGATGGGCAAACAAACACATTTATACAACATACACACAGCAAGCACTCTCTCATTCTTATGAGCATCCATCATCATGCACTCACTCATAACACAAGCATCAATACACATATTTAAATAATACATAAATGAAGATACAAACACACATATTTACACAACATACACATAGCAAGCACTGTCTCATTCACACGAGCACCCACCATCATGCACTCACTCACAACACAAGCATACCCGCATCCATACACATATTTAAATAATAAATACAAGAACATACAAAACACACGCATTTATACAATATACACACAGCAAGCACACTCTCATTCTCACGAGCATCCATCATCAGACATTGACATAACAACACAAGCATACACGCATCCATACACATAGTTTAAATGAAAAAGACATGAACATAAACAAACGTACCTTCTGCCTTTGGTCCTGAAGTTTCCTCTGCAGTGATCCAGCCTCTGCTAGAATGAATAGGAATCAGGAAGCGGCCTGGTTCCTGTTCATGCTAGAAGAAGCATTGATGGAAACTGATTTCAAAAATTGAGAACAACAAACCCACGGCCATAACAGGCAACATCTTGGATTGGGTGGTTTCTCAAAATTTGTAATTGGTAATAAAAACCTCCATGTATATGGTCTGACAATTACATAATTGATTTTTTAATCCTGTTAAATGATGTCATAACTTCAAAAACATTAAACAATGCCGCCTTCAGAGCTGTCTCTGGAATATTATATCCACCACTAGTCATCTAGACTGTCCCAAGACTCTGGTTGAGACCTACAATAAGTCTCTGGTGAACATGTTAAATAAAACAGCCCCTGTGAGGAGGAAACTGGTAAGGGAAAATTAAAACACAAAGAATTGGTACACTCCTACTGAAAGTATCGAACAAATGTGTCTAAAACATCCAATGGCCTCAAATATGGCCAAATGGAAATCCTTGGGAACGGGCATACAAGCTTAAAATCATTGAAGCCAAAAATAACTCTTTTAATGAAGAGATATCAGGTGTCAACCATAACTTCAAGAAGTTATTTGAAATCCTGAAACTTCTTGAAAGCCCTAAAGCTTTGGCTCAATCTATTCATCCTACAGATCAGCACTGTGAGGATGTCAGTTCTGCCTTTGCAAACAAACTTAAGATAGTGCATGACAAAATCAAAAAGGACCTGAACAAGATATGGTCTCCATGACCTCCACTTCCTTAACATCTAAACAAAATGAAGGGCAACGTACCTGTTCCTTCAAACATATCTCTGAGTCAGATATGGCCTCAATCATGTCCTAAATGAATCCAAAAACCTGTCGAGAGAAACTACTCCCATCAAAACTTGTGCTGGATAATAAAGCCATCTTTATTCCTTTCCTTACTCGACTTAGATGCCAAAAACGTAAGGCCAATTACTAACACCAACTTCTTGTTAAATGTTCTGGACAATGTAGCTACTAATCAACTACAGGCTCATTCCGAGGATGAACATATATTTCACTGTAAATGGTCTGGTTTTCGAGGTATCCATAGTACAGAGACTGCCTTAATAGATTTGCAGACCAATATGCTCGAGATGATGAACCAGGGGAAAATCAGGCTACTGGTCCTCCTCTTTTTATCCACAGCTTTTTTTTTTTTTCAACTTTGTTTTATTGGCATTTTCATACTATAACAAAAGGGCGCAAAACATTTTCACAAATTGTGCAAGTAACAGGCCCGAACGCCCCCCACCACCCGCCCCAAACGCACCCACCCCCCCCCCAAAAAGGGAAAAACCAAAAAACTTAGTCCTCATAGAAACGTTCTGCTGGGGAGCCACTGTGTAAGCTCCGAGAGTCTGGAGCTCCAGGAAGAGCGAGAGCATTGACTATTAGAAATGGTTGATGAACTACCATCGTCCCCCGGGCCGAGGGCCCTGTCTGCTCCTTGTCCCCCTTGAGGATCAGTGCACATCCCAACCCCATGTCTGCTGTGCCTCGTACCAGTTTGCATGGAAAGAGCTCAAGTTATTGTTCATCATTGCCGTCAGTTTATCCATCAGGTACATGTTTTTTACCTTTTTTAGCCAGTCCTCCTTCGATGGGGTCTCCAGGCTCTTCCATTTCTGGGCCAGTGCTACCCTTCCCGCCCTTAGCATTGTCTCCCACATCCTAGGGTATCGGGGAATGTCCGAGTCCTCTGGGGGGAGGCCCAGCAGCATTGTCAGGGGGATCTGGGGGAGAAGCTCATCAGAAACTTCGGCGATCCAGCCCCTCACCTTCTCCCAGTATGCCTGGGCTTTCGGGCAGTGCCACCACATGTGCCCTCTCGTACCGACCTGGCCACATCCCCTTGGGCATGCGGGGGACACTCCCGTGTACATTTTAGCCAACTTCACTGGATCTCTATGCCACCCCTGTAAAATCTTGAAGTTGTGTTCCATGTCCGCCGTGAATAAGTTCCCATGGAAGGCTATTTTAAATATTCTCGCCCAGGCGTCCTCTGAGATCTCATCCCCCGCTAAGTCATTCCAGAACGAGCGGAACCCCCTTCTCTCCCCTCGGTTAACCGTGTTCAGTAGCTTGTACATCCCTGATACCGCACCCTTCCTGGAGGTTGCCGAGTCCAGGAGCTTCTCGAAGGGGGTCAGCTGTCTTTTCAGGTTCTGGCCCCAGGCCTGGTCACATAGAATTCCCTTCAGGCGGATGTATTCAAATATGGAGAGGGACCCCTGACCGAGGGCATCCCTCAGTTCCTCATATGGCCGGAATTCTCCTTCTCTGAACATCTGCCCCGCCCACTCCATTCCCATGTCAGACCACGACTGGGCGTTGCGGAACCCCCTGCTTCCCAGTTTGAGGGGGTGACCCCAAAGAGAGGACATCGGTGATGGCCACGATGTTAGGTGTGCCGTCTGGGGACCCTCCCTCCAGATCGTCCAGAGGACTCCCAGGGTTGGGTGGGATTTGAGTCTGTTCGGAATAAACTTGCTAGGGGCCCAAAGGAGGTCTCGAATCTTCAGTGGGTGGGCGTCCATGTCCTCCAGGTATGACCAGTAAGTGCCCATCCCCTCTTTCATATGTTCTAGGAGGATGCGTAGTTGGGCTCCCCGGAAATAGAGTTGAAAGTCTGGTAACCCAAACCCTCCCTCCTCCCTCGGTAAGGTCAGGACCCTATTGGCAGTTCTCGGGGTCTTACCCTGCCATATCAATTCCCGCACCGCATTCTGAAGGGCTCCGAAGGTCCGGGCAGGGACTACAGATGGGAGGGAGGTGAAAAGATATAGTAGTCGCGGGAGAATGTTCATTTTCACAGCCGTCATGCGGCCGTACCAAGACAGAATCATTGACCTCCACCTCCTCAAATCTGCAGTGATTCCCGCCACAACGGGATCATAGTTAGCAGGGGCTATATTGGTTAGGTCCCGAGTAAGGAGGACTCCCAGGTATCGAATGGAGGCCTTTCCCACCGTTATTCCTTCCAGGCTGGCGAGGGCGTCCAAGCCCGGGTCCCGGGTTCTCATAGGGAGCAGGACTGATTTGGACGCGTTGATCTTGAGACCAGAGAAACGCCCGTAGGTAGCCATCAAGGAGAGGAGCGGGGGGAGCGAGGATCTCGGGTCTACTAAGTAAGCCAGGATGTCATCCGCGAACAGGGAGAGCTAAAATTCCACCTCCCCCCTCTTAGTCCCCTTAATCTCTGAGTGGGCTCTGACTGCTATGGCTAGAGGTTCCATGGAGAGGATATAGATTAGAGGGGAGAGTGGGCATCCCTGTCTTGTCCCCCGCGACAGGGGGAAGGGCTCCGACAACCCACCATTGACTTGGACCCTGGCCCTCGGGGCCCTATATAAAGCTGCCACCCAGTCCCTGATGTGTGGACCAAAGCCCATTTTTTGGAGGGTAAGTTCCATGAATCTCCACTCCACCCTGTCGAACACCTTTTCCGAGTCTAGGGACAGGACGCTCGCGTCCAAGTCTGACCTCTGGGCATAGTGCATCAGGTCTATGGTATTCCGGATGTTGTCTGAGCCCTGTCTCCCCCTAATAAATCCTACCTGGTCGCCGTGGACCAGCTTCGGCAAGACCCCCTCCAACCGTCCCCCAAGCACCTTGGCCAAGATCTTCACGTCAACATTCAACAGGGAGATGGGTCGGTAGGAGGAGCAGTCCCTAGGGTCCCTGCCGTCCATGGGGAGCACCACAATAATTGCCTCCATCATGGAGTCCGGGAGAGACCCCCCCTCCAGCACCGCGTTGAACACTTTTACCAAATGGGGGGAGAGGGTCAAGCGGAACCTTTTGTAAAAGTAGACATAGTACCCGTCCTCGCCCGGGGAAGTTCCCACCTTCATTCCTCAAATCGCACGCTCTACCTCGTCCTCGGTCACCGGGCCCTCCAACCCCTCCGCTATCTCCCTGGTCAGGGCCGGGATTTGGATTGAATTCAGGAACCCCACCATCTCCGCCTCCTCCCCATCGTACTCGGATTAATATAATTTCTCATAGTATCGGCGGAAGGCTTCGCCAATGTGGGGTGTGTCGTAGCCTACCTTTCCCACCTCGTTCTTGACCTCTTTCACTAATCGGCTTCTCTGCACCTCCCTCAGTTTCCAACCAGAATCCTGTCCGCCCTGTCCCCTTTTTCATAGTACTTTTGTTTGACCAGTTGGAGACTACTCTCCGTCTTGTGGAGAAGGAGATCCTTCAATTGGAGTCTGTAGTCGTCCAATGCGGTCACCTGCTCGCTGTCTAGGGGAACCGTGGGGAGACCCCCAGGTTGGAGTAGGGCGATTTTCTCCCTGAGGTACCTTTCCTGGCCTTCCCTTTGCCTTTTTTTTCTGGGCTCCTATTTTAATCAGGGTTCCCCGTAAGGTTGCCTTAAAGGCATCTCAGAGGGTATGTGGGCCCACCTCCCCGTTGTCATTAAGCTCAAAGAATTCCGTGATG
This sequence comes from Ambystoma mexicanum, assembly GCF_040938575.1. Lineage (NCBI taxonomy): Eukaryota > Metazoa > Chordata > Amphibia > Caudata > Ambystomatidae > Ambystoma > Ambystoma mexicanum. The sequence continues at coordinate 641,845,359 of NC_090921.1, forward strand.
GCCTCGAGGACCTCCTGGGATAGGACTACGTCCCTTAACAGGGAGTCGTTGCACTTCCATCTCCCTCTGCGTTCGTGTAGACCTCCCCTTGCTATTGTAGCTCGGACCAAGTCGTGATCAGACCAGGAGACGGGGTCTACCCTGTGGCCCGAGACAAATGGACGTAGGGTCTCGTCTACCAGGATGTAGTCTATCCTGGAGAACGACGTGTGGATGGCTGAGTAATATGTAAAGGAGGGGGAGTCTGTTCTAGGGACGGGGATCGTGTCCAACAGGCCCAATTCTAGATTGACTTTTTGGAAGGTGCGCGCCATGATCTCGTCCGCAGCCCTGGAGGACTGCGGGCCTACTCGTTTCCTGTCCAGGGTGGGGTCCAGAACCATGGTGAAGTCCCCCCTCACCACCACCGTGCCATAGATGAAATATTTGAGTTTGTCCCCCACCTCCTCCCAGAACTGGGTTTGGCCTTCGTTTGGGGCATAGATGGCCGCTAGGGTCAGTAGGGCCCCCTGCAGGGACCGCGGCACCAGCAGGTAATGGCCCCCCGGGTCTTTCAGCGTGGCTTCTTTCTCGAAGCCCACATGTTTGGCTACCAGGATGGCGACCCCTCTTTTTTTGCACTTGTGGGATGCACTGTGGACCTCGCCAATTCCCCCTCCCCGCATTTTGGGCTCCTTCCCCTGTGGCCAGTGAGTCTCTTGAACGAAGAGAAAATCCAGGTGTCCCCTTCTAAATTCCCTGCAGAGCAAGGACCTCTTGGTGGGGGTGTTTAAACCACGGACATTAAGTGAGCCCACTCCCAGGGCGGGCAGCCCGTCAGCCATAGTCACTATTTTTCTCTCTCTCGGTCAACTCCTCCCCTGCGCTCCTCCCCGTGTGCTCCGTTATATCAACTCTGTGTTCCCCTTTTCCCCCCGCCCCCTCCCCCCGGGTGGGCTTATGACAAAACCCCAACTGCCCCCCTTCCCCAAACCGTAACTGAACTTCCCCAACTCCCGTGGTCCCCCTCACCCCCCTCCCTGGCGTCCAGCCAAGTAGTTCTGCCATCGCTGGCTTTTGGCCGAACCACCAGCCTGCCCACCTCGGCCAGGCAATCTGCATTAGAAGCTCATCTCCTTGAGCCCCCTAAGATCCCCCGCGTCTGTGACCCCTCTGCGGACCCCACCTACTTGCAGGTCGTAGGGACGTTGATAGTAGTGAATCCTCTGAGTCTGCGTCCCTCCGACCAGGGCACGCCAGGGTGCCCGGTGCTCAGTCCCCGGAGTCGTTACGTTCTCCGTCCTTTGAAGGGGAGGTGGTGTTCATTTTCCTGAATTTCCTCGCGCCGGTGCGCTTTCTCCTCTCGCCGGGCGGGCCAGGGCCGCCGGGTCTCCCGTGCTCCGGCCCCGATGGGCCCCTCCGGGGGTTCGTGTCCACTGCGTATTCTTGTATGGCTCCCCTTATGTCCTCTTCCGTGATCAGGGTCGATCTTTGGCCCATGTATTCGAAAGTCAGGGAGAAGGGGTAGCCCCATCTGTAGCGCACTCCCTTTTCCTTGAGCACCTGTGTGAGAGGGCGGCACATCCTGCGCCTGGCCAGCGTGTAGGCGGAGAGGTCTTGGTATATCGAGACTTGTGCGTTGTTATAAGTGATTTCCCTAGCCTTTCTGGCCTCCTCCAACACCTTCGTCTTCTCTGAGTAGTAGTGAAACCGGACCAGAATCGACCGGGGGGCCCCGGCCCTGCCCCCCGCCCTGTGCACCCTGTCGAAAGTTGGCTCGGTTGTCATTTCCTCCGTGAACAGGAGAGTAATGATGTCTCGTACTGCTCGGGTGACGTCCCTCTCCGTTTCCCCCTCTATTTCGGGCACCCCAAAGATTCTGAGGTTGTTCCTCCTCTCCCTGTTTTCGAAATCGTCCATCTGTCGGGCCCTCTCCTCGTCCCTCCTCTCCAGGGCCTCCAACCTCATGCTATATTGTATGTCTTGGACTGCTATGGAGGATTGGTTGGATTCGACCTGAAGGAGCCTGTCCTCAATCTTGTCCACCCTCTGGTCCTTTTTTTCACATTTTTGGGCAATGTCGGAGCGCATGTCCCTTATTTCCTGTAGGATCGAGGCAAAGCCCCTTTCCATTGCCGCCGAGGAGGGGGAAGCTTCCCCCGATTGGGCCATGGTTCCTTTGTGGGTTAAGCCTTTGTCACCTCTTACAACCCCCCGGAAGCGGTATCTCTGCAAGGCTTCCCTCCAACTCATGTGGTTCTTCCCTGTGTCCTGTCGTCTGGATCCCCGCTGCCCCGACGGGGGGCGGGGGGTCCCCTGCTGGCCCGTCCTTCCTTGCTTGGGTTGTGCGCTCCACAGGTGTCCCAAATGGGGTGGCAAAGTCCGGGGGGGCGGGCACACGCCCCACCTGTTCTCAGGCAGGGGCCTCACACCCTTTTCAAGTGCCTCGTGGTCTTCTGGGGCCTCCTCCGGTCTCCTGGAGTGGGGGGGGATGGTGGATCAAGGGGGCCCAACCTTCCAATCCAAAAAAAGGGGGGGGACATTGTGGCTCGCTCCGTGAGTCCTGGGGGGGCACCTCCGGGCGGGCACAAGCCCCACCAACTGCTCGCGGGGGCCTCTCACCCTGGTCACCCCCGCTTTGGGCCTTGCTGTCTCCGGGGGGGGGCCCTGGTCCACAGACCCCACCTTTGGTCCTCTTGCTTTTGGGGTTCCGCCCCGCTCGGGGCGCTCACCTGTGGGGGGGCGAGTCCCCGGCCCGCCGGGGCTCCCCTTGCTCTGCTGTGCTGTGCTGGGCTCCGGCGCTGGTAACCCCCAAGGGGGGGGGAGGGAGCTGCCCCACTCCTTTCTTTCACTCCCGGAGGGGGGGGCTCCGAGTCCCCGGGGGCGCCGCTCCAGGCCCCCGGGTGCCGCCTCCTCCGCTGACCTGGCCTCCGGCGGGCCGTGATCGCCTGCGCTGCCGTTCCCAGGGGGGGGGCCGCCCCGCTCCTTCTCTTCACTCTCGGGGGGGGCGGATGCCGACTCCCAGGAGCGCTGCTCCGATCCCCCTGATGCCGCTTCCTCGCCGCGCGGGCCGCGCGGGCCGCCCCGGCGCTCTTCGTTCTGGTCTGGGCCGCGGGGGGAGGGGCAGAGAGGGCCGGACCACTGCCGCGTCCCCAAAGTCCCGAAGTCCCGGGGGCCCGGACCTCGGCCGGGTCGTTCCGCGCACCCTGAGGGGGGGGGTGTTGATGGGGGGAGTGAAGGCCAGTCGGGCTGGGGTGCCGTGTGCGCCCGGGGTGGGACCACCTCGCTCCTGGTCCCGAGGCCGCTCCTGTCCTGCTGCGTCTCCCGCTCAGGCGCCGCGGGCTTCGTATTCCGGCTCCCCGGGGAGCTCGCGCTCCGTTCTTTCTCTCGTCGGGGGGTCGGGGGGGGCGCCAAGTCGGTCACCCCAGTTGTGCTCGCGGGGGGTCACAGGGGGGGCTCAATCCCCTCAGATACCCGGGCCTCGGCGGGAGCTGTGCACTCAGGCAGCCATTGCCTGTGCGCCCCCTGGTGGCCTCCCTATCCACAGCTTTTGATCTGCTGGATCACAGACACCTATTAAATACTCTTACAGATATTGGGAATTGTACAACCGAATCAGCGGGCTGGGAATCATTCTTATCCAAAAGACATTACTCTGTATGCTGGAAAAGTGCCTCAGCTAAGTCCGCTTCAATTCTTTGCATGGTTCTGCAGGGGGCATGCATTTCGCCCACGCCATTCAACTTGTATGTTAGACCCTTTTGTAGCATCCTGAAGGAGAGGGGGATCACAAACCATGCAGATTACACCCAATTTATCCTAGAAATCAGCAGAGATTATGATCAGGATGTTCTGGACCTCAACACCATCTACGACATCATTGAATGGTGGATGACCAATAACTGACTGTGCCTTAATGGAGCAAAAACCGAGTTACTCTTGTTTGGAAACACGGCCAACAGGGCCACATTAAGGTAGGAATACGCCTGTTTCAACGTGAAGGATTGTTCCATTCCCGTTGTTAGCAAAGTAAAAATGCTGGGTGTGTTTCCTTAAATTTTAAGGAACTGCCACTATTAACTAAAACTCTTAAAGAACATCAAACCTTACATCTCAGAGGCCAATTGTGCCTCTATTTCCCGAGCCATTATCTTATCACGCCTGGACTATTGTAACACACTACTATTGGGGGCCAACAAAAAGTCCCTACAAAAACTTCAAACTCTGCAGAACGATGCCGTCCGTATTATCACAAGCATCCCTCGGAGTGAGCATATTTAATCCGGCAGACAGTCTCTGCACCGGCCACCCACTGTGGACCGAATTCAGTACAAAAATGTATCCACTGTGCATAAATGTATTTATGGCAATGCACCCAACTACTTGAAGTCCTGCATCTCATTATGCATACCTAGACACACACTACGGTCCATCAATCTGGGAATCATAACTTTCCACAAATTCAAAAGTGGTAAATGTCTAGGAAGGGCCTTTCCCACACTGGCCACTCAGATATGGAATTCCCTACCTCTGAGTTTAGGACTAGATAAGAGCAACAACACTTTTCGAAGTTCGCTGAAGACCACCCTGTTTAGATAAACAGGGATTACTGATATACAAGGGGATTATGATCACCCAAAATGGAACTTTGTCTGAGTCCTGTTATATATGTATGTCCAACGTGTTCATGTGCACCCGATGCCTGCGGTTTCCCGGTGTGTTATGAATAAATAAATAAAACTGTCAAGAAGGGAAACAATGTTTCCCGTAGACAGTTCAGAGAGCATAGGAGTGTTCCCTTAGCTGGAAAAAGCAGCTGAGGAAGTGCTCAGTGTTTCACTGGGGTGGCTTCTCCGTGATGGGTGAGAGGAGGCCAAGACCCGGTGGGTCGACGCCCCTTGGTCCATTATGGATGAGCTGCCCTGTTGTAATGAAAATAAAGAAGAGCACCAATTAAGGGATTTGTTTGCCATTTAATAGAATTGGTCATGGATCAGATTTAATATGCAGTAGTATTTACTACACCACAGCCGTCCCCATGTCTGGTGATTGCTATCATCAGAATAGGCTGTGTCTCAAAATGACCTTTACACGCACACACACACACACACACACACACACACACACACACACATACATAGTCTCCTTTGATTTACTGAATCCTCACAATCCCATTGTTGAAACCCTTGATCGGCACATTTCGTAACAGGAACGCGTAACTGTAATCCTCCCTCTGAGATTCTACATTGTCACAGTACAGAAAAGGAGTGTGGAAGCCCCATTATTATCTGTACACAGATCATAGTCATCTATGTTCAGTACGGTTCCTAAAACGCTAGAGAGTTTTCAGCGATAGCTGAATTTGGTATCGAGATCAGGAGCTATAAGAAATGTTTTCCTTAAATAGCTGTTTCGATCGGTTTTATGTTGCTACGCATGTCAATCTTTCCAAGCATCTTGCTGATGGTCCTTATGATGGTGAATACTCTATTGTAACAAGCTTCATGTATTTCCGCATTATGTGTACGACTGATTGAGAATTTCACTTCGCTTCCTGAAAAAGAGTTGCAGGCATGGGGATACTGGACTTCAGTTACCTCAACTTCCCATGGCCCTTTTAAATATACAGTTTTATGGCATAATTGGAGATGTGATTGTTTGGAAAATTGGAAAACTGTCCATGGAGTCATTTGATGGTAAGGTGATTTAAAAAGACGCATTTTCCAGTTTTGATTGTGTTTCCTTTTGTCAGCACAGCTGGTCCTTAAGGGAGCTTCCCAAACTTCATCAATCAAAGTTGGCATGCCAACCTTTCCATTTCACTAGGTATTCCTTCTTAGATTCTCTGCCCCTCATTGTAATAATCTTCTCCATGCAGTATTCTCTATCAGGATCCTTCTTTATTTTCTGCAACCTCTCCATGTAAAGAATACCTTTTAAAACCTTCTTGGTATAGACCTTCAAACGGTAGATGGATACACCCTCCTTAACATCTACTTCATCTACTATAGACAGCTGTGTCGTATTGATTGCTGGTATCACTTGATAAACACAGCTTGCAGCTTATATGAATCACTCACAAATTCTGTGCATATTGCAGTGGCTCCTGGTAGCATTTCAAGCACTCCTTTACGGCTCCTGTACCACAGCAGCCACTACACCTTGAACAAACACCTCCCCTAACAGTCACATTTTTTCCATCCATTTCAACATTTAGCTACTCCTATGCCAATTGAAAATCGTTACAAACTTCCCAACTTTGCATATAGGTTTGTTCTCTATTTTCTGAACAGCAAAGACAATAAAAGCTCACAGCTGTCAAAGTTACAGCATCTGGTTTTGTTTGCACCACATTTTACACATTTTGCTGCCAAAATTAATGCTTAGCTTTACAATTCAAAGGGGAGAGCTAGTCAAAGCAGTTGTTTAAGATCGCACCATATTTACATTAACAACATCATCAGAGCCTTGCCTTCATCGCACATGGCTTCCGCAGGGACTTCATCCTCAAATTGTTGCACAAAGATGTCTTCTAACCCCTCCATATTCTGATAGAAGCCATTATAGTTCTTGTCCTCTTTCGAATCACCATCAATAGCTACCTTGGTTTCCCAGTTAAAGCAGTCTTCGTCCCAATAGAAAATGTCAGCAGAATTATTCAAAGTCAAAGGCTGGTATTGGTGAACAACATTTAGTGTCACGTCACAAGCATCCTCATCCGTTGCTTGCTGGCTTTACAGTTGACAGCAAACATACACTGCCATTTTATTTCTGGTTACTTTGTTCTCTTACAAGTTGTTTCGGGTTGGTCAGCAGGGATCTTGTATGGTTAGGGTTAAAAGCATGCATTGAAATGATAAGCCAGTCGTGTTCCCTTTATATGTAGCTAAGACCTCCCTGCCTACCACACTTGTGCTGCCTGCTCTGGTTGCTTACGCGTTTCCATACATGCTGTTCTGCTTGACAGGTGTCCAGACTAATAGGGACATGTCCGGTGATGCAGCAGCTGTTCAGACCATTATGGCCTCTATACCTTTGTCACCCACATGTCCCAATCTATGCTGTAATATTACATGTTTTAGGACAATACAATGAATTTGATTTAAAAAAAGTAACACACAAAAGAAATTTAAAAACATAATTGTTATATAAAAAAAGGAAATTAAATAAACCTTAGTATAAAAAGAAATCAAAAAGTTGTATATAAAAAATTATCAAACGAAATTATAAAGTGGTGGACATCATGACCTAGGGGTCAACCCCCTGGGGAGCAACTGTTACTTAGATGAAAGCTCTCCCGATGTACTATTCAGAGGCTATTTTATGCGGGAATGTATTGAGATTGAAGCCTCTCCAGCAGCATAACCATTGGATAGGACAGAGATGCTGTCAATTGCCCCTCAAAGAGTGGGGAAATGCCGGGAGCATATTTCCTGCTCTATGCACCCGCTGTGTCAATGAATTCAGTAAAAAAAAAAAATTGCAGGTGGTCGAAGACAGGAGAGAGCTTGTCTCAGCCCGTTTAGTTTTTATTTTTGCCATTCATGCTATTAACTGCACTTTTAAAATGGACTCCTATAAGTTTGAACATTTCTTTGGTGTATAGGGGCCACAGACTGACCTGGAAAAATCGGTTACACTTGGGGGGATGGGCCTTACTGACCTGTTGTATTACTGGATTAGCCAGCTAAAGATCAATAACCCTTTTATCTTGGACTGAAAATAACGTGATTTCTGGTCAAGCTGAGTGCTTTCATAGAAGCCCCCTATCTTTAGTAGGGTTTGCACAACAAAACTCTGACTCCCGCCATATAGAGAAAGATAAGATGTAAGATCTTAAAGAACTTTTCTATTACTTCCCAAGAAATAAAGTACAGATTTAGCATTCTTTACTTGTCTCGCTATACATATTTATGAGATTCTCTGCGGGCACCTGTTCATCTATTTGTCCTCAGAACTGGGCAAAAAGTTTCAAACTTTGAGGGGCACAACCTTTTCTGAGGACACAATTGAATGAAATTGGGTGATTCTATCAATTGATTGACATATCTTCAACTTTCCCATTAAATAAATCTGTTCTGCATCCCCTAGAAAGAGTGGGTGCCTATAATAAAGGTTGTTCCCCCTCTACCCATGAAAAGACAAGCCATTAACAGAAGGGCATAGTGAATATCCGCTCCTGAGGGATGAAAAACTGTAATCCCTCTGGTCCATTCTCGAAAGACCTTTGCCATTGTTGGAGAAGTACCTTGCAATATTCTCCATGGCATTGTCAACCCTGAACACCACAAGAAAAAAACGATCTTTTCACAATATTTGGGTTGTTTTGGCCAAGATGAGGATGCTGAGGATATTCACATGTGTATCACATGAGCGATTGTGTTATGCCGGAGCATGTCCAGGTGTTTTGTTCAAAGCCAACAAGATAATGGAGAAAAACCATTGATTGGCAGTTACTGTATAAGGTCTCCACATTGCATTGGAACGTGGCTGCTCCTAATCACCATATCAACTTGCATACATATTACATTGTTTGGTCATATTAACTGCAGTGCTAGGAGAAAACATGCGTGCATCACACTGGTTTTCATTCTCTCTACATCGAAGCACTCACACAATATCACTGAACAAATCCGATAGGTATTGTTCAGCAATGCTGCTGATGGTCAAATAATTCCATTTCTGGGTGTCAGACAAACATTAATGTTTTTATTGTACCTTTCACCTGAAAATGGGATTCATAAAGATTGTGGGTGAATTTAGGTGCAATTTACACCAGATGAAAAATGTACACCTCTCTTAGTGGCAGCCTAGCCAGAGCAATCTGGGCAAGTGCAAACTGCACCAGCGGAGCCCAGGTTGAAACAAAAAATATTATACCCCAATGTATTTCTTTTTTCTCAGACCAAAACAAATTAGCACTTTCTCCACACAATCCACTTACTTGTAAATTAAGCAAAGATAAATCAGAAGGGCATTAGGAGAATGACGGCCAGCAAAGGAATGACATTGGATTTATGTTCTTATGAGGAGTTAGCTCACTGAGATCCAAAGAGAGTGAATGACTACAGAATCGGTAAAAACTAGCAGCTGAAAGAATTAGGTAAATAGGTCTTATTATTATTTTTATTTTTAATATAGTGCCAGCCGAGAACACTGTCACTTTGTAAGACCCCATTTTGAAAAAGGGAAAAGGTGTAGGTAGCAGGAAGGAGAGAGGGGTCTGGGTTTTCGAAGCCTAGGTACCTTCAGGAGCAGTGAAGTGCAAGGGAAGGGGGGCTGGCTTAGTGCAGTGAGTTGAAAAAATGCAAGATACAAGATTGAATAAGTGCAGCAGCACAACAGTCAACATGGTGGGAAGACCAGATTGTCCAGATGGGTCTTGAAAACAATAAGGGCCATCAACCACATTATGAACCAGTTTCAGCGGAGGCTGGTGAATGTTTAACTGGAGGGTAAGTATTTCCCTGCCAAAGTGTCCGAGCATAGCGAGGGTGCCCGAAGCAATCGAAGAGGATTCACTCACCGACAAAATCTTTCACATAATTGTTACAATGGCACAGTTTACAGAACACTTTCTGTGAAACATTGGTAAAAAGCCAGACAGTTTGCAATTGGATTTGTAGGTTAAGTTATGAAAAAATCCAATAGATGCAAGTCACCAACAATGCGATGGAGCATTTCCCTATGCATTTTCGTGATGCCTTTGCCCACAATATATTCCAGTTTAAAAAAAATGTCAACCTGGCTGTGCCCATACATTTACATGCTCACTGCACCAGTACATGCCAGTATTCCCACATAAGAATATGCTTTGAGCATAATGCCAATAATGATGCTATAAGAAACCATGTCCACGCTGGCTCTGCCAATATATAGCAGTATTTGTATTTGGGCCTCCAACCCATTGGAGGGATGTAGGTATCCCCACGTAAGAACATACAGTTGGCTTTGCCATTAACCATGATTCAATACAAAAATAGGTCAGAACTGATGGCACCAATTTAAGGAGGACTGTAAATGTAATAACCCTTATCGTGTTTGCTTTACCCTTGATTCCCAGTAAAGAAAATGGCATGCCTCAGTAAGCAATAGCTAGACTTGCTCCACCAAACGCTAGTCTAGCCATGTAATTACACATATTTTGCTTTCTTTATCTATGCCTCACTCCCCCCACCCTCCATCATTGCCAGAGTCTAAATCAGTGCCCTTGCCTGGCAACATTTAACAAACGCATATTCATCCAAGATTCACTTGTTCATTCACATACAGCATTCACTCGCCAATTCACATTCACACTCCGACACCATGGACACGCCCATTCGCACATACCCTCAGCCACCCACAGACCATACATTCACTCATTCATGCACACATAATACATTAAAGTTAATTTTAGCTTCAGCCCCAGGCCGGACTATGTTCCCTGTCACCCCACAAAAGCCCTCCGAGTCCTGCGGGGCATGAACAGCAATCAGGAGCCAGGAAGAGCTGAAATTCCAGCTCCACAGACTGCCTAAATGTGTGAGGAGGAACAGAAGCGCAACATTCAGAGGTGTAGTTCCGGTCAGTGATGAAAGTGATGAAAGGGGCACATGTTGACGATTTAAAAGAGCATGTTTTGAGAAATTATCTGATGGGTCTTCTGCGTGCACTGTGTGTGGAGTGGAGTGAGTTTCATAGTAGTGTTGCCATGTGGGCGAAGGGAAAGCCCTCCCACTGAGAGAAGGAATTCTCTATTAACATAATAGAGGGTGAGTGAGCCTTTCCTCTGGTCTGTAATGCCGCAGTCTGATAGCAGAGAAGTACATTTCTTCTGGTCATATGGTCATAGAAATACAGATTAAATCATAAAATAATTAAACAAAAAAGTTCCTATTTTATATTTCAGGTCATCAATCCCTGTCCTGTTTGAGCAGTTGTCGCAGAATTCATTCCACTGGGTCATTGACGGTATGTGCGCTGAACTGTTGTCATATCTGCAAAATGCACCACTGGAACCACTTGCATGTTTCCAGTTACAGTACCTACCTAGCAGAGGATGGAATATGAAGCGTTATCAAAAGACGCTTCTATCCACCTCATCTAGCTTTCTATTGTCACATGGATCCACAGTTTACTGTCTGTAGATTACTTATCAATTCTACTTACAACACAACAGTATTTTTGGACCATAAGTAAAGTATGATTATGATGAAGAAAAAAATTGTAAAATTACATATGATTCACTATTTTATTCTTTAAAGCCATCCCTGTGCGCTCTGAGGCCCATGGCCGTGTGGCGCTTTATACAAGTTAAAATAAATAAGTAAATACCACTCTTTCATTTTAATATTATTTACAGCAGAGCATTTGACTGCAAGTGTACCACAACTTCAGTCGCTTCTTTATGGCTGCATGACTGCTAACTTAATTGTAACCATGCAACTTGCAAAGAAATTGAATGCAGGCTACAGAATATCTAAAACCCCTTCATTGTTCCTCTTTGAACGCTGAGGCTAGTTCGGTCACTGGTTGGCCCTCTCAGGCTGTGAGGGAGGATAATGTCTTCCTGAATCTCAGAAAAGTTCACCTCTCCAACAAAAGGTTGTCATAACTAACAAAGTATTAAGTAGGCAAAGATTCATATCAAAGTAACTATTCCAATGTTACCTGTCAGAACATATAACCAAACATATTAGCATCAATGAAAGGGGATTTGCATGGTGTTTTATTTGCAGTAATGTTACTGCCATAAAAATGTTTTTTCACCTATCACAGTGATTGGAAACGTTATCTGTGCTTGATATGGTTGCTCAAACATCAATTCCCACTCATGAGGTTCAGCACTTTCTATCACTCATGGACTTCACAGCCTAAATCTAATGCTCTATTCAGCCAGTACTATACTGCATCTAGGCCTATAAGGTTGATTAGGACGGTGGTGATCGTCATTAGAAATAGAAAAACGCACATGTATAACATCTTTGACGGTAACTGAAATACAGCTTGGTCTTGCTAAGAAATTAGTCAGTTTCCTCTGTCCCTTTATCTCTGAAACCTAATCACTGATGGATTAACATAAATATATCATTAATGACATAGGTAGGATGTAGATTGGAAATTAGCAATGAAAGTACAAAGTAGCAAGGTATGGTCTAAAATCACTATAAAAGCACATTTAATTCCAGTCTAAACCCAACGCAATATGAAAATAAACAAAAAGTAAAAATGGCATACACCATTTTCTTTTATTTACTGTAAATAAATTGCATACGTCTGAACAAATAATGCCAATAATTAATGGTCGCCTGTGAGAATCACCTGGTGCAATTTTAACATCAAGAGCCTGTGGGCACATATAGGCACATATAGGTGACTCATTGTAGGGATAGAGATATTGCCAGCTAAAGCAGGACAGCCAACACCTGACCCTTCAATTAAGTATACATTACTTGTAGTACGAAGTTTGTTACTCTACTGTTAGGGTGTTATCATTTAAGAAACAAGCACAAAGGCCATTGTCCCTTATGTGCTCAGAAGGTATGCTTGAATTATTGTCACAGATATGTCATGTATAAAAATGTGTTCATTCTTATTTTCTGAAAATGTTCTTAACATCCAAACAAGCTGTATTCCGATAACAATAATCCATCAAAGCATAACAATCAATAACACTGTTGAGACATCACAGAAATACAGATACAAATTTCACACTTACATATTACATCACAATCATTCATCAAATATTAGACCAAAATTCAAATCTCTCTAAAAAATCAGTATCTCACATGTTGCTTTACTAAGTTCCTCATGGTCTCTCTTATTTGCTAAGCCCCTTCTATAAAAATCTTACAAATATCCACATAATTTCAGGATTAATACATGTTTTAAAAAATACCATAGTAGTATTAATTTTAAAAAGTCTATTTGTTACTTTAAGTGGAACTATACATTTCTTTCTTAGGTTTTCATATATAGGCCATATACATAAAACATGATGGATAGTTTCCTTACAGTTTTGACACATGGGGCAGTTATCTGTATATCGTTTATCCAATTTTCCATCCAATTTACAATTGGTAAAAGATTCAATCTAAATAGTATGAACAGCAATACCCCTGGGTCTGATGCGCATTATAAATGATAAAACAAATAAACTATTTAATAGGTAAAAAAACAACTTCTAGATATAGAGGATTGGTTGGGTACTACATAGTAAAAATAATACACTCTTAAGGAATACTTTTTTCTCCAACCTTAATTGGCACTAGTGTTTTATTTCCCCAGAGTCTGCTCCATAGAGAGCTACGGAGCAGGTCTGCAATTTATATACCACTAACATTTCCACAGATGCTCTTCCCCCAACTTTTCTATCAAACTCTAGGTTTGTACCAGCATGTTGTCTCAATATACAGTGGTTACGTTCTATCTGCATTGTCCATGATCCATTAGCTGTTAATCTCACCCCTTAGTAATCAAAATGTTTGACCTGTTGAATAGCCTCCCCTTTATATTCAATATACATGTTTTCTTTAATTTCTTATGGTACACCATTGATACCATTTTTGTCATGTGTATTTCCATTAAACAGTTTTGGCAAAATGTTTCTATGCATTGAAGTTCCTATTTTATTCCAGTTGGAAATTGGGATATCAACACCACGTCATCTGTATAAAGCCGGGTTCCAATGTTTCCATTATTATGCCTTGGTGCATCACCTTCACAGTTTGTATCATTTCAGCTAAAATATTTATATACAGGGAGAAGAATATTGGTGACAGGATGCAACCCTGCCTGACCCCTTTATCAATGTCAAAGGCCTCTGTGTACTCACCTCCATACCCTATCTGATCTTAGCTTGGTTGTTCTCATATAAAGCGTTAATTGAATTGACAATTGATATCAGTGTGAGCAGTTTACACAGAACTGACCATAAGAGGTCCTTGTCTGCTTGATCAAACATGGCTTTTGAAATCAATAAAAACAAGAAACAATACATTGGTGCTATTTGCATTATGGGTAATTAATGGGACAGCTGAAGATGCATGGAGGCTTTTGGTGGCCACCTACTGTTGGGTACCCTGACCCACGTTTGGACTATTATGCTGCAACATTTGGTGCTGTGGGCTTAGGAAATCCAAGAGGGCGGAAAAGCCCACATTTGCGCCAGAATCCTGGAGAACCGTGCAGTTTTGCGCAGAGCAAAATGGTCCCCTGACCTGCCACCCACCAGTGCAAAGAAAGATGGTTCTGTTCAAAACCCGTTTTTTATTAATGTCAAAAATTGCTACGATCATGGGCCCGGAACCACCAAACAAAAATCCAACTATGGTTGACTGTTTTACTTTACTCTACTACAGATCCACATCAATGCCATGTCAAGCAAGGATCATATACTATCAAGTAAAATCCTTTCCTTTTGAAATGTATTAATTCAAGACAGCTGTCAAAAATAGGTGCAGTACCGGCATTGGACACTGACCGGCGCTGGCGCTCTATAAATCCTGACAGGAGTGCTGTCTTGCAGAACTGTGCAGTGAACCGAAGGGGGTCTTATGTAATTAAAAGTTGAAAAGACATGCCTTTCCTGAGAACTCTTAACACCCCAGAGACCCACACCAGGAGGCAGGATATCACATGGCCCTGTTAATTGAGAGAGAGGGGTTTCTCCTCCAGCCTGCAGGACCCAACACAATAGTCTCTTTCAATTGAATGGGATATGCTGATTTGGCTGTGGACTGTAAACAGAACTCTGCCTGGAAGAAGAGACATGTGATCCCTGACTCACCCAGTTCCTAGGGGCGGGCCAGACACTTTTTGTGAATTGAAGGCAAATATATGTTTTATAAAAACTCTGATAACTAATTGTAACCAGATGACAGGAATGTACAATTTGGAGATCCTTAAAATGGAAAATGTACCTACAATTTGAGTCTAAACTCAATTCCGTACGATGTTCTGGGACCAAACCCCGCAATTTATTCATTTTGCAGACACTGGGTTTAAGCTAGAGACATGGAAATTTACTGGAATATGTGTAGAAAGGTGGTGTACATTTGTGCCATTTTTGGTAAACGTCCGATATTGGTAAACCAACTAAAAATGAAAATAAGTGGTCATTTTTGAATGCAAGCTCTTAGAAAGATCAGAGTTGAACAGGAATGTACCTTAAGTCATCTGCAATCTGTACATGTAATGTCAACCACTTGTGTATCTGGGAAATGTGTTTAGTTATGAAAATGATTTTCTAAGGTAAAAGCAAAGGGGAGTGTTCTTTCTGTATGCCATAAAGATGACTCACTCTGACTCACTGCTCCCATCTCAAATCAGGTCAAAGAGAAATCCTTGACCTATAAAATCATGAGTGGGTTGGGCAAAGAAAGTTATCATCCACACCCATTTTCAAAAGACATAAAAAGAGCCACTGGACGCCAGACAGGGACATTCATTTTCCAACCTTAAACTGAATTCCTGCGCAGCACGCTAACGGAGACTCCAGACTTCAAATCCAGAGACCAGAACTTTGGACCCAGACTCCAGAACTTGTAGCAGAGAGGCCTGAATCCACAAGCTGAATCCTTTTTCAGCAGGCCTCAAAATCATTTGTAAATTATTCAAACAGCCTGGCTGTGCTGTCGGATTCTGGTCTAGATCCCTGTGCCAGAAACACCCAGAAAGCAGAGCGGTATCCAGAACGGCAGACCGGACCCAGACAAGATCGCTGTGAGCAGAACCAGAGAACCAGTACCAGAAACCGCCCAGAAGTCCAGTCCAACCTGTTGACCAGATCCGTGACGAGGCCCATTCCTTCCAAAATTAGGAGTGAGTACCCAGCTAGAACTGTGCAAAACCCATCTCTTAGCTTAAAATAATGTGATTCAAAGCATTTCACCTGTCCAAAACTGCATCGTAGAATCGTGTGTCCCTTCTCCGATTTTAAACCTGTAAAAGTTTCATTTTGCCATTTTGAATCATTATTTAATTTCTGAAAATCTACCTTCACAAAATCGTCCGTATATCTTGAACCGTTTGTGCTAGAAGTGAGATTTAACTTTCATTCTAAAGCTAAGATTCTAGGCTTTCCAACGAACCCAGAACTTTCTATTCATTATACATTGTCTGTAATCGCGCTCGACGCACTCGGAAAAAGTGCCGCGATTTGCTATTTGGCTCAAATTTCTTCACTTGTCAAAATAGCAGCTTCTTGCTATCCTTTGCTGAAATTCGTTTGCACCCTGACAATCATTCATAGAGCATTGCTAAAGTGATCCTGAACTAATTTAAAGTAGCTATCACCCACCCTGAATCTCTTATAGGGAATTAAAAACCATTTTTAGCATATTTTACTTCATTGCCACCACATTTAAAAGGATTTTGCCTGTGTTTTAAAATCATCCCTGTGATCTAAGCTTGCTAGGGGGGAACTGAACTACATTTGGTTGTATTCCTGAGAACTGGGTGCTCTCCCTTCATCTTCTATTGCATAGGGGGGGGAGTGAATTGCCACCAGGGGAAAAGTGAACATATTATCTCTTGTGAAACCCTACCAGTTATTTCTGTACTGCATTCTTTCCATCATTGTTTTTCCTTGAAACCATAAAAGCATTCTCAGTTACCTTTTCCTCCCTATACTAACTCTTAAGTAATTAACTCAGTGTGCTAGCGTAACATCACCCGGTGTTGATCACTGTCATATTCTTATGTGTGATATCAAATATTAATTTATTATAAAAGTGTAATATATATATATATTGTTTAATTTTTCCAATAAATCTTTAAAATTGCAAAACAAACCTACTTCTTGGCTCAGTGAGGTCAGGGGGATTCAAAGATAAGGGTTTATCATCCAGAGTATAACTTGTCATAAAAATATATAAATAAGGGCTTCCCTTGAGCAATCCCAGACAAGGCACTGACTTAGTGGGAATGCTTGATTGGAGTCATTAACAGAGTGGGGGCTCGTAGCCGGGGATTCTGGATTAGATCTATCACTTGTGCAGATTAATACAGTGTGCTAACTGACAGAATATATAAATTCTGTTGGATCACCACGCCGTGTTACACTGTAAAAACACCCCTCAAAGGAACGCTCTAAGGAAACGGTCTGTTTTGCAAAATAAAATACAAACTTCTGTAAGTCAGGAAGGAAATCAAGTTCAAGAATGACGACCTTGGTAGATATCAAAATAGCCAGAGAACACCTCTTACATAAGCTATTTGTGAGAGGTGAGTGGGCTCATCAGGACCAGGCGGTCTGGTTGCAGGCAATCGCACCCCAGATCTCTGAAACAGGGTCAGATATATGGAGGGATCAGGGTCCCTTACATGTGGCCCTGAGTGAACTATATATGGCCCCTAAGGCCAAGGATAAGCACAACAAGATTGCCAGGGTAGCGGCATATTTATATTTACATATGGGAGCCATACAGGACAAATGTGCTGAAGGCCAAGATCTGGCAAATAGGCAACTGATGGCATTAGAGAAGGCCCAATCTGACCTGGTCTCTTCTGAGCAGAGGCTGCAGAGGAGCCAGGAGTCAGAAAATGATAGTAGGCAGTATATTAGTAAAATAAAGGAGGATATGGATATCCTGCAATAGGAAAAGGCTGACCAGGATACCAGAACTCTGGCCTTGCAGAAGGAGTACCAAGAAGGTTTGGACTCCCTACTGCACAGCCAGAAAAAGCTGGAGCAACAACTAGACTTTAACAGGGCATGCACAGAGCAGGTAGCCACCCTGCAAATCCGACTAGACAGAGAGAAAGAGGAAAGCAATACATTGATTTTGAAAGACCTGGATACCCAGGCAGAGTTTGATCAAGAACGCCAGAAAGCTGGTGCCTTTCAAAGGCAGAGGGACGCCCTGGCGGCACAGATGCAAGCTCTTAGTCAGGAAAGGGACACCTTAGGCCAGGAAGTCTGCCAATTAAAAGAAAAAATTGAAGGAAATCACCTGGCCCTCCAGGGGCTGGGTGACCTCCAAAAAGAGCATCAGAACTTGTTAGAGCACACCAGGAGGGTGGAAGATGCTCTAGCAAGAAAGGAGCAGGCCAGTAGGGATGGGACTCAGGAGGTAACCCTCCTGCAGCAAAGACTGGCCCAGTATTCCAGGACCAATCAGGAGGCACAGAGAGAGAATGAGGCTCTCTGTCAGCACAATGATAGGCTCCAGAAACAGGTAGCCATGCAGGAGAGACTGATAGAGTCTAGTAAGGCCTTAATTGAGGAACTGAAAGAGCAGGCTCTTGCATTGCAACAGGGAGCAGGGGCTGACAGAGATGAAGTTCGCTGGGAAAGGGAAACACCTGAGCATAACCTCAGGAGCCCTAGTACCAGAGGCCTTCATCTCTCCCAGTCCTTGGACTCTGCCACCCCCATGTAACCTGGTGCACATGAGCACAGGGCCACAGGGAGGGCAGATTACTATCCAGCCAAAAGTATGGGGTTCATAGGCCAGTAACTCCCAGGAATGGATGGGCGGGCTTCCGGGTATGGGCACCCAAGCACAGTGCAATTTAGTGGGGAAACCCCGGGAAAGTAGACCCAGTAATGGCATCCTAAAAACCTCTGCCCAGTTAGGTCAGTGGGGGGTACACATCAAATCCGGGCAGCAAGGAGGGATCTGAAGACTCCTCTGAGTGGCCTAGGACACAGGAGACCAGGTCCCCACATTCTGCCAGCCATTCCCAGGCTCGCATAATCCGGGAAAACCTGGGAGCAGTGCCTCTGAGTCAGAAGATGAGTGGACCAGGATCAACCGAACCAAAAAGGCCAATAAGGCAAAAAGGGCCTTGCTTAAGGACCCCTTAAAGCAGATCAAGGCAATAAGGAGTGTCATCACCCCTTATCACAAGAACGCCAAGTATTCTGTTTGGGAACACTTGGAGCTTTATGAGCACATGGTTGAGACTTTCCATTTGAAGGACAGCAGTAGCTGCATCCAGTATGTCAAATGGACATTCTCCCCAGAATACTTCAGTTTCTTTGCGGGCTGGAGGACCAAAATCATTCAAGATGGTCCACCTATAGGGTGGCCATCTTGAAACATTTTTCTGTTCATAGAAATCCTCAAGAGGCTCGCAAGGCAGCCTACAATTTGCAATGTGGGGAGGATCAGGCCCCACAAGAATTTGTGCAGGAGTTAAAGCGTGCTTTTGTGCAAACTACCAAAAGGGTGCGCACCGACAGTAAGGAATTTGTTAATACGTTTTTCCATGCCTTACCCAAATACATAATGGCCCAGCTCGTGAGAGATTTTCACGAGAAAAGATCCTTAGACTGGGTCATTGAGCAAGCCACCCGCATCTATGAGGTACAGAAACCGGTGGAAAATAAGAATCAGCCCAAAAACACCAAAACCAACAGCACCCCTGCTGCTGCCAAGGTGGCAGAGGTAAAGGTTGCCCCCGTTTTAGATTTGGAGAAGGGGGGCCTAAAAACCTGCCTGCACCAAACAATTCACAGCCCAGAAGGCCCTCGGGCCAGTCACAGACAGGGGGTCAAGGAGGTAATCCCACAAATGTGGTCCCTCACTCCCCTGACTATGTAAGTCCCCACTACAAGGGAAACAGACCCATCCTGGGTTACGTGTGGACTCCTCCAGCCCAGGGGGGGGGGGGGTCCAGCCAAGCACCTGACCCAGGGAACTTCCCTCCTAACTTCCCACAGGGGGGCAGATATTCACCAAATCCTGGGCAGAACTTGTTCCCCAGGTATCCACCCAACTTCCAGCCCCAAAATCATCCATCCTTCATTCCCCAATTCCCTGAGCCCAGACAACCTAATCCGGGAGAGGGGAGGCCCAGGGTGGAGGGGTACCCAAATCTTCCCAACCTGGGGTGTTACCAGAGAAGGGATAGCTACCCTTCCCGGGATCAGCCCAGGGGAGAAAACAGGACCCAGTATCAGCCTGAGTGGGTTTCCCAGTTAGAGCGCCAGGTTCAGAACATGGCACAGGACTTGGGCCGCATGCTGAGGGCTCAACAGAACCCTCAGATGGGCATGCCGGCACACAATGCCCCAAACTCTGGGCCTGGTGCTCCAGAACAATGACGGGGGCAGCACCCCGATAACCCACTGGTTCCCAAGGAGGAGGCACAAGGGGAAGGGGGGTGTAAAGCCTTGGAGGAAGCTTCCTTCCCCACTTGTAAACAGCCCCTGGAAAACCAAGAACCGGAAACAAAATCTCCTACCCCTGGAAGTCTGCCACCCAAGGAGCAGAGAGGAGGTAGGAGAAACAAAGGACCCAAACAGACCCATTTTGTGGAGGAGGTACAGGTCTTCCAATTTGAGGGAGAGGGATCCTCAGAGGATCCTGGGAAAAGGATCTTATCCTTCAGAGATGGGGGAACTCCTCCCAAGAGAAAATGGGTCCCAAGGGATTCCAACCTAGACTGGGCAGATGTGGGGATTGAGCTGTCGCCGCCCATAATTCTATCCCAGAACCAACAAGACCGAAAACCCCTGGTTCAAACCCATCCAGGTGACTGCCTCCAAAAAGGGGGGGGCGGGCCAGAACCGGAACCAGGGGAACCAAAAACCGCATCAATATCCAGTTGCAAACTTTTTCTTTCATATTCCCATGACTCTCCACAGAATTCTGCCCAAATCTCTTCTCTACCAATGTCCAAAACTAAATAATTAGCCCACCAGTTGTCCAAAAATGTGCATTATCTGTGCCCCCTTGAGTAGAAGGAGGGAAGATACTATGCCCCGGTACAAGAACAGGGGCAGGGTACAATTTTGGCGCTGGTGGACACTGGATCTCAAGCTACCCTTCTGTCCAAAAGGGCCTTTGATGAACTAAATGCAGGAAGGGGGGAGCATTACCGTATTCCTCTCACCTCTCTTCCTGGACAACTCCAGAACTTTGACGTGAAGGAAATTCCCGTTGAGGGGACTGCAGATTTGGACATCAAAATTGGACGACACAAGTTGAAACACCCGGTCATAGTAGTGACTCCAGAGGGCACCCCTTGTTTACTAGGGAATGACCTCCTGAGAAGGTTGTCACCCCTAATAGATTGCGTAAACAAGGTCCTCTGGACCCAGACTAGCCGACCAATAAAATTAAAACAGAGTGTCAACCATGTTAGTTTAAACGGGACCTGCCACATGGTTGAACAAAAATCTGACCAAGTAGAATTTCACTTCCAGAACAACCAAATTCCAGATGTGACAGTAATAGCAGTAGGACAACAGACTGGTGATGGGGGGGTCCTCTCTATTTCTGAAAATCAACCTTCCCTCCAGTTTAAGGTGGTATTCCACACTGCAAGGAAACACTCTGAAATTCTTTACTAATCCACAATCTGACATTCCCACTCTGATAGTCCAGAAAGATGTGAAATCAGCTCAGAGCCTGGCTGATATTCAGCAAATTGGAGAGCAGTTATTCATCCCTGTTCAGTTAAATGATGGGAAGGACTCTGTTCTCGCCCGAGTGTGTGTGAACAACGGTAAGAGCTTCATCAGCGAAGCCATGTTCCGCCAACTCCCAAAAGATCCAGCCATTCCCACATTCAAACTGATAGACAAATGGGAAATGGACCTGGAAGCACCCAATTCCAAACATCTCCTGCCAAGCATGTGTATGCTCAAAATCTCCATTGGCAACAAAAGCATAGTCCATAATTGTTGGGTCGTGCGAGATGTCACTGCCGCCTTTTACTTAGGCAGTGATATTCTCAATCGCTTTGCCATTAGTTTGGACCTAATAAACTTCAAAGCTTGGTCCCGATTAGCGGATAATCCCATGGGCTTTGATGATCCAGAAAAAGCATTTAGGTCAGCTCAATTGCTACCTTATGCAGTTGAAATTCAGGTTAAAGAGGAAGTCACCATCCCAGAAAGGACCCGACAATTCTCCCTGGAAGTGAAAGTTAAGAGGACAAAAATTGAAAAACCCTGATGCTTATATTCATCTAAATGCTTCCCTCCAACACCAAGGGTTAGGGGTAAACCCAACACCCTTAGTCAACATAGAACATGACACCATTCCAATAGAGGTGGATAACAGCGACTTAAAGAGTATTACTCTAGCCGCGGGCACCATTATTGGAATGGCGGTTGATGACCGACATTTCTCCATTGATTTAGGAAATTAACTGTTAGGACCAATCCCCAAGGACTGTTTTGACAGTGACAGTGATGACAATACAACACCAGACAGGATCTTTAACCGGCATGGGGGGAACTTCCTGGTGTACACTTCTTGCCCTTATGGTAAGGAAGATGTGACTTGTGACTTCAGAGGGGATGAGGTGATTTTCCAGGTCCATGAGGGCTGCCTTTCCCACCTGAAGCCTCCGGTCCAAATCAGCATTCTGACCAGGGACTTCTCCACCCAGCTGGAGGAGGCCGCTGAGATAGCAAAACCAGAAGTCTTTCCAGGCTTCAGGTAGATCGTGGAAGAGAGAGTCAACCTAGCTGATGCCTGCGAGACTCTGGAACCGAAGCAAAAGTTGAAACAAGTTTTCTTGGATTTCCAATATCACTTTGCGGTAGACTCATATGACTGTGGTCGCACCGACAGCCACACAACAACAATTCCCACGGACCCTGGCATGACTCCAGTGTTTGTGAAGCAATATCGTTTGCCTCTCGCATCCATGGAGTCCCTTACTGAAATAATGAAGAACCTTGAGCCCCGGGGGATAATCCGTCCAGTACACAGCACCTTCAATAATCCGGTGCTGGGAATATTGAAGCCAAACGGCCAGTGGAGACTCCGCGCCGACCTTAGGGAGCTCAACAAACGGGTCCATACTTCCCGATGGCCTCTGCCCTACATTGACCAAGGGCTGGCCCAGATTCAGGGGTCACATGTATTCACTGCAATAGACCCGACCAATGGATACTGGACCTTGCCTGTCAGTAGGGAGGACCAATACAAACTGGCTTTTACCTTTGGGGGCCAGCAGTACACATGGACAAGGACTCCCTTTCGGATACCTCAACTCCGGCAATGAGTTCAACATTTTCCTACATAAGGCCATACCCGACCTGGGTGCGAGGGTAACCTGGCTTATGTAGATGATGTCCTCATCAAAAGGTCATCTGTGGAAGAACACATAGCGGAGATCCGTTATGTTCTGACACAGTTGAGGGCCGCCGGAGCAAAACATTCCTTTCAGAAAGCACAGTGGTGTAGAACCCATGTTAATTTCTTGGGGCATGAGATTACTCCTCAGGGTCTCTGTCCCCAAGAAAAGAAAGTGGAAGCACTTCAGAAACTGAAGGATCCCACAACTCTGCAGGAACTAAGGAGCCTCCTTGGACTGACTAATTAAAGCAGAAAGTTCATTGAGGGCTACGCAGAGATCACTAGACCCCTGATTCAATAAAGTAATCTCCTATGCAAGCAAAACTTTATTCTCTGTGGAGGAAAAATTCAACGATTGTGAGAAGGCACTCCTGGCAATGGTGTGGGCATTGAGGAATTACCGCCCGTTCATCCATGGGGAATACATCTTAGTGGAGACTCCACACCAGCCTCTGCAATATCTCCAAAGTGACAGAATCCGGGACGGAAATGTGAGTAAAATCCGAATTACTTCCTGGATTCTGTCAATGCAAGGCTTTCCTGTGGAGGTCAGATATGGCCAAAACAAGAAGGGTCCCCTCGCGCAAGGTCTGGCTGACTTGCATGATTGTGCCAGAGAAAACTGTCTCGAGGACGAAAGTCTGAAAATCAAGGACAACATGGAGGCATACCTTAATTCCCCACACAAAGTCTTTGAAGAAGACAAGTGTGAGGGAATGCCCACTGTCTATGTGGATGGATGCTCTTACCATGTTGACAACAACGGGGAAAAAGAACTGGTGGCCGGCGTAGGGAATGCATGGGTGAAGGAGTCCCCAGAACCCTCAGCTGGGTACAAAATCGGTCCCTGAAGTATTCAGGTGGCAGAATTGATGGCTGTGCATCAGGCCATCCTCACTGCTGTCCAACATCAACTCCACGAACTGGTCATAATCACAGATTCGGATTATGTACGGAACGGGTTCGTGGAGCACCTGGTTAATTGGAAAACCAGAGGCATGTTATGTGCTAATAACAAACCTCTGAAACATGGGAAGTTGATCCAAAACATTGATGATCTGGTCACCTTGAAAGGGATGACCATTTATTGGAAGAAAATCAAGGGTCATTCCAAAGTAGAGGGACCAGACAAAACTGGAAATGACTTAGCTGATCAGCTAGCCAAAAACGGGGCCATCCAAGGGGATCTAATAGAGACTGAGTCCCTGTTGGGGGAAATCCAGGTCACTGCTATCACTAGGTCCCAGACAAATGCTCACAACGATCTTTCAACTGCACAATGGAGTAAGGAGACCCCTGATGCTGATTTAATTACGGCTCAGAAGGGGGATCCAATAATTGTTAAGTTTTACCAACACATTGAGGACCCTGAGAACTTCCCTCTAACGGATACCGATTGCATTGGGAAGGAGGACCTTAGAGTGTTGATGAAACGTCCAAAAATGTTCCGAATCCAAGACGGTTTGTTGGTAAGGAAATCCCAAGTTGGCCATGATCAGTGGGTGGTTGTTACTCACCGGAATGGAGAGTACGTAAACAGGCCGGACCTCTATTGTTGGGGAGTTGCTTGAAGGAGCTAGGGTTGGAGCCTCCTACCCAAGCCTCCTCTCTGTGAGGGAATGAGCTCTTTAAACCGATATGACCACTTGCTGAACTGTACAGACAAGGGGACCGATCGATCAAAAAAGCTGGGAGAACAGACCGTCTCAAACCCAGGCTGTAAAGAAAAGGATAACAAGTTAATAATCTGCCGATAATTAAACTGGTTTATTCCCAAGACTATTCCCCTTTAGTAGTACCTGGTTTAATCTCCCCTTAAGCCAAAGGAACCGGAGAAACCTATAAAGTAGAGAGGTCTTAGTATATGGCTAACGTATAATTCTGCAGTATGGAAAAACTAAGAAAAACTATACTTTACCCCTGATGGAAATAGGATTGAAGTAAGAGTCCTGGGAAACAACGAAAGTATAAAATAAAAGAATATGGAGGTTAGTAAGGTAGCTATCCCCGAACGGAACGAGGGTCGCACTGGTTTCGGGATGGTGCACCACAGCAAAGCGTTCAATAGATGCACTTAGGAAATGAAGACGAATTCCACAGAAAATGGTGTTCCAATTAGAGTTTTTCTTACCGGAGTAGTTACTGTCTCAGAGTCCAGGAAGCAGGCAGGGGTCTGGTACACAGGCGGTCACGAAACACAGCAGAGTCAGTGTCCAAGAGTTCCGAAAGCAGGCAAGGGGTCTGGTACACGGGCAGTCACGAAACACAGCAGAATCAGTGTCCAAGAGTTCCGAAAGCAGGCAAGGGGTCTGGTACACGGGTGGTCAGAAAACAGTTCAATCGGGGATTCAGAATAAGGAGTCCGTGTGCAGGCAGGGTCGGTACACGGGAAAACAAGGACTTCACAATTCAAGATACCAGGAGAGCACTTCGGAAAGTATGCCGGTTGTAACTTTAAACAGAAGCAGCGTTCTGTATGCTGCTGTGGAATAAATAACAACAAGAGGCGTATCGTTTGAAAATGAGGCTCCCCTCTCAACGCCGAGAACTACAACGTAACAGGTTTTCTGGATACTGTAATTCGTGTAGATATTTGCCATGGCAGCTGCCAGCGCGATAAGAAGGGCGCATGCCGGCGCCGTAACCCTTTATGAAGGGCGATCACTTTCCTGTCCCTTATTTTGGTTTTAACCAGAATTCCCCAATTGTTCTTGCTCATACGAGAGCAACGAGGCAGAACCTGGGAAACGCGGCGCGGCCGAGGGCGAGGTGTAACAGTGGTCCCTACCTCATTCCGAAGCCTGATGTTAAGTCACGCCCATGATGCAGCCACCGCCGGTCATAGGGGGTTTCATACAACACTTGAGATCTTAAGAAAGGTTGCTTACTGGCCACACATGGGGCAGGACCTCAACCAATACTTGAAGGGGTGTCTTGTGTGTGCACAATTTCAGCCAACATCCCTCACACACCAGGCGCTTCTCCAAAAGAGGGGGATGACACTGCCATGGTCAGATTTGCAAATCGACTTCGTAGGCCCGGTGATTCGCTCGTCTAGGGGGAAACAAGTACATGTTGACGGTCACATGCTTGTTTACCAAGTGGGTGGAATGTCTCCCGGCCCCAAACTGCAAGGCAGAAACAGCAGCTGCCCTGATGATTAACCACATCTTTTCCAGTTTTGGTCTACCTCAAAGGATTGAGTCAGACAGAGGTAGCCATTTCACCAGCGAGGTAATGACAAAGATGTGGGAGATACTGTGGGTCAAAAGGAAGCTAAAAATTGCTTACCGGCCAGCCTCTTCTGCTGCAGTGAAGAGATACAACAGAACCCTTGTGAGCATATTAAAAAAGTTTGTGGCAGATTCTGGGCCAAGTTGGGATATCCGATTACCTCTGGTCCTAATGGCCATCAGATCTACCCCTTCATCTGCAACTAAAATGTCACCGGTTGAGCTGATGACTGGACGCAAGATGGTGCTTCCCCAGCATTTGCTCTATAGGACCCAAGAGCAGACATTGATAAATGCCTCCACAACTCATGAGTATGTTGAGAATTTAAGGAAACACCTTCAACATGCTTTTGCCTATGCTCAGCGGAATCTAGAAAGATCAGCTGATATCATGAAGACCCATTACGATTTGAAAACTTCCAGGAAAGTCTATAATGTGGGAGACCGGGTCTATCTATACAATCTCCAAAGAAACCAGGCCAAACAGCGAAAATTTTTGCCTACATGGAAGGGACCCTTTGAAATTATAGACAAGGTCTCCCCAGTAGCTTATAAGATCCGCATCCCCAAAGGTAGTCTGGCGGAAGGGGAAGACAAGTGGGTACATATAAATCAGCTAAAGTGTTGCCATCCCAGGCACACTCTGCAGCAACTGGAGGAATCCTTTGGAATCTCAGAGGGGGCCGCTCCAGAGTAATTCAGTTCCAACCCTAAAATATCCCGCATATAGTCTCTAAAATATCATGATTCCGGTACGAAAATGTTTCCTGTTATATCTTGTTTTTTAAAATAAGACTGCAAAATGTATCTGGATGTATAAAATGTATATGTTCACCACACCATTAATTGTGGTGGAAAAATGTCTAGGAATGTGTATTGCCGCTTTGCTTTATCATCCTAGGAGAGATGAAACCATGGAGACTGACCAAGGAGAACGACCCGGGGACCGGGAGCAAAGATCCGAGGGGCCCAGGTGCCGCCCAATATTCCCATCAGGACAGGCGAGGAGAACCGATCAATCCAACCGGATCGAGGAAAAGATGCTGAACTGTGCCATCTGCGGAATTGGAAGAAGATGATGCGGACATACCAGCGCGTGGATCAAAACATCCTTTGCACCCGACTCCCCCTCGACTCAAAATCAAAGTGCAGTCGGGCGGGGGAGCTTGTTGGGTGTCCTGACCCAGTTTGGACTATTATGCTGCAACATTTGGTGGTGTGGGCTTAGGAAATCCAAGAGGGCGGAAAAGCCCACATTTGCGCCAAAATCCTGGAGAACCGTGCAGTTTTGCGCACAGCAAAATGGTCCCCTGACCTGCCACCCACCAGTGCAAAGAAAGATGGTTCTGTTCAAAACCCGTTTTTATTAATGTCAAAAATCGCTAAGATCATGGGCCCAGAACCACCAAACAAAAATCCAACTATGGTTGACTGTTTTACTTTACTCTACTACAGATCCACATCAATGCCATGTCAAGCAAGGATCATATACTATCAAGTAAAATCCTTTCCTTTTGAAATGTATTAATTCAAGACAGCTGTCAAAAATAGGTGCAGTACCGGCATTGGACACTGACCGGCGCTGGCACTCTATAAATCCTGACAGGAGAGCTGTCTTGCAGCTGTGCAGTGAACAGAAGGGGGCCTTATGTAATTAAAAGTTCAAAAGACATGCCTTTCCTGAAACTCTTAACACCCCAGAGACCCACACCAGGAGGCAGGATATCACATGGACCTGTTAATTGAGAGGGAGGGGTTTCTCCTCCAGCCTGCAGGACCCTACACAATAGTCTTTTTCAGTTGAATGGGAAATGCTGATTTGGCTGTGGACTGTAAACAGAGCTCTGCCTGGAAGAAGAGACATGTGATCCCTGACTCACCCAGTTCCTAGGGCCGGGCCAGACACTTTTTGTGAATTGAAGGCAAATATATGTTTTATAAAAACACTGATAACTAATTGTAACCAGATGACAGGAATGTACAATTTGGAGATCCTTAAAATGGAAAATGTACCTACAATTTGAGTCTAAACTCAATTCTGTATGAT
Source organism: Ambystoma mexicanum (assembly GCF_040938575.1). Taxonomy (NCBI): domain Eukaryota; kingdom Metazoa; phylum Chordata; class Amphibia; order Caudata; family Ambystomatidae; genus Ambystoma; species Ambystoma mexicanum. Next base: position 641,873,645 of record NC_090921.1, read on the forward strand.
GTTCTGGGACCAAACCCTGCAATTTATTCATGTTGCAGACACTGGGTTTAAGCTAGAGACATGGAAATTTACTGGAATATGTGTAGAAAGGCGGTGTACATTTGTGCCATTTTTGGTAAACGTCCGATATTGGTAAACCAACTAAAAATGAAAATAAGTTGTCATTTTAGAATGCAAGCTCTTAGGAAGATCAGAGTTGAACAAGAATGTACCTTAAGTCATCTGCAATCTGTACATCTAATGTCAACCACTTATGTATCTGTGAAATGTGTTTAGTTATGAAAATGATTTTCTAAGGTAAAAGCAAAGGGGAGTGTTCTTTCTGTATGCCATAAAGATGACTCACTCTGACTCACTGCTCCCTTCTCAAATCAGGTCAAAGAGAAATCCTTGACCTATCAAATCGTGAGTGGGTTTGGCAAAGAAAGTTAGCATCCACACCCATTTTCAAAAGACATAAAAAGAGCCACTGGAAGCCAGACAGGGACATTCATTTTCCAACCTTCAACTAAATTCCTGCGCAGCACGCTGACGGAGACTCCAGACTTCAAATCCATCAATCTCCAGAGACCAGAACTTTGAACCCAGACTCCAGACCTTGTAGCAGAGAGGCCTGAATCCACAAGCTGAATCATTTTTCAGCAGGCCTCAAAATCACTTGCAAATTATTCAAACAGCCGGGCTGAGCTTTCGGAGTCTGGTCTACAACCTTGTGCCAGAAACACCCAGAAAGCAGAGCTGTATCCAGAACCGCAGACGGGACCCAGACCAGATCACTGTGAGCAGAACCAGAGAACCAGTACCAGAAACTGCCCAGAAGTCCAGTCCAACCTGTTGACCAGATCCGTGACGAGGCCCATTCTTTCCAAAATTAGGAGTGAGTACCCAGCTAGAACTGTGCAAAACCCATCTCTTAGCTTAAAATAATCTGATTCAAAGCATATCACCTGTCCAAAACTGCATCGTAGAATTGTGTGTCCCTTCTCCAATTTTAAACCTGTAAAAGTGTAATTTTTGCCATTTTGAATCATTATTTCATTTCTGAAAATCTACCTTCACGAAATCGTCCGTATCTCCTGAACCGTTTGTGCTAGAAGCGAGATTTAGCTTTCATTCTAAAGCTAAGATTCTAGGCTTTCCCAGAACCGAGTTTCTATTAATTATACTTTGTCCGTAATCACGCTTGATGCACTCAGAAGAAAGTGCAGCGATTTGCGATTTGGCTCAAATTTCTTCACTTGTCAAAATAGCAGCTTCTTGCTATCCTTTGCTGAAATTCGTTTTCACACTGACAATCATTCATAGAGCATTGCTAAAGTGATCCTGAACTAATTTAAAGTAGCTATCACCCACCCTGAATCTCTTATAGGGAATTAAAAAACATTTTTAGCATATTTTACTTCATTGCCACCACATTTAAAAGGATTTTGCCTGTGTTTTAAAATCATCCCTGTGATCTAAGCTTGCTAGGGGGGAACTGAACTACATTTGGTTGTATTCCTGAGAACTGTGTGCTCTTCCTTCCATCTTCTATTGCATAGGGGGGAGTGAATTGCCACCAGGGGAAAAGTGAACATATTATCTCTTGTGAAATCCTACCAGTTATTTCTGTACTGCATTCTTTCCATCATTGTTTTTCCTTGAAACCATAAAAGCATTCTCAGTTACCTTTTCCTCCCTATACTAACTCTTAAGTAATTAAATCAGTGTGCTAGTGTAACATCACCCAGTGTTGATCACTGTCATATTCTTAAGTGTGATATCAAATATTAATTTATTATAAAAGTGTAATATATATATATTGTTTAATTTTTCCAATAAATCTTTTAAATTGCAAAACAAACCTACTTCTTGGCTCAGTGAGGTCAGGGGTATTCAAAGAGAGGGGCGTTGTGTAAGGGTTTATCATCCAGAGTATAACTTGTCATAAAAATATATAAATAAGTGGTTCCCTTGAGCAATCCCAGACAAGGCACTGACTTAGTGGCAATGCTTGATTGGAGTCATTAACACTACATCCCTCGCCCCTTGTGTCTTCTTCTGGGGCAGCTGTATGGTGCATAGAATATTTATTTATTTATTATTGTGTTTAGTTTATGAAACCTTTTCACATATAACACATATAACATTTGTTTTGCATCCAGCTCAAAATCATTGATCAAAATACAATGTGCTCATTTAAAATATACATATCCATTCAATATACAATTTAAAATCGATTCACCAAACAATTCATCTATAATAATAATCTGGCATCTTACTAGGGCCAAAATCAACCCAAGCTGCCTTCCCTCCAACAAACGATGCCAAAAACATTCTGCATTTAAAAGTACAAATCATGAACAAACGTTTTTAAAACATTATTTCTCGCTGACTATATTGCAGGTGTTTTAAAGTCTCCTATTCTGTTAAAGCCGGACACAATCAACAGAATCTATTTTCTTTTGCTATCTCTCGATGGGAACCACGCCTTTAAAGCATCCCAAGCAAATCAAAATGGAACCTCATATAAATATCTCTATAATTCTTTCTAAACAGATACTTTGGTAGAACATTATAGGGCATCAACATTGTAGCATCTTCTGAATAAGATGTATATCCTGCTATTAAAGTTTGCTAATTACATTCCTCATAAATCATCAACTTGTGTTGCACCTTTACCAGATTTCCAAGAAAAGATTGTGATAAGAATCTATTGCTGACAATATTGCAGCGCATTCACCAACAAAACATACAAAGGACTTTGGTTGATTATTTTTTGACATAACCAAATTTACAACTACATAGAGAGAATTCCTTGGAGGATCTAAATTGTTAAAAAATATTCTCAATTTGTTCCATGCAATAAGTCGTTTCAAAGGAGAAATACCTAATTCGTTGAATTAACACTGTTGGTAAAGATTAGGGGATTCTTTAGAATTTTTTTCAAAGACTACCCTCAATGCTAATTAGTATGTTCCATTTGGGAAGCGTCATCATCTCCAAGCCAAAAGTTAATGTGGGTAAAGGAATTCCCTTTATAATACTGAATTAATGGAATAAAAACATACGTACAATAGTTGGTTTTTCTTTGCTCATTTGGGCATACAATAGAGACAATTTATTTTTTTAGTCTTGATATATGCTTGAATGGACTCGGTTTGGCATAAATTCGTTAACCTAGATATAAAAGATAAGATTCCATTTTTAATTTTGCTTCCTTAGATTTTCTCCTGTTACTTTTTTTTTATCAAGATGGCTGATTTATTTAAATTTATTTTTAGATTGTTTGCTTCCACAAAATTATTTAGACCCACCGGGGAGCGTTGCAGACCAATTTGCGTAGTAGCAAATAAAACAATGTTGTTGGCAAACAAAAGTTCTGAAATGTTTTGCTGTCCGGACTTTGGGGAGAAATGCATTGATTATAATGGAGATGCTTCCTAATGCAAACTCCAATAGACGATTTCCCTGGAATGTATCATTGAGGGTGCACAACATGAGCTTCCCCTTGAACTTCACTATCCCCCAAGCGTATTCTCTGACATACACCAAAGAGCAGGGAAGCACATGTCAGGGTGAAGTTAACACCTTGAGGTCTGTCTTTGTCTAGCAAATTTCACATTCAAAGTAACAAAGCATTTAGCATGAGAAGAGAGGTAACTCCCTAGGGAAGAGGTGCATGCTGATAGCTCTTCCTTGCATGGGCTTAATAGCTACACATTATCACAGGACACGAATAAAGCAGCAGAGCTAAAATAAAACCAAGTAACTGCAAAAGAAAAGCTATTATTCAACCTGGGTCTGGGTCATTTACTCACTGAGTGAGTTGCTAGCCTTAGTGAGAAAGGGATTTAATTACAGACAGGAGTTTATTTAGAAAACTGAACCAGAGGAAGATTAATTGATAGTATACAGACAAGGCCAGTTGTGATGGTGCCAAGTGCCCTAAAATAGATGTTTGGTTTGCAGAGCCTCCTGGTATTCTTTGTTTGGGCCAGGCGTCTCTGCTAACATGAAAGAAAGAAACATAAAAACTCTCGGTGTCGGTCAGTCTAATGCCAGGCCGACTGCTGCATGACCTGCTGCTCTCAGAATGTGTGTTAACTCTGTATCTAGTAAACTGGCCCACATGCTCCTTAAGCCACCACATAGAGCTTCTTGGGTCATGTATTACCACAAAATAGATCAAATGCCGCCCTCCCCCTAATCTTTCAATTAGGATCACATGATTTACCATTAATACAATGCATCTGTGCTCAACCTGAAGTCACATTTTTTGATACTGGCAGGGCCCACTCATACTTTAATGTTTCTGAGGTCGATAAATTGAGTACCATGTAAATGGATAATAGCACCTATCATTGCAGCTTTCGACGTGGGGGGAATCAGTCATAAAGTGCTATATAAAAAAGTGATGTTATTTTCTATAGGAGGTGTTACATGCATCTTAGCCATAGCTGCAAAGCTTGCATCTATAAACATCTAGGGGACTGCCATGCAGCTTTCATGGCCACTAGACAACCACAGTAAGAGAGCTATATAAACATGTTATATTGCCATCAGCTGGTAGCTAGTTGGATTTCAATCCAGCATTCATTAATGCAGAAACCTCTGTACTGGGCCACTGTGGGATCTCCCTGGCAGTTTTTTTTTTATTTGTTTGGTTAATACAATCAACCTTTCAAATTTTCAACATACAAAAAAAAGAAAAAAACAGCATTTTTTTTTCCCCTCTTTTCCTTTCCCTTCCCCTTTTTTTTAAATTGCATTTCATGATTATTTACCAACAGATTTATACAAGAACAGCAAGTGCAGTAAATGGAATCAACAGTCTGGACTACTCAATTGATACTCTTTTTGATGTTCAATAGGATTTGACTGAAGCTTATAGCGTTCATCAGGAAATACAGCATCCAAAAAATTGTATCGTGACTATCTGTATGACTAGCTTAGGTGATGAGAAGATGAATTGCCACAGATCTTTGTGTATATACCTATTTTGGTCTTCCAGATAGTTTTTTAAATATAGCTTACGAGTGGCCGCCAATTGAGAGCAGTACACTATACAATGTTCCAAAGTCTCTTTTTGGTCTAAAACTTTGCAAAATCGGCAGTAATTATCAGCCTTCGGGATTAAATTTCTACGAGCAGAACATCTCGAGTTGGCCACAAATTCAGACGAAAGCGAAGCAGCTTTTGACGTATTTTGGAGCATGGAAATTTGACCAAATAGTCAGCCATAACACTGTGACGCTTATGACCAAATAAGTTCCGTTTGAAGTCTTTGTAATTTAAACATTTATTTTGGTTAGTACACCAATCATAATGTTGAATTTTTTTTTTTGCACTGCCTTCATTTGATAGTAAAAGCTCCAGCGAAATTGATGCATCAGCTAGTGCATTTAGAGTTGACTTACACCATTTTTGGGAGAACATTCGATCTCTGCTTAATAGATGGACAGCCACTTTACCCAAAATATCTATACGATCAAGAGAAAGAAGACATTTTCTGAGAAATGCACAGTAATTCCAAGTGACATGCGAAGAGATGGAAAGAGTGCCCAGTTCAAACCTAATCAGTGGTAACGGGGTGCTTGCCGGCAAATGTAGTACTTGCTTCCAGAAGGATGATTCCAATCTATCACACCAAAGTTCTTTTTTGGGGGCCTGGGCTTCTGACCCATAAGTTAAGATTGGAAGGACTTTCTGCATATAGAAAGTTACCACATGTTTTATTGTGAATTTGCCGAATTTGCCCATTAATATTTTAGCCTGGGCAACTAAAGTCTGTAGTTTGCCCTTGATTTCTATATCTTGACTGGGGTTTGCAGGAGTGTCGGTGATCAGAATCCCCAAATATTTATATGTGGATACCTTGACAAGGGCAGAATTATGCAATTTCCATCTAAAAGGTTTGACTTTCGCTCCCAAGTGCCATTTGCAAACCATTATTTGTGTTTTATTCATGTTTATATTTAGGTGGTTTGCATCCACATACGATTCCAGACCATTTAAAAGATTTTGTAAACCACTTTGAGTTTTTGAAATGAGAATCAAATCGTCTGCATAAAGAAGATATTGGATTTTGGTCAAACCCATAATCTGAGAATCACTACTTATCTGCTTGAAAGTAATAACCAAATCAGAAATACAGAAATTGAATATAGAAGAGGCCAAGATGCACCCCTGTTTCAATCCTCTGTGTGTTGTGAATTTGGCCATCAGATCGCCCCCCAAAGCAAGTCTCACCTGCATGGTGGTGTTTGTGTGAAGGAGAACTATTAGTGATGTCAAAGAAGAGGGGCAATTGTGTTTGGTTAATTTTGAAAATAAAAGAGATCTGTCGACTGAGTCAAAAGCGACTTTAAAGTCAACAAAGGCTAGAAACAAAGTCTGTCTCTGAACAGTATGCTCGGAAAGAAGTGTATTTAAGGTAAGAATATTAGGGATAGTACCTACTTGTGCCACAAAGCCTGCTTGAAAAGGATCATTAAGTCCAGCCTGCATAGTCCACTTTTGAAACTCTCTCAAGATTATACGAGAGAAAATCTTACCGGGAGCGTCCAATAACGCTATGGGTCTATAACATGTAGGATCTTTCCTGATCCCTTTCTTGAAAATAGGAATAATTATTGAGTGAGTCCAGGAAGGAGGAAGGGTTTGCGTTTTAATAATGATAGAGAAGATTTGAAATAATATTTTGGACCAGATTTCTGGATGATCTTTAAACATTCTATTAGATAGACCATCAGGGCCGCATGCACCAGATCGACTGGACGTCTTGATAAACAGGCGAATGTCATCCAAATCGAAATTTAGATGAAAATTCGTTGTGAACTTGTCAGATGATGGTGCAGAACCCCCTTTTGTAATACTGTATAAGGTTGAGAAATGGGAGATCCAGTCCGCCTCAGTAACTTCATTGGCCTGTACAAATTGCCTGTGGCCCAATAGTGGCTTGATTGAGCAATGACCAGGTATTAGCAATGTTCTGGCTTTGAATAGTGGCCAATAACAGTTGGCTGTCAAGATGGTATAATGTGGCACGCCTGGATTTAATCCAGTTTCTGTAACTGATTTTAATTTTTGATAGCTGACTATGACGAATACTATGAGGTAATTTCATAGCTTCCCTTTTTTGAAGTCTGAATAATATCTTTTGATTTCTGACTTCAAGATTGAAATTGTGAAGAAAGGAAGGACGGGTCTTAAATTTGGATAAAGTGCTCGCCAATAGAGGTCGGAAAACTTGAATCATGTCAGAGTAACAGATGTTAGAATTTACCAAGTTCAGTTGGATTTTGTTAATTTCGTGATTCAATTGTGTGTGAAAGCGATCTAAAGCTTTGTCCGTCCATCTTACTTTGTTACCTGCATTATTAGAAGTCAATTGAGAATGTTGATATGTATCTCTCTGCGAGTTTGTGACACCATTGAACAAAAATTTGGCTGTCAGTTGATTGTGGTCACTCACATCGGATTTTACAATTTCAAAGTCTATCACATCAGAGAAACAACTAAGATTCATGTACATATAATCTATGATGGAAGAAGACTTCCCTCTATGCCACGTTGAACCCGGGGGGATATCGGATTTGAACGCACCATTGAGTCTGAAAAGATTGTGATATTTTACAAATTGTAACCATTTCTTAATTCGAGTTTGGGTATTTGAAATTTTCCCAGCTATACAATCCAGATTTAGGTCACCAGCAATCAAAATTATGTATACTGTGTTGTCTAAACAAATGAGGCTAATCATATCGCTCAACGTGTTCAGAAAGCATTCGTCCGTTATCCCCGCCGGATTCCAGTATACATTTATAATGGCATACGAAGTGGCAACCAAATTGAGCCGTGACATTTGAATAAAGGGATTGGGTGATGACCAGGAAGTGAGACTGGTATTGATCACTTGAATGGCTGTTAATAGACCACCATATGGTCTACCACAAGTACTCTTACTAGCAGTATTAATTAAAACATCATGTGTGTCCCAAATTGGCGTACTGGTTAGCCAGGTTTCCTGTAACAGAATCAGATTGTATTTGCTTAGTGAACTCAGATCATTATTCATGAGGTGAGAAAAACCCCTAGAATTCCAACTTAAAAGTGTGAATTCACTTGGGGTCGGGGCTTGAACTAGTTACTGCTGGTATTCAGATCCTATAAGAGCTCTAGATTCTTTAGACCCATGAGAATGACTTTCATATGTAGCATGTTTCAACTGACTAAGAAAATGTTGCTGTTGGGCAACGTGCGAGTTAAGGTTGGATTCAGAATGTACTTCGAAACCAAGGTCGAACAGATCCTTTCTTGCTAACCATATTGTGTTTTGGATTACACGAGATTGCATCCAAAGTCTCACAGTATGTAAGTTAGAATTGTCAAAAAAATCTACTAATGTTAAGTCGTCCGAACTGATATCCTCAAGTGCCGCTATATCTGCAAAGATATTCAAAATAGAGTTTCTGTTCAAAACAAACTGCTTATATGGCAACGATCTGCATTTTAATACTAAACAAAAATTAGCTAAACGTTTTGGAGTGGGTTGAGTGGTACTGGATTTATTATTGGGAACCAAAGAAAACGAATGACTAGAGGTAAGTTTTTTATCACTAGTTAAAGCTGTACTAGATGACATTTTAAGATCCTTAGAAATAGCGGCTTTAAGTAGGATAAATAATTTGGGGACAATTTCAGCCAAGAGTGATTTCCCAGACTTATCAGATAGGGGCATGGGTAAAATGTTAGTTTCAGAACAGTGCTTAATAGGAGATGCCTTGGGCTCGCTAAATGCAGACAGTGGGTTACTCGCAGGTTGACGATTTTGTTCAACCACTGTCTTTGCCTGTTTGTTTTGAATTAATTGAGTTACAGGAAAAGACTCATGTTTGCGAAAACCCTGATCTGACATATAGGCATCAACAGCCCGCCGAAGTTCCGTACGATGGAGCTCTGATGAAGGACTACTTACTTTAGAGGATGAGGGGTTCGGGGTAATATCTCTTTTATTTGACGGTATAGGGTTTGATAATTTAGGAGCATTAATTGCTGTCACCAGAGCATCCAATGGAGCATAAGGTGGCACGATTGGCGCACTCTTGGGATAATGGGTCAGGGAAATAGTCGAGGTGCGCAACAAAGCCATTTGTTGATATTTTTTGGATACTGCTGAGGAAGCAATTAGAGCATTTTTTTTAGGCAAATGAATCTGGCGAATAAAATTTTTAGTTTTGGATACATGGTCTTGATTGGTGATGGTTTGATTTTTTGTTTTTTTTGTTTTTATTATTTTTGACCCCACCCTCATGATAGTGACCCCCTTACCAGCACCTGTCTGCGCTTTATCTGTGAATATTTCGTAAGGAACATTGGTGGTTGACGAGATGCCGAAGTCAGACTGAGTAGTGGCTTGACCTTGTGCAAAAGCACTTGGACAGACCACGGCACTGTGAATAATGCCTTCAATGTATGGAACGGCTGTATATAAAAAAGATTTGGGTGGTGTACTATGCTCAGTATGATGACTCACCAAAGTTTGCAATGGCCCAGAAGTTTGTGTACCTAAAGAAGCTTTCAATACTACAGGCGTATCACTTGGTTCACATACTTTCTTCACATTAGCATATTTAGAAAATAAGGTAGGTGCATGCTCCTGCCATTCCAAGATTTTGTCTAATTTTTGAGTATGTTCAGTGGACTTATCTGTCCACGAATCAAATAGTTTAATTAATGTTTGAAGTGAGGTGTGCATGGCAGCTAATGTCAAGTTGACCAAGTTTTTATTTGTCATTTCTGGGTCCACCTTACATGATAAAATTGGGGATTGTAGACGTTGTCGAGGGGTGGGAGCAAGATAAGAAGCATCAATAGCAGAGCAATTCAACTCACAATTTGAGAACATAATGGGAGATTCAGAGAGACGATGAGAAACATCCACAGGAAGTAATTGGGAAGACAGGTCAGCATCACTCAGATTTAGATTTGCAGTGACATTTTCTGCCGAAGCAATGGGAGTTTGAGCCCCTAAAGGTTGAGTAGGAGCAGAGGGAGGTATATTGTGTAATAATATGCTGTCCGAAATGGAAATATGTTGAACCGACCCAGGCAAAATGGGTGTTGCTAGCTTGGTGACTATTGGCACATCTTTAGTATCATTACACAAAACAGGATGGACATTCAATTCAACAAAAGTTTGATCATGAACCATATGAGCAATAGACGAAGGTTTTGGGAGACTTAAAACTGGCCACTTTGCGCATCCTTTATAAAATTGTCGAATGTCTTGCAAAGGAGGCCCGAGAGGAGCAGCCTTGCGACCTTTGCGCGTTCTGCTGGCTATTGGCGTTGAGCACAAAGTCAGTGGTGAATGTTGTACAGTTAATGCTATGGAATTTCGCGAGCACGAATTTCGTGCCAATTGTGATTTTGGGGGCAAGCCCATTGTTATCGACGGCAGTCGTGACTGCATGATAGAAAAGCTGGTCAATAAATCCTGTAAGTTTGATTATAAATGAAAAAAATAAATAAAAAAAATAATAAAAATAGTCCACAAATCACTTTTAAAAGTTATTAAAATCCTCCAAGTAGTGCGGCACTTACCAGAGCACCTCAATATGCAGGCTCTGCAGACTCTGTTTTGCTATATATTGACAGTCCGCAGCCGCCCATGCCGAACAGCCAAACAGCACCAGCCCTTCTACCACCAGGGCTTACGCCGCGAGGGTGTCTGTGTCGGGAAGATATCCTTCCTTCCCAGTCACGTGATCCAACACGTGACACGCTGAGGCTCCTCCCCGCTCTGGCAGCTGTGTGCGGGCTCTAGGCGGCAAGAGCAGAATGCTCGCAGTGCGGCCGTTCAGTGAAGTGAAGTAGCAGGGACAAATGGAATTGCTGCTTCAGTAAAAAGTGCTTTCCAAAATGCGCAGCTCGTCACCAGCAGTACAAAATAACAAATTCTCAGGCGTCCGTGTCGGGAAGATTTCCTTCCTTCCCAGTCACGTGATCCAACACGTGACACGCTGAGGCTCCTCCCCGCTCTGGCAGCTGTGTGCGGGCTCTAGGCGGCAAGAGCAGAATGCTCGCAGTGCGGCCGTTCAGTGAAGTGAAGTATCAGGGACAAATGGAATTGCTGCTTCAGTAAAAAGTGCTTTCCAAAATGCGCAGCTCGTCACCAGCAGTACAAAATAACCTGGCAGTTCCCTTTCTTTCATTCCAATACTGTACATAAGATGTGTGCTTCGGTGCATAAATACATGTGGTGAACTTTGTGATGAATTTGTAGGGTTCACGCAAGCTTTGAGAATCTGGCCCAATGTGTTCAGTGATTTGGAGAATGTAGTGAAGGAAGGAAAGAGTCTGTGATCAGAGGGTTGGAGGATGTACTGAAGGAAGGAATGTAAATTGCACAGAGGGTACAACATATGTTTGCACTTACATGTAAACAGGACCACTCTGGGCATATTTCATCATTTGCATCGCAGAGTGCACATGAGCAGTGTAAAGTGGCAGCAGAAGCCTCTTTAGACTTGCCTATCTGCACTCTACATTGCAAATAAAGTAAACACTGCAACAGTTTCCATGGGAAATCTTTGATTTGATGCCAACATTAAAATCTCATGCTGGTATGAAACCAAATTGTTTTTGAAGGAGGAGGGCAAACGGGAGGCAGAAACGTAATTCCTGTTACACCCCCCACTGTCAAAAACAATTAAAACCCCCTAGAGGGAACAGAGCCCTTAAGTCAAGCCCTCTTTTTATGCTCCAGGGGTATTGAACATGAGCTCCTATGTGTCTAGGGGGTGAAGGATGTAGTGAAGGAAGAAAAACGAATGTGTTCAGTGAGTTGAAGGATATAGTGAAAAAAAGAGAATGGGCCTCATTACGAGTCACCCGGTATGGAAATAACGGTGGCGGTAAACCCGCCGCCAACGTTGTTTCCATACTGGGTGATCTCGAGTCCTGCAGGAGGAGGTGTCATTCCCACCAGGTCTGACCTGGCGGGTTTAACACCACCCACCTGCAGGCGGACGTGGAAACACCGGCACCATCACAAGATGATGCCGGTGTTACCATGGTCCCCATTCCCATTGAGTCCTATCGGACTCAATTAGAATGACGATTTACTGAATTCCGCCTCTGGAATTCCCAGGCCACCGGGGTTGTGATGCCGCGGAAATTCCGGGAATCACAGAGGTGGAATGGTAACACGAGTCCGGCGGTAACCGAGCCGGAAAAACCGGCAGGTTACCGTCAGACTCGTAATGAGGCCCAATATCTTCAGAAGGTTGGAGGATGTAGTAATGGCAGGAAAGAGAAGGTCTTCATGGGGTTGGAGGAAGTCACTAAGGAAGAACAGAGAAATAATGTGATCAGAGGGTTGGAGGATGAAATGAAGGAACGAGAATATATTCTGAGAGTTGGAGAATGTAGTAAAGGAAGGAAAGAGAATGTGTTTGGGTTTGAAAGATATAATGAAGGAAGGAAAACATGTGAAGGGCTTGGAGGATGTAGTGAATGAAGAAAAGGGAATGTGAAACAGTGGTTGGAAGATGATGTGAAGGAAGGAAAGGAAATGTGAAAATGGGATTTAAGGATGCAGGGAAGGAAGGAAGAGAATTGGATCAGTGGGTTGGAGGATGCAGTGAAGGAAGAATAGAGTAATTGCTCAGATGTTTGGGAAGTTGTACATTAAAGACAGAATCCTATCATTGGATTGGAAGCAGTGTGAAAAAGACAGGAATTGTATTTCTAAGTTCAGGCAATGCCATAGAAGAAAAGAAATGGACATTATAAACGGAAAGTGAACATTTGGTTGTAATACGAAAATGTAGAATAGACCATATAATTGTGTGACTTTATTTAAAGCAAATACATTATTTGTTAAAAGAAGATGGTGTCAGTATTATGTTACATGTAAACATCTTTCACACAAGGCATTATCCCAAATCATCTATAGTGCAGAACTATATGTAACATACTTGGTGGCTAATCTCCACCCATCTGGAAGCTTGTGGATACCACGTAGCAAAGCTATCAAACAGTCAAAGCTAGATCGCAAAGAGAAGAATCGCAAGCAGTCCTGCTCCTGCCACGCTCCAACCATCTAGAACTCAATCCCGGTAGAGGCTTGAAATTCCCATACTGTCCTCCAGTTTTGCAATACTCTAAAAACATGTCTCGTTCAAAAATACCTGACAGTTGAAAACAAATCCCTATCTCCCTCCACCAACACTGTTAAAACGACATGCACAATTCTAGCACAATCCTGTTGAAAAGCGCTCCACTGCGCTTGTGTTAGGTTCACGCTATATGGCCAATAAAATAAAACTAAATGTTTACCTCTGTCCAAATGTACCCACAATCCATGATTCTTGCTATACATCTCCTCGCAATTATGTGGACACTGTAACATTGTCTGTAGTGTCTAATTCGAAGCATATTTCCATAGTAGCTAGACAGTTCTGGGAGTTGTTTGTGTTAAATGTAAATGCTATACTTGTCAGAGCATATTATTGTCAAAATTAAAATGTGAGTTACAAAGGCAAAACAAAGAATTACAATCTGATTTGTAGCTTTTTAAACTATGATGTTGATGTTTTAGGGAACTATGATTGGTGCAGCTTAACATTTTTTATCTCTTCTCATTAGATCTACAAAATTCATACCATGTTTTATCCATTTTTGTATCTAAGATTTGCAGTTAAAATGCAAATTGTTCCTAAAAAATCCCCACAGGGAGAACACACCCCTACCATCTGCTGGCTTTCATTGAGGTGTACCCAACCACAATAGATTCAGACCCCACTTGTTGAACAATCCTGGCCATGGCTCTGTTTGTGAGGGATATTTAACAAAGTCAGAATGTGTTTTAGCATGTAACATAATTTACTCATGGTGTCCTTTATTTGGGGAGCAAAGGAAATCAAGCAATTAAAGGTCAAGCTCACAGTCTTTGCTGCTGCCACAAGGGAATGGAATGCACACACAGTGATAGATCAGGCAAATGGCACAATAGAAGGGAGAACCAAAGTAAATAATCTTGTTTGAAGGGTTAAATCACAGACAATTGTCAATCATGCAGTTACAGATACTAGCCAAAAGGAGCACATTTGAGCTGGGTTGCTCAGATTGAAGGCAATGTGGCTATCATCAGCATATGATTGGAAGGAAGTAGAGACGGAAGCAACAGGTCTGCACATGGCTTGAGTTAAGTGTTAAAAGCAATAGAGAGGGAATGGAGCCCTGTGGAACACCACATGTCAGGGTACATAGCCTAGAGAACAATGGACCTGTCCTGACTCGCAACTCCCTATCCCTGAGCAAGGAGGAAATCCACTCATGGGCCTGACCATCAATGCTAAAGGAGTCTCCATGACACCTTAAAATGGTGTTGTGATTGCCAATATCCAATGCTGGTGAGAAATCAAGGAGGAGGAGGATTGCAGAAGTACCCTAGCATCAGCTCATCCCTCATGAATAGAAAGGGAGATTCGGTCCCTCTGGCCGGCTGGAAGCTAGATTGATGGCCATGCAATACATGAGTAGTCTCTGCCTTTAAAATAAAACACATTTCTAATAATTTTCAAAATAAAAGCAGGATGTAGTAGATAGCCCAGCAATCACCAGGAACGTCCTTCAGGAAAGGAAGACCCAGCGTGCTAAAATAAACTTGAATGAATGCAGATCTTGGCACAGCAGAAATGAGGATTGGTCTGACAATTTATATTTAAAGAGTGCACCAGTCTTGAAGCAATGAGGCACTTAATTAGCTTTTTAACATGAACTTGTGAGATTTCTAGGAATTCACAAATTCATAAAGTTTAAAATCTCGTAATTGCCCTTTTTTCAACCCTCACACGCTGTGTTTATGAGGGAGGGTGCCACATATACCATTTTGTTTGTCCCACCAACTCCCATTTACCCTCATTCTCAAGAAATTGCGTTTGATGTGTTTTGATGTTAACTGTAAAGCGCCTTGGATTAAGGCGCTATATAAAATCAATAATAAATACAAATACAAATGTCACACATTACGTTTAAGGCACTCAAAGCCCTCCATGGAACTGGCCCTACTATCTTCAGCATCAATTTCAGTATTATTGCCCATCTCGCAACCTTCGATCTGAACACTCTCAGATCCTAACCAGTATTTGTTTCATACGGAAAAGAGTGATGGGACGTTCCTTTCAAGTTCAAGCAATCAAGGTATGGAAGAGCCTACCTGGAGATCTTCAGGCCATAGAGCAACTCATGGAATTCAGACGAAAGTTGAAAAAACACCTGTTCCAGTAAAGATACAACTCTTTGCCTTCCTGGCACTAGCGCTTAGATGCCTTTTGAAAAAAGGTGCTTTATAAATCCATAAAGATAAACATAAAGCTAGACTCTGCAAAACTATTTTTGGGGGAAATCATATTGGAGTACAAAATGCAATTTAGAAATGAAGAAAGATGTTGCTCCTTTTCGAAATATGTTCTTGTATGTTTCACATGGTACATAGAGGATGTATGTATAAAAACTTATTTGGGGTTACAGTATAAATCACAAACTGAATCAATTCTTGATAAGAAAGCCAGTGAACACCCAACCCTGTACTTATGTGGTGCACAGCGCCACATTCAGGAACAGGGCAGGTAGTGCAATTCTTGGTGAGATTTTCTTTATGTTCAAGAGATGAGGGTAGGAATCCCAGCAGGCAGGACACTGCAAATTATCAAGGAATGTTACTATAATGCATACCTGATCAGAAGCGCAATGAAAAATAGAAAACTGCAGATATAACACATGTCTAAGAAGCAAAACGATATGATGCCATTCATGTAGAGTTTCTACTTCCCTTAAAACAAAGCTGAAGCATCCTGGGTGTTAACTAGCTAGCTTATCATCATGTTGAGGTGACTTTTAAAGATTCAGTTTAGGAAATGTTAAGGTTAGGCCTGCTAGTCTGCATCCAGTCTACCTCTCTTTTCGGGGTGTCAAAGGGACCTTTCGGTGGGCCAAATCGATGGCAAGAAAGTAGATCTAATTGACTTTATGAGAAGCAATCCGTGTAGTTTCATTGGTGTGATGCATTTCGGGTTGTCATTTTTCCCTGCATTTTCGAGAACAGGGGATGACCTTTCTTATATACACCCCATACTACAAAAAATGTCACTCATTGCTGCATCAACAGATTTACATGCAAATGCAGCAGATCAGGGGCCAGATTACAGAAACCTTGCACCAGTGCAAGTGCAAAGTTGCACGGTATTAGCCTTAGGGCAAAGTTTGCCCTTTTTATAAAAACACTAGGGCATATTAAAAAACTATTGCACCATGACAACTGCACTTTGGCATTGTATAAGCATCTGGGCAAAAATTGCCCCAGTGCAAGAAAGATACATTTTGGATACGTTTTTTCACCAGGACAAAGTTTGCCCTAGTGCTAATACCATTCCATATTAGCACTAGGGCAAACTTTGCCCTGTTGCAATATTGCAGTGAAAATGTATCTTTTTTGCCCGAGAGCAATTTTTGCCCTGGTGCCTCTACCATACCAAATTGCACTTGTCATGGGGCAATAGTTTTCTAATATGTCCCAGTGTTTTAAAAAATAGGGCACACTTTGCCCTAGTGCTAATACCGTGCAACTTTGCACTTGCACCGGTGCAAAGTTTCTGTAATCTGGCCCCAGCTGGAAGACCCACTGGAGGACTTGTGCAGAACAAATCATCCCAGCAGCTGAGGAACTGCTTTTGGGAGGCCATTTAAATACATGCAGGGGTGCCATTTGGGAGTTGCTAGGGGTCACAGCTGCAGCCCCTTCTGTCTCCCTTGTACCCCTGGCATAACGCAATATGTTCTTGTATGTTTCACATGGTACATAGAGGGTGTATGTATAAAAAAGTATTTTGGGTTATAATGTTACTATAATGAATACCTGATGAGAAGAGGTGCGATGAAAAATAGAAAACACTGCAGATATCATGTCTAAGAAGCAAAACAATATGATGTCATTCGTGTAGAATGTCTACTTTCCTTAAAACAAAGCTGAAGCATCTGGAAGATAAAGCTGTTACTGGGTGTTAACTGGCAAGATTATCATCATTTTTAGGTGACTGTCAAAGATTCAGTTTAGGAAATGTTAAGGTAAGGTAGTCTTCATCCAGTCTACCTCTCTTTTCTGGGTGTCAAAGGGACATTTCGGTGGGCCATAACAATGGCAACAAAGTAGACCCAATTGACTGTATGAGGAGCGATCCGTGTAGTTTCATTGGTGTGCTGCATTTCGGTTGTCTTTTTTTTACCTGCCTTTTCGAAAACAGGCGATGACCTTTCTTATATACACCCTTTTTTCACCCTTACTAATTTCTCATTTCTAATCCCCCTTTCTGATCTAGATGCTGTTGTTTTTTTGCTTTGACGCGACCTAAGTAGAGCATACACAGTACAAGAAGAGCACCAAAAATAAAATCCACCAACGAAAAGACATGCCACCGCACAGAGTGCTCAGGCATTTGGTGATTTATATAGAAAAAGAAAATACCACACCTTATTTATCTGCTAGGATAGACCACTGTATATATTTAGCACCTTTGACTCCATACTACAGTAAATCTCATCAATTGCTCCATCAACAGATTTACATGCAAAAGCAGCAGATATGGAAGACCCAAGGGAGGAACTTGTGCAGAAAGCAAATCATCCCAACAGATGAAGAACTGCTTTTTGGATGCCATTTAAATAAATGCATGGATGACATTTGGGGAGTTGCTAGGGGTCGCAGCTGCGACCCCTGTTGTCTCCCTTGTTACACCTTTATGCCCTCTCTAACCCCCATTGAAAACAATTGGAGGAAGAAAACGGGGCAAATGGAAGCTGCATCGCAACGGATGCAACTGGGTCTCATTCCGTGCTTTCAAGAGTTCTGTAACTTCAGTAGATGCTTAGCGACCATGAAACGTTACAGAACTCTTGCTTTCACCCAGCCTGCTGCCTAACTCGCGTGAGCTCCATGCTGTCTTTAAGGAAAAGGGCGCCAGGTTGCTTTTCTCATGTTTTATTTGCAGAGCGTACGGCGGCAGTCACGGCACATTCATAAAAATTGAGTTTGGTAACAAGCACATTTAAGATGTAGTTGTGATTTGATCAGCCACGTGTGCGCCTTGTTTGTAAACATTTTAGTGCCCGAAAGGGAAGAATCTAATTATTGCTTTTCTGAATAAATGTTCTATGGCTGTGACACACGGCTGGGCTCGCTGTTGTGAGAGGGAACTTCGCCCTGTCATGTGCTTCTTCTTTAGTCTCGCCCAACTGTTGGGGTAAAGTGTAAGAATGCGGTTGAACCAGTTTACGAATGAGACTTCCGGCTCAGAGCCACTTCAGGGTAATTACTCATACCATAAAATCGGAATTCCCATACCCAGAATTCCTTCTCCAGCATGGAATGAAGAAAACAGGAAGGAAGAGAGCTCTAATTTAAAATCAATATGGTGAACCCCTCTGCTCAGGCTTCTCGCTCTAGCTACTATGACTCTGCCCCTTTCCCATGCCTGCTGACTTCAAAGGTCCTCCTGATGTGCAATACCCTTGTTTGAGGCTGACTTTGATCAGTTCTGCCTTTAAAACGCCAACTCCCAGGGGATCTCCTTTTGAGAGCTCATGTGCATTGAGGGAGGTGTTATTCTTACTCCGTGGAAATCAATATAGGCATCATCCTGGCTATTGCTCACTAGCAACAGTGGAGATAGCCAGTCTAGCTAATCCACATTGTCATGACATCACTGGACCTGAGCTAATAGGTTTGACACTTGCCTGATTTCAATGGCTGTGGCTTTCATAATTGTGTGCTTCTATCAGTTTTCATACCGTAACCAGGTATGGCTTGTTTTAGTCATTACCCTGCCACCAAACTGATTAAAGCAGACAATTATTAAGTTAAAATGCTACCTTTACCTGCAAGAATTGGGTGTCCCACAATAGTTCATGGATGCATAAGTGACCTTTGAACCTGCTCTGTGCCACAGAAGAGCAATAGCTGCAGATGCCAGGAGAGTGGGGCAGCAAAGGTACATGGATGCAATATGGTTTTGGTATGGAGACCTTTATGAAAGGGAGGTCTGTTTAGCAGGCCTCCCTTTCGTAAATATAATTACCTGCATCATTTTATAGTAATAAAATTGAAAAAGCTAGGTCTTTCACATTCGCACCAAGATAATTGCAGATTGAGGAGAGAGAAAAATGTAAAGGGGGCAGTGGACTTCATGATATACTCTGGAAGAGTTAAAAAGAGCCTGGTGTTCTTGGCCTCGATGTCTATGGGCAGGGATAGAAGGTTCAATGGGGAGGGCAGGAAGAAGATGGTAAAATAACCTTTGTGGCCCGTGGTGGCTTCCTACCCTGCCCCAGAAGGCAAGACGCATGCCAGCAACTGAATCACACGCTGTAGTGTGGTATGTAGCCGGCTCTCCACATATAGAACTGTCCAGGCTGTACTGCCATTGGAAGGATTTAATGAGGCAGGAAGATAAAAAGGCAGAACTGCACCCTGTCCTTTTAGGAGAGCAAAGGCCAGAGAGCAGGGAGACATAGGTAAAACAGTCCAGAATGACTCTGTCCTACACATGCCTACACAGCTGCCTCCATAGAAATCCAATCAAAATGTCACCAATCATCTTCCTTTAGGCCTAGTCTCAAGCTCTGTAATGGGTTCCAGATGTTGCAAAAAGAATCCCTCGGACAAAAAGAAAGGGTATCGGTTTAACATTTAAATAAGGAGGGCACCCATGGAGAAAACCAAAGAACAACGAATTTCCTAGGAGGAATTCTATTATGCTCTTAGTGTTTACAAAAATAGCACACGGGTACGCATGTGACCTCAAGGCCTCCACCCTCCTCTTCCTCTAGGACCAGCTCAAGCTCTGTCACAGGTGGGAGATATTGGAAGAAAAGTACACTGCTTCCAGCTGCAACGTCTCGACCAAAACAGACTACCCTTCCTGCAGGACCTCCATTTCCCAGCACGCTGCCACGGCTTGGCCACATCATGCCTCTCTATGTATGCTCCTCCCCCCTTTGAAACTCAGACTATTTCATAAACTGCATGGCGTGCTCTATGTTATTTTAATTTATCTTCCAAACCTTTTATGTTATCACAGTGCAGTATACTTTTTGTCCACATATATCCCAAATATATTGCACTAGGGGCAAGGCCAGTTTTACACAGTATTATCACAGTATTATCACTAGGACAAAAACTGCCCTTATCTAAAAAGTATATGCTTTCAATGCATTCTTGCACCAGGCAAACGTTGCCCTAGTACTTATACCATTCTGTATTAACACTGGCGCAACCTTTATAGTGCCATAATGCTAATATCATGAAAAATTGCCCTTTAAACTGTGTAAAGTTTCTGTAATATAGCCTCAGATAGTTTTAGGGAAGATGCTAGAAACCTAATTTACCGTGTTTACATTATTATATTGCTATGGGTTTAATATTAAAGGAAATGCCTCAGTATATGTCTCAGTATATATTTAATGTTTAAGAAATATAATTTTTTCTGGACATTTTATTGTTGGAGTAAGTACAACTGTTTTTAGTATACACCGTTTTCTAGGCATAAAGTACATCATTAGTCTATTCACCCTGTTCTATATCACCCCATACCCGATAGCTTGTATAGTCTCTTTGCAGCTATATATCCTTTCGGAACTACCCCAGAAAACCAGAGAAATCAGATAGAAAATAAGACAATATGGGCAGCCAGCGGCACACAGTGTTTGCTTTTTCCATCTCAGCTACTGCAGAGATGACATGTGTGTGGCAGCACAGCAGGCGAGCTCATGTTTAGTGACTCTGGGGGGATACATACACAGGTGACCCATTTTCATGAATAGTTCTACCAAAGAATGCTCCAGATCATTGGCCTTAACTACCCTTCATTCATGTTTCTCTTGTTGCTATTCTATTTTTGGATATGCTGCCAGCAGCAAACTATCAGTGGACGCCTTCAAGAAGGCTGTATCCATGATGCCCTCAAAAATGATTGAAACGATAAATGATCCCGCTCCTTGCTTTGAAATGCATCCCCACCTATGAACTTTGATCAGATGCTTTTGCCTGCACTTTTTATAAGGGCCCTTTTTTCCTACACGCCATCAATTTGAGGTGTCAAAGGCTGACAGAGGTTTTATCTGTTCCACGAAGCAAATGCAGCAACGGCAGCATGGGTCTTTACCGCCACCAACTGGCTTCACAGAAAAGAACCGCCCACTGGGGGCGGGGGTGGGGGAGGGTGTGTGTACAGCATGGCAATGGGGTGTGGAGGTGGCGGGAGGGGTGATGGACAGAAGCCACAGGATTAAGAGTGAAGGGGGAGGGCCCTTCTGTTAAAAAAGAGTTTGGGTCATCCAGAGAAGAAAAACAAAAGCACCCAATGCCCTCTTGAAACAGGCTCGTTTGACGTTTGCTTGGAGGGTTCGTTTGTCTTTTTCTAAGGCTCTGAATAGGAACACACGAGCTTGGACACAGAGAAAGCTGCGATCAAAAGCATTGCAGCAATGACAGGCGTGGAAAAGACAACATACTATAGACATGGAACCTTTTTTTTATCTCTGACCAGCGTGTTCTTATGTGTGTGTGTGGGTGCGTGTGTATATGTGTGCATGATGATCTCTCTGTCTGTGTGTCTCTGCGTCTCTGTCCTCTCTTTTTCTGTCTCTGTCGATGTTTCTCTCTCTCTGCCTCTGTCTTTCTCTGGCTGTCTCTCTCTAGGATTGAACTCACAATCCAGGCCCCAGCTCCATGACAAAACTAGTAATAATTTAGCTGCAAAAATGGACGCCATGTATGGTGCGACAGAGCAAACGTGACTCGAAACATGGACGTTTTAGTCTTTTATATCATGAGTTTCCCAAATAGGCTGTCGGTGATTTGACAAAACATCTTGAGGAAATCCCTGTTACTGAGCTACTCGACTCAAAGCTCGACAGAAGGTATGCAAGTGACGACGAACACAACAGCAAAGCAAAATGGAGGAGGCACCCCCGATAACCCGAGCAGTGTCTTCCTTCTGGCCTCCCCCTACTGGGAAGAAGGGGAGGCGCCATCCACAGCACGGCAAAAGGGAAGGAAAGCCAGCGAAGAAGAAAAGCGCGGACGAAATTGGGGAAAGCCCGCGAAGGGCAAACAAAAGAAAGGGGAGGGGCTTCCCCTTTATAACAGGCGGGGTCCTTATGGAAGGCAGCATCCAGCCGCTGCAGAAGGATGCCTGCCCGTTACTCACAGAAGAAGGTTTTCGAGGGGCTGTAACTGAGGACTTCAACTTTCGTGTGACGATGACCAGGCGAGGAGGTTCGTGTTTCCGAGTGAAGGAAGAGGTCCGGTATGGGATGTTGCAGAGGTTCCGGAGAAGGCATTGTCCGGGTCACGGGAGACGGAAACGGAGATGGCGCAACAGGAGCAAAGAAAGAGGTAAATAGCTGGGCACGGAGGGGTTGCGGTTCGTGCAGCTTAATTCCATGGAGGGCGGAGGTGTGGTAATTAAGGAGACGTGCAGGCAGGACGGCATCGGCAGTCGGTTACTGCTATACTCCCCAGGGAACTGGGGTGGGGAGGATGTTGCAAGCGAGGAACGGTGTTTCTGTAAAGGCAAAGCAGGTTTTGATTCTGTGGCCTCCCTCTCTCACATACGGGTCCACGAAGATTAGGAAGCGGCACTGAGAAAAGGTGCAAGCCGTTTTAGGGATTTAAAAGTAGATATGTTGACTGGAAGGGTAGATGATATGCAGAGGCATTTAGCGATCGTCCGGGGAAGCAATGCAGTTAAGGTTACTGTGGGGGGTTAAGATGCACACCGCGCTGTCATGGGCTATTGTTTCAAATGGATGGCATGAAAGAATGTCTAAATAAATTTAAGGAGGGGGATTTCAGCGTGTAAGCGGTTACGGCCGGCTGGGTTACGTGCAGCGGTCTGGGCTCATGTAGTTGCGGTAATTTATGGATGGGTCCGCTAAAGCTGGTTTGCCCCGTGGGTAGGCAGCCACAAAGGGTGAGAAAAGGGCAATAAGAAGATAGTTGCCAGCACGCTGTTATGCAGCAGGGCGCGAGCTGTGCAAATAGGATGCATTTGCTGGGGGGTGCTTCTCATGCACGGGGTGCAAAGCGCAGGCAACGGGCAAGCCAACAGAAGGCGCCTTGCAGGTGGTATGGTGCGCTTTGTTATGGGCTTACGGGGGTAGTCTGGTGCATCCATTGTGCAAGTTAGGTTGCAGTGGGATCGTGGGTGTCCGCACCATGATCAGGGAGGTGGTTTGTGTTAGCATAACACTGCGAGGGTTGGCAGAGAACGGGTTTAAGCTGCAGCCAAACTGTATAAAGAGGGTAAGGATAGCTTTGGGGACGAGGGGCGCGCCTTGGATGCGCGACGGTACCAAACACCCCAAGTTCGGTCCGCGCTCAGAAACCCCGGGGTATTAAGCTCGTTATAAGCAAACTATCATAAGTCATACACAAATACTGTCGCCGTCGCGTGCAGTACAAATAAATGGGGCGTTTCCCGGCCACGTCAGAGTGACCGGGAAGCCTGAACCAAGACGGACGTGTGTGTCTCAGTCCTTGGTGATAGGGCTTGCGGCGATGCGCGCGGGGGCGCCAGTCACCTCCAACAGTGGCGACGAGTGGGGGAAACGATGCCCGGGCCCGGCGGTGATCATCGGAACAATTTTTCACCGAAACGAGGTCGGAATACAGACTTCGTTTCACGCCGCGGGTAGTGCGATGCCCACGCGGCTGGCAGCCATTTTGGGCAACAGGCTGTGGGACTTCGGGAGGCTCCGGTTTGAGCCCTGAAGCGACCCCAGGCCTAATTTTTGGAAATCCTGGTAGCTGATGGGTACATCTACACGAAGTTATGCCTGAATAGTGCATAGACTCAATTTTGGGTTTTCTACGTCGAGTGGAAGCAAGGAGAAGGCCCATCTTGGCTGGGCCTGCATAGCCTATTTGTCCTTGGCACAATTTTTGGAACAACTAAAGGCAGGGTGCCTTTTTCATCCCCTTCATCATCATCCTGGTGGCCTCACCAGCCTTCATCCTCTTCATCAGAGGTGTGCTGCAAGTGACTGTATCCAGGGGTGGTCCATGCTGAAAGTCATTTTGGACTGGTTGTTTGAGTTGCAGCTCCTGGTCAACATTCTGGGGGTGCCTGTGCGCTCAAACTCATGAGTGACACCGAGGACAAGGACGGAGCACACAGTGCGGCGGTGCAGCTACTTCCTCGTGCCCCAGCGGCCCCGCAGGGCTGACAGCTTCCAATGCAGCAACCAGCAGGTAGTCAGGCAGCGGTTCCGGCTCTTCAACCCCCAATACAACCAGCTGCACCACCTGGCATTCAACAAGCCGCACCTGTCATGGCCCAGGTACGTGCACATGCTGCTCTGCAGCCCATCCCCGAATTTGATGTGTCGGGCCCGCCCTCGAGCTTGGGGCCCAGATGGAGAAGGTGGGTGGACCGCCTGGACATGTACTTCAAGGCTGCCCAGGTGGTTGATGACGACACCAGGCTGGCTACGATGCTATACTCGGCAGGGCCCTCTGTCCAGGAGACTTTTGAATCTCTCCCACAAGGGAGTGGAACTTATGATCAAGCAAAGGCCGCCCTACAAGCGTACTTTCTGCCCCTTGCCAACGCGGACTATGAGCGGTTCGTGATGCTCTCTGCCAAACAAAAAGATGACGAGACCTTGGACACTTTCTATGGGCGCCTGAGGCGTCTGTCGCTCGCCTGTGCCTGGGGTGACGCAGAGGATATGATTAGGACCATGCTTATCCAGGCATGCTCATCAGGCAAGCTCAGGCACCAGGTGCTGAGGGAGCCCGGGATAACGCTCCAGCGCATCCTTGAGCTAGGAAGGTGCCACGAGGTGTCGGAAGCGAGATCCCCAAGAATGGAGGCCGGGTCGCGCCCTATCAAGACTGAAGAGGTCTGCGTGATGTGGCGAGGGGGAAGAGGTACCAGGAGGTTCGGTGGCAGCACCCGAGACAGAGCCGGGAGGGCAGGCGAAATTTGCCAAAAATGCGGGTATGACCTGCCCCACCAATCAGAATGCCCTGCAGCTGGAAAGACCTGTGGACGGTGCGGGTTGCCGGACCATTTCTCAAGGGTGTGTAGGGCGACTATGCCCGTATTGGTGCCAAGGCCGAGCTAGTTCCACTCGCCAAGGTCAGCCGTCCAACGTTGCTCAAGTGGACCAGAGTGAGGAGGAGGCCCAGGTGGAAGAGGCGGAGGAAGAAGACGAAGAGAACATATTCTTTGTCGCAAGTGTGGGGGTTCTGAGAAGCAGGAACCGACGACAGCCAAGGTGCGTGGTTGAAGTGAACCAGTCTCCAGTCCCGGTCCTCGTGGACACAGGGGCGTCGGTAAACGTCATGGCCCGTGAACATTACAATGCCATGGATCAGCCGCACAGGCTGGTCACACCCAAGGCCCACATCTTTGCATTCGGTGGTGTGGAGCCCATCCCTCTCGACGAGGCATTCGTAGCAAAAGTAGGACACAATGGCTCTCACATCACAGCACGCTTCTACGTGACCCCAGTGAGTACGAATACTTTGCTAAGTTGTGCAGCGGCAGAAGCTCTCGGCATCGTCAGCTTCGCGTACTCCATCTACCTGGAAGACATCAATGACTTACTGGAGAAGCATGAGGCTCTGTTCAAGGGGATCGGGCGGATGGCCGGGGAGTCGGTGCGGCTGCACATCGATGAGTCGGTACAGCCGATAGCCCTGAAACATCGGAGGGTACCATTCCACCTCTGTGAGCAGGTCGACAAAGAACTGGACAGCCTCATCGATCTAGACATCATAGGAAAGGTGGAGGGCCTAACTCCCTGGGTGTCCCCTATAGTGGTGGCAAGGAAACTTAAACAGCCGGGCGCAGTCAGGATCTGTGTGGACATGAGGATCCCCAACAAGGCCATGAAGAGGGAGAGGCACCTCACCCCGACGCTGGATGGCATCATTGCGGAGGTGCAGGGCGCTCGGTTCTTCTCGAAACTCGACCTCCGGGCTGGCTATCACCAGGTTGTCCTCCACCCCGAGTCAAGGTACATTACCACGTTCACTACACACCGGGGATTGTATCGCTGTAAGAGGCTGAGCTTTGGGGTGTCCTCGGCGGCTGAAGTATTTCAGAACATCATTCGGGGTGCCCTAGCTGACCTCAAGGGCGTCTTGAACATAAGCGATGACATTCTGGTGTTTGCGAGGACGGAGGTGGACCATCTGAGGTATTTGGCGAGGACATTCGAGAGGCTGCGGTCGTTGGGACTCACCCTCCATAAGGAGAAGTGTGAGTTTCTGTGCCCCTCCCTGGAGTTCTTTGGGTTTGTGTTCAAGGAAGGGGGGTGTCTCCTGACCCCAAGAAGGTACTGGACATACAGAAGGCACAACCACCAGAGTCAGTATCGGAGGTGCAAAGCTTCTTGGGCATGGTCGCCTACTGTGGCCGGTTCATCAAGAACCTGGCATCCAGGTCTGAGCCTCTCAGGGCCCTGACAAGAAAAGACACCATCTGGAATTGGGGCCCACTGGAGCAGGCAGCTTTTGATGACATTAGAAGTGCCCTCACGGCCGAGGACACTATGTCGTTCTTTGATCCTGCATTACCGTCGGAGATCATCGTCGACGCCAGCCCATTTGGCCTGGGTGCTGTATTGACACAGATTGACCGTGACGGCGGTGTCCGGCCAGTTGCGTATGCCAGCAAAGCACTGTCGGACGCCGAACAACGGTACTCGCAGATTAAGCGCGAGGCGCTGGCAGTGCTGTGGGGATGCCGCCACTTCCGGCTCTATGTACTCGGACGCCCAGTGACGGTGGTAACTGATCACAAGCCACTGCTGCCCATCCTAGCAGGGTCGTCATCCAAGCCGCCAGCACGCATTGAAAGGTGGATGCTGGCTCTTTTGGAGTATGGGGTGACCCTGGTATACCGACCGGGGGCAAATAACGCAGCTGACTACCTCTCCAGACACCCCGGGTGCCTGGAGGAGGGGACGAGACGCCTGTGAAGAAGAAGCTGAGGAGCATGTCCGAGTCGTGGTGGAAGCAGCCACGCCGAATGCCATGCCTCTTCAGGAGCTGGAGGCTGCGGCGGCACAGGATGAGTGTTTGAAGGTGCTCAGGCAGTCCATGCAGCAAGGATCCTGGAAGTCAGTGCTTGAGGCCCTGGCTGGGCGCACTCAGGAGGCCCGGACTGGGTTGGAGCAACTATGGAAGGTCCGCGAAGAACTGTCCTTCTCCACATCGGGCCTGTTGCTTCGGGGTGATCGGATTGTAGTTCCCCAGTCAAAGGTGGGTGAGGTGATTGCACTGGCGCACCGGGGTCATCAAGGGGCCGCCAGGACCAAGGCCCGCCTCCGGATGAAGGTGTGGTTCCCCGAGCTGGAACGCAAGGTGGATGGCTTTGTGGTGGCTTGTGTCTGGTGCCAGGCAGCATCGTCTGTACAGCGGGAGCCAGTCATCGAGGTAATGCCGAGGGGGACCCCTCCATGGAAGGTGGTTCATGCCGACTTCGGGTCCACCACCATGGGCACCCACTTCCTGGTCTTGGTTGACGAGTACTCCAGGTACCCCGAGGTGGAGTTCGTGGAGTCCGTGGCGTTTGAGCACGTGGTTGTGGCTGTGGAGAAGTTGTTTGCGGCTCATGGGTTTCCACACACGCTGTGCTCGGACAATGGTGCGCCATTCCAGGGTGAACGGTTTGCAGAACTAATGGTGAGCTGTGGGGTGGTGCACCGGAGGATCACGCCTCTCTGGCCTCGAGCAAATGGGGAAGCAGAGCGTTTGATGAGAACTCTCAATAAGACCTTTAGGATCGCCCAAGGACAGGGGCAGTCCCTACAGAGAGCCCTCTACAAATTCTTGAGGATATACCGCACCACGCCCCATGCGTCCGCGGGGGTGGCCCCGGCGGAGATGATGTTCAGGAGGTGTCCTCGAGGGTTGTTGCCAGAGGTCGGAGAACGAGAGCCTGCGGTGATCGATGACCACAATGGACCGGCGAGTGAGAATTGAGCAAGAGAACGTGCGGAGGGGGCTTCGCCCACAACAGCTGGAGCCGGGCGATGAGGTCCTCATTCGCAATCGACATCCGCATGGGAAGCTCTCCCTGCCGTACGAACCTGAGCCACTAGACGTCGTGGCGGTCAGGGGCTCCATGGTAACTGCGTCGCATGGCCGGTCGGAAGTAACTCGCAATGTAAGCTTCTTCAAAAAGCTTAGGGATCCCAGAACTGACCCTCCTCCTGATCCGGACCTTGAAGGAGCCCCGGAGGACGAGGGAGACCCACCCTGCATGCCGGAGTCCCCAGCCCGGGGCCCGTCGGTGGACAGATCACCCGTGCCGGAGGCGAGCCGGAGGTACCCCCAGAGGGCTGGGCGAGGGAAACCTGCTCGCCTCACCGATTACGTGCTGGGACACTTGGCTGATGATCAGAAGGGTGACAACTATTAACTAGGGGGACCCGGGTGGATGCTAATAAAGGGGTGTTCATGGCATCGGGGTTTGTGAATTATTCTATTTGCAGTGTTGTTTGGTTTGCAGTGTATAGTTGAATTGTGATCATTGGTTGTCCCCGAAAAAGGAGGAGTGTGGCGCTGCCTGATGACGGGCGCGCACGCAACGGCGTGACGTTGCACGCCGTCGCGTGCAGTACAAATAAACGGGGCATTTCCCGGCCGCGTCAGAGCGACCGGGAAGCCCGAACCAAGACGGACGTGTGTGTCTCAGTCCTTGGTGCCGGGGCTTGCGGCGATGCGCGCGGGGGGCACCAGTCACCTCCAACACTGGGGGTGCTGGAAATGCGGGCATGTATCCTTACAAAACGGCTGAGCTGTGTTATATTGGGGGGTAACTTGTTTGATGCATGCACGGTTATGTGCGTTACAAGGTTGACAATGCGATTAAGTGTTTTTGGTATGTTACTTCACAGTGCAGCTAGTAGTTTTTACCAGTTTTACTGCATGAAGGTGCCCGCGGTGGTTCGAGTGCAAGGGATGCGTTTGAGGGTTAGTAATTTTAATGGTACAAGGGAAATAAAAACGTTTAAAGTACGTTCAAGGAATTACTAAATTGAAGGAACAGGTGTCGTGCAGGGTGAGCTTTCGAATTTGGGTCATGTTCTGAGGGACACGTTGGTTGTGATTTCAATGGAGGGGAGACCCGTGGTGCGAAGAGTGATTAAAGCCTTGTAGAGGGTTGATGATAAATCATAGAAGGCATACGAGGAGGTATGAGGCGAGTTTCAGGTATAACAAAGCGATTGGTTGCGACAGCGTTTTCAGTGTCAGGCCATGGGGTTAGGAGTAAGTATTTTACGAATGGATGGTAGTTAAAATAGTGCAAGTACGCTCCAAACTAGTGGAGCAGTTAGTGGCCAGTGTGAATGACAATTGAAGGGGTTATGCGGCAACCGGATTTGTATTTAGGAGAGCATAGACGGCTTTGTTCCAGGCATCGGCCGGAGGGGAGTTAGTACCATGGTTTTAAGAAGAGTGCGCCATGGCTTGCCGGCACTACGGCACGGTGCATGCAAAAGGTTTATAATAGGAAATGGAAAGTAGGGAGCCATGTGCGGCGTTACATGCGTTAGGCAGCATGGTGCAAGGCAGGCACAAATAAGGCATGGGAGTGGGGGATGTTACTCAGACAACAGAGTAATGTTAGCAAGCCAAGGAGTAGTAGGTTCCTTGAGTTAGTGCTGTATGTTACTGGTAGCACGCCGAGACACAGGGGTTTCACGGCCCAGGTGGCAAGGGTGAGGTAACTTACTAGTGAGGCGATGCACCCATTTGGCTGTTTTAAGCGCAGGTCGTTTGATGGTTTGCAGACTCTGGCGCAAAGTAATTTAAGAGGTGTCCGGGGTCTCATGCAAAGAGAGCCAGTGCGGTTCGGGACTGGGAGGCATCCTTCAGTGATGACTGGACTGGGTAAGGGGAGTTGGTGACCGGGCTCACGTGGAGGGCACAGGGAGTAAGCCCGGCACCGGTGGCTCGAGTAATGGGGCGGTAATGCTGGGATGCAGGAGACATTATTACAGGCAAGATGGTTATGAGCAAGAGGGTGGCTTCCAGTGCCCAGAAAGAGGACAACACACAGCAATCAGGGTTTCTGTTCGCAGCCGGTTGAGGTGCTTAATAAAAGAGGATGGTAGACCGCTGCGCGAAGGTGGAGTTGCCACTGTTTCTTTTACAATATGAAGGTAGAGAGGAATTCACTGAACCGGAGTGATTGTATAAAGGGTATAGAAACGGGCAGGCCGTGGCTCTGGGCCGGGTTGTCTGGTGATTATTAAAGGGGGCTTGGAGAAAGAGCAACTACGGCAGGTGCGCTGGTTTACCATCACGCAAGGAAAGCTTGAAGGGGCAGTAAGGCAGTTAGAAACTGGCAGTTAAATTAAATGGCAAGTAACGGTGTGCGGGCGCCATGCACAATGAGGAGCATTATGTTACACACGCTGTGATGGGTTTTTGGTACAGCGTGATGGCCAGGGTAAACGTATTCAAAGCTGGAAGACATTGGACATTGATAGAGAGTCATTGCTTGTTAAAGGGGAGTGCAGGCTCCCACAGGAGAAGTGCACAGATTGAAAGAGATTATCAAAGGCCTGAGGGGGAAGAAAAAGGCCACCTTGAGGGAACTCCAGGTCTCGGCCGGCAACCTCAATTTCGCAGGGAACGTCATCCCAGTGGCCAGAGTGTTTGCAAGGATGTTGAACTAAAAAAGGTGGGGCTACAACACGCAAACCAGCATGTGAGGTTGGGGGTAGAGGTTTAAGAAGACCTAGCCATGTGGGACGAATTTTTGGGACCATTGCAATGGGGTGGGAATGTGGAGAAAGGAAAGGGACAGCAATGGCAGGTGCAGGCTGTTCACAAATGCGTCCGGGGCACTGGGGTTTGGGGCAATCCTGGGCTCTTAATGGTGTGGCATGGCCTGGCCGGAAGAATGGCACCGGCTAGGGGTCACAAAAGACATCACGCTGTTGGAACTCTTTCCCATTGTAGTTGCATTCAGATTATGGGGGGAGCAGCTGAAGGACAGCAGAAGAATGCTTCGGTCAGACAACTTAGCAGTAGTCCAGGTCATTAATCAGGGTTCCGCTAGTAACATCAGGGTATTGCGGTTGTTAAGAGTGCTCAACAAATGCATGTTGCAACTTAGCATTGAGGTGCGAGCTAGACACGTACCGGGGGTTCAGAACAAAGCTGCTGACTCTCTCCCTCGTTTGCAGCTGGGAAAATTTCGAGGAGTTGCCCATATGAGGGCAGTTAGCCTGGGTACACTAGCAAATAAAGGCCTGGGGGCCCCAAAGCACACGGAACGCTAAGAAAAGTCATGTCACTCGAAGGGTTTTTTCGTTCGTCTCGGAACGGCACCTCTTGGGAGCCTAACGACAGGGGCGTCTGGTGGTAACAACAAGGGCCCAGCTTCTCCCAAAAGGAAACGGCGCTCTCCCAGCCCACGGACACCTGCAGGGCCAGGTTAGGCTCAGGCACAAAGGGTGCGGAGAGTTGGGCCTACTATGGACTTGGTGCAAAGGAGTAAAGGGAAGTAGGTAGATTGGACTCAGCAAGCGCCACAACCACAGACTGAATTTCATTAAAAGGGTGCAGTGATTCCGTGGGGCTTCTAAAGTTATGACTGGGGGTCATGTGTCCAGCATTGTCAAAGCTGCAAGGTAAATTGGGGAAAGGCATCCGTAGCAAAGGAGGTGTTGGGCGATGCTTTGGGTACAGTGGTAGCATTGGATTTGGGGTCCTAAGGGACACAGGTCGGCAAGGCCAACTCAGCCGTTCAATCCTTAAGGGGTCAATAATCGAGCAGCAGGGCCGGGATGACGTTTGGTAGGTAGTGGTGTGGGTTATGGGGAGACACCGCTATGGCTGGGAAGATTGGGCATACATAAGGAATAGGAAAAGAAAGGGGTCTGTTAAGGTTAAGAGGTTGGCCTGGCAACCCTCGGTCAAAGCAAAACAAATACAGCTCAACCTGACCCGTCAGGAACGGCGCTCTCCCAACATGGTAAATCCTGCAAAGGCAGGCGGACGTGTCCCGGAGCAGGCCCGCCCTGGTTAAGGCAGAAAAGGAGGGAAAGGGTTAGAGGCAGAAGTGTCTCAGAGCAGGCACACCCTGGTTAAGGTGGAGCAGGACGCAAAGGTGGCAGGGGCGGAAGTGTCCCGGAGCAGGCCCGCCCTGGTTAAGGCGGAGCCGGATGGAAGGGGGACAGGGGAAGAAGTGCCCCGGAGCAGCCAGCTCACGTTAAGCTAGTAGGATGTTTGGAGGACGTTGGCTACGGGGGCTTTTGAAGTGGCATTGTCCAAAGCAGCTTTCACTCTAGCATTCTTAGGGGCGTGCAGGGTGAGTGAGCTGGTACCAGAGAGCAAGGAGGCCAGGGGTACGGTGGCTGTACAAATGCAGGAGGTGAATTGTTCAGGCGAACAGGTGGCAGGTCAGTGGGGAAAAACAGGAATCAGTTGGCCAGAGATAACCCTTAGGACAGAATGGAGGGGCACGGACAATCACGCAGCTGTGGAGAGGTCCGGTAGGAAGCTAAATTCTGCAGGGTCAGGGATTTTGGTCAGACCAGGCAAGGCTTCATTAATTTATAATTCCCCAGAGTAGGTTCTGAAGGATGGGGTACACTTGTCACCACAGGGGTTGGAATTATTCTTCTGGAACCTTTAGCACAAAAATCCTAAAGAGGTAAGGAAGGAAGCAGGGGGGAGCCACAAAGTTCTGCAGGGGCGGAGGCTTTGGGCAGATCAGGCACGGCCTGATTAAATTGAAATCTCCAGAATTTTTCTCAAAGGTGGGGGGCACCTATCACCATTAGGTATGGACCTATTTTTCTGGAATCGCTGCATGATAATCTGGGAAAGGGAAGAAAAGGAGCAAGGGGGGAGCCACGGTGGGCGGTAACCCACTCATGGCGTGGCGGTGTTTGGCCGAACAAACACATGAGACAGACTCTGGAGGAGCCAGGAGAAAGCAGGAAGGGTCTTCGCTCTTCTCAGACCCAGCGCCCTTTGGGAGCCTAAGCGGCAGGGGCATCTGGGGGGAACAACTAGGGCTCAGCTTCCCCCAACGAAACGGCACTCTCCCCGCCCAGGAGCGCCTGCAGGGGCAGGAGAGGCTCGGGCAAAAGGGTTGGGAGAGTTGGACCTATTCTGGACTCTTGGGGAACGAAAGGGGGAACGGAGCAGTCGCCGCATTTAATGAGTATTTTCCGCAAATGTGTGCAGTTTGGTTTTGTGTTATTGTGGAATAAATCAGCGGCCTTTTTATGCCAAAAACAAACAGGACTCATTCTACACTTTTCTGGGGGGAAAAGGGCAGTGAGCTATTGATATGTATTGGATACAAATGGACAGATGCCGGGGTTATGCAAGTGACGACGAACACAACAGCAAAGCAAAATGGAGGAGGCACCCCCGATAACCCGGGCAGTGTCCTCCTTCTGGCCTCCCCCTCCTGGAAAGAAGGCGAGGCGCCGTCCACAGCGCGGCAAAAGGGAAGGAAAGCCCGCGAAGAAGAAAAGCGCAGCGAAATTGGGGAAAGCCCGCGAAGGGCAAACAAAAGAAAGGGGAGAGGCTTCCCCTTTATAACGGGCGGGGTCCTTATGGAAGGCAGCATCCAGCCGCTGCAGAAGGATGCCCGCCCGTTACGCACAGAAGAAGGTTTTCATTTCCCCACCCACCAACCCTACGAACAGAGCAAGCAGGAACACCTGGTCGTCGACGTCGCAGGACGACAGGGCGGTGTGGCGGTGTTTGGCCGAACAAACACATGAGACAGACTCTGGAGGAGCCAGGAGAAAGCAGGAAGGATCTTTGCTGTTCTCAGACCCAGCGCCCTTTGGGAGCTTAAGCGGCAGGGGCGTCTGGGGGGAACAACTAGGGCTCAGCTTCCCCCAAGGAAATGGCACTCTCCCCGCCCAGGAGCGCCTGCAGGGGCAGGAGAGGCTCGGACGCAAGGGTTGGGAGAGTTGGGCCTATTCTGGACTCTTGGGGAACGAAAGGGGAAAGCAGGTTATTTGGACACAGAGCAGTCACCGCATCTTATGAGTATTTTCCACAAATGTGTGCAGTTTGGTTTTGTATTATTGTGGAATAAATCTGCAGCCTTTTTATGCCAAAAACAAACAGGACTCATTCTACACTTTTCTGGGGGGAAAAGGGGAATGAGCTATTGGTGTGTATTGGAAACAAATGGATGGATGCCGGGGTTATACGTTCTGTATAAAGACTTTGTGGTCAGAAAGCCTTTTGTTGTAGCTGTGCAAATAAAGTCTCATCAACCACACACCGTGTTGCAGCAACTGAGATAATGTCGACATAAAATGTTACCTCTACAACCCCTTCACTGCTTTCTCCCTTCACCTGAAACCTGCCACACACCCCCCAAACACCTTTTCCTTCAAAAGGAAGACCATTTTACCTGCTGCGCCCACGCCGGTTCCCTAGACATTCAGTGAATTAAAAGGAATTCCACATGGTGGCGTGGCCAGGCGCCGTTTGGGAAGGCAGCGTAATTCGCATGATCTCCCGCTCCGAGAATATATGTATTACCTTCCCTTGGTAATGGCGACTAATTTCCTCTCATAAAAAAAACTACTGCCTACTTGCTGAATCTCCCTGGTGGTCCGTGGGGCATCAAGAATCCTGTGCCTTATTCGGAAGAAGGTTAATTGTGTGAGGAGAGGAGCTGCGCCTTCGAGCCGGGAAGTCCTGTGACCTGCGTACCGACGCTGCAGTCAGCTGGCTGGGAACGCGTCGGGGTGAAGCCTCACTAGTTAAGCATATTGTGCTTTCTCACACAACACGGGCCCGGTACCATTTAAGCATTCACACAAGGAAATGCCTTAAAGAATTTAAAGGTACAGGCGACATTTTTCTTTTTCTTTTTACAAATTTAAACCACATTGCCTCCCTTTCTACTTCTTCCATCTATGGCAGTTTAAGACTTCTAAGACTATATGAAGAATGTCCTAATGACTAACATATTATTTATTTGGCACTGCTTGTGTGACAACCTGAACAATTAAATATGCTACAACTATTCGATATGCAACAGAGTAAGGATAGATGACACATATGAAAGCACTGCGTAGTAATGAGTATTCTCACAAGATAAAGGGCCTCATTACGAGGCGGGCAGAATGGGTTTAACAGCACTGGTAACGGTGCCAGTGCTGTTAAACCGACTCCGCCCTGTTACGAGGTTCCCTCGCGGAACCCAGAAAGGACATCTGGTCAGACCAGACGTACTTTCCGGGTCCCGCAAGGGGACCAGGGAGCTCCCTCCCCATTCCCACTGAGCCCTATGGGACTCAAATGGGAATGCAGAATAATTTTTACCAGGTCCATGGAATGGGCAATTACCGGGTCTGCCAAGGTCGGCATGACCCGGTAATTGCCCATTCCATGGACCCGGTAACATTTCATTACCGGCGGCAGACGTGCCCTTAGTAAGGGCACGGCTACCGCCAGGGCCCTAATGAGGCCCAAAGTGTCTTAAGGCTTACAAGCTATAAACATTATAGCTGGAATACCTTTTGAATCAGAGTATTTAACATACTAATTGTCTACCTGTTACTTACATCGGAGCACTTTAAAAGTCTGTCATACACTTTTGAGAATGACTGCTACATTTCTGCGTAAAAGATCAAGTTGTGTGAAACTTGAATTTCACTAAATTGCATGCTGATGCATCATTAGCCGCCTTTATCTCCATTTCATATTGCTACTTTCAAAAAGCCTTCACCTTAAATATATGGACAAGCGACACATCCCTATGTAAGGTTCTATATTGGTGTGTAGAAAGCCAGTTGCCACGTACATGTATAGTTAGGCATTACAAGCTGCCTTTCAACTTTCTATACTGGAATAGTATGCTTGTGATGGAAAATTGGTGAATAAGAAGTATACCCTTGTTTAAGGTTTTATTAAGGTGTGTGAATATCGAAATTCCATCCAAATGTGTAGTGAGGTACTACACTGACTAATCTTAACATGACAACCAAAAATAATCAAACCAAGGAAATGCCTACTGCTATGCCAAATAAGAGACCAAAAAGTGAATCACTGACACCTAGAGAAGACTCACCAGATGCTACCATGCAAGCCATACCCATGGAAGTAAAGGCACTGAAACCCTTCATGGAAGCAACAAATGTCAAACTACAGCAAATGGATAACAAAAGGTCTAATTTTGAGGCAAGAATATCCAAAGTTGAGCAAAGAATTAGCAATGCTGAAGATATAACAGGAAGAGTTCAAATGCTCGAAAACACTGTTAAATCCCTACAAAAGCACACTGAGAACCTAGAAAATCACAATAGAACAAATCATTTGCGAATTGTTGGATTATTGGAAGGAGTTGAAGGCAATGATCCAATCTCGTTCATCAATACCTTTCTGATGAAGCTTCTGGAACTCCCATTATCAATTAAGCTGACCATCCAAAGGGCACATCGTATTGGACCGTTTAAAGCTGTGCAATCCTCTAGTAATGCTACCAACAATTCTTCAAGAACAATGATACCAGCCCTATTGGACTATACTCACGCACTTATGATCCTAGAGAAAGCCAAACAGATGAAACACCTAACATGGAATGGCAGAAATGTTTTTATCACCCAAAATGGCTTTTAGACCTGCCCTTAAGCAGCTCAATGCAAGATATGGCATTATACACCCAGCTATTCTCAAAGTGACTCTCAATGGCCACACTTCTTCCTTTCAAGACCCCATTACCTTAACACATTTTATTCAAAGTCAGAGAAAAGATGATATGGATACATAAAAAGCTCCTACCTGAAACACTGTATCGAGTCTTTTTTCTTTTTTTTTCTCTTATTCAGCATTTGCCTTAACCGTGTTCCTTTTTCTTCTCTTTGACGCGGGGTCTGAGACTGGCTGTCTCCTTCTGAGGCTCTTCCTCCCCCAGTCTCTTCACTTCTTTAGCATGGATAGGAGGGGCCGCTTCCTGTTAGCCACTACTATCACTAAAGTTTTCTTCATCTCTACTTTATTATTTTCCATGCTGCTCTCGTTTGTCTCCCCATTTCCCTTTTGTTTCCTTCCTTATGTGTCTTTAAAGTGTGCATATATGAAAATTAATATTGTTTTAAATACTACATAAAATTATTTTGTGTTCCCATCTGTTATATTAGGTACATTGGTATATCCCTTGCTAATGTGCTTTGTTTTCTCTTTCAATTGGTAACATGATCTTTGTATCACCATAACCAGATATATTTTATGTATTCTCCATGCATTATTATTCCAACCTTTATACCCATGCCACTTAATATAGTCTCTTGGAATATTAAAGGATTACATAACCCAATCAAAAGACAAAAAGTATTGTTTTAGCGCAACAGATTGAAACCATCAATTCAAGAGTGGCATCTTTCTAATGAAGAAGCAACAAAACTTACAAGACATTGGATGGGATAGGTTTTTTCCAGTGCTGCCAATGGGAAAAAATGTGGGTTATTACATTAATCAATAAAGCCCTTAAATGTACTGTATTATCTAATGAATCTGATGTCATGGGAAGATGGGTGCTGCTCAAGTTACTAATTGATTCCAAAGAATAATCTGTACTCAACATCAATGGCCCAACATCTCCAGATCCTAACTTCTGGCAGCAATTTAGAAATCACATGCTTCAATGTAATCCCCATGTGGAGATTGTAACCAAATTATAGATCCTTTACCAGATAGGAAATCTAGTGCATGATACATTAATATTACTGCTCATACGCAATTCATTCACTTTATATCAGAACTAGGGTTTAGAGATACTTGGTGCTTAACACATCCTACTAATTCTAACTTCACTTTTTATCCTACACCCCACAACTCTTTCTCACAACTCAATTATATTTTCATCCCCAATTCTATGGTTAGTTTTCTTCTCGCAGCCCAAATAGAATCCATCACAATTTCTGATCATACCCCAATATATATTCAAATAGCATCCCCTACAAACTCTAGAAACTCAAATAATGGAGATTCAATGCTAATTTACTAAGTGATGATTCCTTTAAACCTTTTCTAACCCAACATCATAATAATCATTTTGCTGAGATTAAAAATCAAAACACATCTATTACGAATAACTGCGACTGTTATAAGGCTGTTCTGAGAGGCCATCTAATATAATTTGTTGCAAATAAAAAGAAAAACCTCAAGCAGGAATCGGAATCGCAGCTGAAACCCTTAGAAATCCAATTTGCTAGCAATAACTCCCCCGCCATTCTTAAAGATATTCTGAAGTTAAGATTTCAATATAATAAAACCTTCACGCAATACTCCTGTGCTAACATGCTCAAGTATAAAGCAAAAATGTATCAACTTTCCAATAAGGCTAACAAATCTTTGGCGTCTTTGGCGTCTTACCTCAAGTTCAAGAAAGAAAGATCTAGGATTGTTGTCCTTAAGATCACCTAGATAATAGAAAATATTCAGTTAAACATATTCAAATTTTCTCAAAATTCTACTCTAAACTGTACACCGCTAAAGCCCCTACTAACAATACATTTGTTGATAACTTCCTACATAATCTACCCAGGAATTCCTATCCCTCAACAGATCTTCAATCACGTAATGCTCCTAGTACTGATAATGAAATACTTCTAGCTATTAAACATCTTAAAAAAGGTAAAGCTCCAGGTCCGGGTGGCCTCTCGACTTACTTTTTTGCTCACTTTTCCAACTTGTTAACCCCCAAACTTAGAAAACTCTACTCTCATTGCATATCAGAAGACAAAGCTCAAGGTTCATTTCTTGAGGCCATAAAGACCCTGAGCTTCCTCAAACTTATGGTCCCATCTCCCTTATTAACACTGACTGCAAGATTTATACAAATATCCTGGCCAATAGACTCCTTCCTTTTATGCCCAATCTCCTTAAACAAGATCAAGCTGGATATATCAAAGGTAGAGTGTCCTCCTCCAATATTAGACTCTTTTTAAACGTCATAGACCTAATACATAACTCTAAAGATCCTCATGCTGTGATAGCTCTTGATGCGGAAAAAGCGTTTAATAGAGTTGAGGGCGATTTTTTATTTAAAACTCTTAAATGGCATGGTTTTGGCCCCCCTTTTTTATCTACGATTAGCATCCTTTATTCTATGCCAAAAACTGCAATTTCCGTTAATGGACAACTATCCTCCTTTTTCCCTCTATCAAGAGGAACATGCCAAGGTTGCCCCCTTTCTCCAATTCTTTTTATTTTAGCGATTGAGACTGTTCTAGAAACCATTAGGCAGAATGAAAATATTTTAGGAGTTCAATATAAATATCTTCATATCAAAACTGCAGCTTATGCAGATGATGTTCTCCTCTTTCTCAAAAATCCAGAACAAAGTGCCCAGCATCTACTTGATATCATCTCAAATATCCTAAAGAATCTGGATATAAATTTAATGTAGATAAGTCAGAAATTCTTCCCCTTAACGTACATTGTACACCACATCATACCCTCTCATTAGGAATTAAATGGTGCCCCAAAGGCTTCAAATATATCGGGGTTCATATTTTAGCTGCTATTAATGACATTCGCAAACAGAATTCAGAAATTATCATAGCCAGAATCAAAGAATTAACAACTTCATGGTCACCCCTTTTTCTCTCCTGGCAGGGCCATCTAAAAGCCATCAAGATGATGATATGCCCCATTATCCTGTATCTCCTGTACATGCTTCCTATTTCCCTTTCCCTTTCCCTTTCTTTTTTCATATCCATATACTCCTGCTTGTCTGGATTTTTATGGGGTAAGAAAAAACATAGAATTTCACTGAGTAAATTAAAAAAGTCCCGATCTTTAGGTGGTGCCAACTTCCATGACTTTAGAAAGTATCAAATGGCCTTTATCATTAAACAGACACAGATGTGGTTTATTCAAGAGGAATCTATGTGTATGCCTAATTGGGTTTGTCTAGAGAGAGCCATGAATTCCCCACTCGCCCTTACAGATATCAACCTTATTGAAGGTAAGAATAAATGTACTTAATATTACTTCATCCGCCAATCAGTACTCTATCTCAAACTGTATATGTTCCCATCCTTAACTAAATTGTCCTTGTTCAACTCTCCCTTTATTTGGCTTAACCCCCTAAAGAAATTAAAGGTAAATCTATTTTCTGTAAACCATGGCTCCCTAGAGGTATTACATTTCATAATCAACTCTTTTCGCAGAATATGCCCGTTACATTAAATGACTTTGCTATCAGGTACCATATGCCTGCTTCTTTCCTAAAACAATATTTGGATATTATTGTTGTTTTCTTTGAAATTTATGAAATGTTTATGCATGATTCCAATATTCCTGATGCGCAAAGGTTATTATATATGCTGAACTCTAATATTATGGCCTCTGTTATTATAAACTACTGATGTCATCATCATCTAATTCAACGGCTGACCTTCTACACAGCGAATGGAGGAATTATTGCATGCTACTAGATCCTCAATTATGCTGGCCCCCACAGTGGAAATGCATTTCTAATATCACTGC
Organism: Ambystoma mexicanum; assembly: GCF_040938575.1. NCBI lineage: Eukaryota > Metazoa > Chordata > Amphibia > Caudata > Ambystomatidae > Ambystoma > Ambystoma mexicanum. The sequence continues at coordinate 641,914,206 of NC_090921.1, forward strand.
TTCAGCTAGCCTAACCCAAACCCAAACCCTTTTCTTTTTTCATCACAGAATATTCATTCAAGCCGGTCAAGTGGCACCGTGCAGAGCCTGCTAACGCAGGTTCGAATCCCGGTGGGGCCAAACTCAGCCTTTCATCCTTCCGAGGTCGATAAATGAGCACCACACAGCGTGGGTAATAATAAGCAGCGCTCAGATACCTGAGGGTTCGTGGCGCTATATAAGTGCCAAATTATTATTTTATTTTATCACCCCCGTTTCTCTCTTCAAATATGGGCTATTACTTAATGATTTTTGTTGGAGCTGCTTACATGCTCAAGGTGCTTTTAAACATATGTTTATGGAATGTCAATATGTCATACCTTTCTGGAACTCCGTATGGCATACTATCAAATCTATTTTTAAATTTCATTAAGACTTTTGCTTTGATTTTCTTCTTTTTAGACGTTCCATTTTACAAGCTACCCCTGCTAACAAACATGTAAACTTTCTCTTTGACTTATGTTTAATAGTTGCAATTCAAACCATTACCACTAATTGGAAAATTGTAAACCGAATCCATTATAAAACTTGGTGGAATAATATCGGTAATGTTCACAGGTTAGAAAGTTGTATTGCTTCCTCTCCTGATTTATTATGTAAACATCAACTGAAGTAGCAACCCTTTCTAGACTTCTTATCTATCTAATGGTGACTCTCACTAATGTCAAAGGAGTATTATTTGTCATGATTACTATGCACCCCCTTATGCCCTCTCCCCTCTTTTTTCGCCTTTCTTTTTGTAGGTGTTATGTTCTGTTTTTGTCTTGTCCGTTTTTCATTGTTTTGTCACTCGTATTCTCAACCCCGCTTTTTTATTTCTTCATATTTAAAAAAAGAGATTCCAAGTCACTTTCCTAGTTTCTTATATATACTTGGCATTTGTTTACACCGAATATCTGTTATTAACTGATTTTGTTATGCTTCTTCATATCTTTATCGTTTATTTCACTTATCCTCAGTGTTCATTAATTGCCATGTATGTTCTTTCCCTTTAATAAAAATATCATAAACCAAAAAAAGATTTCCACATCATTGGTGGAATCTCAAAGTGAAGAAAAGTTGATCAATATTCTATCCCCAGGCATGAAGTTCCTCTTTCCTTATGAAAATCCGGCTGAAGGTACATTATGCATTTATTTCAAACATGTTTTAAATCATTGGACATTTCTGAATCATTTTTCAAGCTACTTTAAAGTGTTCAAATGTATGAATACCTTTTTAACACGTTTTTACAAAAACAGCAATATCTTTTCTAATTACTGAATATGTTATTTAGCATAACCATGTCACTTCCATGAGCTAAAGAGAGCTCAACTTTCATCATGCATTAAATAATGAGTGACAAAAGCTGTGCCACGAAAATGCAGATTGTTCATAAAGTAATCCCTTTGGTCTTATGTGGGGCAGGCTCGGACTGGCCTATACCGCAATAGGGCCGTGGCTGAACCAAAAATGCAAAATTCTATTGTGGGCCAGTTTCTGGGGTCAAAGTAGGCAGCTTTTTCGGTCCATGTGAGGCAGCGTGATAACTTATTTCTCCATGCAGCTAGTAGTTTTGACCAGTGTTACTGAATAAGTATTATTTAACCTACACAAAATGCATCACATTTTATGAAAAACCTGACCTTTGACTACTTTTCAAACTATCTTTCAGAGAAGGACAGAATTGCCCTTTGCAACTTTGGACCCCTTTTTCATTGGTGCCTGAGACAGTGCTATGCCACAGTCCGACCCTGATGCGGGGAGAACAAAAAATAACGGGAGCATGGTCATATTAGTCATTGTCGCTTGCAGGGAGGAAATTGATGTGTAGTCAATAGGAAGCTCACCTCATGATAGCACTCTGGTACACAGATCACGGCCTATATGTACTATCTCATTAAATGCCGCTCACCTGCATTAATCACAGTCTCTCTTACCTTAAACTGTGAAATTCTTATGTACCACTTACCATTATTGTAGCCTCCACTCAGCATTTCTTTCTTAAGTTCCTCCAAAAAATAACTTCTGTGAGTGATAGCTAAATTAACTGATTACTTCCCGTGTCTACATTTGAATAGCCTGAAGCACAACATCACATTGTGTTGATGGCAGGATGAAAAAGAGAGCTTCCATTCACCTTTCCACTAACCTGGAGAGGGGGATTTCCTTCAGTTACTCAGTCATTCTGGATGAACAAATGAGTAACTGGCTGGACTGATAGAGAGGTGCCTATGGTAGGAAAAAAAGGCTTCAGGAAGAAAAAAGAACCAACACAAAAGAGGAATATCCAAGAGTAGAATCCGTGGAAAAGCAATACTATGAAACTGGAGAAGCGCACATCCAGAAACAAATGCAAGCTATAGCAAGATAGCCAATGGGAGGATAAAACCCTGACAGAAATAACAACTAGCAGAGGAGAAAGGTTACAAAAGAGGATTGAGAAGTAGTGGTCCAGGGCATGATCGATGGGTTATGAACACAATGAAAGCAGGATTCCAAAAACAAATTGATATGCATCCTCTGCGCAAAGCTGATGCTTTTTATGCTACCCAAAGATAGGGAAGGGACTCCAGGATCTTGGTTTGGGAAATATTGAGGTCAGCCCGTACATTCCATGAAGGCCACCACCATCATAGGTAGGGCTGTGACCCATGAGGCCACTGACAGTACAGAAAAAGGGAGATGTAAGACCATGCTTCATGGTGCTTAATGCTAAATGCGGCCTGAGATTGCCGAAAGATAATGATTTGAAGACCAATTATGGCAATCCTGTAGATGGGACATGACTCTAGTACATTCCTCACAATTGTGCAATTTTCACGTAGGATAGCTTGGCCATGAGGCAGCACACTATCTAAGGGCATCCTCCCTATCTTGCAACCTGTTGTTTGATGCCTTGAGAAGCACTGGAAATTCCACCTCTCCAAAGCAGGTAAAACTGGACAAACTGAATGTAAGAGGGAGGCAGCTGGAGAAGAGAACAACCGAGCAAGACAAGGGAGAATACACAAGTAGATAAGGCCTGCATGATGTTTAGTCACAGGCAGGCAGCCAGAACAGAATGCCAAGAAAACACAATAATCCTGAACCAAATCCAAGTCCTGGACCTTGCAGCAGGTGTGGAAAGTGGGGGCCCTTCTTCAGAGCCAATTGGGTCTCTGTGATTCTGGGGTTAAATGTGGGATGGGACCCCTCCTTTGCTGATACAATACATGCTAGAGAATGGAAACAACCACTAAGGGCAATGTACATGATGAGACAAGGACCTCTCCAACCGAGACCATCACGGTGACAAACCTACGAGAGAGTTACAGTATCCTTGACACAGTGATCATGATGAAGGGGATATTAATATGAGTGAGAGCAGAGTGTGGCGGTCAGTGACTGGAGAATGAGATGCTCGTTTCAATTGTTAGGTCGGATTGTTGCAGCAGGGACCGTTAATCAGGAGGCACAGCAATTGTGAATTTGGCACATTTGTTAAGAGCTGGATAAGTTGGAAACCCCCAGCCACGTCCGTCCTCACACAGTGTGCGAAATTGGGCACCAAATGCATGTGTACTTTGGGTCATTTGGTAAGCCAGTACGATTCCATCAAGTCCGACCATTTATGGCATTGTTGCCTCAATACAGACTATGGGCCTCATTACGACCCAGGCGGTAAGTTACCGCCTGGGTCGTACCTTTACCACCATGGCGTAAACTACGTTTACGCCATGGTGGTTGGCGGACTTACCGCCCCATTCCGAGGTTGGCGGGGCGGTAAGTCCCCAATCCCCATTTACCCTTCCCCATTCCCATTTTTGCCCCATAGGGCATAATAGGAGTGGGGAAGGCGTTAATTACGCCACCGTAAATTACGGTGGCGTAATTAACAACATGGTCCCTTAGCGCCATGGATTTTAACACCTGCTAAAAGCAAAGCAAAGGCAATGTGAAATATGTTACAAGGCATTTTATATTATTGTACTCTATTAATGTCGTGGAGTAGTTAAAGGGGAAATTCATTATGCACATACGTGAAATGTATCTTAACACATGATCTATTCATTTTAGCCTGATTTTTAGCACTGTGTTTTAACCAAAAATGGAATTAAGGCTGAGTGCCTATAAGCGATTATTATTATTTATTGTGGTATGATTGTGTATGATTGTATACTCTTTTATGTATTCATATTTGTATTATTTATTTGTAAAAGTTCATTTATGAACTAAAACAAATAAGTACCTTAATAATCCATTTAGGTGTCCTGTTTTATGCTTTTGAATGTAGTGCCTTTTGGCTCTCACTGCTGAAATTGCATTTAGGTGTCCTGTTTTATGCCTTTGAATGTAGTGCCTTTTGGCTCTCACTGCTAAAATTGCATTTAGGTGTCCTGTTTTATGCATTTGAATGTAATGCCTTTTGGCTCTCACTGCTAAAATTGCATTAAGGTGTCCTGTTTTATGAATTTGAATGCAGTGCCTTTTGGCTCTCACTAATAAAATTGCATTTAGGTGTCCTGTTTTATGCATTTGAATGTAGTGCCTTTCTGGTTCTCACAGCTAATATCGAATTTAGGTGTCCTGTTTTATGCATTTAAATGTAGTGCCTTTTGGCTCTCACTGCTAAAATTGCATTTAGGTGTCCTGATTTTGCATTTGAATGTAGTGCCTTTCTGGCTCTCACTGCTAATATCGAATTTAGGTGTCCTGTTTTATGCATTTGAATGTAGTGCCTTTTGGCTCTCACTGCTAAAATTGCATTTAGGTGTCCTGTTTTTGCATTTGAATGTAGTGCCTTTTGGCTCTCACTGCTAATATCGAATTTAGGTCTCCGTGTTTGGCCATGCCTCTGCTACGTCGTAGGTACCCTACTCAGGTAACTAGTACTACCATCATGCACGTCAGTGTGCTCATTCTACTATACTACTCTCTAGCTCTACGGCTTGCCCAACTCACTCAGCTACACACTGCAACAACCCTCCCCTTTTGGGTTAAACCCGATCAGCCACCCAATAGTTTGGCCTGCCCGAACCTACACCACCAGGCACGGCTGACTGTGACTCCTAGAATGAGCCCTGCAGCAACCACAGCAGACCCACACTTCTCTAGCAACTATATTAACCAATACCTTAATGACCCAGCGCTGTGGCTGGAACACTTCGCCAGGAAACCCACACATAACCAACCATTCGCCCTCTTTCTTAGAAACAAGAGACTAGGCACCAGATTCCGCCTACGACACTCCCGCAACAACGCCACCAAGCAAACCTCACACACACCACCTGGTTCACCCTCACCCACCGCCACATGCAACTCCACTACCACAGGGGTTGAACTGCCCGTGTTCAAGGGCGCCCTTATCAAGGCTAGATCTCTCACAGCACACGCATTAGACATCGCTGACCTTATCACCACTTCTGACCTTGACTTCATCGCTCTATCCGAAACATGGCTACATGCTGCATCTGGCCCCTCACTATCCTTGGCTTTACCGCCTGACTACAGCATCACGCGATGTGACTGTACCACTGCCCATTCCAGAGACGGTGGTGTGGCCTTCATCCATAAAAACGCTTTTGACCTAAGAGTGGTAGCCGACTCCAAACTCGAATCAGCCGCTGTCAGTCAAACTATCACTAACGCCCAACCAAACGGCCACCCTCCACCTTATCTATAGGCCCCCAGGTCCGGCACTGACATTTGTCGGTGAAATTTCCACTCTCCTCCTTGACAAAAATAAAAATAATTCACAATCATCCTAGGCGACCTTAACTTAGGTCTTGGTGACCCAAAAGATCCTGTGGCAATAGATCTGGAGAATGTTCTAACTGACCTCGGGCTCACCTTATACATTCAAGAACCTACCCATACCAAAGGCAGAACCCTTGACTGGCTAGCCGGTTCTAACTGCAATATCAAGGTTCTCGAAAATACCCCTTGCTTATGGTCTGACCATCACATCATAACATTTAATATTGAAGCAACCCCGCAAACTCCGACACCGATAGCCCCAGCACTCCCGACTAGAAGCAAAAAGGACATAACTAAGGAGAAACTCCTCCCACTGTTACGCCCTTCCCTTAATGCGGCCACCAACACCTGCTCTGATCCCACCTCCTTAGCAGACACCTATAACCAAACTATGGTAACGGCCATAGATTCTATAGCACCTATCAAACTCAGGAAGGCCAAACCACAAGCACATCTTAATTCATGGTTCACCGCACAGTTAAGACTGCTCCGCAAAGCTAAACGCTGTGCTGAAAATCGCTGGAAAAGCCACCAAGGTAGAAAATATCATCCTGAGAATTAAACCTTCCAACTGCCAAGGTGACCCTTGCCCAGCTCCCATCATTAAGGACTCTGCACATGATCTGGCCCCATTCGTTATGCCTTCATCAACTCCTCCTTTAAAACAGGTATTGTCCCGGACAACCTTAAGGACGCTTGGGTGATCCCACTGCTCAAAAAACCATCCCTAGACCCAAGCATACCTACTAACTTCCGACCTATCACCACGGTTCCATTTTTGCTTAAGATTTTAGACTGCGCAGCATACCTTCAGATCCAAGATAACTTGGAATCTAACAACTTGCTAGGTGTACGACAATCCGGATTCCGCCCCAGACACGGGACGGAAACTGCATTAATAGACCTAAAAACCCAAATTGAGGTTTTGAAGGATCAGGGTAAACTAGGTATGCTACTATTTCTCGACCTTGCAGCCGCATTTGATTTGGTCAACCACCAGATCCTATGCAGGCACCTCCACGCTGCTGCCAACTTCTCGTCCTCTGCTGCAGCCTGGATCAAATCCTTTTCAAACAATAGATCCGCAGCCACGGACCCTTCCCCAATTCACTGCGGCGTACCTCAGGGATCTTGCATGTCACTTACACTCTATAACATTTTCACGAAACCACTCTTTGATGAGCTTGACTATCTGGGTGTCTCCTACACTAACTATGCGGACGACACCCAGATACACATTCCCATCACAGGTGATTATCTAGCTGACACCAAGGCCCTCAATGACGTCTACCTTGTCATCCAAGCTTGGATGGCCCAACACCAGTTATGCCTAAATGACGACAAGACGGAGCGCCTGATCCTGGGCACGCTCAACGCCTGAGCAAACTAAGCCGTCCTATCAGTCATTTACCATAGACGGTAACACCATACGAGTCTCAAATGATACTAAAACGTTAGGTTTTAACCTTGACGCCACCCTATCATTATCCCCACACATAAATGCTGTCAGATCTGCTTCTGCATACACATGCAAACTCATTGCAGCTTGCAGACCATTTCTTACCACCCCTAACAGTGTCACACTAGCTAGAACCCTCATCATGGCTAAAATTGATTATTGTAGTGCACTTTACTAAGGCACCAGCCAAGAGAACTTGAATAAACTCCAAACAACCCAGAACAATGCCATTCGTGCTGCCCTAAACATTCCCTGCAACCACCACATTTCAGAACCTAGAACCAACTTAATATGGTTACCTGTCAAGCAGAGAATTTCACTAAAATCACTCGCCCTTACACACAAATGCTTGGCTAACAAGGCCCCTATCTACCTTTGCAGTCGGCTGTCACGCCACTCGACCCCCCGACCACTCAGAACTGCCCAGTCCCACTGTCTATCGATCCCTAGAGTTAAACTGCAAAAAGCGGGAGGCTCAAGCTTCCCTGTCCTAGCCTCTAAGCTATGGAACTCCCTCCCCGCTACAATCAGAGCTGAAGACTCATTCAACACAGTCAAGGCCAAAACCAAATCCTGGCTTTTCGACCAGCTTTAAGACATGCGCAGCGCCCTGGTCTTACACACCCTGACCCGATGACCTCCGCTACTATTTTGTACTGTACACCCTATGGGTATATCCACTGTTAAGCCTTAGCAGCACTGAAACCACTGTAATATATGTAGATAGAAACCCTGTTAATATGTCTGTTAATGTAATGTGATTTATATGTCTGTATATATGCATTTCTGTAACTTTGTACAAATTGCACCCTGATGCCTCCGGGCCTGATGGTTTGCGTGTTATAAATAAAAGAAATACAAATACAAATCCATGCAGTAAAAATATGGCTCAAGCTGGATAAGACTGGTAGTGCTCCAGTGGCTGAAAATAGGAAAATCATGTCATATGTTCAACAAACGTCTGTGGGGGTGTCCTCCAAACCTGATGAGAATGCTACAGACAGTTCTGTCGTTACTAATTAGTCCTCAGTGATACTGATTGACAATAACTCGGTGTTAAACCTCTGCTAGTCTCTCCAAAATGAGGTGCTTAATGCCCCACAGGCAACAGTCTTTACGAGTGCGAACGGTTCGACTGTAGAAAAAGCCCCAATGATACCGATTCCTGCTGACAATTCGACCGTAACTAAAGACATATTTGGGCTGCGTGAAGGGGAGGATTTGAGTACGGTATCCAGTAAGGAAGCTGAGGCGTGTAGTAATGCAGCTTCTTAAGAAGCATTTAAATTGCGTTGAAGATTGTGCTCAAACTTTGTAATCATATATGGGAAGAAGTGCATACACTGTCTGCGTCACTAGAGATAATTGAGAAGTACATGACATCTCCGGTTGGAGCCAAACCCACAGTGAGGGAAAAAATAACGAGGGCGTGGGTTCTACCAGTAATGTCGTTTGGGCTTACTGCACAAAAATCCCAGACTCGCTTCAAGTGGATAAGGTTGCTTTAATGTGACAGGCCACAGCTCACAAAAACATACTGAACTGGCTCCCTGGCCTTACAGACTGACAGATCAATTTGACAATTGCCAAAACAAATAAATAAATAAACATTTTAAATTCCTCACTTCCTGTCCCTTGCTCCCTTCCCTACCCTTCCATTCCTCTCAACCTTCATTCCCGCTTTCTCTAATCTTCTCCCAAAGGCCACGCCCCTCCTCCTTCAATACCTCTTCCTCCTCTTTGTACTCCCCGGACTAGCCTGTACATGAAACAGCACCACCACCCTCCTTTACTGTGCTAGTACCCCATTGTCCTTCCCCCAACCCTCCTCCAAAGGGCCATATCCCTGGCATCAGATAAACCCTCACCAAGGTGTTCTTTCTCCCCCTCCCCCTACCCACCCTACTTTTTATCTATCTCCGGATCTTTATGATATCCTCCTGAGCCATACTAACATCACACGAGTAGTACATGTTTCCCATGATTGACAAATGCACCCCATCCTCCTGAAATAATTCAAAATCCTCATAAATGATCTCCTGGTGCGGCAGCGTTCGCATCCCCCAAGACCTGCAAAACTTCACCATCTCCATGTTGATCTTTTGCCTCATCCGTTCTACCACCTCTTCATTCACAGCCCCCTCCATACTCTTCTCAGCATTAACGTAGTCCAAACCAAACACACCTTGTGCCATATCTCCCTCAACCAACTCAGATCCCTCTTCATATTTTTTAACAGTGCCACCCTGTATCCCTAACCAAATCGTTCTCCTAGCATGTAAAATTAAAGCCGCTAGAACCCCATGAAGCTCTCTCATACCCGCTAGCATAGGCAGCAGTTGGTCCCACCTGATGCCCCCACACCAGACCATCTCACCCAGGCTATGTTTTAACTACACCCCAGCGAGATCCCAAAAACTCTTTTTGCTACATCTTTCCCTGCCCATTTCACTATGGAGTCACCACATATCCATATGTGTGGCAACTCACCACTCTTCCATGCCACATATGAAAAAGAAAAGCTTTTATGAGCCTTCTCTCCACGACCCGCATCACCACCCCAATGTCTTTTCTTAACTAACAGACTCAGTGGGCCTCATTACGACCCTGGCGTTAAGGGTTTAACGGCGCCGTAAAAGGTGTCGGGCCGTTAAACCCTTAACGCCTGATTACGAGGTCCCTTTGCGGGACCCGACCTTAATGGCTGGTTTTACCAGCCGTTAAAGTAGGGTGCCGCAAAGGGACCTTGGTGCTAAGTACAGTGCCGCAATTTGCCCTACGGGGCAAAAATGGGAATGGGGAAGGGCCCATGGTGAATGGGGAATAGCACCATGGTTTAGCGCCAGGGTCGTAATGAGGCCCAGTTTCCTAGCTCTCTAATGTATCCCTTGTCTTTTGCAGATTTCCAGCGCCCCAAACTCTTAACATTTTCTTCAGACAGACCCATCCTACTACCTTCAGGGATGCCGCCCCATCCTTAAAGAATGAGTCCAAAATATTCAGATTTCTCCCCCAGAGCCAACAGTACTCTCTTCATCACACCCAAAACTTGAGCTGCAGTCACCGCAAACCCATTTTCATGTTGGAAAACAAAACCCTCTCTTCCTTTACATCTTTCCCGCCACAATGCTCCTGCCCTTACTGGACACAAAGCCTTACTACCTCTATCCAGAGGCACCCAAAAACCCTTTCCCTTCTGATCTGTTTTTGATCTACAAATCTTTATATCCACGCTGTTTTCTGATAAGTGAATGTCCCTCCACAGCAGACCTCCTTCTCCTCTCCTCTCCTCTCCTCTCCGCTACCAGCTCCAACACCCGAAATGCCCCCAAAAATAACCAAATAAAACATGTCAAAAACATGTGACTTTCCCATGATGACCAGCACATTCCCTCCAGAACCTTGGACAACCTCAATAACAGGGCCGCTGAAACCGGTCTCCTACTATCCTTACCCTTCCATTTTTCCCTTGCCCATCCTTCCAACATCCTACGTGGCATTTCACCCGCACTTGGCTGAAAGCCCCAACAGCATTTCCCATAAAAAACAATGCCCGCCAATTGTCGTTCTACCATTGCCCTAGACCAACCCTTGTCCACAAACCCCAATATAAATTCAACCACATCATCCCTTCTTCTCTCCTCCGCATCCTCAATACCCTTCCAACTGCGCTCCCCACCTTTTAGAAAGCCCAATCATGCCCTCTTGTACACAGCCCTAGACGCAGGGGCTAGGCAACCCTCTACTAAATGCAGTGCTCTCAGTTTCCTAGCCACCACAATTCCTCCGGGATCCAATGCCCACTCACGTCTGCTTCTGGTGCCATCCCACGGAATCTCTGCCACTGAAAACGAGATAATACATCAACGATGCCATTATCCTTCCCTGTGTAAGAGATTTTGTCTTATTTGGGGTAAATTTGGGATTTGGCAGTATTTTTCTTACTGTAAAAATGTTGGTGGTAAATTGATGGTAAACTGGCCTTACATTTAGAGTGGGTTTGGTATCACTCTATTTTAGTGACTATGGGCCTCATTACGACCCTGGCGGAAATGGAAAAATGATGGCGGAAATGCAATACCGCCATCGAACACCGCTCGTTGCGATTATGACCCGTCACCGTAAAGTACGATGCCATTAGCGACACCGCAGTGAACGGCAACGCTAACTGCACCAAGTACGCGCACGCGCGCCTTGCAAAACCGGAATCACCGCCATGGCGCAACGGTACGCGAATTCTGACCCTAGCGGACATGTACTGAACGCCATCAAGCACGTCGTAAAGTACCATTCCGCCATGGCGAGAAATACGGCATCGTGAACCAACCGTAAATGGCCCACTGAGTGCCTGTACTCCACTCCCTGGCCACATTGCACAACTCCTGGCAGGCGCAATGTACTCACACTATGCAACCAGTGAAATCTACAATTCACCCATGCATGCCAACGTAGAAATGCATGCAGGGGCTCAAAGCGCCCCGTGAGTGGGCATCCATGTACGGCATGTCACCATAGCCGTACTGATGCAGCACAGGCATGTGAAGGTACAATACATCAAAATGAAAATCAAGAACACATGACACAAAACAACAGTAGTCCCCCATCGCTTGCCACCAGCGCAAGGCAACATCCAAAACAGCATCCTGAGGGGGATTGCACCAGCCCTGTACTCTTGCCAGTAAACAAACCAACCATCAGCAGAAGCATGTACCACACAAGTTGGCAGAGTGACTGAGCAGCCAGGCTCATCCCAAGAGGGGCCGATGGGAGCTGCAGGGCACAGATGGCATGAATACAGAAGCTATTCCAATGGACATGACCCCAGTCCCCCTCCAACAAACGCACGCAAACACAGTCACCTGTGACCAGCCACATTCTGAACATCCCATCATTCCACCAATCGACCTGGCTGACAGGCACCAGTCGGCCAAAAGCCAATCCCCCGCCCCTGAACAGCACATCATGTAAACAGTCACAATGGCAGCCCCTATCCGTGACCATACTGTGCTACGTAGGCAAACGCGGCCAGTACTGTACCACACAACTCAACTCAGAAGGCGGAACACAATGCAGATCATCTCGCAATACATACCGCCACAAATCGAAAATCGCCACATCACCTGCAAAGAATAACGCAACACGACAAATATCGGAATACAATTTAAATGCACATCCAAATGACAAAGGCCCCACAGCAATTTGCAAAATAACACCAAAACATCCATCATCACCGAGGGCTGCATCTGCAATAATTGACCAGCTTCCACTTGTGTGACGCCCTGTACCATCATGGCACACAGGGCCTACATCAACGTTCCAAAAGGCAACATGGAAGCGGCAAGAACCGCAGGTCCGTCCCATGAGGCAGGCACTAGTCGAGCTGAAAGGCCGAAATGTTGCACCTAGCCACCAGTACAGCGTAAGGGCATGTGGCCCATTGGCGATCGTCCCATAAGATCGAAATGGTGCTCCACTGATTCACCCGAAGCTGCAGGTGTCGAGAGTAAAACCCATCTGGAGGAGTGGCGTAGAGATGGCATCTGCAATAGGGCAGGAGATACCTGTCACCCAAATGAAACACAAATTAACCGATTGCATTACGGGACTCATGATGCATTACAATCTTCATTCAACACACCAAATCCACACCCATATGCATGCTAGCCCACTCCAAAGGAATATACAGACCCCTAAATCAGTATCGATTCATAACGAAATCAATCGAGGTAAATACACCATTGGCAACGTCGGTTACTGTGCATGCGTCCGTCAAGATAGAACCCATGACATGGGATTAGTAACGTGCCTAGACACAAGTGTATGAAGGCGCGTCGAGACAGGGAGGATCCGACAAGGGCAGATAGACGTAAGTCCCACTATGGCAGCCTTGCATCACATAGCGCAGGGGAAGGGGAGTGATTCAAAAAACCCATGTACATGGCAGACCCTAAACGGAATCATCTGTCCATGCATCCATTCATCATTCCCTCATCCCGCAATGAAAACGCATGAATATTCACTCACATAATATGTGAAACTTCCATCGCGTCTGTGCGTAATGCAGTCTGCAAAAACCACTGTGCTCCTGGCCGGATCTGTAGTGTTGTGAAGCAAGATGGATTTGGGAACGTCCTGCCTTATCGTCCACTACGCTATTGCGCATCCCATTCAATTCATATCATTCATTGCTTGCTCGTTATGGGCCATGTCCCAAGGACATTCTACAATAGAACGTTACATTTCCAGCCAGACCTGTGGGCGTATCCTCGCCGCTACTTCAAAACCAAAAATGCTGGCCTTCGAATTCCTCACTTGCAACATTACGTCGAAAAGGCTTCTGTGAACGCTTGCATTCACAATTACATCAATGTAGTGCGGCTGTGTGTCATAATGCTAACTGGCTGCAATCACAAATGGGACGCCACGCCGTCGGTGAAGTACGTTACTGTGCTGCATGAGGGTCGGCCATCGATCGAGCCCTACATACCACTGACTCTTCACAGGTATGTAAGCGGCTGCAATCATAGCATGTGTAACAATGGGAGCATAGCATGAAAATCAGTCAAAGTACATCACACTGCCATCGGGATTTGATACATGATTCCAATCCCAAGATGCCATGCGGCCAAATGCAGCCTTACGTGCGGGACGTGCTCGGCCAGAAGGGATTGCATCTGCCACAGATTCATTCAATCAGCACAGGTGGAGGCCATACAGGCCGACAGCACATATATAGCAGACCCAAACCCCTCCCACAACCACTCCCACTCCAAAATGCTACCGGCAGGACTAGCGATGTTGGGCCTGGGGGACCAGATAGCACTGCAAGTGCTACAACTACAAGAAGACGACGAACAACAACAGGTACAACAACCGGGCGCACAGGGGAGACGGAGGAGAAGGAGGAGGAGGAGGGCAAGGCAGGGTCAGCAAGGGCCACAAGCACTGCCACTACCACCACGCAGGCGGCCCGCAATCCCACGCCTCCGAGCCGATCCGTTCAACCTCACTGCTGAGCAGATCCACACCCTCTACCGTTTGGACCGGGACACCATAATCGCCATTGTGGACATGACACATGCTGACCTCGTGAGCATGATAGATAGCCCAACCGCCATCCCACCCCTACTGAAGGTGGTGTCTGCACTCCACTTCCTGGCCACAGGCACCTACCAGCACACAGTGGGACAGTTGCATGGCATTTCACAGCCACTGTTCTCACGGACACTCTTCCAAGTGCACGATGCCCTCCTGAAGCACGCCGACGACCACATCACACTACCACGCACGTACCAGGAGATTACCAACGCAAAAGTGGGATTCCATGCACTTGGCGGCATCCCGGGTTGCATTGGTGCCATCGACTGCACCCATGTTGAATTGGTTGTCCCACATGCCATGGAGGTCCAGTACCGCAACCGGAAACAATTTCATTCAATCAATGTGCAAATGGTGTGTGACTCCAACAAGATCTTTACGCATTGTTGTGCCAGATTTCCAGGATCTACCCATGATTCTATGGTCCTGAGGAACACAAGAATACCACGCTACATGGAGCGACACGCAGGGCACAGATCCTGGCTACTCGGTGAGTCTCATTCCATGCATGACATCGTGGCCCATTTGATGCGTCAATGACCTTGCAGGAGGGGGGGGGGGCTACTTAGCACTATCATTCCACTGACACCCTTTATTCGTCTCATACAGGTGATGCCGGGTATCCACTGAAGAGATGGCTCCTTACACCAATCCGGAACCCACAGAACGAGCATGAGGAGGACTACAACCATGCCCACTCACGTACCCGTGTGGTCATTGAACAGGCATTCGGCCTACTGAAGGCTCGTTTCCGCAGCCTCAGCAGGTCTGGCGGGGCACTCATGTACAGCCATGAGAAGGTTTCTAAGGTGGTCATGGCATGTGTCATGCTGCACAACATGTGCATACGTAGGAATGTGCCCATGCCCCCTGACGCTGTACTGCATGCACCTGAAGATGATGATGATGATGAGGGTGGGGATGTGGAGGCACCTCAAGGAGTCCATGAGGCACAGGATGCACGTGCAATCCGACAGAGCATCATAGATGCATGCTTCTAGCAACCACGCATGGTGCCTATTACACGGAAAGGGGACCTGTGGCACTGTGTGTGTGTAGTACAGGCACATTGTGGACTGTACGCCTATGAAGGCCTCGTACGCAAATATCAATGTCCACACATGTCATTGGATGATAATGAGGTGCTGTATTGTTAATGTGATTTGATTTATACACCCTATGGACCCGCCACCCAGTGAAGCCCAACACACCCCCTCCACCCTACTACCTCCCCCCCCAACACCAGTGTCCAAATATGCATGCTGTCCGTGGGTAGACGCTATTGCAAGCCCCCTCTACGGGTATCAGGGGCACCCCTGCCCGTGGAGCGCAGGTTCCTGCCAGATCTGCGTTGGGGGCTGCCCTGGACGGAACTTGCCACGGATGATGTCTCTGCCTGCTCGCGTCCATGCATGTCTCTGAGGGTTTGTGAGAGCTCCGAGAGCACACGGCGCACAGCAGCAAGTTCAGCACAGACGTCTTTGGACGTCGCATGCAGTTCCCCCCTCAGGCTCTCGGTGCTTTTCTCCATTTGTGCTCTCAGGCTCTCGGTGCTTCTCTCCATTTCTCCCCTGAGGCTCTCACTACTTTTCTCTATTTGTGCCCTGAGTGTCTCGGTGGATGTTTCCATGGCTGCCCTGGAACCCCCGCATTCATTTGCATGGTCCTTGAGTAGCGTGGACACTTCCTGCTGTTGCTCGATCAGCAGGTCGAGGGACTGTTGCCTCTGCTGGGCCATGGACATTTGCGGTGGTGTGACAGGGGGGCTGCTCAACACATGTTGCCTTGGCACAGGACTTGTGGGGGTTGGCCAGTCGTCGTCTTCAGGGTGCCCCTGCGTGGTTTCGTCATGGTGTAGGGGATGGAACATGCAGGGGGATTGGGAAAGGTCATGGATGGTACCTACGTCGCCAGCACTGTTTTCCGTGTCGGAGCATGCTGGCATGACAGCTGTGTCACCTATGGTGCTGCTACCACCAGAGGCAGTGCCATCAGATACGTTCTTTGGGGGGACCTGTGGTGCTGGGGTTGTGGACTTGCTGGCTGCTGGGGTGCCTGTTGCAGTCCCCTCCAGTGTGCTGCCACTTGATTCCTGCTGCTGCCGTGTCTTGATCCTTGCACCTGAGGTGGAGGCTCTTGGGACGTTGGTCCTGGCCCTCTTTGCAGGCGTGCTGGTAGGGGTGTCCTGCAGCTCGTCGTTGGTATCGGACCCTGTGGTGGAGTAAAGAGGGGCGAGCGTTAGTTATGGGTCTGTCGGATTTGGAATGGCAACGTATCAAATGCATTGGGGTGGTACATGAGGCTGATTTGGGACTGGGCCTTGGAGGTGGTCTCATTTTCGTGTGGATTGAGGATGCATTCATTTGGCTGCCTGCAGTTAGGGGGTGCATGCTGCACATGTAGGGGTTGTTTATGGCATCTTGATTGATTTGTTTATTCATTCTGACTTTTAGAGGGCGCTGTCAGGGCAAAGTATGTATTGCACTATGGGGTCACATGGTACTGCACATGTTCGTGTTTTGTGGATTTCGCATTGTTTCTCTTGGCCAACCTACCTGATTCTCCGGATGTCGGCACTCCTTTCTCCATCCCTCCGACTCCCTCTATGCTCTCCATTCCTATGGTGGAGGCGCAGATATCCTCCCAGGGGGTCAACTTGATGGGCGACTCTGAACCCCCCCCGGTAGCTGTGGCGATGTTCCTGTTCGCAGAAAGTATGCTGCGTACGCGGATCCGCAGGTCGTCCCACCGCTTGCGACATTGCTGTGGCGTGCGGGGTGTTGTCCCCACCGCACTTACGCGCTGTGCCACCAGGGCCCATATGGCCTTCTTGTTGGCAAGGGCCGTCCTGGTCATTTGACTGGAGAAGACGACGGCGGCATTTTCCTGGAGGGTCTCGGTGAGCACGGTCAGTTCCTCTCGGGAGAAGTGTACCTGCCGCTTGCGATCACACGCTTTCTTGGCTACCTTTCCCATATTTATTTTTTTAACTGGGGTTGCTAACGGGTTGGGATGTGTGTCAGGGTCGGATTTTTAATGGTTGTGTTGGGATTCGGATTTTATAGTTGTGCGGCGTGCTGTTTCCCGTTCCGGCCACATGCTTTTACTTCCGTTTCCGTATATTTACGGTGCCCGTAATTTGCGGTGCCCGCTCGTTACGGTGACCGCTCATTACGGTGACCGCTAAGATGGGTGGCGGTATTGCACCTGGTGCAGCGTACGGCGGCGGTAAGGGCCGTTTTGGGGTCATTTCCGCCATCGCAGCCTTTCGGATTCCGCCATGGCGTAATGCTCGTGCCCGATGGGTCGTAATTAGCCGCACTTTGCTCCTTCGTGCAATGGCGGAAACGCTATTTACGCTGTTGCGGTCCGGTCAGTCACTTTCCGCCAGGGTCGTAATGAGGCCCTATATATTGTTAGCTTGTGTTGGTAGTAATTTTAGTGGTATCTTACTTTGTGGTATTTTCAGAATGTTCTTATTCCTGTGGTATAGTGGTGAGCATGTTTTTGTTTTTTTATACTACAACCCCATCATAAACAAACCTTTCCTTTCAACTAGAATGTCTTCTAGTCACCTAGCTGGCTGGTATTACTGGCTTATGTACATCCAGTAATTTATGTGCCAAATCTGGCACTCCTTCCCCTCCGCATGCAAGGAAGGAACCACTCATTACACTTACACACACACCTTCCTACCTTGTAGGTATTTACTTAATTGCTCTTGTTTGCTATTTTAACTACAGTGGTAGATTGGTAAATGCACTACTGCACTGATATAAACATCACCTCTGCGCTTCACATATATAAATGATTCACAGATGCATGAATGACACCAAAGTCTCATTTTTTTTTCCTACACTTTCTATTACATGACAGTTACAAACCGCAAAACATCATACCACATGATATTTACAGCATGACCTGCAAGATGTAAAAGAACAACAGAAACAAGCAGGTATTTTGCAAACACAAATTTATGTTCTCACACCTTGAACATAGAGAGAAAAATAAACATAAAATGTTTTCTAACCTCCCTGCACTGCCAATAAATTCTAGCAACATACGTACATCAATCTATTTTTTCCTCACTTGGTACTAACTCACCAAGGTCGGTGAAATCTGAAATCCCTGCACGACCTCGCTGTCTTCGAAGAGGCAGACCCAGTGCCAAACTTCCTCGTATTTATGGGGAGCTGCCAGCTGATTAGATTCGTAGCCAGCGCTCAACCCACTTGCAGTTCAACAGATATGGCACCGTCCATCTTCTGGTCCCAGCACGAACTGCTATCTCCCTTCTCTTCATTCCTCAAGAAAACTCTAATTCAGCCCTCTGTTGACGTGGCTTATCCACCTACAATCCTTACCAACCAGAACAACAAGAATGTGCCCTGTGCCAGCCTTTGATTTTCAAGACAATGAAGACTTCATTTGAAAAGCAACTGTTTCTTTTCATTTCCTGCATTTTACATATTTCTGTTCTCCACAAGATGAAGAAAACGCTAGTGTGCACTTCCTCATGGAAAAATGAATTTCAAACAGTGCACCCAAAACATGGACTGTAGTTCTTTGTGCACAGAAGACTGCATTATAACGTTAGAGAAGTTGAAATAGGTACTTTAGTAGTACAAGGTTAATCAGTTATATATTCTAATGCAGTTTTCACACATGAAACTTCCAATATAAAATTGTTCACCTCCTTATTTTAGCATGGTAGCGCACCATGCTAAAATATTTTTTTTGTTACTAAGTATTCGGAAGACTTGACTGCTGGCTGTTACTGGCTGTTACTGAAGTAATACCTGCAGTTTTAAAAACTGGGCCTGGCTGTATTTCTCTGCTGTATATTGTATGCTGGCAATAACATGCTGTATATTGTATGCTGGCAATAAAATCCCATATATGTCCTTACACCTGGCATGTGAGTTGCTTTAAACACCACATTCAACTTCAGACATCGCAGTACAAATCTTCTCATTTGCCTGGCTACCCTCCAGTCCTTAGCGAACTACCTGTTCACAATGTTGACCACTGCCTCATTGTCGTCGTTAAAATTCACTTTCTTGTTCTGCAACTGTCCGACCCACAACTCCAGTGCTACTAAAAACAGAGAAAACTCCAAAAAGGCTATGCTCCTCCCTCCTCTCTGCCACTGCTCAGGCCACTTTTCTGCACACCACATACACCTCCAGAACCTGCCGCGTCTGAAATAATTTGAACTTCCCATGCAACTGGGTCCCCTTGCAGCCACATTGACACTCCATTGAATTTTTCCAAAAATCTTAGCCAAATCTTGCAATCCTCCCTGACAGCTCCTGAAATCCTCACCATTTGATGTGGATACTTCACCCCCGGCATAGAACATGCCATGTTTCTGCTAAAAGTGCGACTGGGGCCAGCACCCAACATGCAAAATTGAGATGCCTTGTCGTAAGGCAAGCATGAGGCCATGGTCACTGAATCCAGCGCTATTCCTAAATAAAACACCGCCGGCGCTTCAGTTCTATCCTCCACCAATGGCACTCCCAAATCCTGCATCAATGTCTAAAAAAGCTCTAGAATCTGCTGACATTCTTGTTCTTTGCCTGCCCCACTGATGAAAAGAAAGTCATCAAAATAATGCAAAACTCCCTCCAAACCAAAACTGTAAGTAAAAACCCACTGCAGAAGAGAGCTAAAACGCTCAAACAATGCACATGAAACTACACAGCCCATTGGCAATGCTTTGTCAACGTAAATCTGACACTCGAACTGCATCTCCAGCAACCACCGGTAACAAACGAAAAGCCGCCTTGACATCGCACTTGGCCATGAATGCACCACGCCCTTCCTTTCTCACTAAGCCCACTGCCTGATCCGCACTGGCATAGGACACCCCACAATCTTCCGGAGCAATTAAGTCATTCACTGACATGCACTCTGGCCATCATAAATGAGGAATCAATATGAATTCTCCCGCTGCTTTCTTAGGCACGACCCCTAAAGGAGACACCACCAAGTTACCCGGCAAATCCGGAAATGGCCCGACCACTCTCCCCACAGCCACCTCATTTTACAACTTCAACCTAATCACTTCCAAATTCTCCTGAGCAGACTTTAAATTTTCCACCCACCGCTTCATCCTCAGACCCTGATATCCCAACTTAAAACCTTCCCCAAAATCCTGGGCTCTTCCCTATCTGGGTAAAAACGGATCCATGCCTCCAACACCTCCACCTTAACTGGAGTATAGGCCTTTCCCCACAACTCCTCGCCCTACCCTATGCCCCCTCCCTCTGTCACCTGTTGCAAAACATTGTGTAACGGGATGCTATCCCGCACATCTGCTACACTTAATGTGCATACTGTTCTAGTGTGGCCCTCCTTATTAAATGCCCAGCATGCTGCTGATGGATGACCCCTGCCTCCTCCCCCTAGTCCATCGAAGGCGGGACGACCATGAAAGGTCCGGTAAGGCATGGGTAAACTGCTTGCTGTATGCAGCATTGGGGCTGGACAGATAGACGCCATCGACTGTACCCATAAATCCATATCGATCTCTCCCCATACCGCTTGGTTGTCCTCACCCATCATTGCCCTAAATTCCTCATCATATCTCACCCATGCAAACCCCCCCAAAAGTCATAAAGGCTTTCCTAATTACGTCCATAAATTTGAGCAAAGCCATACACCTCTGAGGGAACTTTTCGCAATAAATGCTAGCATATATCATAAATAGCGAGGTCCAATTTTCAATTGTCACCGGTACCCTTGGTCTTGCCACCAACTCCTGCTCTTCCTCTTTGGACCCGTCTTTTGCTCTAACCTCCCTATGTACGAGTTTAAACACATTCACAAACTCCCCTGCCCATATTTTATCTTTTGTCGCCACCATCAGATGCGCACCCAGTGGCTTTGTAATAAACATATAAGGCATCTTCTTGGTCTTCTCTGTACTCTCACCTCCCTTTCCGTAAGAACCTCTGCCACCCCTTGGGCCGCTGGCTCAGCGACCTTGTCCGTCTGTACTTCAACCGTGGAGACACTTCTCCTGCAGTTACCCTCTCCACCGCCACACCTACCCCAGGTGCTCCAACCCCCCCGACTGTGTGTCCTGTGAGAAACCTGAAGGTGTCTCCCTTGCTACCCACGGGGATCTGTCATCCAGGTGGATAGGACAAGGCCATCGCTATTGGATCCTGTTCCTGGGGGGTAGACCAGTGAGGGAGGATCACCTGGATGGGGAGTGGGAGTGCGACACTGACAGCTGACATGCGATTTCCCCCTTCTTTCAACACCTTTTCCCCATCCTACCAGGTAGGACTTTCAAAACCACTGCCCCCTTTTCCGATACAAACATTTTCGCAGAACACACCAGAGAACCGACTAACACCAGAGCCATTTACCTGACATTTCTCAATACAAGGGTCAGCTAAAGTCAGGCAATTGATCAGAATCACATACACCAGACAGCCCTTTCCCTTCCCCACAGGGATAAAAGGTGGAGCAAGAAAGAACAGTATGATCAAGGCAAACTGCATGCCGAGACAGCTATCCAGACCTGACAGTTCAAGAGAAAGATGGCAAACATTGAGAGGCTGACGAGGAGAGACACAACCTTGTCCTTTTCTACAAAACCCTGCAAAATCTCAGCAGAAGGAATGGTAAGAACGAGGACAATAGCCCTAGTGTGTTGCAGCAGACGTCAATGGTACACACCGCGTATCGAAGATGAGCCAGAGCGAGGGAGACTCCTGCTACCGTGGTACGGGCCTTGACTCCAGTTACAAAGAAAGTCAAGTGGTTCACCACAACCGGTGAGTCGAGGCAAGAACCGATCAGAACCCGGCTATGATGAATATGAGTCGCAAAGTGGCAGAACAAAAGAAGTTCAAAGAACTGTAAGATCGAAAAGGGGAAGACCAGCCACAGAAGGGGACCAGCACCATGTGGGTGCTGCTCTGGGAAACCCAGGTCCGTCCCCATTTGAGTAAAAAGCCCAGATACCAGATGGCCATAGGAGAGCCGCCAAGATAGGTCACAGAGGTCATACAGGAGGTCAACAAAATCCCTGTACAGTCGAAAGACTTTGACCTAAAAACTATAAAGAAAGCAAGGGAAGCGAATCATGTCACATGAGAAAGCAAGTGAAATGAAACCTGTAAACATTGAAAGTAAATGTGAAGGTGAAGTTGGCAAGACTGAACCCGGAAGAAGGATGCTGACGAGAAGGGGGCAAAGTCTAAAGTCCCAAGAAAAAGTGTGTTGACAAAGGTGAACCCAGCCAAGGGATGTCCACTGGAACTGTTTAAAAAGACAATGGGCCTCATTAGGACCCTGGCGGAGAGGGTGTTACGCCAGCGTAGTGCATGGCGTACCTCTCCGCCATACTACGAGTTCCCGTAGCGCCATGGCGGCCTTTTCCGCCTGGTTTTACCAGGCGGAGAAAACCATGGCGCTACGGGACCTCGTTGTTAATTACGCCACCGTATTTTACGGTGGCGTAATTAACTCCTTCCCCACTCCCATTATACCCTATGGGGCAAAAATGGGAATGGGGAAGGGCAGAATGGGGATTGGGGATTTACCGCTCCGCCGAGGTCGGAATGGGGCGGTAAATCCGCCAACCCCCATGGCGCTATCGGCGGCTTTCCGCCATGCTTCGCGGTGCATTTAGCACCGCGAAGTCCGCCTGGGTCCTAATGAGGCCCAATAAGATTTGTAAGTTAAAGGACAAGCTGCAGTGAACCCGGAGGAGGGAGGCTCAAAGTAAAGAGGGGTCAGCCCCCGGAAGAGGGGGACCCAGAGGTGAAGAATCGTCACCCTAAGAAAAACCAGGAGCTAAACTTTCATTGTGTTGAAGGAATTCTTTGTTTTGTGATCTGAATACGTCAGGCCCTTGAAGGCAAGAGACTTTCAAGTGAACCAAGACTTGGCCATCGAGACTCCTGTTAGGCCAGAACAGAACTGTCGACTTGTGCTGGAAAAGCTTGAGTGTGTACTGTGCTCCAAGATCCCAATTTACCCTGTGCTCAAAACACGAGGAAGGGAGACCGAAGCTACCGCATCCTGACATATTATTTGAGAACACTTCTTTCTTTCCTTTAAAACTATCCCACACCCTTTTTGTATTACAATGTTATTTCATATATTTATGCGTCACACAAAAATACAAGTGTCACTCCGTAGTTTGCGTAAAACCCACTTCAATTTTTATTGAGTGGCCATTTTCTTTCTTAAAGTGGCCCTATATGATGACAGGTGTTTCAGCGGCCACAGCGCCTTTCTCAAAAAAGGGCTAATCTTAAAACCAAAAATTCAAATTAAATTCATCAATTCAAATTAATTTGCAAAAGAATGAATGAGCATAGTTCACCAATATAACAGCATTGTGAGTATCCCAGAAATAAAACAAAAATCAAAACAAAGTGTCATTTCATATTGTCATTATAGTTTCATCGGATCGTAGCATATATATAATGCAAAATGGTGTTTAGAGTTAATTTCAAATTGCATTGTTCATAATAACATCACAGACATAAGGGATGGGTAAAGGGAGGGAAGGTTAGGAAAAGAAAAAGAAAAAACACAAATGTACAAAAGGTACTGTCTATAAAAGCTCGTAAGAGAGCAAATTGGAGGAATAAAAGACGTGCCAAAATGACTGGTAAGCTGACAAGCTGGGTGATCAGAGCTAAACAGCCACTGGATGAGAGTGATGGTGTGGAGCAAAGTGAAACACTCGACAGAGAGTCACAAGAGGACCAAAATATGGATCGCTCACCATTGACAGCTAATCAGAGGGATGCAGGCTGTGCCTCTTCTCTCAGGTTTGCAGAAAGGCAGCCTACACCCGAACGACGTGCGCCTTGAAACATACTTTAGGTTGGAAAGCGTCTAACGCTCTCAAGTTCACCATTAGTACAATGTTTCAAGATGGCAATTTCACTCCCTTAAATCGCTCCTATTAATTGCATTTGTTGGATTGATGATGAAAAGCATAGTATAATATGAAGATGTGTTCTTGGCCATACTAAAATGCTAATAATACGAGCAGATCAGTTAGAAGAAGAGCCTTTCTACCTTCAATTTCTTAGTATGGCAGTTGCCCAATGAGTACTCGAGCAATGCATATTGTTGACGCAAAGCAGTTTGGTGTAAGTTATATTGCATCATCATCATTTGCACGGCTGCCCCCACATATGACTGTCATTGGGCCTCATTAGGACCCTGGCGGTCCCGTAATGAACGGTGCCGGTACGGGACCAGCACCGTTCATTACGGGCTGCCCTATTACGAGGACTGCTGCGGACCCGCTAAAGAACGCTTGGTCAGACCAGGCGTCCTTAGCGGGTCCCGCAAGCAGTCCAGGATGCTAACAACGTTGTTAGCATCCTCCCCATTCCCATTGAGCCCTATGGGGGCTCAGATGGGAATGGGGATGTACCGGATCCGGGTCCCGCGAAAGGGATTTACCGGGCTCTCCAAGGTCGGAATGGCCCGGTAAATCCCCTTTTGCGGTACCCGGACCTGGTACCCGGTATGGAGGTAGCCATGCCGCTTTTAGTGGCATGGCTACCTCCATACTCGTAATGAGGCCCAATGACTTTACATACAAAAATAAAAATACCTTGACAAAAACATAGACTAACGAGTTAACTCATTAAAGAAAGACAGAAACGCCTCCAGACATAGATGCTGCTCCGCCGAGAGCCAGAGAAGGTGAGACTTTTCTCCTTCTGCATCACAGGCATCTAAGTAATTTTAGCTGCTGATGCGCTGATGAAGCTTTCTGACTCCATTAATACGTTCATCATTAATTAGTTCATTGAAAATGGTCTGCACATGAAAATAAGCCTGACCCAGCATGAACCTGGGAGAGATTATTCATGGCTTCCCGAACTGAGCAGCAATATCTTTTGGATGCATTTCTTAGTGAGTAATGCATGTCTTGATGCCGATAGGGGCAGTGTTTTAGTGGGGCTATAGGTGGGCAACTGATGAGCAGGTTATATCTTCCTGCCCTGTCACAGAGAACTTGTGTTCTTGTGCTGAGGCTTGGGCAGAACTTTATCTTGTGCCCAGTTCGCTTATCCGGTGCAGTGTGCATTGAGGGACATACAAGCTACCTAATTAAGGGCCTCATTAGGAGTTGGGCGGAGTGAGAAAATACAGCGGTAACGTTATTACTGCTGCATTTACCACTCCGCCCATTCCCGAGTATCGCCCTACCTGGACACATTCACCGGTATGGGCATTTTTGCCACTATTACCACTGGCGGTAATTGCGGCACCCATCTCCATTGGGTCTAATAGACCCAATGGGGAATGGGGATTTACCGCCTTACCACTACTCGTGATCCAGCGCTAATTGCGCCGGACCAAGTAGGGTTAATGCTAACAGGGTAATTCATAGAATTTCGCAGAAAAGTGTCGCAAGCGGCTGGCGCAGAGTGTCCGCGTGCGATTGTGTGCGCCAGGCACGTGCGCTAAAACCGATTTCCGCGCACAGCGTATTCATGGATTTCATGCTCCCAAACCAGCCGTGGCGCAGAGTATCGCAGCGAGCCTGCAGCAGCGCCAGTAACGCCCCCAAGAACGCCCTCGCGCAAGGAAAAGCCATCAACATCGCTAAATCATCGCAAAGGGCTGCGCTAACCCTGGACCAGTTTACAGGGCTGCCAAACAAGGAACGCAAAGCGGGCAACCTTCATATCAGGAGTACGCGGGAAGTTTTACACCCGATTAGCCAGGGTACGTGTATTACAGGGGTACGCGGGAAGTTCAACACGCGATTGTCCAGGGTA
Source organism: Ambystoma mexicanum (assembly GCF_040938575.1). Taxonomy (NCBI): domain Eukaryota; kingdom Metazoa; phylum Chordata; class Amphibia; order Caudata; family Ambystomatidae; genus Ambystoma; species Ambystoma mexicanum. Next base: position 641,940,303 of record NC_090921.1, read on the forward strand.
CGTGTATTACAGGGGTACGCGGGAAGTTCAACACGCGATTGTCCAGGGAACGTGTATTACAGGGGTACGCGTGAAGTCTTACATGCGATTAGCCAGGGCACGTGTAATACAGGGGTACGCGGGAATTATCACACGCGATTTGGCAGGGTACGTGAATTACAGGGGTGCGTGGGAATTATCACACGCCATTTTGCTGGGTACGTGTATTACAGGGGTGCGTGGGAATTATCACACGTGATTAGGCTGGGTGGGTCCTCACAGGTGTTCCCTGTACACCCTCCACGGCCCCTGCAGGCAGCCCACAAAACAGGGGACTACCCTGCACACCTGCTCATGTCCCCCTGCACCCCCACCCCCCAGCCACCAGGGGCACCCACCACCAGGCCCCCACCCATGTCTCCTACCACCCCCACCCCCCAGCAGTGCAGGGGCAGCCTCCACCAGGCCCCCACTCATGTCTCCCACCACCCCCACCCCCCAGCCACCAGGGGCAGCCTCCACCAGGCCCCCACTCATGCCCAACTCATGTCTCCCACCACCCCCACCCCCCAGCCACCAGGGGCAGCCTCCACCAGGCCCCCACCCATGTCTCCCACCACCCCCACCCACCAGCAGTGCAGGGGCAGCCTCCACCAGGCCCCCACCCATGTCTCCCACCAGCCCCACCCCCCAGCCACCAGGGGCACCCTCCACCAGGCCCCCACTCATGCCCGACTCATGTCTCCCACCACCGCCACCCCCCAGCCACCAGGGGCATCCTCCACCAGGCCCCCACCCATGTCTCCCACCACCCCCACCCCCCAGCCACCAGGGGCACCCACCACCAGGCCCCCACCCATGTCTCCTACCACCCCCACCCCCCAGCGCTGTGGGGCACCTGCCAGCAGGCCCCCACCTATGTCCAACCCATGTCTCCCACCACCCCCACCCCCCAGCAGTGCAGGGGCAGCCTCCACCAGGCCCCCACTCATGTCTCCCACCACCCCCACCCCCCAGCCACCAGGGGCAGCCTCCACCAGGCCCCCACTCATGCCCAACTCATGTCTCCCACCACCCCCACCCCCCAGACACCAGGGGCATCCTCCACCAGGCCCCCACCCATGTCTCCCACCACCCCCACCCCCCAGCCACCAGGGGCACCCACCACCAGGCCCCCACCCATGTCTCCCACCACCCCCACCCACCAGCAGTGCAGGGGCAGCCTCCACCAGGCCCCCACCCATGTCTCCCACCACCCCCACCCCCCAGCCACCAGCGGTAGCCTCCACCAGGCCCCCACCCATGTCTCCCACCACCCCCACCCACCAGCAGTGCAGGGGCAGCCTCCACCAGGCCCCCACCCATGTTTCCTACCACCCCCACCCCCCAGCACTGTGGGGCACCTGCCAGCAGGCCCCCACCCATGTCCAACCCATGTCTCCCACCACCCCCACCCCCCAGCAGTGCAGGGGCAGCCTCCACCAGGCCCCCACCCATGTCTCCCACCACCCCCACCCACCAGCAGTGCAGGGGCAGCCTCCACCAGGCCCCCACTCATGTCTCCCACCACCCCCACCCCCCAGCCACCAGGGGCATCCTCCACCAGGCCCCCACCCATGTCTCCTACCACCCCCACCCCCCAGCGCTGTGGGGCACCTGCCAGCAGGCCCCCACCCATGTCCAACCCATGTCTCCCACCACCCCCACCCCCCAGCAGTGCAGGGGCAGCCTCCACCAGGCCCCCACTCATGTCTCCCACCACCCCCACCCCCCAGCAGTGCAGGGGCAGCCTCCACCAGGCCCCCACTCATGTCTCCCACCACCCCCACCCCCCAGCCACCAGGGGCAGCCTCCACCAGGCCCCCACTCATGCCCAACTCATGTCACCCACCACCCCCACCCCCCAGCCACCAGGGCCAGCCTCCACCAGGCCCCCACCCATGTCTCCCAACACCCCCACCCCCCAGCAGTGCAGGGGCAGCCTCCACCAGGCCCCCACTCATGTCTCCCACCACCCCCACCCCCCAGCCACCAGCGGCAGCCTCCACCAGGCCCCCACCCATGTCTCCCACCACCCCCACCCACCAGCAGTGCAGGGGCAGCCTCCACCAGGCCCCCACCCATGTCTCCCACCACCCCCACCCCCCAGCCACCAGGGGCACCCTCCACCAGGCCCCCACTCATGCCCGACTCATGTCTCCCACCACCCCCACCCTCCAGCCACCAGGGGCAGCCTCCACCAGGCCCCCACCCATGTCTCCCACCACCCCCACCCACCAGCAGTGCAGGGGCAGCCTCCACCAGGCCCCCACCCATGTCTCCCACCACCCCCACCCCCCAGCCACCAGGGGCACCCTCCACCAGGCCCCCACCCATGTCTCCCACCACCCCCACCCCCCAGCCACCAGGGGCAGCCTCCACCAGGCCCCCACCCATGTCTCCCACCACCCCCACCCACCAGCAGTGCAGGGGCAGCCTCCACCAGGCCCCCACCCATGTCTCCCACCACCCCCACCCCCCAGCCACCAGGGGCACCCTCCACCAGGCCCCCACTCATGCCCAACTCATGTCACCCACCACCCCCACCCCCCAGCCACCAGGGGCAGCCTCCACCAGGCCCCCACCCATGTTTCCCACCACCCCCAGCCCCCAGCAGTGCAGGGGCAGCCTCCACCAGGCCCCCACCCATGTCTCCCACCACCCCCACCCCCCAGCCACCAGGGGCACCCTCCACCAGGCCCCCACCCATGTCACCCACCACACCCACCCCCCAGCGCTGTGGGGCACCTGCCAGCAGGCCCCCACCCATGTCCAACCCATGTCTCCCACCACCCCCACCCCCCAGCAGTGCAGGGGCAGCCTCCACCAGGCCCCCACTCATGTCTCCCACCACCCCCACCCCCCAGCCACCAGCGGCAGCCTCCACCAGGCCCCCACCCATGTCTCCCACCACCCCCACCCACCAGCAGTGCAGGGGCATCCTCCACCAGGCCCCCACCCATGTCTCCCACCACCCCCACCCCCCAACCACCAGGGGCAGCCTCCACCAGGCCCCCACTCATGTCTCCCACCACCCCCACCCCCCAGCCACCAGCGGCAGCCTCCACCAGGCCCCCACCCATGTCTCCCACCACCCCCACCCACCAGCAGTGCAGGGGCAGCCTCCACCAGGCCCCCACCCATGTCTCCCACCACCCCCACCCCCCAGCCACCAGGGGCACCCTCCACCAGGCCCCCACCCATGTCACCCACCACCCCCACCCCCCAGCGCTGTGGGGCACCTGCCAGCAGGCCCCCACCCATGTCCAACCCATGTCTCCCACCACCCCTACCCCCCAGCAGTGCAGGGGCAGCCTCCACCAGGCCCCCACTCATGTCTCCCACCACCCCCACCCCCCAGCCACCAGCGGCAGCCTCCACCAGGCCCCCACCCATGTCTCCCACCACCCCCACCCACCAGCAGTGCAGGGGCATCCTCCACCAGGCCCCCACCCATGTCTCCCACCACCCCCACCCCCCTGCCACCAGGGGCAGCCTCCACCAGGCCCCCACTCATGTCTCCCACCACCCCCACCCCCCAGCCACCAGCGGCAGCCTCCACCAGGCCCCCACCCATGTCTCCCACCACCCCCACCCACCAGCAGTGCAGGGGCATCCTCCACCAGGCCCTCACCCATGTCTCCTACCACCCCCACCCCCCAGCGCTGTGGGGCACCTGCCAGCAGGCCCCCACCCATGTCCAACCCATGTCTCCCACCACCCCCACCCCCCAGCAGTGCAGGGGCAGCCTCCACCAGGCCCCCACCCATGTCTCCCACCACCCCACCCCCCAGCAGTGCAGGGGCAGCCTCCACCAGGCCCCCACTCATGTCTCCCACCACCCCCACCCCCCAGCCACCAGGGGCAGCCTCCACCAGGCCCCCACTCATGCCCAACTCATGTCACCCACCACCCCCACCCCCCAGCCACCAGGGGCAGCCTCCACCAGGCCCCCACCCATGTCTCCCACCACCCCCACCCCCCAGCAGTGCAGGGGCAGCCTCCACCAGGCCCCCACTCATGTCTCCCACCACCCCCACCCCCCAGCCACCAGCGGCAGCCTCCACCAGGCCCCCACCCATGTCTCCCACCACCCCCACCCCCCAGCCACCAGGGGCACCCCACCACCAGGCCCCCACCCATGTCTCCCACCACCCCCACCCCCCAGCCACCAGGGGCAGCCTCCACCAGGCCCCCACCCATGTCTCCCACCACCCCCACCCACCAGCAGTGCAGGGGCAGCCTCCACCAGGCACCCACCCATGTCTCCCACCACCCCCACCCCCCAGCCACCAGGGGCACCCTCCACCAGGCCCCCACTCATGCCCAACTCATGTCTCCCACCACCCCCACCCCCCAGCCACCAGGGGCAGCCTCCACCAGGCCCCCACTCATGCCCAACTCATGTCACCCACCACCCCCACCCCCCAGCCACCAGGGGCAGCCTCCACCAGGCCCCCACCCATGTCTCCCACCACCCCCACCCCCCAGCGCTGTGGGGCACCTGCCAGCAGGCCCCCACCCATGTCCAACCCATGTCTCCCACCACCCCCACCCACCAGCAGTGCAGGGGCAGCCTCCACCAGGCCCCCACTCATGTCTCCCACCACCCCCACCCCCCAGCCACCAGCGGCAGCCTCCACCAAGCCCCCACCCATGTCTCCCACCACCCCCACCCACCAGCAGTGCAGGGGCAGCCTCCACCAGGCCCCCACCCATGTCTCCCACCACCCCCACCCCCCAGCCACCAGGGGCACCCTCCACCAGGCCCCCACTCATGCCCGACTCATGTCTCCCACCACCCCCACCCCCCAGCCACCAGGGGCAGCCTCCACCAGGCCCCCACCCATGTCTCCCACCACCCCCACCCACCAGCAGTGCAGGGGCAGCCTCCACCAGGCCCCCACCCATGTCTTCCACCACCCCCACCCCCCAGCAGTGCAGGGGCAGCCTCCACCAGGCCCCCACTCATGTCTCCCACCACCCCCACCCCCCAGCCACCAGGGGCAGCCTCCACCAGGCCCCCACTCATGCCCAACTCATGTCACCCACCACCCCCACCCCCCAGCCACCAGGGGCAGCCTCCACCAGGCCCCCACCCATGTCTCCCACCACCCCCACCCCCCAGCAGTGCAGGGGCAGCCTCCACCAGGCCCCCACTCATGTCTCCCACCACCCCCACCCCCCAGCCACCAGCGGCAGCCTCCACCAGGCCCCCACCCATGTCTCCCACCACCCCCACCCACCAGCAGTGCAGGGGCAGCCTCCACCAGGCCCCCACCCATGTCTCCCACCACCCCCACCCCCCAGCCACCAGGGGCACCCTCCACCAGGCCCCCACTCATGCCCGACTCATGTCTCCCACCACCCCCACCCCCCAGCCACCAGGGGCAGCCTCCACCAGGCCCCCACCCATGTCTCCCACCACCCCCACCCACCAGCAGTGCAGGGGCAGCCTCCACCAGGCCCCCACCCATGTCTCCCACCACCCCCAACCCCCAGCCACCAGGGGCACCCTCCACCAGGCCCCCACCCATGTCTCCCACCACCCCCACCCCCCAGCCACCAGGGGCAGCCTCCACCAGGCCCCCACCCATGTCTCCCACCACCCCCACCCACCAGCAGTGCAGGGGCAGCCTCCACCAGGCCCCCACCCATGTCTCCCACCACCCCCACCCCCCAGCCACCAGGGGCACCCTCCACCAGGCCCCCACTCATGCCCAACTCATGTCACCCACCACCCCCACCCCCCAGCCACCAGGGGCAGCCTCCACCAGGCCCCCACCCATGTTTCCCACCACCCCCAGCCCCCAGCAGTGCAGGGGCAGCCTCCACCAGGCCCCCACCCATGTCTCCCACCACCCCCACCCCCCAGCCACCAGGGGCACCCTCCACCAGGCCCCCACCCATGTCACCCACCACACCCACCCCCCAGCGCTGTGGGGCACCTGCCAGCAGGCCCCCACCCATGTCCAACCCATGTCTCCCACCACCCCCACCCCCCAGCAGTGCAGGGGCAGCCTCCACCAGGCCCCCACTCATGTCTCCCACCACCCCCACCCCCCAGCCACCAGCGGCAGCCTCCACCAGGCCCCCACCCATGTCTCCCACCACCCCCACCCACCAGCAGTGCAGGGGCATCCTCCACCAGGCCCCCACCAATGTCTCCCACCACCCCCACCCCCCAACCACCAGGGGCAGCCTCCACCAGGCCCCCACTCATGTCTCCCACCACCCCCACCCCCCAGCCACCAGCGGCAGCCTCCACCAGGCCCCCACCCATGTCTCCCACCACCCCCACCCACCAGCAGTGCAGGGGCAGCCTCCACCAGGCCCCCACCCATGTCTCCCACCACCCCCACCCCCCAGCCACCAGGGGCACCCTCCACCAGGCCCCCACCCATGTCACCCACCACCCCCACCCCCCAGCGCTGTGGGGCACCTGCCAGCAGGCCCCCACCCATGTCCAACCCATGTCTCCCACCACCCCTACCCCCCAGCAGTGCAGGGGCAGCCTCCACCAGGCCCCCACTCATGTCTCCCACCACCCCCACCCCCCAGCCACCAGCGGCAGCCTCCACCAGGCCCCCACCCATGTCTCCCACCACCCCCACCCACCAGCAGTGCAGGGGCATCCTCCACCAGGCCCCCACCCATGTCTCCCACCACCCCCACCCCCCTGCCACCAGGGGCAGCCTCCACCAGGCCCCCACTCATGTCTCCCACCACCCCCACCCCCCAGCCACCAGCGGCAGCCTCCACCAGGCCCCCACCCATGTCTCCCACCACCCCCACCCACCAGCAGTGCAGGGGCATCCTCCACCAGGCCCGCACCCATGTCTCCTACCACCCCCACCCCCCAGCGCTGTGGGGCACCTGCCAGCAGGCCCCCACCCATGTCCAACCCATGTCTCCCACCACCCCCACCCCCCAGCAGTGCAGGGGCAGCCTCCACCAGGCCCCCACCCATGTCTCCCACCACCCCACCCCCCAGCAGTGCAGGGGCAGCCTCCACCAGGCCCCCACTCATGTCTCCCACCACCCCCACCCCCCAGCCACCAGGGGCAGCCTCCACCAGGCCCCCACTCATGCCCAACTCATGTCACCCACCACCCCCACCCCCCAGCCACCAGGGGCAGCCTCCACCAGGCCCCCACCCATGTCTCCCACCACCCCCACCCCCCAGCAGTGCAGGGGCAGCCTCCACCAGGCCCCCACTCATGTCTCCCACCACCCCCACCCCCCAGCCACCAGCGGCAGCCTCCACCAGGCCCCCACCCATGTCTCCCACCACCCCCACCCCCCAGCCACCAGGGGCACCCCACCACCAGGCCCCCACCCATGTCTCCCACCACCCCCACCCCCCAGCCACCAGGGGCAGCCTCCACCAGGCCCCCACCCATGTCTCCCACCACCCCCACCCACCAGCAGTGCAGGGGCAGCCTCCACCAGGCACCCACCCATGTCTCCCACCACCCCCACCCCCCAGCCACCAGGGGCACCCTCCACCAGGCCCCCACTCATGCCCAACTCATGTCTCCCACCACCCCCACCCCCCAGCCACCAGGGGCAGCCTCCACCAGGCCCCCACTCATGCCCAACTCATGTCACCCACCACCCCCACCCCCCAGCCACCAGGGGCAGCCTCCACCAGGCCCCCACCCATGTCTCCCACCACCCCCACCCCCCAGCGCTGTGGGGCACCTGCCAGCAGGCCCCCACCCATGTCCAACCCATGTCTCCCACCACCCCCACCCACCAGCAGTGCAGGGGCAGCCTCCACCAGGCCCCCACTCATGTCTCCCACCACCCCCACCCCCCAGCCACCAGCGGCAGCCTCCACCAGGCCCCCACCCATGTCTCCCACCACCCCCACCCACCAGCAGTGCAGGGGCAGCCTCCACCAGGCCCCCACCCATGTCTCCCACCACCCCCACCCCCCAGCCACCAGGGGCACCCTCCACCAGGCCCCCACTCATGCCCGACTCATGTCTCCCACCACCCCCACCCCCCAGCCACCAGGGGCAGCCTCCACCAGGCCCCCACCCATGTCTCCCACCACCCCCACCCACCAGCAGTGCAGGGGCAGCCTCCACCAGGCCCCCACCCATGTCTCCCACCACCCCCACCCCCCAGCAGTGCAGGGGCAGCCTCCACCAGGCCCCCACTCATGTCTCCCACCACCCCCACCCCCCAGCCACCAGGGGCAGCCTCCACCAGGCCCCCACCCATGTCTCCCACCACCCCCACCCACCAGCAGTGCAGGGGCAGCCTCCACCAGGCCCCCACTCATGCCCGACTCATGTCTCCCACCACCCCCACCCCCCAGCCACCAGGGGCAGCCTCCACCAGGCCCCCACCCATGTCTCCCACCACCCCCACCCACCAGCAGTGCAGGGGCAGCCTCCACCAGGCCCCCACCCATGTCTCCCACCACCCCCACCCCCCAGCCACCAGGGGCAGCCTCCACCAGGCCCCCACCCATGTCTCCCACCACCCCCACCCCCAAGGCACCAGGGGCACCCTCCACCAGGCCCCCACCCATGTCTCCCACCACCCCCACCCCCCAGCCACCAGGGGCACCCTCCACCAGGCCCCCACCCATGTCACCCACTACCCCCACCCCCCAGCGCTGTGGGGCACCTGCCAGCAGGCCCCCACCCATGTCCAACCCATGTCTCCCACCACCCCCACCCCCCAGCAGTGCAGGGGCAGCCTCCACCAGGCCCCCACTCATGTCTCCCACCACCCCCACCCCCCAGCCACCAGCGGCAGCCTCCACCAGGCCCCCACCCATTTCTCCCACCACCCCCACCCACCAGCAGTGCAGGGGCATCCTCCACCCGGCCCCCACCCATGTCTCCCACCACCCCCACCCCCCAGCCACCAGGGGCACCCTCCACCAGGCCCCCACCCATGTCACCCACCACCCCCACCCCCCAGCGCTGTGGGGCACCTGCCAGCAGGCCCCTACTCATGTCTCCCACCACCCCCACCCCCCAGCCACCAGCGGCAGCCTCCACCAGGCCCCCACCCATGTCTCCCACCACCCCCACCCACCAGCAGTGCAGGGGCAGCCTCCACCAGGCCCCCACCCATGTCTCCCACCACCCCCACCCCCCAGCCACCAGCGGCAGCCTCCACCAGGCCCCCACCCATGTCTCCCACCACCCCCACCACCCAGCCACCAGGGGCACCCTCCACCAGGCCCCCATCCATGTCACCCACCACCCCCACCCACCAGCAGTGCAGGGGCAGCCTCCACCAGGCCCCCACTCATGCCCGACTCATGTCTCCCACCACCCCCACCCCCCAGCCACCAGGGGCAGCCTCCACCAGGCCCCCACCCATGTCTCCCACCACCCCCACCCACCAGCAGTGCAGGGGCAGCCTCCACCAGGCCCCCACCCATGTCTCCCACCACCCCCACCCCCCAGCCACCAGGGGCAGCCTCCACCAGGCCCCCACCCATGTCTCCCACCACCCCCACCCCCAAGGCACCAGGGGCACCCTCCACCAGGCCCCCACCCATGTCTCCCACCACCCCCACCCCCCAGCCACCAGGGGCACCCTCCACCAGGCCCCCACCCATGTCACCCACTACCCCCACCCCCCAGCGCTGTGGGGCACCTGCCAGCAGGCCCCCACCCATGTCCAACCCATGTCTCCCACCACCCCCACCCCCCAGCAGTGCAGGGGCAGCCTCCACCAGGCCCCCACTCATGTCTCCCACCACCCCCACCCCCCAGCCACCAGCGGCAGCCTCCACCAGGCCCCCACCCATGTCTCCCAACACCCCCACCCACCAGCAGTGCAGGGGCATCCTCCACCCGGCCCCCACCCATGTCTCCCACCACCCCCACCCCCCAGCCACCAGGGGCACCCTCCACCAGGCCCCCACCCATGTCACCCACCACCCCCACCCCCCAGCGCTGTGGGGCACCTGCCAGCAGGCCCCTACTCATGTCTCCCACCACCCCCACCCCCCAGCCACCAGCGGCAGCCTCCACCAGGCCCCCACCCATGTCTCCCACCACCCCCACCCACCAGCAGTGCAGGGGCAGCCTCCACCAGGCCCCCACCGATGTCTCCCACCACCCCCACCCCCCAGCCACCAGCGGCAGCCTCCACCAGGCCCCCACCCATGTCTCCCACCACCCCCACCACCCAGCCACCAGGGGCACCCTCCACCAGGCCCCCACCCATGTCACCCACCACCCCCACCCCCCAGCGCTGTGGGGCACCTGCCAGCAGGCCCCCACCCATGTCCAACCCATGTCTCCCACCACCCCCACCCCCCAGCAGTGCAGGGGCAGCCTCCACCAGGCCCCCACTCATGTCTCCCACCACCCCCACCCCCCAGCCACCAGCGGCAGCCTCCACCAGGCCCCCACCCATGTCTCCCACCACCCCCACCCACCAGCAGTGCAGGGGCACCCTCCACCAAACACCCCACCAACCTGGATGACTCCGTGCCATCTTCCCCCGTTGGGCCCTGTGGGGTCCCAGCTGCCCCTTCTGCTGCCGAGGAGTCCAACTCCGACCTCCGCCTCTTGGACCTCCTCTCGCCAGCTGCGGCCTGGGACGCCGCACCAGACTCCTCACTCCCCGATGAGATCACAACTTGGGAGGGGATCCGGGCCTTGCGTCTTCGGCTGGTGGTGCGACCCCTGCCGCTGTGCTCCACAGCACCTTCTCCGCCCTCTTCATCAGTTGACGCTGCAGACAGGGAGAAAGAAAACACAGGCATCAGGGCACTGTAAAATGGACTCATACACACATGACAGTTATACATGAGTGGCATTGGTAAACCTCACACATGGCATCACAATCCCCAACACACATGTCATTTCAACTTGCACACATGAGCCATACCACAGCCATAATGCAACAGCCAGCACCATCCATTCACATACAACAGCATGGGCAGCCAAAGGTCATCCACACATCACATGCAACATAGGGAGTACACTACACATGCACACACAACACCAAACCTGCATGCATGTGTACACCTCCGCCAACTGTCGCAGTGTCTCGATCGACATCCATGTCACACCTGACAATCATTCCTCCACATCCTGTGCCATGCAAGCCCACACACACAAGCACCATCCATGTGTCACACATGAGACCCCTCGCATGTGTCACCCTCACAGCCCTGTACAACCCCCCTACTTGGCCACATAAAAATACATGTTCAACCTGCACACTCCTGGCACACCACCACACGCACAGCTTACAATCAGTATGCATGTACACTTACCGCTCGACTCCAGACGAGTCTGCTTCTCAAGGACCTGGATGTGGAGCGCTGGGGATATGCGTTCCAGGACACTCATCTGATCTTCCGACAAGTGGCCCTGCCCGCCCCTTAGCATCTGCTGCCATCATGAGGCGCCGGGCCTTGTTGAGGGTCCTGGACCTGAAGTCCTCCCAGCGCTTCCTGACACGTTCGTAGTCGCGGACTGCCACCTCCTCCGCGTTGATGGCAGTCACGATGTCCATCCAGATCCGAGTCCGTCCTTCCTTGTCGGCGCGCAACCTTCCGAAGAGGGCATCATACTGCCCCAGGACATGCTCCACCAGGACACCAACTTCCCTGGCACTGAAGCAGGTGCCCCTCTGCCTCCTTGGCCGGGGGTTGCCACTGGTGCCAGATGTTGTAGTGCCCGACATGGCAACCCCAGAGGCAGGAGTGGGTGGGCAACTGGGTCCTGGGGCTGGGCTGTGGGGCGACGGAAAAGCAGTCGGGAGCCTTTGGTTCCAGCAGGGGTGGTCACAGCAACAGCACCCCTGGCTGATGTGCAGGCAGCAAATGGCAGGGCACGTGGGCAGCAGGCAGTCAGGCAGCAGCAGATGGCAGGTGGGAGCGTGCTCAGGGCTCTGGGGGGCAGTAATTTGGCCTCCTGGGCAGGAGCGTGGTCTTTCGTGTGTGAACGCGTGGACAGCTTGATACGGAGTGATTTTGCACGTGAAAATCCCACACGTCTGCGTGTAAATCGATGAAAGGCCCTTAGCGCGTAAACGCGTCACTAGCGTATGCGCGTCTATGAAGTCACGTGCACGCGTAGGAAAAAGTTGCGTGACACGTCCGAGTGTCAAAGCGTGTTATTGGTGGAAATAGCCCTACACGCAGAAGTTACAAAGCGTGTAATTGGTGAAAATGGACCTACACGCAGAAGTGTCAAAGCGTGTAATTGGTGGGAATGGGCCTAGCACGTACGCCGCGTAAGTGACGCTGTACGTGTGGGCCTGCATATAAGGTACGTGTAAAACACCAATTCCTTGTACGTGCTTTTCGTGGAGAGCGAGTGGGTGAATTCTAATAATTAATAATAATAAATAATAATAATAATTAGGCTTTTATATAGCGCTACAAACCCTCAGGTATCTGAGCGCTGCTTATTATTACCCACGGTGTGTGGTGCTCATTTATCGACCTCGGAAGGATGAAAGGCTGAGTTTGGCCCCGCCGGGATTCGAACCTGCGTTAACAGGCTCTGCACGGGTGTCAAAGCGGGCGCTCTACTCGCTGTGCCACTTGACCGGCTTCTGTACTTCTTGTCGTTTCACACGCGATTTACTTCACGGCGTTTCAAGTTTGTACTCCCTGTTACCTCTGACAGCTTTTTCTATTTTTTCTCTTGTACTGGTTTACCTGGGCCTGTTCCCTCAAACAGTGTTCCCTTCTACTGTTGTCCTGTCTCCTCAGACAGCGTACATATCTTCTTTTGGCGGGGGTGTTGCCAACCAAACGCGCTCATTTTTCACGCTCTTTTACCTGGCAGACGGTGAGTCACGCACGTATCTAACATCTGTGCTTGCCCCGTGTGTAGCCTACCCCTTCAGAGGTCATTCTAGGCTGCGTGTGACACGCATACGTTCATTCTTGTGTTACTGGGTGCCACAGCGTAGTGCAGGTTTTTCTTTCTGCACACGTGGTCTAGGAGGGGTTGCGTGCACGTCATCTCCCTTTTTTGGGCCTCCTGTGCGTTGCGTGACCGGTCATCTTTCCCCAGGGGTTACATTCAGCCTTGCTAGAGCACTAGGGTACAATTACCATCTGGTACCCAACCCCTTTGACCCCCAATTGCCCAGGACAATAGTCTACAGCCACTCCCATACGCACATTAATATCAGTGCCATGGCTGGGAGGCGAGGATTCCGTAAGGGTGGCAAAGGTGGAAGAGCCACAAGTGGTGGCCGTGGTGGATCCGGTAGGGGACGTGGTCGTAACTTGCAGGGTGAGCCTGTCCCCCCATGTGTGGAGGACCAGTCAAGGGCACCCATAATCCCCCCCCCCTCCCGTTGAGGCTGATGTGGCTGACACCATCCATGCTCAGCCCTTGTTGGACCAGCCCATTGTGGCACCAGACCTGGCTGACTCCATGGCTGACTTCCAGGTCAGCAGGGCTACGACACGTGCGCTGGTGCACGTTGATGCCATCATGCCACGTGGATCTGGGGCAGCAAGGTCATCTGCTGCCCCAAGTAGGCAGGGCGGAGAGGCTGCAGGGGCAGCTGCGGCTCCATCCACCCCAGCTCTCACACACCCAGCCAGGACGGTGTCGGTCCTAGTCCATCCTGCTGACATTCCCCCTGACACCATTACACTTGAGCCAATGCCTGCACCAACTCCCATGCTGAGTGTGCAATCCCACACACCTGATACAGAGCCCACCAGGGCTCCTGCCCCTAGTGTCCAGAGCGGCGCAGGACACTCAGGATCACCACCACCTTCCAAGCGGAAGAGGAAGAGTGCTCGTCCGGCACAGGCTGATGCCCCAGACACGGCTACACAGTCCGGCCCGTCGAGGAATCCCAGCTTCACGGATGACGAACTGAATGCACTTGTCGAGTATGTGTCCGGACATGATAACGAGATGGTCATTGTTGCAGGATCCAAGACCACACCTGCACAACGCCAGGCACACTGGCAGACCGTTGCGGACATCGTAAGTGCCCTTGGAATCGTGAGGCGCACAGCCAATGATTGCTATAAGCGCTGGAATGACCTAAAGCGCAGGGCAAAGAAGAAGCTGGCCTCAAGTCATGCCGCAACTCTAGTGACTGGAGGTGGGTCTCCAGTAGTAGACATGGAACTCACTCCACATGAGTCAGTCGCTGGGACCTACGTCACGGAGGAACAGATCCAAGGCGTGGGAGATCTGCCTGATTACGAGGCATTGTCCGGTGAGTGCACATGCATGTGTGTGTCATCCATGTGCATGGTGTGTGTGTGAGGGCTTCTGTTTGTGTGCCAGGTGAGAGTGTGTGCGCCTGAGTCGTATGGGTCAGCCATGTGCTTCATGCAATACATCCTGCGCAGCTGCATTTGGCCATTGCAGTATCCCTTCTGCCAACAGTAGACATCTAGCCCAACAGCACGCCAGTTGCCCTTGAAGTGTCACCTTGCCACAACATTGTTGCTTATTTTTCTCTGTTCATTCAGACAGATTGTTTGCATTCCACCACTTATACTAGGCATTTCTCAGTCCTCTAGTCACATGTCTGGCATGGCTATGGTAAAGTGGAGTGACTTTGTTACCTGGATATCATATGTTCACACATGTCCCTGTGCAATTGGACCATTTAGGACTGCCAGCTCCAGGTGAAAATCAGACCTGTTTGATTTAGAAAAGCTATTACATGCGGGAACTGGACTGAATGAATAAGTGCTGCCCTCCTCTCCATCTTGCCTCAATAGCAATGGTACATGCCATCTGTGTGATGGCATGTGTGTGTCACCTGGCAATCACAGGCCAATGTGTGATGCCACTGCCAGGCAGCATGCAGGAAATGTGTTCATCTTCCATCTTTGTGTCATCAGTGTGTGCCATTTGCCTGCCCTTCATACGCAGTGAGGGTGCATGCATGGGAGGGTCTTAGTCATGTGGGACATGTGTCAATCAAGTACTGGTTCACTTGCTTCTCAGCCCTCATTGTGTGCCATGGTGCTAATGCCTGTTTCCATTTCTTTGTTATTATGTCTTTGCAGGGGAAGACGCACCTGATACTGCTGGGGTTGTGGAGATGGTGCAGAGCCAGGAGGGGTCTGAGGGCCGACCAACCACCAGTGAGGGACGTGGTGTGCTGGTGGGTGAGAACCCACAAGTGCTGCAGGTCGTGCTCTCAAGGGGTGTCTCTGGCTGCACCTCCCCCGAGCTGTACTCAGCTGTTGATTCGGATGATGAGACCTACGTGCCGTCGCAGGTGAGTGTTCCAGGGAGGGATTCTGTTCTGTCCCACCCACCTGCACCAGGGTCAGAACCCTCAATGGGGATGTCAGTGTTGGCAGCTAGGCCTTTGGTGGTTACGGATGCAGGGTCACACTCCGCGACATCTGATCCTGTTCCTGGGCCAGCAGATCAGAGGGGGAATGCAGTCCTGCAGCCTCAGGCAGTGCCGGCACAGCAAGGCGCAGTCCGCCTTGCCCCAGACAGGTGTGGTGCCCGCCGACGTGGTGGCCGTACGCCACCTGGCAATACCGCATGGGAGCAACAGGCAACGGTATGGCTACCCAACAGGCAGCATCATCCGAGATGATGGCTCAGGCCATGGATAGGGTGGCCACTTCCATTGTCCCCCCTGAAAGGCTGATGGAGCGACTAGAGCAGGCAACCGACTCCATCTGCCAGTCACACAGGGAGGACATGTTGGCGTCCAACAGGGACAGGCGGGCGGCACTGTCGACTCTGCAGGAGGCCATCTCCATAGAGTCCCAGGGCCACAGGGAAGCCCTGAGGCAGGAGCTCCATCAACTCAGGACGACTCTTGTTGAGCTTGAGGCTTCAACACACCAAAGGACAGAACAGCAGCTGGAGCGTCTCACCCGTACGCTCTCAGCTGAGATGCAAGCAACGAGGGCGGAGGTCCGGGCATCCCGTGAGTTGTTGCATGGGGACCTCCGCACCCTCATCCTCCAGAACGAGACCTACCACACCCGCATGCTTGCAGCCATGGAGGAACAGAGTAGGGCCTTGCGTGGGCTGCCTCCCATAGTGCAACCACCTCCGGATGCAGCTGCACAGGGTGATAATAGCGACAGCAGTGATACTCCCACAATAGGGTAGCCGTGTGGGCCATGAGCCCATGGAGGTGTTTTTTTTCCCAGGATCCACACAGGTGGGTTTTGGTGTGCACCCTGTCCTCGGACCTCCTGGGTGGCCTCCCCAACCCCCCCGGGCCCATTAATGGCCATTTTTTATTTTTTTTTATTTTTATTTTTATTTTTATTTTTATTTTTATTCTTATATTTTTCCCAATTTTTTTGGGACAATTTGTTGGCTTCCGTGGTTCCTGTGGGCATACACTGCATTGTGGCTGGGCACATGCAGGCTTGTCATGTATTTGGTTCAGGTGCCTGGGTTTGAGTCACACACACCCCTCCTGCTTCCCGTTTCCATGGGCTTGCAAAGGGTGTGCCCAAGTGACATTGAAGTACATGGTGACATTGGACTCCCACTACATGTGTGGGTAGTCTAGTCAATACTGTGTATACATTCCTAGTGCATATTGCTGTTCTGTTGTACACTGCATGTTGCATTGATGTGTAACTCATCATCTGTGTCTGCCTCCCAATTTGCAGGTCCCTTCCTCATGTCTACACAAGGCCCTCTAGTCTGGAGATGGGGTCCTTGTTGGCAGCAGTGCACCTACAACTCTACATGGCGCCAACACTGTACAGTTGGAAGTGGTGGGAGTGCAGGTATTTCCAGGTGGTGAGACTACTGATTTATTACATTAGTGAAGTCATGTTAATGGTAGTACCTGCTCAAGTTTGTTGTTGGTCCTGCATTACAGTGAGCATTTCAGTTGTAGCAAGTTTCAATTGGGGACACTGTACATCGTGACACTTGTCATGTTGTGGGCATGACTTTGTTTACCTGCACATAGCATGACATGG
This sequence comes from Ambystoma mexicanum, assembly GCF_040938575.1. Classification (NCBI taxonomy): domain Eukaryota; kingdom Metazoa; phylum Chordata; class Amphibia; order Caudata; family Ambystomatidae; genus Ambystoma; species Ambystoma mexicanum. The sequence continues at coordinate 641,957,230 of NC_090921.1, forward strand.
CACGGTGTGTTGTGTGGCGGTGCTGGGGATGGGTTGGGTGACATGGCACTGTCCTCTTGTTGCATTTAGCAAGTGGGTATTCATTTTAGCTGCTTGAATGTGTTTCTTCACAAAACTGCATTGGTGGTGTGTGTGGGTAGGGATGCACACATTGTAACACTTCCAGGTGAACAATCTCAGGCTGATATGCTTTTCACGGTTGAATCTCCAGACATTCAGGATCAGTGTCAGGTTGAGTCATCATTGATTGTCAGATGGAATGTGCCAGGCCAGTGTGCACTCCACAGGGGTGTGATCACTATGTGAAGTAATTAGCCACTAGCTGTATACGGGCTGCCTCCCCGTGCCCTTTCCCCTCCCATGCGCAGCGGCTGTGCATGTGGTTGGGGATGTGGGGCCACCACCATGTCCACGGCCAGGCCCCGGCGTGTTGCAACGTTGTGCAGGACACATGCTGCCACTATGATCCTGCACACTACTGGGGGAGCGTATAACAGCTGCCCGCCAGAACGGTCAAGGGAGCGAAAGCGTGTCTTTAGCACTCCGAATGTGCGCTCCACTATGCCCCGGGTCGTAATGTGGGCTGTGTTATATCTTACCTCGGGTGGCGTGGTGGGGTTCCGAATTGGCGTCATCATGTGGGGGCTGAGAGGGTAAGCACTGTCCCCTGTGGAGGTGGTGATTGGTATCATTGGTGGGGTTGTGACCTTGCTCAGTATCCAACATGCATGCATGTGCAGTGGCATACATACTCACCAAGCAGCCATGTATCGCCATGCCGCCCAGCTTCTAGGTCCCGGCTTAGGGTGGACATTCAGTAAATGAAGCTGTCGTGGGTGGACCCGGGATAGTTGGCATATACTGAGGTGATGATTCCCTTGGCATTACATGCTACCTGCACGTTGATGGAATGCCAGTGCTTGCGGTTCCTATAGATGTGCTCAGATGCCCTGGGGGGACGTAGAGCCACATGGGTGCAGTCGATGGCACCTAGCACTTTGGGGAATCGTGCCACACCTTAAAAATCCAGGGCGGCAGCATGCCTTTCTGCAGGTGTTCTGGGCAGGTATATGTGCCTGCGGACTGATGGGCGTGCAGTCATGATGTTCAAGACCTGGTGTAGGCAGCGTGACTGGGTGGCCTGTGACACCCCACCCACTATGGCACTTGTCCGCTGAAATGATCCAGTGGCTAAGAAGTGCAGTACATTGAGGACCTTCTCCAGGGGGCTGAGTGCTTGGGAGCACAGGGTGGGTGATGTGAGGTCATCCTCCCACTCACTCACCAGGTCCAGTATTATGTGTGGTGGAAACCTGTACCTCCCATACACCTGGTCATCAGGCATCCCGAAAAGGCTGGTTCTGGGTGTGAATATTCTGGCCCTGACTATCCTCCTCCTCCTCCTCCTCCTTTGGTAGCCCACTGCCACTGCTGCTAGGAACGGTATGTTCATCCTGGCGTCTGAGCTTGTTATTGTTAAAGTGCACAAATTCATGCTTTGCGCGTGTTCTAGGCGAGCGTGTGACCCGCGCACACCTGGAATCCAGTTCCCAGTCCAATAGCGTGTGGAAATTCCCACGCACCACGGGATACAGGTGCGCTGACGTACTTGCGTGTGTAAGTGCCCGCGCACCCATGAAATACACGTACATAGGCCAATCGCGTGTACGCGCACTTTTGTCCAATTACACGGGATGACACTCTGACGTGCAGTATTTCCACGTGTGCTCCGTCATCACGTGCTGAGTGGGGAACACCCGTGCGGGTCACGTCACAGACGCGCTTACGCGCTGAGGGACTCTGGTCCAATAGAATCGTGTATGCGTGCTGACGCGCTTACGCGCTAAGGGCCTTTCCTCGGATTTCACGCTGACGTGCAGGATTTTCACGTGCCAAATCACTCCGTATCAAGCTGGCCACGCGAAAACACACGGAAGACCACGCTCCTGCCCAGAAGGCCGAGTTACTGCCCCCCAGTACCCCGAGCAGCCTCCCACGTGCCATCTGCTGCTGCCTGCCTGCCTGCCTGCCTGCTGCCACCGTGCCCTGCCATTTGGTGCCTGCACATCAGTCATCTGCAGGGGTCCAGTTGCTGTGTCCACCCCTGCTGGAACTGAAGACTCCCGACTGGGATTACATCGCTCCACAGCCCAGCCCCAGGACCCAGTTGCCCACCCACACCTGCCTCTGGGGTTGCCTTGTCGGGCACTTCCACATCTGGCACCAGTGGCAACCCCAGGCCAGAGGGGCAGAGGGGCACCAGCTTCACTGCCACCGAAGTTGGTGTCCTGGTGGATCATGTCCTGGGGCAGTATGATGCCCTCTTTGGATCGTCCCGCGCCAGCAAGGAAGGACGGGAGAGGATCTGGGCCGACTGTGTGGTTGCCATCAACGCGGAGGGGGTGGCAACCCGCAACGTCCTGAAGATCAAGAAGCGCTGGGAGGACTTGAGGTCCAGGACCCTTGTGAAGGCCCGGCGCCTCGTGGAGGGGGGCCGGGGCCGCATGAGTTCCATCCAGATGAGGGTCCTGGAACGCGTACGCCCAGCGCTCCACGCCCAGATCCTTGAGAGGGAGGCCCGTCTGGAGTTGAGCGGGAAGTGTCCAAGCATTACTGTGTGAGACAGGGCATGTTGCGGTGTGCTGGTTCTCTGATACTTGCCTGTATGTGTGCCATAGGCCATGTATGCATGTATGTGTGCAGGGACATCATGGTAATGCATGTGCGACCAGTGATGTGTGACCCACATGGTTGTTGCATGTGTTCAAATGCCGCATGGGGAGCCCTATGCAGATTTTGAACATGAGAGCATGCCAGTCTCTGTACCTGGACATGGGTGGGGGTGAGGGATGGGTGCTGATGCCAGGTACATATATGGTAGCCATGTCTGTGTGCCTGACCTGCGTGTCTGTGACTTGTGCATGCCATGGATGCATGACACATGTGTGTGACAATGCACAGATTCAGTGAAGCAGCCAAATTACCCTTGTATCCGCTGTGTTTGGTGTGTTTGGGGCCAGATGGATGTGACTGAGGTGAAGTGTGTGCATGTGATAGGCATGAGCCATGATGCATGTGAGTTACATATCATTGAATGTTTCAAGAGTCCATTGGACATGCATGGAAATGTCCATGGCATGCACCATGCCTGTTACTGTGTGTGTTTTGCCTGGACTGACCCATGTGTTGTGGAGGGACATGATGGAAGTGTACTTTGACAGTGGTGCTCATCTGCTATTGCTTCCTGTCTAGGGGACCATTGTACAGTGCCCTGATGCTTGTGTTCTTTGTCTCCCTCTACGCAGCGGCTAGTGAAAAAGAGGGCGGAGACGGCGCTGTGGAGCAAGGCGGCGGGGATGCCCCCACGGCTGCAGCGGAAGGGGTGGGTGAGTCCCCACAGGGGCCTGCTACGGTGGGAGACGGTGAGGAGCCATCCAGGTTGGTGGTTTGCACAGAGGAGGAGGAGGCCGCCACTGGGGCACACATGGGGCCTGGTGGGGGCATCCCTGCTGGTGCAAGTGGTGCAGTCCAGGGCCAGGGGCAGGAGGCAGCACAGGTCACCGTGGAGGGGCCTGTGCATGTCGCTGTCCCTGACCCTGTGAGTGCACCACCATGCACCAGCAGGGATGCCCCGTCCCAGGCCCGTCCGCAGGTAGAGGGGATGTCCATGTAACCTGACTCCCCTCCACCTGCGGACGTGGGAACCCCTGACCGTGTGGAGAAGGTCCTGATTGGGGTCGCGATGCGCACGGCTGTGATTCGTGATGCCGTGCGTGCTTCCCGGGAGGAGCACGCACGTCATCACGAAGTGCACCGTGCCGACGTGGCCCAATTGGGATCGGCCATGTTCGGGGGTTTCCTGCATGTGTTGGCCAATCTGGCGGCCCTCTCCTCCTCTGTGCAGGCTATACACCAGTTGTTCTCCTTGCCGTCTTCCGGCCCAGATGCCACCAGGGCCCCCTGTGGACCTGCCCCGACCAATGCAGCCAGCTCGATGGGGATCCCATCCCTGCCACAGTTGGGAGTCGGAGGTCCAGCAGGGGTGGACAACACAGCAACTGGACCCCAGCAGATGGAAGATGTGACAGCATCATCGGGCAGGGCACGTGCACGACGGCGTCGGTGGTTTCCATCAGCCTGGATGCCGTCGTGCTGGCAGAGGCAGTGGCGTCGGAGGCAGCAGCAGGCTCGACGTGGGAGGCATCATGGCTCGGGGCCATCAAGATCAGAGGGGCAGGCATCGGCCGGAGGGCAGGGCAACCCTGGGATGGTGGTGTCTTCCGTGTGGGAGCAGTTGGTCCAGCGGATAGGTGCGGAGCGGCAGCGGGCGGAAGAGGAGCGGCTCGCCAGCAACATCACCAAGTGAGCCGCAGGACTTGCCCGCTGCCTTTGTATATAGTTATTTAGTTAGTTAGTGTTAGGTTTCCTTTATTAATTTTATTTTTTTGGACCGCTCGGACAATGGCCACGTTTTTGTATATATTATTTTCATTAGGTAGTAGTAGGTTTCATTTATGGTGTTGGGCTCATGGACCCTGGAATATTCGTGTATATAGTTTGCTTTTTGAAGAAACATTTTTTTTATTAATTATTGTGTTCACCATGAGGAAATGGTTTTTCATTATTTTCCTTCCACATGATATTGCTTTGGACAACATTTGTTTTTGGATTACTTTGTTTTTTTTATTTTTACATTTGTTCTCGGACATGGACCATTTATTTTGTTATCCCCATTGTTGTATGTTTGATTTGTTTACTTATTTTTCATCTTTAATACATGTTTTTTTAACTTTCACTTGTGGTATTTTCTCATTGGTTTCATACATGTCATGATATGGGTTTTGACATTCACTTGCACCCTTTGTGTATGTGTGTGTGACGGACATGTGTTCATTTACAGACTTGCCATTGGGGTTGTATCATGTAATTGCATTCACTATGTGGGTGGATGCAATCCTTGCCTGGGTGTTTGTGCTGGGTATGCTGCCCATTACTGCCATGATTGAGTATCGTCAGGACCTGGGGGCAGGGGGACATGTGTGGGTGCCTGGTGGAGGCTGCCCCTGCACTGCTGGGGGGTGGGGGTGGTGGGAGACATGAGTTGGGCATGAGTGGGGGCCTGGTGGAGGGTGCCCCTGGTGGCTGGGGGGTGGGGGTGGTGGGAGACATGAGTTGGGCATGAGTGGGGGCCTGGTGGAGGGTGCCCCTGGTGGCTGGGGGGTGGGGGTGGTGGGAGACATGGGTGGGGGCCTGGTGGAGGGTGCCCCTGGTGGCTGGGGGGTGGGGGTGGTGGGTGACATGGGTGGGGGCCTGGTGGAGGCTGCCCCTGGTGGCTGGGGGGTGGGGGTGGTGGGTGACATGAGTTGGGCATGAGTGGGGGCCTGGTGGAGGCTGCCCCTGGTGGCTGGGGGGTGGGGGTGGTGGGAGACATGGGTGGGGGCCTGGTGGAGGCTGCCCCTGGTGGCTGGGGGGTGGGGGTGGTGGGTGACATGAGTTGGGCATGAGTGGGGGCCTGGTGGAGGCTGCCCCTGGTGGCTGGGGGGTGGGGGTGGTGGGTGACATGAGTTGGGCATGAGTGGGGGCCTGGTGGAGGGTGCCCCTGGTGGCTGGGGGGTGGGGGTGGTGGGAGACATGGGTGGGGGCCTGGTGGAGGCTGCCCCTGGTGGCTGGGGGTGGGGGTGGTGGGAGACATGGGTGGGGGCCTGGTGGAGGATGCCCCTGCACTGCTGGGGGGTGGGGGTGGTGGGAGACATGGGTGGGGGCCTGGTGGAGGATGCCCCTGCACTGCTGGGGGGTGGGGGTGGTGGGAGACATGGGTGGGGGCCTGGTGGAGGCTGCCCCTGGTGGCTGGGGGGTGGGGGTGGTGGGTGAGATGAGTTGGGCATGAGTGGGGGCCTGGTGGAGGGTGCCCCTGGTGGCTGGGGGGTGGGGGTGGTGGGAGACATGGGTGGGGGCCTGCTGGCAGGTGCCCCATAGTGCTGGGGGGTGGGGGTGGTGGGAGACATGGGTGGGGGCCTGGTGGAGGGTGCCCCTGGTGGCTGGGGGGTGGGGGTGGTGGGTGACATGGGTGGGGGCCTGGTGGAGGCTGCCCCTGGTGGCTGGGGGTGGTGGGTGACATGAGTTGGGCATGAGTGGGGGCCTGATGGAGGGTGCCCCTGGTGGCTGGGGGTGGGGGTGGTGGGAGACATGGGTGGGGGCCTGGTGGAGGCTGCCCCTGGTGGCTGGGGGGTGGGGGTGGTGGGAGACATGGGTGGGGGCCTGGTGGAGGATGCCCCTGCACTGCTGGGGGGTGGGGGTGGTGGGAGACATGGGTGGGGGCCTGGTGGAGGATGCCCCTGCACTGCTGGGGGGTGGGGGTGGTGGGAGACATGGGTGGGGGCCTGGTGGAGGCTGCCCCTGGTGGCTGGGGGGTGGGGGTGGTGGGAGACATGGGTGGGGGCCTGGTGGAGGAAGCCCCTGGTGGCTGGGGGGTGGGGGTGGTGGGTGACATGAGTTGGGCATGAGTGGGGGCCTGGTGGAGGGTGCCCCTGGTGGCTGGGGGATGGTGGGAGACATGGGTGGGGGCCTGCTGGCAGGTGCCCCACAGTGCTGGGGGGTGGGGGTGGTGGGAGACATGGGTGGGGGTCTGGTGGAGGATGCCCCTTGTGGCTGGGGGGTTGGGGTGGTGGGTGACATGAGTTGGGCATGAGTGGGGGCCTGGTGGAGGGTGCCCCTGGTGGCTGGGGGGTGGGGGTGGTGGGAGACATGGGTTGGACATGGGTGGGGGCCTGCTGGCAGGTGCCTCACAGTGCTGGGGGGTGGGGGTGGTGGGAGACATGGGTGGGGGCCTGGTGGAGGCTGCCCCTGGTGGCTGGGGGTTGGGGTGGTGGGTGACATGAGTTGGGCATGAGTGGGGGCCTGGTGGAGGGTGCCCCTGGTGGCTGGGGGGTGGGGGTGGTGGGAGACATGGGTGGGGGCCTGCTGGCAGGTGCCCCACAGTGCTGGGGGGTGGGGGTGGTGGGAGACATGGGTGGGGGCCTGGTGGAGGCTGCCCCTGGTGGCTGGGGGGTGGGGGTGGTGGGAGACATGGGTGGGGGCCTGGTGGAGGATGCCCCTGCACTGCTGGGGGGTGGGGGTGGTGGGAGACATGGGTGGGGGCCTGGTGGAGGATGCCCCTGCACTGCTGGGGGGTGGGGGTGGTGGGAGACATGGGTGGGGGCCTGGTGGAGGCTGCCCCTGGTGGCTGGGGGGTGGGGGTGGTGGGAGACATGGGTGGGGGCCTGGTGGAGGATGCCCCTGGTGGCTGGGGGGTGGGGGTGGTGGGTGACATGAGTTGGGCATGAGTGGGGGCCTGGTGGAGGGTGCCCCTGGTGGCTGGGGGGTGGGGGTGGTGGGAGACATGGGTGGGGGCCTGCTGGCAGGTGCCCCACAGTGCTGGGGGGTGGGGGTGGTGGGAGACATGGGTAGGGGCCTGGTGGAGGCTGCCCCTGGTGGCTGGGGGGTGGGGGTGGTGGGTGACATGAGTTGGGCATGAGTGGGGGCCTGGTGGAGGGTGCCCCTGGTGGCTGGGGGCTGGGGGCGGTGGGAGACATGGGTTGGACATGGGTGGGGGCCTGCTGGCAGGTGCCCCACAGTGCTGGGGGGTGGGGGTGGTGGGTGACATGAGTTGGGCATGAGTGGGGGCCTGGTGGAGGGTGCCCCTGGTGGCTGGGGGGTGGGGGTGGTGGGAGACATGGGTGGGGGCCTGCTGGCAGGTGCCCCACAGTGCTGGGGGGTGGGGGTGGTGGGAGACATGGGTGGGGGCCTGGTGGAGGGTGCCCCTGGTGGCTGGGGGGTGGGGGTGGTGGGAGACATGGGTTGGACATGGGTGGGGGCCTGCTGGCAGGTGCCCCACAGTGCTGGGGGGTGGGGGTGGTGGGAGACATGGGTGGGGGCCTGGTGGAGGCTGCCCCGTGTGGCTGGGGGGTGGGGGTGGTGGGAGACATGGGTGGGGGCCTGGTGGAGGCTGCCCCTGGTGGCTGGGGGGTGGGGGTGGTGGGTGACATGAGTTGGGCATGAGTGGGGGCCTGGCGGAGGGTGCCCCTGGTGGCTCGGGGGTGGGGGTGGTGGGAGACATGGGTGGGGGCCTGGTGGAGGCTGCCCCTGGTGGCTGGGGGGTGGGGGTGGTGGGAGACATGGGTGGGGGCCTGGTGGAGGCTGCCATTGGTGGCTGGGGGGTGGGAGTGGTGGGAGACATGGGTGGGGGCCTGGTGGAGGATGCCCCTGCACTGCTGGGGGGTGGGGGTGGTGGGAGACATGGGTGGGGGCCTGGTGGAGGATGCCCCTGCACTGCTGGGGGGTGGGGGTGGTGGGTGACATGGGTGGGGGCCTGGTGGAGGGTGCCCCTGGTGGCTGGGGGGTGGGGGTGGTGGGTGACATGGGTGGGGGCCTGGTGGAGGGTGCCCCTGGTGGCTGGGGGGTGGGGGTGGTGGGTGACATGGGTGGGGGCCTGGTGGAGGGTGCCCCTGGTGGCTGGGGGGTGGGGGTGGTGGGAGACATGGGTGGGGGCCTGGTGGAGGATGCCCCTGCACTGCTGGGGGGTGGGGGTGGTGGGAGACATGGGTGGGGGCCTGGTGGAGGCTGCCCCTGGTGGCTGGGGGGTGGGGGTGGTGGGAGACATGGGTGGGGGCCTGCTGGCAGATGCCCCACAGTGCTGGGGGGTGGGGGTGGTGGGTGACATGAGTTGGGCATGAGTGGGGGCCTGGTGGAGGGTGCCCCTGGTGGCTGGGGGGTGGGGGTGGTGGGAGACATGGGTGGGGGCCTGCTGGCAGGTGCCCCACAGTGCTGGGGGTGGGGGTGGTGGGAGACATGGGTGGGGGCCTGGTGGAGGGTGCCCCTGGTGGCTGGGGGGTGGGGGTGGTGGGTGACATGAGTTGGGCATGAGTGGGGGCCTGGTGGAGGGTGCCCCTGCACTGCTGGGGGGTGGGGGTGGTGGGTGACATGGGTGGGGGCCTGGTGGAGGGTGCCCCTGGTGGCTGGGGGGTGGGGGTGGTGGGTGACATGGGTGGGGGCCTGGTGGAGGGTGCCCCTGGTGGCTGGGGGGTGGGGGTGGTGGGTGACATGGGTGGGGGCCTGGTGGAGGGTGCCCCTGGTGGCTGGGGGGTGGGGGTGGTGGGTGACATGGGTGGGGGCCTGGTGGAGGGTGCCCCTGGTGGCTGGGGGGTGGGGGTGGTGGGTGACATGAGTTGGGCATGAGTGGGGGCCTGGTGGAGGGTGCCCCTGGTGGCTGGGGGGTAGGGGTGGTGGGAGACATGGGTTGGACATGGGTGGGGGCCTGCTGGCAGGTGCCCCACAGTGCTGGGGGGTGGGGGTGGTGGGAGACATGGGTGGGGGCCTGGTGGAGGCTGCCCCTGGTGGCTGGGGGGTGCGGGTGGTGGGAGACATGGGTGGGGGCCTGGTGGAGGATGCCCCTGCACTGCTGGGGGGTGGGGGTGGTGGGAGACATGGGTGGGGGCCTGGTGGAGGATGCCCCTGCACTGCTGGGGGGTGGGGGTGGTGGGAGACATGGGTGGGGGCCTGGTGGAGGCTGCCCCTGGTGGCTGGGGGGTGGGGGTGGTGGGTGACATGAGTTGGGCATGAGTGGGGGCCTGGTGGAGGGTGCCCCTGGTGGCTGGGGGGTGGGGGTGGTGGGAGACATGGGTGGGGGCCTGCTGGCAGGTGCCCCACAGTGCTGGGGGGTGGGGGTGGTGGGAGACATGGGTGGGGGCCTGGTGGAGGGTGCCCCTGGTGGCTGGGGGGTGGGGGTGGTGGGTGACATGGGTGGGGGCCTGGTGGAGGCTGCCCCTGGTTGCTGGGGGGTGGGGGTGGTGGGTGACATGAGTTGGGCATGAGTGGGGGCCTGGTGGAGGGTGCCCCTGGTGGCTGGGGGGTGGGGGTGGTGGGAGACATGGGTTGGACATGGGTGGGGGCCTGCTGGCAGGTGCCCCACAGTGCTGGGGGGTGGGGGTGGTGGGAGACATGGGTGGGGGCCTGGTGGAGGCTGCCCCTGGTGGCTGGGGGGTGGGGGTGGTGGGTGACATGAGTTGGGCATGAGTGGGGGCCTGGTGGAGGGTGCCCCTGGTGGCTGGGGGGTGGGGGTGGTGGGAGACATGGGTGGGGGCCTGCTGGCAGGTGCCCCACAGTGCTGGGGGGTGGGGGTGGTGGGAGACATGGGTGGGGGCCTGGTGGAGGGTGCCCCTGGTGGCTGGGGGTGGGGGTGGTGGGTGACATGGGTGGGGGCCTGGTGGAGGGTGCCCCTGGTGGCTGGGGGGTGGGGGTGGTGGGCGACATGGGTGGGGGCCTGCTGGCAGGTGCCCCACAGTGCTGGGGGGTGGGGGTGGTGGGAGACATGGGTGGGGGCCTGGTGGAGGCTGCCCCGTGTGGCTGGGGGGTGGGGGTGGTGGGAGACATGGGTGGGGGCCTGGTGGAGGCTGCCCCTGGTGGCTGGGGGGTGGGGGTGGTGGGTGACATGAGTTGGGCATGAGTGGGGCCTGGTGGAGGGTGCCCCTGGTGGCTCGGGGGTGGGGGTGGTGGGAGACATGGGTGGGGGCCTGGTGGAGGCTGCCCCTGGTGGCTGGGGGGTGGGGGTGGTGGGAGACATGGGTGGGGGCCTGGTGGAGGCTGCCATTGGTGGCTGGGGGGTGGGGGTGGTGGGAGACATGGGTGGGGGCCTGGTGGAGGATGCCCCTGCACTGCTGGGGGGTGGGGGTGGTGGGAGACATGGGTGGGGGCCTGGTGGAGGCTGCCCCTGGTGGCTGGGGGGTGGGGGTGGTGGGTGACATGAGTTGGGCATGAGTGGGGGCCTGGTGGAGGGTGCCCCTGGTGGCTGGGGGGTGGGGGTGGTGGGAGACATGGGTGGGGGCCTGCTGGCAGGTGCCCCACAGTGCTGGGGGGTGGGGGTGGTGGGAGACATGGGTGGGGGCCTGGTGGAGGGTGCCCCTGGTGGCTGGGGGGTGGGGGTGGTGGGTGACATGGGTGGGGGCCTGGTGGAGGCTGCCCCTGGTGGCTGGGGGGTGGGGGTGGTGGGTGACATGAGTTGGGCATGAGTGGGGGCCTGGTGGAGGGTGCCCCTGGTGGCTGGGGGGTGGGGGTGGTGGGAGACATGGGTGGGGGCCTGGTGGAGGCTGCCCCTGGTGGCTGGGGGGTGGGGGTGGTGGGAGACATGGGTGGGGGCCTGGTGGAGGATGCCCCTGGTGGCTGGGGGGTGGGGGTGGTGGGTGACATGAGTTGGGCATGAGTGGGGGCCTGGTGGAGGGTGCCCCTGGTGGCTGGGGGGTGGGGGTGGTGGGAGACATGGGTGGGGGCCTGCTGGCAGGTGCCCCACAGTGCTGGGGGGTGGGGGTGGTGGGAGACATGGGTGGGGGCCTGGTGGAGGGTGCCCCTGGTGGCTGGGGGGTGGGGGTGGTGGGTGACATGGGTGGGGGCCTGGTGGAGGGTGCCCCTGGTGGCTGGGGGGTGGGGGTGGTGGGTGACATGGGTGGGGGCCTGGTGGAGGGTGCCCCTGGTGGCTGGGGGGTGGGGGTGGTGGGTGACATGAGCAGGTATGCAGGGTAGTCCCCTGTGGTGTGTGCTGCCTGCAGGGGCCGTGGAGGGTGTACAGGTAATACCTGGGAGCACACAGCCAAATCGCGTGTGGAACTTCCCGCGCACCCCTGCAATCCACGTACCCTGCCTAATCGTGTGTGGAACTTCCCGCGCACCCCTGAAATCCACGTACCCGGCCAAATCGCGTGTGTAACTTCCTGCGCACCCCTGAAATCCACGTACCCTGAGAAATCGCGTGTGGTACTTCCCGCGCACCCCTGAAATCCACGTACACGGCCAAATCGCGTGTGGAACTTCCCGCGCACCCCTGCAATCCACGTACCCTGCCTAATCACGTGTGGAACTTCCCGCGCACCCCTGAAATCCACGTACCCGGCCAAATCGCGTGTGGAACTTCCCGCGCACCCCTGAAATCCACGTACCCGGCCAAATCGCGTGTGTAACTTCCCGCGCACCCCTGAAATCCACGTACCCTGAGAAATCGCGTGTGGTACTTCCCGCGCACCCCTGAAATCCACGTACACGGCCAAATCGCGTGTGGAACTTCCCGCGCACCCCTGCAATCCACGTACCCTGCCTAATCGCATGTGGAACTTCCCGCGCACCCCTGAAATCCACGTACACGGCCAAATCGCGTGTGGAACTTCCCGCGCACCCCTGCAATCCACGTACCCTGCCTAATCGCGTGTGGAACTTCCCGCGCACCCCTGAAATCCACGTACCCGGCCAAATCGCGTGTGGAACTTCCCGCGCACCCCTGTAATCCACGTACCCTGACTAATCGCGTGTGGAACTTCCCGCGCACCCCTGAAATCCACGTACCCGGCCAAATCGCGTGTGGAACTTCCCGCGCACCCCTGAAATCCACGTACCCTGCCTAATCGCGTGTGGAACTTCCCGCGCACCCCTGCAATCCACGTACCCTGACTAATCGCGTGTGGAACTTCCCGCGCACCCCTGAAATCCACGTACCCTGCCAAATCGCGTGTGGAACTTCCCGCGCACCCCTGAAATCCACGTACCCTGCCTAATCGCGTGTGGAACTTTCCGCGCACCCCTGAAATCCACATACCCGGCCATATCGCGTGTGGAACTTCCCGCGCACCCCTGCAATCCACGTACCCTGACAAATCGCGTGTGGTACTTCCCACGCACCCCTGTAATCCACGTACCCGGCCAATTCGCGTGTGAGACGTCCCGCGCACCCCGGTATACACGCACACTTTTTTTTTCTGTCAGCGCGTGTCTGTGTTTGTGGGTACCCCTTTGCACGTCATTTGTCCTGGAGGGCCACAGTATTGGGCATTCATCATGGCTGTATATAGGTGCTATTTGTTGGCGCACCTTTTGGCGCACCTTTTGGCGCACATTTCTTCCAGGCGCAGAGACGCTACCGCCTGCTTTCTTGTGGCGGTCGTGTTTGTGCCTGTGCGCTGGTTTGAGCGTGCGCTTTTTTGCCCTATTCCATTCCATGAATACGTGTTGTAGGCGAGCGTGTGGGCGTTCCGCGCACTTGTACCCTGTGCTTCCCCCGTGACGCCCACATTTTGGCAAGTTGTTCCGCATTCCGAGTGGTACGCCCCGTGTTCCGCCTAATTTTGTTGCGTGCGCCGCGCTATGTGCGATTTTCGCTCTGGCCTGTGCGATTTTCGCTGTGACCTGGCGCACGCTGTTTGATGGCCTGTGCGCCAACGTGCGCCGCGCACTTTTTTATCGCACATCCGCTGGTTTTCTCGCGCACGGCCTTCCATGAATCGATGTGCGCTGCTTTTCGTGCGATTTTCGCACTTGCACTGCGATTTTCGCTATTCCACTGCGAATCGCACGTTTTTGCCCACTTGCGCCGCGCTAATTATTCCATGAATCGGCCTGCAATTGTGTTGGGCGGTATCCCAGTGTAATTGCCACCGGGATACCGCCCATCTTCTGATAAGGCCCTTATACTGAAGTGGCAGCCATTTGCATATCCACATCAGTGTGCACATTAGCAGAAGTAGAGATGGATTCCTGCAATGCAGTGACAGGAATTGCAAAGAACCCTCTTTGGGAATGCGGATGGTGATCTCTGGGGACCCCCGCTAACACAGCTGAAATGGTCCTCAATAGACGCTTCCACTTTGCAAATAGTTACCGCCTGTCCTGGGAAGTTGGTAATCATCCAGACCTTTACGACATCCTAAGTGTTCACAAATCCTCAATCAACTCCATAGCGCATTTAAAGGAAGCTCCCAACCCCCTCTCCCTTTTAACATGCGATTTGCAAGGAGTTGCAAATGTACACATTAGTATACGTAGCACATTGGTAGGTGTAATCAGTGCTGGAAATTGACAAAAAGTACTGGGGAAACTACTTCCCCTCCTTTCTTCGGGGGCGGTGAAGGGGTTAGTCAATGGGGCGGATGTCCAGTGGTGTAGGTAGGATTGAGGGGTGGACCTATGTGTCCCTGAATATAGGATACTGGCTGCTTTGCATGTAACAAAGTGCATTTTGGGAACATAAGAATAACCACCAATTTATCAAACATGTCTGTAATAGTAATTTAAGCATGCATTTTCTGAGCATTCATGGGTATGGTGCTCATTTCATCTGACAGCATTGTCACCATGACAGTAAAATGTGTGCAAAGCACAAGACTTATACATAGTTTTGGACCATTTTCTTGACTTTGGCCTGTACTGATAAGCAAAGGACTACTATCAGATTCAGTTTGAGAATTGTTGCATATTGCCCACTCCCAGCAAAATGCAATTGGGGCTCCAAATGCACAATGGTAAGGCAGTCAGGGACAGAGAACTTCCTCAACTTGGGAGGGAAGTTGGGCCTCAGGTCATGCCGGAGCTATTCCGGCCCAATTCCTTCCCTCTGTGTAATAGTAATTGTGGGTTGCAGTGTCACTTTTATGCAAGACTTATCCTTGGCATCAAGGCCAGGGACTGTATCTCTCCAGCCCTGAAATCTCTCTCCACTGGCACCTGGTGGCTGCAAGGATAAAGTTCAAGGCCCTTTGCATTGTCCACAAGGCTTTCTGGCATCGGGGCCCGCACTACATCCAACGCTCTCTTCCAAAATACCTTCCTTCTCAAGCCCTTCGCTCAGCTACCTCCAACTCTCTAAGGGTTAGATGCTTATCCAGGCAGAGAGTGGGAGGGTAGATCTCTCTCCGCTGCAGGTACGTCACTCTGGAATGGCCTCCCTGTCCCTCTCAACCTTGAGACGCACCACCTGAAGTTCCGGAAGCAGCTCAAAACGTTCCTCTCTTCCTCTGCCTTCACTCTCTCCCTCCCCTGCTGACCTACCTGTCTGCTGTACTGACTGGTTGTTTGGCTACCCTCAGAGTCTCACTGGGTATCAGGCTCTTTCTTCATCAGTCACCCTTGAACTTACTCCGGGCCTACCACGCACTTACGGGCTGTAACTGTAACTCTACAGTCCTTGTTCTCCTTGCACTACCCAGAGCCGAGCTGACTTACTCAGAGAATTGCTGCCCTGTTTTCCCCTCCCCTCTCGCTTGCACTTCCCCACCTCCCTTTCCCTTGCACTTCTCGTTCTCGCACTTGCACGATCAGGATGACACAAGGCCTAGTAAGATCGCTTGTCTTGTCCTCGCTCTGTCTTCCCTCCCTTGTCTTGTCGCGCCTAGAAACACATGTGTACAGTCGCGTTATAAATCACTTATCATAATATATCATATCAATGCAAATGCACTTTTATTTGAGTTGCATTGGTTGTACGATTTTAAGTTCTTCTCATCTATTCGCTCTTTAAGGCCATAGCACTGTTTTTCTACAAGTAGAGGGATTAAAGTAATATCCGTCGCGCACTGGTCAGTGTCCTTAATTATTGACTGCTCATACAAAATATTGTCATAGGACACCTCAATAGACAGACAGAAGGTAAATTACATAGGAACAGAAGATAACTAGGAGAAGCAGAGGACCAGGCATCCATTGCCCAGGAAGGCTGATGTAACTGCCTAACCGTCCTCTTAGAATGCTGAGAAGGAACACTGCCAATGAGACAGATGACATCACACCTACACACATCACAGCCTCTAAGTTCCATAGATGGCAGGGATACATAGAAAACAGAAATGGCAGGATGCACCAACCCCACAGGGAGCAGGGTGTGAGCGGGTGAACATAGGCTTAACAGCTGCCCTTTCTAATTGTCGCCAAGGAAGGGTGTTCCCCATAGACTGCAGAATGACATCACAGAGAGCAAATAAAAGACAATGCACTATGTGGTGCAGAGGACCATAAGGAGAATCATAGAAAAACACGAGAACACTTGAACATAGAATAAAGATGTTATTTATAACACATTGATGAAATAACTGGATATTGTAAAAGAAACAGAGGCCCCTAGCCATTACCGTCTAATCTCGTTATTGGGTGCCAGTAGAGCCCTAACAGAAACACGCAAGAGCTTTCCTCGACCACCTGGAAAAATGGACAGAAGGCATAGGCCCCATTAACCATCTACTGGCATGTTTCTAGGTGCACACAAGTACTATTGATCAATGCCTACGATTACAGCTGCTGGAGAAGTATGTGATAATTAGGAAAAAGGAACATTTATATCATGTGCATAGACTGACAGATTGCTTTTGACTGTGTTCCTCGCATAGAACTCTGGAGGTCCCTCATTGATGCAGAAATTCCCCCTGGCCAGCTTTCTGCACTTCAGCTTTTGTATACTGATAACAAAGGCACAGTGAAATGGAGCCTAAATGGAGAGGTAACTCAATTGTTTAAGATACAGAAAGGCATAAGCCAATGGTGTGTGGTAGTGTTGGGGACAGACCCCCAGTTATGCCAGAGGGACACTGGAAGTCTGTGGACTTGGAGAGCCCAACTTCCTCCTTCCCGACATACACAGAGGACTCACTTAATGACAAGTTCAAAACGTGGTTTATTGCAGGCAAATCCAACAGGGATCAGCACTGCAACATAGAAAATCTATGCACATCTCACTCTTCCTCGGTTCGCAGGCCGGTTTTACAACCCAATTACATCAGAGTGATGTCACAACCTGTGCCCTTCTCCAGAAAACGTATCTGACCATAAGATTGGGTATTGAGTATTATACTACCTATAGTGGACTATCTAGATGTTACTCTACTGGCTCTCGCATGTTAGGCGGCTGGCATGGTCCCATCCCCACGTCACTATCTATAACAATGTTTCAGTATGTTGGACTTACCTTTGGTTCTTGCCTGTTGCTACCTACCCGTAGGGTACTAAACTGTGATTGGGTAGAGCTGATGTTCGCCAGGCCTAGTACCCGCAAAGGTTCTCAGCTCTCTGTGTACCTCTTCAAGGTAACAAGAATGACCTCTCGTTTGAGGTTCGACCTAGCTCCCACTGTTTCCCAAAATATGCTGCACACTTGCCCTCAAAATCTGCGTCTTTGTTTCCCCTTGAGATAGGATCTTCCCCTTTGGTGTGTGATTGGCATCTCACTGTTGCTACCTGTGTTGGAGTAGGTGTACATGTTGTACTGGAGTCCTGTCAGCCCTTCTGAACCCGTGCCTGAGCCATCGTACCAGTCCTGAGTGTACTGTTGACGACACGTAGGCGGAGTCAGAATAGATGATCACCTCCTTCTCAATGTCGTTTTCCAGTGCTAGTATTAGGGCCACTAGTTCTGCTTGAACTGGAGGCTCTGTCCAGCCCTTTAAAATGAGTAGCGGTACCCTGAAGATAGATGGGGATGCAGATTTTATTCATACATCAATAAACAAGATGACACAAATAGTTTGGCAAAAGTTCATCTGTTTTAATATCAAGTATCTAAAACAGGGAGTACAACGAAAATCAGCAATCTCTTGGTACTCTGACTCTAACTACTTCATAAAAAACTTGGGCTTTTGTACCCAAAAGTTGTCATTACTGACGTGCTGACCTGCGTCATTACCAACGTCATCCTATGTGGCAAACTACAAAAACCTATTGGGAGGTGGGATTGGTTCTAAGTGAATAACTAAGCATAGATTCAATATCTATATAGAGTAATGGAAAGAGATAATTGGATAGTTAACATCAGGTGCGGCAACTAAGCCCTCCGCTAAAAATGGCCACTATGAACACTAAATGTATGACGTCCCATTGGATACACATACTATAGGACCCCCAACTACGTGGTCCCCTACAATTGGTTGGCTTCTAACACCTGTCAGTACTTTTCCACCTACGTGAGCAACACGCAGACTGAACAACCAGGTGCGGGTGAGCTTGTCTTTGCACCAGCTTCCCACCAACTAACGTATCATCCATCATCACCTCAATGGTCCAGTATCAATTAGTGCTTTGAAGGTGACCTTGAGTTTGTAATGTTCTCAGAGAATTTTTAAGGAGTATGGGCACTATCCGGCCTCTGTGCGTAGGTGTGATCATCTTGTTCGTCCAACTTCCTTCTATCACATGACTGGACACCATGAAATTGAACCTTTTCGTGGATTTTATTTTATTTTCAATAGTCCTCTGACGTCTTTGTTTTTGCTTGACCTTTCTGAACAGGAGCTTCTGTTCTTTCATGTTAATTGTATACAATGTCAGAAAATTCCAGTTTGATAAGACCTTGGTTTTCTTGGCTCAGTCAGCTCCTTAGCTGAGCTCTTATTCTGTTTAATTCAATTGCTTTTTTGACTGTGACACTGAAATGAGGCCTTCTGTTTTGTTCAGTACTGCTTATATACTTAGCAGACACATTCATCCTTTCTTAGTCCAAATGTCTACAGAGGTATAAATATGTATATGTTGGAGCTTGCCACGGTCTAACTATTTTAAAGCATAAATACAGGTTTTGATCTTTATTTTTTAACAGAGTAAGTTTCATCTCATTGGTAATCTAGTCCTGGATCACATGACTATGCGCTACACGCAAAACTGCTAGAGGACAATTTCTGTCTAAACCCATTTTGTATGTACATTTTCCCAGAAGAAATGGTAGTCTTCTGTATAGTTTATACTGGTGGAAGGGCTTAGCTACAGCCCCTGCAGGCCCATGGTGCAGCAGGCCCTGTGCACTTCTCTCAGTAGTGAGCCCCTTCTGCATGCATCCCAGCATGCTCCCTGAAGCCCATTATGCTGAAACATTATTTCATTTAGAAATAAACATAAAAAATAAATCTGCACCCAGAAGACCACACTGCTATTGCCACCTGGGCATCCCTTCTACTGCCTGCTTCCAGTGACATGGCCCTGCTGGTGCTGCCCTGCTCATAGAGAGGACTAAAGCAGATCACTCACATGTTAAGGTAAGATAAAAAGAAATGTAGGCATGTGTGCATGCATGTTTTGAATGTTATGCATGTGTGCTTGTGTGTGTGTAACTGTTTCTGTGTGCATGTGTGTAGGACCTTGAATGAGTGTATGTATAAGCTCATGAGTGTGCCTTGGAGCATGTGTGTATATATGTGTATGTTTACATTCGAAGTGGTGGTCTTCTTAGAGTGTGTGTGCAGGTGTTGCTGACAGAGTGAATGTGTGTCCAAATGCAAACAGTGGATATTTTTGGCCATGTGGAAAGAGGGCACAGCATCATGAATGCCACCTAAAGTGGGATACTACCATATATTTTGGTCGCAACATCATCAACGTGATTTACAGTGGCATTATTGAATATATTGTGGATGCAACATCATGAAAATTATTTACAGTGGCAATGACGGATCTATGGTGGACACAACATCATCAATATGATTTACAGTGGCAAAGTCACATATATTGTGGGTCTAGCATCATGAAAGTGATTACAGTGTCAATGTTTGCATATGTTTTAAGTGCAGTGTCAAGAAAGTGATTTACATTTGGAATGTTGGCATATGTTGTGTGCATGCCATTATAAAAGTTGTTTACTGTGGCAATGCTAGCATATATTTTTGGCACAGGTTAATGAAAGTGATGTACAGGAGCATGCAGGCACCTGTTGTGGGTGCAGCTTCATGTAAGTGATTTACAAAGGCAATTCTGGTATAGATTGTGGACACATTCATGAGCAAAATATCCAAAACGCTCCTGTCTATAGTTGGTAGCCTGGTATTGATGTGATGTTTAAAATGTTTTTCCATAGACAACTGATTGTAAATTAAATGGCCTTTTACTCTATATTCTCACAGGAATCTGCACTCACTATGCTTTGTGATTTGCACTAATTGAGGGAGATGTGTATGCCTCTCCAGGTAAAATATCACCAGCCATAACCGACCTAAAATCATTTAGAATGCTAGTCCCCACTCAGGAGCTGCCTGCATCCCAGCACCAAAAGCTGTCTCCGCTGCCCAGCTTCAGGATGCATGGTGTTAACTATTAATTTCTTGCTCTGTTTCATAGAATAAAAACTGTTGTACAATGTCAAATTCATACATATATGCATACAAGTATACATACAAAAATCTAATGCAGAAATGGTACTTTATTCTGAAGTTCTCTTTGGGAAAAAGTAGAGGCTCTGCCACATTTCCACAGTCCAGCCATTCACATGTGTGCATGCACTATATATATACATTAGAAAATAGGGAAATAACATTGTGCAGACCGAGTTTTACCTCTCTGTGAAGCTGCAGTGAAGAGAAAGTACAACATTTAAACTGTACAGCATAAAAGGAGAACGTTTTTTAATTGAAAGGGATTTACAAGACAAATGCAGGTCTTAATTTTAATAGCAATAGGTTCTGCTGCTTTAATATCTGTTCATGAGATGAGCGTTAGAAATACAGGTATTCAATTAAATAGCAATGGTATTTAAAATGTTCAAACTTTCAATAATGCTCTCTGTGGAGACTACATTTCGCTGGTAAAAAACATACATATTTGGGGATTTCTGAGAGGACGAACCAGAAAAACATTTATATTGCAATGTAGGAAAGAGGCAGGGAGCCCTTTGTGTATTTGGTAAATGCATAAGGGGGTAGGAGAGTATGCAGATGAGTCAGTGAGTTGGGGAAAAGAGGAGAGTGTTCAAACAAGGATTGCATGCAATGTGGAGCATACATGCATTGCGTGCCATCCTTGAGTAAGATAGCTGTGCACCACCCAGCACATAATCACATAGGTTAAATTCCATGTAGGTCACTTGGAGCCAGACCCAATCAAGTCAGTTCCCCAATAGTCCTTTGATGTTAAATTGTATGTCTGTGCGTGATATGTTTATGCAATGTGCCGGGTTGGGTCTATGAAGTAGAACATGACCGAATAAGTCTATTCTCCAATAATGTTTACTAATAAGTTGTGTGCAGGTTTTCTGTATCTTTGTATATCAGTGATCTCGAGCGCCGGTGGAGGGTGAATATCCTTGTGATGTATTCTGGGGTCCTGCCATGGAAGGTATTGTAGATAAAGCAGAGAGTTTTGCAGTAAATTCTCCCTTTGATTGGGAGCCAGTGGAGTGTTCAGAGACCTGGAATGGTGTGTTCATATCCTTTACGTTTCAGAAGTAGGCTGGAAGATACATTTTGGAGTCTAGCCTTTTAAGTAGGTGTTCTGGGAGTCCAAGGTACATTTTGTTTGTGTAATCTTGTATTAAGAGTACTAGTGTGAAAAATGCTATGGTTCAGTGCATGAAGTTCATCGAGGGCATGATGCGTCAGAGTCTAAAAAATCAATTCCTTAACATGGCTTTTGCCTCTGATGCCATGGTAAGGTCGCTGTCTTTCAGGAGTCCAGGGTCTGTTCACAGTTATCCTAGTCAGAGGGCAAGTTCCAATTTCTTCTAGTTGAGACACTGGTGTGGAATGTGTTGCTGTAGTGCTGCAAACCAAAGGCTCAGTTTTGGTTGGGTCGACTGGTAGCCTGTTTGCAGCCATTCAGGACTCTTTTGTGAGCTGTGGGTATCATCTGCATAGTGGAAGCATGTGACCCTTGAGTTCTTTCAACATTTTGGGAGTTTGGTCATGAACGTCGTGAACAGGAGATGCAAGAGACTACATCCTTGAGGATTCTCTGCATGTCATTTTGCGAGGATGTGACCTGAAAAGAGCCATTGCCATTGTTTCAGTCCAATCTGTCAGGAAAGGGGGTGACCAAGCATAGAATGCTTACTTTAGATCCAAAGTCCTTAAGTCTTTTTAGTAGGATATCATGGCTGATAGTGTCAAAAGTTAAAGATTAATCGTACATCCCGAAAACAGGAACCTCTTTGTGGCCTGGGGTGCTTTTCCAGTCCAGGTTTCCAAATTGTTACATGTTTAAACTGAGTCTTCACTCCTTCTGCTGCTCAATTGGTTGGTACAATAACTTCACACGGACTGGTGTTTTGTCTTCAGTTCATGTTACTAGAGTAGCTGGTGTCGAGTAGATTCTGGTGGTACATCACTCTTTCACGTGGTGTCTTTTTGGTTACTAAAGGGCAGAGCCTGGTTGATAGATCATTTTCTTCTTTTTTTTTTTTAGAATGTATACATTCTTTACCAAGTATAAGTTCTGCTTCCTTGAAAACTACATTTCTTTTGAACAGAGATGGATGATGTTCCCTCCCATTTGTGCCATTTAGTTTTCAGAAAGTAGATGGGTAATGTAGCAACTTACAATATAGTTCATATTCTAAAATTGACTTTATTCATAAGATTGTAATCAAAAGAGTGTAATCTAATGTACATGTTTTCATTTTCATCCGGCCCCCATTCTTTCTCAAATTTATTTGTGAGATTTATTTGTTCTCTATTTTATGTTACATTTGGGAAATTATATATGATTTACAGATGTAGTCCCTGAAGAAGGACTTTAGGTCTGAAATGCATTGGACATCTTTCATCTTGTCTCGCAATTAAAATAGAAATGTTGTATGAGTTTGTTGTACTCTGTGTCTTCAGTTGTGTTAAGAATTGTATCAATTAATTTATTTGAAGAATGTAAAAAAAGACAGCAGTATTTGCATGGGAACAGGCAGCACCAAAGAGGTTTCGACCCATTGGTCTTGGTTGAATTGATTCGCTGTTTGCTGATTGCGGCCGCAGTCAACTGACTGGTCCAAATAATGGATACTGAATACTAACTACATCGAATTGATCTCACTCTGAGGTGGTGTGCGCTTCCGCAGGTTTTCAAATGGGTCTCTTAAATTTGTAACCACGGAAAAGAATATGCAGCAAAAACAGGCATAAAATGATGTATTTGAGTCCTAAATTGTTGAAGCAAAGCAAAAACTAGAATTTGGAGAAAATGGCAAAGGGCAACGTTTTAGGCCAATGAGCAGATTTACTGACAGGATGAAGGCATCTGAAAGCTGTTTGCTTCTGCTTACTTAAGAAGTTTAGCCTTTTAATTTAGTTTTGCCTCCAAATTATTGAAGCAAGTCTAAAAATTTGAATTTGGAAAAATTGCCAAATTGCCAACTCTAGGTCCATAAACAGAACTACTGACATGGTTATTTTTAGTTTTTTTGCCATAACCTTCAGAATGTTGTCACAGGAGATATTTCTCTTTACTCACATTTCCCCTAACATGTGTAATTTCTTTGCTCATGTTAACAGCTACATTAATGCTATTATCACTATAAAATGTTACTGCCATAGTGTAGGCAAATCAGTAAAAACAAAAACAAAATGAAAAGAATATTGTGCCGATCATTGTGCTGATGGAGTCCATTTTCCTTCGTACATGTTGAGATATTAGAGAGGCAGTGTATGTGTATGTATGTGTGTACATGTTGCAGACAATGCTTCAATTGTGTCCCTTCTTGCGGGCATGGCTGGACCATCTTGCTAGCTGACTCGTTGACACACTGTACATGATATCCGAGGATCTTTTCCTTATACTGGGAAGCGATTTACACAGATGAGCAATGGGGTGCTTACCATTATAACAATATAGAAACTCAATTTACCAATAAAATTCAGTGAAAAAGAAAAATCCCTACCTATGAGCGTATCTCACAGACATAAAGTAAACCCAATCGTCCACAGTGTATCCAGGATTCTTGTATTGAAACAATAATGTTTTACTCATTGCCATCACAATTACATTTTTGTGTGTTAGTAAGATGGGTGACTTGATATCCTGACAATTGTGTCTAGTGTGCCTCATATCCTGACAAGTTTGTCAACAAAATGCCAACTCTATGGGCAAACGGTTTTGCCCACTGGGCTTCTTCAAGGCAAGTTGGATATGCTAGGTTATTTACTTGGTTACAAATGTATGAATGTTCCTCTTTTGTTTCAATGTTTTCTAGAATGTGCTCTCAGAATCACTTCTTCTACTAAATGAACATATTATTCCAAAGTGTCATGTATCCCCCAGAGTTGTTTTCTATTACATAGAATCCAAGTGCATCCTGCTTTACTCTGGCTCTATATTGGTTTCACCGGGTTTTGTTTAATACGCAGGGTTACGTTCCCCTATTGGATGTCCTTTCTCATTCAATAAAATCTGTCAATCGCCGTTTCAACACATCTTCATCGTTCTTTTCCTTTTCTGACCCCGTCCCTCAAAATTCTTTACAATGTCCTCCCTACCTCGCACCAACAATACACAATCTCAATCTATTCCATACTTACCGCCAAACAAATCTAACTACTACTATACCAACACACAAAAAACACCTCTGCCGTCCTATTATATAACAAAACAATATCAACAATGAACATCAAACAAAATCTATTCTACACAGCTGTATTCCCTTTATAAGGGCTATCACCTATGTTATCTATTTCACTGCCCCTTCCGATAGAGGCTGGGCTGTATGCCCCAACATGCAGTCTTTCCCAAATACTGTTCAAAGTATCTCTTTTTCTCTCTCTTCAATACTCTTTTTCAACTAAACAACAACAAGTATAGCCTCCCTGCAGGTATTTTACAACCTATGATTCCCGAGGTCCGTCATCGTCAAGTCTCCTCTGTCTGCCTGCTCCACCCTCTGTACACAGCATATCACCTGCAAGGCCAGGCAGGACTTGTAGGAACTGGGCTCCTGCCAACCTCCTCTTATGTGCGCACTTGAACCACTCAGTGCAGGTGGGCTCCACTGTCCAAGGGAGACGCAGTAAGAAGTCCTTGACCCTCCACCAGACACTGGGTATCTCAGCAGTGCCTCCAAATGTTAAGATAGGCACAAATGTATCAATAAGAGGGAAAAACTCAATAACAGAGTAACTCCAAGTGCACAAGAAAACTCAGCTTTACTCAGATACAAACGGCTGCTGGTAGAGCATACAAAGGACAATCTCAAAATGGCGTTAAGAACAACAAGGTTTTAAGCAAAGAAAATGTCATAGCTGATGTCATAGTAAGTAATCATCATAAAAAAACCTCTGCTCTCTCACTCGATTGGTTAGTGGAATATAGAACGCATAACTATCTATAGGTGTACCTTTTAATATTGCTTCTTTCACAACTACCAGCTCCTCCCAGATACAACCTTCTACAATAATACATTTCAATGTAACATGGCATTGGTTTGCACTCTACTACACTAGTCGATAAGAAGAACAAGGTTTGATTGGCCAGTTATTTCCTCATCCAGCATTGAACACGTTTATGCAGTTCCAAGGTAAGCGGTGGGGAAGGAGAGTTGGGCGAACCACTACGATCCAGTTTAAAGAAGTTACTCCTTTCTCGTTCCCATGACCATTGTTTCAATCGCGTGGTGAAGAACCACTGTTCAGAACTCATTTTTGTCTATGCATTGGAATTTCTGCTGTCTTAACGATATTAGTTCAAGAGAACTTTAAAAAAAAAAAAGATTTAAAAAATAAAAACGATTTAGAAAGACCGCTCCATGACTGCACAGAGCGGTCTTTCTCAATCGAACTCTCACACCCTTGTTGCACACAAGTGCGCGCAGGGGCTGACAGCGACTGGGTACGTTTGTGTATGTGCGTGTGTTTGTGTGTGTGTTGTATGTTTGGGTTGGGAGAGTCTTGGGTGTGGAGGGAGGCAGGGGGTTGAGGAAAGAGGGTTTGGGGGAGAAACCCCCCAATTTCAAATGAATTGTGCCCAAGGGGGTTGGCAGGTGGTAGGGGTTGGGGGGGTGAGGGAATGTTGTTTCTTTGCTTTTTGTAGGCCGCCTAAAAAATGGGTTGAAAAATCATCAGTCTTTTTTGTTAGGTGACCTACAAAAAGCTAATCATTTGGCATGGCAGCTACTTGCACCGGGCATTCAAGGATATATCTATTTCTCACTGCTACCAATTGAAATCTGGAATTTTGTTTTAAACAATTTTATGTCAGGATGCAGTAGTTCATATTCATGTTCTTCATGTGTTTTGCATACCGCCATCCATTATTGCCTGCCTGTGTGTGTGTTCTGCAACCTCTCCTTACCTGCCCATCTCTATACTACGTGTATAACCCTGTCAGGGTATTCTGCAACATGTCCCTACTTCTATGAATGCTAACTACTTCTCGCCCTACTTGTGTTGCAGAACCTATTCTACTCTTCATGGCGGCTGCGTGACCATTGGCGGTTTACTGAACGTTTCTCAGCTTGTACTTTCGTTCATGTTCAGTAATGGGTAGGGCCATGGCCAGACGCAGTACAACTCTCATTTCCGTTATCACAAACCTGTGAAATTTGAGAGTAGAAAAAGAAAAGAGGAAGAGAAAACAACTTCTTTTTTGTACCAATTTTCCTTGGAGATGTTCCATTAGCTAGACAGGAAAATATGCAGTAGTATCTTTTTTTTGGACTCTGCAGAAGTATCTCTGTAGAAACTATACAGGAGCATCTCTCATCTCTATCATTGCAAACAAAAAGATGAACAAAGTACCTGGTTTCATGACGGTGGTGAATAGAACTCACAATGTGGCCACCATGTCAGTCTCTTGTTTAGATAATCCTGATGATTGTCCCTTCCCAAAGTGCTAGGGCAGTCAAAACAGCCAGGAGAGCTTGTTCTTAATGACAATTCTGGTCCAGGTACCAAGCCATGTACAGTTTCGGGCACATTTTTCTCTGTAGAAAGGTGGATTGTAGTGAATTCCATACCTATGGAATCAACAGGCGAGGGTGGCTGTGATGGTTCATTACCAACTTTGCAGCATCTGAGCATAATGGAGGACTGGTGCAATTCCACGTGGATAACTGCCACGACTCTGGGATGTCTACCTGGCACCAGCCTCAATTCCACAGCATTCGCACGCACACATAACTCGGGGTCTGCCCGAGGAACACATACTCTCCTAAAAGGCCACTGGGTTAGGGGACAGATAAAGGTGGGTTGGGCCCAGGCTTGGCGCATCTGGCACCATGTACATCACCCTTTGGGTGAATAGGAATCCAAGTACTTCCTGTTTCCCCAAACATGGAGGAGGAATAGCCTAGACAGAACACAAGACTGCAGTCCTGCCTTTTGGGAGTGGCTGGGTGTGGCTGGCTATGTAAGCCACAGCCAGGCATGTAGCCCCTGCTTCGCGTTACTCTGCTCAATGCAGCATGATGCTCACTGGCACAGCTCCTGAAGATACTTACCCAGGGACTCCGTGTCAACTCTCATCTGTTCCATTCCAGTTTGACGTCTCAAATTAACCATAGTTGCAGGAATATTCACGCAGCTTCATCCAGGCAACCGGCATCCAGCTCCTTTTATCACAGCTTCGGTTGGCTCTGGCACAGCTACAGTTTCGCTAAGCTTTATCAAAGCGACTTCGGCAGACACCTGCAAAGAAAAGGAACAGTAAGCAAAAGTTAAACAATACAGCATTGCGCATATTTAAAAACACTGCGCATATACAAGAACACTACCTGGCTCTGGTTACAGCTGTGGATCCACTCGGCACCATGATCACGAGTCGGCAGACACCTGTAAAGCAAAGGACAGTAAGCAACCAGGCCATAGCAAACATCACAAGCATACAGAAAGCAAAGCGCTTTTACAGAAAACATTACCAGATTCTTGTCACAGATGCACACACTCGTTGCTCCATCATCCCGGCTCCGGCAGGCCTGCAATTGAAAGAACAGAGTGCATTAAAGGGATAACAAGTGCATACAGACAAAAAGCGCAGAGAAGAAGGTGTAAGCAGCGCATAGAGGCAAGAAGCATATAAGAATGACAAAAGGTATGGACACTCACTGAGGAATAACTCAGCAATATTCGAAACTCACCTGAACAAACATTCACTCACGCCGCAGCAGGACTGGGCTTGAGAGATACGAATCAGTGACGTAACTGGTTCCAACGTTGAACAGACTTGCGCCCCTGCTTGATTTAGAGCAGGATGGAGAGCCATTGTTTCACATATATCTGGTGAGTCAAAACCAGCAGTCAACCTTGGGACACTAGGAGTGGCATCAGGGTGGGGGAATAGAGACAGTCCCACACACATCAGAGTTATAATCTTGTTTCTTATACTCATTCATAGGAGCAGCCCCAGAAAATCCAGGATCCAGAGGGTCCAGACTTATCACGCCACAGAGAAAGAGGCTCCGGGTGCTCCTGCAGAGCTAAGGTGAGCGTAACAATATCTTCCCTCTAAGTCTGTAAACCAACTGGTGCAGCAGTGTATTATTTGTAGCAGAACCGTCACATGGTCTGTATTCAGTGACACAAACTCCCAGAGTTGTGTCCTAGTGGGAGACAAACAGGGGTAACTAATAACGTTATGAAGGTGCAACAGATGAGTCCATGCGCTACCAGAGTCTCTTTAACCAGATTACCAATTTCTATTTTTGCTCAAGTGAGTTGGAGATGTGAATTGTTGAGTCTGTTCTCACTGTACCTTGCAGTTGTAACTACAGGAGGACGTGATTTGTCAGAGTATTTGAAGAGGTATCCTACCTCATAGCATAATCACTTTTTTGCTTTTCAGTTCTCTCATCAATGAGGATTGCAGCAATCATGCAGTCAGTTGCTTTCGGTGTCTAAAGAGAATTATTAGGAGAAACAGGACTCCCAAACCATACTTAGAGCATTTGGGTTTGCTTGCTGGCACAGTTTAAAATGGGGCCACTTTGAAAAGTATTTCCAGGGCCACTTTTGGAACCCATTCAACCCCTGCTCTTCGTGGTAGGTTGGGCACAAGTCTCCTATGCAGTAGTAGTGCAGATGGTAATGTCCATGTTGGAAATTATGTCACTGGTATCTTGAATAGTAATAAACTTAAAGTCGAGCTGGGTGGGCTTTTCATCAGGCTTAATGACTCTATAAAGGCCATAGTGTTGGAGAAATCATTGATGGCCTTAATATTGAAGCCTAACTATATTGTAATAAGAACAATATTTGGAATTTCTTTAGGTTGAAGCTTGAAGAGTGTTCATATACTGAGGTGTTTTACTAGTTGTATCAGAATCTTAAATACTTTTTAAGAAGAGGTCTCCAATGCTTCTACATCATCATCATTCTAATATTTATTTTGGAGATGTACTAAACATTCCATGTACTAAACATTCCATAAAAACACATGCTTCTACTTGATTTTCAATAGCACCTCTTACTTTAATCAAAAATAGCTGTCTTATAAGACGTCCGTATGTCTTGCAGTCCAGAAAAATGTATGGGTCTGGGATGTTGCTGCCATTTCCTTTCTAATCTTCTCCCATCACTTCAGAAAACTCTAAGCTCAGAGGAATAGTATTTGCAGTTTGCAACTTGTTTACTTTCTGCTTGCTGGACAATGGTTTTCGTGATGCCAAAAAAACATGTTACCTTAAAAAGAACCAGGTAGCCTTGATCCAGGTCTTGCAGACTCTCTTGCATATTCTTATGACACTTTTACTCCTGCTTAATTGCCACACTATCATCTCTCCCATTTCATCCTGCTTCATGCTGGGAGTCTTTCCAGCACACTCACTAAATGTAATGATGGGTGAACATGGTATAAGACAAATCTTCTATATTGAACAGGAATACAAAATGCAGGAAATTACCCTGTTGTTAATCAAATACTGCACATCAAGTTGTCTGACAGCTGAACTCTATCTAGTATAGAAGATGCATTTACCTAATATGATATAGGAATGCTATGTGAAACATTCGCTGCAGATGCCTCACGTATCCCTATTTATTATTAAAAAAGACTACTCATAATCCCACTGATAATCTGGCCTTTTAAATAAAAGTGTTGATATATTATTCCTCAGCACAACATCTTCATTGACCAACTGTTTACCTTTTTCATGTACTAGGTGTTTCCCCTCTGACCTCAACTAGTTTTTCCACAATTTAAAGTCTGCCATAAGATGTTTTGACAGATTGATGAAAGCTTTCTATGACATGCATAGGTAATGTCAAACGGCTGCCTCAATACCCCAGGACATCTGGGTATTTCCCCCTAATTAGTTGCTCATGTCCTTATTGAAGCCATGTACACGTTTTCACTTATCATAAGGTTTCTTGTTACCACATTGATTCCATATTATTCTATTAGCTACTGTACTCATATTAATATGTATCATATTTGCTCATTTAAAAAAGTCGGACAACCCAGTCTTATGCCCCTTCAACATTTCAAAAGGCGTTTCACCTGGTGACGAGGGGACAGTGCAAAATAGTGAGCTATACCACATTCTTTGACGCCTCCTTCCAGTTGAACCCAGCATACATTGCCTGATGACCCTAGGTCACCCTGTGGAACCTCTTTATCATCCAATTGTTGTTGGGATGATATGCCACACTAGTGTTATAGATCCCTCTATTAACTCTCAAATATTCTTTGGCTTGAATGTACACAATTTATTCATAATAATCTTGTATAAAAAAAGCCCTTACAAGTGCTTTTTGAATTTAACAACATCACACCTTCTAATCTAACATGTCATTTTCACTTTCATCCCTTTTGATAGATGGTGAGTTAACATATTACAGGCTCACTCTATGGGCCCCACCACACCCAACCCGACTCTTTCCCAAGTTTACTGCAGGTCTTTTCCACACATCATGGGCAGAGAATATGTTGCTTTACTCTTGTCACAATGTTCACATCATGAATATTCTGTAACCATTCTTTCACTTACAATATTTGACCGGGCCAACAGATGTTATAACTTAACAGTCTTTTTTGTGTTTTTTTAAAAATGTAACTGTATTATGGTTCAACATGAAACTTTCACAATATCCCCCCCAAAAAATGTTTGCTTTACAAAATGCACATAATACAAAAGAAACACTCATCTAACTAAATTTCAAAAGTTGCGCTTATAGGAAGCAAAAAGCAAAACAATGCTTAAAAAGAGTTTGATTAAAAAAAAACTGTTTATCATTAGTTTAATAAAAGCGGTTAAACATCACTTAAGGATTACTATATTATTACTTGCTAGCATCCCAGCAAGAAAGCTAGTGAACATTAGAAATATGTTTTTATGGGAAACACTGATTTAATAAATCTAATAAGATCCAATTTCATACATTTCTGCTGTCCCGTAAGAAGCATACGCTACCATTCTTCTGGGATAACAACTTTTTAGTTCCGCAAGAGGTGCTTGAAATTCTGCTGTCTGAGTTCTAACAAGCCACAACATTCAACCACCAAATGAGCGAGATGTTCAGTCTTATTCAGATTGTTACATCGTCTTTCTATTTTTAAACAGGCACCTAATACTTCACTTGTGGGAAAGGGATTAAGACAAATTCTAAGGAATTGATCCCTTCAATGGGCATTTGGAAATTTCTTTAGATATTAAGACACAATATTAAGCGCCTTTTCCTCGGCACTAACATACAAGAATGACCTTTTTTGCAGTCTCTTTTAACAGTTATCCAGTCATCAAGCCAAAGCTTTTCTTAATGCCCAAGGGGCAAAGGAATATCAGTAGAAGCATCAATGGAGGATAGTATATTAAGGCAGCGCTCCTTCCAAGCCATCACAATCAGGTCCTCCGTATTGGAAAAAAAGGTCATTAAGCACTGCATACAAAAAGCCCCCTTCCGCCATTAAAAATCTTCTAAACAAAGGGAGAGTTTTCCAGTTTACCTTCGCTCTCAGGGAAAATAAGCCCAATTCATATTGCCGAATCAAACCTGGGAGAGCGGTTGACAAATGGAAAACCCTTCCCCAGACAAGTCCTTCCAGAGACTCCCATGGTATAGTGGAGAGGAGAGGAGAGTTTCCACCCCATATGTTAGGATTGGCACAACCTATAGCTTGTAAAACTGGAGGATAGGTAGAGAGGACATGCAGCCAAAATGTGAATTAATCAGGGATGCTTGAGAAGCTAGCTTTAACATCTCCTACTTCAATGCAGTAATCAGATATGCGTTACTAGCTCGTTTGGCCATCAAAAATCCTAGGTAGAAAAATTAGACCACTTCTAAGGGAACACAATTTAAATGCAAATTAAAAGAGATCTTAACTCTTTTGTGTTATCGTTTCGGGAGCAGAATCTTAGATTTGGCTGTATTTAGAGTTAAATCATTATGTTTGATGAAGAGTTGCAACTCATTAAGCTGGCATTTAGCCCAATGGGAGTCTGATCAAAAAGTACCTGTTCATCCACATACACTAACCAGCTCACCAAAATCGAATTTCAGTAAGGTGGAAGCGCCCCCCAGATCAGCAATAAACAAGCTGAAAAGTATTGGTGCCAAAACACACCCCTGTTTCAATCCACGCTCTGTGGGCACTAACAATGAAAACAAACCTTCCTTATTTAATCTCATATGTACAGTGGTGTCATGGTAGAGTGATTGGACAATGTCACCCAAGTAAGGGGGACCGTCATACTTTAGCATTTTGTTTCACAGGAGGGATCTGCTGACACTCTCGAGGACTAGAGCAAAATCAACAAAGGCAACACACAGCGCCACACCTTTGCCAAGGGCTCTTTCCTTAAGAAGATTCACCAAGAAATCATTAAGGGCTGTTCCCACAGCCTTCATAAAGTCAGATTGAAAATTATCGCATTTTGCATTATCCATTACCCATATATACAATTCAGTCAACGCCAGAGAAGAGAAGATCTTAGTAGGTAGGTCCAGTAGGGCTATGGGTCAGTAGTTGCAGGGATTTAGTCGATCACCATTTTTGAAGATTCGCACCAGTATAGAAGTTTTCCAAGAGGAAGGCAGCCGTCGAGAATTTAAACTGTGTGGAAAAAATGACAGAGAGAATCTCAGCCCACAGGATTGGATTGCATTTCAGGGTGGGCTTAGATAACCCATCGGACCCTGGTGCATGTGAGATTTTGCTCTTGCGAATGAGACTAAGAAAGTTGTCCACCTCAAAAGGCAGAGTCCAGTTGGGAGATGGAGAGATAATATGAGGACAGACAGTCGCTGTTCCCAAGGAGTATGTCTACTGAAAATGCTCTACCCATAGCGTCTCTGGTATTGGATTGATAAGTGATGCAGCATATAAGGTAGAGTTACAATTTCTAATTTCCAAAAAGCTGACGAATTATTAGAGTCTAAAGCCCTTAATATATTTTCAGAGTCTCTTAGAATTAAGGTGCTTTTATAATGTTTCAGCAAATTTGCATAATTTTGTTTAAGGGTCTTACATTGTAAATAAGTCTGTTTAGATTGACAAGGGCCCAGCTTCCTCAAGCTAGCCCGCAGCAATCTCTTTTGCTTTTGGATTTCCATGTCAAATAAGTGCTTACTTTTAGGGTGCAATTTCTGCGTGTTATTGGAATGATTAAAGAAGTTGATCAAAACATCCAAGTAATTCCTTGAGGGAAAGGTGAGTGCTAAATCATTACCACCTATGACTGTTCTATGTTCTTAGATCACCAGGCTTTTTTTTCGTGGAGTTTTTTGTCAAAAATTTTCGGCCGAAAAAACGAATCGAAATAATTTATTTATTTATTTGGGGGAGATCCTCTCAATCACCCTTCCCTATTATCTAGTCCCTATTCTGCACACCCCTTACCTGTTATATCCCTTTAACTTCCCACTCACATATTTTTCGATGAGTTTTTGCAGCCCAAAGATCTTTGGCAAGAACTTTGCGAAAAAAAGCCTGGCGATGCAACAACGTTGTACACCAAGGACGTACTCAAGATGGTCATTAAACTTCTCTGTGTTTCTAGCATTCCATATTATTCTATTGCACCCACTATTGACCTCAAGGATGGGAGCACAATCTACTCCTGCAAGCCACCAGCGCATAATTGCCCATTCCATATGTAAAATAAAATGGTCACTTGCTGTGGTGTTGCATACAGAAAAAGACGTATTTTTTTTTTAAATGGCTTGAGATGCAAAAATGTCATCTAAATACGCAATCGGGGAGCCCCGGCACCAAGTGTGTTTGGCAGGTATGTCACCACGGATATTCCCATTTAGTTTGTGGAGACCCCAGGTCTGCATAAGGGCTAACCAGGACCCCCCTCTCTTCCAGGAGGCTCTGGCATCTCCTATATGTGTTAAAGTAGCTGAGTCAAAATCAAAGCAAGTAGCATTCAAATCACCAGATATTAAAACGCTGTTACAAGTCCCTTTCCAATGGTCAACGGGTCACTCAATTATGTATAGGAAGGCCTGCTGACCAAATAATACTTGAATTCCAATAGACATTCAAAATGAGAGAGAACCCCATATCAGGAAAGCACATATCAATGGCTTGTATAAAGGGATTAGGTTGGGCCCAACAGTTTGCAGATAGTCCCATTCCATTACACACTCCCAATAGGAGGCCAGAAGAAGATCGCCCTCTAGACCCCTTCAACTCTAGATTGAGAAAGAGCGAGTAGCCATCTACAAGAGGTGCCACTGAAAGCGACATTTCTTTAAATGCAAAAATATCATACTGAAGAAAATCAAAATCACCCCCTGAAACGAATCTGAGAAACCTTGCATATTCCATGAGGCGAATAGTATAGCACATGATTTGCTATCTATTTCCTGAATGCAGGACCTCAGATAGCCAAGGCCAATCTTCATTTTTAGATAAAGGGTTCGAATCAGCATTTACTATTTATATTGCAAGTTGTTAATAGAGCAGGCTATTTTCAATAATGTGCGTCCTGCCTGTTGGTTATTGGAGGTCCCCATGGACATCCTTCGATTAGACAGCATCCTATAGAGTGAGGAGCTGGTAACTTGCGTTGGGTCATAGCCTAGAGTTAGTAATTGAGCAGCCGCATCCACTAGGAGCTGAAATACCAATCTCGATCTAATGTGCAAGACCACCCTACCTAGCATAGAGTCATTGGAAAATTCAATTGCTCGATGTCCCCAGAAACAATTGCCCCCAGACATTCAAGGGAACCAAACAAAGTTAACACATATGTTCTATTCAGGATGATGTTTCCTGAGAATATCAGAAGTCTTTCCAACAATAGGCAATTAGTTCGTTTATGCAAGGGGATTAATCTCGGCTGTTCATGAGAGCTATCTCTCTACAGGTAGATTTCCTTGGAGGGCATACATCTTTGCTCGAGAGTTGTAAAGAGGTCTTCTTCCGACTTTGAGCAGGGTTTACACAAAGTCGTCTTAGTAGTTAAACTTGGTGAAGATCAGTCACACACGGGATGCAAAGCCGCGGGAATGGCAGATTGACCAGGGAGCACTATTCGGTCGAAGATGAGAGGGGGGATTGCCAGGGAATCCGTAGTTCAATACGTTGAAATGTTACATAGTAAGTCCTCCGTGTTGGTGCAGGATTGTCTACTGCAGTCAGACTCGGAAATCCTAAACAGACCAAAAACACAAAATGCAACTGTGGGCCAGTTTCTTTGCTGTAGGTGGTCCACATTTCTTGCCATGTAGGGCAGTTTGATAAGTTACTGCACCATGAGGCTAGTAATTTTGACAAGTGTTACTGAATGAATATTTTTTAAATGCACAATTTGCATCACATGTTATGAAAAACCTTCCCCTTGAGCACTACTCAAACAGTCTGTCACAAACGTAATGAATTTCCATTTACAACTGTGAGCCACTTTTTCATTGGTGCCCGAGACAATTGTATACCCCTGACTGACCCTGATCTTAAACACCTCATTGTTGTCAGGCGGAACGTCTTGCGATAGGTATTGCAGCAAGGCAGAAGTCTCCATGTTTTTATGATGGCTCGTCTTCTTCGTAGGGGCAAGTACTGGAAGGGTGATGCTTCACAAAAATTTCCTAGAGCCACAGTTGTTAGAAACTCTTAGCGATTTAGCGT
The DNA here is from genome assembly GCF_040938575.1 of Ambystoma mexicanum. Taxonomy (NCBI): domain Eukaryota; kingdom Metazoa; phylum Chordata; class Amphibia; order Caudata; family Ambystomatidae; genus Ambystoma; species Ambystoma mexicanum. Next base: position 641,992,750 of record NC_090921.1, read on the forward strand.
TTTTACTTTTTTTCCTCTGAGAAGTAACCGTTTCCCCATCACCACCTTTTTAGGCATCTGATAGAAAATGGAATGGTTTACATTATTAGGCACCAAAGCCTGAGTTTCCTGAGCGGGAAACGGCTGAGAGTCTTTAGGCATCTCCAGTTGAGTACACACCATAGAAGGGGTGGGGGAAGAGATCGAAGAGGATGACTGATTATATTTCTGAATCTCTCCAAGTAGGGAGCCTACTAGTGATTGCTTAGGGGGTTTCAAGCACTCCAAAAGCTTCCATCTGAACTAATAATTGAAACGCAGCTTGAAGGAAATTTAACATATCCGCATCCTGATTGTCCTCTGCTGCTAATGGCTGTAGATTTGGCACGGGCAGAAGATGACTTATCAAGTGGTTCAGTCAGGGATTTGTTTGGGAAGAAGGCAGTCATTTTGGGATAGGAGGCTGACTCCTGTTCCCCACGATGAGAGGATTTTTTTGCAGAAAGCAAAGAAGCAGTCGTTTTACATGGTACGACGTCCTTTCATCACCTGCCTGTTAATCCCCAGGCTTTTTAACGTGCACATTCCATCGAATGTGCTCATCAAATTTTTTAGAGGGTGTGTGGGAAAGGGCAGATAAGGGTTTGGATGGGTGGGCAATAGCAAAAAGTAAGTGTGGGAGGGGGGTTTGGGGAACACCCTCCCCCCAAAAAAATGATGAGCACATTCGATGGAATGTGCACATTAAAAAGCCTGGGGATGAACAGGCAGGTGATGAAATGACATGTTTTACATAAGTCCTTCTTAGGTAGCTTATGTGTTGATTCATGGTCACACCCCAACAACTGACCCCATTTGACATTGGCTCCTCAATTGCATTCGTTACAACCTCCCCCTACAAAAAAAGATGAATGGCAGGGACAACTACCATTTTGCTATGGAGGGCATACACGGAGGCCATGCACACAAGAGAAAAGGTGAACACTCATTGCGATTCTCTGAGTACAGAGTTCAAACCTCAGCCGCCGCTAGATGCCGCAGACTGCATTCAACCGCTGCACTCTTGTGCCACGCTGCGCGCTGCCAGGAGCTTTTATATCTAGTGTTTTGGAGAAAAGCATACGCAAAGAAACAGAGTGTAAGCACCAACAGCCTATAGCAATTCCAGACAGCGTGGCGTAGACTGCACTCAATAGACGCACTCTCACGTCGCGCTCTGCGCTGCCTGGAGCTTTCACATTTGGCATTGTGGAGAAAAGCCTCCACACAGAAATAGAGTGTAAGCACCAAAAGCCGTTTGGTGATTGTAATCCCATGATGCCCTTCATGGCCCAAATTCATTATTAGGAGGCAAACACATGCGGGTGGTACAATGATATCACCATGTTTCATCATATCCCTTTCTAAGTGTAACTCATCCCTTGTTGGCCCCAAAAGCAGACATACATTAGCATTAGTATTCAAGGTGTCCTCTGTCATAGACATTTTCTGAATCAAATTTCTTAACCAACACAATTGTCAATCTTGATGCATGACTTTCTCCTGCTATTTTTGACTCACTACCTCTTTTGATGCCTCTAACACCTGATCACAATTGTCTCTCCTACCATGGCCTGCACCGTCTATCTTTCCACTCACTCTCACCAGGTAATACGGTAATGTATTCCACATGCCTGGCAAGTACATTCCATCAAAAGTCATGTTCCTCCAGACTTGTCACCCACTGTCTGATGCGCAAGGAAGGGCACTTTTTCCATCAGAGGCGTATGGTCTAAACTATCCTATAGCACATTTAATTCCTAAAAATACAGGAATGCATAAAAAAAATCTGTGTCTCCAAAATTAGCACTCAGCCAGTTATGAGTGACCAATCAGGTTGCTCCAATTGTAGACTATAATCATTGATGCAGCATGTGTTCAGAGCAAAGTGACTAATGTTCCAGGTAAGCTATCAGAAGAGCATTAGCAGCACACACAATTGCTACCTTCTCAAGCATTCCTAAAGGCGTAAGCAATAGCAATTACCTGCAGTTTGCTCTGCCAGTTAAGAAAATTTAATTACTGTTTACATTGACCCCCTCAATGCAAATGTGAATGATTAATTTGCAATGTAAAGATTTTGAGTAGGTAAATGGAATGCTATTCACCTCTACTAGTGGTGTTAATATTTAGACCAGGAGAACATTTCAGGTCCAAAATGCTTTCCTTTGGAAAAAGACAATGCAATGCAACATGGGTTGGACTCCCCTTCTGAAGCTTAGAAGCTGGAGAAGTTTGACATTAATCATGGAATATATGAACACCAAAAAATGTACTAATAAATAGTACAAGCTTACAGGAAGAGAGCAACATTGTAACTTCATTTGCTAAGCCTGCAAAAGATTATGAGTATGGCAATGGTCCTGGCACGTTGAATTAAGGCAACATATATTCAGAAATCTGCAATGCTTTTCAGGAAATCGGCATATGTAGTATGTGGGTGTGGAAACATTCCCAGTGAGTGTTTCACTCCTACAATGCCCTGAGGGACCTACCTCACATTTTACTGAGACCTCTCAACTAGTATTGGAGGCCAGTATAGGAGCTTGGCTGCACCAGACAATATTCCCAGGGATTCGGGGGGGTGTAGGGGGAGCAAAGGGGTGAAAGAGAAATAAGCTATTTTTAAAAACTGATTTGGATTTTTCAGCAGTACAGTACAGTGAAAGAAATGTGAGGTTTGTTTGCAATGGAGGTAACAGACTAGGAAACTTCACCTTGTATCAGTCACTGAGGACTTTTCAATGTAATCTAATTCTTTGTTTAAAGCCTCTAACATCCTTGTCATCTTATTTAACTGTTAACAGTCAATTTCAGAAGAGGGACACCAAGTAACAAGAGAAGGTACTCCACCCGTTCACTTTTAAGGAAAAGCAATGTGATTTTTCTTTTGTATTGGGGCTCCCTAAGGAACCTCAGTCAGGCTCTTATTTGTTTACTTGTGGTTAGGCTGGGGTTGTGCGAGTTGGAAAAACAACTATAGGTCAGATTCTGTGCACTGTCATTTCACTTCATATGACATGATTATTAGTAAGGCACTGATGAAATTGTACTCAATATTTTTGGAAGTTTGCAGACACATTATTCTTCAGGGAGTAATAAAGTATTTCACATTGCCAATGGGGAGATTTTCTAGGCAGGTGGGAATATATTAAAACTCTCGGACATCTGCTTTTGCAATCCAATTGTCTTTCCACGGAGAAAATTATACCTATGAAACAATGTTTTTTCCGTTGCAACTGTTTTTCGGATCTGGCAGTACTATTGGTAGAGTTTCTTTCTGTGTCACTGCTGTTCAGACATCACTGATCTGCAACCATCAGTGGAAACTTGTTGCTGGAAGCAGGAGGCAGGCTCCTATGTGTCTATTGTTACCTTTATTCACTCCAGGTATTTTTACTCCAAATGTATTTGTTGGGATTATGTGCCTGTTTGTAGAAAGGAAAAGTGTCTGTAATGCTTTATACCTATAGGACTACTTATGGGTAAGTGTTGTCAATGTTCTGTAATGATGACAATGCATCATTGATGCTAAGCAATGGCCTTTTCATGATCACACTCTGTGGTTCAGCAATTCAGATGCAATTATTCTGCTGACACATATGCTATGAGAGGCTTGTTTTCTGAGCACACAAACCCATATTTGCATGTATTCTGGCACGCTTCTTTTGGTTGCCATTATTCTGGTTGGCAAATAACATACCATGTCTGAATTTCTTGCCAGCCACATGTGTTATGATATATAATTTTTATTCTTTGTAACAGACACTAGCATGTTTTTCCAGTTGCTTAAACATGGTCAGCATTGCCGCTGAACAATGTTTGGCACTCACAAAATGAACAATCACAACTAAATCCATTCTTTATACTGAGCCTTATTTAATTTAATTTCGAATTTATATAGCGCCGCTACGAACCCTCAGGCATCTGAGCACTGCTTATTATTACCCACGGCGTGTGGTGCTCATTAAGGCTGAGTTTGGCCCTGCCGGGATTTGATCTGGCATTTGTTTTATTAGTCAATATATTTGGAAAAGTGTTGTTAAATGCACATATTCTACTGAGTTGTAAATAATTGCAGTGGTTTGGGAGGGGGCAATGCCCTTCCCTACACGCATGCTCAAACAGTGGCTTCCTTTGATGGTCATTTGTTCACTTGGAAAATAATGTGCATCCAAAAGCAAACCATTTCTTCATTTAGAGAAATATAATTAGAGAAAACATTACTGCTCACACCTGACCCCCACCCACATTATGCAATGTGCCACCTGCTGACCGCAGCCACAGCCTCTTAGCACCCCCAGTGAAGTGTCTGGTTTACCTGCTGCCTACCAATACCTCGCTGATGCAGAACCACATCCCACATCTTGGCCACTGCCGTGGAAAAGCAAGTCGAAACCTTTGTTGCCATTACACTGCAGACCATCTTAGTTGTATTAAATAACTTTTAGAGCAAACAGCGGCTGAACACCAACAGCACCCTGTGTTGTCTCCAAAAAAAACACTCCTCAACATGCTGGGCTAGTGCAGGGCTGCTAATGGTGGTAATTGCCACGGTGGTGGCTTATACGGCTGTGAACTTTTATTTTGTTAGGCATTTGTAAGGCGCTAGGCATGGGCATGGACTTTAGTTCGTGTGAAAGGCTGGAATGAGTCACATTGGGCTTGCGTGCTAGTACTGGCTGGGTAAGGTCCCCACTGCATTCATTAATGCTTTTTTATTAAAGAAATTCAAAAACCTGTTTTCTCTCTGGTCTCATACAGCCACCACTTCTATGCCAGCTCAAGATTTCATTACTTGACCCACCACTTTCCTCCCAGGTCTGTAAGATGAAATAACAAGCACAGCCTATGTCTAAGACCAAAATGGGTTCTAGTACAAGTATATGGCCCCTAAAAGGGGAGTAATATCCATGTCCATGGTTGGTACCCACAGACTCTGGTTTGCATCTCTAGCCTCGAAATAGTCTTGCGCTTAGACGATTATCCCCCTCCATATATTTTACCCCGAGAACTCCCATCAACCCGAGACTGCATAATCTGGTGTGGCATCATGGGATTTGTAGACCAAAACATCAGGAGGGTGACAGGTAGGCTGCCCATTATTTGCAGTTATTTAATCGTAAACTAATTTTATATTTTAAATTAATAGATTGTGTAGTACATTACTGTGCTTGCATACATCCACACACAGACGACACAGAGAATATGTATGAAATGTAATTAGAAATAGTAAGAAAGTGTATTTTGGTATATAGATATATTACCTATCAAAGACAGGATATGATTAGTGGGGAGCTAATTAGATCTGATTCAAAAACGTCCACTTGTAAAACATGTCTTTATAAGTAAATATGCTCTGTAGGTGAAACACATATGGGATATTAATAACCCCAAGCAAAGTCAATGTTGATGACAGGAATCTGGGTCGTTTATTTACATATGTATTTATTTATTGTATAGGGTTCTGTCAAGAACTTTACAATTAACAAATTCAAATTAATTTATATAAATCACTTATTTAAATCAACTAATTCACGTCAAATGTCCATACATAACAACACATTAGCCTGAATCTAGACATAAACATTTAGACATTTAGACAAAACCTACAAACATTTATATTTACAGTAACAAATTTCAATTTCAGTCGGGTATACATACAATTACAAGCGCTACATTATTACAATCTAAATAGAAATTCAAGTATATCATCTTACAATTTAAAATGATTTAGAAAAAAATTAAAACATTCCCAATTTGTTTCACTTCAGCGTAATTCCACACCTTCACATTATACTTTTTACTGAGCCTGGATATATTTCAGGACCACCATTCAAACACTATAAAGTGCCAAGTGCAATGAGACCAAACCTGAGTCCAGACACAATGCCCAGAAGTCCTCAGACTTAATCATATTTAAATGATGGGCACATTTCCCTAACGTGGTCATGTAAAGTGGCCCCAGCCATGGACATTCTGTCAATATATGCTTAACGGATTCCTTGTTAGTTCGAATCATACATATTCTACAGAATCGAGATGCAGAGGGTAAGTTCCACCTGCCCCCATGTGTGGCACGAACTGGAAACTGGTTTGTGCGCATCATTAGGCGTAATCTGTGAACCGCTGGGCCAGGGCAGAGTAATAGATATTGTTGTGGTAGCAGATATTTGTGAACCACCTAGGCCACCATAGAATACATATGCAAGATGTTTGTAGTTATTTAACCAGTCCCAATTTAACACTCTGCGGCCCGTCGCACCTTTTACAATGACAAAATGTGAACATCTTTTAAGGTCAGGGTGCCAATTTATCACGGAGTACAGAACTTTAACTAGTACCACAAAGTGATCAACCTTAATATTGTTCTCGAGTTTAACATATTGTTCTCCAAGTATCATCAGTGGGGGCATAAAGGAGACAATAATGCCCGGAAGATTAGTTGGGCCCTCCACTTGAGTAGCTGAGCTTTTAGTGATATTAGGCTTAGCTCCAGGCGAATATACTCAGTGAGAGTATTCTAAGGCAAACCCAAGATATAACGCCCAATGTACCCTTCAGCTGAACCCAACCACTTTACATCCCTGTGGGTTAGTGCCTCAAGTTAGACTCTCTCTACCCCTCAGGCCAAGCCACCTCCAGCACTGCCACCCACCTTCTCGGTTATCCGACCTATGAAGCGTGTGTAATTTGAGGCTTTCACCACCACTTTCTCACTCCCACCTCCCCCTTTGGCTGACTCACACCCTGACACAGCCCTTTCCATTCTCCACTCTGCTATATCTGAGGTTCTTGCCCCTGTCATGAGGATTCCGCTTGAAGCTCAAAGCCAAGTGCAACTCCTGGTACGACTCAGACCATGTCAACCTCAAATGCAAGTGCAGGGTGGCTGAGAGGAAATGGAGCGCTTCCGATACATCCTCTAACAAACTGGCCTGCGGCCTGCTCCAAAGGCATTACCAGCTCTCTGTCCACACCAAAAAGAGAGCTCACATTCAAGCCCGTGTCTCTGGGCCATCTAAGAACTCCGCCGAACTCTTTAAAACCTGCGAGGAACTGGCCAATCCTGCTGCAGTCTCTAACTCTCCTGTCCCCTGCCAGGCCCTCTGCATGGCTCTGGCCTCTCATTTCATCTCTAAAACTCATGGAATCCTGTCCTCTCTCGCTTCCTCTCCCCCTTCTCCCTTTATCCTCTGCCCTTCTTCGGCCACCTCTCCCCCTCCTGTTCTCCCCAGATGAGGTTTCTAGACAAGTCCAATCTATGAAAGTCTTGTCAAACCAGGTTCCCCCTTGTTCCTCCAAAACCACCAAGGACCACATTGACACCCTGGCTCAACCTCTGGCTGATTTCTGCAACCACTCCTTCACCACTGGAGTCTTCCCTTCCCCCTGAAGCACTCCCTTCTGCACCCTCTTCTTAAGAAACCCGCCGCCGACCTGTCCTGCCTGGCTAACTATCGCCCAATCGCCATCACTCCTTTCCTGGGCAAACTCCTGGAAAAGCTGGCTTAATCTTCACACTGAAACTGTTGGTTGTCTCCATGACCATCAGTCTGGCTTCAGAGCTGCCAGAAGCATGAAAACTGCTCTCCTGAACATCTGTGAAGACCTGCTCTCCAACCTTGACTCCAACACCCCCTGTCTCCTCATATTACATGATCCCTCTTCTGCCTTTGACACAGTCAACCATGCCATCCTGCTCAACCGTCTCTGTGATAACCTGTGTATCACTGATCAGGCCCTGGCTTGGCTGACTTCTTTCTTCTCTGATCAACCCTCCGAGGTCCAACTTGGGTCCTTCCTCTCCTCTATCTCTATCTCCACCTGTGGTGTCCCCAGGGGTCTAACCTCTCTCCCTGGCTATTCAACCAATACCTGGCACTTCTTGCCCACCGCATAGCAGCTCTGTGCCCCAACTTTCAGTGCTATGCAGATGATACTCAACTCGTTTTCAGACTCCCTTCAGCCACAACTTCTCTTTCTCTCATCTCTGACTGCCTGCTATCCAGGAGTGGTGTGCCGCCAATGATCTCTGCCTTAATGCCAGTAATACTGAGATTCTCCTCATCAGCACACCCGCTCCCTCCTTTCCTGTCACTCTCTGGCTGGCCTCTCTTGGCCCTGCTCCTGCTCCTGCTCCAACCTGTGAGGCTAAAAACCTCAGGGTCATCTTCGACTCCACACTCTCCTTCTCTCCTCACATCTCTGACGTCTCTAAGAAGTCACACTACCAGCTGCACCTCCTCAGAGGTACTATTCCTTCCCTCTCCTTCCCCCAGAAGCTCACTCTGTCCAGAGCTCTAGTTCTCTCTAGGGTGGACTACTACAACAGCCTCTTTCTAAATCTGCCTGCCTCTACTCTCTGTCCTCTGCAACTCATCCAGAACAGAACTGCAAGACTCGTCCTTGGCCTTAAGCCCAGGGATTGTATCTCTCTAGGAGAGAAATCTCTGCACTGGCTCCCAGTGCATGCGAGGATTAAGTTCAAAACCCTCTGCATTGTCCACAAAGCCTTCTGGGGCCTCAATACCTTCACCTCTCTTTTCCTAAATATCTTACTTCTCGAGCTCTTTGCTCAATCCCCTCCAACTCCCTCAGGGTCAGTCGCTTCTCCAAGCAATGAGTTGGTGGTAGATCTCTTTCTTCGGCTGGGGCCTCCCTCTGAAACAGCCTCCCTGCCTCTCTGAAAATTAAGGAGAACCATCTCCGGTTCTGGTAGCACCTCAAGACCTTCCTCTTTGCTTCTGCCTTCTCTCCTCCTCTCTCCTGCTGAACTCCTGACTGAAACTGCACTGTTCACCTGGCTACCCCTGTTCTTGGGCACAGGTCCCCTCCCCACCAGTTGCACACCTGCACTGCCGTACTGGCAACCCTTGGACTCTGGGGCTGTTTCTGTATCCCTACAGCCCCCTACCAGCACTTGACACCTGACATCTGCACTTACCCTTGCACCTGCCACCAGCTGGCTGCACTTCTTATTTATTGTTCTTATTATTATTTTTATTTATTTACTGTCTATCCTATTTGCTGCACTTCCCATTCCCCTGCGCACTTTTCCCCTTCTCCTCCTCCCCTGCACTTGCGCGATCTCAATGTCACATGGCCTAGTAAGATCGTTGTCTCTGTCTTCCCTCTGTTGCCCTCCTTTGCCTCATTGCGCCTTGAAGCACTTGTGTATATGCGCATTATAAATGCCATATCATATTATATCAAGCCCATACAAAACAGCAGGACAAACCCACTTTGTATAGGGTGAGCGCATCCCTCAAAGAAAAGCCTGCATGTTCATTCTCATGTTTACAGATCAGATGGATAATTTGCTTCGCTCTTCTGGATTTGTACTAGACAATGACATTAGAGTCACCATTGCATGACAGTTCTAGGCCATAGTATTTGTAAGTGTTGGTATATTTGATGTTCCCCAGAGATGTGATATTAACATAGTTTTAGTTTTACCCATGTTCACTGATAAATCATGCTCCCCAGCATACCGGCCTAGTTCGTTTAGTACTGCTTTCATGCCACTGAGCAAATGGTCGAAGACCACCAAATCGTCTGCGTAGAGCATAGCATGCACCATGGTGTTTCCTATCTTGGGTGGGCATGTTAACATTTTTGTCAAATGGGCTAGCAAGTCTTAGAAATAGATAATAAACAACAAGGGTGCCAGCATGCACCCCTGCTTTACTCCATTGTTGATGCACAGTGGTCTTGACAGATTCCCACAGTTGTCAAGACGAATCTGAGCCATAGTTTCAGTATGTAACGGGGTCGAAGTGTACGAAAAAAAGTAGTGGAACTATGTTCCCTGCTGGCCTGCACCCACTCCCGGCACCCACATCACCATGTGCCCTTCCACACACAATACACACCCCAAACACTTGCACCTGCTGTTTAAGGGAACGTTTAGTGCAGTGCACTGAAAGTGCAAGTTTCAACTTCTTCCTACACTTTTATTTTAAAACGAAACCATTCTGGAACGGTTTCTTTTTAAAATAAAAGTATAGGAGCTGTAAAAGGTAATTTAAAAAAGTAGTGGAGCCCCGTACCCGACCGCTCCCACTCACTTCGACCACTGAAAGGCCACCACAATCTCCAACAGCCAGCCTGGACATCCCCATTTTTCCCCAAAGGGTTGTACGGTTTACTTGATCAAAAGCTGACCTAACGTTAAAAAATTTAACGTATACAGAGGGAGCATTACACCATGTTACACAAGTAATTATTGTGTCGAGTATTCGTATGTTATGAACTGTGCTAGACCCCACATGGAGACCTATCTGGAAAGTGTGTAGAATCTTATTCGTCGTAGTAACCCAGGTTGACAAGTGTTCCAATCCAAATGTGGAAAAAACCTTACTTGTGATATCGAGGAGAGGTAACAACCGATAATTTCACAGTACCAAGCGATCACCAGTCTTAAATACTGGGACTAATATCGATTTTCTCCATGATCCGGGGATCATGCGATCAGTACAAACATTATGACATAAACTACATAGTACACTCAACCATAATTTGGTGTCCCCCTTTAGCACAGCAGCAAACCACTCTCACCCCGGAGCCCTTGAGTTCTTCAGGTTCTTAATGTGCTGCCCCTCATTTTTCATACAGAAGTGAAGGTGCCATCCATGAACTCCTTGTCCGAAAACCTTATTTCTGATCTTCGAGTCAAACAGTCTATCCTCCATAAAGTTGCCCCAACTTTCCTCTGCAATTGGGTTTAAAGTGTCATGCTCCATTGTACCTCTTGCCCCAGAAAGTGCACTCCACATCTGTCTGTGGTACCCAAAGGTTACTGCTGCCAACAACCTCTGCCAATTTACAGTTAAGCCCAGGTGGCACTTTCTCTAAGCCAGTTTTTATATTTTTTTTTTAATCAGTGGGATTCCTTTAATTGCATATTTAATGATATAGGTTTCCTTTTTAGGTCTCTAAGCTCTTTACGGAAGAGATGCTTTACATTCAGTATTACTATATGAAATACATATCTAGTTTTCTTGTCATTTGAATTTATGATTGCCTCCCTTGCCTTACCAGAGTTTTTCGAAAGGGAGGGCAACCAAATTTCATATTTATCTTGTGTTTGGTCAGTAAATATGGGATGTCTACTTTGGGCCTGCAGCAATGCACAAGCTTTGTCAATGTTATGATCAGACCACACCAATTTGTTCTTACCATGGTTTGTTTTTAATCCCACCGGGCCACCCCTTCCCCCAATGGATTTCTCACTATTCCATATGAGACTTAATGCTGCGTGATGACTAGCATCCCTTTTACCAATGTTTAAACTGACCACCCTTTCTAGCAGCAGATTGCTACAACAATAATAATCAAGGGTTGCTTCCTTTTGACCCAACGACCATGTGGGTCTGCCCAAGATGTTCCCTTTTGTCCTCCTGTTTAAGTTTTCCAATTTCCATTCTCTGAGAAAACTAAGCCACTGTCACCCCCTCTTATGAACTTCCGTTAACACCATTTTACAATTGGGCTCAATAATCCCACAAGAGACCAAAGAGCAATAATCCCCACATCTGGCGTTTAGGTCACCACCCTGTATGATTACCCAATTTTTTAGTAGTGAATCAGTGTATACAAAAACATCCTCAGTTGCCTTTCCCCCTGGTTGATCATGCACATTGGATTACCAACAACCGATTATTCTTCAGAGGCCTTTTCCATGAGATTTACACCACCAAAACATTCCCCTCTTCCTCTATAAGAATCATCAAGTTAGAGTTTAATTCTTGCTTCACCCTTATCTTCAAGCTGCCAAACAGGCGACCTTTGATCCCCTTTTTAGCCATGCATTGATAAACAACAAAACTATCAACCATAAAGGGGACAGTCAACTATGTTGCCTGCAGAATAAACACTGAATGTTTAATTAAGAAGTCTAAGGAAGGGCCGTCCTGAAGAAAATGAGAGTGGCCTCTCATGTTCCAGGAGACAATCTTACATTTTCAATTTCCTCAGCCATCATGGACAGCAAGTAAATTCTTCAGCCATCTCTATCCCGCCACATTTTCTAAAGTGCTTGGTGCAGGTTCTTGTTTGGTGGCATCTTGAGTTGATGGTTTCATAGTGTCTACAATGGTCACGACAGGATCCGGTTTCAACCTGGTCCGGAACCCTATCCAGTTCATAACCTAGGTTATCCAACGACCCTCTTTGTGCTCTGATGAGGGCTGCAGTCACTGGTAGTTGACAGTGCACCCGAGTCATACCACCTGAAGCAAATTTCACGGGTTCAACAAACTCAAAGTCAATAGAGTTAAGAATAAGTAATGCTGGGATTTTGTCAAAAGCTTTCAAAAGTTCGGCTCTGTTCACGTTCCCCTTAATGCGACGAGAGCCCTTGTTACGTATGGTAAATCTGCACATATCCAATAATAGCAGCACATCCAGACTGGGTTGTATGCAGGCTATCGGGGGTACTCTATTCTCTGGGGCATTTAGAACCAGAGGTAAACAAGGAGCCCCCATTTGCTCCTGATCACGGATGCTTTCTGATATATTAGTGGTAATGGGGAATACACTTTTGTTTCATTCAGAAGCATCGATGACAGAAGCTCCACCATCCTTTTGTTTCAATAGCCAACTAGTCAGCATTCCAGATGACTGCAACTGTCTTCTCTTTCTGCGAATAGCCTTTTTCTTGTTTTTCCTGCCCTTCTGTTTATTATTTTTGGGCATTACTATCGTAGAGTTTAATAGGAGGATATATGCCTCATGTAATACTAATGTAGGGGAGTTTTAAACCACTGCTCTCTTCTTTGTTTTCACACTCTTCTGGGTTTGTTTATAGATAGGATAAGACAGTGGGAACTGTGTAATGTCCTCATCATGATCAATTTGCACCATAGTCTCATGATCCAAGCAGTCAATAGGGGTGCTGTCACATATCTCAACCGCAAGACCGACCCCGTTTGCACCTGGGGGTACTTGCAATCTTCTTGACTTAAGGTGAGATTCAAGTTCGTGTATTTAGTTACCCTGCTTCTTAACTTCTTCGTAGATACAGCCACTCAATTTCAGTGGGATTTTTATAGAAAAATGTAGTACATCTTTTGATACCAAATCGTTTGCTTGGTCAGCTTGGTCAGCAGCAGGTGACACCTCCTCCATCGACCCCATTTGCCTTGGCAGAAATGGATTTGGTCGGTTTGAAGAATTCAGTTATTTGCCGAGGACCAGCCTGAATCGTCTCAGGTGGCCCATGGGGGGTTTCTTTTTTATTTTCTGTGTTACAGTTTCTCTCCTCTCTACTGGAGTCCTGAACATCATGATTCCCAGCCCTACGATAGCCATTAGATTTCCCATATGGCTTTGCTTTCCACAAATTACAGTTCTTGGTTTTTCATGGGGCTTTGCCCAGCATTTCCACAGACAAATGAAATGCCCACCATAACAAAAAAAATCTGAACAGTTACCTGCAATCTGACTCTTCCGGTCCTTTAAATCTCCTGACAAGTCACCAAGTCTAAATCCAAGGTGCTGCCGATGTTTATGTGGGTGTTACTGACCAAATACACTGAACACAGTGAACACAAGGATCACAAGAAACACCACTCGCCACACTCCACGACGCTTCGCGTCCGGTTATGGCTTTTGAGGAAAGGTTGTAGCGTGCATAGCGTAACGTAGAGATGGAAGTCAGATTCTCTAGCAGGGAACACAAGGAACACTCCTCACCACACTCCTTCATGCTCCGCGTCAATCCATGGCTTTTGAGGAAAGGTTGTAGTGTGCACAGCATAACGTAGATATGGAAATCAGACTCTCCAGCAGGGAACACAAGGAACACTCCTCGCCACACACTGGTAGTATACTTTACTTTGTAGGGCAATACTGACTTTCACAAATGTAATAATTTCCTGAATAGTCCTGGGCAAAGTGTGATGAATCAGAGATGATTCCCTATAAAACCCAACCTGGGAACTCTCTCATGCGGCCAGGGAAAGGCAAACGCTTCCTGGTCCTGACCCTGGGGTTGGTGTTCTGCAGCAGGATCAAATGGGGGTGGGGGAAACAGGTTGAGAAGAATGGAAAATCCTTTTAATAACTTGCCCAGAGGCCCTACCCTTTTGATGGCATACTGTAAAATCGAAACTGTAGGCAAACCTGATTTTAACATTGTGGGCTCCAAGTCCCACACTTCCCAAACTACTGGGAAGAAGAATAGGGCTGCAAATGCACAAGACTGCAAGCTGCATCCTCTTAGTGATAATGACACACAGCTGAGGGGGACTGGGAGACATCAAAGGCCCCCTCATGTGCAGGCCATGAAGAAGAGTAGCAGCAGGAGGTGGACTAGTCGTGGTCTTTCCACGTTGCAGCAGAAGCAGAAGTTGGAGGAGAATGGAGATGCTAGGGCCACTGTCGTTAGTCGAGCAGTTGCTAGTCCTGAGAGGGTCTATTCCTCTTTAAACCATCATTGCAGAGGTCACGCAGCGGGAAGCGTTGAAGTTGGAAACTTTCCGCCTGGAGGCCTGAATTGCAGAGGTTGCACAGCAGGAAGCGTAAACTTTGGAAGCTTTCCCCAAAGTAAGGCAGGCTCCAAAAGAGATCCCTTGGAGCAGAGAAAGCTCCTTTTTCGAGTGGTGTGGGCTGCAGTGGACCGAAGGAAGCAGGTTGCCGGGCCGCATGCAGAAGCAGAAGACCTGGAGGAAGCAGAGCGGGTGGACACGCATGCGAGACCTGGTGAGTTCACTGTTGAGCTGTGACCCCGGAGTGCTCCGTAATCGACTGCTAGCCAACCCAGGGTTCCCTAAACAAAGAAATATTAAGAGAGTAAAGGGGAAAATGACTCTGATTTTGAATAATGAAATGATATAAAGCTGAATAATCATTTTAAAGCCATGCTGTTTTAAGAAGGAGGAGGTGGGAAAAAAAGAACTTCACAAACAGACCAGAAAGGTGTGCTTATATGTATGCGGGTCAAGATAAAGGCCAGCAACAACAGAATATTTAAAGAAACCAATGCAAAAAACTATTGCCAAAGCAAAGAGAGAATCATACTTAGGTAAGGGAAAAAGAAACAACATTACTAAAGCCAAGAGGAGGCGATTAAGAGACCTAGGGGGTCATTACGAGGTTGGAGGTAAGGGAAAAACGATGCCGGTAAAGGATTACAGGCATCGCTTACCGCTCCGGTCCATTACGACCCGCCAACCCGCCATCAGCGGCACCGTTATTTACGGTGCCTCTAATAGCAGCATTGGCGCGGGCACGCGACCCTACATGCCGGCAATAGCGGCATGGCGTAAACAGGAGCTGAACACAAGTCAGGCGGACATGCAAATAACAGCCTACTGAAGGCCGAAAAGTACCTTACCGGCATGGAGGAAATACCGGCATCGCAAACCACCCGTAAACGGCCATAGGTGCACACAATCATCACAGGTGGAGGCAATGTAGACTGGGCCAGCACAAAAGGAGCACACCTCACCCCTACCCACACCCAGTCACACACCAAAATGATTCCAATACTAGTAGCAATACTGGGGCCGGAGGACATGATTGCAGTGGAACTCTAGCAACAACAACAGGCAGCACAGAGGAGACGTAGGAGGAGAAGGTGGGTGAGGTAGGCCCAGCATGCACCACCAGTGCAGGCAGTTGTACCACACAGGAAGCCCCCAATCCCTTGAATCAGAGCCAGTCCATTCAGCCTAACCCCTGAGCAAATCCACACCCTGTACCGTCTGGACCGGGACACCATCACCACCATTGTGGACATGATACATAACGACATTGTCAGCCTCATAGACATCCGTACCGCCATCCCCGCTCCACTAAAGGTGGTGTCTGTGCTCCACTTCCTGGCCACAGGCACCTACCAGCACACAGTAGAGCAGATGCATGGCATATCACAACCATTATTCTCACGGACGCTGAACCAAGTGCTCGATGCCCTCCTGAAGCACACAGGCGACCACATATTCCTACCACGGACTGCCCAGGAGATCTCCAACACCAAAGTTGGCTTTCATTCACTGGCAGGCTTTCCAGGTTGCATCGGTGCCATCGACTGCACCCATGTTGAATTGGTGGTCCCACATGCCATGGAGGTAGTGTACTGCAACCGTAAGTTATACCACTCCATCAACGTGCAAATGGTATGTGACTCAAACACGATCATCACACATTGTTGTGCCCGATTTCCCGAATCAACCCATGATTCAATGGTCATGTGGAACTCCATGATACCACGCTACATGGAGCGACACGCAGGGCAACAATCCTGGCTACTCTGTGAGTTGCATGTCAAGCTCATGGCAGTGTGATGTGGGGAGATGATTGGGGGGAGAGATGCATACTTTATCTGGCTGAGATGGGGGGGAGATGCATACTTCACTTGGCTGAGATGGGGGGGTGAGAGATGCATACTTCACCTGGCTGAGATGCGGGTGGGAGATGCATACTTCACCTGGCTGAGATGGGGAGGGGAGAGATGCATACTTCACCTGGTTGAGATGGGGAAGGGAGAGATGCATACTTCACATGGCTGAGATTAGCTGAGAGGATGGACCATGTTCATACTCCAAAGCAGGCCAGACTGGACCTGACACCTGACACCTAAATGAAAGATGTAAGCTGCCCTACTATGAAAATAAGGCAGTGCTGCAACCATTCCATAGCCATCAACATGTACACTGCACATAATCAGACCGTAGCCCCTGCAACACAATGCAGCGACATGCAGTTAGTATGGCCAATACAAATTACCGAATAACATCACCACAATGGACATGTGTCCATTAGTGCGTACAAAGGATTCACATGAGGCCAAAATACAGAATCTCACTCCTACACCACCACAGAGGTCCAGCATACCAGCATGGCTGCATCAGGCGTGGAAAGTCAGATCATCAAGAGTCTGGCTTCAACGGTGACAGGATAAAAGCATACAATCAACTGCACATCACCTAGAACATGGGAACAACCGGCGTGGGCAACCACAGTGCATGAGCACTCATAAGGAATAGGACACCCCTGCGCCCACTAGACAATGCCACGGACACCTGTCGATCATATGAATTCACACATTGCAGTTACTTTGAGTAGCTCTATTCGTGCATGGATATGTGGATGCAAACAGGAAATGAATGCATGCTATTGTGTCATTGATACATGTCACATTTGGTGTAATCACTTATACATAACCATTGTTGCACACATACAGGTGATGCTGGCTATCCCTTGAAGAGGTGGCTCCTTACCCCTGTCCGGAACCCGCAGAACAGGCACAAAGAGGACTACAATCGTGCACATACACATACCCGTGTGGTGCTCGAGCAGACATTTGGGATTTTGAAGGCACGATTCAGCTGCCTCAGCAGGTCTGGTGGGGCAATCCTGTACGGGCATGAGAAGGTTGGCAAGATCATCATGGCATGTGTCATGCTACACAATATGTGCATCAGCCGGAATGTGCCTCTTCACTCTGATGTTGAACTGCAACCACCTGACGAGGGGGATGAGGATGGAGGAGATGGGGCTGCACATCAGGGAGGTAGCAATGCACAGGAGGGACGTGCTGTGTGCCAGACTTTGATTACCCAATGTTTCTAACACACATGGATGCGGAATGTGCCATGGCGGTGGGACTCAGGGCACTGGTAGTGTCGGGAGAATGGACACTGTACACTGTTCACCAATAAAGCACACGTACATGTTAAGATGGATTTCTGAACTCTGTCCTGGAGCGGCAGAGGTTCAGAAGGCCAGCCTAGTTTCTTGGAACAGGGTAACCTCTGGACAAGCCAGTCCAATCAGGGTAGCGATGGCGGCGGTCAAGACTAGGTCTCAAGAGGGTTGAGGGTGACTGAAAGCCCGCAATGAGCACACAAAGCAAGGGCGCTTACAAATTACTCCAGACAGGGGTTATATTATAAATATAGACACATTTATTACAAGGCCTTTGTAACATCGACCATAGTAAAGAATCACGGTAAAACTCCAGTAAACCAACACATCACAATCAATACAATATATATACAAGACCGAGGGGTCTAAAGAGTTAGAAGCATGAAATATGCAGAACACCTAGATGGGGAGGAAAACAGGCAGTGCAAGTAATCGTTAGACCCAGTTCGACATCAGAGGCCACCTAACTAGAAGGAAGTCCGAGCCCTACGAAGAGTGGAGCCTTGTGCTCAAAGGTACCTGCACACGCGGGTGCCAACGGGCAAAGGAGAGTCTCTTCAGGGAAATCAGGCAGTTCAGAAAGGTGGGTGAAAAGATGGTGAACAAATCCCTGTGACTCAGGCAAGGCCTCCACTTGGGGGCAGAAGCAGGGCGTGAGTGCGGGATAGGGTTTTGCTGTTTACAACAGTGATGGAAAGCTACAGGCTCCTGCGGGAGGGCGACCAGTTAGGGTATTCACTACTCACCGGTCCCCGATGCAGGCAGACCCAGTGTCGGTACTGGCAGGTTCAGATGTGATCAGAGGTACGTCTCGATGCCGTGTAGATTCCGTGACAGCAGGAGTCAGGGTCGAGGGTGTCCCAGATGCAGCGAACATGCACAGGTTTGTTACCACAGCAGGGCAACTCGGCAACCGCGTGTATTCCGGTCCCAAAGCACACGTCTCACTTCAGACCTGGGAACGCCAAGTGTACGAATCGTGTGAGAGTGCCAAGGACACGGGATTAGCAGTAAGCCAGATGGCGGTGACAAAGCAAGGTTCCTGTGTAGGCTGGTCAGTTCACTGGCTGGCCCAGGGACGCTTCCGAAGGCTTATGTACAGGATTTGGTGAAGATGCCGAGAATAGTTGTTCCCACTATTCTAAAGGGTCGAAGCTCCTTTGCAGACCTTCTCGTACGATCAGAGGCCGAGTGGTCTCGCAGGACGACAGCAGTGCAGGGTGCCAGACCTTTAGCGGGTCACCAGTGATTCCTCGACTCAGCTTCTTAGTTGCAGGATACCTGGCTCCTGGAATCCTGTTTGTGAGAACTCAGGAGATCGACATGGTAGTGGTGTTTTCAGCCTCCTCTTATCCAAAGTTCCCTTCGCGCCAAAACGGAGAGGGCCCAATGGGAGATCCACTCCCAAACACTCACACCATACATGGACCTATCACGGACCACGGTGGTCCCAGGCATTCAGGACACTCTAGACTCTCTGGCACCCAGGATGTGTATTGGGAACAGACATCACAGCCCACATCCTGTAGGAACACACAAGGCATGCAGAAGGCCGCGAAAGCGTTGTGTTTCGCGGGAAGGTGCATGACCAAATAAGGACTGCCCCGGGTCAGCTCGACCTGGGGGAAGGTGAAGGGGCAAGGCGGTCAGCGGACAGGACAAAGAACCTCGTGGCATGGCCATTTTGGAGGCCAGGCCACCCATTTGGGCCAAACGCGGGAAGCACGGTTAACATGGCAGAAAGGGGTTCAAAACACAAAGAAACAATAGCTGCCACCAGTCCCGTTCGTGACACACTTGCATATTTCATAATAAGTCCAGCAAGAGTTTCTAGGTCCTTTAGAATGACTAGAGAGCCAAGAGCGCGGTAATGTAAGTTACGGTGCACTCTTGTTTCATGTTGCTCAAAAGCTGCAACATGAGGAAAGGACTAAGGGAAACAAAGTCTCCCGGTACTGACTGTCTTAAGGGCATGTCAGTTTCCCCGTAAGAATTGAGCGAAAGCCCAGAGGAGTGCGGCGTAAGGCTGCACTTCTCTGGCAAAGTCTAGATCAGGGTGTAAAACAACAGCAAAAAGTTTGGGGGTTGCGACATGGAAGGAAAATTACCTACAATTATTAAATCTTTCCTAACACTCGTCCCTCCCAGACTAAGGACAGGGGGAACTAATCCACCCCTGGATGAGTTTCTTGTTCAGGTCGGTTAAACATTCTGGACAACCCATCAGCATTGCTATGTTGGACACCTGGCCTATGCTCAATAGTGAAGTCAAAGCCTTGAAGACGTATGGACCACCTAAGCAACTTTGGATTCTCTCCCTTCATGTTCATTAGCCACTTTAAGGGCTTATGGTCAGTTTGCACAGTGAAGTGGGTCCCATAGAGGTAGGGCCTCAGCTTTGTAGGGCCCACACAACAGAGAAACATTCTTTCTCTACTGTGGACCATCTGAGCGCTCTGTCCTTAAGCTGGTGACTAATGAAACCAATAGGGTGTTCCTTACCCTTCTCATCTACTTGTGATAGTACAGCCATTGAAGGCCTTCTCACACTCTTCAGTCCACGTTACCTTCTTGTTTTTTTTTCGGAGTGGTGAGAGCAGTCAGAGGGGCAGCAATGGTACCATAGTCCGCCATGAAGTTGTGGTAATACCCGTGAGTCCTAAGAAGGCTCTCACTTGGGTCTGTGTAGTTGGGGTAGGCCAGTCTTGTACTGCTTGCACTTTACTGGGTAGAGGCTGTATCCTCCCTCCACCTACTTCATGTCCAAGGTAAACCACAGAGCCTTGTCCAATCTGGCATTTACTAGCCTTTATGGTCAAGTGTGCTTTCTGAAGAGCCTGTAGCACAATCCCGAGGTGTTTCACATGGTCTTCCCAGGTGGCGCTGAAAACTGCTATATCATCCAGATATGCAAGACAGAATTCATTCAACCTGTTTAACACATGATTCACAAGCCTCTGGAAAGTGGCAAGTGCATTCTTCAACCCAAACGGCATTACCCCGAACTGGTAAAGACCATCTGGAGTTGAGAACGCTGTCTTCTCCTTGGCATGTTCTGCTAGGGCTATTTGCCAATAGCCTGCAGTGAGGTCAAACGTGCTGAGATACTTGGAGGCACCCAAGGTATCCACCAGCTCATCTGTTCGAGGCAAGGGGTGTGCATCTGTCTTGGTGACAGCATTCAGAGCCCTGCAATCCACGCAGAACCTCAATTCAGAAGTACCTGCCTTTGGAACCAAAACCACAGGGCTGGACCAAGGACTACTAGAGGGTTCAATCACCCCAAGATCTAACATTTTGTTGACCTCTGTCTTAATGTAAGACCGTACTTTGTCTGACATTCTGTATCCTCAACTTTTGGTAGGTACGCTGTCTCCCGTATCTATGTTATGTTTGCACCAAGGTGTCAATCCAGGGGATTGTGAAAACAGGGGGGAAAATTGCCTAAGCAAACTTTTCACCTCAGCCTGCTGATCAGAAGTCAGATGAGGGGCCACTCGGATACCCTCAAAGGAGCTATCTGAAGGACTGCTTTGGAACAGGTCAGGGAGAGGTTCAGACTCCTCTTCCTCAACATATGAAGCCAGTAGCAGTGCTGCGATTTCGACTCTTGGGACGAAAGCCTTCAGCCTATTTACATGGAACACTTTTGGAGCCTGTCCAGGCCTTCCAAGGTCCACTAAATAGTTGACCTCACCCAGTGGCTCCACCACTGTGTAAGAGCCTGACCATTTATCCTGTAAAGCTCTAGGCCTTATGGGATTCATGATCAGGACTTGCTGACCAGGTGTGAAGTTGATGAGAGAAGCTTTCTGGTCATACCAATGTTTCACCAGGGCCTGTCTTGCCTTCATCTTGTCACTTGCCAGACCCATCAGGAGTACCATCCGTTTTCTGAGCCCTAACACATAGTCTACTACGTTGGTAGTAATAGGGGGAGTGGGCATCTCCCATCCCTCCTTGACTATGGCTAAGGGTCCGCGCACAGGGTGACCAAACAGAAGTTCGAAGGGGCTGAAGCCAACACCCTCCTGTGGTACCTCTCGGTAGGCAAACGGTAAGCATGGTAAAAGAAGATCCCATTTTCTTCTTTGAGGTTCTTCCAGAGCCCCAATTATACTCTTTAACGTTCTGTTGAACCGTTCCACCAGACCATTGGTCTGGGGGTGGTAGGCGGAAGAGAACTTGTAGGTGACCCCACATTCTTTCCACATAGCCTGCATATACTTCGACATAAAGTTGCTGCCTCTGTCAGACACAACTTCTTTAGGGAAGCCAACCCTAGTAAAGATGCCAAGTAACGCTTTTGCAACTGACTTGGCAGTTACAGTTTTTAATGGGATGGCCTCAGGGTATCTGGTAGCATGGTCGACCAGCACCAGGATAAATCTATTGCCTGAGGATGTTTGCGGGTCAAGGGGACCAACAATGTCGATCCCTACCCTTTCGAATGGTAATCCCAGACCTGGGAGTGGTACCAATGGAGCTTGGATTGTTGAACCACTCTTACCAGATAACTGGCAGGAGGCACAACTCCTGCAGTGACCTTCTACTTGCACCCCCATCTTGGGCCAGTAGAAGTGCATGGATAACCTTTGCTTGGTCCTCTTAATACCAAGGTGACCAGCAAGGGGCACTTCATGCGCCAACTGCAGGAGGAAGGGTCTTACAGCAAGGGGGACCACCAACCTCCTATGGTCTCCTTCTGTAGACTCTGTGGGCTCACTACAGAGGAGTCCACCTTCCCAATAAATCTGATGCTTCCCAGGAGGTTCACCCTCAAGCTGGGAGCAGGCCTGTCTCCTTAGGCCTTCCAGAGATGGGCACTCACGTTGGCCTTTACTGAATTCTTCCCTGTCAGGACCACCTTCTACTAACAAGTCATTTAGTTCAGGATGGTCATTGGGGTCAAATACTTCAGGCATCGCCGCCTCCTCGTCAGGTCCGGGCGATTGACCAACTTCCTCCACCGCAGTGGTAGGTGAGTTTGAGGGAATATTTTCTTTCCCTCGTTTTGGTTTTCTAACTCCTTTAGCCTTGGGTTTCCCCTTTGGCGGGGGCAGCTCACTGATCTTGGTCAGTGCTGCCCTTGTTTGAGACCTTGTGCAGGGTCTGTCAGCAGTGTCTCCCACGAGCCCTAAAGCCCGGAGATCATTGCCCAACAAGACCTTTCCTGGGACGCTTCTCTGAATGCTCACTGGAATCCTGACTGCTGTACAATTGATAGTAAGATTTACAGGTATTACTGGGAACATGAGAGGTGGGCCGTCAGCCAACTTAGTGGGCATCAGAGTAGCTCTGGCAACTTCCTCTGAGTCTACCAAGGTAGAATCCACTACAGTTCAACTGCACCCACTATCCCTAAGAGCTGGAATATCTACTCCATTGATCAGCACACTGTCTTTAAAGTAGTGCTTGGTGTTATCTGGAATCCTACCATAAGCCTCTGCGACTTTAGGCTCCCAGGAACCCAGGGAAACTAAAACTACCTCAGCTTCTATCCCACTGGGGAAGGAGTCTGAGGAGAAGGATGCTCCGGTAATCTCTTCTTCCTCGTAGGAGGAGAAGGTCAGATTAGCAGAGTGGACCCCCAAGGTTTTGACCTTACATCTGGGATCCCCCTTCACGTGGTCAGTTGCTCCGCAAGCAAAACACGATCCATTGGGTCGGTTTACATAGGGAGGCTTACTATAACCAGAGTTCTGTTTCAGAGGCTGACCTCCACTACCCTGTGAGTTCTTTTGTGTCTTATCCTTATTTTTCTTTTTGTGGCCCTTTTGGGAAGAAGATTTATCTGTTTCCCCACCCTCCTTATCTTTGGACTGTTTCCCTTCCTCCTGCTTACCAAGATGAGTCTTGTCCTTATGGGACACTCAATATGACACACATAAATCTGCTGCAATGGCAAGCTTCTTAGGATCTATCTCCTTTGAATCTGCCAAATGCTGCTTAAGCTCAGGGGAAGAAGATACAAAAATATGTTCCAGCATGACAAGATTTATCAACCTTCAAAGGTAGAAACCTTATAACCTTCGACCCAGCCAGTCAAGTTTTTTAAGGATTCGGTTACATAAGATACCCAACTACCACCTTTTTTTTCTTATACTCTCTGAATCTTGCATTCAGAGAGTATAAGTATTGGTATTGGGCAGGAGTCTTTCCAAACTTTAAAATGAGAGTCTGCTTCAACATTGCAAAATCTGCTCTCTCAGCCTTCGACATTTCCATAATGGCACTGCAGCCAGAATGGGGGAGTCTGCTAAGTAACCAGGCAATTTTATCAGCATTGTCAACTTGTTGAACTTCACATGCATACTCAAATGTATTCAGCCAGTCCATAATGTCATTCTTTTCCTCATACACACTTAGCAGATTTTTTGGAAACCTTGGATGAGAGGAGGCCCCAGAGCCATGTCCAGGACCCTTGGATCCATTGGCAACTTGGAGCTTGGCGAGTTCCAACTGGTGATCCCTGTCTTTCTGTTTTTCTGCCTGTTCGATCTTTAGCTTGGCCCTATTGAACTCAAGATCTTCCTGGAGTTTGGCCATATTGAACTCAAACTCCTTCTGCCTAAACAGCAGCTCTTGCTTCTGAATTCAAGCATAGCTTCCCCATCAGCACTGGCAGAGGAAACATTGGACATTTCATCCTCCCTGTCTTCATGGTCGCGGTGGACCAGTGCAGCGGCAGAACTGTCAGTTCTACCAGTGAGAGCAGCCCCACCTCCTTCTGCACTGTCCTCTGAAACTACAGCGCTAAGCTGAGCTTCTTGCCACGCCATGATTCTATGGATCATTTCCATTTTTGTGCCTTGCGAGGAGACACCTCTTTCAGCACACATCTTTTTCAATGTTTCGGATTTAGAAGCATTTAAAGTTAACAAGGTACTTGTTTCCATACTGTTAGATAGGACTATGGCCTTTAAAAGGTTATACTACGAAAATTCACTACGTGCCCCGTTAGGAATAACTTGAAATGCCTTCGCTCGTGCGCAACACTGGATACCTTCAGTCGTATCCCACCGCTGTACACCAATTTGTTAAGATGGATTTCTGAACTCTGTCCTGGAGGGGCAGAGGTTCAGAAGGCCAGCCTAGTTTCTTGGAACAGGGTAACCTCTGGACAAGCCAGACCAAACAGGGTAGCAATGGCGGCCATCAAGACTGGGTCTCAAGAGGGGTGAGGGTGACTGAAAGCCCGCAATGAGCACACAAAGCAAGGACGCTTACAAATTACTCCAGACAGGTGTTATATTAAAAATATAGACACATTTATTACAAGGCCTTTGTAACATCGACCATAGTAAAGAATCACGATAAAACTCCAGTAAACCAACACATCACAATCAATACAATATATATATACAAGACCGAGGGGTCTAAAGAGTTAGAAGCACGAAATATGCAGACCACCTAGATGGGGAGGAAAACAGGCAGTGCAAGTAATCGTTAGACCCAGTTCGACATCGGAGGCCACATAACTAGAAGGAAGTCCGAGCCCTACGAAGAGTGGAGCCTTGTGCTCAAACGTACATGCACACGTGGGTGCCAACGGGCAAAGAAGAGTCTCTTCAGGGAAATCAGGCAGTTCAGAAAGGTGGGCGAAAAGATGGTGAACAAATCCCTGTGACTCAGGCAAGGCCTCCACTTGGGGGCAGAAGCAGGGCGTGAGTGCGGGAAAGGGTTTGCTGTTTACAACGGCGATGGAAAGCCACAGACTCCTCCGGGAGGACTGCGGGAGGACGGTTAGGGTATTGACTATTCACTGGTCCCCGATGCAGGCAGACCCAGGCTTCTCCGGTTCAGTGTCAGTACTGGCAGGTTCAGATGCGATCTGAGGGACGTCTCGACGCCCTCTAGATTCCACGACAGCAGGAGTCAGGGTCGAGGGTGTCCCAGATGCAGCGAACACGCACAGGTTTGTTACCACAGCATGGCAACTCGGCAACCGCGTGTATTCCGGTCCCAAAGCACACGTCTCACTTCAGACCTGGGAACGCCAAGTGTACGAATCGTGTGAGAGTGCCGAGGACACGGGATTAGCAGTAAGCCAGACGGCGGTGACAGAGCAAGGTTCCTGTGTAGGCTGGTCAGTCCAATGGATGGCCCAGGGACGCTTCCTAAGGCTTACGTACAGGATTTGGAGAAGATCCCAAGAATAGTTGTTCCCACTATTCTAAAGGGTCGAAGCGCCTTTGCAGACCTTCTTGTACGATCAGAGGCCGAGTGGTCTCGCAGGACGACAGCAGTGCAGGGTGCCAAACCTTTAGCGGGTCACCAGTGATTCCTCGACTCAGCTTCTTAGTTGCAAGATACTTGGCTCCTGATCCTTTGTTCGTGAGAACTCAGGAGATCGACATGGTAGTGGTGTTTTCAGCCTCCTCTTATCCAAAGTTCCCTTTGCGCCAAAACGGAGAGGGCCCAATGGGAGATCCGCTCCCAAACACTCACACCATACGTGGACCTATCACGGACCACGGTGGTCCCAGGCATTCGGGACACTCTAGACTCTCTGGCAACCAGGATGTGTATTGGGAATAGACATCCCAGCCCACATCCTGGAGGCACACACAAGGCATGCAGAAGCCAGCGAAAGCGTTGTGTTTCGCGGGAAGGTGCATGACCCAATAAGGACTGCCCCGGGTCGGCTCGACCTGGGGGAAGGTGAAGGGGCAAGACGGTCAGTGGACAGGACAAAGAATCTCGTGGCATGGCCATTTTGGAGGCCAGGCATCCCATTTGGGCCAAACGAGGGAAGCGCGGTTAACATGGCAAAAAGGGGTTCAAAACACAAAGAAACGATAGCTGCAACCAGTCCCGTCCGTGACACACTTGCATATTTCATAGTAAGTCCAGCGAGAGTTTCTAGGGCCTTTGGAGTGACTAGAGACCCAAGACCGCGGTAATGTAAGTTACAGTGCACTCTTGTTTCATGTTGCTCAAAAGCTGCAACATGAGAAAAGGACTAAGGGAAACAAAGTATCCCGGTACTGACTGTCTTAAGGGCATGTCAGTTTTCCCCGTAAGAATTGAGCGAAAGCCCAGAGGAGTGCAGCGTAAGGCTGCTCTTCTCTGGCAAAGTCTAGATCAGGGTGTAAAACAACAGCAAAAAGTTTGGGGGTTACCACATGGAAGGAAAATTACCTACAATTATGAAATCTTTCCTAACAGTAAACAATAAGCAATGTCCGGTCATGTGAATTCTCATATCACAACAGGTGTATTGAACAAATAGAACATTGATTATGCACAAGCCCTCCACCCCACACACCCTCCCCCCTCCCCCTCCCTCCTCAACTTCCCCACACACCCTCTCCTCCCTCCCCCTCCCCCTCAACTTCCCCACACACCCTCTCCCTCCTCTCCCTCCCCCCTCAACTTGGCCACACACCCTCTCCTCCCTCCACCTCCCCCTCCAACTTCCCCACACACCCTCTCCCCCTCCCCCATCAACTTCCCTACACATGGTGTGCACTTGCATGCACCATTAGTCTGCATTAGTTCGGAATGGCAGGCTGCACCTACAACCCTTGTCCACTGCCAGCATCGAGTGGACCCCTGTCTGACCTGTGCAAGTTCCGCACAGACCTACGCAGGGGGCTGATTTGTGTGGAGCTGGCATTCGAGGAGGTCCCTGGTTGTTCGATCACCTGTGCGGGACGCAGGGCCTCCAAGGCTTCCACCATGCGGGTGAGGACCTGCCTCACAGCCGCCAATTCGTTGCATATGTTTGTGGAAGTTGACTCAATGGCAGCTTTGAGGGATGCTGCACATTCCCTGAATTCCTCCCTTGCCTGGCCACATTCAATGATGTGCTGGGTCACCAGCCCTGTCAGGTCCTCCTGGTGCTGTTGGATTACTGTGATCCCTCTTGCCTGTCCCGGACACCAGTGGATGTCGAAGCTGCATGCGACATGGTTGCTGCGTCATAGATGCTCCCCATGGGGCTGAAGCTCCCAGGACACGACTCCACAGCAGACAGCTCATGGCTGCTGGCATTATGTATACTGGGTGGGGAGAGGTAGAGTGACTGTAGGGGGCCTGTTGCGGTAGGTGTTCCACATGTCGGACTATGTGCATCATCATCTAACATGGCTGCCGTGGCAGCTGCCTCTCCGATAGTACTGCTGGCAGTGGAAACAGAGCCTTCAGCCACTGGCTCCTGTGTGATGGTGAGTGGTGTGGGTGCTGTGGTGGTGGCCCTTTTGCACATTGGTGCTGTAGGTTCGTGGGTTGTGTTGGGCTTGTGAGGTCGTCCTGGTTTGACTCTTCCCCTTGATGTTGAGGGCCTGTTTGCTCCCTCCGTGCCCCTGGACTTCTTCGCTGGTGTCGCGGGCTGCTCCATGGGGTCCTGATCATCATGTCAGATTGTGTGCTTGTGAGGGACCACGAGAGGGACAGCATCAGTGATGGGTCTACGTGCATCAGGCACGCATTGGGGTAGCTGCAGTTCTATGGAATGGCAGGTATTTGCCATTGGAGTAGTGACATACGGGTTGCTTGCCTTAGGGGTGAGTCATGCAGGGATGCATCTGGGCTGACACATGTATGGGGTGCATCATGCATGTGGACGAGATGGTGCTGTGCACTGCCTGTAGGCAGGGTTGCATACATGTGTCTCGTGGCCCCTGCATTGCATCCTTTCACTGTCAGTTCGGGGGGACATCTTCATGGTTTGCATTACAGTGGTTTATTTGGGACACTTACCTGCATCAGCCGATGACGGGTCTCCACGCTCCCTCGATTGCCTCCATTCCAATGGTGCTCGCACAAGTCTCCTCCCAGCGAGTCATCTTAACGGGTGAGGCACCTCCAGCACCTGTTGCCATTCCCTGGCTACGGTTTGCTGCTATGATGTTCCAGACGCGTAGGCGCAGGTCATCCCAGCGCTTCCGGACATCTTTTACCGTGCGCGGGGTGGTGCCTACTGCACTCACTTTACGCACCACCTATGCCCAGATCTATTTCTTGCGGAACAGTGCAGGTCGACACATATCATTGGCATAAACAACCTCCCCATTTACCGGCCAAGGTGTCTGCAAGCATGTTGAGCTCTTCTTCGGAGAAGCGCTCCTTGCGCAGGTGCACAGCTCCTTTTTTCAGTGCCTTGGGCATTCTAATATGCTTTTGGTTGATTTTGGGACAGGTGTGGTGGTGATGTGGATCCTGGGTGCAGAGGATGGCAATGGATTGTGTTTTTAAAGATGGCCGCCGTGCTCTTTCCCGTTCCTGAGCGATGACGCTATTTCCAGTTGCTGTTATCGGTGACCGTTTATGCCGGAACCATGGATGGCGGTGGTGCTATCTGCGCATCCCTCGATGCCGCTAAGGGCGATTTTTGGGTATTTAGTGGCATGGCGGTAAGGTCGTTACCGGCATGGCGCAAAGCTCGTTCCCACTAACTCATAATAGCCCTCTAATAGCGGGCTCTTTGCTACACAGACACGGTATTTGCTCCATGCCGGTAAGGACAGTTACTTACCTCCAACCTCGTAATGACCCCCCTAGTGTTTGTAAAGCATATTGCCCATATGTTAAGGGACTGGCTTAAACCCACATTGCCGAAGCCAAAGAAGTATAAAAGTGGGAGAGAACATTTGTCAGCATTTGGTTAATGCGGAAGTGGGGAAACAAAAATGGCAGGAGGGGTATCTTTCTGACAGGAGATATTCAGGAGGTGTGGAGGATTACCTGCATTGTGTGTGGAGACACAAGAGTGTAACAAATAACGCTAGTGTGTTTCTTGTTTTCCCAGAAAAACGACTTAAACTTGATGTTGTGGAGCAAAATAAATTGCTAACTTGTTGGAAGCTAACCTTTTTTAGTAGGTGTATTCTGTCCTGACAGGAGAGTACACCAGGGCAGAGCACCTTGTAGTAGTAGGCCAGGTAGGTGAGTGGACCAGGGGGAAGTCAATGAAGTGCTCTGGTGTGGTGATGAAAAGTCTTGAAGAAGAAGTGGCAGAACCACTAAGATGTTTTTGTGAATTTGTTGCAGAATCATTGTGACAAACTTATATCCCTGAAGCAAGTGCTGTGTGAACTGCTGCAGAAATCTCTAACATTGTCAAAAGCAAGTGATTTGTGAACTGTTGAAGAACAGTCCTGACAAAGACAATTGCTGTTATGAGAAGGAGTTGTTTTGAGATCTTTATAGCAAGTGTAAATAGGAAGATCTTGTTGAACATGTTTGAACTGTTAGGTGAATTCAAGTTGGAACAAACAGAACTGTATTCGAACTGTTGTTATCAAGTTGAAACCGAAAGAGAACTTTGTTACAGAACAGGATTTTCTTATCCTTGAACCGAATCGTGCTTGAATCTGGTGAAGGGGAATTCAACCAGATTATAAGGAGAAACACTTTTCAGACTTTGAACATAACTGTTGTATGTGTTATATTTGAGCTGCCATATATTATTTCTTGAATTGTTGTATGTACAAGTGTGAAGGACAGAAACCTTTTGTTAGAGTGTTTATTTTAGTAAGGGAAATCCTCATCAGGGTAGGAATAGTGAGGCATGGCTCCAAACATTTGAGTTAATAAAATGGCATCTTTTGAAAAGTCTTCACAAAGTTGGCTGCCTCACATTTCTGATCCTTCACAAAAGTTCCCAAAAAAGGTTACAATGCTACTTCAAACTTTATCCAGAGAATTCAGAAATGCTGGGGCAGGGGTAGGGGGGTGGTAGAACCATTCAGACTACCTTCAAAACTCCATGAATCTTCCTTCAAGGTTCAAACCAGCTGCAGAGAATTAATTCAAGCAACAGAAAGAGATGTGTGCAATGTGTAGAAGGCAGGTTTGATTACTAGAAGGCAGGTTTGGACTGACCTAAAGGGCCCTAGTGAGGGCCATTTTTTTTTGTCAAAGTTGCCCACTTTTTGGCCCATGTGGTCCAGTTTGATAAGTTACTTCACCATGTGGCTAGTAGTTTTGACCAGTGTTACTGAATAAATATTCTTTAAAATGCACAATTTGTATCACATTATATCAAAAACCTCCACCTTGGGTACTACTCAAATAGTCTGTCGCAAATGTATGAATTGACTTTTGAAACTCTGGGCCTCTTTTCCATTGGTGCCCGAGACATTTGTATGCCCCAGTCTGACAGGGTTTTATCTTTATCAAACAAATGAGTACCAGTGACAGCATCATTCTGGTCACTGCAGAGGTGGAGGCAACCCACTCAAAACAGGTGGGTTTGCTTATCACCCACACATTCTGATCCTTCACTATATCAGCAGGAATTCCCTGTTGGCAACGAGTATGCCCATCCAGAAAGGATTCCCGTTCTGATGCCCTGGAATTGACTGATTTTAGGAATTGTGTTTGGATATTTTATGCCTGCAAAAACAAAGCATAATCAGCTGGAACGAATAGTGTAATAAGGCAGCCCTGTTTGCAAGGACATCCTCTATCACAGATCTCACCAGGGCCAATGAAATTGCTGCAGGTATCCCATAGATCGAAGGTTCAAATGTCGAGATGAACTATTTAGCCTTTTCCCCTTTTGAAGTCAATTAAATGAATAATACTGGGTTGGGAATTATCCCCTTATAGTGTGCCAAGAAAAAATTGAATTTGTGTTGTGTTAGATCAAAATAAACCACTTATCTTTTTGAACGTTTTACCCTTTGAATGTACAACCCATGTAATACAGAGTACAAATAAGGCAAACAAAAGAAAAACGGGGTCACACGTCCACAGCAGAAGGTATGATATGTTTACTTTAAGACAAAGGACAGTTTTGATCCATTTTTAAAGAACACAATTATTCACTCTTTTACTTACGTCCGGATCGAGATGTAAAGCGACAGTAAATAATGACTTTTGAACGTAATTTCTTTTTTATTGATCTGAGAATAGGGCAGCCCTTTAGCCCTATATGGTGGGCACCTGTCTTCTAATGCCATTTAATTAGGAGTATGGCCCCTGTGATTCCTGAACCCACACATTCAGAAATCACAGAAGTTATGATTTGGTACAATTATTTATAAAGCACACATCCACCACAGAGGCACCGTGGCGCTATGACACTAAGCAGAGGCAGTCAACCAGTACTCTAGAAGAGAATAGTTTTTAGCGCACGTTGGAACTGCAGGTGATTTATTAGATTGCCCATGCCTCTGGGCAGCCCGTTCCACAGGGTCCCTGCAGCAACCGAAAACGCACGGCCACTGAAGAATAGAACATTTAAATACAACATAAAATTCAACATATAAGTGTTGTCCAATCTGTGCTCTATGTCAGAAGCATGTTATCCAGTTAATGGAAGAGAGAAGCGCTGTCAGGCAGCACACTGCCTCCCCATTCATTCATCTGAGACCTAATACACTCGTGTTGTCTGGATTTATCAGATGGGATTATCACACCCACTAAAATAGTTGTAAACATAATTGCATAATATATATTTCATCAAAATGTGTGTGCCAATTGAAAACAATGGCCATTGGCCTTTTGCAGTTGTCCTATCTCACAATTCTAAAGCAATTTAAAGGACACTGCAACTATCGCAGGCAGCCAATGTAACGATCTGAATGATGAGAATATATTCTTTGAATCTGGCAAATTAGATGAATACCTTTGGATGATACATTTGTGGGCTCTCCGGAGGTTAGTGACCATCTCAGTGTCTCCATTATTGTTGGGAACATCATGTTCATCTATGCATCTTTGGTAAAAGCCTAACCATCCTTTCACATATCCATCGAAATAAGGGTTTAGGCTCCCATTAAGGGTATTCATCAGTCGCATATCTCCCTAAATAGAGATAAGAACTGACTTTGTTTAGTTAATACTCTTTAAATATTAACAAATTGTAACCCAAACTTGAGCTGGATTCTACTGATAGAGTTTATCAATACATATGCTCCCTTACGACCCTCACTCAGACCACTACCACCAGGGTACGCCTGAAGAAGTTCCCACACAAGCACAGGGACTGAAACATGTTGAGTTTAACTTTCATTGTATATTTGATCAAGTCTGTTCAAAAGGAATAATTCATGCAGATGATTTGAATACTTTAAAATTGGGAATTGGCTTAAAAATGTGTCTATATGTCAAGGTGCCATTGATATGTCACAGCAACATTTTATTAATTCACAAATGGTGGTCTTTTTTGTAAAATGCAAAAACATACTGTATTAGGGATTTTAAAAAAAGTGCATAAGTAAAACATACTGCATAAACAACCACAATTGTGACAATTAGAAGACGATATTTCCCACAATGTTTGAAGCCAGATGAGGTTTTGTGTTAACTCCTACCTGGTGTGACCACCTCCTAGTTAAAAGCATTGTGTAACATCCTATTTGTTTATAAGAGAGCCATAGTCTATTTCAGTTGAAAAGGTGATTCCTTATAAGCTATGGATGAAAGCTTTAGACTCGATTAAAAAAGGTGCTCTTTTCGATGTATACATTACACAAGGTGTAGGGTAGCCTTATGTGATCAACAACTTATTGAATAAGCAAGATTTTGTGACGATGCCTGTGTAATTTACACATCTCACAAACTATACTTAGAAATACATAGTATTCATGTAAGTTTCACACTTGCTCCTATTCCTTTAAATGTACCTGTAATGTGCGCAGTATTCACATGTTATGTTTCATTTCATTTATCCTAAATCAACTTCCTTCATTCCCGTATCATGGATAATTTTAAAATAAATTGCACACTTCCAGCACCTGAACCTCCTTTAAGCGATATAAAAAGAGGTTCAGGAGAAAGTTGATTGGTCACTTAATTTCTGGAGTAGGCAGAGCCTACAATGATTCCTTATGTACCATTGAGGTTTATAATATTACAAAATGGAGAGCTCATGGCAGACCTCTTCGTCTTAATGACACCTCGTTTGAAGTGTGTATGACATAGTGGTTCACCCTTCTCAGCTGCATTCCCAAATAACATTGAGGTTAGTCATTTTACAATAAGGATAGTCCATAGCTTGAAGGTCAGACCGGTCAGACGCATCTCACGCATGCATGATGCAGTCATGCATCCCTCTGACTTTGCCTATTAGATGAGTACCATTACAATGTTATTCCTTTATTGACCACTTGGAAATGTATCACAGAACCTTTGCCCTATCATTTTTCTTTTCAAGGATTCTTTTATTTTTTTTCTTAAGCTGTTGTTTGAAAAAAGCTGCCATCTGCAAGCCATTAGTCCTGCAAAGTGACGCGTTGAGCCTTATTACGAGTATGGTGGTGTTGAAAATGTGTCGGTAACAGAATTATTGCCACTTTTACCGCTCCACCAGAGTACCAGTTTGAAGGTCAAGTTGAAAAATAATCTGCAGCTTTTGGCTGTAGGTATATCTACCACTTTACTTCCAAAATGTTAAGGCCGGTAAATACTCCGAATTCCCAATAGAGTCTTAGGGACTCAATGAATGTAGCTTAACATTGCCAACCGCCACTCGTGATTTGGAAGATGTATCTCAATTATGAGAGAGACAGTAACAGTATTTACATTTGTCAGTATTGTGTGGGAAATACTTCCAGACTCATAATGAGTCTATTGCTTTTGACTATCTACTGGCAGGAAAGGCACTGACCTTTTTAACTGAGTGTTTACAGAATCTTCAAAAAGTCTGAACTTTCATTAAAGCCAAACAGCTCAACTATTTGTAAGTTTGAGAAGTTTGTTTGAACTCTGAATACCTGAAAATGTGGGTGATTTGAGGTTCAGACCAATGTATTCCCCCAACTGAATATAAAGTTGCCCACGTTGGCAAGATGCGTTTGTATATTTTCTCCCATGTCTCAGCGTTCTTTCCAGTAATTACAATGTTCTTATGTCTTTTACCTTCTTTTTGATCATAGGTTTATACTTTCATTTCCGATGTGTGAGGAACCCGAGGGCATCCTCACTTCTTTTCCCCCTGGATCCTCCTCTAAGTTGGTCAGGGAAAGGCCATCACTTTTGGATTCTGACCCTGGGGTGGATATGTGAGGGAGGATCACCTGGGTGGAGGGAACTTGGGGAATGGGGAGAGGACATCCCTCTGTGACATGGTATCCTCCTTACCCTTTTTAGAATGAACTCTCTATCCCACACCTGAGGTCACTTAACACACTTGATAGAAATAAAAATGCTCGCCGCATGCATGGAAGGAGAAAAGGAGCAGACTGGAGAGAAGGGAGCTGAAGACCCAGGTGCCAGGAGTCGTGTGGTGCAGGAGAGATAGACGCCAGGCCGTGGTTGCCGGTGAGAGGGTCTGGAGGTCCTGCTTTCTTCCTGAGCGGGTCTGCACAGCCAGAGCTGTGGAATCCCCATTGACCCCAACCGCTACAGGAAACCAAGCGATCGAGCAGTGCGCTCTGTGGATGCTGTGGTGTCTGCGACCTGGGAGCGTAAAGCAGGGAAACACTCAGACCGGGGCACTGCAGTAACTTATAATAAAGTCCTTTTGAATGCCGAATGA
This sequence comes from Ambystoma mexicanum, assembly GCF_040938575.1. Classification (NCBI taxonomy): domain Eukaryota; kingdom Metazoa; phylum Chordata; class Amphibia; order Caudata; family Ambystomatidae; genus Ambystoma; species Ambystoma mexicanum. The sequence continues at coordinate 642,027,857 of NC_090921.1, forward strand.
ACTCAACATACTTCTGAATATCAAAACAAGGACTTTTGAATGTCGAACTAGCTGAAAGCTATTTCCAGTTCTGTTGAAGGCCGAAACAAGTACTTTGTAATACCGAACAAACTGAAAGTTATTTTAAGCACTTTTTGAATGCCGCACAGAGTAAAAAGCAAGTTGATCACTCGTGAATGGAGTGAAAGAAAGGTGATGCAGTGGCAGATATCACAAAATGTATTGTATGAAACAAATATTGGCAAAGTCAAGAGAATACCAAGAAGGGTATGAACATGAGAAATCAAGTATTGGCCCAAAGCTAAGAGGGGATCAGGAATTGCAGGTTAAGAGGAAACCTGTGTTGCCAGAGGAATACAGAAAAGTGTAACAAAGTGCGTTGTGGCTAAGCAAGTCACGATACAGTGTCTGAAGAGTGTGACACTGGGTAATCAACCAAACTTCACTGTCAGACTGAAGCAGTGGCTAATTGTTGATGGAAATAGTAAGCAGGATTATCGGTTGGTGACCTGTATTGGGTGGGCTGTGTGGTCCGACAACTGCTCCTAGACTGAGTGCTCTGCCTGAAAAAGCTAATGAAAGTATGTATGCATAAGCTTGTGTTTTGCAACAGCCTTATATGTCCATTTAAAGTAAAGAAACAGAACTGCCTAAGTGAACTGGTAAACATTATTGATATCCAAGGAGCTGGGAAGTGTCTCAAGGAACTGTGTTATTTTTGAAAGCTGGAAGAATTGTGCTCCTCTTGGGGAAGGGATCCCCGATATTTTGTGAACTGTTTTGAACTTGGGGAAGAGGAAGCTGATGATAAGCTAAGAGCTGGAAGAAGCTCTGATCTTTCTTTTGAACACTATTCTTTTGATGCTGACATCCCTACACATTGTATGCATTTAGTTGTAAGGGTATAGGCTTTGGACACAGTCAAACATTTGATTTGGACTTCCTGACCCAGACTATCCTTAGTTTTCTTTCGGAAGGAGAATCCCACCTCAGCATAGGCCTTACTCCATCCTGACATTTAAGTTAAATAAAACTTTTGAGAACAAATCTGAATCTGTTGTCTGTGTCTTGCTTCACGCTGCCTTCACAGATGGCATACATGAATTATTTTCCGTTATGCCCTGTTAAGCAAGATCTATCAGAATGTTGTTTAGTTTGTTTTTGATAAATCATATCATTTTAATATTAATTTGCACTGATGCACCTGTTGAAGGATACATTTTCCCCATGATATCAAGTCAGAACTTGTTTACTAGTGGACATGATCACCTTTTCAGAATCTGTTTGTGATAAAGCATGATTGTTGTTTTGAGGGTGAACTACATTGCATTCGCCATTATACTTTCTGTTACATGTGTACAAGATGCATCTCCGACCACAGTTTGTTTGCACTATGTTATATTGGGCAAATGTATGTATCATCACATGTAGGCTTAATATAATATTCTAATCTGGTCATGTTTGTTACTGTTACAATATCTTGAACTGTTTGTAAATTATAAATGCTGAATGTTTTCACTTCATTTTTATTGAATGTAGAAATATACCAATGTCCTGTGAGTTCTTCAATTTTGTTCCGCATTATGTATTCAATGTTTTTTTCACAACTGTAGTTCCATATTACAGACACTGGAATATAATATCAATTTTGAAATACTTCAAATGTTAGAATGGAACCTTCAATAAGTTGGCACTGCATAATAAATACAATTTAGTTCCCTCACACTCATCACAGTCCTTAAACCAATTGTCATCAGACAGTGGTGCCGGCTGCCTCTAGGAAGAGCTCCAAGCGGTGGCAAGGCTATTTCAAATGGAGAATGTCTCCACCAACAGAATTTTTACTCAATGCGGGGAACAGCATAAAAGATTTTGGGAACTACTGAACTTAAACCATGAATGTGTGCTCCGCCATGTTTGCCTGCGGCCTAAACATATTTAAATAAATACATCCTCTCTCTTTACAATAAGAAAACCATACTTTATTTACCATTATCTTCTTTTAGCTTTGACAGCTTGCAACCTATCAATCCGAGGTGGCCATCCTTTATTTATGTATTTTTCTATTGTAGCCCTCTGCCATGTTTTCCTAATCCCTCATTCATGTGTTTGTCCTCAATTTATTTATTAATAATACTTCTTATGAAGCGCAAACTAGGCAAAAGCATCAGAGTGCTGTACAAAACACATTTATAATAAAACACATACACTACAACTACAATTATTAATAGCAGTTATGAGTTAAAATATACAAAGCAGAACAAGAAAATACAATATTAAAAATAGATTTAAAAATGCAGCAATCCATAGCCACGTTTTAAGAGCTTTCCTAAACTTGAATTACATGGACATTTTCCATATCTGAGTTGGCAAAGAGTTCCAGTGGGTAAACGCAACATCTGAAAAGGATTTTTTCAAGGTACAGGCATGCGTAAACTTGTAAACCTCTAAGCGAAGAGAACAATGACTGCGGAGGCCTCTCGATCCCCTGAGATCTTCAATTCATCAGTCATTTAAAAAGGGAATTTAAAGCACTTTGTTTTATGCACAATACAATCAATTTAAAATCAATTCTAGCATGAAGCGGCAGCCAAACAAGGGCCATTAAAACAGGAGTTATGTGGTCAAACGTTCTGGCCCCAGAAACTAAACGTGATGCCTCAGGAAAAACTGCTTTCAAAGGGGCCAAAACAGAAGAAGAAAGACCAATTAAAATAGAATTACCAAAGACAATTTGAGAAAGTACAAGTCACTGAACCAATAAATGAAAGATTTCACAGCTCTTAAAGAAAATAAATGATATTGTGCATCTTTGGCACCAGAATTAATATGAGGTACCAAAGTCAATCTTGTGTCCAATGTAAAGCCCAAGGATTTGGCCATCACTGACAACTCATTTGAAGATTCCAGTATCTGAGCTTCTTTAAATCAATTAGACAAAGAAGAAATTCAAGGAGACTGGGAACTTAACAAGAAATCTCTTTTTTGACTGGTTTGAGTTTTAAAAAGTGATTAGACATCCAGGGGCCAGATTACAGAAACTTTGAACCGGAGCAAGTGCAAATTTTGCACAGTATTAACACTAGGGCAAAGTTTGCCCTATTCTTTTTAAACTTGGACATATTAGAAAAACTATTGCACTATGACAGGTGCAGTTTGTCATGGTATAAGCACCAGGGCAAAAATAGCCCTTTTCCAAAATAGCCCTTTGGAAAAGAAGTTACAATTTCACTCCATTATTGCACCAGGGCAAAGTTTGCCCTAGTGCTAATACGGAATGGCATTAGCAGGCAAACTTTTCCCTGGCAAAGATACACATCGGAAATGTATCTTTTTTGCACTAGGGAAATGTTTACCCTAGTACTTATAACTGCTGAACTGCACTTGTCATGGTGAAATAGTTTTCTAACATGTCCAAGTGTTTTTTTTTTTTTTTTTAAATAGGGCAAACTTTGCCCTAGTGCTGATACCGTGCACACTTTGTACTTGCACCGGCCAAAGTTTCTGTAATCTGGCCCCAGATCTCAATATCAGATAAACAGTCTCTCAATCTAAACATATTTTCAGAGGAGATTTTCAGATACACTTGGGTGCCATCAACATACTGATGGATTTCCACAATGTGTTTATTAGTCAGGTGTCCCAAAGGTTCCATATAAGTTAAGCAGCAGGTGGTGCAAAATTAACCCTTGGGGACACCAAATAGGATACCAAAAGGATCAGAGCCATTATCGCTTATGACAAACAATGGTTGTGTGTTACACAAAAAAGATCAAAATCACTTCCAGACCGGGCCTCCAATCCCCACAAGAGTCGACAAAATTCCAACAAGTTTTCCATGGTCGATCGTATCGAACATGCCCGAGAGGTTGAGTAGGATTAACAGGCAAGAACCGCCATCGTCCAAAATTGTATATACATCATCTAAAATGTGTAGGAAAGCAGTTCAATCAAGTGAAATACATCTTTTATTGCCTAAAGAAAACATGTTTAGGGTGGACTTTGATGGAAGAAATTGTTTCAAAATCGATGTAGTAATTCATATAAATTGTGTATAGTAGAGGGTGTTAACTGTCATCACTTTCTTAGTAATGTTTGGTGGCTGTTGATTCTTTTATCTCCAATTGATCATACAAAATATCACTTCTTCTTATATTCCACTTGGAGTGTATCCTCATCCAACAAATCATCTCCGATTTTGTGAAGTAGTCACTTTGGTTTGTTTGGAATTGGGACTGCCTTTTCACCTTACAAATGCCCTACCTCTCCTTTTAAAATCTCTTTTTAAAAACGTTTGCCTGAATTTCAATCACATGACCTAAAGCGGGACATGTAGTTGGTACACCTATTCAGTTCTAGGCCGTTTTCAGAGATGCGGGGTTCATTGATGGAGAAAGGCTCAGAAAATGTAAGGAAGTGGGTAATACACTGGAGAGGAGTTAGAGTAGTTGAGTAGGGCTAATTAGTAAGTGATTGGGCACTCATAAAGTTACATTTTTTATAGGTTTTGCTTACACCGTGCTCTGTGACATATTTAGTGATTTGAAGTGGGTGAACACACATGTCCACTGGTGTCAGGAATTTGGGGGCAAGGAATCCCTGTGAGTGAGAGCATCTTGAGTGACTGTGAGGGACACATGATTGTGACTCTTGATTTCCTGGAAGGCAGCTTGTGAGAGAGTCACACTTGCCTGACTTCACTGTGAGAAGCAGGAGAGATTTGGGGAGGCAGATGTCACACCAGTCAGTTTCCATTTCTTGAAGTGATCGCACAGACACATGACATTGGGTGACACCTGGGAGAAAGAGCAGGAGGAACAGGAGGAGCATGCAATTCTTGAGGGCTGTTGGCAGGAGAGTCACACTCATGTGACTTTGTTGGGAGGAAGCAGCAGATATCCGGGGATGTGGATGGCACGTCAGTCAGTGTCCATCTGTTGAATTGATTGGACAAGATGCATGCCATCGGGCCCTACCTTGAAGGAGGAGGGGGAGTTGTGCTTTTTGCGGTCTTTTCAATTTTCACTTCTCTAGCAGCATTGTGCCTTGGGGGTGCAAATGGTCAATTGAAGGTATCAACCACGTCACATTCCAAATCACTGTCACAAGTGGCTCTGTAGTACTTGCACACGTACAAGCAAATGTGCAGGGATTTCACCAGGATGATTAACATCCACCAAGTCCTACAGCAGAGGTTGCACTGTCGGGTCCTTGCACTATCTCAGAGGCAGAAAGTGGAGGTGGACAGAAGTTATCTACCAAAGATCAGGGAAGAACAACACTCAATGTACTTCAATAGCATGAGGAGCTCAAACAGTTCAGCTCTCTATCTCTGAAGCTCTCATCCACTATTAAGTCAGACAATAATGATGATGAATAGATGATGCAAGACAAATATTATGAACCAACTGAGTTCAGATGGGAACCATGTGTTGCTGCCAGATAGACTGAGGAGGATGATACTGAGGAGGATGTGGTGCATGTCTAGTTTCCATCTGCGTTATAAGGTGGTTTTGCTAGTGGAAAGTGAACTACCAATTTTGGTTGAAGAAAGGCAGTTGCTTGGTAGTTGATATTTTACTCATTACACAACGATATACCTGGGGTGGTGGTCCTTCCTCTCCCATCAGGGGGAGGATTATAGGGTATTTTCAATATGTTGGGCTGTAAGGATTCAGAGGTGCCCATCTCACGCTATAAGCTAACCCTCGTGGTTTCAGAACTGTGATGAAGAGGAGCAGGACTCTATCTACAAAGTTTACCAGTAAGTAATCAGGACATTATCCATCAAGGTATTTGGCAACAGCTATGACACAGTGCAATCTGGGAGGGTGTACTCTCCTGAGATTTTTTGATGTTTGCGAATAAAGTAAAAGTGGTTTCTCTGCATGAACATGGTCTCTAATGAACAGGCACACTTTTGACATATGTTCAAAGACTCAACAGTGTTGAGAGTGATTGAATCCCTGGTATAATCACTGACATCCTTATAGATACAGGCATACTTCTGCAGTTCACAGTCCATAGACCCACCAGCAGCTGAAAGGAAAACTGGCCACATTTCAGATGCAAAGGCTACTTGCAACTTCTCATGCTAACTCGCTCTAAGGGCCTACGGGTGCTAGGCATATGGACTACTATACTACAGATATCTATTGACCACCGCTGATCATTACATTACTAAGCAATTCCCTGCAGCGAAAGTATATGAATCAGAAAATAATGATTGGTCCCATTTTCAATTGGTAGCAAAGGGTGTTTATTTCAATTTATAAAACCCTGTGTTTAAACACAGTATTATTTCCAATGTTCACTCATACCTGGTGGCAACGTCAGAGCACCCTAAACATTACATCCTATGAACATCATACTATAAAGCACCAACTTGCCAAAGGTAATGTTGTGGTGTGAAGAGAAATACAGTTATAGCCAACTACGGTTTTACTAAAATTAAGTTTATAAACTTGCCTCACTTTCATTGGTTCTCTAAATGGAAGCAGTACCATCTGAGAAGACTTTCCTCCTTCGGAATTGATAGCATATGCTTTCAGCTCAACCCAAGAAACCTTTTGTGAGCATCAAGTGAGACTTTCACACCTCACGCACATGTGGCGCAGTTGATTTCCAAACGTTGTACTGAAGCTATAACAACTCTCTGAAGCCTTCCCCAGAATGTGGTTATTAGGCAAGGGAAGATAATTACCTTCAGAGGCCCTTTATTCTCTGCGAGGCAGGGCATGGGCAGAGCCAGGGCAGCGTGGGAACTGTGAGCCAGGGCAGATTATTTGCTCTAACATCTGCTTCTCATGGCCGCTTATTATATGCCACCTCCTGCCGTGTGCGATCCCACTGTGGATACCATTTGCAATTGTGTGGCTTCTGATTTGATTTCACATTCTCACAATATCTGTCTTGGTGATTTTAACTTCCCCTTTAATAAGGTTGAAGAAACAGGAATAACTGTGGTATCCATTATTGGCACCTCTGAAATCTGAGTGGTGCGCTGCAGCACACCTGACCTCAGTACTAAAAAAATTCAACCACATCACCCAGCTCCACAAGGTGCTGCATTGGCTACCCATTCAAGCATGTGTCATGTTAAGACATCATACAAAAACCTACAAAGTACTCACAGCCAAAACACCATGCTACTTGGCCAAGCAACCCATCTCTGCAGATCAATGCACCACCAGAAGTCACTACATTGTCAAGCTGGAAATAAATAATTGCAAGAGGGAAAAAACAGGAGACACTGCATTTCCTTTTATGCCCCCTGTCTCTGCAACAAGTTAACAATGCAGATACGTCCGGTTCCGTCCATAGTACACTGCAGATACCTCTGGTCCCCTTCATCCTTGGGCTTTATAAATCGCATATACACATACATAAATACATACATACTATTCTTTCTCATCTAGGTCTTCATCAATTTAGTCAATCAATCAATTAATATAACTTTATTTATGCCAATAGTCCCATAACATTTCAAACCATTTTAAACAGAAGTAGAACACGTTCATGAAAGCATGGCAACATAATTAGCCAGATAAAGCAAGCTATTCAAACTTAATAAAATACATAAATGAAGCTGGATAACATGCTAATCTTCTATATTTATAAAAGTGAAGATTTGTGGGTGGCTGGGTTTGTGGCAAAGCTTTGTTCCTTATACAACTCCACACCGTTTCACCACGCTGCACCAAATTGTGCTTAGTTACCTGTTAGGACCCTCCAGACATTACTGGCTATGTGACATTTGGACACCCCAACCCTTTTTCTTGATTTCAGCACCTTCACACTCGAGACGGTTGCCTGAAATCAGAGAAAATATCAATGTGGTCATAGAAGGACTATTCCCCACATGAGGAGCAAAAAATATCTCGGAACCAATGCACCGCAACGAAGTGCACCACGCAAGGGTGAGGCAGCAGGTGGGGAGAGAGCACAGAAGGTCCCAGTATGCAGAAACGCACAAACTCTCGCCTCCCCCCAACTTCTGCTCCGGAGTATGTTGGTCAGCCCCCCACACCCATTCTCGGTGCAGTTTACTTCACGGTGCAAAGCACATCAAGTGATAAGCAAATCAGAACAACGACCTACAGGATCAGTGATTTTCAACAATTGATGAGAGTGTTATGTCTGTCCACAGAACCTGTTTGGAGAACGGGTACTTTAGCTAGTCATAGTCATAGGGCCTCATTACGACCTGTGCGGAATGCGTTTAACGGCACCGGTAATGGTGCTGGCGCCGTTGAAAGCATTGCCCACTATTATGAGTTTCCCTCCCGGGACCTGATGTGGACGTCTGGTTTTACCAGACGTCCAGAGCAGGTCCCGCAAGGGGACCAGGGAGCTAACAACGGGCCGGTCGTAATCGGCCCGTTGTTAGCTCCCGCACCCATTCCCATTGAGCCCTATAGGGGCTCAATGGGAATGGGGAAGGACTGGGCCCGGGTTCCCTGTAGGAGGAATTACCGGGCTCTCCAATCTCGGAATGGCCCGGTAATTCCCCATTCAGGGAACCCAGACACGGGCACGATTTTGGAGGCAGCCATGCCAATCAGTTAAATAAGTATACATTTTTGGATCTTCGGTGCCAGGCCTAATTAAAACAGTCGACATTGCAAAAACAACCACTGTATGAAAGATTTAAAAGTAAAAGCTTCTCTTGTAATCCTTGTGCAAAAGTTAATGAAAATCAATACTAGGCATCTCTTTCTAATACCCAAATACTTTGGACACAGAAGCAAAAAGTGAGAGACAGTTTCGACTTGGATAGGGCAAAATGGGCAAGTACTCGATAGGCATGTACCCCAGTCTGAACTAAACTCGGCTACCGAGTAATTGAGCCGAAATTGGACGAAAAGACTTCTCCTCCTTGCGGAAAATTCGGATCCAAACAGGATTCAACAAGAAGAGATATCTTTTCTGACCCAGTGACTTGGTGATCAGTATTTCATATTGCCAAAGCTCAAGTGCATCTTTAATAACGCTGATCAATTGATCTGCAATCGTAACAGTCTCAGTTGCTACATGGGAGAGCCCAATATCCTCAGGGAGGCCGTTGATGCATTTAAACCACTACCATACTTGGCCTCCTCGGGACCAGTTAACATTGGCTGCCCCTGACTGAGAGCCATGCATCCTAGATCCAGATATGTCTCTCGGACGGATGATCCCATGAATGAGTAGAGTGAAGCGGAAAGAGTCATCCGGGCATGCTAGGTGATTTCACACAGATACATTGGCTATAGCTGTCATAGTATTTTCAGTCACACACGGTCATCTTAGGTTTTATAGTCCGGGTTTACCAGCTAACTTGCACTCTCCTTCTGGACACTTGAAGTGAGTACTTGTGCCAAATGGTACACGCAGAACCACTAGAACTTTTCCTGCAGAGTCTTTGTAAATAGTTGGCACGACATCGTACCAGGGACAGTCGTTTTTTTCATTATCTAAGAGTGCCCTACTGTTTCACACTCCCCTTCCTTTATCATAGGTACCTCTGGACTGTGTGCTTTGCTTCTTCCTTTTGTGTTAGGAGGAATGATCTCCACCAGCATAGACCCATATGGATTTAGTTTTGTTATGTACCAGAAATTGACACTATATTCTCTGATACTCACATTGTGCAACAGGTTTGCTATCAGACTTTAAAAATTGCCGGGATACTCACAACATCGCCAGGTTTACACACCAATAAGCACTTCCATCACAGGCATGGTCATAGGAAGCAGCTCAAGGCCTTCCTTTTCTCCTGTACCTTCTCTCTCTCGCTTCCTTGCTAACTTTCCTGTCTGCTTCGCCGATTGGTTGCTCGGTTCCCTCAGAGTCTCACTGGGTACCAGGCTCCTTCATGACCAGTCTTCCTTGCACTGCCTCCTGACCTACTGCACCCTTATGGGCTGTAACTGTAAGCCCTACAGCCCTGCTGCCTCCCTGCCGTGCTGCCCTGGCTGCCCTTACTCAGAGCTTTGCTGCCCTTATGGCACTTCCCCCTACCCTTTCCCCTGCACTTCTCGTTATCGCACTTGCACGATCTGAATGACACAAGGCCTCCTTTATCTTGTGGCGCCTAGAAACATTTGGGTACAGACGCGTTATAAATATCATATCATGTATGACCATCAAAGATTGTCCAGATGTTGCCATCATACCTCCAAGCACTCACACCATGGGAATATTGCCATTGAAATCCCTAGTACTCCACCGTTGCCATCTGTTGTATAATAATATCAATTGCCAAATAATGAAATCACAATACATGTTTTAGTATCTTATGGTCAGACATTCACACCAAATTGCACTATATGGCTACACCTGCCATAGAGTACACTCACTATGACATGTATTGCTATCATACGCCAGGCATTGCAACATTGCATCAAAGGCCAGGAACTCGCATCATCGACAAAGTATTCAGACCATACACCAAGTTGTTCACATCAATTAGCAAGTAATGCAATAAAATGCCTAGGTACTCACATCATTGCCAGGTAGTGAAATCAAAAGTCTAGGTGCTTGTGACATTGCCGGGTATTGCCATAAAATGCTTTGGCACACAGGGCACTGCCAGAACTGCCCATGAATTATGCAGGTGTTCACACCATTGCTAGGAATTGGCATCAAACGTTCAGGCACTCACTCAATTACCCAATACTGTCATCAAGTGTCCTCCTAGTCACACAATTTCAGGGACTGTCAGCAAATTCCCAACTACCCCCAGCATTGCCAAGCAGTGATATCAAAAGACAGGATACTCACGCCATTGTCAGGTTTACACACCAATAAGCACTTCCATCACAGGCATGGTCATAGGAAGCAGCTCAAGGCCTTCCTTTTCTCCTCTACCTTCTCTCTCTCGCTTCCCTGCTAACTTTCCTGTCTGCTTCGCCGACTGGTTGCTCGGTTCCCTCAGAGTCTCACTGGGTACCAGGCTCCTTCATGACCAGTCTTCCTTGCACTGCCTCCTGACCTACTGAATACTTAGGGGCTGTAACTGTAAGCCCTACAGCCCTGCTGCCTCCCTGCCGCGCTGCCCTGGATGCACTTACTCAGAGCTTTGCTGCCCTGATGGCACTTCCCCCTACCCTTTCCCCTGCACTTCTCGTTATCGCACTTGCACGATCTGAATGACACAAGGCCTCCTTTGTCTTGTGGCGCCTAGAAACACTTGGGTACAGACGCGTTATAAATATCATATCATGTATGACCATCAAAGATTGTCCAGACGTTGCCATCATACCTCCAAGCACTCACACCATGGGAATATTGCCATTGAAAGCCCTAGTACTCCACCGTTGCCATCTGTTGTATACTAATATCAATTGCCAAATAATGAAATCACAATACATGTTTTAGTATCTTATGGTCAGACATTCACACCAAATTGCAATATATGGCTACACCTGCCATAGAGTACACTCACTGGGACATGTATTGCTATCATACGCCAGGCATTGCAACACTGCATCAAAGGCCAGGAACTCGCATCATCGACAAAGTATTCAGACCACACACCAAGTTCTTCACATCAATTAGCAGGTAATGCAATAAAATACCTAGGTACTCACATCATTGCCAGGTAGTGAAATCAAAAGTCTAGGTGCTTGTGATATTGCCGGGTATTGCCATAAAATGCTTTGACACACAGAGCACTGCCAGAACTGCCCATGAATTATGCAGGTGTTCACACCATTGCTAGGAATTGGCATCAAACGTTCAGGCACTCACTCAATTACCCAATACTGTCATCAAGTGTCCCGGTAGTCACATAATTTCAGGGACTGTCAGCAAATTCCCAACTACCCCCAGCACTGCCAAGCGGTGATATCAAAAGACAAGATACTCACGCCATTGTCAGAGAGAGCCCGATGCTCTTCGAACTGGGTCCCGGCCTCTTGGTAGGAAGTAACAAAAGGGCATGTATGTACGAATATAAGGCAAAGGCGCAGGGTTGTCAAAAATTGGCTCCTTGATTTTTACATGTTGATGTCAATAAAGGAAAAAGTGTATTGAGAGAAATTGCCAGGCAATGGGTGGTCATCGCCTGGGCTTCAGATTCATGACATTGTAGAAGTTGATCAGTTAGATACGGAGTTAGCATGTCTTGTGTAATAGGCCTTATGCTGACCTCCTCTTAGACTGAAGTAATCTATCTGCCAGCTGTCAATGTCCATCCTCTTCTCCCATCCCCATGGTTTATCCACACCCACCTAGAAGGCATGTTTCAGCACTGGATCACATATATAGCCACTGTGTTTAGGATCAATCTGCTTAACATCTGAAAGATCAGCTCTCTCCTCACCAACCATTCTATTAAATCTCTCATCTCCATCCCGGTCCTTACTGGCCATGACAAAAACGCCGGCTTCTCCACGCACACCGTAGCAACCTTCCCTGCTCCTCTAGTACTTCTTCCCACTAGCTGCATGCTGATTGGCTCTTCATAGTGTAGCGGAGGTCCCAAGTACAGCCCGCACTCCAACCGTCCATTTTGAAGTACCAGGAACGTTCACGCCGAAGTATGTGACATACAAGGAGCAAATAAACCAGCAGAGAGCCGCAGTAGGGCTCTGTCCAGTACCTATCAGAAGAACCACACCCATTGAGGTACCTATACCTAAGAAAAATTGGACAGTAAAGTACCCACTGAGAAAACCATATCAACAAATGAAACGGAATGAAGATTGTCTGAGTACAGTCCCTGAAGAAGCCAAAAAAGGTGTTAACGTAAGACGAATGGTGACGTCACAAGAACCCCGACTGACTCACATATAGAAGATATGACAACCTGCGAGTGACAAGAGGAGACAAAATGCCATGGAAAAGAGACATCGTGAACCTAAAGTGAAAGGACGACGTCAAATATAAGAAGCTTATGCAATGAGCACGGCAAATATATTCAGTTAGTTTATATGTGTACATATGCTTGGAACCGCAAGAAAGCTAAGAAAATCGTGCGGCTTGCTATGCTTAGTAGTAAGATAGATTGCGGCAAGCGCCACCTATACATAACTACCTCAATAGAAGCATTTTATATAAGTATACTTCCATTATGCACAAGGCAGAATCAACCAAAGGTTACTGGAGGCCGCATGAGGAGAATTTCAGAGTTAACAAATCAAGAATGAAATACAGAAATGAAACTCAGACAGAGACAAATAGTGCCAAAAGCCAATGTCGTATCAGCTAAAATAGACTTAAAGTAAATACAATTAATGAAGCAAGGAACAGAATATCCTGCTCAGAAAGGTCAAGATAGGAAGCAGAAGGCAGGTGGTGGACAAAACGTAAATCAAATAAACGAATTACATGGAGAATGAGGTAGTTTTACGGTGTCTGAAACACGTGACCAGCCGAGCGAGAAGAAGGGGGACCTTCACACCTACGCATGGTAGAGTGCCACGCAAAGATATCAGAACTTTTCCAGACAGAGATCCAATCTCAAGGCCAACCACAGTGAAATAATTGACACATGACCACCGAAGTGATGATTGATTCTATCAATAATTGGAGAAAGGCCGGGGGAGCTGACGTGCACCCTGCACCTGGCCTACCATTCTGCATGCTGATAAGCAAAGTGGAAAAGTGTGAGTGGGGTTGGTGCCAACCCAATCATAGTGGACTAAGTAATCTAGGGTCATGTAGTTAGTAGAACCAATGGGGCCTCGTACTTTTAGTGACGTCTATAGTAGCCATTTTTAAGGTCGGGCTTAGATGCCCCAACTGACAGTCTTTACTCAATCCCCTCACTCCGTTACCATATACAGATATAGTACCTATATTAAAGTTACCTTCCTAGAACCAATAGAAGTGTATGCAACATTTTAAGCATTATACGTCAGTGATGACAAGTTTTCAGTATAAATTATGTGTTTTTATGAAGTTCGTTGGAGTTGTGAAGCGGGAAGGAAGATCTAGCAACTGCTGATATTCATGAGACTCCCTGTTTTTTGTACTTGTCATTAAACGGGCTCCCTTTGGAAAACCATTGAGTTGTCATTATTGATTTGAAGCTAGAGTACTAATCTGCATCCCCCCCATCGCACAGGTGCTGCTATTCCATCTTAAAGTGCCATTGGGCAACCCCCAGCTTTATGGGCCGGTTGGGGTCCTAGTGCACACTTGGTAGCAGAGGATGGTTTATCGATTATCGATTAGATAAGACACCCATTGACAATTGACATAAAGTAACTCTAGGTCCTCGGCAATATCACAAGTCCTTTTGCCATCCAGCTAAGTAAACGTAGAAGTTCCCCTTGGACAGTGGTTAGAATAAATTATAAAACCTGCAGGTTAGGGTCTGAAGGAAGCCATGCTTTCCCCCACAAACCCCCTTCCACTTCTGCAAGCAGCCGATCGGTTGAACAGCAGGAGAGGCGGTGACGAAGGCGGTGATCCCGAGCATCCAGAGAGGAAACATGCGAACAGTGAGTGAAAAAGACAACGTTTTGGCAAAAAGTGCATGCCTTAGAACAAGTAAGGGAAGGTAACGGAGGGAGGCGGGGAACAAAAAATACAGTTAGATGTAGAGTAGAATGTATATATATAAGGTGAAGGAAATAGTGACTTGAGGGTGACCGAGCAAGGAAGATAACAGGAGGATACCTGAGAAGAGAGAGAGATACCGGGGGGGGACACCCGAGAAGAGAGGATACACCCAAATTCCTACGCTTCATATATCGGTTAGAAGAAGCCTTCATCCAAACTCCTGAATAAATTAGGAATAACTAGCAGACCAAAGCGGTTAAAGACGCTTTCTTTGAAAGGGATGGGCTTACACCCCATGTCAGGGTAAAATTTAGGGGCAGAGATTTATGTAGCTGGTTGGAGTCTGTCTAGTCTGTCAATGTCTGTCTTATGTGTTGTTTGTTGTGACATCATAGGATGAAATTTTGCCTTTGAGGAATTAGCATACAGATTATGTGATTGTTAGCTGAGATATTGTAGGATATGAATTGATGATTGTTGTTTGAAAAAAGAAAGTATAATTTTTGTGAAAAAACGGGATTGGAGCTTGCGACGATTGGTGCTCACTCATATTGTTGAAGATTTCTAAAGAAACGGAAAAGCATAACAAGTGTTATGAAAAGAGAAGGTGAACAGATTTAAGCATGGAAGACATGACACCATTAATACACTTGTGCAAACAGTTGCCAAAACACGCACCTAAGCTGAAAAAGTACAGTGCAGAATGGGTTAAAGGAACCTCAAACAAAATGTTTATGCCATGGCCACAGGGTGGATCGCCGTCTAAAACGGTCCTGCAGCACAGGATGACATATTTGCACACCACATACACTGGCAAAAAGTTAGACAAACGCTTAGCTAGTTTAGAGCTTTGGAAGATCTACCAAGAGGATAAGGAGGAGGAGCCGCCCTTAGATTGGATACTTAACGTATGTACAGAGGGGGGTGAGATGCCTTCGGCGCCACCCGCCACAGCCGAAAAAAAAAGTGATGTCAGCAAAGACGAAGGATTGTAACCGCTAGGGGAACTTAAAGCAGCTACGTGGTATAGCAATCCGGCATATGAGTCACCTACGCAAAGTAGTGACAAAAATCCAGTTAAAGACAGAGACGCAGATATCACCTCCAAGGTCCCAAGGGAGAAAGAGAGGTGTGAGAATGAGAGAAAAGACCAGGCACAATCAAGTACATCTCTCAATACAGAGAGAGGGCAAAAGATGGAAAGGAAATAAGGATAGAACTGATGAGATAGCATTTACACAGAACGAATGGATGGGAGGTCAGATTTTATTAAAACTTGAGGGTAAAGGCATTGATGACGCGAGACAAAAAGAAAAGCTAGACGATTTACAGAGAAAGTGGGAGGTAAAGGAAAAAGGATTGACAGAAGAAAGGATCAGGAAAAAAGATAGGCAGAGATGAGAGCAGTTGTATTGCGAAGAGCAAGAAAAACAATGTGATCATAAACAGAGAACAGCTAATGATCAGGACAGACAGGAACAAAAGCGAATAGAAGAAGAAGAAGAGCAAAAGATACGGGAAAACAAGAATAAAGAGACGAAGGGATGAAAGGGCAAATGAATGTAGAGATGCAAAGAAAATGGAAGAAGATAGGGTCAGAGAGGAAGCGAGGAAGCGCAGAGAATTTGATGACAACGTAGAACGTAAATGAAGACAGAGAGCACGCGATCTTGAATATCTGGAAAGAGAGGTTAAAAAACCTGATCCAGTAGTAGACTGGGAAGACATCGAATAATTATTTCCTGAGTACGATTCAGTACCAGGCACGTCTAGGGCAAATATCGAGGATGACTTCGACGCCAGAAGCGTCGGAGAGATGATCGATAGGATATATGATAAAATGGGGCTAGAACAAGCACCCCAAGGGGAAGGAGAGGACGAGCGCCTGAAGAGCACTGAGCTCTACGATGCTGAGGACACCTCCAGAAGTAGTAGAAATAGAGGACTGTCCCTAGACAGGTTGACAATCAATAGGAACGAGGAGGATGAGAGAAGTTGCACGAGTTGGGCACAGACTATATTAGACGCTGAAAGAGAGGAACATGAGGAAAAGGAGGAAGAGAACAGATGCAAAAAACGCTTCTCTGGGGGAAAAGGGATAAGATGGTCAGATTCTAGTGGGTCTGCACCTAGGGCATCAGAGTCAGCCACACAGTCAGACCGACACGAAGAAGTATCTTACGGTCAGAGGGGGGTGTCTCCACCACCCTATGTGAGCCGACTAAGGACATTACAAGGTAGGCGGCAATGCAGGAATATTACTCCTGCAATAGATAGAAAAATGATGAGAGAAGAGAGGGAGGGCTATGTGTTACAATTTCCGTTGCTCGAGAAAGGAGAAACGAGACCACAGTATATTCCATGGCTACACATGGATCGTGAAAACCTAAAAAATAAACTTCCAATGTTAACATCGGGAGCCGGAAAGTGGATACATGAGCTAGAAAAAATGACGGGAGGGAACACATTAGCTATAGGGGATATCAAAGGTCTTTTAATTGCCATACTTGTGATAGAGCTGACGATGTGTGGACATGTGCAGGTTACCCTGGCGTAACTACAGTTAATACTGCGCATGACGGAGCACCATTTAACAATTGCAGAGCCACGGTATGGAAACCATTACGATTGCTATATCCAGATACTTCCGACATGGGAGCTATAATGACACGTAAAATGAAGGAGTCAGAGGACCCTTTGCTTTACATTCAGAATTTCCAAGATGCGTGGGTGCTCGAAACTCGTGAATCATGGGGGAAATCTATACCCGTGTTTTACCATGGCCAATGGCTGCCAAATCAGGTACAGAAGCAGCTCAGGAAATTGGTAGGAATCGAGGCCAAACAGTGGTCTGAAATACAGTTGACCATAACGCACTATTGCAGACTAGTGCAGGAAAAGAATTGCAAGAAAGAGGCTACACGAAAAGCCGAAGAGGCAAAATTAGTGCAGAAAAAATTGTCAAAATATGCCATTGAAGAGGCAATGATAACTAACACAGACGGATCGAACATACAGCAGGTCAATAATCCACAGCAGGTTAATCAGGGCAATAATGGGTTTTACCCCAGAGCGAGAAGATTTAGAGGAAGGCGATGGCAGACCAATCAGGGAGGCTTTCAAAACAATCTGGGAGGCTTTCAAAACATGCAAAATGGCAATCAAGATATGTTGAATGGGCAAGTAATCAGACCACCACCAATATGTTGGACGTGTGGTATGACAGGGCATCTAGCACACACATGCAGAAGTCAAGGAATAGTGCAAAATGACCAAGGAACAAGAGCAGGTATGGTGAATCCACCTATGTTTTTACAGCAGGGAGGAAATGGAGTTGCACAGCATCACACGGTGCAACAGCAAACGCCAGGAGCACAGCAGAACTTGCATCCTCAGAACTTGATACGTTTTCCACAAGGACAGTCTCAACAATCACTGATGCAACTGGTACAGACAGTAAGTTCAGGACACGCTGCGAACTCCGGAATAAGAGCTAACACTGGTGATGGAGGAAGTCCATTCATGCAAAACGGGACAAGGCTGTATATGGACTAGGACAGCTCACTGGGAACTTTGATGTGTTCTATCCTATCAGTGACACCAGACCCTCACCAGGAACCAGGGTGGATGTTGTTATGGGGGATAAAGAATATTCCTTCTTAGTTGACACAGGGGCAACATGCTTGTGTATACGTGAAGGCAAGTTTTCCTTGTCCGGCGATGCTATAAATACTCAGGGCTTCACAGGAACAACACATCATGTTCCTTTTACAGATACACTTCCAGTCTCTATAGGATAATGTGATATGAATGTACCACTCTTATATTCGAGACAAATCCCAGTAAATATCTTCGGATGAGACCTAATGACAAAGTTAAACATGACGATCTTATTCACGGAGAAGGGCATAATATGTTCAACTCCAGGAATGCACCATTTGAACGTATGCGAGATGGTTAGAGAATACGCTGGACACACAGCTATGGGAGCTATCCCATGAGAGCCAGTAATATTTGCGTATGGAGTATGCATGCTAATGGCGGGGCCACCAGGCCTTGCAGACAAAACCATTAGGACCCCAGATGAGTTTCTATTTAAGCCAAGAATACTTATGCACGAGGAGAAGGGACACGTATTTCACTTGACAATACACACAGCTATAGTGCGAGGGAAAATGGCTTTGTTCAATGGTTGCGATGATGAAGGCCGACAATGGTGCACAGTAATCGCCATTGAAGAAGGGTACAGATTGACTGACGTCACTGATGGCAATCTGTTTTACGAGCAAGAAGATGGAGAAGAAACAACATTTGAAGTAAATCTCACTTTCTGGGTGAAAATGATCAAAAGAGAAGTGCCTCAGAGAATGATGTTAGCACAGAATGGTCCTGAATATTTTGAGGACGACATGGCCCAGGTGACTGTCTAAGTATGGACCACAGGCCCCTATGACGTAGGCTTATTGAAAGGAGTCGGAGAAGTAAGAATTAAATCTAAGCCATGAGCAATTTTACCCAAAGTACGACACTATCCCATGTCTAGGGAAGCAGATGAAGGAATTTTCAAGACAATTTTCGGCTATAATGGAACAGGGCATCTTAGTGATGTCAGAGTCATCATGCAATACCGCAGTTTACCCTATCAAAAAATCAAAGGGGGGGTCTTGGAGACTAATTCAAGATTTACGCCCTGATATTGTAGAGGCCGAGTTCCCTTTAGTCCCTAACCCGGCCACAATCCTATGTAATATACCTGTTGAGGCAAAATATTTCACAGTGATTGACTTGAAAAATGCATTTTTCTCAATCCCATTGCACCAAGACCACAAGATTTGACCTCATTTACATTCAGACAGATGTGTCTGAAAAGCACGAGGTTGCCCGAGGGGTACTGTGAGTCTCCTTTGATTTTTAACAGAGTCCTGCAGATGGATTTAAGCAATAGTGCATTAGAGAGTGTTGTCTTGCAATATGTGGATGACACCCTAATTTATAGCATGACAGAGGAAAAAGACGTGATTCTGTTCAGCTATTGACCATATTGGCTGAGAAAGGATATAAAGTTGACAAAGACAAGTTACAATATTGTCAGTGAGAAGTGATGTACATAGGCCAACTGATCTCGCATGAGGGAAAAAGGGTTACCCCTGAAAGGGCTGAAGCCATACTGAACACAGCTAATCCACACATGATAAAGCAGATGCAGAGTTTCTTAGGTCTTTGCAATTATGTCAGAGCTTGGGTCTTTGACTACAGCTCATATACCAAGCCCTTGTTACAGGCCCTAAAGAAGGCACAAGTGACAAAAGGAAAAATGGAATGGTCTGAAATCATGGAAGAAGGGTTTACTGAACTCAAGAGAGCCATTTGCACAGCACCAGTTTTAGGGATTCCCAATTATGCAGAGGAATTCTACCTGTTTTCACACACGAATGGCAGCGTTATGACGGCAGTGCTCACACAGAGAACAACATTGGGGTAAAAGCCCCTGGCATATTACAGTTGGAATTTGGACCCAGTGATGAGAGGCCACTTCCCCTGCGAAGTTTAGCTGCCGCAGCGTTAGCCATAGAGAAGGCTACAACCATTGTGATGGGATGCTCCATGACGTTTTACGTCGAGCACGCGCTATTTGCCATTCTAGAGAAACCAACAGGCACATTGACATCTCTGAGAGCTTCTGCTTATGAAGTAATCATATCAAATCCATCGATTAAAATAATTCGATGTAAGATAGTGAACCCAGCTATGTTTATAGCAGAGCCAGTCACTGAAGGAGAGCCAATACATGACTTTGCAGAATATGAAGAATTTTATGATTAGATTCCCAGAGTGAACGAGAACGCATTGGCAGAAGGAGAAATTGTCTTCATTGATGGTTCCTTGAGAATCGATCAAAACGATGGGCAAAGATATACAGGCACTGCTGTGGTGAAGCACACAGCAAAATGAGAATTTCGAGTACTCATTAGTGCACGATTAACATCTCATTATTCAGCAGAAGCTGCAGAATTATTGGTGTTGATACTCGTGATTGAGAATCACGCAGACCAGGAAGTAACAGTGTACAGTGATTCCACCTATGTGACCTCGACAGTGCATGCAGGCTTACTGCTCTGGAAAAGGAGGGCTACCTCTGACCAGACGGCACGCCAGTGCAACAAGCAGCCTTATTGGCTAGGCTCATTAAGGCACTACAGCTCCCAGTGGGCATAGCGATCATGAAATGCGCCGCCCACACGAAGGGGACAGATTTTATCTCATGAGGAATTCAAGCATCAGACATGAAGGCCAAGCGTATGGCATCCAAGGGCGAAACCATAATGGATGTGGAAATAACCGATGTAAATGAAAAAATGATTGTTGCACGAAATGAACCTGAGAGCTACAATAACATTGGGCAGGCCCAGTTAATGGAACTCCAAGGGGAGGCACCACAGGAGGAGAAAACCCTCTGGAAGCGGTGAGGGTGTTCTTTAAACACCACCGAAAGCTTTTGGTGACAAGACAGCACTGGTAAACCAGTAATGCCTATAGCCCTGTTAAAATTAGCATTGGAACAGCTGCACTATCCAGCGCATATGACAAAAGAGAATCTCGCGGCAAGGCTCGCTGAAGACTGGTTCATACCGAATTTAGCAGAGCATGTTGCATTTTTTATGGTGAACTGTATAATCTGAACAAAATATGGGGTGGAAGGCACAACAAAAAATTGTAAAATTCACAAAGCGTCTTTAGAAGTATGTATGATTGAAGTGAGTTATACTTCAGGTGCAGCAGGGAGAATCTCGAGTCCACTCTAATTTCAAATAACTGAAACACAAGACACACACCGGACATTGCAAGCCGGTAGCCCTATGCTGCACTCCTAGAGGGACCTAGTCCCAAACACTGTTTCCCACCTCATACTCTCAGCGAGAGTCAACTCTCAGCGGGAGGTATTTAACCTACAATGATTGGTTTTGTAACTGTATCGACTCAGAAACCAGCCTGGTTCTGACCATCATCTTACGCCGCACGAAATAGCAACAGGCAGAAAGTTGTGCACTCCCCTGACGCCCCGAGACAGAGCTAAATGTGATGCCCAGCCAACAGGAGAAATCTTAGGGTCTGAAATGCAAAATTACTTGAATTGCATGACATCCAGTCTTACTGTAATTTCAGGCCAGCTGCAGCAATGACGAAAAGGGTGCAGGGCAGCACAGCACACAGAAGGAGATACTACTGCGGACACAGTTCAGAGTTTATGCGTTCCATCAATCTCCCCTGGAGACACGGTCCTGGTGAAGAATCATACGAGAAAGAAGTGGGGCGAGCCAAGTTTCAACGGTCCCTTTACAGTGGAGAACGTCACTCCCTCTGCAGTCAAGCTACAAGGAAGAAGAGCTTGGATCTTTTTGGGTGACATCAAGCCATACATCAGAGAAGGCCCCTGCCCACACCCCAATGCGTAGAGACTACAGACAATGGGGAAGAATCGCAGCACGTGCAGACGAGATCCATGATGAGGAAGAAGGACGCATGCTCAGCAAGGACAAGAAAACTTTGTGAAAAGTTGTGGTTTAATTTTTAACATTTCCTCTGAGCAAAAAGGGGATAAGGACATAAAAGTGGACACACTGTGCATCCTAGTTGCAGGGTGAAGAAGAGAATTGCATGTGGAAGCCACAACAGCGGTTATCAACTATGAACTTTGGACTGAGGCACACTGAAGCCTTGATAAGAAAACAATATGCCAAACTTTGATTTAGGGCACACAAATTGGAAGAAAATACAGTATCCAGATTCTTTCCAAATGGAAATATTGTTCGGACTCACTTATGGTGTCCCACAGTAGCAACACCACCAAAAGACGTCATAAGTTACTTTGACCTAGTCTTAAGGTCATACCCATGGTTGATGGGAAGGCTCACCAGCGTCACTGAATTTTTTCAAGATCCTGAAAACGAAAAGACAATAAGGAGGCTGCTCACCGTAATCGCTGAGCAGTTCCTCCTGCTTCCAGAGTACAGAGAGGAAAAAACAAATGTCCCAAACAGAGGAAGAAGTGAATAGGCTTATCAATGTACTGTTCTTTCGCTTAATTGAAGACTGCCGAGATCTTGTCGGGAGAAACACAGACGTTTTGACATTTCTTCCAGTACCAGCAAACACAGAATGTTTTAGTATAATCCTGAACGGAATTATCGTCCGAGTTGCTTTACACACACATCGAGATTGCAGAAACTGCTCACAGTGAGTGAAGGCCAAACAGTTCCAAACTCTAGTTAAGGCAGTACAAATGTCCTTGTCAACAGAATATAGCAGATTGGCAAGCAACGTCTTCTTTCGCCTAATCGAGGACTTTCCAGAACTTGTGGGGAGACCTGCCGATGTTGCCAACCTCACATTCATCAGAAACCCAGCTAACTCTACACAGATGGGCATGCTCTTGCATGATATTGTGATGCAGGTCGAACTTTCTAACCATCAACAGAACTATCTGGGAAGATTTTAAACTTTCCGCTGAGGGACAGATCGAGAAGGTATTGCCAGAGACTTCACTCTTGTTATATTGACAAGGACGACATGTCATCTGGAGTGAAACAGATAAGAGGCATTGACTGGGAACTCGTTTACTTTGAACATGCACAGTAAAGAGACTTGCTGAATTCATGACCTGGTTTTGACATTTTCGTATACAGAAAAGAGAACTATATCCAGAGACGATAGACAATCCAGTATTCAGGCAAAGAAGGACAATTGTTGCAGTACCTGCAACCCACACGCACAAACAGCAGATTCCAGAGATAATATTATCTAAGAGTGTATTAAAAGTACATTTTTTTCTCCTCAGATGATCGAGATGGGAAACCAAAGTAGAAATGTTGTCGTCCCTCAGGAGGCAAGACGCTCTCATTGCTCCAGAACTAAGTGTTGTAGATTAACCTATAGAGGAATCATGTACCTATGCATTGTATTCATCATTGTTTTACTGTCACTGACGATTAGAACTGCATTTTTTATTGGTTCACAAAGTGTTCCAATTCCAGTGCACACACCTAATAATGTACGCATGAAAACCACAAAGACACCCAGATTACATAGTTATTCCAGTCCCTAGAAGGTCTGATAGCAGAATGAGTGAACTTCAGATGGTGTGATTAGCCATGACACACACACATTTATGGTAACAAACAAATTGAAAAGCCGGAGACAGGGTCGGCATAGTAAGAATGAAAGAAGGTTACTGACAACCACATGCATGCAAACGATGAATGCACACACACCAGGTCAAGTGTCAATAATTACAGAACCACATGCCAAGGAAGACGGGAAGGTTGGACAGCCAACAATGAGAAGCTCTACTATAAGTGAAGTTAAAAGCCAAATGAAGACAGCTGAGCTAGTGAAGAAGCAAAAAGAGTTGGAGAAAAAACCAACTGAAACAACATTAATAAATACCCCTGATCCAGCACTGAAAGGGGTGAGTGCAAGCACAAATGATAGCAGAATCAATATGGTCATTCATAACCAGAGCTAGGGAAAAACAAGAGGACAAGGAAAGAATTGCCAGACTTTCCTCTACTCGACTGGCACAGATGAAGATGCCTACACCATGGATTGGGATACCTGAGAATCCTCCAGCAAGAAGAAGCCATACGGATGCATTAAAGGGCGTAGTTATAGCAAACTACATGAAAACCTTAAGAATCAAGAGAAGCATACAAGGAGATGATAGTGAGCTAAACGACTTCCTGTACAGCACAGCACATTTGGGAAATAACATATGGTACCAACATATGAAAGATGTTGGAAGATGGAGTTCAGAGGGGGAATGCTTTGTTTGTGAACTCCTACCGTACAGCATGGGGAAGTCAAAGATCTTTGTAGCTATAGAAATTGATATCCTGACAGCACACTGTCTATCACACGTAGAAATGTGGAAGACCAGAGGCCAGTTCATGGGAAGTGATGCCTCACGGAAATGAGCAACTGAAGCCACTGATCTAAACGAAGATGATTATGTCCAGGACATAAAGACAAGAAACAATGGAAAAACAAAACACATTGTGATCAGATACGAGAAGCCTGGAGTTAAAAGAGCAGAAATCAGAAGAGAAACAAATCACAAACAAAACGTCCAAGGAAAGACGCCAGAAGAAGCTCAAAAGTGGAAGAACAGAGACCAAATGCAAGTCTGCGGAACAGTGCTTTCACCAGACGGGTGGGAGAAAGGAGTATTGATCTGCAGAGCATGGATGGTCTTCGGTCACTACGAAACCCACCATCAACATAGTGTGAAATGGATGCAAGTCATTGTGGCTGAAAATTGTAAAACTGCTAACATGGGTCAAAGACAGAGGAGGACCCTTGCTGATTGTGCCATTGAAAAGCCCAAAATTCTGCTTCAGGAATAATGGCACAAGGAAGATGGGAGAGAATCAGAACTGTGGGTGAGTTTTTGACGCTCCAGAAATGATACACGGTACTGCAGTGATCATGGATCATTATTGGGCATGTGGAACCAAAGCATATTTGAGACTGCCGAGAAACTGGGGAGGTATATGCACAATAGTGAATGTCCATGTTCCAGCTTTGGTGATTCAGAAAAGTGACCTGAACATTGACAGTTTCCCGAAAGCAGATGCTCATCTGAGGAAGAAGAGAACTGTGGAATTGATGAACTGAATGAAGTGGGAGAACTACTTTTCTGCCAAATCCATAGAAGCTTTTGATGCTATCCCTTATGAACATAGGCTATTCAGTCAGACCTCATCAGTGTTCACAACGATCTTCATGCCGAGAATTCAAGTTGGAGCAAATGCTAAATGGTTTCAGATAACCAGATGGGAGTTATTGCAGACCATCAACATGACCATAAAGGGATTCAACGCAATCAAGGAAGAGTTAAGAGCGATACGACTTATTACTCTCCAGAAAAGATATGTCCTCGACATGATCACAGCTATGGATGGAGGTGTTTGTGCAAAAATCGGAGAATCATGTTGCACATTTATACCTGCTCACGAGGAAAATGGAACTCTCACAGAGGCCATAGGTATGCTGACGAAACTACAGAACCAAATGATTGAGGAAACTGATGAAGTGGACGATGACAGTTGTTTTGGAGCACTATTCTCATGGGTTGCGCAATGGATGGCACACGCATTCGAATTCCTAGGAGCCCTATTAGTGATGATATTGCTTGGATTCTGTGTTAGCAAGATAATCATATCTCAGTGCCAGAAAACTGTGAAAAAAGCCATAGGGATGAAGATCATGATTGATGTCGAACCAGGGTGGAAGCCCAAAGACCTGACTGATGAAGATATAAGAGACTTTGTGAAAGCCAGCATTCATGCACCAGAAGGAACAAAGTTTCAATATCCCAGAAAGCTTAGAAATTTTGTGAGAAGATGCATCTATTGCAACCCAAATGGACAGTGTCAACTAATGACGTGGAACAAAGATGAACACATAAAAACAGCAGGAAGTCTAAAAGGAGTCATAAAGATATGGACCCCAAAGAGACATGTCTTCAGACCATCATGTATAGGCTCAGAAGATGAAGAGAAAATGGACACAGAAGATGAAGTAAAAGTAAATACAGAGGATCCAAAGAAGATGGCTACAAAGGAAGAAATGAAAGTGGTTGATGAATCGCCCAGAGGGGGGGAGTGTAGCAGAGGTCCCAAGTACAGCTCGCACTCCAACCGTCCATTTTAAAATACCAGGAATGTTCATGCCGAAGTATGTGATGTACGAGGAGCAAATAAACCAGCAGAGAGCCGCAGCGGGGCTCTGTCCAGTACCTATCAGAAGAACCACACCCATTGAGGTACCTACACTTAAGAGAAATTGAACAGTAAAGTACCCATTGAGAAATCCATATCAACAAATGAAACGGAATGAAGATTGTCTGAGTAAAGTGAAAGGACGATGTTAAATGTAAGAAGATTATGCCATTAGCACGGCGAAGATATTCAGTTAGTTTATATGTGTACATATGCTTGGAACCGCAAGAAAGCTAAGAAAATCGTGCGACTTGCTGTGCTTTGTAGTAAGATAGATTGCAGCAAGCACCACCTATACATATCTACCTCAATAGAAGCACTTTATATAAGTATACTTCCACTATGCAGAAGGCAGAATCAACCAAAGGTTACTGGAGGCTGCATGAGGAGAATTTAAGAGTTAACAAATGTTGTGTTATGTTATGTTATTTTGCATTTGTATATCGCCTTATGTATTATTGGTATGATCTCAAAGCCCTGATAGGTTGATGCCCTCGGGAACCGCAGTTCAACTCAGTTGAGAGAGAGAGAGGCGTAAAGTGCGTGGGCGCACCAGGTATGTGTGTAGCTGGTGTGGTTGTTGCATCATAGCTGCTTCTTAGCGGTAGGTGTGGTGCTAAGGAGATCAGTTGAATGTGTTCAGTCAGTCAAGATATGTCCTCGACATGATCACAGCTATGGATGGAGGTGTTCGTGCAAAAATCGGAGACTGAGTTCTGGCTGCGTTAGGCCTGAGGAGACGCATAAGCTAGCCGGTATGTGCTACTAGCTGGATTTTATTAGGATGATGGGTAGTTTGATGAGTCATGTTAGTATGAGAACAGCTTTACCGAATGTGTCATAGTACTGCTGTGTTCGAGTTGAATGGTGGTGCATAGGAGAGAGAAAGCATAGTAGCGTGATATTGTGGTAATCAGTAAAGTGTATGCGACCAGGCACACGCAATGCTGTTGGGAATACCTTCTAAATTCAACTTTTAACACAGTGACACTATTAGGGCAAATTCAATGATGTTGGGAATACCATCTTAATTCAACTATAATACAGTGACGCTATTAGGGCATACTTCTAACTTCAACTTTAACACAGTGACGCTATTGGGGCACACTCAATGATGTTGGGAATACCATCTAGATTCAACATTAGCACAGTGATGCTATTAGGGTACGCTTTCTAAGTTCAGCTTTAACACAGTGACGCTATTAGGGCACATTTTCTAAGTTCAACTTTAACACAGTGACAATATTAGGGCACACTTTCTAAGTTCAACTTTAACACAGTGACGCCATAAGGGCACATTTTCTAAGTTCAACTTTAACACAGTGATGCTATTAGGGTACGCTTTCTAAGTTCAACTTTAACCCAGTGATGCTAATGGGGCACATTTTGTAGATTCAACATTAACACAGTGACGCTATTAAGGCGTACTTTCTAGATTCAACATTAACACAGTGACGCTATTAGGGCACACTCAATGATGTTGGGAATACCTTCTAGATTCGACTTTCACACAGTGACGCTTTAGGCACACTTTCTTAATTCAACTTTAACACGGTGACGCTATTGGGCACACTCTGATGTTGGGAATACCGTCTAGATTCAATATTAGCACAGTGACGCTATTAAGGCACGCTTTCTAAGTTCAGATTTAACACAGTGATGCTATTAGGGCATACTTTCTAAGTTCAACTTTAACACAATGACGTTATTAGAGCACACTTTCTAAGTTCAACTTTAACACAGTGAAGCTATTAGGGCACACTTTCTAAGTTCAATTTTAACACAGTGACACTATTAGGGCACACGTTCTAAGTTCAACTTTAACACTTTCTAAGTTCAACTTTAACAGAGCGACGCTATTCGGGCACACTTTCTAAGTTCAACGTTATCACAGTTATGCTATTACGGCAAACTCAGTGATGTTGGGAGTACCCTCTAAATTCAACATTAACACAATGACGCTATTAGGGCATACTTTCTAGATTCAACTTTAACACAGTGATGCTATTAGGGCACACTTTCTAAGTTCAACTTTAACACAGTGACGCTATTGGGGCATATGCTATTTATCACAATTGTGTCTAAATGTGGCACAAGCTAACATTCACAATTCCGTCTAAGTGTGGTACGTGCTATCATTCACAATTCCAACTAAGAGTGGGACATGCTATCATTCACAATGCACCTACGTGATGGATGTGCTATCGGTCATAATTCTATCTAGGAGAGGCATATGCTAACATTCACAATTCCGTCTGAGTGTGGCACATGCTATTTTCCACAATTCATTCTAAGTGTGGTGCATGCTGACATTCGCAATTCCAACTGGGAGTGCGACAGGGATATGCTACCAGTCATAATTCTATCTAGGAGAGGCACATGCTATCATTCGCAGTTCCACCTAGTGTAACGCTCACCTGGCTCCCACGGAGGCGATGACCTGGTCTGGATTGCTGTGACCTCTTCAAGCGTGATGCGCAGGATTCGAAACACCGACTGAACTGAACCCCCAAATCTGGCTTGTCTGGCCCGTGTCTCTAACCAAGGAATTCCAAGAATAACCTGAAACTCTGGGGCCTTGATCACGTCAAACACAACTGCCTCCCGATGGCCGTCCGGACAATAAGAGTCACCTCAGTAGTGGAATGTGTTACCGGTCCTGAGGCAATTTCAGTTCCATCGACTGTGGTGATGACATCTTTGCTGGTTTTTGGACGCAGAGGGAGGTTAATCCTAGAGACCAATTCATGATCCACATAGTTTCCTATAGCCCCACTATCGATGTATGCCTTTATTGCATGCAACCGCTTAGGCTGTTCCGGATCTACGAGAACCATTGGCACAATGAAATGCGAGGTTTGAGAGTTCGTTTTCAAGCTCAGCAAGCGGACCCCTATGCTTGTCGGGCGGAGTCGTTTCCTGAAACAGAGTCTTCATGGTTTTTATCAGCGGCTCCTACCACCTTCTTGGGCGGTTTTGCCGGGCAATCTCGTAGAAAGTGTCCAGAGTTCCCACAATAAAGACATAATTTTAACTGCCGCCTCCTTTCACGTTCCTTTTGGGTTAAAGGTCCTCTAACCCCTCCAATTTGCATAGGCTCGGAGACATCGGCACCCTTGGGAGTGACGTGGGTCTTGACCAACACCCGGGTTTCAAACTTGGACCGATCCGCTTTTCGGTTTTGGAGCCTGTGATCCAATTGGACCACTAAGTCTATATATTCTGTGCATTCTTGGGGCGGATTTACAACTTGGGCCAAGACATCTTTAAGTTCTCCGCGTAGACCCCCGATAGAATAATGTGATTCTTTTATCCTCTGGCCACCCAGTTTCCACGATTAGTCTGTTAAAGGTTGCTATGTAGGAGAGGAGGTCTTGGTTGCCCTGTCGCAGGGATAGAAGTTCATCATCCAGAGCTTGTCCCTGAGAATGTCGAGCAAATAATCTCTCCATGCTTGCTTGAAATCCTTGGAAATCCCGTAGGATTGGGTCATCTTGAGTAACCAGTGGTACTGACCAATCGGCAGCACAGCCGCTAAGGTATGACAACACAAAAGCTACCTTGGTCTGGTCATTAGGGAAGGCCCCAGGTCTGCATAGGAAGTGCAAACGACATTGATTCATGAATACGGCGAACCGTTTGGGGTCCCCAGCAAAGCGTTCAGGTGGGGCCAGCGGCATATCTCCAAGTAGATTGATTTGCACAGGGTTACTTGAAGCCACAGGAACAGAATTCCCCCCGGAACCAGGTAGAGGGGTTTGCCCAGCTTGACCTTGCAATACCTGCCTAGCCAGGTCATCAGTTCGTTCCTTAGATACGATTATTTCCCTCCTGAGGGCATTAGTCTCTTGACGAGCGGCATGTACTTCGGCCCGTAATTCCCCCAGTAATTGGGCCAACATATCAGTCTCAGAAGTTTCCATAGCGCCTGGGTAGGAATTTGTAGGAAGGCTTCGCGTTCTGTAACGCTCACCTGGCTCCCACGGAGGCGCTGACCTGGTCTGGATTGCTGTGACCTCTTCAAGCGTGATGCGCAGGATTCGAAACAACGACTGAACTGAACCCCCAAATCTGGCTTGTCTGGCCCGTAGAAAAATCTTTCTGTAGGTGGAGAAAGGGGATTAACTGTCTGCAGAGTATTGTGATTGCTTCCCACTTCCCCTTTGCTCTTCTCTGACCACCTCCGAAATCCCCAATCAAGGCTCACCTTAATGTTTGAATGGATGAGCTCTCCATCCTGCTTCTGGTGCAGGGGCGCGTATTTGACCAGTTACTTCACTGGTTTCGGAAGGCGAAATGCCTTAAGTATGCAGTTTAAAAAGTTCCAGAGTAGAGTCTTCTCTTTGTTTGCTTTTCTTAACCTGGGTTCTGTCCTTATTTTCAGGTGCCGAGTGGAAGTAATGCTTCGAGGGATATTGCCGGAGATAAACTCAGGTGAGTTTGTGATAAAATGATCCCTTTAAATGTCTTTGAATCCCTCCAGTAATGTCTTTCTTTTTTCCCCTTAGGGGCTGGGGTGCGGTACCAGGCCAAGAAGTGGCGCCGACCCGAAATGAGGAGTGGTTCCGTCAAATATGGCCAGGTAAGTCTTGTGACGGAAAATCAGGCTTTCCTCATTTGTTCCTCCTGCTCACCTTTTGTCTCTTCTGCTCCCCTGCAGGTGCAGAGATGTGACGGAATGCCCAGAAGGTCGCGGTGGATAGTGAAGAGCCCACGAGGCAGGTGAATGATGCGCAGCGCTGCAACAAGTAGCACGATGCTTTTAAAGAATGTCTATCTTCAGGATCGCTGGCGTGATGGTTCCGGACACAGGTAGGAAGTTAGATTAAGTTCTTGGTTTTCACCTTTTCTCTTTCCTTCCTTCCTTTCAGGTATCCCAAGATCGAGGCGGGCGTGGCTGGAGGTAAAATGCAGGAGCAGGCATGGTGAGCATTCATCTGCTAGATGCAGAGCAACGCGAAGCATGTGTGGCAGTCCGAGCGTGTTTTAAATAGCCTTGGAAGAAGTTCCAGGTAAGTATTCTTCCACGGTCCCCACCCAAGTAAAATAGTTCCTTTGATAAAATAGTCCCTCCTAAGCCTCATTTGGCTTGAGGCTTCATGCAGCATGGTCTGCGTCAGGTAAGTGCACCAAAGACCCTCTTTTATGAGCCTGGCGCCTATGGCGCCAGGACTGATGTCCAACATGAGCCTGGCGCCAAAGGCGCCAGGACAAAGTCCAAAGAGCCCCTATTAGGGGCTGCTGGGCTTTTACCCGAGGGCATGATGCCTGCTCCCGGGGGTGCTGGGCCTGTCCTGGTGCTCCGGGGGTAGGCATCATGACACCTAGGTGTTGCACATGCTATTTTTCACAATTCCATCTAAGTGTGATGCATGCTATTATTCACAACTCAAGCTAAGAGTGGGAAACGTTAAAATTGTTACATCCGCCTCAATGTGAGGCTGGCTAATTTTCACTATTGTCTCTGGGAGTGGCACTTGTTAGTAATCGAAGTATGTTAGAATGTTATGCAGGACAACATTTACAGTCCAGCCTTGAATTAGGTTGGTGCTCGGATCTCTCTAGGTGTGCATGGTGTAATTCTTTGGCAGTTTACATTATAGGAAGGTAGGGTAGAGTGGCAGGGGCTTTCTGGAGTAGAGTTATTGCTCTACACCCCACCCATGCCACACTCAAAGTTTTGTTGGTGTCTGTCCGCTGCTGGCTTCACTTGCTTCACTGGCTTCCCCTGCTGACACCTGCAGACACTTTGTGGAGCCACTACAGTAGGAGCCGCCCTTTGCCTTAGGCCCTTAGCCGAAGGGGTTGCCAGGCACAGGGCTGCCTTAGGTGGGCGGTTTTGACGCTTATGCTCGCCAATCACGGCACGGTGGGTGGGGAGAGAGGCGGGAGGGACAGGGAACCAGGAAGGCAAGCAGGGGTGAGAGGAGGGCAACAGGGAGCTCCACAGGGTCTGGGGGCATACATTTACTTTAAGGATGGGGTTGGGTGGGACGGAGTTACTGCACACTCACCTCAGATCCCCACAGAAATGAGGGGGCAGCTGCCGGGCAGAGGGCTGCCCAGGGAGGGTCAGGTATAACCAGATGAGTTCGTCAATCAGAGGCCTTGGGCATGGCAGCACTCACCTGCTTCAGGATGGAAATGGAAGCAGGGGGGCTACGCGTGGTGCAAGGCCTGCGAACAGGGCCATGGATGGCCAATGGGGAGTGGTGGGCGGGATGGGAGGCGGGAGCTGGGCGGACTAGGAAGGAGTTAAGGAGACCGAGGGGAATGAGGCCTGGGGGCCTGGAAAATAACTTTTTGGGAGCATCGGCGGGCGTATGGGAAGCAGAGCACTCACCTGCTTCAGGATGCAAATGGAAGCAGGGAGGCTACCGCGCGTTGCAAGGCCTGAGAACAGGGCCATGGATAGCCAGTAGGGAGCGGTGGGCAGGATGGGACCCGGGAGCTGGACGGAGCAGGAATGAATTGAGGATACCGAGGGGAACAGTGCCTGGAAAATAACTTTTTGTGGGCATCTGGGGGCGCATGGGAAGCGGAGCACTCACCTGCTTCAGGATGGAAATGGAAGCAGGGGTGGCTACCGCACGGTGCAAGGCCTGAGAACAGGGCCATGGATAGCCAATGGAGAGTGGTGGGCGGGATGGGACTAGGAGGCCCATATGATTTCAACAGAGGCCCGTAGGGTCTTACAGGCCCACCACTCACCTGCTCAGCCACTGTGGAATGACGAGTACCATTGTTCAGGGCAGCAAGGCACAAAGGCATCCAGGAATCTGGATGAGCCAATCACTGGGGGTGGGCGGGTAGGGGAGGTGGGAGGAAGGGGAACAGAGCCGTGATGAAGCAGGGGGGAGGAGGCTAATGGGCACAACAGAGCCCAGATGATTTCAACAGAGGCCCTGAGGGTCTCACAGGCCCACCACTCACCTGCTCAGCCACTGTGGAATGGCAAGTACGGTGTTCAGGGCAGCGAGGCACAGAGGCATCCAGGAAACTGGATGAGCCAATCACGGGGGGTGGGCGGGAAGGGGAGGCGGGATGAAGGGGAATGGAGCCGTGATGGAGTGGGGGGAGAGGAGGCTAACGGGCACAATGGAGCCCAGATGATTTCAACAGAGGCCTGGTGGGCCTCAGAGGCCCACCACTCACCTGCTCAGCCACTATGGTTTGGCAAGTATGGTGTTCAGGGCAGCGAGGCAGAGAGGTATCCAGGAAGCTGGATGAGCCAATCACGGGGGTGGACGTTTAGGGGAGGTGGGAGGAAGGAGAACGGCGCCGCGATGGAGCGGGGGCGGAGAGGAGGCTAACAGGCACAATGGAGCCCAGATGATTTCAACAGAGGCCCGGAGGGTTTTACAGGCCCACCACTCGAGGCACATAGGCATCCAAGAAGCTGGATGAGCCAATCATTAGGGGAGGCGGGAGGAAGGGGAACAGAGCCACGATGGAGTGGGGGGAGAGGAGGCTAACGGGCACAACGGATCCCAGATGATTTCAACAGAGGCCCGGAGGGTCTCACAGGCCCACCACTTACTTGCTCAGCCACAGCCACTGTGGTATGGCGAGTACGGTGTTCAGGGCAGCGAGGCATAGAGGCATCCAGGATGCTGGATGAGCCAATCACGGGGGGTGGGCGGGTAGGGGAGGAGGGAGGAAGGGGATCGGAGCCGCAATGGAGCGGGGGGAGAGGAGGCTAATGGGCACAACAGAGCCCAGATGATTTCAACAGAGGCCCGGAGGGTTGCACAGGCCCACCACGCACCTGCTCAGCCCCTTTGGAATGTAGCAGTCAAATGCTACCCTTTCCTCTCGAAATGACTGGTGGCAGTGGTTTTACAACAAACTACCATGATTTTTCTCGACCGCGAACTACGGTAGCGTTAAATCGCGGGAGCCATGTTTTTCAGGATGGTGTCTGAGCCACCTCTGTAAAAACAGGTCCCAGTCTTTTTTTGCCGTTTCTTTTTGGAAAGGTCCTTCTAGAGTTTGGTCCCTTTGTTCCTACGCCTTTGGCAGGCTTCAGGACTGAAGACTGCCTCTGGCGCTCGAGAGTCTGGGGTGGGTAGGAAGTGAGGGAGGTGCCCGAAACCCCCTGTGCTTAGTCTCCTAGGAGACCCAAATGCACTATGGCATGATTGGGTGACTGACTGTCCGGCAAGGACAGCCACCCTGCTGTGTGAGTGACAGCTAGGCTGGAATTAATGGGAGAGAACTGAATAAAAGTTGAGTCACTTGGCGTGGAAGTCAAATTCAACCACTGGAATGAAAGAACCGAAGATGAGCTTGAAGAGGATGGCTGCTGCAACTCCTGGACCGTTGGTTTGCCCGGTGAAGCCCTGCTGTAGGTCCAAATCGCCAAGTTCATCTCGACAGAGAAGCCCTGCAAGGACGACTTCTCCCTTTGAGTTGGTGG
Organism: Ambystoma mexicanum; assembly: GCF_040938575.1. NCBI lineage: Eukaryota > Metazoa > Chordata > Amphibia > Caudata > Ambystomatidae > Ambystoma > Ambystoma mexicanum. The sequence goes on from NC_090921.1 coordinate 642,062,546, forward strand.
GACCAATCAATTCGACACACATCCACCTGGATACCATTCTCAGAGCTGGTTGTATTTTCCTCAGAGTTCTGCAGGAAACCGAATAACCAGGGAGAGGGACACCAGTTTGTGTGCTTGACTACAGCTACCGGAATTGAAGATTGCCATTTGCCAGCTTTTCGACCAGTCCCAGTGCAGGAGACCCTGGATGTCCTACCTCTTGTCCCCACGACAGAGACTCAGGAACAGCAAGTCTTCAGCTGCATCTTTTTCTTCATTGTAAGGTACTGCGAAAACCTGACCGAGAGAACTTACCTCTCACTGCGAAAGTGCTTGAAACTTTGGCAACTTGCAGGCCTAGTCAGCTTGTGACCCAACATATGAATCTTTCTTTTACAAACTACTTCTAAGAACTTTGGCAAAGACTTTTCCATTTAAATACAAGAACTGCTTTATCCTATACAAGACTTTAGCCAATTGACTTTGGCCTAACCTATTGCATTGAATTGACTCCTCTGCTGCACTCAAACTATTTGCACTGTTTAAAAGTAACTCATCTTTTTATTAACCTATGCCATATTTGCTTCTACTTCAAATATCCTGAATGCCATTTTGCTCCTCCTTCAAAGTAGTTTAAATGCCTCAGAAAATGATAGTATGAATTACTGAAGTATATTTGTGTGTGATTTATATTGCCTCCTTCTAGTGAATGTTTTATAACTGACTGTGAAATAAATTAATAAGTGTTTTACCAAGAAACCTTGAGTATAAGAGTCCATTTGAATACTTGTGATTGTAGACCTCTGTGTACATCATTACTGCTCACATTCCCCTCTTGAGATAAGCCTGGCTGCTCAGCAACGGTACCAAACTATAGTACAGACTTATACCAAAGGTTGGCTTTGCTTACACCTGTAGTCCTAGTTGTGTGTAGTGGTCCCCAAGGGTACTGCATACAAACTTTGCCTAACACTGGTGGCAGGCGGTGAGGATAAATTGTAGAGTTGTTACATTGAGAGTTCTGCTTTACTTTTGTTCAAATAGTAACCTTCACAAGGCTAAGCACCAATAGAAAAGCAATCTTATCATGCCTGATATGGATAACTTCAGACAGGAGGCCCTGATCATTTTATCAGTAGATAAACTTAAGAAAATAAGTAAGGTCAGGAATCTCCCCGTTAAAGAAAAATGAACTGATTGAAAGATTGTTTAACTAGTCTGAGAAGTGGGTCTGTCACACCTACTCCTTCAGCAAATGTGGAAAATGTTCATTAGGATGATAATGATTCGGAGTCTAACTCTAATGTTATTGAGGAGCAGGAAGAGTTGGAGGAGTCTCAGGATGTGAGCCCATCTGCACCTCAAGCTCTTAGGCCTCAACCTTTAGCCGCGGGGAAACTACCAGGTCCAGTACTGAGTCCAGAATGTGTCTCTCTTGAAAAAATGAGACTCGAGTTAGAGTTCAAAAGGCTCGAAATGCAAACTGAAAGAAAACATCAAGAAATCAAACTCAGAGAAATGGAAATGCATCATGCTCTTGAAATGAAGACATTGTCTCTTGAAAATGGTTCTATCCCAGATTCTTCGAGGTCTTCCAGCCCTAAGACACCTTGCATGCCTAAGGAAGCTCTGGGTATGTATGACGTGAAGATTGATATTTTGGATTGATGGCTGCTTTTGATTATAACTATAGATTTCAGGGTTTCACAGGGAATCAGCTGATTCCTTGGCTTTGTCTAGGCTCCCCCAGGTTGCAACTGATGCTGTAATGGAGGTGGGGGAACTTGAAAGATTGGAGTATGGAAATGTGAAGCTAGCTTTAATAGCTAGATTTGGGAAAACTCCTTCCCAGTACCTTAAGAGGTTTATGACCCGCAAAAAGCATCATGGTATCCCTTGGGCTACCTGGGTGTGTGAATGTTTGAAGAACTTAAATGGTTGGGTAAAAGGTTGCAGAGTTAACACTTTTGAACGAATGAGAAATCTATTTTTGTTAGAATCTATTTTTGATGGCTGCTCTCCTGAGCTGAGACAGCATTTGGCTGACTCTAAGGAACTTGATCCCAAGAAGCTAGTAAAAGCTGCTGACTTGTGGGATTCCAACAGGGCTACTCAAGGGTTCCGGGGCAACTCAGAAAAGGGATGAAGGGAAGCAGCAAAATAAAGATGGCAAAGAGAATTCCAATACCTCCAATCAAAAAGAGGGCCCCAAACAGAAAAAGGGTAAGCCACAAGAGAAACCAAACCAGGCTAGTAAAACCTCTAGTGCCAAACCAGAGGGAGGTTAGCAGAAGCCCCTCATTTGTCAAAACATTTGGAAAATGTTATGCTTGTGGGTCAACTGACCATGTGAAAGGGGATCCCATATGCAAGGGTAAACCTTCCGGGGCCCACACTGCCTCCTTAGCCTTTTCCCCAGAGGGAGAAGTGCATATGGCAAGTGGAAACTTTCAACTACTGGCTGAAGACCCCATTGGAGTCTCTGCCAGTGTTTTAGTCTCCCTGGGTCTGTGGGAACAGCAGAATTTAGATGTCTATAATTCAATTCCAGATTTAAAAAAAGAATATTACAAGGACAGTGTACTTGTAAATGGTCAGGAGACCCCTGCCATTAGAGACACTGGGGCCAGCATTACAGTGGTGGATGAAACTTTATTCAAACCTGAGGATGTTGCTAAGGCACCCAAAGGCTTCACTAAACTTGCTGGAGGCCATGTCCAACTGCTTCCAAGACTGCCAGTTCTCATCCAGTGCAACAGCATGACTGTCAGAATACCTGTTTGTGTACAAAGTGAGGTCCCTGGGAGAGTCCTGCTGGGGAATGACTTAAAAACTCTTGGAGTTGTATCAAGCATCCCCACGCCTCCTAGTAAAAGGAAACAGGAACAGACAAAGAAGGCCAGAGAGTACCTTATATGACTCTCCAGAGGATGTTACAGAAGATACTATAACAGCCAGTCATATCATGCGCATTCCAGAAGGGAATTAAAATACTTCAGCAGACAAATCAAATATTGCCCTTTCAAGGAAGGTTCTCTAAACATTAAATGAGGGCATATTGACTCACCTCTTTTAGAATCAGAAATGAGCAATTCAGTTTTAAATTTGCGACATTTTGGAATAATTAGTTAGGATGGCCATCTCCAGATGCTCATAATGCATCCTATAGTGAATGCCTAAGTTGAACTAAAGAAGCAGACCAAGAACTGCACCCATTTTAGGAGACTTTCCCCCTTCTCCCACCCCCCTCACTCCCTCCCATCCCCCAGCCTTTTGGCTGTTTGCAGAGACTTCCAGGAATAGATGGTTTTGGGCGTGACAGTTTGAGGAAAAACAGAAAGAGAAGACTCTCTGAGCAATTCATCTGTTTCTCTGGCAGATCTCTGCAACATAGTAGAATATCTGGTTTAATATTATATCCACTAGCCCGAAAACCCTTGCGTTTTGGAATGTATAGCAGTTAGTCTGAACTGTCACGTGTGGAGTCTGTGTCCAGCGGCTTTAGAAGACCACCGCCATTTGGGGCAAGACCTCGCCACACGTTATCCCTTGCAATCCCCTGTTCCATGTTAAGGGTAGGTTTCATTTGGGAGTCCAAAGGGTTTGGGGTCGATCCTGTGTTGGTCACCAGTACATCCTACAAAACGAATACAGCACCTATTCTGATGCTGTACTTGTGTCCTCATTCTGACTATCCTAACAAACCAAGATACTGATATTTGTTCACAACCAATAATACACAATTGGGCCCAAGTGATAAAGAAAGCGCTGTATGATTGCTTGAGGTGGCCATCTTTGCGGCAGATGAAAGCCGGTTCTTCATCAAGGGGTTTCACCCAAAGGACATGATGCCACTAACACGTAGTTGCAACCCACAATGATCTCAGTGTCCAAGTTTCTTTGGATGAACTATGTCGAGATAACCACCAGGTGTGTTGGGACAGTCCTTAAGGGAGAACGAAGGGGCCTTACCAAGTTCCCTAACAATCATCTGTGCACTGGAAATTGAAACTTTCCAAAACCAGTGCCACATTTGTTGGCAGTTTTGAAATCAAGAATGAAAGACAGAAACGAAACTCAGACAGAGACAAATAGTGCCAAAAACCAAGGTCGTATCAGCTAAAATAGACTTACAGTAGCTACAATTAATGAAGCAAGGAACAGAATATCCTGCTCAGAAAGGTCAAGATAAGAAGCAGGAGGCAGGTGGTGGACAAAACAAAAATCAAATACACAAATTACATGGAGAATGAAGCAATTTTACGGTGTCTGAAACACGTGACCAGCCGAGCGAGAAGAAGGGGGACCTTCACACCTATGCATGGTGGAGTGCCATGCAAAGATATCAGAACTTTTCCAGACAGAGGTGCAGTCTCAAGGCCAACCACAGTGAAATAATTGACACATGACCACCAAAGTGATGATTGATTGTAGCAATAATTGGAGAAAGGCCGGGGGAGCTGATGTGCACCCTGCACCTGGCCGACCATTCTGCATGCTGCTAGGCAAAGTGGAAAAGTATGAGTGGGGTGGGTGCCAACCCAATCATAGTGGACTAAGTAATCTAGGGTCCTATAGTTAGTAGAACCAATGGGACGTCGTACTTTTAGTGACGTCTACAGTAGCCATTTTTAAGGTAGGGCTTAGATGCCCCACCTGACAGTGTTTACCCAATCCCTCACTCCGTTACCATATACAGATATAGTACCTATATTAAAGTTACCTTCCTAGAACCAATAGAAGTGCATGCAACATTTTAGGCATTACGCATCAGTGATGACGAGTTTTCAGTGTTTTTTATGAAGTTCGTTGGAGTTGTGAAGCGAGAAGGAAGAGCTAGCAACCGCTGATATTCATGAGACTCCCCTTTTTTTGTACTTGTCATTAAAGGGACTCCCTTTGCCAAACCATTGAGTTGTCATTATTGATTTGATGCTAGAGTACTAATCTGCATCCTCATCCATCTCACGGGTGCTGCTATTCCATCTTAAAGTGCCATTGGGCTACCCCCAGCTTCATGGGCCGGTTGGGGTCCTTGTGCATAATGCATAACTGGTCCCTACACATTCCTGTTCTCTCCAACTCTCCCCTACACCATTCTGGCTGCTTCCATCTCCTGACACCCTCTGGTTTAGCACCCTACTCAGTCTACCTGTCACTCACCAAGCTTGGTCACCCGTTCGTTTATGCTCCTTACACCCTTGCCACCCTATATTGGAATGTCGACACGAAATAAAAAACATCACTAACCTGAATCGCATTGCCTACATGTTTAATGACCATCCTCCCTCTATAAACATTACCCCTGCCCTGAAGCCACCTTCCCTTCCGTGAATGCACCTACTGTTATCTACCAGTAAAAGAAAACATGCCCTACTGTCCCTGGATACAACTGTTTGTTTGTCACTGGCTGCCGTTTTGTTCAAGGCCATCACCTGGCAACTGCTTACTGGCTGAAAATCTTTGGTAAGGTGCCTGCCTGCTTCATGGTAGTACCTGTGTCTTGCCCTCACAGGATTTAGATCTACATAAGTGGCTAGAGGGTCTATTGATCTAATTATTTTTGGTTAAAGTATTCTAGTTCAAATTTGTCTGCTCTAGTTTTTGGCCAAAAAATGCAGATGGTAAGTTGGGATAGGCAATATTGGTGGGCTGATGGGGTACGGCTAGTGAGGGTCTATTGATCTAATTATTTTTGGTTAAACTATTCTAGTTCAAATTTGTCTGCTCTAGTTTTTGGCCAAAAAATGCAGATGGTAAGTTGGGATAGGCAATATTGGTGGGCTGATGGGGTACGGCTAGTGAGTGGTGTGCTAGGGGGGTCTCCGTCTTTGGTCGTACTAAAACAGTCGAACAAAAAAAATACCATCATTAGACATTCAACCACTGTTTCTAGGTTGTATCATTTGTTAGATGCTATGACGTCAGCCCATTTTCTTTTAACTATTGTCATCACACTGAATGTTTTACTAATGCGTGTAGGGTGTTTAACATCTCGTTGGAGTCTATTGACTTTGGAGTTGTGTAACACTGCACAGACTGTGTTGAATATGTTGTGGAAAAGTACTTTTGTTAAACCTTTGATACACTCTTCCCATAATTCATTAGAATCAAGTGTGTATCTGGGGAAGAGAGGGACATTTCACCTCAGAGAGCAGCAGTAAGATCAGTGACGCATTAAAACATTGTGTTTACTTATTTCTATATTTTCTAAGGTGCTACAAAGAAAACCTTTAACTTAAAAGCCAAGAAAGAGAAATCAGAGTGTGCGGAAGATGTAAAAAACAGGGAGGGGGAGCTAGTCGGCTATACTGATTGCCGGACTAGTGGACACTTTCATTATACCACTTGCGCTATGCAGTTTCATTAAGTGCATGTATCCGACATGTGTCATTTAACATTACATGCAAGTCACCCGCTGTGCGTCCACACACTTCAGCATTATAGTAAGGGCCAGCTGTGTATGGCAGCGCCCCTGGCAAGGACCCTATGTCTAAGCCAAAGGTGGCAAAGTATGAGCAGACGTTAAAGTTCTTGAGCACGTCCGTAAAGTAGAAATGGTTTTCTAGATTTTGCAGGGTCTCCATGAGAGGGTGTTGACCTTTAGACTGGCGTGTGAGATCACCTTGTGTAAAGCAGAATCATATGCAGTACCCTTTGGGAACACCACACACAATTAAGACTACAAGTGCAAGTACACATTCACTTTTGGTACAAGCCTGTACTACACAGTAAAGTGGTAGCGATGGCTGAGCAGCCAGACTTATCTCAAGAGTAAAGTGAGCAGTATCAGAAGTTACACAAAGGACAGCAATTGCTATGGTTCACACAAACACTGACTCAAGGTTTCTGGGTAAAAGAATATACATTTAGTTACACATGCATTTGTAAAACAGTTCACTAAGTAAAGCAGCATAAAAATCACAATCTTAATATACTACACCACACCCAATCAATTCTTGACAAGTTAAGCTCAAAATGAAGCATGAGCAAAATGGCACTCCAGCAATTTAAAAAGGGAGGGAAAAGACAAGGTTATACATAATTAAGCAGCACCAACAAGTAAGTAGGCAAGGTCATCTAGAAAAGGCTTGCTACAATGAGGATTCAAATCAATAGGCCTGGGCCAATGTTAATAGTTCAGAGTCTTTGCAGAGGATCACACAGTTCAGAGTAGTTCGCGGTTAAGTCTTTCCCAAGAGTTCGAAACGAAGTTGGTCGGAAGAAAAGTTGTTTAAAAGAGTAGAGAAGGACAAGCCCTCAAATTGGCAAAAGATTTAAAACACTTTCACCGCAGTCGGACAGAACAAACAACCGGGTTTGAACAGTACATTAGAAGAAGAAGAATGCTGTAGCTGACCCAGAAGTTCCTGGCAGATTCTGCAGGCTCACGGTTCCTGAAGCAACTGTCGGAGTGACACGAAGGGATAAGACTGGAGGGTCCTGCACTGCCCAGTGAAGAAACCAGCAGCATAGCAAAGCAACGAATAAAAGGTGCGCTCCTTAAAACCCAAACAGGGTCCGGTCCTCCTGGCTATCCTGTTCACTGCAGCTGTGCACAGCAAATTCGATCAAGGGACGGAGACCTTGCTTGGTGTTTGGCGAACTGGTTCCCACCAGCTCAAGGGAAGAAGATTCCTTGCAGGTCTTCTCTCTCGTCGAAGTTTGGAGATTCAGACCCGCAGCAGGGCTTCACCGGGAGGTTCAGTCGTGGTAGTGATCCTCTTCCTTCAGATTCTCTTCGGTTCTCTGGATCCAGTGGCGACTCTGCCTTCCAAATCCCATGTACCTGCTTTTTATGCAGTTTTCCCCCATTCACACAGCCTGGCTGTCAATCACACAGCAGGGTGGCTGTCCTGGCAGGACAGTCACCTAGCCAATCAAACAAGAGTGTGACTTGGGTTTCCAAGGGAACTCTGTGCAGGGGTCCTAAAACCCCTCCCTTACATCCTGTCTGCCCAGACTCTCAGGCGCCTGAGGAGGGCTTCTGTGCAGAAGTCCGCCAAAAGACGGCGAACAAAGGAACCAAACACGAGAAAGACCTTTACAAAAAGAAATCGCGAATAAACCCAGCCGGAACCAAATCAATGTAAATGGGGTCCAGCGGATTTAAGTTCGAGGCTACTAACTTATCCTAAAACAGTACCAAGGCTATTTACATAGACCACGGTAGGAAAAATATGGTAGATACCACTGCCACCAGCCAAATCTTAAACAAAGGGGAACTAAATAATGTTCCATGAGAGACAGACAAAAAGAGATAACTATTAACCCTTTCCAGTATTCTATAGAAGATAGTTTGCACTGGGTCTGTGAATTTAAAAAGACCAATAAAGTCAATGGCAACTTTACATGTTCTGGGAGACAGAAGTCAGTCCCAGAAAATGGAGTTTAAAGTGGGAAGTCTGAAAAAGACAACAACCCTGTGTCACTGCACTAAAGGTGCTGTGTGACACACTGTAAAAAGATGATGCCTCTGGAGTAGGTGAGGCTCCATAGTCTATGAACACAACAAATGTAAAACATACAGCAAAACACATGTAAGAGTGGGAAAAAAGGCTCACACTCTTACCAAGTGAAAAAAATAAATCCTAGAAATCCAGCAAAGCTGCTGAGGGACTCAGTAGGTAAGAGAAATAAGCCATTCTGCAGAATTATCTCTAACACCTGGCCTCCAGCTCTACCTTTCTTCTACCTGTACACGCAGAGATCAGCTCTCCATGATTCCAGTTTCCTGGGGAGCGCGATTGGAGCTGGTTCGGTGGTAATATATTTGGAAATGACGTCCTTGGCGATGCCTAAGAATGTATGAACAGCACAATACATGCACATGCTCTCCATATTGAGATTATATTAGGTCCACGGTCATTATGCAGAGGTAACAGTCAATTCCTTTGACTTGTTGTATATATTGTATAATAAGTATGTGTTATGTGACAGATATCAACCGAGATCCGCCCGTTCTCTTTCCATCTATATAAAACATACAAATAATCTGCCCTTGATTCTTTACAATCTGGCCGAGGAAAGCATTAAGCGCTAGAAATAAAACCTGCAGAAAATACTGACATATATAGCTGGGAATACGAAGGCCCTTAAGGGACCCATCAAGGAAAGTAAAATTAAGAGCCATCATAAAGGCGAAACCACCCACCTATAAAGAGAGTTTTATCGGCCCATTTGTGTGAAATGGTTGACTGTCATGATTAGCGTGCACCAGCGGCCCAATGAAAACGGGGAAGAGATGAAGTCCCAGTGGACATCCCCTTTAAGATCGCCAACCAATTGCAAATGATTCGCTGTGTGCATCGAATACAGCTGGGCCGGAAGGATGGATTGGGGCAACGCGGCGGTCCAGCCTGGGGTCAATACCAGGTCTGCACTTAGAGGCCGGAATCCAGCATTAAGCGTAGTATAAATGAGCATTTTGTTCTATACAATAGCTCGCTGGACTAGCGACTCCTGCTGGCAGCCTCCTGTAACTTGTAGTCACAGGTCTAGGTTGATAAATAACCACTATTGTCAAGCGCCAAGGGACAATTCAGTTTGTTAATTGTCTTAGTAAGATGGAAATGTTGCCTATATTTTAAGAGCAAAAAAAAAAGCCAGTTTGCTGTCGGGCACTGCAGGTCGTATGTCAATGCAGTGCCAGACACAGGAAAGGCATTTGCCTGGCACTGCTGCAGTGGTAACAACTGCCCATTGATGGAAGCGGCTGCAAAATGGTGCAAGTGCGTGGGCATATAATATAAGGGCATGGCAAATTCCTAATGCTTACACACAAGCCACAACTGTTGGCTTTGCCAATGCTTATTTTCGACAGGACATCAGTGAAAGACACGCGTAGTGCTTATAAATCGAGTGGCTGGAGGCAGACCTGGTTATGACGTTTTTATTACAACAGTAACACCTTTACAACTCCAATTAAGTCATTAACTTTCAGTTAATGACTTAATTGGAAAAACACTGGCAGGCACTTCGATCTCATTTTTGATCTCAATGCTTGGTAAAGCTACTGCAAAGAGAACCCAGGAGGATGTGTTTTGGGCAAGAAGGAGCAGGAAGTGGGCGGTTATGGTCGTAGTGATTAATATGACCATGGGCAATCAATGGGTGGATAAATAACCAAACACCTACAAGCTTTATATCCCTCCTCATATGCCATGTCTCCCTATCTGTACTCTAATGCAATCGGTTTGGCTTACAGCTGGCACTGAAGCTCTACATAACAGTCAAAACTAACAATGGAGTTTTTTTTATTTACAATTGTAATGAACATGTGATAAACAAGAGAATGTGAATCTGGAACACGGTGAGAGACCCTGAGGCCTTGTTGCACATATTTCAAGCCAGGGGTCTAAAACCTTTGGCTCTCCAGATTCTTTGGACTACAGTGTCCATCAGGCTGAGCCTTCATAGTTAATTATCAGGGATCATGGGATTCGTAGTACAAAACCTCGGAACACTAACAGGTTGCAGACCCATGTTCGACTTTCTTTTTTTTTAATTCTTTTTTTTGTATTCGGTTTAAAAAAGAAAAAAAACCTTTACAAAATGAGTAATTACTAGAAGTAATAAAACAAATTTACAACTACATAAAAAAGAGTTACAGGCATTGATATCAAGTCTTCTCCTGTAATAAAGCTTACACAACCACTTCGCATATCTTTCAGCATATATGTTGCACTTCCTTAATAAGACTCAGGTGTGGTTACTCTCATCCTGAACCAAAATATGCTATTTCCCCTTCTACGCCTAGTTGAAAAGTAAAAAATAATTAAACAAAGAACGGCTTTCACGTGACAGTGTTGCATCTTTTCAAACCATCTACCTTCAGATAATAATGTTGCATCTTTTCAAAACTTGCACAACAGTAGATGTTAAAGCAGTTTCATAACCAGAAATCATTCTGTCCCAAAAACACTCTGATATCACCCACTCCTCCCGATCCACGAATCTCCTGAAGAGAGCCAATCTCACACTCCAAGTGCCCTCACAATCCATTAAAAGATGTCTTAACGATTGATTAGAGGGAATAGCTTATGTTATACCGAGCTTGCAGGCTTCTTCCCCTTGATTTCGCTTGGCCAAGACTTCCCCAGTATGTATTAGGTTCAATGTTATTCTAAGAAAGTTGTTTCTGACCTGTCTATCTGGGAACTTCACCAAGTATTGCGAGAGACAACTCTGTTTTTTATCAACCAATAAAAATAGATTTGTAAGAACTGAATGCCTCAATCTTGCAATAGTTTCGATCCAGCCGTTCAGTTCCACTTCCCCCTTTACTTTCTAAGGATTTGTAAATAGTGTCTCTAAGTTTGAGTCAACCTTTGCTAGGGTCTCCTTGACTCTTGTTTCCAAATTAGCTAGACTCTTAGACCTTGAATATTCAAGGTGTACTTTGATCTCCCCATAAAGCGTGCATTTCCTTGCGGTAACGATCTCCCGATAAAGTGAGATCAGTTTCCAATTTGCCAAGCAGCCAAGTGATTTTAAACCTAGTTCAAATCTCAGATTCCAAGATGGAGTACTCATTGTGAGTCTGAGTACCTTCTTCCATAGGAGGCACTCCAATTTGCTCCAGTTTGCATTCCAGAGCCACGGCTTCGCCTCTAGGCCTTAAAAGATCACTGGGACCGTTTTTGCCATATAGAATTTAATCAGGGGAAGGATAGAAAATGTACAGTATTTGGCATTTCATTCTATCAGCTGGGGTATAATCTGTGAGATTTTCCCTACCATGTCCGACTCCACTTTGTGGATGGCTGGGGAAGTGTACATTTTGTAGCCCAAATAGGTTAATTCTTCCACCCGTAGGAGGATTTGACCATCCAAAACCCAATTTGTGTAGCATATCACTTTCTGTGGTGGCCTGAAGACTACAATCATGGACTTTATGGGGTTTATAGATAACCCATTCAACCTGGCTTATTTGCCCAGTTTAGTTAACAGGTGCTACAATCATATTGCCGTTTTATCCAGCAAAACAATGTCATCTGCATAGGCCAGCCAATTAATCCTTCTCCCGTTTAACTCCGGACTGGCCAATGCAGATGACTCCAGAAAGATGCCCATGTCTGCGAAGAACAGGTTCAAAAAGAGGGGGGCCCCCAAACACCCTTGCCTAACTCCTCTTGCCACTTTGATTAATTCAGATAAGTCCCCCTGATTGTCGAGGTGCACCCTCAATATGGTCTCCTTATGCAGTTCCACCAACATCACGAGCAACATCTCAGGAATCTCCCAACTTCATTTATCCCAGAGGAATGCTCTACCGACTTGGTCGAAGGCCTTCTATAGGTCGACCCAGGCCCCGTATAACGGGCCTCGCCTTTACCCATGGTGCATTCACTTGCCAGATTTGCGACTAGGCCATTCAAGGCAGTAGAGAGACCCCATCTGAAGCCTGTTTGGTAACGGGACAAGAGCAAGAAGTGAAGTAAGTGGGCACCACTGTGATACGTCCACGTGTCTCAAATGTTCGCTATTGTGAATAAAAGAATAAATATGTTCGGATAGTTTGTGTCAAAATGTTCAAAAAGGAGCTGGCTGAGACGAATTTGGAGACACCCAAACTCAAAGTACATGTGAGGCAGAAGACCAAGAGAGATACAGGGTAACACAGCCGCTCTCAAAGGAACCCAATCCGGGTGTGTAGGTGGTCCAAACTTTTCAAAATTGTATTCAAAGGTAGAAAAAAGGTATTTTTATGCTCGAAAAATGACAACATCGAGGTTCGGTTGTTTTTCAAGATGATTTTATCAACAAAAATTCTATCAAAGAAAATGAGTCTAATGAAATGAGAAGTCACTAATGCTTTTTAGTGAGGAAAAAATCGCTACATTCGTTTTTTCTATCAAACCAAAAATTGCCAATGCATTTCGGAATTACATTTCCTTCATCAGGGCAAGCCTGCAGGTAATGTATGCAAGTTCATAAATGCAATAGAAATAGAGAAAACGGTACATCATATTGTAAAATCATATAAATATCATATAATGTAAAGAACATACCATTCAGTTGTAGTTGCAGAAGTAGGTAGTTGAAATAGGCTAATGGGCAGAAATGGGGAAAAAGAAAACAATAAGCGTGGGGAGAGAAGGAGAGCAGCTGTACTTTCAAAAGCTGTAATAGTTCTTGCAACATCTGTTGGGAGACCTCTTGCTCTTTTTTTATTCAGGTTCAAAGAACCTTGCACTGATGAAATATCCAGGCCTTGTTTGACCACTTCTAATCTAACCTCTTTCATAGTTGGAATAATGATAGAGTTGGTGGCAGTGCCAAGCCCCACCATTGTTGATTCACATTTAGCTGTTTCATTGGTGAGATCAAGAAGTATCCCAGCTTGGGATTGGACCTCCGTTTTAAGAAGTTCGAAAACGGAAACCAATGAGTTCAGCACAAACTTCAGTGACGATAAAGTACGTTCATTGGTAAGTAAGTTATCAATTTTTCCATCCGCTGTCTGGGATGTCTTTCTATTTTCCATTCTCCTTTCTGGATCTGGACTAAGATCTCGTGGTTTAGTAAAGCATTCGCCTCCAGAAATCGAAATGTCAATAACATTCCCTTCCCTGGGGGTATTGGATTGATCCTTCATTCCCTCCAACGAGGTTTGTAGTATTTGTGGTAAAGACCAGGTGGATCTAACACCCCCTCAACATCATTTAGGCTTTTATTCCTTTTCTTGCCAAATAGATCTTTGAATTTTTTTTTGATCTTTTTTGTTGTGACTGTGTACTCTACGCCACACCTCCATAGTGTGCCAATGCAGATTGTATTTCCTTCCCAGGTGCTCCCTCTCCTATTTGGTGGGGGGGGATCTCAAACGTAGACCTGGGCCTGGGTTGTTATCATGGTGTTGTGCAAAACAGGGAATGTGTTGGCTACTACTGCTGGAGTACCAGGCACTGACAGGAGCTCTAAATATGACCCATCCCATTCGGGTGTCTTTGTTGAATCAAGAAGAGCCGTGCTACATAGTTTCATCATGTTGGTCCCACCTTTGTCACCACACAAGTGCAAAATGGTTTACTGCAAAGACACAGACTCTCAAGATTTGTGAAGCACGAAACATTGGCTTCCTTCTAGAAGCAAGGAATCCGTATGGTCGGCTGCCCAGTAAATCATTTCATCCTCCAAGACTTGCAATGTGCTGAACCCCAGACGGCTTCTTCCTGCCGAAAATACCACCGCAAGTAGTGGTTTCGTGCTTGCGTGAGGACAATTAGAATTCCAAATGACAGGAATCTTGTCCACCGGTAACTTGAAAAGCCCCCCGCCCCCAAAATATGGGGTGACCTTGGTAAATTCTTTCTGCAAGGAAGACAGAGACTCTACGTTTTTTATTAGCTAAAGGACTTCAATATCTTCCGTTATCTTTGCAGTGTAGTTGATGGTAAATTTGGTAAACAATAAATACTAGCGCGGGTGCGCTCAGAGAGATAATCAGAGTCTTAGGTCATAAGTCAGAAGTAGGTTGCAATTAACTGCCACTCAACTGTGTTGCAGCCCCCACTTCCATTTTTACCGTAGTCTTTCTGATCCCTGGCAATGCTCTCGTGGTTTGCCTCGGCTCCTTTGGACTCCTTTGGCTCCTGGGGCTCCTTGGGCTCCCGCGTTCTCCGTTTACAGCTGTTTCTTTGTACGACCCAAACGAGCAGGGAAATGTGATAGTTTGACAACTGCAGAAGATGGTTAAAAGTTGCAGAAGCCGTCCGACTCGACGGACCCGAAGACCAGAAGACTCTGCAGCTGACTCTGCAGCTGACTCTGTGGCCGCTCTGCGGCAGGAGACGGTTTTAGTATGCTGTTGTTGATGAAAACAGCAAGTGGACTGCCAATACACGCTGGAAGGCAGGTAACAGGATTCAGAGCAGGTAACACGATTCTGAGTCTACCAGAAGACTCTGCAGCCGACTTCCACTTTCTTTCTATGCACTACAACCACTGAAGAGATTCATTGCTCTGCAACCTGGCATGTTTTCTAGCAGCATCCTGCATCATTACAATGTTTTTTTGGGGGCTTCTGCAAATGCTTGGGTTATTGTTAAAGTTGCCTTTACTTCCTATGACCAGGGCAGGGCATTAATTGAGTGGAGAATGCAAGTCAAGTAAAACAGATTCCATCCATAGAGGCTTTATAAAGATAATCGCATTTTACATAGTACCTAAAAGGAACTGACTCTTGAATATCAAGCAGGATCTGTGTACATTGATTGATGCATTTAGATCTAGGTGGTAATAATTGGTCTTGTGTTTTACAGGAAGTGTTGCCCCAAGGATATAGGACCAACACCTTAAGATGTCCCTCTCCAGCCAGTTTCTAAACTCTGAAGGAGGTTTCTTTGCAGCCCGCGAGGTGACCTGTCAGGTTTTTTGTGTCTCAAACCTGATATTTTGCAAGACCAAAACAAATTACATTTACAAGCCAATAGATCCTAAAGTCAGAACCCAGATGGTGACAGGTATCAATAAATTAAGAAACTTACCCTAGTGCATGCAGGGAATGCAATGGTTGCTAAATGCTACCTTAAATTAGTTTGGGTTAATTATAACAGATATCTGGAAGACATAGAAATTCTGTTCATAATAACTGCTTATAATCCAATTTAGATGTGTATTAAAACTGAGAAATTGGGGTGTAACTTGGCAGCCCAGAGGATGTGAGTCTGATCGGCCCCCCCACTACTTCATGGATTCTAACCTCGGATCCAAACCTGGGGACCGAGATTCTTCACGATTGCTGAATGGGAAGCTGTGTGAACCTCCAGTGCACTGTTGAGTGAGGGCAAGAGTGTACCGATGGGCCTGAGGGTATGGCCGAGGAGTCCCATAAAGGAAGTAGGCCCGCAGGGTGGTGCAGGTAGCATAGCACCCGGTGAAACCAGTGTGGAACAGAGGTGAGGTGAGGAGAGAAGTTGCAGGGATGCCTGGGCATGGAAGGAGAGGTGCATGGACCTGCCGTGTAAAACACTGGTACCTGAAGTTCGGAGGGGACAGTCGCATTACGTGAACGTGATCGGAGGGAACCCATGTGGGACTGGCCTCTGATATTGGAGGAGGGACCAGCAATGCCTAGTGGGAAGCCAAGTTCAGTGGATAAACATGCAAAGATGGATACATTCACACAAAAGACCCACACATCAGCTGGAGACGGCTGCCAGGGATGTGAGCAGGGAAGAGGGTCAAGACGGGGCAATATTGGAAGCAAATATGGCACTCCGTACATCACTTGAGGTCAGAGTGGGGGAGGTATGGACGGCCGTCTCACTGCTTTGCCAGGATCTGTGTAACCTATCTGACCAGGTAAATGATTAAGGCAGGAATATAGTTATAATATCATAGACTACGGCAAATGCTACAGAGACATGTCAGAGAATTACAGCATCATACTAGACTCCTGATAGGCAAGGTTGAGGATGCAAAGGGCAGGTCATGGGAGAATAATGTCTGCATTGTGGGGCTGCCAGAAGGTGAAGAAGGGGAGAATGTAACAGAATATGTGGAAAATCTGTTTCTGCAGTTGGTGGGTCTTGGCAAACTGTCTCAAAGTTTTGCAGCTGACCTGGCCCATTGTGACCTAACAGGCCTCCTCCAGAGGCTCCCCCTTTTGTTACTATTGCCAGGATCCTGAACTATAAGGACAAGGAGCTGATACTTAGGCACACCGTGAAGGTGGCAAGATCTGTGGAGGTCATAGATACTTGGCGGTCTCCCTGGACTGTACGAGACAGGTTCAGGCAAACCGTAGGGCGTTCGAGGATGCTGAATACACCTTGAGGCAAGTAAAGATCTGTTTCATGCTCCTATTCCCTGCAAAACATAAGGTTCTTTATAAAGGACAGTCATTGTTTTTCAATGCACCAGAAGAGGACATGGTGTGGCTACAGCAACAGGGGATGGATACTCAAAGTCATGAGTTCACAGAGGAGAGTGAAAGCAACTATTCCATGAGATTGGGGAAGAGGCACAGACAGGTGAACGTGAAAAGGAGTAATGAATGGGAAGATGGAAAGGTGGAGAGGGATCGGAAGAAACTTGCACCGCCTAATGGGATACATAGCAGCGTCTCTAGGGGTCAGGAAAATGTTTCTGATGACCCATCTGACAAGGACGCTATACAGGGAGAGCTGCATGAAATGAGGATAGTGTATTGTGTTATTTAGTGAGTTCTGAGGTTTTTGAATGTATGGATACTACAAGTCATCAGCGATGACAATATTGAGAAAGCGGAAATGGTTGGATTTAGACAGCATGCATAGTAAAGGACCTGAATTTGGCCTATTGGAGGTTCTTGATCAGTGGTGTATGCCATGTACACCATGCCCACCATACACCGTGGTTTTAAGGACCATCTGTGATGCGTTTGGTGAGCTTCTGGGCACTGTGTGACCTGGTCCTTAACTGATGGCTTTTTGCTGTGCGGAATATAGTTGTTTCATTTTTGTTGTAGGAGTTGGGCTGCGGTGTGTGCTGAGATGGGGGAGAGGGCGGAAGGATGGGATGGGGGAGGGTGTTGAGGACTACATCTATGTTTTACAGGGCAGAGGTTGAAGGTGGGGGTTGCCCTTACTCAGGTTGAGGGATATGGCAGATCCTGAATATCACGGTGTTACTGAAGGGGCTGACAGGTTTGGCATTGTAATGGAAGGGAGGCTTAGATGTATGTGTTGGAATGTACGAGGATTGAATGTCTTAATTAAAAGATTCAGGGTCCGAGACTAATTTAAGAGATCGAAGGTAGACGCAGTGTATCTTCAGGAAACACATCTACAACCAGACACACTTTGTGCATTAATCAGAAAGTGAGGAGGACAGGGGTTTCCATCCATGTACTCCGCATACACTAGGAGGGTATTGATTTGGGTTGCTGGTAATGTCCCTTTGTGTGTACAGTGGGTGCTCTGTGACACAGAAGGAAGATATGCGATTGTACAAAGCTCCATTGAGGGAAGGGATGTGTGTCTCATCAACTACTATACACCCAATAGGTACATTGCTGACTTTTTCCCTGAGATCTTGGGTAGATGCAGTGAATACAGAAAGTCTGTTTGACTATGGGGGAGTGGCTCTAATTGCATACTCTATCTGCTGTTGGATAGGTCTATACAGCGTGTTGCTTGATCAAGGGCTTTGCGATCCCAAGAGACAGTATGCGGGCCTTTGGTTTGGTGGATGAGAAGAGGGTAAAACGCCCAATGGAACAGTGCTACTCCTTTTACTCCTCCTTCCATGGTGTGTACACTATGATTGATCACTTCTTTGTGATTAAGGAGGATTTACAGGTTTACGGGGGTGTCACTTATTTGGGGAGAACAATGTCAAACAATGTCGAACCATTCACTGGTACTGATCTTACTAAAAATGCAGAGCACTAGGATGAGCAAACCGCTGTGGCGATTTAGGGTGGAAGGGCTGCACAATAGGACCTTTGAAGACATGACAAACAGCCAGTAATGTGGGAGTGGAATGGTAGGCGTTCTAGGTGGTAATACACAGGCTATGCCTATCGGCTACCTGTGGGGTCAGGTCCACATTGAAAAGGTCTCTTGAGAAAATCGAGAAAGATATACTGTTGATAAAAGGAGAGGGGGGAGTCTCAACAGGGAAGTAGACAGTGCTTGGCGCACTACAAGTGCAGTGTGCAGAGTAATGGGAAGCAACGGGGAAACATGATTTTGATACTTATGTGGAGAATCAGCATAGAGAGAGAGCTAAGTCTGGTAGACTATTGGAAACGATTATATGAAGTGAGCGACCAGACACCCATTTTGTTATTAACAAACCGGGAGGGAGTTGATGTGTACACTTAACTGTAAATACATAAGGCTTTTATGGGGCCTGGTATGAGAAGGGCTCAAAAACTGGGGGACAAGAGGTAGAAGACACGCTTAGTCTGATATGCCAAGCCTAACGAGGACGTAGGTGGCGGAACTGGATGGACCCATTATGTTGATGGAAATTGAGGCTGTTCTAGAGGGGCTTCTCCAGGAGAAGACTCTGGGCCTGAATGGACTTAAGTCAGAATACTTCAAGGCATTTTGAGCAACTTTGGGTCGTAAACTGTTGGGGGTTTTCCGGCATGCTTTTGAGATTGTCTCTTTACCCTCATCGATGCAAGAGACACTGTTGGTGCCGGTGCCCAAACAGGGTCAGGATACTAGGGAAATGGGTCTGTATCACCCTTTGTCAATGTTGAATATGGATGTGAAGATCCTCAGTGCACTGATAGCAGTTAGACTGCAGACAGTAGTGAAAAGTTTGGTGCACCAGTATCAGGCGGGTTTTATGTTGGGGAGAAACACGTTGCATAACCTATGGAGGCCACATCATGTTATAGCATATACACGGGTACATGACAATCCGTGTGTGATGGTGTCCTAAAATGCCAAATAATCTTTCGACTGTGCGATGGGAATACATGTGGTCTTTGTTATGTAAGTTCCAATTTGGCCCCAATATTTTAAGATGGATCAAGTTGCTGTACACCTTGGTCACAGCGGGAGTGCGGATAGGGAAAGTGGTCTAGAATAGTTGGATAGTGGGGAAAGGTACGAGATATGGGTGTCCCCTATCTTGTTTGTGCTGGTTTTAGAGCCACTGTCATCTATACATAGGTGGGACATGGCAGAGAGGCTATTTTGATAGATGGCGGCGCACATGTTGTGTCTATGTATGCAGATGACATGATTATGTACATACAAAACCCAGAGACGCATGTACCCATATTGCTGGAAGTATTAGACAACTTTGGAGGGACTCTCAGGGATAAAGATCAACAAGTCTGAATCATGTATATTCCCATTGGGCTCTACGGCGTCTCTCCCCCCACAGACCTAATTTCTTATCTCTGAGATGGGAACAGGAAACGTTCACGTATCTGGGTATTAAAATACATAAACTATGGTGAGACGCATGTCAATAATACTATATGTGCCATTGCAGGGATAAAGAAGTCGATAGAATTTTGGAACAAATTGCTTCTGTCACTTATAGGCAGGGTGGCATTGGAGAAGATGGTAGTACTTCCCAGACTGTTATATTAGATAAAGCTAGACAAAATATCATTAAAGCCAGACAAACATTGAACCAGATAACAGTGCCCAAAGCGGACAGCAGCTGTCCTGGACATGAGACTTTCACGTTTGACTTCATTACTGAAGCAGGGCTATTAGAAGTTCTAGGTCACATGAAACCAACGTCCTGTGCAGAAAATGTGCTACCCCCTAACATTATCCTCCAATATAAGGAACTTTTTGCTCCTATCCTACTGAAAATAGTTAATGCTTCCTTCAAGGAGGGCTTAGTTCCTAAACAGCTAAAGAAGGTTACTATCTCCCCACTGGTTAAAAAAGTTGGATTAGACCCCAAGGACACAGCCAATCTCCATCCTATTACTAACTCCAACTTTGTTCTTAAAATCTTGGATAGAATAGCTACACAGCAGTTGCAGAATTATGTGGAAAAACATTCGACCCTACACCAACAACAGTCTGGTTTCAGAGCCTCACATAGCACGGAGACGGCTATGTTGGATCTTCAGAATCACATGTTGAGTCTGGCGGATAAGGGTAAATTAGGGATCTTAATGCTGCTGGACCTAAGTGTGGCTTTTGACTTGGTTGATCACCAACTCCTAATCAAAGCACTGAGAGATAACGTTGGTTGCTCCGAAATGGCAACAAAGTGGCTGGTCTCTTTTCTTTCTGACCGTCAAGCCAGAGTACATTGGGGAAATAGTTTCTCCGACCCTAGCTCCATCATTTTCGGCGTACCCCAGGGTGCCAGTCTATCGCCCCTGCTCTTTAACATCTATATGCGTACTTTGTGCAACATCCTGGTAGAAACTGGAGTCATTTTTACAAACTACGCAGATGACACGCAGATCATACTAGAGCTAGAGGGTAGTCATAGTGCAGACAGCGTCAAGATCGGAAAAGTTTATAGTGTGATCAATGAATGGATGCAGTCTAACTGGATGTGTCTTAATGACACCAAAACCGAACTTATGTTGTTTGGGTCCAGCCGCCTGCTAGCTAAACTTGGGGCGGAATATGAGTTCTTTCAGATCAAGGAGGCTATAATCCAAGTAATCACTCAGGTTAAAACCCTTGGTATGATGGTGAACTCTGCCGTCAACTCCGAAGCACAGACTAATTACCTACTAAAAAACACAGCATATTACTTACGGCTCAAGAAGGCCATTAGGCCTTTTCTGAATGAATGCAATATGGCTACTATTGCTAGAGCCATTGTGTTATCGAGACTCGACTATGGTAATGCCCTTCTGATCGGGGCATCTGTCAAGGACCTAGCTAGATGTCAAGTCATACAGAATGACGCTGTTAGGCTTGTAAAACGTCTCAGGAGAAGAGACCACGTAACCATGGATAGAATATCTATTCACTGGCTCAGAGTAGAGGAGAGAATAATGTTTACATTTCTGACTTTGGTGCATAAATGCCTTTATGGTAAAACCCAGAGCTACCTTAAGAATAGTTTGGTTCTATACACCCCGCAAAGACAGCTTCGCTCTGAAGGTAAGAGCCTTCTAACTATACCCAAGTACAAGCTTAAGTCTGGCATGGGCAGATCCTTTGTGGTGCTGGCAGCCCAGTTGTGGAACACACTACCAGTGACATTGAGAATGGAAAGCAGCCACTCTATGTTTAGCACACGTCTGAAGACCCATCTTTTCAGATAAGTTAGGAGCTCTCAGCCACCCCCTATGCTGCCTATTAAGTCTTAGATTTATGAGGCCCGCCTGTTCATTTAGTTTGTGTTTGTCTTGTCAGAGCGCCCTGATGCCTGCGGGCTACCGGCGCTATATAAGATGAAATACATACATACATACATTATTTCGTAAATGTGCTGTATGAAATCTTGAAGAGCACTTTCGCAGATTAGATGGCATTATAAGAGGTGTAGTGTCGGTGACAGGAAGGAAAAGGGTTGCCCCTTAAGACTTTGCAGAGACCTTATATGGAGGCTTACTACTTGGTGGCACAACTGCAATTTGTGGCGCAGAATTTGGTGGATGAGGAAATTCTGGATTGGAGAATTTTGGATGAATTGGTGAAACCCTATAATGTTAAAGAGATACTGTGGCTTTCTGAGATGGTTGAAAGGGAACTGTAGCTGATACGACAGGGTAGAAGGGTATGGGAAGGGGCGAACCCTTGGATGGGCTGCATGAGACCTTACTCCCCACTTATTCCACTATGCATGGACACAGAGCATCTGGGTGCTGCGTGAAGGGTGCGATTAAAGGTGTGGGCTACGATGGGGTTGGCAGTCTGGAGAGAAATGTTTGAAGGTGGGCACCTAAGGCCCTTTCTGGATTTAAGGCCTTTCCGGAGCTTCATGTATTCTGGAGACGGATGATAGACAAACTCTGGGGAATGGGGGCCTCCTGGATGGATGACTCCCTTTGATATATCTCCTAGGGCAGTTCCCTAAAAATAAGTCGACGAAACAACTTAACAAAATGGTCGACCTAGCAAAATGGTGGATAGCCATGGCATGGTAAGCCCTAAGGTTAATAGACTGAGCGAGGGACCTGGCTAAGCGGGTAACAGCAAAACTTGACGCACTGATTAAGATTGAAAGTATGTACATCGAGTTGGCAATGATGAATGGGACAGAATGGGCAACAATGTTGAATCGGTTGCTGTACTGTACCCCTCGGATGAGAAACCCTTGTGAGACTGAGGCAGAGGTCTCTTAATGTGCAGAGGGCTATGGTCTTTAGGGGGGGTGTTGGGGAATGAACCTGCACACTCTTTGGAATTCTCGTGGGCGACACGTGGTTGGGAATTTGTTGGGCTGGGGGAGGGGAATTGGGAAATGTGGGTGGGTTGTTTCTGTATGTAGATTCAGATGATTTTGTCTGATGATTATGGTTTGCTAATATTGGTACAAGACTGTCAAAACAATAAAGACATTAAAACAAAAAATATTGATGTTGGTTAAAAATGATTTGGAAAGGTGGAAAAAATCAAAAAGCAGCTGTGTTGTCTCAACAAGATTCTCAAAGTACGCCAAAAGTGGATTCCTTGTCCACAAATGGCGGCGAAGTGCACTGCGGTAGTTCACGAGTAAACAGAACGCACGCAATGTAAAGCGTCTCTTTCTGATGTTGACTGTAATTGGCTAAAGAGGCTATTATTGGAGCAGCCGAGGGTGCACATGGCATAAACTGGCAGCCTGGCACGTGGGGGAATGGGGGGTGCCTTACATATAGTGCAGGTATCATGCTAACTATGGAATTATAGGCGAATGCGAAGCTACTTTTTACATCACCTGTGACGCTAATGTTACCTGGTACATGAAGGCATTATTGAGGAGTTCAAGGATTACTTAGCACTTGTACAGCATAGGATGCCATTGTTTGGGCATTCGAGGCTGTTCTTGACAAAGGGCAGCTAAAAGATATTGGCTTTGTCAATGTTTGATTGATTTCTGTCATCATTGTTACTCTTTCTTCCTAAACTGTGCATCCCGTTGCATCCTTCACCGAAGAAGCCACAGATATATTCTTGACGACTTCTGTATCGTGGGTTTTGAATCCTCGTGAACCCCATTAGTGAAAGAGAATCTGTGCTGTGCTGCCCTTTGCCATGTGTGCCGTTTTGTTTCATTGTTTTGTACACTGATGAGTATTTGTACATCCGTTTTTAGATTGTGAGTGCTTATACTATTTTTATTCTCTTTCCATAACCCTTGAACAAAAAGTATGAAAGTTCACTGCAAGTTCACTGAAGGTCACCGCCATACACAAGGATTCATCCATCCTGTGGAAGCCCCTACCCACTTCACCTTCTGTTTGAAGATGACACGCTGAGACTACACATAGGGTTAAAAAAAAAAAAACAATGTTCCATGACTGCCTACAGAGCACCCGTACACTCAAGACCCAAAGACTTCCATCATCTCTGATCAGCCAGTTCCATCTGCACTAAAGTTTCTGGTATTCACATGCCCGGAATGGACAGTCATCCGCCATCCGTCGACCATCATCTTTAGATGGTGAAGCGCTTTGATGCAGTTGTAAGGCGCTTTGATTATTAACAGAACCCCCACAATAGTCCATTAATTAGGTCCATCACTGCTTTAAAATGTTTGTTCCCCTGAGGCAGCAGTAGTAATTCACTTGTGTTCAAGAGCTTTGTTAAATATACATTGGATCCAGATATATCAGTCACATCACCAGTCTGGCCCAGGGTGCCAATCAATCACAGTCTGTTCCTCCTTGACCACTTCCTTAAATGTTCCCAATCCTCTTACAGCTTCTGGCAAGCTCTTCTCCTGGGACCTATATTATTATTTTTATTATTATCATGGTATTTATTGAGAGCTTCGAGAAGCAACAGAGCGCTTTACAGAGGTATACAATACAGATACAAAACGGAGCGCTTTACAGAGTTCTACAACAGTGCAGATGCATAATGGAGCACTTTTGAGAGGTAACAACAGAACAGATATGCAGCGGGGGGATGGGGAAGGATACAGAGAGGCACAGAGGAGAGGTACAGCTGTACATGGTGGCAAGGAGGAGAGGAGCTGGCAGCGTTTAGTGAGTCAGATGGAATGAGGACGACGTGATGACCTAGCTGTTGAGGAGGAGACACACCTTGAAGAGGTGGGTCTTGAGTTATTTTCTGAATTATCTGATGCTGATGGGGAGGGGGTTCCATAGTCTTGGGGCATAGACAGAGAAGGCTTGTTTTCTGGTACTTTCCTTTCTGCAGCAACGAATTTCAAGTCTGCACATGTTCTGACTTCTGGTGGTACGCTGTCCGCAAGAGATGCTGAGTTTCTCCGCAAGGTAGCTGGGTAGCATTTATTAGAGTGGCATGTGTATGCACTCTCAGCTCCACCTCTGCGCTTCCAGTAGCTGCTTCTTCAATTGTCTCCCAAGGATCTCCGTCCTCACCAAGAAGAGAGCTCATAAACAAGCCCGCATCTCTGCGGCATCTAACACCTCGGCTGAACTC
The DNA here is from genome assembly GCF_040938575.1 of Ambystoma mexicanum. Taxonomy (NCBI): domain Eukaryota; kingdom Metazoa; phylum Chordata; class Amphibia; order Caudata; family Ambystomatidae; genus Ambystoma; species Ambystoma mexicanum. Next base: position 642,087,523 of record NC_090921.1, read on the forward strand.
TTTAAAATCTGCAAGGAACTGGCCAATCCTGCCGCAGTCTCTACCTCTCCTGTCCCTTCCCAGGCCCTCTGTACGCCACTGGCTTTTCACTTCATTTAAAAATCTCAGGACATCCTGTCCTCATTCTCCTCCAATCGCCTCCCTCCCACTGTTCCCTGCTCTTCCTCTGGCCCTTCTGCAGCCACCCCCCCTCCTTCTCTGCCTTTGCCCTTTTCTCTGCAGACAAGGTTTCTAGACAAGTCCAATCTATGAAAGTCTCGTCGAAATAGGTTCACCCATGTTCCTCCAAAACTATCAAGGACCACATTGACTCCCTGGCTCCTGCCCTGGCTGATTTCTGCAGTCACTATTTTGCCACTGGAGTCTTCCCATCCACCCTGAAGCACTCCCTTGTGCACCCTCTTCTTAAGAAACCCTCTGCTGGCACTTCGTGCCCAGCTAACTATCACCCAATCTCCATCACTCCCTTCCTGGGCAAGCTCCTGGAGAAATTGGCCATCTCCCAGCTTAATCTCCACACTGAATCTGTTGGTTGTCTTCATGACCATCAGTCTGGCTTTCGAGCTGCCAGAAGCACAGAAACTGCTCTCCTGAACATCCGTGAAGACCTGCTCTCCAAACTTGACACTAACACCCCTTGCGTCCTCATTTTGCTTGATCTCTCTTCTGCCTTTAACACTCTCAACCATGCCATCCTGCTCAACCGTCTCTGTGATAACCTGGGTATCACTGGTCAGGCTCTGGCTTGGCTGACTTCTTTCCTCTCTGACCGACCCTCCCAGGTCCAACTTGGGTCCTTCCTCTCCGCTATCTTTTTCTCTACCTGTGGTGTCCCCCAGGGGTCTAACCTCTCTCCCTGGCTGTTCAACCAATACCTTACACTCCTTGCCCACTGCATCGCTGCTCTCTGCCCCAACTTTCACTGCTATGCAGATGACACCCAGCTTATTTTTAGGCTACCCTCGGCCTCCTCCTCTCCCTTCCTTATCTCTGACTGTCTGTCTGCTAGCCAGAAGTGGTGTGCCGCCAATGGCCTCTGCCTTAATTCCAGTAAGACTGAGATTCTCCTCATCAGCACACTGGCTCCCTCCTTCCCGTAGCTCTCTGGCCGGCCAGCCTCTTTCTACATCTGCCTGCTTCTACTCTCCGCCCTCTGCAGCTTATTCAGAACAGAACTGCGAGACTTGTCCTTGGCCTCAAGCCCAGGGATCCTATCTCTCCAGGACTGAAATCTCTGCACTGGCTCCCATTGACGGCGAGGATTAAGTTCAAAACCCTCTGCATCATCCACAAGGCCTTCTGAGGCTTTGGACCTCAATACCTTCAGCTCTCTCTTCCTAAATATCTTCCTTATCAAGCTCTTCGCTCATCCGCCTCCAACTTCCTCAAGGTCATTCATTTCTCCAAGCAACGAGTTGGTGGTAGATCGCTTTCCTCGGCTGGTGCCTCCCTCTGGAACAGCCTCCCTTCCTCCCTTAAACTTGAGGAGAACCATGTCCGGTTCCGGAAGCACCTCAAAACCTTTTTCTTTGCTTTTGCTTTTTCTCCTCCTCTCCTCTGCTAACCCCCTAACAGAAACTAGAACTGCACTTGCTACCTTGACACCCTCTGATCTCGGCACCACCTGCACTACCCACCTGGCAACCCCTGGACTTGGGGACTGTTTCTGTATCGCTACAGTCCCCCTCCCAGTCCTTGACACCTGTAGTCTGCACTTATCTTTGCACTTGCCACATGCTGGCTGCTACTTACTTATTGTTCTTATCTTTGCCATGTGCTGCACTGTCCCTGCCCCCTTCCCACTCACTTGCGCGATCTGAAGGACACCTGGACTAGTAGGATAGTTGTCCGTCCTCCCTTTGTTCCCCTCCCTTGCCTCATCGTGCCTTGAAACACTTGTGTATAGGCACGTTATAAATGCCATATCATATCATATCATCACACTCATCTCTCACTGGTGTCTCGAACTCAGTGACCAGGATGTAGCAGGGGAATCGATATAACACACTTGGTGGGAGACCGGTGTAGGCAGGCCTAGCAATACATTTTCCTTACTTTTCAAATAATGTACCCACTACTTACCAGTCTCCTTTAACCACTGCTTACCTGAGTATCCGTATCATCCTTGTTGTGCCTCTGTAGGCGAGGGAGATGTTCAGGGAAGGCAATGGTTTGGATTCCCCAATCCAACTAAGAAGAAACAGGAGGTTATAAGAAATATATACCAAAGACAAGGAAAACCAGACACAGGAATGGTGGTGTACAGGTTTAGTAATTTATTTGCATACGGATGTCTTGCATACGCACAACAGATTTTAAGATTGTATGTAAAAAGAGGAATCACAACGAACACTATACAATAATAACACTATTCCTACGTATCTGTACAGAAAACTAAAAGTGTCCTTTAAAGACATGAAGTCATTAAAAAAATATAAGAAAAGTCCATTTGAAGTGTGCTTTAAAAAGTATATAGAAACACCTTACTTGGGGGACAGCCCGGCCAGAGTTGCCTCAAGGTGCTTTGTCCTCCAGCTAAGGGGTTCTGGTGCTCCTGGAGGGTGCAGCAGGGCAGGCAGGACAGCAGCAGTGTGCAGGGATCCCCAAAGTTGCTTTAAAGCCGCGCTGCATATGCCAGATGGAGCCCGGCATTGATTGCAGCAGCAGTAGGGATCCCAGTCACTTAGCAGCGGCCAGGTGAGTCCAGGACTCAATGCGCCTGCCTTGGCAGCATGCCTTGGCAGCGGGCGGGCCCAACTCCCCTCCCTCTCAAGGCTAGTGCCATGTCTGTCAGCAGCAGAAGATACACGCTCCCCATTGTCACAGGGAGTGTAACGCCAGTGAGCCAGGCTGCAGCAGTGAACAAAGTGCAGCACCCCTCCAGGCAACGAGGCGCTCATCTCAGGGAGGATCAACCAGGTACTGTTTCATTTGGTGTGGCGCTTAGCGGAGCACGAGCTCGACCCTCCGTTGTGAGGGTCGGGCTTTTTTTCTAACTGTCCTAACGCAGCACTGCTCACTCTGCACCCAACATCCTTTTTATTCTGTTTGAAGGGTCGCTTGCACAGGTCTCGGGCCGGGTATACTTCATTTGTTTTCTCTTTCTTACTTTTCTACCCCCCAACCCAACAGGGCGTTATAAGGAGTTAACATTTAATTGTTTTTACAGTATATAATCATGCATGTCGCCAAGATACCACATCACATCTGCAATAGAATTAATATGATCTTGACTGTTAAATCTGCCCTGGAAGACCTGCATTGAAAGAGCTCTGTTATATCTTTTCTCTGCTCTACAAGGCATTTTCACAGCATGTTGTGACTTTCTATCTGTATGGTGTCCCTTCCATATGTATTTCCTTGGAATGCCAACAGGACCTACAAGGACATATGAGGGTTGGGCAGACAGAAGCCATGGGGCTCGCACCAGCAAGTTTGACTTTTTTCTTCCCTAAGACTATTCTGACCCAGGAACCTAGGGTATTGTCCCTGTGCACCTCGTTTAGGCCCCCCTCATACATTCAGCACAATGTAAGCCACCTGCTCGTACAATAATGGGGGACACTTCCATTGCTCGCATGCACACTAGCAGTTTCATCAGCAGTGGCAGAGGTGAGGTTGTTGTGCGAGACACTTGGCTTCCATTTTGTCCAGCCTCAACTCCATCTTTGGACTAGACCTCACTGCGAAAATACGAAAAGGTCTCTCTCCTATCTGCTGCGCCGTGCACACCGCGCTCCTAGCCCCCACCTTTTCTCTCTCTGTCTGAAAGGTTTGCAGCTCAAGTTCTCACAGATGAACTGGAGATAATTGAAACAAATACCCCAATGTAGCATTTCACTCTTCCTCTGAGATCACTGTCCTGTGTGTGAACTGGCCTGAAACATCCCATCCGTCTCCACAAACCTGTCCGTGCCCTCTGTCTCTCGCTGTTGGAAAATTACTGCCACTATAACCCAGTGCCCTCACAAGGTATTCTCTTGATGTAACAGATGTGTGACCCTCCAGAGTGGCCCACCCCATTGTGCACCCAACTAACATCAGACCTCTGTCACAGTATATTGCACCCTAGAACTAACAAATGTCAGAATGCCTCATAGTCTCTTTTGATCTGCTCGGACCCACCCCACCATCGATGTTATCTCACTGGCCAGGACCTTAAGCCTAAGGCTTCATACAAGCCCCAATGAATGATGCTGTGATTTTATGTATACAATTTATAGGTTTATGATAATGGACTCAAAGGATTTGCAGTGATTATTATTTAGTGCATGCCAAATAGTAGTATTTCATTTTAGCTTAGTTAGGGTCCGCTGCGACCTGACCCTCACCCCTCCTGGACATAATCATGCATGTCGCCAAGATACCACATCACATCTGCAATAGAATTAATATGATCTTGACTGTTAAATCTGCCCTGGAAGACCTGCATTGAAAGAGCTCTGTTATATCTTTTCTCTGCTCTACAAGGCATTTTCACAGCATGTTATGACTTTCTATCTGTATAGTGTCCCTTCCATATTTGTTTCCTTGGAATGCCAACAGGAATTCTAAGAACATATAAGGGTTGGGCAGACCCAAACCATGGAGCTCCTACCAGCAAGTTTGACATTTTTCTTCCCTAAGGCTGACCCAGGAACCTAGAGTAGTTTCCCTGTGCACCTGGGTCTTGGTGCCATTTTATTATTGGACTTTACCCATGCCCTGAGAGGACAACCTGGATGCTAGGCCAGAGCATGCTGGGCCTGAGACATACTATCTGGCGCATCCTCTTAAACTCCCCCCCCTCACCTCGAGCGACTTGGATGGCTGAAATGGATACCTTAAGTTATACAGAGGCACAGATTCAGGAAGCTATTAGCGGCTCGACTATTTTTTATGATATACCCCAAGCAGAATACACAGAACATTTGATAACACCTGAAACATTATTGAGAGCAAAGAAAAAGGGTTTCCGTACAGAATTGTATGGTCATTTGCTTAAAGAATATTTAAAATCCAGCATCATCCCTCTATGGTTGGAAATTCGTGTTCTTCCAGCAGTCTTCTTGGAAGACGAAGAGTTTAAAATCTGCTTAAGTCAGATCTCAACTAAATGTAGTCGGGACCTGATGTTATTAACGATCAATACATCAGAACGATTGGCAACAAAACAAAGCAAGAATTGTAGGTGCAGGAAGTGAGTTCTTTGGCTGTGGGCAGTCTATTGGAAGCCAAAAACCAATTGGATTCAATTCATTTAGAATGGGATCATTTTTAAAAAATTCAACTTGCTAAAAAAAGCTAACGAACTAAAAACAGACGTTGCGTCCTTTGCTAAAGAGAAGGTATATTCCTATCTCGTAAAAGATTATAAAGCACCCAATTGGATCTATAGGTTCCAAAACAGGCCCAATAACAACAAACGTTAACATTCTCTGATACAAATTCCTCTGGGAGTGATCCTAGCAATCCAACACGTGGGCAAAATAGCAGTAATAGAGGCCAGAATGATTTAGACTGTGGTGGGCCAAGAGGCAGACGCCCACCAAACAGAGGCAACGGTCACCCGGTAGGACAACAACAAACATTCCATACCAGATAACGAGGGTACCCTCGATAACATACAGTGCAACAGCAGTGTTTAATTTATCAAAACATGGCCTCACTCCCACAGAAGAATAAGTCTTAAGGAATGAGTTAAGCATTGTGCCATCAGCAGTCAAACCCTATTAACAATCTAGAGATTGAATTAAGGAGGTTCTTCAGTACCATCAGCCTCAGGGCCTTCTTTATGGAAAAACCAGACAAACTTGATCAATCCTTAAGAGGTTTAAAACCGTAGTCTTCCTTTACACCAGGAATTAACGAAGGACCGCCAGAGATTGTGACCTTTGAAAGGATGGTCCTGAAAGCTTTACCAGGAATTTTGAACCAACCCCGAACATCTCAACATAAACAAAACTTATCAGCAGAAGAAAACCAAGCCTTAAGAGCATTGGCGGGTAATAAAAATATAGTCATCAAGTCCGTTGATAAGGGGGGAGGAATAGTGGTGATGGATAGACAAGGATACGAAAAGATGGTATATTCCTTAATTAACAACACGAGCAACCATGAAAAGATCTGCATTTATCCAATGTATAATCTTATGATAACCTTGCAAGAGTTATGTACTCAGGGTATAGAGGATGGGTTCTTAACATCTGAGGAGGCATGTTTCTTAACTCCTAGAGAGTGCAGCATACCCACAATATATGCACTGCCTAAAGTGCATAAAGATAGTGCAGATCCCCCGGGGAGACCCATTATTTCATTGTGTGGCTCGATTTTGGAGCCAGTTGGGAAATATATTGAGAAAGTTATTCACACACTAGCTGAGGACGCTCCATCGTTCTTAAAAGATACTATGGCTACCATCAACCACTATGAGGGATTGATAATAGAGGGTGATTGTAACCTTTTGGTCACATTAGACATCACCGCCCTCTATACAAATATTCCCCAAAATGAAGCACTGGCCAGTATCAAGCAGAGGCTGAACAGTCACCCAATACCAACACAATTTGTATTAAATCTACTAGAGATTGCTTTATGTAACAACCTTTTTCAATTTCTAAAGGATATCTACATTCAAAAACATGGTACCGCCATGGGGGCAGTGTTTGCCCCTAGTCTTGCAAACATCTATATGGCGCTATTTGAAGATCAGTTTGTGTATAGCAACAACCCATGCGGTGAGTATGTCACACATTGGAAACAATATATCGATTAGGGGTCCACCGCAGAATACCGAATAGTTCACTGAAATATTCTGCCGAATAGTAACCGAATAGTAGATTACTAATGGGAATGTGTTGTGCAGGCTCTTATGTTGCTGCAAGGCTCAGCATCCTCCCAGGCAGAGCAATTCTTTTTTGATGTCTTTGCAAGCCTATTGGCAGGTTGTGAACCCTGAAAGGCCACTGCCTGTTTCCTCTGTAGTCGGCCTTCAAAGGACACGCACAAAGCATTGGTCAGGCACTTAGTGGAGTTTTCTCTTTTCATAAGGTGGCTCCCAGGACCAGCCAGGGGCTCCAGCCAGAAGACAGCCATGGCTGCCACTCATGTCTCTGTGGGACCAGCATTGAAGGCACTCAAGCAGAAAGGTGCTGCTTGCGTGAGGGACATGTGGCCAGAGAAGCTCGGTAGGGCATGTGCCTTGCATACTGCGGCAGGCGGAGATGCCACCCCAAGCAAGGTGTCTCTGTGAGGACAGTGCCCAGCCTTTTATTCTTGGACCCCCTTTGCTCCCTCTGGGCCACTGTGTTATGGAACATTCCAGCAATGGAATGAGAGATGAAGAACCCAGAAGAGCTGTTCACGTATTCTGCAAACATCTGGCACTAAGGCCAACACGGACCAGTCAGCGCATGGGTAAAGGGGCATACCTTGGCACCCACCTCAGCAAGCTGGCACTCTCGGCTAAAGCATCTGGCTATTCCAGGGTGTGATGGAACTGAGAAAGGTTCTTTAACATTGGTCCTTTTCTATCCGCTGACAACAGGCCATGGCTATGACCAACACCCTTATAAAAATAAAATCCTAACCCTTGTTATAGCCTCTGGATGGCATATGTCGGGAAGTAGTGATGGCACCGGGTGCCCAGCAGCCGTTTCCCGCTCCATAGTCATGTGAGGTCAGCTCGACCTTTTTAGAGTGTGGCTTGCCAGCTGTTGGGATTCTATGCAAAGGGACGTGTCTTGCCATCCTACTAAAGTGGCTAAATGTTACTATAGTGCCACGTGTGGTGCTGGACATCATGCAGGCTTCTTGACGCTAATGCTTTTCCTATCCGTCTTGCCACTCCCAAATAAAAGAAACATTTTTTGTGTGTGTTCCCTGGTCTTTCTGCGGGTGAGTGTATGGACGAGTTCAGAGCCTGTGGTCCCTTTCAAGAGTTAAGTCTCTTGTTTACACACCATCAGCAGACACAAGAAACCTTTGTGGTAAATGGCAAACGGGGCCCTCACGCAACAGTCTCATGGGAAGGGGGGGATACGGAAGACTGGAGGGAGCTGTTCAGCGCCGATGGATGAAAGTGCCCGTATCCGCCCCCATTCCGTGATTTACAGTTCAATAGAATGCAAAACTCTCAGTGTGTGGGAGGATTCCATAATCAAGGTGAATGCTAAAGTATTCTTCAGGAGGAAAGGTTGAGTGAGAGCAAAGGGCTTTACTATTAGGCACACAGCAGGTGGTGCATGGCTAATGGTTTCTGTGGTACAGGGTTTCAGGGCCGAATTGTTTCTTTAGTGATGCGTAAACTACATTTAATTGTAGAAGTGGCTTGGAGAAGGCCATGCAATTAAGGTATTCCATATACTGTTTTTCAGGATATGCAATGGATAATGCCTACCAATCCGCTGATCAAGAAGACATGCATTAGTTTCTACCATGCACGAAAATCAGCGTTGAATTGTTGATGAAAGGCAATAGACATGAGCAACTGCTCAGGAATAATGCACCCAACATCCTATACGAATATTAAATAACGATGGGTGCATTGCGTGTTCCTGACTGCATTGCTCCTTCTTATGTGCAGTTTTTGTCAAAATCAAAAAGCCTCTTGCAATAACATCTGAATCCTTAAGGATGAGCTCCCCTCCATTCAAAAAGTAAGGCAATTGCACCACCTTGTGGATGGCAGAAAATGTTTCCGTCCGATAACACAGCACATGGAATGAGGCCAACCAAGAACAAGGGGTGTAAGCAACTTCGGCTTCGAGTAATATTCCAGTAACTATTCTGCCGAAAGCCAAGTAGCTGATTTCAGCCGAACTTCAGCAGAATAGTTACTCAAAACCGGAATTCGGTACACCCCGAATATCGATGACATATTCTTTTATTTGGAAAGGTTCGGAAGAACAACTAAAGACCTTTCTGCTGTGGTTGAATGAGCGCATTGGGACACCACGCAGTTACCAATCTTGGATCTGATTATTGTACAGAAACAAGGCCGTATATTTACATCTTTATACAGAAAAGAGATCAACCGTAATAGTTTGCATGAGTATTCCAGTCAACATCCATAGTCCCAAAAGGATAATTTACCCTCCGCCGTAATTGTACAAACTTGACCGACTACGAACAACATGCAGATACCTTGGGGACCAGACTTTTGGAGAGGGGGTATCCTCGCAAACTTATTAAGAGATCGGCTAAAAGGGCTCACTGGACACAGAGAGAACATCTTCTGAAGCCTAGGTGTCAAAAGAGAAATTATATCAAGCCTCCTATTGCAATAGATATATGTACATTGGCCTACGCCAAGTTGCTCGAAAGTCATTTGCGAAAGAAACCGTGTTGCAAGGTCCTGACTTTAAAATCAATGTAAGCTGCCATTTTAGGTCAATCCGCCATTTTAGGTTCGCTTTGTAAAGTCACCTTGTGAGTTAAAATGGTGGACGATGTCATTCCAAAAATACAACATGGCCGTCTTGACCTCTGTACATAGCTAATATGTAACTTGCCTGCAGGCCACTTGTTGAGGTCGTGAACTGAGACCTTGCCCTTCGTTGACCTGTGTGTTAGGGATTACTCGTGTAATGAAACTAATCCACATGTATACTATAAAGACAATGTATTCAAATACTGAACATAGAACACTTGTTTAACCACATTGTATTAATGTTTAAGAAGACTTACATGGAAAATCCCAGAATACACAGTTGCTGTATAGGCTTGTTGATACATGTATTAAAAGCAAACCAGTTATATGCGGTTGTTCGAGACTTGGCATGAACACTAGATCGGTGATGTATTAATGGAATATTAACCCGAAGTGGGGCTGGACATCGTGCTCACAGAAAATATAAAAAGCCAATGCATTCTAATGTACAGCGTCTCTCAATGAACACATTGAACCACGCTGGAATTCATTGTGTTGTACTGAGGGCCGATAGCTATCTGATTTTGCTCTGTTTTTGTAACTGGATTCAGTATAAAATAAAGTACTTTGTATGTTTCTTTGTAACCCGTGTTCAGTGTATTTCCTTTTGGGGTACTCAGTCTCGATATTTTGATTTTCTTTTCATGTAGGGAGAAAGAAAATGACACAGATCGGTTGGTTTGTGTTACCACATTCTCATCACAGACTGTTCAGATCAAAAAAGTTAATTAAGAAACACTGGAACCTAGTTACCAGTACAGGATGTACTAGCGGCCTTCCCTTATTTGCGCTCAAACGATCAAAGAATCTGCGTGACCATTTGGTTCAACCAAGGCTGAAAACAGTGGGGACTAACTTCTCACAGAATAGCCTGAGAGCTGCTAGTAGCCATGATAAAGAACATTTGGGGCATTACCCATGTGGTAAGTGTAGTGTCTGTCACTTAACCTCAAAAACCACCAGGTTTAGGCAGCGCACATTTAACTGGCAACTTCAACAATTCAAAAGTTGTCAATCTAGCAATGTCATCTATGTCATACGATGTCCCTGTGACTTGCTTTATGTAGGTATGACCACAAGGAAAGCATAAAATGTACAGCCGCCCTTATGGTTCAACACTATGTAATGGAAAATCACACAGAGGAAGATCTGTACTGGGTAATAATAGATTAATTGACACTGGACAGCAGTCAATATTCAATGCAATACAGATTGACGAAACTAGAGCAAAAATTGATTCAAAGATTTAAAACCCATGAAATTGGTTTAAATGAGGACATAAAATGCCCTTTCTTGCTGCAACGTTAGTGGGATCGGCACGTTATGCCTCTGACTATCCACCTGGTATCATGATTCCTGCCCCTCATGTCCCCAGCCCTCCAAGATGTCAGGCTGGAGCCAGGCCACGATCACCTACCTACATGGCCCTCAAAGGCCTCTCCATCCCTCCAAAGACCCACTTGGAGTCAGACTTGGCGCTTGTGGTACCAGACTCACTCACTCCCATCGGATAACATTGGGGATTGGACTTGTAGTGCATGGATGGGGACAAGATGGATGCCCCCACATATTTCGGTTCCCAGAACTGCATGTGCAGTCTAGTCCTTTGGGTGTGGTTCAGCCCAGAGACACCTGGGATACCCAGAGACTATTTAAGCCACGCCCAGGCTGAGAAATATGCTTTGTGTTTTCTGCACCTGCAGCGTGACACTCACCGTGTTCGGATCGGTCTCCAGTAGGCCTGCATCTTTCTTCTGCGCTCAGCTCCTGCAAGAACAAGAACACTGTTAGGAACAGCCTTACCTTGCGGCGCTTCTGCCCATCATTTATCGCTCCTTCTGTTCTGCGGGCATCTTCGGCGGTCTCATTCCCATCCTGGCACACCGCTTCTTAAGGAAAAGGGAAAAGAACAGAAAAAAGGCATTAGTAAGCATTCAGCAAATCTTCGCTTATTTTTATAGACTGTATGAGCTTCAAACGCTTACCTGAATCCCAGCCGCTCTGGGGGAACTCTGTCTCTGGAACTTCTCATCCATCTGCAAGAGGGAAAAGACACTCCAGGTTAGCGTGGAAACATCTAGAGGCGCTGCATGCCGCGCTTACTCACCGCATTTCTTCTTCATAACCGGCATCCCCGCTGAAAACATCACGGCACCCGAAAGACACAGAAAAAGAACTCAGTTCAATACAAATACGAAAGGGTCGCATCGCGCACCGCGCTCTCACTCACCTTCAGCGCTACTCATCTCAGCAGCACGTCGCCATACCCAGACGCCGACCTTCATCTAAGGAAGGAAAGGAATGAAGTTAGAGAACTGTTCAAAAGACTCATTATACTTACCTGTCGGACTCTTGCCAGGGAGGTAACTAGGCAGCAATGAGCCCGCATCAATCAACGCGCCCCTGCGCTAAAAGCAGGATGGAGACCACACTTTCCAAGAAAACAAGGTGAGCTGTGGATCAAAGGGAAGGGTTGGACCCCGGGGAAGAAGGGGTTCAAGCACACAGAGAGAATAGAGAGTTAAATTCTACCAATCCTGTGTTTCAGGCCCAGTCCCCAGTCGAGTAGACTCCAGGGAAGGGTTCGATGTCGTAAGAGGTCAGAACAGGCTGAGTGACGTCCCTGTGGATACCAGGTGAGCGTTACACCTGGGTATTCTGTGATAGTTGTCTCCATTTGGGACAAGTATGCAATTAATTCCAAGAATTAGCATAGTGGTCGTTTTTCACTGTTTAATTAATACATGGCTATATATGGCTATATATGTTGCTACTGTCACCCCAAGTTGGGAGTAGACCACGGAAATGTGGTTCTTGGCCCCATTTGGCAACAGTGGCGGGCACATGCATGATGACATTCAATCTCCTCTCTGTTTCACTTGCCCTTTAACAAATACCTTCAGGAAGACACGTGACAATAGACCTAGCCAGGGATGGTAGCATTGGCTCCTCCCCTCGAACGTGGGAAAACGTGGACAAGCAATAGGTTAAAACAGTGAACACTCGCACTCCACTTACACCAGTGCGGGTGACGTGCGAGTGGGAAATCATTGACAAAATGCAGTCCGGATAAAAGGCTCTTCAGAGGTAGGTGCTTTTTTTGCTAATTCGCGGCGGGGCTGGAAACATCCAAAACCGAGAGACCCTGCATTCCCGGTTGTGAGTGATACGATCCCAAGTCTTGGGCTCTAATTAATGAAGGTATCCCAATTGTTCTCCGTTGGTTGCCGACTGAGTCTCCGACCATGTGCCAGGGTGGCCGCATGGGCGTGCATCCCCGGGGGCCAGCAACCGGTTTGCTGACGCCCCTGGGAGGCTTGTGGTTGGCGACTGTTCACAGACAGCGGGGGTAGGCTCATTGATTTGAGCCACATCTCACGCTATGTCGAGACACATGGAGGGACAAAATTTCAACTTTTTTTTAAGCATCTCCATTCGTTCTTTTCTCTTCCCCTCCTCGCCCCCCTTACCTCCCCTTTTTTGTCCACAGATGTGTGACCTTTAAAACAGCTCATAGTGGATGGAGTAACACAGCAAATAAGGAAGTAGCATCACTTAGCACTCATAACAGGACGAGAAACCGTGTTTTCCTTGGGTCTCTTTCACCTGTTGTTCGTGTGTTGGGGCGAGGCAGTTGCATTTTGAAGTAGATACGACATCTGAGCAAGGTAACTCTTTTCACACTTAAATGTCACCCTGCAATCTATTTAATCAGACAGTTGCAGGAAATTATGTAGTAATCGTGCATGGTGCATTGAATACCTTTACATCGTATATATATGTATGTTTACATTATAGATATAACAGAGCACCAAACTGACGAAACATTGATAGGGATATGGCACAGAATTCTTTCCTAAAAAATGGGTTTGCACGCTGCAGCACTTCCATCGTTGTCTCATCCACTAGTCATTGGGTAAGATTATTGCACTTGATAACTCTGAACACTCTGCAGTATACCGGTGTACAGCAAGCTGGGCCCTGTAACCAAGGCGCGCTTGGGTTGGGTTGGGTTGGGTTGGGGGTGCCTGAGTCCACTGGGTGTTAGCAATGGTCAGCCACACTATCCTTCCATAAATTACTAAGAAAGGATATGGGTTTTATTTTATGTCAGCAAACAAAAACTGAGTCAGTTTAGATGATGCTCCCAGATGGTTGGGGGTATTGATAAAACAAAGCACAGTGTTATGTTTTAAAGAATGACAATTGTCTACAAATTAAAGGATGGTGGAAAGAATGATTGAAGTACAGTGTTTTACTATGTTCCTTTTCCCCACCCTCTTTTCTCCAACCGACTTTTTTTAGTAACATATCTGACTTATAGAAGGTTTGGAAACGGCAAGCTGGAAGAATCTATATGTCAACTATTGGACTAAAATCAACAAACGCCAACTCGAATTGCTGTTAACAAATTGCTTTTTTTCAAGAGTATATGTCCTGATGAGGTGCACTAGATGGAAATGATATCACTGTCTAACTGCCCGAAACTCGAGTAGACATAACCTTAGATTTAAATCCAGTGGGAGTTGGCTCTGACTTAGGTTTATTTACAAAGAAATGTGTGGCAATTAATATATGCTGTAAGCAAGGTTAAGAACATATGCCACTCTTAAGATTGATGTTGATGCACTTTAGCTGAAAAACGAACAAATATCCAGCAGTGAAATATCTACAATACAGATAGATATGCTGGTTCTAGAATAGATTACATTGCGTTCATTGCACAAGTACGTTTTGGGTATGAATGGGGATGAAAGTCAATGAGATGAATGATGTGTGATATGTGTTCACTGGTTGGTGTGATATGTGTATCTTTTTTATAATTGGTTTTTAATCATGGGTAGTCAAATATTCTTATTGCATATTTTGTAGATGTATTTTTCATGATAATTAATTTAGGAATAAAATAAAAATAAATTTAACAAATAAAATGTTCTCTGTCTAGCAATCAGATTTTTTAAGCAGGTTTTTTCTTGGAAGGGATCGCGTGGCGCTCTTGTATTGTAAATGGTTGGAGGGCTTGCATTTGTCTACGGACAATCGCAGTTTTGTGCAGCATCCACTTAGAGTGACAGTCTATGCTGGGTCTCGCTTTGTTAGGGTGACTACAATGCATGTAGTGTGGAGTTGCATGCTGGGGATGTGTATAGGCTGTGGGGAATTTAAGATGACCCTTCCTGCTGCGGCATGACTGTGAGATTAATCTCTTTCTGACGAAGGTTAGTCTATCTTTACTCAGTCTCTTGGGTGGAAATTCTATCCTGAACCCAAGCTAGTCTGGCAGAGGTGACTTACTGTGTGCAATGAACGTTGACTCCACTGCTGTTCAGCAAGCCCAGAAAAAGATAGGTGCCTTTAATTAGGTACATCTACTCCCAAAGAGACTATGAGGTCCGGCTTTTTTGTGTGTTTGGTTCCTGAAAAGGAAGAGTATTTACTGGTAGCACTGTTCTTCTGTTTCCTCAGGCCACATCTGTTTGGGGAGCTCTCCCACAAAACTGTGTGAATTCTTCTATGTGTTGATAGGCTTGTTTATAGTCAGGAGAGCCCACTGATTGTAATATTTACTCTGTGGTGTCCTCAGTAGACTTTTAATCAAATTCGGAGAGGAATTTACTTATCTATGTATCACAGAGACAGAAGGGGAAGAGTTGGTGTGTTTGCTGCCAGTCTGCAAGTTAGTGCATGACAGAGTCCCATTCAACAGTATCCTGCCAACACGCATCACATCAAGAATAGAGGCAAAGCCTGAAACAGGCTCAGTCTTCCTCTGTGCACACCGAGATGGCTGTGTTTTGAAAACAGGTGAACCCGAGACGGGAGGGACTAGGACCCTATTAGAGTAGCAAGCAGTTTGACATTGTTGTGGATGTCCGAAATGGTCGAGGCTCCTGGAGATGGATGAGGGATGGCAGGAAGAGAAGAGGGAAGGTGAAGAGTGTCATTAAAGAGGAGGTTGGAGGAGAGTAGAGAAGACATAAAGAGTAGATCAAAGTGGAGGTGGGAGGAGGAAAAAGGAACGGCAAATGGTAATATCAGAAAAGAGGAGGAGGAAAGGAGATAAATGGAAGCGGTTGTAGTTGATACCAGTAAGAGAGAAAGTGGAGAGGGTGGAGGGCACCTTCAGGAGGAAGAGAGAGCAACAATCAATATGGGAGAGCAGATGGCAGAGGAGTTGGCTGGTGCAGATCAGACTTCTGTCAGCCAGAGAGAAGTAGTGGAGAATTGGGAGGAAGCATACCCACTGCTTGGTAGGTGTGCACCTTGGAGGGGTGAGGCTGTGAGCATGTGATGAGGTGCTGAGCAAGCACAGGAGGACAGACATAGTACAAAGAAGAGGACATAAGGTGCAGGAGAGGCCCTGTTCGGCATGCGACCATTGCCACCTTTCAAGGAGAAAAGTGAGAAGGGGCTTTGGAAATTAAAGCCACTTCCCAGAGACAGGGAGGTGGTGTGAAAGCAAAAGTCAAGCCTGTAGGTAGTCGCAGGTTATCAGTCTCTTATTGGAAGCTCTGTTGTTTTGTCATCTATCACTCTGCCCCAGTATCTACCCTTGAGAGGGCCTAGCATGTGGGCCACTCGGGCCCAAACATGCAGAAACAGGGATCTTCCCGGACCCAAGATTGAAAAGCAGATGACTAAAGTTGACTGACCAAGGAAACAGGAGAGAAGTGCAGTGTACTCTAACCCGATCCCTCACCCAGATCCCCTACATCCTTGAGCCTCTACATCAGGGAGGAGACCCAGAACGGGATTTGCAAACTGACACCCAAGACGAATTCACCCTGTTACTTAGTTTGAACCTAGTTGTACATGCTCTTCATGCATCTCAGTTAAAATATACACCTCATAGGCCAACTGTATTGACCCAAGTCAGCATCAAGACGAAAAGCTCTGATGCAACTGTGAGAGGAGAGGTAAGATCACTAGCTTTCAATTATGGATGCACAGGAATGGCTTGGTGCATTAGCAAATGCCACAGCAGGAAATACGCTGCATACTCACTTCATTCTCCTTGTTTCCAAAGCCTGTTACAGGGTGGGTCAATGTCACTCTCCTGATGGGAGCAGATACAACATATAATGCTCCAGTCCTTGGCATTTCTGCTGGCGTCCTTCCACCAAAGAACCGCAAACTGTCCTGCTCTGACTGTGCCTCCTGTTTGATTTCTGTTTGGCAGGAGAGGAAGCTAAGGATTTGGCAGGACTCAAAGAATGTGTTACCTTGTAAGGTTTCCCAGTACCTATATCGATCACATTAAGTTGGTGCTAATGGAGGCTGGAGATGACACTATCTTCAACTTTATCTAACTAAATACACTCCCTCTAAACCACTTCACTCCTCTGGCACCATCTCTTTGTGTGTAAAGCGTTTTGCTAAACAGCGGTCCGGGGTCACTCACTTTCCTCTGCGTTGTACCTCCTTTAGAATAGTCTCCCCCTCTCCCTGCGCCTTGAGCAGGATCTTCTCAAATTCCTGAAGCTCCTTAAGACTTTCTTCTTTTCCTCCTCCTTCCTTCCTTCTCATCCCACAGTTGCTGAATCGGTGTCCTTGGCCCTTCTGCACAGTGGCGGCCGCTATCATAGGGCGGCAGGGTGCCGTCTCCCCACCTTGGTGTGAGTGTTGCTGCTCTGCAGTAGTTGAAACATGTTGCTGCTGCAGTATCCATTTGAGCAGTGTGGGGGCACTGTGGCGACAAACAATACAGTCATAGTATTGGGCCTGGGCCGGCTGCCACAGCGGGACGCGTCCCATTTTACTCACCTTTTCCCCATAGTAAAGTGCATGGAGGTCATAGTTCCACACACTCTACGTAAACCCTTTACCGCCACTGAAATATGTGCACATACAGCACACCGAAGATTCCCTGCATAGAAACAGTAACGTCATTGGCTGCTTGTCAGCCAATGACATTTGAGTGTGGGAGTGGGGTGATGGTCCAGGGCGCGCGTCTGCGCTACATTCACACTTCTGTTCTTCTCGAGTGATCGCCTTGTAAGAGGCTGTGTCGACGCAGAGCTGCCCGTGACCATGAACAGCAGGCCAAAGATGTTTGCTGGTAACGGTAAGAACTGAGTGACTGTTGGGGCCATCACCGTGTATTAGCATGGCATCTTGGCCTTTCCAGGCCAATACAGTGTGCTCCAGGGGACCGTGATGCACAGGCTGAGGCCGGGTAGTAGGCCCGGTAGTAGGCCCATGGGCCTGCTGCATCGGCGTGCTTGGCGTCGTGTATGCATCGTTGATGAAATTAACGGATGATTTGTTTTGTTCAGTTAAGTAACTTAATTTAAAATTACTTAACTGAATAAAAATCATCTATCTATTTCGTCAAGACGTCAACCCAGCACTGCGGCAGCCATGACGGGCAACAGGCCTTTGCCTGGGGCTCGGGCAGTGCTCCAGGACCGTCCTGGAGCACTGCACTGGGCTCTAGGACAGCCCTGCCCGACTGTGCGGCGAACAGATCCCTTGATGACGTGCATGTCTGGTCAGTTGTAGCGCGGGGGATAGTGCCCGAACTGTAGTAGCACCCCGACTAGCAGGCATCGGTTTTGCGTGGTGTGTGATTTGTGCACAGGAAACCGAGACATGGGGCCTCATTACACGGATGGCGTTAGGGATTTACCGGTACCGGTAAATCCTTACCGCCTTACTACAAGGTCCCTTTGCGGGTTGGGGGATTTAACGCCTGCTTTTTGCAGGCGTTAAAATCCAACCCGCTAAGGGACCTCGGAGATAATTACGGCACCGCAAAATTGCGGTGCCGTAATTAGCGCCTTCCCCATTCTCATAGAGCCCTATGGGGCAGAAATGGGAATGGGGAAGGGCAATGGCGGAAGGGGGATTTACCGCCCCTCCAACCTTGGAATGGGGCGGTAAATCCCCTTTCCGCCAAGGTGGTGCCGGTATTTTACCGGCTTGAGCCATGGCGCTAGTAGCGCCATGGCTCACCGCCTACCGTGTAATGAGGCCCATGGTTTTAAAGAGGAGCTGTTAAAACATCTAAGTCTCTGCACATTTCGGCTGGGACCGTTTTTTCCTCACACTGTAGGTGTAAACGGCAACATGTAAGGCTGCAGCCGGCGAGTCTCGTGAGCCCTAGCCCCCAGGTTCCTGCCCCGTGGGACTGCGAGTTCTGCCAACACAGCCCCCAACTCTGGCTCCTACTTATGAGCAGTCCAACCGGGAGAGACCGATCCTCGACCGCAGAGTGCCCTGTGCCCATGCAAATAGCATGTACCTATCGGTCACTGCAAACCTCTGCTGCCCTGCATAGATGGCCCACAAAGCAGAACATGAGCGCAGGGGTTATTCACTCAATCGAGATCTATCAAATGTCCAGTTTGACTTTTGCTTTGGCCCTGAATACGTTTCCTCGGTTCAAGCTATGCTCGGGGAGCTGCGCAGAACCGCTTCTGTTCATATGCGCTGCAAGTTAGAATGGTCGAAGTATGTCCCCTTATGGGCAACAGAGGCTGCAGCATTAGGGGTGGGAAAGGGGGAGTGTTGGGAAGGGGTCATGGAAACAGTATCTGTCAAAATCGAAGATCACAAAATGTTTGTGTTTAGGTTCCAAATCTTGCAGAATGCACAGCCATGAAGTGCAAGGCCTCTGCGGGCCACCAATTATTGCCGTGTGGCAATAGTTTTAAAACCTGCGACTGCATTCTTTTTTTTACCACACATATACTATAAACCCACAATGAGGAGTGTGCTAAACCTGACAGTAGGCGAGCAGTACCCAAATTAAATACACACGGAAGCAAGGACAGCTCTGGGATGTAAGGCAACTGTAATAGATATGTATAGCTCGCAGTAGAGGAAATGTGCAACGTCCACGTAGATATACAGATATGCAGCCAGGACAGCTCAGCCGGTTGAGCGCCACCTGCAGGGATCTGTCAACCACGTCTGCTAAGATCACATTTGAGCAGTGTCTCACTACCACTCATCTGCGGCTCCCACATGAATACCCACCGTGTGGGACGTGTGTACATGTTAGATTTTTATTAAGGATTGCCTTTTGGTATGTTTAAGGCGAGTTGGCGCATTTACGCGAGTAGGCAGAACAAAACAGAGAGCTCATCAATACGTTAGCACACTTCTCCGCAGCTGACTGGTGCTTTCTGTGGGACGGACGGCTGTGCATTCTTAATGACGGCCTGCCATTTATACAGCATGTACAAATTAGTAATTATTGATATGGTACTGTTAGCAACTTAGCTGTGTAGCAGCGTAACAGATAATATTATGGACGGTGGGGCCGTAAACTTCAAGTTACTTTTAGCCAACTCGGGACACTCATTTCATCCAATTCAGAAGGACTGAAAACTGGGAAGTTCCATGTGAGTTTCAAACCCAAATCTGCCTGTAAGACGTCAGTATTGCACTGAACCATCTCACATAACGTTGTCCATTGCAATCTCTTACCACAGTAGAGAAGCGGACGGTTTTGCCAGCCCTTGAAATTCATAGTCTGCCTCTAATTCATAGTCTGCCTCTTAGGGATCAGAGGTGCCGGGGCACCTCTGATCCCTAGGAGGCAGACTATGAATTTCAAGGCCTGGCAAAACCGTGGCAGACACTGCTGCTTCTCAGTATCGGAGGTGTTGGGCAGCACGACTTTGGTCCTCATCAGGTCAGGTGTCAGCAGCTCACCCAGTCCTTGTTTCCTTCTCTGCAAAAGTGACGTGTGCTGTGTTTATTTAGTGGGACAAGCAAAACCACATCTATGGCGATGGAGGAGCAGGTGAACAAGACAGCCCTGAGTTCACTATCAGAGAGATCTCTCAGCCCAATGGAGAAATACACTGTATAAAAAGCACAAATACATAATAATAATAATAATAGAATGATAATCTTTTTTAAATGGTGCTGTTTTGGCACATTGAAGGAATTCCGGAAGTGCAAGGTCCCCTGCAAGGACCGTAGGGGCACATGCGAGAGTACTGGCATTGGGCTGGATCCAGCGGTAACACATGTCTCCCTGGATCTATCCTTGGAGGTCCATGTGCACTAGAATGTTCACGCGCTCCGTTTAAACTACTGAATTTTAACAATGGGAACATTTGGAAATAAAATAAATTACCACACAAGAACGCCAAGGTGCAGAGGCCTACCGGAAATCTCCAGAGTTCCCTATAGGCGCCACTGGTCTAAGCAGGAGCCCTGTGAAATCCCTTGTTGATATTGCGCTCCACAGGAAATATTCATGTACTTTATTTTTTTAGATTTCACAGGTGTGCTCGTTCTGTACTTTGCTGACAGCATTATAAGAAACTGGGCTATATTCCAGGTGTTCATGATTAATATTCTGAGAGGATTAGAGGCAACTGTTTGTGAGGGCCAGTAAAACACCTGCCATCTGTTCCTGCCCCTCCATCAGGAGGTGTTAACGCAGTTTACTTTATTGCCAAATACGTACGATCATGGTTGTATAGGACACGGGGTATCAACTCCTAAAAAACTGTTTTTAGTTATGTTTAAATGGTAATCTATTTGTTTTTATAAACGTATGCAGACTTTTTGTATCTTTTTCTTCCAATACACTTTTATGAATTATGATTTAAGAGTTCCTAAATCTTGAGCATTTGATTACTCTGGATTTGATTATATTATTTTAATTGCTAGGTGTTTCCTATACTCAAAGCTGTTGTTGCTTAGGTCACACAGTGTGCTTCATATACTGAACTAAATATTTGCTGCTAGGAGCATTCTGTTTAGGTTTTGTGAGAGGCGTCTGCCGTGGACAGGATTGGCCACTTTTTCATTGGTGCCCTAGACAATTTTATGGCCCAGGCCCCAGTCCGAGTTGGACTGGGCCATGAAATTGTACTCGGGCACCAATTAAAAAGTGGCCCACCACAGATGCAAATGGCAATTTATTCCTTTTGTGACACTGTTTGAATATTACCCAAGATGAAGTTTTTTTGATAAAATGTGGTGCAAAATTTGCATTTTAAAGAATACTTAGCAACACTGGTCAAAACCAGTAGCTGCATGGTGAAGTTACTTATCGTCAACCTGCCTCAGTCACAATGGCCAAAAAAACTGGCCACACCAGCATGTTGGGTTTTTGTTTGAGCCATGGGCCTATTGCCCTATAGGCCAGTCCAAGTGATGGGTAATAAGAAAGGGGTAGACCTGCAAATATAATCCCTGGTCCTTCAGGTAAAGTACATTATATAAAGGCAAGGTGGGCCAGTGGAATGGGATGACACATACATTTTTTGTTCAAATATAAATTCAAATTTTAATAGTAAATCAATACAAATTTCACATCATTAATACGTATATGATATAAAATCATAAAACCAAATAATTATTTGCCTCAATTATCAATTCGTATCTCAAACAATCATTCTCAACCCCATACTTTCACATTCAAACCCTCAACAATAAAACCAATTTGGCATGTCAGGGCAGTATACACTACTGCTACTAATACAGTCTTCCTTAGTTTTTGCATATACTTATAACCCGATCCATAGTATCAGGTGTAAAAAATCTGGTGATTCAAATACATATTTCCCAGATACACAATTTGTTGAAATTACATGTACACATTATATATTCCTTATGGTCCATGCTTGTCCGCCTCTGATCTTCCTGGAGGCTTGCATTCAAAAATGACAACATTTTGTGCTTTTTGACTGGTTTACCAATATCGGACATTTACCAAAAATTACACACATGTGCGCAAGGAGTATGGACATTAATTGATGAAGTGTCAGATTTTTAACCTGCAGACATTTGGAGTAAGACCCTATTTTCCGCTAGCATTCCCCCAGAATACACCACAGGGTCCGAACACCTCTTAAAACGTGCACAGAAAAATCACCAGAATAATGATATTACTTATATAATTCTGACA
The DNA here is from genome assembly GCF_040938575.1 of Ambystoma mexicanum. Taxonomy (NCBI): domain Eukaryota; kingdom Metazoa; phylum Chordata; class Amphibia; order Caudata; family Ambystomatidae; genus Ambystoma; species Ambystoma mexicanum. The sequence goes on from NC_090921.1 coordinate 642,109,809, forward strand.
AGTCTGTACTATGAATTATCAATCTTTTTTTTAAATTATGCTCTGGCCCAGATGGGTGTGGTTTAGGTTCCAAAGCACATGGGGGAAGCTTCTGTCTGTCCCTGCCTCCAGCTCGGGTGGCTCCCAGAGGCACTTCTCCTCCCACTTCTCCCAAGAGGAAGCTACTTTACGGCCCCCCCAATATAACATTTGCCTGAGTCCAGGACAAGACTTTGTTCAACCTCCTGCGGGTGCCCCTCCCCTAATCTAATCAGAGAGGTGTCATCCTCTTTTTGGTGGGGAAGCAGGAGGCAGCCAGGAATGGGAATGCAGTTTGATCAAGTTTCAACTCTTGTCGGGGGTTGTTGCCAGGCAGAATTCAGCTAAATGTCACTTTAGTTCCCAGTTTAAATCAAACTTACAATTTTTAAATATACATTAAATAATTACTTCCTTCAAGTCATTTCAGAATATAGTTTTACATTGTATCTACCTCTTAGCAAGTCTTTCCTTGGCCTGGTTTGGGTTCCTCTGTTCAGTTTTACACAAAAGTCTGGTGGTTTTAAAACGCCGGCTTTCTGATAGTGGTGAGTACCGGTATTGCATCCATTTTTGGGATCTGTCTTGAATTACTGCATTTCAATAGAGTGGTCTTTTGCTTGATAGTATAGGACCCTTGCTTAACATTGTTTTGATGGCATCCTTACAGTAGAGTGGTGATGTGGAACCCCCCACAAGAAGGTTGTATCTTTGGAGTGGTCTTGTGCCAACTGCGCAGTTTTCCTGGATTCTGGTGTGAATGTGGGCGGCGACCGCTCATCCCCACATCCACCCAGTCTATTGATTTAGTTTGTTCTGGGATAGAATAATGGGCGGCGACAGCTTATCCCCACATCTACCCAGTCTAAGTATTCAACATGGGTCAAAACCCTTGACAAAACCCCCCGCCCGACTGCGCTTTGTCGAGGGGAAGTCGGGTGCCAAGGATGTTTTGAGCCATGTGCTGGTATGTCCGCATTATCTTCTTCCATTCTGTAGATGGCACAGTTCAGCATCTTTTCCTCCACCCAGTTGGATCGATTGGTTCTCCTCGCCGGTCCTGATGGGAGGATTGGGCGGTACCCCCGGCCCCTCGGATCTTCGCTCCCGGTCCCCAAGTCGCCTTCCGTGGTCAGTCTCCATGGTTTCATCTCTCCTAGGATGATAAAGCAAAGCGGCAATACACATTCTTAGACATTTTTCCACCACTATTAATGGTGTGGCGAACATATACATTTTATAAATCAGAAGATATGAACACCTACATTTTCTTTTTTAAATTAGGAGACAAGACCATATATATATACAAGAATCACAGAATTTTATATGCTATATGTGGAATATTTTAGGGTTTGAACTGAATTACTCTGGAGCGGCCCCCTCTGGGATTCCAGTGGATTCCTCCAGTTGTTGCAGAGTGTGCCTGGGATGGCAACACTTCAGCTGATTAATATGGACCCACTTATCTTCCCCTTCCGCCAAATTACCTTTGGGGATGCGGATTTTGTAGGCAACAGGGGAGATCTTGTCTATAATTTCGAAGGGTCCCTTCCATGTAGGCAAACATTTTCGCTGTTTGGCCTGGTTCCTTTGGAAATTGTATAGATAGACCCGGTCTCCCACATCATATTCCTTCCTGGTGGTTTTCAATCATTTTTCATACTCTCAGCTGATCTTTCTAGATTCTGCTGAGCATAGGTAAAAGCATGCTGAAGGTGTTTCCTTAAATTCTCCACATACTCATGAGTTGTGGAGGCATTTATCAGTGTCTGCTCTTGGGTCCTGTAGAGCAGATGCTGGGGAAGCTCCATCTTGCGTCCGGTCATCAGCTCAAATGGTGACATTTTGGTTGCAGATGACGGGGTAGATCTGATGGCCATTAGGACCAGAGATAATCGGATATCCCAACTTGGCCCAGAATCTGCCACAAACTTTTTTAATATGCTCACAATTGTCCGGTTGTAGCGTTCTACTGCCCCCGAAGAAGCTGGCCTGTAAGCAATATGTAGCTTCCTTTTGACCCCCAGTATCTCCCACATCTTTGTCATTACTTCACTGGTGAAGTGGTTACCCCTGTCTGACTCAATCCTTTGAGGTAGACCAAAACGGGAAAAGATGTGGTTAATCATCAGGGCAGCTGCTGTTTCTGCCTTGCAGTTTGGGGCTGGGAGACATTCCACCCACTTGGTAAACAAGCATGTGACGGTCAACATGTACTTGTTTCCTCTAGACGAGCGAATCACAGGGCCTACAAAGTCGATTTGCAAATCTGACCATGGCAGTGTCATCCCCCTCTTTTGGAGAGGCGCACGGTGTGTGAGGGATGATGGCTGAAACTGTGCACACACAAGACACCCCTTCAAGTATTGGTCGAGGTCCTGCCCCATGTGTGGCCAGTATGCAACCTCTCTTAAGATTTCAAGTGTTGTGTGAAACCCCCTATGACCGGCGGTGGCCGCATCATGGGCGTTACTTAACATCAGGCTTCGGAATGAGGTAGGGACCACCCACTGATCATGGCCGACTTGGGATTTCCTTACCAACAAACCGTCTTGGATTCGGAACATTTTTGGACATTTCATCAACACTCTAAGGTCCTCCTTCCCAATGTAATCGGTATCCGTCAGGGGAAAGTTCTCAAGGTCCTCAATGTGTTGGTAAAACTTACCAATTATTGGATCCCCCTTCTGAGCTGTGATCAAATCAGCATCAGGGGTCTCCTTACTCCATTGTGCAGTTGAAAGATCATCGTGAGCATTTGTCTGGGACCTAGTGATAGCAGTGACCTGGATTTCCCCCAACAGGGACTCTATTTCGATTAGATCCCCTTGGATGGCCCCGGTTTTGGCCAGCTGATCAGCTAAGCCATTTCCAGTTTTGTCTGGTCCCTCTACTTTGGAATGACCCTTGATCTTTTTCCAGTAGATGGTCATCCCATTCGATGTGACCAGATCATCAATATTTTGGATTAACTTCCCATGTTTCAGGGGTTTGTTATTAGCACATAACATGCCTCTGGTTTTCCAATTAACCAGGTGCTCCACGAACCTGTTCCGTACATAATCCGAATCTGTGATTATGACCAGTTTGTGGAGTTGATGTTGGACAGCAGTGAGGATGGCCTTATGCACAGCCATCAATTCTGCCACCTGACTACTTCGGGGACCAATCTTGTATCCAGCGGAGGGTTCTGGGGACTCATTCACCCATGCATTCCCTACTCCGGCCACCAGTTCTTTCTCCCCGTTGTTGTCAACATGGTACGAGCATCCATCCACATAGACAGTGGGCATTCCCTCACACTTGTCTTCTTCAAAGACTTTGTGTGGGGAATTAAGGTATGCCTCCATGTTGTCCTTGATTTTTAGACTTTCGTCCTCGAGACAGTTTTCTCTGGCACAATCATGCAAGTCAGCCAGACCTTGCGCGAGGGGACTCTTCTTGTTTTGGCCATATCTGACCTCCACAGGAAAGCCTTGCATTGACAGAATCCAGGAAGTAATTCGGGAATTACTCACATTTCCGGCCCATATCCTGTCACTTTGGAGATGTTGCAGAGGCTGGTGTGGAGTCTCCACTATGATGTGTTCCCCCTGGATGAACGGGCGGTAATTCTTCAATGCCCACACCGTTGCCAGGAGTGCCTTCTCACAATCATTGAATTTTTCCTCCACAGAGGATAAAGTTTTGCTTGCATAGGAGATTACTTTATTGACCTTGTCATGCTTTTGGTATAATACTGCCGTCAAGCACGTATTAGAGAACCCTGTCTCCAGGAAGATCTCCTTTGTTTCTGACAGGGTAAGCTAGGCAAGGCGCTTGTGAGAGGCTTCTTTTGAGTTGTCTTACTGCCTCGGATTGTTCTGGACCCCATTCCCACTTGACCCCCCCCTTCAAGAGATGAATCAGGGGTCTAGTGATCTCTGCGTAGCCTTCAATGAATTTTCTGCTGTAATTAGTCAGTCCAAGGAGGCTCCTTAGTTCCCGCAGAGTAGTGGGGTCTTTCAGTTTCTGAAGTGCTTCCACTTTCTTTTCCTGGGGACAGAGACCGAGGAGTGATCTCATGCCCTAAGAAATTAACACGGGTTCTACACCACTGTGCTTTCTGAAAGGAAAGTTTTGCTCCGGCGGCCCTCAACTGTGTCAGAACATAACGGATCCCCGCTATGTGTTCCTCCACAGATGAACTTTTGATGAGGACATCATCTACATAAACCAGGTTACCCCTCGCACCCAGGTCGGGCATGGCCTTATGTAGGAAAATGTTGAATTCATTGCCGGAGTTGATGTATCCGAAGGGAGTCCAGGTCCATGTGTACTGCTGGCCCCCAAAGGTAAAAGCCAGTTTGTATTAGTCCTCCCTACTGACAGGCACAGTCCAGTATCCATTGGTCAGGTCTATTGCTGTGAATACCTGTGACCCTTGAATCTGGGCCAGCCCTTGGTCAATGTAGGGCAGAGGCCATCGGGAAGTATGGACCCGTTTGTTGAGCTCCCTAAGGTCGGCGCAGAGTCTCCACTGGCCGTTTGGTTTCAATATTCCCAGCACCGGATTATTGAAGGTGCTGTGTACTGGACGTATTATTCCCCGGGAGTCAAGGTTCTTAATTATTTCAGTAAGGGACTCCATGGATGCGAGAGGCAAGCAATATTGCTTCACAAACACTGGAGTCATTCCAGGGTCCGTGGGAATTGTTGTGTGGATGTCGGTGCGACCACAGTCATATGAGTCTACCGCAAAGCGATCTTAGAAATCCAAGAAAACTTGTTTCAACTTTTGCCTCTGTTCCAGAGTCACACAGGCATCAGCTAGGTTGACTCTCTCTTCCACCATCTGCCTGAAGCATGGAAAGACTTCTGGTTTGGCTATCTCAGTGGCCTCCTCCAGCTGGGTGGAGAAGTCCCTGGTCAGAGTGCTGATTTGGACTAGAGGCTTCAGGTGGGAAAGGCAGCCCTCATGGACCTGGAAAATCACCTCATCCCTCCTGAAGTCACAAGTCACATCTTCCTTACCATAAGGGCAAGAAGTATACACCAGGAAGTTCGCCCCATGCCGGGTGAAAATCGTGTCTGGTGTTGTATTGTCATCACTGTCACTGTCAAAACAGTCCTTGGGGATTTGTCCTAACAGTTCATTTCCTAAATCAATGGAGAAATGTCGGTCATCAACCGCCATTCCAATGATGGTGCCTGCAGCTAGAGTAATACTCTGTAAGTCGCTGTTATCCACCTCTATTGGAATGGTGTCATGTTCTATGTTGACTAATGGTGTTGGGTTTACCCCTAACCCTTGCTGTTGGAGGGAATCAGATGAATATAAGCATCAGGGTTTTTCAATTTTTGTCCTCTTTTAACTTTCACTTCCAGGGAGAATTGTCGGGTCCTTTCTGGGATGGTGACTTCCTCTTTAAGCTGAATTTCAACTGCATAAGGTAGCAATTGAGCTGACCTAAATGCTTTTTCTGGATCATCAAAGCCCATGGGATTACCCGCTAATCGGGACCAAGCTTTGAAGTTTATTAGGTCCAAACTAATGGCGAAGCGATTGAGAATGTCACTGCCTAAGTAAAAGGCGGCAGTGACGTCTCGCACGACCCACAAATTATGGACTATGCTCTTGTTGCCAATGGAGATTTTGAGCATACACCTGCCTGGCAGGAGATGTTTCGAATTGGGTGCTTCCAGGTCCATTTCCCATTTGTCTATCAGTTTGAATGTGGGAATGGCTGGATCTTTTGGGAGTTGGCGGAACATGGCTTCGCTGATGAAGCTCTTACCGTTGTTCACACACACGCGAGCGAGAACAGAGTCCTTCCCATCATTTAACTGAACAGGGATGAACAACTGATCTCCAATTTGCTGAATATCAGCCAGGCTCTGAGCTGATTTCACATCTTTCTGGACTATAGGAGTGGGAGTGTCTGATTGTGGATTGGTAAAGAATTTCAGAGTGTTTCCTTCCAGTTTGGAATACCACCTTAAACTGGAAGGAAGGTTGATTTTCAGAAATATAGAGGACCCCCCATCACCAGTGTGTTGTCCTACTGCTATTACTGTCACATCTGGAATTTGGTTGTTCTGGAAGTGAAATTTTACTTGGTCAGATTTTTGTTCAACCATGTGGCACGTGCCGTTTAAACTAACATGGTTGACACTCTGTTTTAATTTTATTGGTCGGCTAGTCTGGCTCCAGAGGACCTTGTTTACACAATCTATTAGGGGTGACAACCTTCTCAGGAGGTCATTCCCTAGTAAACAAGGGGTGCCCTCTGGAGTCACTACTATGACCGGGTGTTTCACCTTGTGTCGCCCAATTTTGATGTCCAAATCTGCAGTCCCCTCGACGGGAATTACCTTCCGTCAAAGTTCTAGAGTTGTCCAGGAAGAGAGGTGAGGGGAATATGGTAATTCTCCCCCTTCCTGCATTTAGTTCATCAAAGGCCCTTTTGGACAGAAGGGTAGCTTAGGATCCAGTGTCCACCAGTGCCGAAATTGTACCCTGCCCCTGTATTTGTACCGGGGCATAATATCTTCCCTCCTTCTCCTCAAGGGGGCACAGATAATGCACATTTTTGGACAACTGGTGGGCTAACTTTCTGGTTTTGGACATTGCTAGCGAAGAGATTTGGGCAGAATTCTGTGGAGAGCCTGGGGAATCTGAAAGAAAAAGTTGGCAACTGGAAATGGTTTCGGGTTCTGGGCCGCCCCCCCCCTTTTTGGAGGCAGTCATCAGGATGGGTTTGACCCATGGGATTTTGGTATTGTCGGTTCTGGGATGAGATGATGGGCGGCGGTAGCTCAGTCTCCACATCTCCCCAGTCTGAATTGGCATCCCTTGGGACCCATTTTTCTTTGGGAGGAGTTCCCCCATCTCTAAAGGAGAAGATCCTTTTCCCAGGATCTTCTGAGGATCCCTCTCCCTCAAATTAGAAGACCTTTACCTCCTCCACAAAGTGGGTCTGTTTGGGTCCTTTGTTTCTCCTACCCCCCCTCTGCTCCTTGGGAGGCAGGGTTTCAGGGGCAGGAGATTTTGTTTCCGGTTCCTGGTTTTCCAGGGGCTGTTTACAAGTTGGGGAGGAAGCTTCCTCCAAGGCTTTACACCCCTCTTCCCCTTGTGCCTCCTCCCCGGGAACCGGTCGGTTATCGGGGTGCTGCCCCCGTCATTGTTCTGGAGCACCAGGTCCAGCGTTTGGGGCATTCTGCGGTGGCATGCTCATCTGAGGGTTCTGTTGAGCCCTCAGTATGTGACCTAGATCTCGTGCCATATTTTGGACCTGGCGCTCAAGTTGTGAAACCCGCTCAGGCTGATACGGGGCTCTGTTTTCTCCCCTGGGCTGATCCCGGGAAGAGTAGCTATCCCTTCTCTGGTAATAGCCCAGATTGGGAAGATTTGGGTACCCCTCCACCCTTGGCCTCCCCTCTCCCGGATTAGGTTGTCTGGGCACAGGGAATTGGGGAAAGAAGGATGGATGATTTTGGGGCTGGAAATTGGGTGGATACCTGGGGAAAAAGTTCTACCCAGGATTTGGTGAATTTCTGCCCTCCTGGGGGACGTTAGGAGGGAAGTTCCCTGGGTCAGGTGCTTAGCTGGATCCCCCCTTGGGCTGGAGGAGTCCACACATAACCCAGGATGGGTCGGTTTCCCTTGTAGCGGGGACTGACATAATCAGGGGAGTGAGTGACCCCATTTGTGGGACTACCTCCTTGGCTCCCTGTCTGTGACTGGCCCAAGGGCCTTCTGGGCTTGGCATTATTAGGTGCAGGTAGGCTTTTAGGCCTCCCCCTCTCCAAATCCAAAACAGGGGCAACCTTTACCTCTGCCACCTTGGCAGCAGCAGGGGTGCTGTTGGTTTTGGGGTTTTTCTGCGCATTACTTTTATTTTCTATGGGCTTCTGCACCTCATAGATCCGGGTAGCCTGTTCAATGACCCAGTCTAAAGATCTTTTCTCATGAAAATCTCTCACAAGCTGGGTCATTATGTATTTGGATAAGGCATGGAAAAACGTTTTGATAAACTCTCTGCTAGCCGTGCGCACCCTTCTGGTGGTCTGCGCAAAAGCACGCTTTCATTCTTGCACAAACTCTTGTGGGGCCTGATCTTCCTCACATTGCAAATTGTAGGCTGCCTTGGGAGCCTCTTGAGGATTTCTGTGCACAGAAAAATGTTTCAAGATGGCCGCCCTGTATGTGGACCACCTTGAATGGTTTTGATCCTCCAGCCCTGCAAAGAAACTGGAGTATTCTGGTGAGAAGGTCCATTTGACGTACTGGATGCAGCTACTGCTGTCCTTCAAATGGAAAGTCTCCATCATTTGCTCATAGAGCTCCAAGTGTTCCCAAACAGAATACTTGGCGTTCTTATGATAAGGCGTGATGACACTCCTTATTGCCTTTATTTGTTTCAATGGGTCCTTAAGCAAAGCCCTTTTTGCCTTATTGGCCTTTTTGGTTCGGGGAACCCTGGTCCATTCATCCTCTGACTCAGAAGCACTGCTCCCAGAGGTGCCCGTCTGATCTTCCAGGTTTTCCCGGATTCTGCGAGCCTGGGAATGGCTGGCAGAATGTGGGGACCTGGTCTCCTGTGTCCTGTAATGCTCAGAGGAGTCTTCAGATCCCTCCTTGCTGCCAGGATTTGATGGGTACCCCCCTCCCAGTGACCTAACTGGGCAGAGGTTTTCAGGATGCCCTTAATGGGCCTACTCTCCTGGGGCACAGTGCTTGGGTGCCCATACCCGGATGTCCGCCCATCCATTCCTGGGAGGTACTGGCCTATGAGCCCCATACTTCTAGCTGGATAGTAATCTGCCATCCCCGTGGCCCTGGGCTCATGTGCGCCAGGGGACATGGGGGTGGCAGAGTCCAGGGACTGGGAGAGATGAAGGCCTCTGGTACTAGGGCTCCTGACTATATGCTCAGGAGTTTCTCTTTCCCAGCGAACCTCATCTCTATCCGCCCCTGCTTCCTGTTGCAATGCAAGAGCCTGCGCTTTCAGTTCCTCAGTTAAGGCCTTACCAGACTCTATCAGTCTCTCCTGCATCGCTACCTGTTGCTGGAGCCTATCATTGTGCTGGCAGAGAGCCTCATTCTCTCTCTGTGCCTCCTGATTGGTCCTGGAGTACTGGGCCAGTCTTTGCTGCAGGAGGGTTACCTCCTGAGCTGTGTCCCTATTGGCCTGCTCCTTTCTTGCCAGAGCATCCTCCACCCTCCTGGTGTGCTCTAACAAGTTCTAGTGTTCTTTTTGGAGGTCACCCAGTCCCTGGAGGGCCAGGTGATTTTCTTCCATTTTCCTTTTTAAGTGGCAGCCTCCCTGGCCTAAGGTATCCCTTTCCTGACTAAGAGCCTGCATCTGTGCCGCCAGGTCGTCCCTTTGCCTTTGGAAGGCACCAGCTTTCTGGCGCTCCTGATCAAACTCTGCCTGGGTATCCAGGTCCTTCAGAATCAATGTATTGCTTTCCTCTTTTTCCCTATCTAGGTGGCTTTGCAGGGTGACTACCTGCTCAGCACATGCCCTATTGAAATCTAATTGTTGCTCCAGCTTTTTCTGACTCTGCAGTAGGGAGTCCAAACCTTCTTGGTACTCCTTCTGCAAGGCCAGAAATCTGGTATCCTGGTCAGCCTTTTCCTGTTGCAGCACATCCATATCCTCCTTTATTTTAGTGATGTACTGTCTGCTGTCCTTTTCTGACTCCTGGCTCCTGAGCAGCCTCTGCTCAGAAGAGTCCAGATCAGATTGGGCCTTCTCTAACGCCATCTGTTGCCTATTTGCCAGATCTTGGCCTTCAGCACATTTGTCCTGCATGGCTCCCATATATAGGTACAAATATGCCGCTATCCTGGCAATCTTATTATGTTCATCTTTGGCTTTAGGGGCCATATATAGTTCACTCAGGGCCACATGTAGGGGACCCTGATCTCTCCATTTTTTCTGACCTTGTTTCAGTGACCTGTTGCGCGATTGCTTGCAACCAGACCGTTTGGTCCTGATGAGTCCACTCACCTCTCACAAATAGCTTATGTAAGAAGTGCTCTCTAGCTATCTTCATATCTACCAAGGTCGTCATTCTGGAATTTGAGTTCCTTCCTGACTTACAGAAGTTTGTATTTTATTTTGCAAAACAGACCGTTTCCTTAGAGCGTTCCTTTGAGGAGTGCTTTACAGCGTACCACAGCGTGGTGATCCGACCGGATGTATGTATCCCGTCAGTTAGCACACTGTATTAAGCTGCACAAGTGCTAAATCTAACCCAGAATCTCCGGCTACGAGCCCCCACTTTGTTAAGCGGCTTCACTTCAACACTACAGCTAAGTCAATACCTAGTCTGGGATGCTGAGGGAAACCCTTATTGATATATTTTTAGGTCCAGTTCATGTACTCTGGATGACAACCCTTATATAACACCCCTCTCTTAGAACCCCCCTGACCCCACTGAGCCAAGAAGTAGGTCTGTTTTGCAAATTTAAAAGGTTTATTTGAGAAATATAACAATATATATCTATCACACTTTTATAATAAATTAATATTGGATATCACACTTAAAATATGACAGTGATCCACAATGGATAATGTTCTACTGGTAAACTGATTTGGTTACTTAGAAGTAGTATAGAGGATGAGGTAGCTGAAATGCTTTATGGTTTCAAGGAAATGCAAGGTGGAATAAATGCAGTACAGAAAATAAACTGATATTGTTTCACAAGAGATAATATGTTCACTTTTCCCCTGGTGGCAATTCACCCCCCCCCCTATATGCAATGCAAGGAGATGGAAGTAACACACACAGTCTTCAAGAATACAATCAAATACAATACGGAATTCAGCCCCCCCCCCAGCAAGCTTAGAGGAAACAGGTAGAAGCTTGAAACACAGGCCCAAAATGCTTTGAATGTGATGACAACGAAGTGAGAAATGTGCTAAAAATGCTTTTAATTCCCTCTAGAGATTCAGGGTGAGTGGTAGACACTTTAAATCAGTTCAGGTCAGCCCTAACAATGGTCCAGGGATGGTTATTAGGTTGAAAACGAATTTTAGCAGTTCAGGCAAAAGCGGCTATCTTTTTACAGATGACGAAATCAGGCCAAATCGCAAATCGCTGTAAATTTCGCGAATGCGTAAATCGCGATTGCGGTAAAAGTATAAGTCGGTTCTAGGCTTGTTGGAAAGCTTGGATTCTAAGCTTTCAGAGGAAAGTTAAATCTCTTTCCTAGGACAAACGGTTCCAGAGATACGGACGATTTTGAGAAGGTAGTTTTTAGGATTTAAAGTAAACTCAAAATGACAGGTGACAGCTGCAGCTTTAGAATGACAGATGACAGCTCGTAGCTTCAGAATGACAGATGACAGGATTTCTAGGAGGCAGTTCTACTTAAGTTAAAATAGTTTGGATTAGATTATTTTAACTAAGAGATTGGTTTTGCACAGTTCTGGCGGATACTCACTCCTAATTTTGAAATGAATGGTCCTCGTCACGGATCTGGTCAACTGAACTGGACTTCCGGCGGTTCTGCTCACAGCGTCTGGGTCCGCTCTGCTCTGCTGGTCTAGCCTCTCTGGATACAGAGGCCTATGGTTCTGGATACTGCTCTGCTTTCCGGTCCGGATCAAGTGAATTCTGGATGTAACACTGCCTTCTGGGTACTGGCAAAAGTTCTTGGCAAAGAATTCAGACAGCTCGCCCGGCTGTTGAATAGTTTGGTTAGGTTTGCTGGATTATGAAGGCCTTCTGAGAATACTTTTGCTTGCAGTGGGCCTTCTAGGTTCAAAGTTCTGTAGTCTATGGGTCCCTGGTTCTGGTCTCTGTCTGGATGGGATGTTGGCCGTCAAAATGCTCCGCAGAAATTGAAAATGAATGTCTCTACCTGTCCCAGCAGTCTCTTTTTATGTGATTTGGAAGTGGGTGTGTGCCTGGCATAACTGAGCTCGCCCCTCTCTACTTGTCATTGGCCCAATTCTCCCCTCTCCCATGATTGGGGGAAGGAAATGGATTGTCATCATGATGAGGTCTGTTTATGGGTCAGAGGATCCTCCCCTGGTCAATTTGCCCACAAATCTATATTTGATTCAAATACATATTTCCCAGATACACAATTTGTTGAAATTACATGTACACATTATATAATCCTTATGGTCCATGCTTGTCCGCCTCTGATCTTCCTGCGGGCTTGCATTAAAAAATGACAACATTTTGCACTTTTTGACTGGTTTACCAATATCGGACATTTACCAAAAATTACACACATGTGCGCAAGGAGTATGGACATTAATTGATGAAGTGTCAGATTTTTAACATGCAGACATTTGGAGTAAGACCCTATTTTCCGCTAGCAACCCCCCAGAATACACCTCAGGGTCCTAACACCTCTTAAAACGTGCACAGAAAAATCACCAGAATAATGATATTACTTATATAATTCTGACAAGTCCGTACTTTGAATTATCCATCTTTTTTTAAATTATGCTCTGGCCCAGATGGGTGTGGTTTAGGTTCCAAAGCACATGGGGGAAGCTTCTGTCTGTCCCTGCCTCCAGCTCGGGTGGCTCCCAGAGGCACTTCTCCTCCCACTTCTCCCAAGAGGAAGCTACTTTACGGCCCCCCCAATATAACATTTGCCTGAGTCCAGGACAAGGCTTTGTTCAACCTCCTGCAGGTGCCCCTCCCCTAATCTAATCAGAGAGGTGTCATCTCCTTTTGGTGGGCAAGCAGGAGGCAGCCAGGCCTGGGAATGCAGTTTGATCAAGTTTCAACTCTTGTCGGGGGTTGTTGCCAGGCAGAATTCAGCTAAATGTCACTTTAGTTCCCAGTTTAAATCAAACTTACAATTTTTACATATACATTAAATAATTACTTCCTTCAAGTCATTTCAGAATATAGTTTTACATTTGTATCCACCTCTTAGCAAGTCTTTCCATGGCCTGGTTTGGGTTCCTCTGTTCAGTTTTACACAAAGGTCTGGTGGTTTTAAAACGCCGGCTTTCTGATAGTGGTGAGTACCGGTATTGCATCCATTTTTGGGATCTGTCTTGAATTACTGCATTTCAATAGAATGGTCTTTTGCTTGATAGTATAGGACCCTTGCTTAACATTGTTTTGATGGCATCCTTACAGTAGAGTGGTGATGTGGAACCCCCCACAAGAAGGTTGTATCTTTGGAGTGGTCTTGTGCCAACTGCGCAGTTCTCCTGGATTCTGGCATGAATGTGGGCGGTGACAGCTCATCCCCACATCCACCCAGTCTATTGATTTAGTTTGTTCTGGGATAGAATAATGGGTGGCGACAGCTCATCCCCACATCTACCCAGTCTAAGGATTAAACATGGGTCAAAACCCTTGACAATACGTATTAATGATGTGAAATTTGTATTGATTGACTATTAACATTTCAATTTATATTTGAACAAAGAATTTATGTGTCATCCCATTCCACTGGTCCACCAGTCCAAGTGATGGCCTGTAAGGATGCACCAAATTAATTGTGTAATGCGAGCTTCGCAAAGTGCACATGTAAAGCCCCAGAACTAAAACATTATAGAAAAAATGAATACAACTGATGACTGGCACATGGTGGAAGTTGCTGGGCCTCCAGGCCCCTTTCATACACCATAGTACCACCTATTCTCAATACAAGCTGCTGTAAAATACACCATCACACATGCAATACGTAAGACTAATATACCACCATTAGTATGTAAAACCTAATGCTTTTATGTGATATTTCGGTGGCTTTGGACAGTAAATTGCGCATTTTAGAGACAGTTTTTCTAATTTTTTTGCATTGGGAGAAACCACCCCGCTCCCATTTGGGTGGTGTGGGCTCGCACGCTGCGCACGCTCTCTCCCAAATTCACCCTGGGAAGTTTACGCCCCACCAGCTTTAAAACTCACCAGCCGCCACTGCTTATACATCTTCAGGGCCTTGACCTCCCACCAATTCTTCCCAGCTCCTGTCTATCCACAGCACTTGCATCTGCACACCTTCCGTCCTGGAGACTTGCACTTACACCTCCCGCAGCCCAGGCCATGTAGCACTCAACATTCCTAGCAATTCATCCATGGCTCACCCACGAGCTCTGACTCCCCAGCACTTACCCCCTCTTCCCTCTTCCTTTCTGCACTTGCACGTTCTGAATACTCGAAAGGTATAGTAGGTTCATCCCTCTCCCTCTTTCCCCTCTGCTCTTAATATTGTGTTGTAATTTATTTCCCACCCTCCGTCCCTGCCCTGTGGGCGCTTTGAAACAGTATATTCTTATTGTATAAGCACCTAACAAGCAAACAATAAAATAAATAAAAAATAAAATAAGCAAATGCATGGGAGAGGAGCCAGGCAGCATTCCTTTTGTTGGGTGGGGTGGCCCACTGGTGTGAAGCAGGGATTGTGGAATAGCCTGGCACCAATGCTATCAGTTTAACAAAGATCTAAACAAAATTCAAAAACAGTGCAACCAAAACAGCAGCATCAACAGTAACAGTAGGGAGCAGTCAAAGACCCAGGTTCCCAGTCCATGGAATAAGATGGCTGAAAGCTAACAGCCTATGTTGGTTCCCAGGGTGGGTCGCATCCAGTGACCAATGAGGCCCTCCTCGCACGGATGGTTATGCAGATTCTGAAATGGGGATCTAGCCAACCATTATTGTGGATTTGTAGGTCATTATTCATATTGATATTAATATTTTATTTGTATCACGCTCATACATAAGTGTTTCAGAGCGCGACAAGGCAAGGGAGGGGAACAGGAGGGAACAAAAACAACTATCTTACTAGGCCCAGTGACATTGAGAACGTGTAAGTGCATGGGAGAGGGAAAGGGGAAAAGTGCAAGGAAGGGGGAGAAGTGAAGTGGAAAGTGTGGAGCAAAGGACAACAGATAACTATTACAGTAAATAAATAAATGATAAAAAGCAACAAATAGTGGGAGTGCAGCCAGTGACTGGCAAGTACTGGGTTTAAGGCAGCAGACAGGGTATGTCTGATAAGTGCAGGGAAAAGGGGGGACTGTATGGTTACCGATACAGACCCTTGCCCAGAAGCAGTGCCGGTGGGTGGCAGGGTGAGCAAGTACCAGGAACTGGAAAACAGAGGGTAGGCCAGATGCACAGTGCTGAGAGAGAGAGAATATCAGCAGGGGAGAGTAGGGGCAAAGGCAGAAAAAAGACGGTCTTGAGGTGCTTCTGGAACCGTAGCTGGTTCTCCTCAAGTTTCAGAGTGGCAGGGATGCTGTTCCAGAAGGAGGCCCCAGCCGAAGACAGAGATCTACCTCTAGCTCGTTTCTTTGAATAACGACTGTCCCTGAGGGAGTTAGAGGTAGAGGAGCGAAGAGCTCGGAGGGGATTTATTTACAGAGGGATAGCTGAAGGTATTTTGGACCAAGGCCCTAGAAAGCCTTGTGGACAATGCAGAGGGTTTTGAATGTAATCCTTGCCTCCCATGGGAGCCAGTGGAGAGATTTGAGGGCTGGAGAGATATGATCCCAGGGCTTGTGGCCAAGGACAATTCTCACAGTCCTGTTCCGGATGAGTTGCAAAGAGTGGAGAGTAGAGGCAGGTAGATTTAGAAAGAGGATGTTACAATAGTCCAACCTAGAGAGAACCAGGGCTCAGGAGACAGTGATCTTCTGGGGGAAGGAGAGGAAAGGCAGATTACCTCTGAGGAGGTGCAGTAGAACGTTTGACTTTTTAAAGACATCAGAGATGTAGGCAGAGAAGGAAACCATGGAATCAAAGATGACCCTGATGTTCTTATCCTAGCAGGTAGGGGTAGCAGGAGGGCCAAAGGAGGCCGGCTAGCGAGTGAGTGGAAAGGAGGGTGAAGGTGTAACGATGAGGAGGATTTCTGTCTTGCTGGCATTAAGGCAGCAGAGATCGTTGGTGGCACATCAACCCTGAAGGAAAGTTAGGCAATCAGAGATGTGAGAAGGTGAGGAGGTGGCAGAGGGAAGCCTGAAAATGAGCGTAGTGTCATCAGCGCATAGCACTGGAAATTGGAGCAGTGGACGAGAGTTGCCAGGTATCGATTGAAAATCCAGGACGAAAGGTTAGACCCCTGGGGAACACCACAGGTACAAAGGGAGATAGATGAAAGGAAGGACCCAAGTTGGACCTGGGAGGGTCGATCAGAGAGGAAACTGGGATGAACCTGTTTTGACGAGGCTTTCATAGATCGGACTTGTCTAGTGATCTCGTCACGGGAGAAAAGAGGAAAGGACAAGAATGAGGGTGGAGGTGGCTGAATGGGGTTCAGTGTTCACAGAAGGAGAAGGGAGAGAAGGGAGAGGAGGAGAAGAGAGGGTGGACAGGATGTCCAGCGTTTTTGAGATGAAGTGAGAGGCAAAGGCACTGCTAAGAGCATGTTAGGCGGCAGGAGGGTTAGAGACTGCAGCAGGGTTCGCCAGCTCCTTGCAGATTTTGAAAAGTTCGGCCGTTTTGTTAAATGCCGCAGAGACACGGGCTTGGATGTGGGCTCTCTTTTTGGTTTGGACAGAGAGTCGATATTGCCTTTGGAGCAAGCGACGGGGCAGTTTGTCGGAGGATGAACAAGAAGACCTCCATATCCTCTCAGCCGCCCTACATTTACGTTTAAGTGTAGCTAGGTCAGAGTCATACCAAGAATTGCACCTGGCTTTGGGCTTCAAACAGAGACTCATGACAGGGGCAAGTACATCAAGAGTATCAGACATAAAAGAGTAGAGCAGAGACAAGGGTGTGTAAGGATGTGAGTCAGCTCGAGGTGGAGGGCAAGGCGAGAAGGTTGCAGCGAAAGCCTCAATGACACACTCTTCATGGGCCGGATGTCAGAGAAGGTAGGTGGCAGTGTTGGGGTAGGCTTGGCCTAGGGAGAAGAGAGTGGAAGATGCGAGTAGAAGAGGGAGTGATCACTCCAGGAGAGAGGAGTGGTCAGAGGGATGGATAGGGGGGGTCAGAGGAGATCAAAACATCAAGTGTGTGCCCCGCAGACTGGGTCAGGCCAGATGGTAGGATAGAAAGGGAGAGGGAGTCGCAGAGGTCACGGAAGAGTACAGAGGAGGAACAAGGAGAGTCTAGATGGATATTGAGGTCACCAAGGAGGAGGAGTTGAGTGGTTGAGGCCAGGAGGGAGGAGGAGAAGCCCACCCACTCAGAAAGAAATGTGGTGATTTGACCAGGAGGCCGGTAGATAGTAGCAACAGTAAGAGAATGGCTAGGTGAGAGAGAGAGCCTGCAGACAAGGCATTCAAGAGATAAGTAAGTCTGAGAGGGAATTAAAGAGGCAGGAAAGATCAGGGCTACACCCCCTCTGAACGGAGAGGATCTAGGTGCAGAGAGGATCTTGTAGCCAGCTTGTGACAATGCTGGCAGTGAACCATGTCTCGGTAAGACCGAGGACATCGAGGTCAAGATCTTCCAGGAGGTGGCAGATGTCAGAGGAGTGTTTGAAAGCAGAGCGAGAGTTGAGAGTAGCAAGATGAAGAAGGTTACCAGCCTTAAAGATCTTCTGGAGAGGGGTACAAATCAGAGGTATGCCCTGCGGAGGAGAAGGAGCCCAAGGTGGGACAGAGGAGGAGGAAAGGGAGTGCAAGGTAGCCAAGGGGGGAGAAGAGGGGACAGCAGGAGATGAAAGGAAATTGATGAGGTGAGGGAAGCACCTATCAAAGAGGAGGAGATTGGACTGAGGGCCTTGGACCATGATGGTACCATTAAGGTAGACATTCATGATGACTTTAGAGGAGTCGAAGGAAGCCATGAGAACTTACCAGTGGGTGCCACCATTAATGGGAGAGGAGGAGACAGGACAGAGCACAGAGATCATATGAAGAGTGCATAGATCTGGCGAAGGAACGACAAAGAGGATGTCGGTGAGGGTTTGTCTGGAGGAGGTGCTGGAATAGGTGTCAGTGATAGGGAGACCAGGGTTTGTGGCAAGGATATCCTTTTTTGAACTTCCTCCTACCAGACTTAGTGAGAAGGGAAGGATAGTCAATGGAGAAGCAGTTGGAAAAGATAGGAGAGACAGAAAGCGCCATAGCAGTGGTAACGAGGAAAGGAGGGAGAAGCAGTGGGGGGAAGGCAGGTAGGTGTGAAACAAAGAGAGCGGTGAAGTCACTGGGCCGGCAGTTACAGGGAAGCAAAGTGCAGAGCAAGTTGGTAAAGTACAGCAATATTTGACTGTCAAACCAAAAAGCAAAACAGCAAGATTTGAATTTCAAACCAAAAAGCAAAAACAGCAAGATTTGACTTTTAAACCAAAAAGCAAAAACAGCAAGATTTGATTTTCAAACCAAAAAGCAAAACAGCAAGATTTGAATTTCAAACCAAAAAGCAAAAACAGCAAGATTTGACTTTTAAACCAAAAAGCAAAAACAGCAAGATTTGACTTTCAAACAAAAAAGCAACCACCAAGATTTGCCTTTTAAACTAAAAAGCAAAAACAGCAAGATTTGACTTTCAAACCAAAAAGCAAAAACAGCAAGATTTGACTTTCAAACCAAAAAGCAAAAACAGCAAGATGTGAATTTGTAATTTAGTACAGATGCTAGCAAAGGGTCTAAAAGCGCAATGCAATTGTGAATGTGGAAATTGGAGAAACAAGCAGAGAGAAGGAAAGTGAAAGTCAAAAGGGGGTAGGAGTGAATCCAGAAGTGGGGAACTAACCCTTAGTTAAGGAGGTAAGAATGTCATGGCAGTCTGGATTTCTTAGATGAGTGAGGAGGCAGCATCATTGAAGATAAGGTGCCAGTAGGTCCAGAATAGAACACTAGTAGCGTTCCGGTAGCAGACAGAGAGCCGACAGGGCCTTAGAAAGTTGGCCTTTGAAGAAGGGAATGCAGGGATTGTCCCAAGTGGACATGAAAGAAACAGTGAACGAGGCAGGGGTGCACTTCTTCTCCGAGTGTGAGGAAGGCAACTACTTCACTGGCAGTGGCTAATGGCAGAACGTGTGGTGGTTAGTGGAACATCTAGTATACGTACGTGTTATTGACACCAAGGTGTATTCAAAGATCTGAAATTAACACCTCGGATATCCAATTTAGGGCCCTGGGTAAGCACTCTGGCATGAAACACGAATCTTCTCTTGTGGCCCTTACTGATTTAGCAGTTAAAATGACAACTCCAAAATTACACAATAATTAAAGTCATGCGCATTATTTACAATGCTGTAGTATTTACATGGCAAAAGAAACAATGACACAGTAGCAGGCTCCATGGGATTGGTGGTGTAGACAGGTTGTGGCCTGAGTGGAAAGGTTCTCCCTCATCCCCCAGGGTCCAACCTGCCACATTAAATGCACGGGAGGGGATGAGTGTGGAGTTGGCAGCTCCTGCTCACAGGGTACTGATAACTGACACATGTAAACTGTTCAGATCCAATCTCATGGGGAGCAGGAAAGCTAGGGAAAATACACCCGAGCACCATCAAGGTCAGTTTTGTTAAATATATTAAATACTGCTTACCCTATTTCTGTGACTTTCACTTATAGAAATGGTGCCTAGTTGCAGGATTAAAAGTCATGTAGGTCAGTATTTCTGTTCTCTTATTGCAGGATGTTGGACTTTCATTCTACAATGGTCACACATGAGATGCACATGGTTATAAAAAGGTCTTTCTCACATGGAGTCCTGCACTATAAGATTACTGGAAGCCTCTGTTGCTAAAAAAAAAACCCACAAATTACTGCTATGAATAACTGAATATTCCCAACTCAGACCCAGGCATGAGGCATTGCCTTGGCATCGGTAGAAAGGTTTTTTAACACCTGTATTTGCTGATTTATAAATGTTATGCACATTATGCATAATACCACAATATTTGCATGTGCCTAATTAGCTCCACAGCTAGGTAACAATAGCACAGGCCTTTCTGGGTTGTGTGGAAGTCTGAAGGTAGTATTGTCACCTGGCAGTTTTCATTGATCTTGATTTGTGCCATGTCAGGTATGATGTGAAGCTAAAAGCTAGGATTGGATTTTTACATCATATCACATTCTGGCTAATGTTTTCCTGCATTCATAATATTTACAAGATTGTAAAGTAGCATACAGTACAACCACCATGACTGATAGCACATGATTTTGAAGAGACAGGAGTGTGCATGCAGAATTAATGGTAGGTTAGAAAAATTGATAGTGGCTTTCTTGATTACTACCATTAGCAGGCCTTAAAGTTTCATATTCGGGATTAGCTTTAGGGTATCTAGTGATTTAACCACCCAATATACACAGCCCACACCTTTCAGTGCAGAATATTCATCAGCAGAATTCAATGAATGTTTAAAAAGTATGGGGAAGGGCATATTGACTTAAAAGTGGTGCGGAGTGGGAGCAGGGGGGGATTTACCGTAAGAAATCTAGTGTAAAAACATAGATGGTAAAAATACAGAAAACCAAATTGCATTGAGTTTTAAGTTGTACGACAGAGAAAACATGCACATGCTTGAATTCTGGCAGGGCTGACTTTATTTCGTCTTTATGCAGTTAATAAAATGAATACCATTTCACCAGAAAATATTAACTTGTATTCTATCAAATGTTGTAAGGTTACCAGATGAGTCCATGTTACTGCATGTACCCTACTGTATTCCTGTGCATTGATGTTACTTTAGTTTTACTTCTTAAATCTTCGGTATTCGATTGAAACAACTTGAGCCAGCCACATTGTCATGGTGTCCAAGACGGAGTCATCTGGTAACATTAAATGTTGTGAAGCTACTGGTCCTCACTGGTATGTATTGAATTTACTCAATTGACTGTGATCTTTCTTCCTAGTAAATGTGAATGTTTGAGTGACTTGAAATGCAATCGGTACATCTGGTCTCACAGATCAAACATGCCACATTTAGAAATCCAGTCTTTAAAAACAATAAACAAATTAAACCAATTTCTTTTTAAGCTACTTAGTTTACTTAATAACGGCTTGTCAGACCTACAAAAATGGTTATCATTTGTGGTAGCACTTCAAATCTTTTGTCACACGGGCAACAAACATACTTCATGCCTTTGTAAAACAAGGATTACACACAGGTGTCTTTATCACTCAAATTATTTTGTTGTATGTCTTCAAAGTACAGTACTAAAACTTTGGTTTTGTTTGGGCTAAGATCACTTTGTGTTCTAGTACAGAAGTGTAACGTATTATTTGATTAAGGGGGAAATTCATAGAATTCAGAGCACAAGTGGCGCACGCGGCTGGCGCACAGTGTGCACGTGCGAATCCCTGCGCCAGCCGCGTGCGCCAAAACCCATTTCAGCGCACAGCGTATTCATGGATACCAGCCACCAAAACCAGCCGTGGCGCACAGTGGCGCAGCGACCCTGCAGCAGTGCCAGTTACGCCCCCAAGAACGCCTCTCGCGCAGGGAAAAGCCATCAAAATCCCCAATCCAGCGCAAAGGGCTGCGCTAAACCTGTACCAGCACGGCAAGCGGGCTACATGTATCACTGGAGTGCGCGGGAAGTACCTCACGTCATTTCAGCTGGGTACGTGCATTTCAGGGGTGCGCGGGAAGTTCCACACGCGAATGTCCTGGCTACGTGTATTTCGGGGTGTGCGGGAAGTTTCACACGCGATATCAGCAGGGTACGTGTATTCCAGGGGTGCGCTGGAAGTTCCACACGCGAATGTCCTGGCTACGTGTATTTCGGGGTGCGCGGGAAGTTTCACACGCGATATCACACGGTACGTGTATTCCAGGGGTGTGCGGGAAGTTCCACACGCGAATGACCAGGCCACGTGTATTTTGGGGTGCGCGGGAAGTTTCACATGCGATATCAGCAGGGTACGTGCATTCCAGGGGTGCGCGGGAAGTTCCACACGCGAATGTCCAGGCCACGTGTATTTCGGGGTGCGCGGGAAGTTTCACACGCGATATCAGCAGGGTACGTGTATTACAGGGGTGCGCTTGAAGTTCCACACGCGATTCCATCAGGGTACGTGTACATCAGGGGTGCGCGGGAATTTTCACACATGAATTCAGCAGGGTACGTGTATATCAGGGGTGCGCGGGAAGTTCCACACGCGAATGTCCTGGCTACGTTTATTTCGGGGTGCGCAGAAAGTTTCACATGCGATATCAGCAGGGTACGTGCATATCAGGGGTGCGCGGGAAGTTCCACACGCGAATGTCCTGGCTACGTGTATTTCGGGGTGCGCAGAAAGTTTCACACGCGATATCAGCAGGGTACGTGCATATCAGGGGTGCGCGGGAAGTTCCACACGCGAATGTCCTGGCTACGTGTATTTCGGGGTGCGCGGGAAGTTTCACACGCGATATCAGCAGGGTACGTCTATTCCAGGGGTGCGTGGGAAGTTCCACACGTGATTTCAGCAGGGTACGTGTATCACAGGGGTGCGCTTGAAGTTCCACACGCGATTCCATCAGGGTACGTGTATTACAGGGGTGCGCGGGGAGCACCACACGTGAATTGCACGTGTGGGTCCTCCCAGGTGTTCCCTCTACACCCTCCACGGCCCCTGCAGGTGGCTCACACCACAGGGGCCTACCCTGCACATGTCCTGCAGGCACCCCATCCACCATGGCCATGCCCCCCAGCCAACCCACATGTCAACTTGCACTACTGCCCACCAACGCATGTCCCCCTGCACCCCCAGCCACCAGGGGCACCCTCCACCAGGCCCCCACCCATGTCTCCCACCACCCCCACCCCCCAGCACTGTGGGGCACCTGCCAGCAGGCCCCCACCCATGTCCAACTCATGTTCTCCACCACCCCCACCCCCCAGCACTGTGGGGCACCTGCCAGCAGGCCCCCACCCATGTCCAACTCATGTTCCCCACCACCCCCACCCCCCAGCACTGTTCGGCACCTGCCAGCAGGCCCCCACCCATGTCTCCCACCACCCCCACCCCCCAGCACTGTGGGGCACCTGCCAGCAGGCCCCCACCCATGTCCAACTCATGTTCCCCACCACCCCCACCCCCCAGCACTGTGGGGCACCTGCCAGCAGGCCCCCACCCATGTCCCCACCACCCCCACCCCCCAGCAGTGCAGGGGCACCCTCCACCAGGCCCCCACCCATGTCTCCCACCACCCCACCCCCCAGCAGTGCAGGGTCACCCTCCACCAGGCCCCCACCCATGTCTCCCACCACCACCATCCCCCAGCAGTGCAGGGGCACCCTCCACCAGGCCCCCACCCATGTCTCCCACCACCCCCACCCCCCAGCAGTGCAGGGTCACCCTCCACCAGACCCCCACCAATGCCTCCCACCACCCCCATCCCCCAGCAGTGCAGGGGCACCCTCCACCAGGCCCCCACCCATGTCTCCCACCACCCCCACCCCCCAGCAGTGCAGGGGCACCCTCCACCAGGCCCCCACCCATGTCTCCCACCACCCCCATCCCCCAGCAGTGCAGGGGCAGCCTCCACCAGGCCCCCACCCATGTCTCCCACCACCCCCACCCCCCAGCACTGTGGGGCACCTGCCAGCAGGCCCCCACCCATGTCCAACTCATGTTCCCCACCACCCCCACCCCCCAGCACTGTGGGGCACCTGCCAGCAGGCCCCCACCCATGTCCCCACCACCCCCACCCCCCAGCAGTGCAGGGGCACCCTCCACCAGGCCCCCACCCATGTCTCCCACCACCCCCACCACCCAGCAGTGCAGGGGCACCCTCCACCAGGCCCCCACCCATGTCCAACTCATGTTCCCCACCACCCCCACCCCCCAGCACTGTGGGGCACCTGCCAGCAGGCCCCCACCCATGTCCCCACCACCCCCACCCCCCAGCAGTGCAGGGGCACCCTCCACCAGGCCCCCACCCATGTCTCCCACCACCCCCACACCCCAGCAGTGCAGGGGCAGCCTCCACCAGGCCCCCACCCATGTCTCCCACCACCCCCACCCCCCAGCAGTGCAGGGTCACCCTCCACCAGGCCCCCACCCATGTCTCCCACCACCCCGATCCCCCAGCAGTGCAGGGTCACCCTCCACCAGGCCCCCACCCATGTCTCCCACCACCCCCACCCCCCAGCACTGTGGGGCACCTGCCAGCAGGCCCCCACCCATATCCAACTCATGTTCCCCACCACCCCCACCCCCCAGCAGTGCAGGGGCACCCTCCACCAGGCCCCCACCCATGTCTCCCACCACCCCCATCCCCCAGCAGTGCAGGGTCACCCTCCACCAGGCCCCCACCCATGTCTCCCACCACCCCATCCCCCAGCAGTGCAGGGGCACCCTGCACCAGGCCCACACCCATGTCTCCCACCACCCCCATCCACCAGCAGTGCAGGGTCACCCTCCACCAGGCCCCCACCCATGTCTCCCACCACCCCCACCCCCCAGCACTGTGGGGCACCTGCCATCAGGCCCCCACCCATGTCCCCACCACCCCCACCCCCCAGCAATAGTGCAGGGGCACCCTCCACCAGGCCCCCACCCATGTCTCCCACCACCCCCACCCCCCAGCAGTGCTGGGGCACCCTCCACCAGGCCCCCACCCATGTCTCCCACCACCCCCACCCCCCAGCAGTGCAGGGGCACCCTCCACCAGGCCCCCACCCATGTCCAACTCATGTTCCCCACCACCCCCACCCCCTAGCACTGTGGGGCACCTGCCAGCAGGCCCCCACCCATGTCCCCACCACCCCCACCCCCCAGCAGTGCAGGGGCATTCTCCACCAGGCCCCCACCCATGTCTCCCACCACCCCCACCCCCCAGCAGTGCAGGGGCACCCTCCACCAGGCCCCCACCCATGTCTCCCACCACCCCCACCCCCCAGCAGTGCAGGGTCACCCTCCACCAGGCCCCCACCCATGTCTCCCACCACCCCCATCTCCCAGCAGTGCAGGGTCACCCTCCACCAGGCCCCCAACCATGTCTCCCACCACCCCCACCCCCCAGCACTGTGGGGCACCTGCCAGCAGGCCCCCACCCATGTCCAACTCATGTTCCCCACCACCCCCACCCCCCAGCACTGTGGGGCACCTGCCAGCAGGCCCCCACCCATGTCCAACTCATGTTCCCCACCACCCCCACTCCCCAGCACTGTGGGGCACCTGCCAGCAGGCCCCCACCCATGTCCAACTCATGTTCCCCACCACCCCCACCCCCAGCACTGTGGGGCACCTGCCAGCAGGCCCCAACTCATGTTCCCCAGCCAACATGTCATCACAATCTAGATCCCTGGTCCCTATGGTCAGCCTCCAAATGCAAAACACCCACCTGAGTATTGCATCCACCCACTCATAATTGGCAATTACATGACAGAACGCCAATTGCAAGTTTCGAAACAAACACATTTCCCTCACATACACCCAATGGGTGTCAGTGAATCTCAAAACCCATATCATGATATGCATGAAACCAATGAGATACTACACATTGAAGTTCGATAAAAAAATATGTATTAAAGGAAACATAAATAGAATAAAAAATAAAGAAACAGAAATGGGAATGTACAAAAATGAAAAGAAGCATGTCCGTGAAAAAAAGCAAAACCAAAAATCATAATCCAAAGTAATGGTGTCCAAAGTCACTGTCCACAAAAGAAAATCCAATGGGAAATAATAATTGAAAGCCATTGCTCCATGGGTAAATTGTGAAAGAAAAATACAATCCAACAGTGAACTATGTACAGACGAACAAGCCAGGGTCCATTATCCCAACAAAAGAAATGAAACCTATCTAACTACACTAACTAATAAAATAAACTATATACAAAAATGTGGCCAATGTCCAAAAGGTCCAAAATAAATTTAAAAAAAAAGGAAACCTAACACTACCTACATAACTATGTACAAGGGCAGCGGGCTAGTCTGACGGCTCACTTTTGGATGTCCCGGGCCATGGCATCATCGAACTCCTGCTCAATGTCCCGGAGGTGGTCCTCTTCCATGGCCCGAGGGTCCGCAGGGCCGTCGACGTGTCCACCTCCAACCCCCTGCGGATTGCCTCGAGGCACTCGGCCCACCTCAGGGCCCTCCGCATGGAGTTCTCCGCCCTGACCATTGTGAGCCGTGCCTCTTCCGCCCGCTGCCGCTCCGCATCTATGGCGTGGCCCAACCGCTGCCACACGGAAGACACTCTCTGTCCTGGGTCCTCCTGCCCTCCGGCCGATGCCTGCCCCTCCGATGTTGAAGGCCCCGAGCCTTCATGGCTCCCACCACGTTGCTGCTGCTGCTGTGACTCTGCCCGTGCACTGCCTCCTGCTGCCTGCACATCCTCCGCCGGCTGGGGTGCAGTCGTTGATGTGGCCACCCCTGCTGGACGTCCGACTCCCGACTGTGGCAGGGATGCCTCCTCCACCAGCCTGGCCGCACCGTCAGAGGCAGCTCCACAGGGCATCCAGGTGACTGATGGGTGGGAAGATGGCACGGAGGACGACTGGCGCGTAGGGGGTTCAGTTGAGGAGGGGGTCGTAGCAAGCCCCATCAAACAGAGGAATCCGGCCTGGGTGACCTGTCCCAGCAGGCTGAAGTGGTCAACGAGCCATTCGAGATGACGTGCAGTCTCCTCATGAAAAGACTGCAGGTCACCTCACAGGGCCCGTTGACGCAACGCCACACCAGTCAGGACAGGCTCAACCCGGACCCGGATAGCCACGTCCGCAGGCAGAGGAAAGCCAGTTGTCGTTTGCTCATCCCCTGCCTGAAAACAGGTCTGGACGTAGGCATCCCTGCTGGTGCAAGATGATGCAGGGACAGGATCAGGGACAGGATTGCACACAGGCACCTCCGCGGCGGCCTGTGCTGCCTCCTGTCCCTGGTCCTGCACTGCACCACTAGCACCAGTGGGATCCCCACCTCCAGACCCCGTCTCTGTTGCTTGCACGGCCTCCTCCTCCACCAAACCCCCCACCAACCTGGATGACTCCGTGCCATCTTCCCCCGTTGGGCCCTGTGGGGTCCCAGCTGCCCCTTCTGCTGCCGAGGAGTCCAACTCCAACCTCTGCCTCTTGGACCTCCCCCCGGCTGCTGCGGCCTGGGACGTGGCACCGGACTCCTCACTCCCCGACGAGATGACAACATGGGAGGGGAGCCGGGCCTTGCGTCTCCGGCTGGCAGTGGGATCCCCGCCGCTGTGCTCCACACCACCTTCTCCGCCCTCTTCATCAGTTGACGCTGCAGACAGGGAGAAATAAAACACAGGCATCAGGGCACTGTACAATGGACACATACACACATGACAGTTGTACATGAGTGGCATTGGCAAACCTCAGACATGCCATCACAATCCCTAACACACATGTCATTTCAACTCCCACACATGAGCCATACCACAGCCATATCGCAACTGCCAGCACCATCCATACCCATACAACAGCATGAGCAGGCAAAGCTGAGCCAGACATCACATGCAACACAGGAAGTGCACCACACATGTACACACACCACCACACTTGTATGCATGTGTACACCTCTGCCAAGTCACAAGGGGGCACAGTGTTCAGATGGGCATCCATGTCACATCTGCCAATCAGGCTTCCACATCCGGCTGTCACATGCATCCATGTTGCATCACTGTTGCACCCTTGTCAAATACACACAAATGCACATGTACACAGTGCTGATACATGCAGCTGAAAACAACACACATGCGTGACATCATGGACATGTCTACTTACATACACATTCATCCAAACATGTGTGCCCACACAACTGCATTTGGCATGCAAGCCTACACACACAAGCACCATCCATGTCTCACACATTCCAGCCCTCGCATGTGTTAGCCCCACGGCCATGTACACCCCCACCCATACTCGACCCCATACAAACAGATGTGCAACCTGCACACTACTGAAACATCACCACACGCACAGCTCACAATCAGGATGCATGTACACTTACCGCTCGACTCCAGACGGGTCTGCCTCTCAAGGACCTGGACGTGGAGCGCTGGGGATATGCGTTCCAGGACCCTCATCTGATCTTCCGACAAGTGGCCCCGGCGCCCCTTGGCATCCGCTGCCTTCAAGAGGCGCCGGGCCTTGTTCAGGGTCCTGGACCTGAAGTCCTCCCAGCGCTTCTTGACATGTTGGAAGTCGCGGACTGCCACCCCCTCCGCGTTGATGGCAGTCACGATGTCAGTCCAGATCCGAGTCTGTCCTTCCTTGTCGGCGCGGGAACTTCCGAAGAGGGCATCATACTGCCCCAGGACTTGCTCCACCAGGACACCAACTTCGGTGGCACTGAAGCTGGTGCCCCTCTGCCTCTCTGGCCGGGGGTTGTCAGTGGTGCCAGATGTTGCAGTGCCCGACATGACAACCCCAGAGGCAGGAGTGGGTGGGCAACTGGGTCCTGGGGCTGGCCTGTGGAGCGATGGAATCCCAGTCGGGAGTCTTCGGTTCCAGCAGGGGTGGTCACAGCAACAGCACCCCTGGCTGATGTGCAGGCAGCAAATGGCAGGTCACGTGGGCAGCAGGCAGTCAGGCAGCAGCAGATGGCAGGTGGGAGCGTGCTCGGGGTACTGGGGGGCAGTAGTTTGGCCTTCTGGGCAGGAGCGTGGTCTTTCGTGTGCTTACGCATGGCCAGCTTGATACAGAGTGATTTGGCACGTGAAAATTCGCCACGTCAGCGTGTAATTCGAGGAAAGGCCCTTAGCGCGTAAGCGCGTCTGCACGCATACGCAATTTCATTGGACAGAAAGCCCCTGAAGCGCAAGCGCCCCTGTGACGTGACGCGCACAGGCGTGCATGGGCATTTCAGCGCGCGTGAAAAACTGCACGTCCGCGTGTAATACGAGGAAAGGGCCCATGCGCGTAAGTGACGTGACGCGCACGTGCGTTTCCCTCAGCACGGGTTAAAGGTGAGCGGGCCCAGCAGTTCGCTGTACGTGCCTTTCCTGGAGACCGATGTGTGTTGCTGCTTCCTGTTGTTTTGCGCGCCATCACAACTTCACAGCTATCAAGGATGTATCTCTTCTTTTGGCGGGGGTATTGGCTACGCGTGTTTTTCTGCATCGCGCTAGTCAGACGGTGAGTCGCACACGCTCTTTTTCCCACTGCGGGTGCCCCTGTGTATCGCACCCATTTTTGATGTCATAGTAGCCTGCGTGTCCCACGCGTACGCGTTATTCGTGTTACTGGGTGCCACCACGTACTGCGGGAGGTTGAATCCACGGACGTAGGCTGCAGGGTTGCGTGCACGGTTTTACTGCAGTTTTGGGGTGCCTGAGCGTTGCGTGACTCGTCACCACATCACCGGGGTCACATACAGCCTTGCAGGTGCAGGGGGGCTGTTAACATCTTGCTTCCCACTCCCTTCACCCCAATTGCCCAGGTCAATTGTGGTGTACATCTCCCATTGGCACCACTCCATCTGTGCCAGCACTACTACATCTGTGCCATGGTTGGGAGGCCACCAAAGGTGAGGGGCGCCTCAGCTGGGCGTCCTCCTCGTGGCGGGCGTGGTCGGGGACGTGGCCATGGTGACCAGGGAGTAGGGGGACTCCAGGGTGTCCAGGGCGGCCACAGAGGGGGAAGAGGCAGGGGTGCGCCACTTGAGCACAATGTTGTGCCATGTGTCAGTGCAGTCATGCCACCACCCCCTGTGGTTCCGGGGGATGCAGCTCCTGCATCTGGCACTGGCACCCATTTGACCCGGCAGTCCGTTCCATCGACTGCCACGGGCCCAAGGGTAGTGGTAGCTGTGGGTGCAGCTGTGGACACCGCCACCCAGGCTCAGGGTCTGCCAGCGCAGGCTGCGTTGGCACTTGAAGAGCCCTTGGAAGATCTCCAACAGGCCAGGGGGGAAACCATAGGGGCAGGCCGGGCTGCTCAGACCAAGACATGTGTCCCTGGGGCAGTCATGTCATCTGCTGCCCCGAACAGCTGGGTGTTGGCAAGTGCAGGGGCAGATGCACCCAACAGCACCCCGGTTGTGAGTCTGCCAACCAGGACCGTTGCGGTCAATGACCCTGCCACAGCTGATGTTGCTGCGCAGGGTCCATTAGTGGGCACCCAGCTGCCACTGACACAAGTCAGGCCTTTGGCCATCCCTCCACCTGCCACTCCCTTGGCTCAATCCACCGAACGCACTGGCCATACTGGTCAGGGCGGCATTAGCCAGCCAGGGTCTGCGCCACAGTCCAAGAGGAGGAAGGTTGCACCTGCAGCACAGGCTGGGACCCCACACACAGCCACGACCTCCTGCACGTCGAGGAAGAAGCCTTTCTGTAAGCAGGAACTGGACTTCCTCGTGGACTACGTGCGGGGCCACAGCAGTGACATGCTAGTGGGTGCCAATAGTCAGACTACGGCTGCCCAACGTGACACCCACTGGAAGCATGTTGCGGAACATGTCAGTTCATTCGGCCATGAGGTGCGCACGGCGCAAGAGTGCAAGAAGCGTTGGAATGACATCAAACGCAGCACTAAGGCTAAGCGTGCCTCTAATTACAACTTGACTCTGGTGACTGGCGGTGGGCCTGCACCAGAGGAGGAAGATCTCACTCCGCATGAGGCTCTCGTTGCGGGGTTCATACCACCTGAATTGGTCGAAGGAGTGGGAGAGATGCTGGACTTTGATGCGCAGTCTAGTGAGTGTTGATGCGTGTTTGTTGAGGACGTGTGTGTTTCACTTGTGGGATGTGTTGTGCATAATTGCCACTACATGTGAAGTGTACATGGTTCTGATGTGTAAGTAATGCAATGCTTCTGACATGCATGTCTCCTCTGCCTGCATGCGGGGACTCCATGTAGGCATGCTCCCTTGCCCCTCCTCCGCCACTCTGCACCCCAGTTCCACCTTTGCACTGGTCTGCTTCAATCTTGCCAATGTGTACTTTCTTGTTCATGTGTCCTGTGTAGATGCTAACTTCCAGCGTAGAATCTGCCAGACATATGCCGTGTGGTACAGCCTTAGTACTCGATGCAGGGTATCTCACTTGTACTGTGCATAGGTCAGATGTCCCGCAGGGACATGAGTGCCCATTCATGCTCCATGTGCATTGCACGCATGCCCCTATGTGTCCTTGACTGGATGATCACTGTAATACAAGTCCTTGGTTACATACATTGCCTGCCATCTCATCAGCCTTCCCATGTCAACTGTTGCTCAGTCCTGCGTTGCACACATGTTTAGGGTCTGTCAATCTGTGTGGCTCACAGGCCTCAGCCTGTTCAATGGCCAATAACTCTGTCCAACTGTTGTTGTGTCTTCTTCACACATGGGCAGAATCCAGAGTTTTCATCATGTGTCCTGCTTACTGTCCCAGCATCATTTGCAGTGTTGTCACTTGAATCACATTAAGCTGTTGATGCCAGTCAACACTGCCTGTCAATACACAGGTGTATGGTCAGCCTTTTGATACCATGCTAGGCATCCCTGCTTTGGTACTCGGGTGGAGGGGTGCTTGGCTTCTAGATATGGTATACATTGAATGCACAATGCACGTGATGTCTGAATTTGACATTGCACTGCCTTCACATTTCCTGGCACACACCATGGAGTCCTTGTACATGTAGGTAGTGAGTGGCGTACACATTTTCTGCACTGCATAGACCCACTTCCATGGAAACTGCCACCTTTCAACAGGTCTGATCACAGAAGCTATTCAAAGTTGACCCAGCATGCATGCCAGGTTATGTGTTGTGTGTCACATGTCTGCCGGATGCGTTTGCTGTCGGTGTGTGTGTGTGTTGTGTGCTTCTGACATGTGTAGTGACCTTTTGTCTCTCTATTTTTCAGGTGATGACGCAATGGAGGCGGAGGATGGTGTTGCCATGCCAGACACAGGGTTGTTACCACCACATCAACCCGGCACTAGTGGTGGTCGTGGGGTGGTAGGCCACGAAAACCCCCAAGTGCTGCAGTCCATCTTGTCTCTGGCTGCCTATGAGTCCAGCCTTGATGACGACTCTGATGTCCATGTTGAGTTGGATGAGCATCAAGTCCATGTGTCAGGGGTGAGTGATTCTGATGTGGACACTCCTCTGTCTGCGACCCCTGCACTGAGGGATCAGACAGTCTTGGTTCCTCCGCCCGTGGTGGATCGGGATGCAGGGTCACCCTCCACACCAGTCACTGATGTGCCTGGGACATCACATCGACGGGGGCATGTAGTCGTGCAGCCGCGGGCGGTGCCAACACAGCGAGGACCCCCGGTCCTTGGGTCCCGCAGGGGTCAAGCCTGGCAACGTGGTCGCCGCGCGCAACCGCAGTATACTGAGTGGGAGCAAGACATGACTGCCAATTCCGAACGGCAGGGGGCAGCAATGGAGAACATCGCTGAGAGCATGGAGCGTGTGGCCCGATCTGTGCTCCCCCTGCTAGGCAGGTGCTTCTCCAGCAGCAGGCGGCACGGTCCACGGCCCGCTCGCTCAGGCTGGGCATGGCGGCCTCAGACAGAGCACGCCAGGCTGAAATGTCGTCTCTGCGTCAAGCAATTGCTGCTCACTCAGAGGCGCACATGGATGCCCTGAGGGAGGAGTATGCTTCCCTCAGATCCTCTCTGGGTGTCCTTATGATGTCCCAGAGGCAGCAGGCAGAGGAGAGGTTTGCACAGCTTGAGCGTACCATCTCGGCTGAGCTACAGGCTTGCCGGGAGATGCAGCGGTTGTCCAGCCAGGCCTTGCAGGAGGAACTCCGTGTTACACGTGCTACCTTGCAAGAGGAAGCACGTGTATCACGTGAGGTTCTGCATGCAGACCTACGTCACATTGCCACACAGAACCAGGCTCACCCGTCCGGAAGACTTGCTGCCGACGAGGGGCAAGCTGCGGCTAGGCGTGGCCAGGCTACTGTGCCACGTCCTCCTTTCCAGGATGAGCCAGACTCAGACGACCATCTATCTCCCACATAGGTCGGGCTGTGCAGGCGTTGAGCCCATGGAGGTTTTTTTTTTGGCTCAGCATCATCGCATGTGGATGTTGAGCAGCACCCTGTACCTCCCCCCTCCTGGGTGCCTCCTCTCCCCCCCGGGTCGTATGTGGCCATTTTAGATTTTTCTTTTAGTTTAGTTAGTTAAGTTTCTGTTTGATAGTTAGTTTAATTACGTAATGTAGGTTTTCCATTGTTAGTGTAATTAGTTAATAGTTGATTTAGTTTAAAATTGCTTGTCTATTGTGCTTTCATGTGACCGTGCGGTGCTTTGTGGCTTTTGAAGGCATCCACTGTCTGTTCCAGCTGGGCCCTTCAGGCTTGTCTTGTGTATGTGTTTGCTGCTTGGGGTCCTTGACTCACATATGCCACTCCTGCCTCCCTTATCCATGGGCTCGCAAGGATGGTTCGGTGTCACAGAATTTTACACAAGGGCTTTGGACTGTCATATCTGTGGCATGTCTGGTGCTGTGTGACTTGTGTTGACACCCCTAGTGGGGATGATTTTGGTGTTATTGTCCACTGTGCAGCTTTTGCTAGATGGGGTGTGTCATGATTAATGTGTACATTAATTGCTATGCATTGTGTAGTATGTTTCGTATCTTTACTGTACACATGCTTGTTGCAATTCATGCTGTAGATAGTGTTCCACACTTTGGATGTGGAAGATGGACTGATGGCGTGATTTATGATGTGACTCTCTGACATGGTCAAGTAATGAGATGCCTGATGAGACACACACAGATGACTTTGAAGCATTAATCATGTGTTTCATGCCCTTTCTGCAGGGGGATGAGCCTCCAGAGCACCTTTGCCAGCAGACATGGCCCATTTGACGACGGAATTCTGGACACGTTTGTTGGTGCCCACATGCACATGTGTGCACAAGCAGAGGCACAGGGATTGCAGACCTACATCCTAGACCTGCTGACGTTTTCCAAGGAACTCCAGGCAAGGTGAGCAGCACAGGGGGGCCACAACACAGCAAAGCTTGCACCAGGCGAGTTGCACATGCAGGCTTAGTCACAGCACTGAGAGTGAGCTTAGACGAATATTGGTGTTGAAGCACACAATGCAGCTCACATGTGTTGGTGGACTGATGGCTGTTGATTGTAAGGTTGTCTGGGACATGTGCAGGGGCAGTGGCACATACCCTCCGGTACACCAAGGTCCATTGAGGCACTTGTATCAACCATGTAGCCTTCCGAGACATGGAAAGGGGCAGCTCACAGGGACATACAGCAAGGGACATACTCGGGTGCAGTGCATATAATTTCCATGTACTTTATGATAAATGCACTGCTCAGAAGTCATGGCTTGCTATATGGGTCTGTCTGCTTACCCAGGGAACATTGCATGTTGTGTGAATTGTGACACATTGGTGTTCCATTTGCCACGCACCCACCAGCGGCTGACTTACTGCATTGACTGTGTATGACCCGTCACAGGGGTAATGTTACATATGGGTACGAAGCATCTACACCAGATTGTCTGTTTGGAGAGTAGTTTGTTGCTATGGGGCATGTTTGGTGTTATGTTTTTGTGTAATTGGCACGTACAGGTTGTTGACTGTGGCTCTCTTTGCAGCATTGCAGTGCTCCTGTAACCGGACCTGAGAGTGCGCAGGCAGGAGGCCAGCACTCAAAACCAGAGCTAAGTGTCTTGTTGTTTTTCTTTCAAACTGCTCTGCATAGGCTTGCTGGGGATTGTACTAATGCATGGATGTATGTGTGGTTCAATTTGGTATGTTTTTCCCCCCTAATCACCCGGAATCCTATGCAATTTTGAACTCTGTACCCTCTACCCGGTGTTCCTGCTTCCCGTACCTATCCAAGCAACGTTCCCTAACCCTCTTTCCCCGCTGGGGTTGACGATTGCCTGTGTAAGCCCCGAACTTGCAGGCGCCAAAGCCCTAGAGGGGGTGGTTGGTTCGTACCACTCCTAGGCCTGGACTACAGAAGGCCATGACAATGATGTCCAAGTTTGTTTGGATTGTGTATGTGTTCATGCAGGTAGTACATTTTCGTGCATTCCCTGGTTTCATGTGTCATTCCTCCTCCCCTCTCCTGCCACTCATTCCAGTCATCCAGTGTGTCAACACCTGTCCCGACTGCATATCCCTGAACCTCCTTCCCCACCAGGGTCTCAGGGGCCTGTGTGAGTTTGACCTTGCAGGCACCCGGGACACGGTGGGGGTGGTTGTTTCGTGACACTCCCGCACCTGTACACGGGACCTGTGACAGTACACATCCGTTCATGATGCATCATCCTATGTCATGTACCACACATGGTTCACATCCTGTTGTGACATTGTTTTACTGTGCTACCTTGGTTGTTGCATCATTGTGGTAGTACTTGGCCTTTGTGAGGTACTGCTACGTCAAGTCATCTACTGGAGGGTGTTCTGGTTCGTTTTTCTGGCTTGGATTTTGTCATTTTGGAAATGAGTGTGGATTCTGAGTGTGCAGGCACCTTTTTACACACAAGGTGGGAGATGGTGACGAAGGGTGAAGGTGATCCTGTGGCCAGGTGGAATTGAGGTTTGAAGGCTCCATGACCCAGGTGCAGTTGTTCAGTGGGTCATGGTCATTTGTGAGGGAGGGGGGGGTTGTTGTTGATAGTTGCCTTGCCCTGCACTGTGATGGGAACTCTGACATTGTAATGGTGGTATCCTATGTACATGTTGTGTTCTGCTGATCAATGCCTGTTCATGTGTTGTGTTTACCTTTCAGGTGCGAGGGGATAGTTGTGGTTTGACATGCTGGGGTGTACACATGGTGAATGTTCACATGTGATATGTAGAGAACACTGATGGTCACTTGAGTGCACATGCAAATGTGGAGTGCATGTCCTTGCAGAACCACACACTTGCACTCTGATGCACTACATGTACTCCCACCCTTGCATATCCACGTGTACACTGTTTGCCTTCTGGTGGCCACTGTGTCCCTGCAGCACATGTTCTGTGACCAATTATGGATCCTGTACATGCCTAATTTGGTTTTTGATGTGGTCTGTCACTTAGATGTGATGCTCAGGGTGTGCATCACACACAATGGCTGTTCACTGTGCTGTGCGCTGAGCAGTGTGTTGCAGGAGTAGGACACTGCACACAGAAGCTGCAGTGTTGATTTTGCAATGCACAATGTGCATGTATACAAGCATTCATTGTTATGTTACGTCTACAACTCTTGTAATGCATTTTGAAATGACTTATTTTGGGTGGGAGGTTGTTGGTCTGTCATTTCATCTGATTCCAGGTCAGGCATCATTGTCTGATGCCACTATAGATTTTGGACATGGCAATGTGTACCTTATCGTTACTGTGTTGGTGTATGGGTATTGCTTGCCATGTCATGTTGTGGTTTGGGAGGGTTTGAGTGACATGACAGTGATGGCCTGTGATGCACACCTTGCATGTCAGGGTCATCCGCTTCTCAGAGCAACTAGCTGGGGGTAGATCTCTCTCCGCGGCAGGGCCCTCCCTCTGGAACAGCCTTCCTGCCTCACTTGAACTTGAGGGGAACCATCTCCGGTTCGGGAAGCACCTCAAGACCTTCCTCTTTGCTTCTGCTTTCTCTCTGCCTCTCCCTTGCGGAATTCTTCACTGGAACTGCACTGGAGCTGCAACTGGGCCACTCTCACCGACCTCGGTCCCTGGCCCAGCCACTCTCCACTTGCACTGCCTCCCTGGCAACCCCTGCACTGCGGGACTGTCTCTCTATCCCTACAGCCCCCCCTTCCCAGCACTTGTCTGCACTTACCTTTGCAGTTGCCACCAGCCGACCTATGTATTTGTTTTTTGGTCTACTTCCCCTGTACTGCACTCCCCCCCCTCCCCTTCCCCTTGCACTTTTCCCTTCCCCCTCCCCCTGCACTTGCACAATCTAAATGACACCTGGCCTAGTAGTACCGTTGTCTATCTTCCCTTGTTCCCCCCTCCCTGCATCATTGCACCTTGAAATACTTGTGTATAGGCCATATCATGTCATATGTCATATGTGTGCCTTTTGGTCACACAGGATAGCTTGTGTTTAAGTAGCTAGGGATGCAGACGATGTGGCACTTCCATGGCAACTGTCTTAGGGTGGTAGGGTTGTGACAGTTGACTGTCTCTTTGTCATCATCGATTGTCACCTGGTATGTGCCAGGCCTGTGTGCACTCCGCAGGGGTGGGAGTTTAGGTGAAGAATGTGGCCACAAGCTGGGTCCGGGCTTCCTCGCCACGTGCCCTGTCCCCTCCCATGGGCAGCGCCTGTGCCTGTGGTTGGGGATGTGGGGGTACCACCATGTCCACCGGGACGCCCTGCCGTGTTGCAACATTGTGCAGGACACATGCTGCCACAATGATCCTGCACACTACTGGTGGTGCATAGAGTAGTTGCCCGCCAGAGCGGTCAAGGGAGCGGAAATGTGACTTGAGCACTCCGAATGTGCGCTCCACTATGGCCCTGGTTGCAATATGGGCGGCGTTGTATCTTACCTGGGGTGGTGTGGTGGGGTTCCGGATTGGCGTCATCATGTGGTTGCTCAGAGGGTAGGCACTGTCCCCTGGGGAGGTGATAATAGTTGAGATTATTAGGGTTTGGGTATTTGTCTGTGTGTGACATGCATACATGTGCAAGGGCATTTGTACTCACCTAGGAGCCATGTGTCGCCATGCTGCCCAGCTTCCAGGGCACGGCTCAGGGCGGACCTTCTGTATATGAAACTGTCATGGGTGGAGCCAGGGTAGTTTGCATAGACAGAGGTGATGATTCCCTTTGCATCGCATACCACCTGTACATTGATGGAATGCCAGTGCTTGCGGTTTCAGTAGATGTGCTCAGTGGCCCTAGGTGGACGTAGGGCCACATGGGTGCAATCTATGGCACCGAGCACTTTGGGGAAGTGTGCCACCCAGAAAAAATCCAGGACAACGGCCTGCCTTTCTGCGGGTGTTCTGGGCATGTATATGTGCCTGCGGACTGAGGGGCGCGCTGTCATGATTGCCAGTATCTGGTGTAGGCAGCGTGACTGCCTGGCCTGTGAGACCCCCCCCCACTATGGCAGTAGTCCGCTGAAATGACCCAGTGGCCAAAAAATGCAGGACATTGAGCAGCTTCTCCAAGGGGCTCAATGCTTGGGAGCAAAGGGTGGGGGATGTAAGGTCATCTTCCCACTCCCTGACCAGGTCTAGGATGATATGGGGTGGAAACCTATACCTGCCATAGACTTGGTCGTCAGGCATCCCAAAAAGGCTTGTCCGTGGTGCGAAAAGGCGTGCCCTGGCTATTCTCCTCCTCCTGCGGTGTCCCACGAACAGTGCTGCGACAAATGGGGCATTCATCATAGCTGTATATACGTGTTTGTTGTTTGCGCGCACTTTTGTACTGTGCGTGGGGACGCTTCCGCCTGCCTTCGTGTGGCGGACGCGTTGTCACCTGTGCGCGTCTTTTGCCGTGCGCGGGTTTCCCATATTCGAATCCATGAATACGGGTTGTTCGCGTGCGTGTGGGCGTTCCGTGTAGTTCCCTGCAGTACTTCCCCAGTTACGCCTTCTTTTTCACGCGTTGTTCCCCATTCCGCGTGTTACGCCCACTGTTCCGCCCACTTTGGTTGTGTGCGCCGCGCTATGTGCGCTTTTGCTGTGCGCGTAGCGCACGCCGTGTATGCCTGCGTGCGCCATGGCTGGATTGGGCGCACGGACAGCGGCAAACACGCGCAGCGTCTTCCTTGAATCGCACGCGTGCGCGTGCGCTGCGTTTCTCACGCTTGCGCTCCCTTGCGCCTGCTTGCGCATGGATTTTCGGCGCACGTTTGTTCCATGAATCGGCCCCTAAATGTATGCACATATATCCTCTGTATCCATGCTGCATGCCACACTAGAGCTTTTAGCCCTCTTTAACAGCAGAATAACAATATTCTTTCAGCTGCTGAATGTTTTTTGGGGATGGAGAGGGGTTAAAAAAAACTATGCCAAAAGAAAAAGCAAGCGCCTTTAAAACCGGTGCTCTAAGATAAAAGAAGAAGCAGCAAATCCAGAGTGTGACAAGGGATATTAAAAAGAACCTAAACACAAAAAGAAGAAATAAAAGGACCCTAGGGCAAAGAACACTTGCACAGTGGAATAATGTCTCCCGGAAGAGTTTATTGTTCACGTTTTTTTAAAAGTTCTCATACCTAATTCGACTGGGGCATTTATAGAAAATAAACAAAGATCTCTGGGAATCCCCTGTTCCTAGTGTTTTTACATCGAGAAAATTAGACATAGGTGTGTATGGATCTGTTATGTAATATTTGATTAAGGGGGTAATTCATAGATTATTTGCGCCCAAAAAAACGGGATTTGTGCGCCATTCTGCCTGCAAATCACCATTTGTTAAACAGGGATTTGCGGGCAGAATGGCGCACAAATGGCGTTTTTTTTTTGGTGCAAATAATCCATGAATTACCCTGAAAATGTAATGCTCTCCATTCAATAATGGAAGCTCGGAATATCTCTACACTGAATATCTCTACACTGAAATATTGTGTAATTTATTTTCAACAGAAAATAAAAAGGGACAGGAAAGCATGTGATGGTCTATGATTAAAATGAAAAAGAAAATGTCATTTCAAATGTGCTTTAGCATGCTTGTTGCATGAAGAACCTTATAAACTGTGCAGCTTGTATTTTAATATTCTGCAATGCAGTGATATGCAAAATGTGCATTAGCATCATCATCAACAACGTTTATTCAGTAGTAAAACCATCAAGTTTACAATAAAATACAGATTTCATTGAGGACTAAGAACAATACACACGCACCTCAAAAACAGTTACAGGCATTAAACAGATAAAAATAACAAGGAGACCAAAGCTCACAGCCCTAGTAAAAAAACACCAGAGGTACCTAATGTTCCTCATATGATATAGCCAGTAAGATAACTCAGCAGGTTGAGCGCTCGCTGCTGCGATCTGAGCGTGATCTGCAGGTCACAGATTCGAATACTGGTAAGGCCAATGCATCCTTCTGAGGTCGATAAATAAGTACCAAACTCGGTTTGGTGATATTGTATGTAAATATGTGCTCTGTAAAGTGCTTTGGATTAAGGCGTTATATAAATAACACATCATTATCATTATATTAGCATTTAAAACGTCTTTCACAGCAGCCACGTGCTCTGGCTATAACGGGCAGTAGCAAAGATCACCGGGGAGACGGTAAGTTAAAAGCAACATAGCAGCATTTAAAGTGTGCGTGCCAGCTTCTCTTAAAATCGGTCTTAAGTACAATAGTCTGAACCTCTGGGATTTTTCGCATAGCAAGAAGAAATGTAAAAGTGTTTCTCTAGTATTTCCACACATAGGACAGATATCAGAGGCGGAGGTGCCCCATACATGTGTCAGCACAGCAACTGGGAAGATGCCTAGTCTCAAATGCAAACACATGGTTCTCTCCTGAAGGGCGGTGTTCATTTCATCTAAGTATTGCTTAAACCCAAACTTTGTGTTATTTACAGCATATTGTAAGATTGTTTTTGGCTGAATCAACAAAAAGTAATTCCATTGCTCTGTGCTTTGCAGAGGTTTTAGCTTTAATAAGGACAGAGCAACAACTGCCCCTTTGGTTAAACCACAGCTCACTTAACCCCTGATCATGGAGCAATAACTTACTGTGGGCCATCCACCTGAGGTGTTTTCCTCCATTTAAGGACATCAAGTGCATCAAGGCCTCCCTGGATTGTTCCAAGCCTGTTTGGAACCAAATCCTTAAGCAGAAGAAAACTTGGTAAAACATAGCCTGGGTGACAATGGAGATGATATCAATTTCCAGGGGTGTACGTGCATAAGGAGCACTCTTAGGGGACAATACAAGTCGTTTTAAGAATGTATTTGCTTTGATATTTAGTTGACCAGTCTTTACATGACCCCAAGCTCTGACCTATATATTACAGCTGGTAAGACTTGTTTGTCAAATAGGTCAAGAGCTGGGAACATGGCTCCACTACCATGTCTATGATAAAAAAAGACCTTGTATCACCACATAGCTTTTCCAAGTTGATTGCTGCCTTATCAACCTGAGACCCCCAGCCTGGGTACCCCTGGAACATTGCCCCAAGATAGTTGAAGTGGGCCACTTGTTCAGTTAGCACACCTTCCACTTTGAGGCGGACCAATGTGTGTTTAAAGGCATGAGGGCTAAAGACCATTGATTTGGTTTTGCCGACGTTCCGTTTTAAACAGAGCACAGAAGATTTAGCCAGAAAGATGGATAGAGATGTTTCTAGGCCCTGAGGGGTGGTCAACATTCAGACCATGTCATCGGCGCAAAAGAGGGTCGGATAATTACAAGAATCCAGTTTCAGGCAGTCCTGGGCCCCGCTCAATAGAACATCAATGATCTCCTGTATGTAAAGGTTAAAACTCCAAATGACTACTTCAAATTGACCAGTAGACTCTCCCCCCAATCCATAATAAACACAAGCAATTGTATTTGAATACAACTGTGCTAGAACATGCATCAGATTGGATGATGCCCCTCGTCTAGACAACATTTGCCACAACATTCCCCTTGAAACAGAATCAAAAGCAGTACTCATGTCAAGAAAAACCACGTATAAATTAGTTTTCAAGAGAACTATATACTTTTTAATTATCAAGTATAAAATTAAACCCTGGTCAATCTTGAAACAGATTATGTATAGGCGCATTATAAATAACATATCAATCAATCTATTTCAAGGGTTTTCAAGCACTACCTTCAACCCTTATCTGCTGGGAACATGGGGTAGAACAGACATTGGGACAAACTAGGTTGGTTGTTCAGAAAGAGATTGACAGAGGTGGGTGGTCACTCTCGACACTCTGAAGTATCTAGAACTCACTAATTCTTGCCCAATCTTTGGCTGAAATTAAAAAATGTAATCAATGAGGGAGCGCCCATTGTAACCATTTAAAGTATAACCCACAGGCTGGTCATTTGAGAACCGCCCATTAAAAGCCCTCAGATTTAAATGAAACATTATACAGGCAGACTCAAGAGCAAGCCAAAGTCTTCTAAGGGGAGGATTACCAATCAGGGATGGGCTGTCCCAGGCTAAGTTCTGATCGTCCCAAAGCCCAGAAAGTTCCCTTGGGGGCTCCATCTGCAGGTTAAAATCTCCAACAACAATAATATATTTTTCCTTACTAGATATGGTGCAAACTTGGTATTTATTAGACCCTGAAGACATTGCAGAGTTGCCAAGCCATGCGATATCCAAGGCCTGTTATAAATGTTAATTTCTCTTCTGTGAAAGGATGGTGAGCAAAAGACTCTGGTTGAGACTCTAACCCGGGATATAGGCCGGTAGTAGAGACACTACCAGAACCCCCTTGTTTTTGCATATTAAGTAGATTTGGGTTTTCACCATAAATTACTAGGGTATTTCAGACATGGAACCCTTGCTCACTGTTCTTAGAAAGGCACAGCTCCACCTCACTGATGAGGCCCAACCAGGCCGAAACACGTGTCATGGGTTGCTGTTGGTACTCTTGTTCAGAAGAGAATTGCCAGGCGTTTCAGTTCTGGACTGTCCTTGGGCAGGACAAAGACTGATATGTAGTGGAAATGTCTCTTCTGTGAAAGGATGGTGAGCTAAATACTCTGGTTGAGACTCAAACCCGGGATATAGGCCGGTAGTAGAGAAACTCCCAGAACCCTCCTTGTTTTTGCATATTAAGTAGCTTTGGGTTTTCACCCTAAGTTACTAGGGTAATCCAGATGTGGGACTTGCTCACTGTTCTTAGAGAGGCACAGCTCCACCTCACTGACGAGGCCCAACCATGCGCCGAAACATGTGTCTGTGGTTGCTGTTGGTACTCTTGTTCAGAAGAGAATTGCCACACATTTCGGTGCTGAACTACCCTTGGGCAGGACAAAGACTGATATGTAGTGGACATTTCTCTTCTTTGAAAGGATGGTGAGCTAAAGACGCTGGTTGAGATTCTAACCCGGGATATAGGCCGATAGTAGAAAAACCTCCAGAACCCCCCCTTGTTTTTGAATAAATGTTAATTAAGCAAATCAATTCATCATGGCCCAGCATTTGAAGGTCTAAGCAGTTAGTTTGTACAGCCTCCAATTTCCAGTTCAATGACACATCAGTCCATATTAATAGGCCTCCGGATGGCCTGCCTTTAGGACCCTTTGTTGCCGGAATTTGAAACGACTGGTATATCTGAAACAGAACGGGATCAACCTCCCAGGTCTCTTGCAATACAATAGTGTGAGACTGATTACAAATCTTCTGATCAATTGAGTTAAATCTGTTGATAGACTTACACTTCATTAGACTGTCATTACCTACAGTGATCCCAAAAAAAGAACTTTTTCCTTTGACATGTCCCATCTTTCTTCAAAACAGTAATGCAAAGGCTCCATTATCCATCACTTTGATCAAGGCAATAAAAAGGCTAATGACACCTATGGGTTTACTTGAGGCATTAGATCTAATTTCAAAACACAAAAATAAGTCAAAATGAATTCCAGAATCAGAGTTTCATGATCCTATTTTTGTGAGCTTTTCAAAGTTCACCCACCCTGGTAGGAAATTAATGAATGTATTGTCAATCAGCAACTGCAACTTCAAAAAGCCAGATGCCTACACAGACTCTAACCTCTGACCTGGCAGAGCAATGTCTATGCAGACCCTAAACTCTGACTGGCAGACCAATGAGGCCCCATGAAGAATGTGTGTCTGTTCCATTAAAGTGCTTGTTCAAGGGGTCCTTTGTTCATAAGCAGATGTCTCAGTTGATACAAGGGGCAAAACAATATTTCATATAACCACAAGTTAGTGAATACATATAACCGTATGTATTTAGAGGACAAGGAGAATACATTTGTAGTTACTTCAGAACCATTTGCCTGACATGAAACAAAGAAAGATCTGAATTCACCAGAACAACACCAATCATTATATGCACACAAAAAGGATATATTTAAGCGTATGAACCATGCATACATGTGCATATATTAACTATCTTATACACACAGTTACAAAAACATAAAGGATGTCTCTGGTTACTGAATATTCCTACCATTCTGAATATATCATTTTTATTAAAATACCCAATCCATACAAGTAATTATAAGAAAGCTGAATATTGTATTCCAATTTGAGGCCACATTCTTGAGGGTAGGCTACCTCATAGCTAAAACATCCCCTTATAACACAGATAATAGGCCAATGGAAGCAAAGTAAGTGAAGGGAATATATGACAGGCTCTGTCAAATCCAAAAATGCAGCATCAAAGTATCTTGCCTGGGTGGAGTTTTATGGATATGTAAACTAATACTGATTGGAAGAGAGAGAGAGAGAGAGAGAGAGAAAGAGAGAGAGAGAGAGACAGACAGAGAGAGAGAGGGTGGGGGGAGCGAGAGAGAGAGTTTTGGGAAAGAAGAAAAGTAAGATAGCATGTTTGACAGAAGAAAATCATTTTGCGGCGCCAACAGAAATCCGCTGATGGGAATTCTCCATAAGATGGCCTTCTCTAAAAGGGGCTGAAAATAGAAACCTTTCCCTCCCAAGACAAAATCAGATTACCTCAAAGGGGTTTTGATAGCAGCTGGACAGAGTGAAAGAAAGAGTTTATTTGGTGGTGATTTATGAAACTGGTTGATGTCCCTACCTATCCTGGGCCTATGGAAGACAAGCCAACAGTGAATACAATGATCCCAAAAT
This sequence comes from Ambystoma mexicanum, assembly GCF_040938575.1. Classification (NCBI taxonomy): domain Eukaryota; kingdom Metazoa; phylum Chordata; class Amphibia; order Caudata; family Ambystomatidae; genus Ambystoma; species Ambystoma mexicanum. The sequence continues at coordinate 642,154,272 of NC_090921.1, forward strand.
ATCTAGACCAACATCCCCAGAATAATTGAATTCCAGATTGTAATTAAGCGTATTTTGGGGAACTTTGTTTTCAAGCTGTCATTTAAAGGGGAGATATAATACAAGCCGTATATGTTTTGCAATTGATAACTAAAATGTAAACCATGGGTAGTTTTGCCATAATAATGCTTTTCTCCAGCAATTTGGGATCTGTATGGGCCTCAGACATTCTGAACTGAAATGTGGTTTGAAAAGCCTTTGTGATTGGTGTCTGCCACAGTCAGTGAAGTAATTATAACCTATTCCTTAACACATTGAAATTGTTGTTGAAAACCTGATTTCTTGACAACAGTGAGAGAGTTAGGCCCTTCTGTCCTCACATTCCAAAAGAAATAGACTTCATGAACCCAAGATTTTAAATAAAATGAAATATTGTGACCAATTAACACCACACAGATAGTGACCAGCTTGTTTGTGTCTATGCCCAAGCTAGGAACCAATAGTGTGTCATGGATAGGGTACAACTAATACATAAGTGAGACCAGAGGGAAATTGACAACCTACAGGAATAATCCCCCTAAACTGTATACAAAAAGACACAAATATCCCATAGGTTACGTATTGCAGACCTCCAAGTAGATAGGTGAATACCAGAAATCAGTCTCTTACTGCATCTGATATTGTGTATCTGTTTGTCATTAAACCTACATACACTATCTTTTGAACATACAAAACTTTAATTCATCATTTTTGAAAAACAATTACAATCTAAAAACATTCATCTTATTACATAAATTGTGGAAATAGCAATAGTGTTCAAACCCATTGATAGGGTCCAACATTTTAGATTCATATCAGTCCTAAAATGAGAAAACCAAATGATGAGTCATTATTTTTCTCTGATGCCAACACGTGTCATTGAACTGTTTTGATCCAACCTGATACTGAGAGTTACTTTACCTTGCAATTGCAGGGAAGGTGGGTTTCTCCATATTGTATATTATTTGTATGATGTTTAAGAAAATCAATGTTAACTTGTGTCTAAACTGCGCGTTATTAGAAGACTGCGTTTTGTACAGAATAGTCCTTTACATTTGATTAAATATATTATGAATAAATATACATGCTTCTCTAAACATTAACAACCGTAAAACTGATATCTGAAGGTTTGGTCACTAGAGATTTTCAAAACGAAATTCAACATCTAGCTGTAAAAGATCTACAGAATCCACAGATATTCGTCAAGTGGGTAAAGATGGAGTGGTGGTCATTCGGGACAAAGAGCTTTATTTGAATGAAAGCATAAAGTCAACTTCTAAATTCTGATTGTTATGAGTTGGTAGAAGAAAAGACACTGGGCTTCATTCCAAGTCTGGCGGCAACACTGCTGGTGCTACTGGCGGGTTGCTGCCGGACGCAGAATAGTTTACCGGCGCCACCAGCTCATTGCGATTCCAGCGGCCGGGAAGTCAGGCGCAGATATATTTGTTAATCCCCTTTCCCATAAAGTCCTATGGGTCTCTATTGGAGTGGGGACACAAGAGCACCGGCACCGTTAGCAACAGTGCCGGTGCTCCCGTGAAGACTCTGGCTACCGTAGCCGCAGTGCCCGGCAGGGTCAGACCTGTCGGGCACAGCAGCCACCGCAGGTAGACTCGTAGTTTGACGGCCCTTAAACCAGGGTGCCGGTGAGTTTACCGGCACCCTTATTTCTGGACCAGCAAACTCATAATGAGGCCCACTGACAGAAACTAAATTGTTATTTGATTTTTTGTTAAAAGATTGGCATTAGAGAAATGTATTGGATTGCCGGGATATTCTTTATTTGAAAAATGACAACCATGTGACCATCATTTTTATATTGTTTGCCTAAAATACACCAGAGTATCTCAAATCCACCAGGCAGACCAATTGTTTCTTCTAATAATTGCTTGTTAGAGGCCCATCCAAAATGTTTATATACATTTTTGCAACCATTTGTCAAAGGCTTGAATTCATTTATCAGAGACAGAGCAGATCTATTAGAGAAATTCCAAAATATAAATTGGGGACAATCTTTTATTCTGGTTTAACTTGATATAGTCTCTCTTTACAGAAGCATTATTCATACATTTGGTTCTTTTTGGATTCTTTATTGGTATGTTTAAAAAAAAATGATATACTTTTTCTTAGGTTGAGATTTTGTCTGGAACAAAATATTTTCTTTTTTGAAGGTGGATATTTTAGTCAAACATGTGGTACGGCAATGGGATTCTGGATTGCTCTGACCTATGTAAATCTGGTACATTCGGTGGTTGGCGGGGTCTGCGAACTTCCATCAATACATTAACAATGTTGTTCATTGTATCGATTCATTGATGATTTATTTATCATTTGGAATGGATGTAACACGCTTCTTAATCAATATGTTGTATTTCGTAATGATGAGTTGAATTTGAAATTAGCCATCACTGATAGCTTAGAGGAATTGGTTTTCTTGTATGTAGAATTTCAAGTTATTGATAATCAGTTAGTCTACAAACTTCATAGAAAACCGACTTCGTCTAATCCCTTCTTCACGCTAAAAGTTACCATCCTAAATCACCTAAACATAGCATCCCGTTTTGGTGAATTATTGTGCGCTAGAAGAAGTTGCTCTAGCGAACAAGATTTTAACCTAGACTGGCATTTAGGTACAGCCAGTCTAGCCATTTATTACTGTGGCATGTCATTTTTATTACTAGGCCTTTATGATAAAGCAAGCATCATAAATGTTATTAGTGGCTAGATTGGCATTTTGGTGCAGTCAATCTAACCATGTGTTACTGTAGCATGACATTTATACTGGGTTTTATGATTACCCAAGCATGATAAGTGTTATTATGTAGCTACACTGGTATTTTGGAATAGCCTACCTAGTCATTTCGTACTGCAGCATGGAATTTTCTACTGGACATCTATGATAAAGCAAAAATAGGCATTATTAGGTGCCTAGACTGGAATTTTGATGATGCAGCCATACTAGCCATTTCTCACTGTGGCATTTCTTTTTTTTTACTGGGCATCTTTGATGAAGCAAGCATGATATGTGTTATTACATAGCTAGGCTGGCATTTTGGTGCAGCCAGTCTATCCATTGTTTACTGAGCATCTATGATAAAGCAAGCATGGAAAGTGTTATTATGTGGCTAGGCTGGCATTTTGGTGCAGCCACTCAAAATATAATATCTTACTGTGGCATGGTATTTTCTACTGGGCATCTATGACAAAGCATTCCTATGTGTCTAGACTGGTCTACATTGGTGCAGCCAGTTTGGACATGTTTTCTTATTGTGGCCTGCCATTTTTAATGGCAAAGCCAACGGGAGTATGTTCTTATGTGGGGGTAATGGCATATATTGGCATCCCATCTTTGACATGTTTTCTCATTAGTGGCATTATGCACAAAGCAAACGTGTATGTTCTTATATGGGAATAATGGTATTTATTGGTGTAGCCAGCATGATATGATATGATGAGTTATTTATAATGCGCCTGTACACAAGTGTTTCTAGGTGTGACAAGAAAAGATAGGGAAGACCGAGAGAGGACAAAAACAAACTATCTCACTAGGCCTTGTGTCATTCAGATTGAGCAAATGCACTGGGGAGAGGAAGGGGAAAAGTGCCTGGGGGGTGGAGGGGGGGTTGAAGCCGGGCAGTAGTGCTCTATTTAAGTGCAGCCAGGGCAGGTGGCTCTGGGTAAGTGCAAGGAGGCGGGGGACTGTAGGAATGCAGATTCAGCCCTTAAGTGCACGGTAGGCTCAGAGGCATTACCGGACCACTGGTCTTGGAGAAGCCTCCCAGTAAGGATCAGAGGGTAGCCAGGCAAACAGTCAGTGCAGCCAATGGGTAGGTCAGCAGGGGAGCGAGAGAGAGAGAGAGAAAGCAGAAGTGAAAATGAAGGTCTTGAGCTGCTTCCGGAACCTCAGGTGGTCCTGCTCAAGTTTGAGAGGGGCAGGGAAGCCATTCCAGAGGCAGGCACCTGCAGAGGAGAGATAAATACCCCCCACTTTCTGCCTGGAGAATCGTCCGACCCTCAGAGAGTTGGAGGTGGCTGAGAGAAGTACTCGAGAAGGGAGGTGTTTAGGAAGAGAGAGTTGGATTAAATGTGGGCCCCGCCCCCAGAAAGCCTTGTGGATGATGCTGAGGGTCTTGAGCTTGATCTTTGCAGTCACCGGCAGCCAGTGGAGAGGTTTCAGGGCTGGAGAGATATCATCCTTGGGCCTGAGGCCAAGTACAAGTCTTGCAGTCCTGTTGTAGATTAGTTACAGAAGCCTTAGAGTAGAGGAGGGCAAATTGCAAAAGAGGCTGTTGCAGTAGTCCAGCCTAGAGCGAACCAGGGCTTTGGAGACAGTGAGCATCTTGGGAAAGGTGAGAAAAGGAAGAATACCTTTGAGGAGGTGCAGATGGTAGTGGGCCTTCTTGGAGAGATCCATGATGTGAGGAGAGAAGGAGAGAGTGGAGTCAAAAATTACACCAAGATTTCTTGCGTTACAGGAAGGTGCAGGGAGAGGGTCCAATTAGGGTGGTCAGAGAGAAAGAGGGAAAGTGGGAGCAGGAATCCCAATGAGAAGGATCTCGGTCTTGCTGGCATTAAGGCAGAGATCGTTGGAGATGCACCACTCCTGAATCACAGATAGACAGTCAGGAATGAGTGAGAGAGGAGAGGAGGCTTAGGGGAGTCTGAAGGATATCTGCGTGTCATCCACATAACACTGAAAATTAGAGGAGAAGGTAGAGATGAGGTGGGCCAAAGGTGCCAAGTAGACGTTGAAAAGCCAGGGTGAGAGGTTAGAGCCCTGGGAAACACCAAATGTGGAGAGAGAGGTGGTGAGAGAAAGGACCCAAGTTGGACCTGGAAGTGTCGGTCCAGGAGGAAGGAGGTCAGCCAAGCCAGGCCCTGATCTGTGATGCCCAGGTTCTCACAGAGATGATTGATCAGGATGGCATGATTAACTGTATTGAAAGCAGAGGAAAGATCAAGGAGTATGAAGACAGAGGGCAGGCTAGAGTCGAGGTTAGTAAGCAGATCTTCACGGGTGTTCAGGAGAGCAGTTTCCATGACTCTTGCTGCTCTAAAGCCAGACTGATGGTCATGGAGACAACCAACAGATTTGGAGTGTAGAGTAACCTAGGAGATGACCATCTTTTCCAGGAGTTTGCACTGGAAAGGAGTGATGGAGATTGGGCAGTAGTTTGCCATGCAGGAAGGATTGGAGGAAGGTTTCATCAGGGGAGGGTCCACAAGGGAGTGCTTTAAGGGGGGGGGGGTCCAGGGGCAAAAGACTGATTTCAGAAATTGGACAAGGCAAGACCGAGGGTGTTAATGTGGTCCTTGACGGTTCTGGAGGAGCAGGGGACCACCTGCGTGGATGACAATTTCACAGACCGGACTTGTCTGGAAATGTTGTCAGGAGTGATAGTAGAGAAGGAAGATAAAGAAGGAAGGGGGCTGAGAGAGGTAAAGGGGGAGGGAGAGGAGAGAGAAGACATGATGTCCTGAGTTGTAGTGGTGCAGTGAGAAGCCAGTGCTTTACAGATGTCCTGGAAGGGGTCAGGAGAGGTGGAGACTGCAGTAGGAACTGGGGTAGGATTGGCCAGCTCCTTGCAGATTTTGAAGAGTTCGGCTGTGTTGTTAGAGGCCGCAAAGATGCAGGCTTGGATGTGGACATGCTTCCTGGACAAGACAGAGAGTTTGTATTGCCTTTGGAGAAGGCAGCAGGCCAGTTTGCCAGAGTATGCGCCTGATGCCCTGCACTTCCTCACAGCCAGCCTACACTTTCGCTTTAGGGGGGCAAGGTCAGAGTCATAACAAGAGTTTCACTTTGAGGTAAGCTTCAGGCAGATTCTCATGACAGGGGCAATGACATCCAGAGTATCAGAGATAGAAAGATGCAGGTTAGATAGGACTGTGTCAGAGTCTGAATCAGTCGCAGGCGTAGGAGGAGGAGAGAAAGTAGCAGCAAAGACCTGCACTGACGCACACTTCATGGGCTGGATGACCAAGAAGGTAGGTGGCAGTGCTGGGGTCAGCTTCATATGGGAGACAGAGAGCTTCACGTGGGAAGAGAGCAGAAAGTGGTCAGTCCACGAATGAGGAGTGGTGAGAGGGTTAGATATGGGGATGTCTGAAGAGATGAGAACATCCAGGGTGTGCCCGGCAGAGTGTGTCGGGCCAGAGGGTATAATGGAGAGAGAGAGGAGAGAGAGTTGCAGAGATTGCGTGAGAGCCCTGAGTAGGGGTTAGAAGCATCCAGATGGATGTTGAGGTCTCCAAGGAGAAGTGGGAGGTAGAGGCAAGCAGAGAAGAAGAGATTCTTTGAATTTGTCACTGATTTGGAACTACGTTATCCGCAGCTAGTTATCACTAGTGATTTCAATCTTCATATTAATTGTACGTGACAAGGGCATAGAAGCAGTTTTTTGAGGCAATGAAGGATGTGGGTCTGAGTCAGTTGGTGTCTGCTCCGACTCATTTAACCGGCAATATCTTGCATCTTATTTTTGCTAGAGTTACTCTAGCTATTGTGTTCACCCCTTTTCCTGTCCTGTGGTCTGTCCATTTAGTTGTGCTGTTTCTGATTCAGGCTCAGGCTGTTCATGCCTCGATGGTTGGCATGTACCAACTTTGCTGTAATTGGCTAAAAAGTCTAACAAGGATATTGTTTCTAATATTCAGGCACACTGCCTATCGGCAAATGCAATGAATTGTTCCACATTAACAAACAGTTTTCTTAAGGTGGCTGATGATCTTGCTCTGCTCTCGCTCCGCAAGCTTAGGGGGTGTCCTTCTCAACCGTGGTTCACGGATGAACTTAAAGCCTTGCGAGCAAAAAAGCAGCAAGCTGAGCAGCAGTGGCAAAGAACTTATTCAGTTTGTGCTAAATCTGCTTTTTCTATGGCTTCTAGTACCTACCATCTTGCTATTCAGATGGGCAGAAGTGCATTTCTTACCAGTAAGATTGAAAATGCCTTAAATCAACCACGATAATTGTTTTCTGTGGTCCAGGCTCTTTCTGCTACCTTGGATGCCACTCCTCTGATTGCCCATTCACAAATTTTCTGTTATGATCTGGCAGCCATCTTCTATAATATAGTCAATCTGATACGGGAAGAGATTTCTCTGGCTGAGTTTCCAACTGCAGAATTGCAGCCCTTTCTTGGCTCACCTGATCAGTGTTGGTCAGTGTTTCCTCTTTTTTCACCTCAGGAGGTTGAGTCTACGATTGGCAAATTAAAGTCTGCATCACCCTCAGATTGCATTCCTCTAAGAATTTTGAAAGTGATCACCCCAGAGATTTCCATGTGGCTAACAGAAGCGGTAAACAACTCATGTCAAACTGGCTCTATTCCATCTGAGCTCAAACAAGCAGTTGTTATCCTGCTTCTGAAGAAGCCTGCCTTAAACCTGTCTATTCCGGCACCTTTTTGACCTATTTCTTTACTCCCTTGCATTATGAAATAGTTGGAATCTCTTGTTTCTCCACTTCTTACATTTTTTCTGGAGCAATCTTCCTTCTTGAGTACTTTTTTCAGTCAAGGTTTCATCCGGGTCTCGGTGCACGATGATCTTTGTTTGCCGGTCGATAAAGGGGGTATAGGAGTCCTCATTTTGTTAGACTTATCGGCGGCATTCGATACAGTTGATCATTTGGTACTACTGGATTGTCTGGCCGCAGATGGCTTGTCGGGTCAGGTTTCGGCCTGGTTTGCCTCTTTTGTGGCCAACTGCAGCCAAACATTGACATTGGCCTCTTTTTTTCTCTGCCATTTCAGTTCTGTTTTGTGGGGTGCCCCAGGGAACAGCCATGTCCCGGCTCTTTTAAACATCTACATTCAGCTGCTTGTTCTGCTCACCAGCTCCTTTGGCTTCAGGTGTTACTCCTATGCTGATGACATGCAAATCATCGTCCGACTGGACTCTTCTCAATTTAGGAGTTGCCTGTTGACCGTGAGTGAGTGGATAGGCAGTAACTGGCTGAAATTGAATGGGAATAAGCAAAAATTGGACTACTGGGATAGGGAATAGCCAACTTCACACATTTATCTTTTTTAAATATATCAATAAATGTCAATCATTGAATTCAAATTCTTTTATTTTCATATCAAAGTATAAAATCTTAAAACAATTAAACCAAAATATTTCCTTGCATATTCAACTCACACTCCCACCATTCATTCACTGTTATTTTCTATAAAGAACACATAACACATATCTCTTTGACAAAAATAGTCAACAAAATATCCTTCTTGCACTGTGAAAAGTCCTCCATCAAATGATCTGATGGTTCTATCCGTGTAACCAAGTAGGGTGAGTTACACCACTCAAAAAACATCAAACAAGAAACGTTCTTGATGACAATGCTCAGCGCATATTTTGTAATGGACCTTTTGTTTTGTCTCACTATTCGCTATTTGAGCTATCCGGACATGACGGATGCCTTGTGTGCAAGAATCAGACGTGAATAGTGAGACAAAACAAAAGGTCCATTACAAAATATTCATTGGTATTGAGGGAGATTCATTAAAATACCAATAAGTGGAATTTGGAATATGGGCGCACAACAACGAATGTAGATGAAATTAATCACGATTTGAGTCATCTGATGATTAACGTTTAAAGGACATCAGATAGAGATTGAAGAACTTTTCTTGAAAAATAAGGATATGCGCTGAGCATTGTCATCAAGAACGTTTCTTGTTTGACGTTTCTTGAGTGGTGTAACTCACCCTGCTTAGTTAAAGGGGGATGAGGGAACTCCCCATAGTGGTCCTGACGAAGGTTGCATTACCAAGTGGAGGAATGTATTGATGTCCAAACAGACAACTGAAACACGTGTAGACAGATATATCGGTGTAACTAAATAGTTAGTACATGGATAGAACCATCAGATCATTTGTTGGAGGACTTTTCACAGTGCAAGAAAGATATTTTGTTGACTATTTTTGTCAAAGAGATATGTGTTATATGTTTGTTATAGAAAATAACAGTGAATGAATGGTAGGAGTGTATCAGTGTGAGTTGAATGTGCAAGGAATATTTTGGTTTAATTGTTTTAAGATTTTATACTTTGATATGAAAATAAAAGAATTTGAATTAAATGATTGGCATTTATTTATATATTTAAAAAGTTAATGTGTGAAGTTGGCTATTCCCTATCCCAGGGGTCCAATTTCTGCTTATTTCTAATGTATTGATCCTGGAGGACCAGGGATTAAGACCAGGCACCCCTTTGTTTTTAAATGAAATTGAATGGGGACAAGACTGATATCCTGTTGGTGTTCCCCCACATGCAGTCCTCCGGCAGCCATCTCTGCGCCTGCTGCTGTGTGGGCTCTGCCCTTCTGGCCTAGCGAACTTGGCCCATGCCCCTCCCCGGTTTCAGAGGTTAAGAATTTGGGAGTCATTTTTTCTGCCTCCCTATCAATGGAGAGACAAGTTGGGGTCATCTGAAAAACAGGATTCTTCCAGATTCGGGTCCTTCATAAGGTTTTGCCATTTCTTCCTGCTCAACTTAGGCGTTAGTTGCAGCTTCCTTAGTTGTAAATCGGCTGGACTACTGCAATTCTCTTTTCTTTGCCCGACCTCTGTATCTCATTCACCTCTTACAGCTTCTGCAGAACCCTGCTGCTAGTGTTTGCGCTGGCATTCCATGTGGTGCTCATATTTCTCCTGTCGTTCGCTCTCAACATTGGCTCCCGGTCCATCAGCGGGTCTGATACAAATCTATGGTGATAGTGCACCAGGATTTTTATAGCTCTGAGTATCTCCTGGAGAAGTACTGTCCGTATGTGCCAGTCGGCAGCAAAAGTGTGGAACTCCCTGCCTACTCCTTTGAGGGCCACAGAGAAGCTTGTTTCTTTCTGCCGGCTGTTAAAAACGTATTTGCTCTGAATTTTATGCTAGTATAATTTGTCTATCTTCGATCTCTCCCTACCACCAAAATGCTTCGGCGTGCGTGCACTTTATAAAACTCATTAAGATAACATAACAGAGGTCAGCCCACTCTGAGAGGAAGAGGGCAACCTGGCCATTCCTGTAGATGGTGGCAACAATCAGAGTTCGGCTAGGAGAGATAGAGAGCCTGCAGACCAGGCATTTAAAGGAGTAGGCCTGCATAAGGATGACAGAAGCAGAGACCCACTCTGGTAAGATCAGGGCTACTCCACCTCCGGTCAGTTGGTTCTGGGGTCGGAGAAGATCTTGTGGCCATCATGGAGGACAGTGTCAAAACTTGTGACAGAGCTGCCCGTGAACCATGTCTCGGTGAGAGTGTGTATATCCAGGTCCAGTTCTTCAAGGAGGTGGCAGATATCAGAGGAGTGTTTGACAGCAGAGTGGAAGTTGAGGGTAGCGACGTGGAGCAGGTTGCCACATTTGAAAGGCTTTTGTGGGCTAGAGGATAGAGGTATGCCCTGTAGAGGTGGTGGAGCGGCCCGTGAGTGGGCAGAAGAGGAAAAAAAGGATGGAAGAGTAGCCAAGGAGGATGAGGAGGGTGCCAGAGAGGCAGCAGATGGAGGAGGTGGCAGAGGAGCCAAAGAGGTGCAGGTGGGAGCAGCAGGAGGAGGACATTGATAAGACACGGGAGACATCTATCAAAAAGGATGAGATTGGGTTGAGGGCCCTGGACCAGGACAATGCCATTCAGATGGACATTAATGATGGTCTTGGAGGAGTTGGAGGAGGCCAAGAGAGGCCAGATCATTTGTTGGAGGACTTTTCACAGTGCAAGAAAGATATTTTGTTGACTATTTTTGTCAAAGAGATATGTGTTATATGTTTGTTATAGAAAATAACAGTGAATGAATGGTAGGAGTGAATCAGTGTGAGTTGAATGTGCAAGGAAATATTTTGGTTTAATTGTTTTAATATTTTATACTTTGATATGAAAATAAAAGAATTTGAATTAAATGTTTGGCATTTATTGATATATTTAAAAAGATAATGTGTGAAGTTGGCTATTCCCTATCCCAGTGGTCCAATTTCTGCTTATTTCTAATGTATTGATCCTGGAGGACCAGGGATTAAGACCAGGCAACCCTTTGTTTTTAAATGAAATTGAATGGGGACAAGACTGATATCCTGTTGGTGTCCACTCCCATGCAGTCCTCCGGCAGCCATCTCGGCGCCTGCTGCTGTGTGGCCTTTGCCCTTCTGGCCTAGCGTACTTGGCCCATGCCCCTCCCCGGTTTCGGAGGTTAAGAATTTGGGAGTAATTTTTTCTGCCTCCCTATCAAAGGAGAGACAAGTTGGGGTCATCTGAAAAACAGGATTCTTCCAGATTCGGGTCCTTCATAAGGTTTTGCCATTTCTTCCTGCTCAACTTAGGCGTTAGTTGCAGCTTCCTTAGTTTTAAATCGGCTGGACTACTGCAATTCTCTTTTCTTTGCCCGACCTCTGTATCTCCTTCATCTCTTACAGCTTCTGCAGAACCCTGCTGCTAGTGTTTGCACTGGCATTCCATATGGTGCTCATATTTCTCCTGTCGTTCGCTCTCAACATTGGCTCCCGGTTCATCAGCGGGTCTGATACAAATCTATGGTGATAGTGCACCAGGCTTTTTATAGCTCTGAGTATCTCCAGGAGAAGTACTGTCCGTATGTGCCAGTCGGCAGCAAAAGTGTGGAAATCCCTGCCTACTCCTTTGAGGGCCACAGAGAAGCTTGTTTCTTTCTGTCGGCTGTTAAAAACGTATTTGCTCTGAATTTTATGCTAGTATAATTTGTCCACCTTCGATCTCTCCCTACCACCAAAATGCTTCGGCGTGCGTGCACTTTATAAAACTCATTAAGATAACATAACAGAGGTCAGCCCATTCTGAGAGGAAGAGGGCAACCTGGCCATTCCTGTATATGGTGGCAACAGTCAGAGAGCGGCCAGGAGAGATAGAGAGCCTGCAGACCAGGCATTTAAAGGAGTAGGCCTGCATAAGGATGACAGAAGCAGAGACCCACTCTGGTAAGATCAGGGCTACTCCACCTCCGGTCAATTGGTTCTGGGGTCGGAGAGGATATTGTGGCCATCAGGGAGGACAGTGTCAAAACTTGTGACAGAGCTGGCCGTGAACCATGTCTTGGTGAGAGTGAGTACATCCAGGTCCAGTTCTTCAAGGAGGTGGCAGATATCAGAGGAGTGTTTGACAGCAGAGTGGGAGTTGAGGGTAGCGACGTGGAGCAGGTTGCCACATTTGAAAGACTTCTGTGGGCTAGAGGATAGAGGTATGCCCTGCAGAGGTGGTGGAGCGGCCCATGAGTGGGCAGAGGAGGAAAAAAAGGATGGAAGAGTAGCCAAAGGAGGATGAGGAGGGTGCCAGAGAGGCAGCAGATGGAGGAGGTGGCAGAGGAGCTAAAGAGGTGCAGGTGGGAGCAGCAGGAGGACATTGATTAGACACAGGAGACATCTATCAGAAAGGAGTAGATTGGGCTGAGGGCCCTGGACCAGGACAATGCCATTCAGATGGAGATTAATGATGGTCTTGGAGGAGCTAGAGGAGGCCAAGAGGACCTACCACCAAGTGCCACTATTAATGGGAGAGGAGGAAAAAGGAGAGAGAGAACAAAGACCATATGAGGGTTCCATCAGTCTGGAGAGGGAACGACAAAGAGGATGTCAGTTGGAGTCTGTCTGGTGGAAGCACTGATGTAGTTATAAGCGATAGGGAGGTCTGGGTTGGAAACCAGGATATCCCTCTTGAACCTCTTCCTTCCTAACTAGTGAGAGGGGTAGTATAGGAGATAGAATAGCAGTTTGAGAAGATGGGGGAGACAGAAAGCTCCATAGGGTGCAGGGAGGAAGTAGGAGGAGGCGGGAGCAAAAAGAGTGAGCAGGGGTGCACAGTACAGTGCCGCACAGCTCAGGAATACGCAGGAGGTAAAGGGAGGTGTAACACAGTAGGGAACACAGATGGAACAAACTGGTACGCAATGCAAAACAGCCAGATTCAACTTTCCTAAAAGAGGGGAAAAGGCCTTGTTTTCAAACACAGCAGCAATGCAAAACACCCTGATTCAACGTTCCTAAAAGATGGAAAAAGGCCTCGTTTTCAAACACAGCAGCAATGCAAAACACCCAGATTCAACTTTCCTAAAAGAGGGAGAAAGGCCTAATTTTCAAACACAGCAGCAATGCACGATAATATGGCTATCAGAGGAAATGAGAGGGAAGGCTAACACTACTATTTCCTCGGGTGCTGTTGTGTGGTGCGCAACCAATGTAGGAATGATGAAGGGATGGGGTGGGAACATATCGGCACAACCAGCATGACAATGTTTTTATACTGGCATATGTTTTGAGGAAAGTAATCATGACAGTGCATAGGGAAAAGTTCATGTGCACTGTTGGTGGCTTTTGCCCAATGTTTCATAGAGTGTGTGCTGTACAATGTAAATTGTAATTCATTATTCAAAAAATGTTCTCCGGGGAGAACCCCCAAGAACACATCTTGGTTGGTTCGGGCTCCAGGGATATCCTGGGTCGCTCTAGCATATTTGTGACAAATGTTTACACCACCAGTGTCTGGTACCTTTGGGTTCCAGGGCCAGGTACCGTCCCATTGTTTCTATGCTAAGTGAAAGATGATGATCATCATGGGCGTGGTGGTCCAAGCCGTCCCAGAGTGTGGTACAGCTATTGCTTTGTGGAGGAGATGGGGGTTGGGGGTGCTCCAAGCATGGCTCACAGGGGGCCACAACTTTTGGGCTACGCTATGCACCCAGCCACATGTGGAGGACGACAGTCAGAAAAAAGCTTCTAGATGGGGAGCACAAGCTGCGTCTACAGGGAGCTGCCATGGGGGCAGCCCCCTGCTGACCAAGGGGCATGGCCCTGACTTCAACAAGGAGCAGAATGGACCAAGCTGTGATAATTTCCTGCTAGTGAGAGAAGAGATCTTCAGCTGGCTGAGGCATGGGCCCAGAGGGCTCACTGACGGGGTTTGGGAGCAGCCAGTGACAAAGAAGCAAACAGTGCTGTAGCCTTCTCACGTGGCATTGTAAGGTGGAAGCCAGTGAAAATAATAGTGTCAAGGAGCCAGGCTGCTAGAGTCCTGTGTGACGATTCATGGGATCTCGTCACTTCACGCCAAGGGAGAACCCCTCCCTATGAGAATAGGAAGGTAAGGCCCCTACCCAATAGTCTCCCTAGAGGTGATAAAAAGTGCGAGAGACTCCCCTCATGGGGATAAGGACTATTGTCCCATGAATGACCTCCCTATACCCTTGTGCCCAGAATCCATAACCCTATTGACTCCTTCGCCCTCCCAAACTGAAACTACTACTGTGTGTTATTGTGAAGTCTCTACTATCTCACCTGTAAAACCAGTTACGACTGAGATGAGGAAGAACCAAAGAAACACACAGAACAACAGTAGAAGGGATTACCAAAGTACTGTGACGAGATGGCCACCAGAATGCATGAAGATAACATCAGAGGCATTAACAACAGTGATGCTACACGGTCCCAGCAATATAAAGTAAAGACCGAAAAAATATTAGGTGTGTTCGGGAGCAAGAAGAGCAACAAGGGAAGCTGGCATCTATCCTGCGGTGCCCAAGTAATTCAAACCTGCGCTCCCGAAGCGTTGTGAGACAGTCGGTATCGGAAGAAGCCAACAGCAATCACGCGAGTCAAGAGTAAACCTGACTTTCTGCAGAATCAGGAAGAATTCAGCAGTGGCATGGCATCTCCGAGGTGGTCCGTGTGTTCCCTAAAATAAGCCGAGGCTGCTGCAGCAACAGCTCTGTGGTGCCACACAGACCAAAGTGGAGGAAAAAAAGAATACGACCTGAACGCGTGCAGAACAGACAGCGACCAAAGACCCCGGGAAGAAACGGTAGCGCTCCCAGTGAAGAAACAGGTAACAGGAGTTTCCAGAAAGCCGGGTGGGGTATAAGGAACCAAAGAGTCAAGTATTTCTTGTGAGTGATCTACCTCGTCACAGTAGTGATACCCAGAGAACCAAGAGTATTCCTAGGAAGTGATCTCCCTTGTTAAGGTGGTGACACGAAAAACCATAAACCTCAAAAGTGCCCCAAGAGTGGACTCCCTCATCACAGTGGGAAACCCAAAACATGTGAAAGATTCCAAAAGAACCCAGAACTGTCCAACATCAATCTCCCCAATAGTCAAGATATAAAAAGCCTTGACAAGGTGCCAGTACTAAGAAGAAGAATTGATAAAGCCTTAACTCAGTTGTTTGCAAATCCTTGGGATGAAGTAAAGAGAGATCTAAAGAATTGTACAAAGGACTATTCAGGATCAGTCTTCAAAACTCTTCCAGATAGACCAGGAGAAGGGAATAATTCTCCTGATCTATGTGTATTTGGTAAATCAGAACGTGTTGCCAGAGACTGCAGTTAAGTCAGCCTAAGACTGGATTGTTTCACCAGGGAAAAGGGGGCCATTCTCCTGGTGCCTTTGATAAGAAGTTTAGTGCATCCTTTTTGGGTTATTTCTTAGTGGTAGGGATAGAGAAGTTAGTTTGGGCAGAGGATGGTATATTGTTTTTTGTCTTACATCCTGATGAGCGCCCAAGTTATTGTGTGTTGAGGTAGGGAAGACCCCCTCTAGAGATAGGGAAGGCAGGTTCTTTTCTTTATTTGGAATAACAGTCTATACCACTTTGTCAGCCTCCTTACTTCATCTTGCCACATTTATTAAGGAGTAAATAATTCTGAAGCAGATGGATCCTGCCCAGGAGGGGCTCACTCTGGGTGACCACAGGCATTAGGAAATTACAATACCAAAATGGATGGTTTCTAAATGTTAGTGCTAGTCCTATGTGCACCCCACTGCAGCTCAGGATATGTTGTCCCACAGGTTACATTAAGTCATTAAATGTGGTGTGACTGTTAACCTAAGGTTGTATAAAGGTGATGTCAAAAGAACTACTGCTTAAAATGTCAGATAAGAAAAGAAAAAAGCTGAGAAAATGGTAAGGAACAGGGTAGACAGGCATTACAAAGAAATTCTGCTTACAAAAACAGAAAAGAAACAGAAGGAGCTGAAAAAAGTCAGCCCAGGTTTGGCTGGTACAAGCTGGTGTCAATTTCAGCCTCAGCAAATGTAACTCAAAGGCGATCCAGAACCCTGATGTGAAGGACTTGGCCTGAAAAAAAGAAGCCCTACATAAAAGAGGAATTCTCTTTAAAAAAACATTTGACTTTTTCACCTGGAAAGACACTTGCTATATCTTGAAGCCTTGATCACAGGGATTCGGCAAATATAACTCCAGGCCCTGAATAGTACTCTGGGAAACCTCAGCCTGAGGGTCTGACAGGCAAAACACCATAGCCCTTCATTTGAGAGTCAGACACTGTTTCGTGCCCGGTGCTAACATGAAGAAGGTTAATCTGCAACACACCATCCATGGCAGACGGGAGCTACAGGCTTAGAAGTGTGGTATCAACTAAAGAGCAGGTGTTTTGACTCTTCTTGATCCTTTCCAAATCTGTGATACTGAGAAGGCAACCAATTTATCTCACATTTCTAAACCTCTAAACTGCCTTTCACTTGGTTCACCACTCCAAATGATGGCTAGTTATGGAAGAGCTTGCAATCTTGCACACTCTTTTAAAGGCAATCAGGTTGCTGTATACTGGAAACTATGAAATTATTAGAGGTGACCAATAACATGTCCCCTTGTAGTATTGAAGTGGGAGTTGGAAAATGCTATGTGTTTGCGTCCTTGATATTTTCCCTGTATCTCAACAATCTGATCACCAGTATGACAGATCTGGATGCTGACGCCCCCTAAACTGGGTTACCAAAGACTGGTGATACTTTGTTTACTTACAATTGTGATGAATCAGATGATGTCATCACTCCTTTCCTGGCTGTAACTTTTCCCCATGTGGCCAGGGCATGACAGCCGCTACCTGATCCTGACCCTGGGGGTGGCTATATGAGGGAGGGCCACATGGGGGCAGTTGACCCTCAGAGGGGTGACACAATATCATTGGATGAGAAATGTTATCCCCCTATTCTTCTTAGGGATACCCCTTTCATTCCGCATGCCTGAATGGCCTATTGTAATAGCTCCTGTCAACCATCAGTGGGACCTACTGATAATACCTTCCAATGTTCTCTACAACGGTTACCAAAATCTGACTACCATTTCCATGCATGTGTAAGTACTGTGACGAGAAAGCTGAATGGAGGAATGAGGATCAGTAAAAGCGATAAGCACAAGACACGCTCTAGTGGTTGCGAGCGCGTGATAGGTGCCAGGGCATTTAAAAACCCTATCCAACCGGCAGGGTAGAGACGCTGCCTGGGAAAAGCCTTGTCCTCTCAGTACCGACCGGGGGATACTGTATTGCAGAGAAGCCGTGGAGACACCCGGCTCTGGGAGAAGGCCAGAGGAAGAAGACTGCAGGAGCTGGTCTGCCACATAGAGTCTGTGAGTGGAAAATGGAAGACTTCCTGGCAATTAAGGTAACCGGAGAGCAGTACCCAGGCTGCCCAAACACAGGGAGGCAAACAGCAGACAAGCATGAGCTGTGGAAAAAGCAGAAGCCGGCAAGCAAAGCCGGTGAGCCCGGGAAGTGGGAACAGGAGGCTGAAATGCTGCTTTGCATTTGTCATGGGAGAACAAAGAAAGCCCGGGAAAGCCAGTGAATTCTAAGGAGGGAAACTTGAACTACAGGGTGCTTCACCTTACTAAGGAGCAATAAAAGAAAATTAAGCACATAAAAGGAGATACGAAACACAATATTTCCAAAGGGGTAATAACAGAATGAATGCAAGATATATACACGTTTGCAAGTGTGTCAAGTGAACAGGTGAAGTACATGAAAAAGCCCAGGAAGGACAGTATACCAGGTAAAGTCAAGCTTGCAAGTGTATCAAGTGAAACACATGAAAAAGCCCTGGCAGGAGAGTATCCCAGGCCAAGCCAAGATGGTGAGCAAAGAGTTACATTAAAGTGGAGAAGAAACAGTTACTTTCAGAATGTGAGGGCCAGAATAGTATTTCGGACACAGTACATTTTGCTTTGGACATCTTGACATCTGACAGACCCTTTGTTTCTTGGTTGAGGTAGGGGAAACAGGGACAGCGAGACATTTTCCAACCCCTTTTTATATTGAATAAAAGTCTATAGTCACAAACATGAGCTCTCTGTGTCCGTGTCTCATTCCTGGCTCTTCACATGATACACTACTGATATCCAAAACCCCAAAGGGTGTTCAGCAACAAATAGCAATGTTTAATAAGCGGACAAAAGAAAAAGGCCTGAAAATAAACATAGCTAAAACAAAGACGATCAGCTGCCAACCCACAGGTAGGAAGTGGGTTATATAGCCCAAGTTTGTCATAGGGTGTTAGAATTGATAGTGCAGCAAATTAGAACCCCCGATCGAGAAACATTCCAATATACTTAGCCAGAGAGGGGATGGAATGCTAACCTTCTCTAGGAGGTATGATGATAGGGCAATATCTGGTGACACAGAGGTCTACCATGCACAAGTAATAGCAGTGGACACCTATGGCTCAGAACGTTGTGGGTACAATAACAGTAAAACAGTAAAACAGACTATTGTGACTCCCAAATAGTGCTCTGTGTATACAAACTAAGATAGGGATTGGCCTTAGTTGAATCAAGTAGATGTTAAGGCTAAGGCCACTTAAGTACTGGGTTAAGATTTGGAATTGAGGGAATTTGAAACCATATTGTGAATCTCTGGTATGTTTTAGGAGGGGATGGTGGGAGAGCTCTATCATGCTTGAAATATGTTGGACCTATTCTAACCAATCTACCTGAATTTTGAAGCAACTTTTGTTGCCATGTGCTGCGAGCCAAAGCCTTAAGAAAAGATGCATATAAGGATTGGGCAATGAGGAATATTTTTGCCAGTGGGGAAAGCTCTTGCTAATTAAAAGATTATTTGAAGTTTGAAAGTCCACAGGGTTTCAACCTTATCTGGATATGTTAGGAGTAAAAGATCGGGAGTAAAAGATCGGACTCTGTTACTGAAAATGAGGGTGGTAATCTTGCCTATTTGTTTATTTACAGTTTTATGGCGGGGGTGGATTCCACAAATGCCCCCATTGCATTCATCAGTTTGAATCACTAATGCATCAATAGGGTGCGTTGGATGAATTCAATTTTTAAAATCAAGGGAATAAAAAATGCCTGAGCAGCATTAAGTCTTTGCATTACCTCCAATGATTGGGCAATAACAAATTATGTTGCAGTGGTTTTAAAAGCAGCATGGCAGAAGCGACTGAACTATTGTCTGATGTTGGAATTAGTTTAGGGATCTTTTTTAAAGGCTGTGGGCCACTACTAAGGGGATGAAAGTATTTTGATGCAGTGTTGGGATTCCTACAAGAAGGCAGCTACCCCGTACAGTTGTTATTAGTGAACAAACAGTGCTAATAGACTTTATCCACTCTGTTATTTGTGTTTCTGTACAGAGTTATCATACTCTAGTGCCAAATTAAAATGTCTGCTTTTATTGTGTGTTGTGTATTATACGAAGTTTGATGTATTTAATTTTCTGTAGGTAGCACTTTTCCTTAGGAACTACTGGTAGATATTGCAAGAAATGTATCATGTCATGACATGGTAATATTAGATTGAGGAGCGATGAATTGGTTTACCAACTGGCTGTAGATATAGTGGGAGTACCCCCTTAATCACTAGGGGCTAAAATACAATGGGATTAATTACCATTTTCATTGACGTGTTTGGGGAACAGGCAATCTACAATGCAGAATAGGTCCCTATGTAATTATATGGTGTTCCTTATTGTTACTGTTTTTGCATTTTGTTTTATGTGTGGTATTGGAAGGAATTTTTAAGCATGATACTCAGAAAGTTTTATAAGTATGTTATACTTATATTTAAAGGTCAACCATTTGAACCATTTATGTATGATACAGATAGATCTCTAGGTGTTGAGATGGTGTATGTTATTGTCACTGTTCATGAATTTTACTAAGGGATGGTATTGAAAGAAATAACTAAGCCCAATATTTGCAAATTATGTCAGTTATTTTAATCATATATGGTTTCAATTTTCTTGTGTATATGCTTTTGTGGCTGAATCTGAAATACATTAATCAAGGACAAAACACCATTTATGGAAGAAAGTCTAGGCAAACTTCTTTCCTGCTCACTTTGCACATTGAACCCGGACACAATGGCCTGGAGTCAAAGAATATGCAAGGCCGTGCAGGACTTGCCAGCAATCCAAAACAGTGCCCAAACACACATGCAGGTTAGGTGCCGCAGGCTTTACTTCATCAGGCCAATCAGAATTGCCAAATCTGTGGAAATTTGTTGGGCTCTGGGTGGGTTCAGCTGCCCTAAAAAAAGCTCCAGCTAATCCTCACATTCCTTTTGTGGGTGTTCTTAGGCTTTAAGAGATGGAGAGAACATGGCATGCTTATAAATATGTTTTAGATGTGTTTAGTTTACTTTAGAGGAGTTTTCTGAGTTTTGCTTTCCAGTGTATTAAACAAAAGAGAACAAATGCGAATTTGAATCAATATCTTGTCCTTTACTCCAAAAATGAAATTCGAAACAAAAATGGCTCCATATTTTGTTCCTACTTGTTATTATAAAACCTAAATATCCTTCCCATTTGGACTGTGCAAATTCTACCACATTACCTCGACCTTCATCGAACTGCACTGAGTCCCAATGCAAGTATGTATCACCTTCAAATCCTGCTACATCAGCTACAAGGCCATCACCCTCAAGCCCACAAGCTAACTCACTGAGAAGCTCAGCATCTCCTGAGGCTCTCGATCCACCATACTCCGGGACATGTGCAGAATTGAACTCCACCGGTCCAGGAAGGACAGAACAAGATGAGAGGCACTTTCAGTCTATGCGTCCAGACACTGGAATCTCCTCCCTATCAATACCAGACACGCCCCCTCACTTCTACATTTGAGGAAGAACCTCCAAACCCTTCTCTTTAAGTAAAGACACCTCCTTCACAACTAGGTCTGATTGTCCTTGACTCCCCACCTAACCCAAGACTGAATGATCTGCTTACCCCTGTTTCCTCCTCTAGCAGCTTATAGATCTTTCCTGCCTATTTGATTGCCTTCCCCCACTCTGGTTGTTAGCTCTCCACACCCCCACTCCCTTCTATTGATCCCTTGCAATGGCTTCTCAGACCATGTACAAACCTCTATGACTTGTAATATTAATGTGTGAACCAGACAATCATTTTAGTGATTTAGTCACATTCCTTTCTGTGTCGAAGAACCCTTACCAATGGTCTGTGTAAGTCTCATTTTAACTCATTTAAGTGCCCTAACCAGTCACTTTTCTTTGTTGTTTTTGTCTAATGTGAGTCCTACCTTTGAAAGGAATCAAAATTATATAGTAGGACTTCTGCATTGTATTTGAATCGAGAACTGGAGGAGGAAGGGAAGGTTCACTTCTCAGGATACGAGGATGGTAATTGCCTGGTGGATGTCTTTGAAGATTGTGGGGTTAGGTGCCAGACGCCAACATCTGCACCAAGGTCATTTGGTGAGAGCTCTAAAAGAGGCAGCAAAGCTGACAAGAAGGTTTGTAACTGCCACTGGAGGAGATAGCAGAAGAGGCAAAGGATGCAGTGTCAAGAGAGGGGTCATGAATTGAGGTATTGCACCGCAGATGGTGGAACGATATAGCGAGGTGTCTAGGGATGACTTGGAAGCCCTAGCTGCCTTGATGAAGTAAGAGGGCACTATTTTCAAATGTACCCATGATCTCGCCCCTTTCTAACTGTCCTTACTGATTTCACTTTACTCTCCTAGTCATGTGTTGCACTCTCATAATCAGTTTTTACTTTCTGTCCCTAAACCCCCTGTGCCTCCTCTCATTTATGTTCCTTTGCCCTACTCACTCCTAAGCACTGGAACTCTCTTCCTCTCTCTATCCGTTCCTCTGCTTCCTTACACATTTTTCACACCAACCTCAGATCTCATCTCTTATCTTCTCTTTTTAACTGATCACTTCATTTTCCCTACTTCTGTTCATTGGAATGTACTGCCTTTTTTGATTGTACCTTTGTTTTTTAAACTGTTCAGCAATTTGGCAAAAGTGCTATAAAAATTAAAAAAAATAATAATGCAAATACACATGACTCCATTCCATTACATTTATTTTGTTAAGGCCACACTGTACTGAGAAGCACCAAACACAGATAACACAGTGCTGAAAATGCAGTATGTGAAAGCATATAGTAAAAATGATCTGCATAAATATTGTACAGTAGGAGGTACTTATGATGCTGACGCAAATCACAGACCCTGACTCTACTCCTAAACTACAAGAATTCCTTGCTTCCCTACCCTCTGCACTAATCTCTGACCTTCACAATCCCAGCTGCAAATTTGCATCTACTTTCCAAGCTTTGCTCACGTCTCCAAAGCCAATTTCCATTGACTCCTACCTCTCTGCTAATTACTTTGCATACTACTTTTCCTCTAAAATCACAAGCATGTGTGACACGAGCCTCTCACAGTCCCTCATATTCTGTCCTTCTGTCCACTACTTCTCCACATACCTATTCTATTCTGGACTACTTTCCCCTTACCTCTCCTACCAAAGTAACACCCATTCTTCATAGCGCCAACCCATCTTGCACACCTATTGACCCATTTTTACCTCAAATGGTCAAAGACCCTTTTCGTCAACTGCCCTTATTTCTCTTAGCTCTTTAACTTCTCTTTCTCTAATGAACTCATCCTTCCCTCTTTCAAATCTGCAACTATCCTACCCATTTGGAAGAAACCCTCTGCTGACCCAAACGTCCCAGAAAACTAGTGCAGCTTCTCTCCTTCCACATGCCCTTAAGCATGTGGTCTTCAACTGGTTTACTAAATGGTACTTTCTCGCTGTACTCATCATTGTGGACACCATTGTGGACCTCTCTGACACATTAGACACTGTGTAACACTTGTCCCTTCTCCTCACTGTCTAGGACCTTGGGATCGCAAATCTGATCTCACTTGGATTGCCTCCTACCTGGAAGGTCACTCCCTTAAAGTGTCTCTGAAATCGCAAACCTCTGAGCCCACCTCTTGCCCTGCCAGTATCCCCACAGAACTGTCCTTGTACCTCTGCTCTTCACCATCTATACTTCGTCCCCAGGCAGAGGTACCTTTTCCTTTCGCGTTCACTATCACATTTTTACCAACTTCAATCAAATTGTTTTATTTGTTCCCTCCATCTCAAAAAGGATTACCAGCTGTAGCAATGTAATCCAAAACTTATGGCTCTCTGCTGCCTCATGTTAAACTCTTCAGAAGTCATCTTTCTCCCAGCTTCAAACACAAAACCTCCCATCCTTTCTCCTATCACTTTCCCGCTTGACCTACTTGCTCCCTCAGCCAAGGCTTTCAACCTTGCAGTCCACTTTGACAGTGATCTTTGACTGAAACAATTCATCATTACCCAGGCCTCTTATTCTGGTGTTAACCCTATAAATATTTTGACAATGTGTCAATTTCTTACCCACCATTCTACTAAAACTCTGATCTCCACCCTTGTGATCTCTAAACCTGACTACTGGTCATGCCTTACTCCATCCTCCCTCTAGACAGAGTCCTCAAACTCACTACCAACACTCTATAGAGCATACCCAGATCCACCCTCCACTGAAATCTTTCAGCACCATGCTGGTTGGCTCTCCATGCACCACTGCTCCTGGTTCAAGTTCTGTCTCCTAGTCTACAACAATATCAATGGTATCGCTTCTCAGAATCTGTCTCACTGTATCTCTTCCTGCTCACAATTTTGTTCCCACCGCTTCTCCTCTGCACTCAAGGTCACTGTCTGATGGCACACGTCCCACTTCTCACTTTCACTCTTTCACCCTATTCGGGCCACTCCATTGGAACTCACTTCCCATCACAATAAAAGCAAGCCCCACTGTGGATCTTTTCAAAGCCTGGCTTAAACTTCATTTGCATGCTAAAGAGGGAGCTGCCCTTTTTCTCTTCCCCTTCCTCTCAACAAGACCTGACCACTCCCCACAGTGCTAAGTAATGTCAATTTGTAAAGTTGTACAGTAGTACTCTTTAGTTTGAAGCAGGTGCACCACTAGGTTAATATTATCTTTGTAAGTCACGAGTTTCTTATTGCTTATTTTGTTTTGTCTCTGAGGTATGTCCCTTTTTGTTCAAACCATCATAATCTGGCTCACCACTTGTTCTCATCTTTGTGCTTTTGAAAAGGCACCCTTCAGGGAATGCTTCCATCATCTGTAAATGTGTTATTGCAAATTGCATCTGATTGAAATTGAAATTCCTGTTCTTCATTTAAATACAAATATAAATTATGTAGAATGGCAGATGTTAGAATACCAAGAAAGCAATGAAACCATGATAAATGAGTAGACGGCAAAAATATAAAGTGGACACATCAGTCCATCTAGTTAATCAACGCTAAGATTAGTTCACAGGATGGAGTCAGCAAGCCAGCTTTCTGGAGTCTCCAAGAAGGATGACCAGACAGCTGAGAATACTAACCATCCTTAAAGCCCCAACATACAGGTGGGCAAGGAGGGGTGATGTGTCAAATGGTCCAATAGGCTATTCCTTTAAAAGAAAGGAAGGACTGCTGATTTACATGTGGCAGTGGGATAGAGACTGAGTTAACCAAGAACATCGAAGAAGTCCTCCGTGTCCCACCAAATTCAGGAGAAACAAAAAAAGAAAGCATAGCCCTACTGCCATAAACCAGGGTGCACATTGGAAAGATGGTTAGAGCACTCTAGGCTTAGGGACGCATGCAGGGGAAATAAGTAGGAAGTCCTCCAGACAGCAACATATGTATAAGATTTATAAATATCTAAAAACTTGGTATAAGTGGAAATTATGTAGATTCCTTGGAAAGAACGACTGCCCTTATTTAAGGGAGCTATCATAACTAATGCTCTAAGCATACCACCCTGCACTGGATGTAGAAAATGCTGCTCATGCATAACTGCACTTTACATATATGATGCTGCTAGTCTATGATGTACTATTGAGGCACTATTGAATTGTTACCATAAACTGTTGCTAATGCAATAATGCTGACATAATGTTGCACAAGCACTATGGCACTGTATCACTCAGACATGGCACTGTATCACCCAGACATGATAGTTATTGAAAAAAGTCAATAATGCACAACTGCACCTGCACTGTTGAAATATCACAGACAAATAGTTACGGTTTATTTGCCACTATGACACACATATAATGCATTTATCACTAATTTTCAACTCTTGTCGACATGATATAATGTCAAGGCAGTGCTGCACTTTACATGCATGATGCTGCTAACCCATGACAAACTGTTTAGGCACTGTTTCACTGTCACCATCAATTGCTGCTAATGTATCGAATGTTACTCTACTAATGCCCATAGAATGTCAACCATGCACTATGACACTTTACTAACATGTTGCAACAATTAAGGACACATTATAATAATTTTGCATTTATATATTATCTGCCTGTATTACCCAGATATCGGACTGGGTGGTATCGTACACAGCCGTATCTGCATTGCTTATATTACATACACATCAAGACGGTTGCGATTTTCCACCCCCTTTTTCCATTATAGCATAACAGATACATGTACACTATTTTCAACATATGCATCAATTTAGGGATGTGAAAAATAGTTAATAAACCACATATAAAGAGCCACATGGGCATTTACTGTTGCTGCACAGAAAATATACAGCAATGGCACAAAATTGACACATAGCAGCTCTAAAACTAGACCAAGATGGTGCTAGGGGCTAGTAACAAATTCACTCAGATAACTGACCAGGCCACACATGAGAAAGAGTAAAGGGACTGCAACACAATCCCACAGAAAATGTATAAAGAATGAGGGATTACACTGGTGATTTTATATTTTCTTTGAAATTTTTAAACAAGTTTGCCCAAATAAAGGATAAAATGCTTTTAAATCCATCCGGAGCTGCTGTGCCATTTTTCAATGGATTCTAATTTGGCGAACCCACTGTGAGTGCAGAGGCGACACACTTATCTGTCGCTGATCTTTGACTAATGATATAAATATATATATACATATATATGTATATATATGTATATATATATATATATATATATATATATATATATATATATATATATATATATATAGATGTCTTGCTGATACTGTTCGTGTTAGTATACAGTACTGCAAACTCATCAAAAAATGACCCACCCATGGGGTATGGTAGCAAAAAACACAGCGCTCGGCTGTATGTTTATTTAAACATATACAAATAAACAGTCCACAGTAGGAGAACTGCAATTAAATACCATGGCTAATGCAAAATGCTAATCATAGTTAGCAAGAAAAATCGGCACGCGTTCGACCCGTGACTCAGGCTTCTTCAGGCTTGTAAACAGTGTGAATGTTGCATTGCTTGTACAAATAAAGTTGCAGACAAATTGACTTCCTGTTCACTACAAGTGTGAAAAAATGCTAGTGAAAAAAGACTCACAATGGTAATGAGAACAACCATCTATATATTATAGGGCAGCAGTCACCAACCTATAGTTAAGGTGAGTCAGAGACACATAGGAACACATAGGAACCCCTCAAAAGTCTATTGTTAAAAACCTTTGATTCGTGTAACGCTTTTGGCCAAAATTTCAAAAGTGATTAAAGAACCATGGGCTTCCCCAGACTGTATAGTTTCGTAAAGATTTGTTCAAAAAATGTACAAGTTATTAAGCGTCAAACAAACAAAAAGTCTGACGTGTGGCCTACTTCCTATTCATTTTCCAATAGACAAATAAGGTCAATTTTTGCCAAAGCGCACTGCCCAAACTGCTGAATGGATTTGGACCAGGTCTGAAACAAGTTGGGCATGAAGCGTTGACTCGCAATTCATGCATGGTTTGGGGGTATCCCGTGCAGTGGTTTTTTCAATATTTGAAGAAGGGGGCGCCCCCTTTCCAAAAAAAGATAGTGATATTTAGGGGATTTACCCGAAAGCAGGTGTTTTTAGATATGAAACTATCGCCATCTTTTTTTTCTCTCGATGCAAGCGATATTTGCGGCGATAGCCGTGGACACGGGAAAAGGAAACCCAAGGAAAAAAGCTATTTGCAGGTTAGAAAACATGGAAATGCCATCAGCTAGAGGTGGGGGAAGGTTAGAGGGCACCAAGTGAAATGTTGACGGGGTGTAGGGACTGAGTGCAGCACAAAGCTTTCCGTAGCCTCGGCTATAGCCACGAATAGCCGACATCTGAAAGCAAACTGTCACAGGAACAGCATGTGTTGTGGAGGGAAGGGAGAGGGCAGGGTATCTGAGGGGGCCATCTGGGGAGTGGCGGGAGCTGGCACAGATGAGTGGGGCACTTGGGGAGGTGCTGGGGGCAGGAAAGCATTTTTTTCTGCTGTTTTGCCAATATTCAGAGCTATATCCGAGGCTACAAAGGACTACAGTTAACCTCTGGTATGAGTAGTTCTGTTCCCGTGGCTATGTATGGTGGAGTGTCAGTGTCGCATTTCTTTTTTAAAGTAATTTCTATAGGTATAGTGACATTGGGGGAGAACAATCAAAGGCCATGGTCAGTGACTTGGTAGCTATTTGGAACTCTTTTTTATTTTGGCTGTGTTTTTGGGCTTTTGTATAGGTGAGCCTTTGGAGAAAAAGCGAAGAAATTAGTTTAACAAAATTAATCTGAAAAGGATCAAACAATTTATATTTTTAGATGCCCCATACAATTTATTTTAGGTTGTGTGTTCTTACTTATGGTATTATGTTGTGTGGCTGTGGAATGTTTGTTTACCCAGTTTACTGTTATGTATTATTTTCTGCTTGCT
Organism: Ambystoma mexicanum; assembly: GCF_040938575.1. NCBI lineage: Eukaryota > Metazoa > Chordata > Amphibia > Caudata > Ambystomatidae > Ambystoma > Ambystoma mexicanum. The sequence continues at coordinate 642,182,070 of NC_090921.1, forward strand.
TTATTTTCAGCTACTTTATATAAGTGCATGAGCAGTGTTGTACTGTATTGATATTTTAAGTTATATTGTGGCATAAAGCCTGAAGGGAGGCCTCCTTTTTATCCAATTTATGTAAACGCGGTTATGATAAAAGTGAATGAAATGTAACCGTTGTTTGGAAATTGTACTCTGAAGTTATGTATAGAGTATGTGAGATATTAATTAAGAAATGTATAGTGATATGGGATTACTGTATTATTGGTTAGGTTTGGTAGGTAGCTTAATGGTGCTGTCCAGAGCACTTGGCCATTCAAACTCTAGTGATAGCAGGGATAGGTAGTGGAAGGAGAATGTACATGCTGATATGTTTTGTTGAGTAGCAGTAGTAATTATTAGTTTGAAGGTCCCTTTTTAAGTCATGGCGGCCAACTTCGGAACAGGCATTTAATGGTTGTTGTCAAACGAAAATGGACATAGTCTCTTTTTGATTTAAATGGCTGTGGGAATTATTTAATTTTTTTCTGATGAGAGATGTGCTCCACTTGAGCACATCTCCAGACAGGAATAAAAAAAAGAAAACGATTTGCATCTCAGGTACAGTCCAAGTTGCCAATAACTATTACGTCAGGGCTGACGGGTTGCCACAGGGTTTTTACATCCTGCAGCCTTGACTGGGGCCCTTGTTTCATTTGGACCTACATTGCCCAGGCTGGTGGTCCGTTAAACCCTGTCTCTGCCTGGACATGGAAGTTATATTATATATTGACAATTTAAAGAAATACAATGCTTGTCCTTCACTATCCCAATTTTCTTTTTATACAGCTTTTTTGTAAGATGCCATCAAGTAAGCAACAACAAGGAGCCATAAGATAGGATCTTCTGCAGGGAAGTTCATTTCTACAGTGTACATTTTCAAAAAGTAGTGTTGATAATACAATGGCAATTATGAATAATATTTTATAAAATGCAATTTCAAATAAGAGATGTGCCAACAGAATATAATCATGGAACCGAGAATGTTTTTTCCATTTATCAAATGTGTTACTAGCTAGTAAAAAAAGATTTCTAGAAGAAAAGGTAGCAAATGTGCTATCAATTTGAAACAGTGGAATAAAGATATATATAAGAAAATGTATCACTCACGTTTTACCAATCTAGATATGTGGTAAAGCGTTTTGTTGCAAAAGAAAAAAGTAGAAGTAATAATTAACACTTTTGATATGAAAGGAAAATTGTCCATTTTCATATTGAATAAACTTAAGAAATTGCTTAAGGTGACTACACCGTTCTATACAAATATAGAAAAAGTTGATGTACTTACATGTGACAACATTTGTGACGTGTTTGGTGGAGAGTGGAAGCAATCTTCTCATACAGAAAGATTTTTTAATGAGGAGAGTTAGATTCAAGAAAAGACTGTTCCCCTAGCTATTGAAGAGAGGGGATGTACCTATGAAGTCCAAAATTGGGTGATTTCTAAAAAAGAAGAAATTGTATGGTCTGATAATACAGAAATGGAAAGAAGTTTTGCACAAAAATGATAATGTACAAAGACAGATCAAGAGACTACAAAGAATAGATGTCTGTGAAGTTCGTAAAAAAAAGACTTTAAGAATCAGTTTCATCATATATGGATGCTAGCTGCACATAATACTAAAATGAGAAACTTGTAGTTAACGCTTATGAAAACAAAATACCAAATATGTTTCTTGCAGTTTTAAATCAATACAAACACTTACAGGAAGTGGAAATGATGATCCTATGCTTTCAAAGGATCAGGTTTTTCAACAGTATGAAAGAAGCATTGCAATGATTGAGATGTCTTCTACTGAAATTCTTGACATTGTTTGCGTATCTTGGCAATGCAATTTTTATAAGCCTCAAGTGCAACTAGTGTATATTGAGGAGAACATTAAGCACACCATAGAAGATGTTGGGAAAGAACTTTATCTTTATTTGTTTTTAGAAGAACAATTTGACACAAGACAGGCACGTTATGTTTGTAGACACTGTGTTGGGTTTTATAATCAAAGAACTAATCCTCTAAGAAATGTTTTGAAGCCTGGTATCCCTTCAGTGCTTCATAGAATGAACATATTTGAAATTATTGCATTGCAAACTGTTCATCCTTTCTAAGTTATTGTTAGATTGCAAACAAAGATGTCCAATCTGCCTAAGAAATCATTAGTGCACGGTGTCAGAGGCAAAGTTGTGTATTTGCCTCTCAATTTGGAAGAAAATGTGAACACTCTAGGAGTGAAGCGTGACATTTCAGATTCTTTGTTTGTTTTAGTAAATGGTGTTGCGACTAACGATAAGAGAATTTGACAACAGCTTTTAGATATTGGAAAAGTGAAAAATGTGTTGGTATTTCTATAGGAGCACAATGATTTATAAAAAGGCAGTCCGACTGTAACAGACTTCTCTATACTTGATGTAGAATCAACAAACAAAAGCATTGAAGGTCATTTTCTGTGTCAATCTGTTGCAGAATGGAATAGTTTGTATGAACATTACACACTATTCACACTCACGTGAAGTCATGGGTGACAGTTTAGAATTGTATCTAATGAAAGCAACGAAAGGTGCACCAATCAGTATTTAGGAAAGGACATTAGATGCCCATTGATTCCCAATGCTTTTTCCAACGGGTACAGGAGGGAGATTGGATGATCAGAAGGTGTAAATCTGTGCTTCAGAAGATCGTTGTACAAGAATGTATCCTGAAGATTCCACCCCAATGCTGAATATATTTTTCACTTATTGTATGAAAGTGAATTTTCAACATTATGTTATCATGTTGCTCATACTCTTCAGACTGGAACTAGATTTCAAAATCTTTCTGCATGTGAGATACTGCAACAGGTGAAAGAAAAACATTTTAGAGGGTAAACCTACGAATATTCTTGCTACTATGAGAGGAACTAAAGAATATTGGTATAGGAGACACTCTGAGGTTAGATACATGATCAGAAACTTGGGGTATCCAACTTGGTTAGTGACTTTGAGTTGCACTGAGTATGGTTGGTATGATCATGCTGAGTGGATTCGAGAAAGTAACCCACAGAAAGAAAATATAGAACACATGACACCAGGAGAATTGCGTTCTATGGATCCTGTAAGTGTATCGCGTTTTTTTCATCACAAATATTTAGCCATGTTACACTTTAAATTTAATAAAGCAAATGGTCCATTGGGTAGTGTGGAACATTTCTTTTGTAAGAAAGAGTTCCTGGCACGTGGTGCTCCACATGTACATATGCTGTTGTGGATTAAAGATGCTCCTGAGTTCGGTACGGATAAGTGATGGCTGTGTGATGGAGTTTATTGAAAAATATATTACTTGTTCCATTCCAGCTCACAACATGAATGCTAACCTATGGAAAAAAATGAACAGATTTCAAAAGCACTAATGTGGAAAGTACTGTCAGAGATAATACAAAAGTAAAGACAAGTATCAAACTAAGTGCAGATTTAGCTTTCCAAGGTCTCTGACACCATTTGGTCGAGTGAATAGTTTAATGTCATTTTTTCGACACCATGTTACGGATAAGTCACCAAGAAATACATATAATTTAAAAAGAAGTTAGTAATGCCAATTCATTAATGATTACATTCCTGTCATTGCTCAGCTATGGAATGCAAATACTGATGTACAGTTTATTGCTGATGATTCAACAGCTGTTGCTCATTATGTTAAAGCATACATGACAAAAACTGAAAAGAGCAATGCAGCTGAAGTATGGGCAGATTTATCAGCAGATAAAAGTCAGAAACTTCTAAGCTTTCACATACAGAGAGAGGTAGCTACGAAACTGCAGAACGGCTCACTAGTTTGCCTCTGTATGGATGTAGCATTAATGTAGTTTGGTTAAGTCTTGGACCAGCTAGTACTAGAAATCGGGTATTGAAGCCTTTGAGTGAAATTGAGCAGTTAGCATATGCAGTACCTGACAGTAAAGAGATTTTGAAAAACAACTTGATTGATACAAATTATCCCAATCAATCTGAAATGCCGGAGGATCTTTGTTTATAGAAAGTAGCACAATGCTACTCATATTGAAATGTTGAAGCAAAAAGTGACAGAGGACAATTTAAAGTACATGGATATAGTAGTTGTCTAGTGAGAATGAGAAGGCAAGTCTCATTAACTACATCAAACTGTCTTGCCAAACTGCAGAGAAAAAGGAAATATTTTATTTTTGTCTTTTGCAGTTGTTCTTCACATGGCTTGCATAGAGTGATTTGCTTGGAGGTTTTGAAACATTTGAAAAACATTTTTTGCTAAAAAAAAAAAAAAGCATAATTAAATATCAGAATTGGAACAGTGCTTTGAGTTACTGGAAAAAGAACTACATCAAGAAGAACTTTTTGCAGCTGAATTGGCAAAATAGACTCCTGAGGGAAGTCAAGATTCTACAGTAGGAAGTTAACATTTGATAGGTGAGACAATTATTCAAAATGATGTTGAGCTTGCCCTGGGGGAAGTGGAAAGTGCAATGCAACAAACTAAAGTCGCAGATGTGAATTGTGATGAAATTGTTAGTAAACATAATGTAGAGCAAAAGGAAGTTTATTATCAAATTAAAGATAGGTTCTTACATGATTTACAGCATGACAAGCATGAATGTTCTTGTGTACAGTACAAACCTGTATTGTTGTATGTTAGTGGACAAGCAGGCACGGGTACATCTTTTTTAATTCTTGCAATAAGAGCTATGATCCAAAATGAAACAGATTCTTCTTTGTCATGCAAAACAACTGCTCCAACAGCATTTAATGTAGGAGGTGTTACTTACATCATCTGTTGATTCTACCGGTGGAACATGACAACAAACTACAGTATTGAAAACTTGTATCAAGTGCTGCACAAGAAGTAGGAAAAGTTCTTAGAAAATGAAATACCTTGTTTGTATGAATTAAATATGGTGTCTAACTTGATGCAATATTTTAGTTCACTTGCAAATGAAAGAGGTATTGAAGATTGACTACAACGTTTTGTTTAGAGCTAAACATGTACTTGTTTTTGGAGACTTGTTACAATTAACTCCTGTGAAAGGTCAACCAGTTTACAAAATGCTGCAATCGAAGGGTAGTCAAAAAAGTATAGGAAGTATTGGTCATTTTAACCTTTGGAATTATTTTGAATTCCAGGAACTTACAATTAATATGAGGCAATCTGCAGACTTAGAGTATGCAGAAATGCTTCACAAGATTTTTATAGGTATTCTTGAGGAAAATGTGAAAGCAGTCTTAAAGGGAAGACTGATTTATAACGTGTTTCACGCAGATTGCAGTCCGTCTGATGTCATGTTGACTCTTCAGAATTCATTTTCTAAAACAGCAGGTCTGGAAGGAGTTTTCAAACTGTGTATCAATGCACAAGTCATTTTGAAGAGGAACTTGAATGTAGGAATTGGTCTAGTCAATGGAGCCATGGGAAGAGTGACTGCATTTTACACTTTTCCTCACAGTACAAATATTGAGCATGTCGAAATTAAGTTTGATCATGTAGCAGGAACCCATTTGATTTCTCGGATCTCTGCATAAGGGCGCAGTTTCAATCGTGCTCTGCTTTTGCAATTACTATTCATAAATCACAAGGGTTGACTTTAGAAGCAGCACTTACTGACATTGCTCATACAGTGTTTAAAGAAGGAATGGCATATGTAGCTTTGACAAATGTGAAAAATATTGAAGGTTTATTTTTAATAACATTTGATGAAATAAAAGTGACAGCTGACATTTCTTGCATTGAAGAATATAATAGGTTGCATGTACTGTATGCTCCTCACCTGAACCATATACCTATACCCATAGGCACTCATCCAGAAAACATAAGGAGTCGGTGAGAGCACATTCAAATGAAATCAGTCCTTTTAAGACTGAAAAACAACAGAATTTAACAGAGTTGGAGAGTTGTTTAACTATAACATACTCTCATTGCAGATTTAGTAATGAAACAGTTGAATGCTATTGTAATGCAGCTTTGTGTATGTTATTTCGAATGACTACATTGATGCAAGAAATAGCCTCCACAGCAGAGAGGCAGCTATGTGTGGAACTTTATTTGCTTAAAATATCTGTAGATGAAAAACCACACAGTTTACATTTGGCAATGTCAATCTAAAATGTTGTAGCTGTTGCAAATAGAAATCAACAACTTTCTACAAAATACACAGGATGATAGTTAAGAATCTTTCATGACTGAGTTTGATTTATTAGTGAAGGAAACTGTTAGTTTGGCTAGGTATGCAGGAATTAGTTACGAGTGGACTCATATTTGTCCACAATGTAAGAAAGGTTATTCTACTCAAGATCTTTGTGAAAGATGTGTGTATGTGCCTATCCCTGATCAGAAAAGTTTAAATTGTTCTGATCTTGTAACTAAAGCATACAATGACATGTAATGCAGTGACTGTGGTTGTAATTTACAATCACCACTGCAACATCTAGTTTTGAATAAGTATCTATTGATTATGTTTCAAAGATACAGTGTAGATGGTGGGAAAATTAACAGATTTTAAATGTGTTCAAGTTTCTGTTGTAAGAAAACTTAAAAAATGTGTGCAATTATTTTTCATGAAGGGGAATCCATTGAATGTGGACATTTCACGACATGGGTGCGTACAGCAGTAGATTGGCTTGTTTGTAATGACTCTTTAGTCATACACCAAGCTATATAGCCAAAGGGTTTAAATAATGCTTACTTAATGATATTAGAACCAAGGTTTTGGACTGTGGGCCTCATTACACAGTAGGCGGTAAGGGTTTACCGGTACCGGTAAGGGCACCGGTACCAGTAAACCCTTACCGCCTTACTACGAGGTCCCTTTGCGGGACCCGACCTTAACGGCTGGTGTAGACCAGCCGTTAAAGTTGGGACCCTCAAAGGGACCTTGGTGCTAATTACGGTACCGCAATTTGCGGTACCGTTATTAGCTCCTTCCCCATTCCCTATGGGGCAAAAATTGGAATGGGGAAGGGCCATGGAGAAAGGGGGAATTACCGCCCCACCAACCTTGGAATGGGGTGGTAATTACCCTTTTCTCCATGGTGGTACCGGTATGGTACCGGCAGCAACCATTGTGCTACCGGTATGGTACCGGCGGCAACCATGGTTTACTGCATTCTGTGTAATGAGGCCCTATATGTCAAATCTGCTTTGTGAACATAAACAAGCAAAATACATGTTTGAAATGAAAGAATAAGGTAATAAGTGTTTTATATACAGTAAGAGATGGATTGTTTCTAGGATTTACTTTAAAAATAGCATAAAATACATGTAAATGTAATATTCTGAAGACTATATAAACTAAAAAAGAAAACAGCATTATGTAATCTTCTACTTATACTTTATTGTGTAAAACACTGTATATTTTAATATGTACAAGTGTTCCCTATAATTGCTAGGTTACATGAATGGTTCCATGTACATTATATGAATGTGAGGGAGTGTAGAAAGGCATGACTGTTTAAATATGAAACATGTAAAGAGTAGGTTGTAGATGCCAACACCATATAGTACAATGTTTGAGAAATAAATAAAATCTAACTACTGATAAGTGTTTTAGGAAACAATGTAGGTATACTGTGTTTACTTATTATGTATGTAGGTGGTGAAAATTGGTATGCACACAATGTTTTTTTAAGTATTCTAAATTAAATAAAAATTTAAAATACCTTCCTGAAAGGGTTGGTTTGTTAAATGTGCAAATAACTTCTGTATACAGTGTGCAGTTTTCAGAAAAGTTGTCCTATTTATCCAGTTATTCAACTGTGCATGTTTTTCGATTTTGTATGGTAGGTTGAAGAACATTGTCTTTATCTTCTTAGGTGTGTAGGTAGCCAAAAATGGACGCACACCAAATTATGAAAGAAGTTATCAAATTGCAATGTAGATATGATATGATACATGATATGATATGATATTTTATTTGTATCACGCTCGTACACAAGTGTTTCAGAGCGTGACTAGGCAAGGGAGGGGAACAAGGGAGAACACAGCACAACATAAAAACGATCTTACTAGGCCCAGTGACATTGATAACGCGCAAGTGCATGGGAAAGGGAAAAGGGAAAACGTGCATGGAAGGGGGAGAGTGGAATGTGCAGAAGCCGAGGAGCGGAGATAAATAAAATAAATAGAAAATTGAGGCAAACTGTGGTAGTGCAGCCAGCAAGTGGCAAGTGCTGTGTTTAAGGCAGCAGACTGGGTAAGTCTGAATAAGTGCAGAAAAAGAAGAAAAATGGGTGGGGGGGCTGTTTGGGTACAGATACAGTCCCCAGTGCAAGGGGTGGCCAGGAGGCAGTGCAGCAAGGAGGCAGGGTGAGCAGGTACCTGGGCCCAGGGGACAGAGGGTGGCCAGGTGCACAGTGCCAAGAGAGCAGATCAGCAAGGGATAAGGGGAGCGAAGGCAGAAGCAAAGAGGAAGGTTTTGAGGTGCTTCCGGAACCGGAGATGGTTTTCCTCAAGTTTTAGAGTGGCAGGGAGACTGTTCCAGAGGGAGGCCCCAGCCGAAGATAGAGATCTACCCCTAGCTCGTGTCTTTGAAAAACGACTGACCCTGAGGGAGTTAGAGGTAGAGGAGTGAAGAGCTCGAGAGGGGAGGTATTTGCAGAGGGATAGCTGAAGGTATTTTGGACCCAGGCCCAGAAAGCCTTGTGGACAATGCAGAGGGTTTTGAATTTAATCCTTGCATCCACTGGGAGCCAATGGAGAGATTTCAAAGCTGGAGAGATGCAATCCCAGGGCTTGAGGCCAAGGACAAGTCTTGCAGTCCTGTTCTGGATAAGTTGTAGAGGGCGGAGAGTAGAGGCAGATAGATTTAGAAAGAGGCTGTTACAATAGTCCAAGCTAGAGAGAACCAGAGCTTGGGATACCATGAGCTTCTGGGGGAAGGAGAGGAAAGGCAGAATACCTCTCAGGAGGTGGAGTCAGAAGATTGACTTTTTAGAGACATCAGAGATATGGGCCGAGTAGGAAAGTGTGGAGTCAAAGATGATGCCAAGGATCTTAGCCTCGCAGGTAGGGGTAGGAGGAGGGCCAAGGGAGGCCGGCCAGAGAGTGAGGGAAAAGGATGTAAATGGTGTGCCAATGAGGAGGATCTCCGTCTTGCTGGAATTCAGACAAAGATCATTGGCGGCACACCAATTTTGAATGGCAGTTAGGCAGTCAGAGATGAGAGAGGGAGAGGAGGTGGCAGAGGGCAGCCAGAAAATGAGTTGACTGTCATCAGTGTAGCACTGGATATTTGAGCAGAAAATGGCAATGCAGTGAGCAAGAGTTGCAAGGTATTGGTTGAAAAGCCAGGGTGAGAGGTTAGACCCCTGGGGAACCCCACAGGTGGAGAGGAAGATAGATGATAAGAAAGACCCCATTTGGACCTGGGAGGGTCAATCAGAGAGGAAAGAGGTCAGCCAGGCCAGAGCCTGATCAGTGATACCCAGATTATCACGGAGACGGTTGAGCATTATGGTTGACTGTGTCGAAGGCAGAAGAGAGATCAAGAAGGATGAGGACAGAGGGAATGTTAGAACAACGTTGGAGAGCAGATCTTCATGGATATTGAGGAGAGCAGTTTCCGTGCTTCTGGCCGCTCTGAAGCCAGACTGGTGGTCATGGAGACAATCAACAGAATCTGAATGAAGGTTAAGCTGAAAGATGGCCAGCTTTTCCAGGAGTTTGCCCAGAAAGGGGGTAATGGAAATTGGGCGATAGTTTGCCGGACAGGAAGGATCAGCTGTGGGCTTCTTGAGAAGAGGATGCACAAGGGAGTGCTTCAGAGGGGAGGGGAAGGATCCTGAGGCAAACGAGTGGTTGCAAAAATCAGCAAGGGCAGGAGCGAGGGTGTCAATGTGGTCCTTGATGGTTTTGGAGGAAGATGGATGAACCTGTTTTGACGAGGCTTTGATAGATCTGACTTGTCTAGCGGCCTCGTCAGGGTAGAAAATAGGAAAGGAAGAGAAGGATGGTGGGGGGGTGCTTTAAGGGGGGTAGAATTCACAGAAATACTTTTATAATGGCTCCATCCCATTGGAAAATGCAGTGCACATGGTGGCATGAGTTATGGTTGCTCACCTTACCATCACTGGTGAATTTCTGGGGGTTTTTGATTTTACTTGTAACCATAATATCCCTTTGAGAACGTGTTTCCACTGAATTTGATAGGTTTTTATTAGTGCAACTTAACCATAATTCCCTTTAACAAAGTTTTTCACTGAATTTCATAGGTTTTTACCAGGATACCCTTGATATTTCTACAGGTTCCTTACATCAGACTGACCCCCCTTCAAGGCCACCATGGTAGAATCAAAGTCTGCGTACTGTGCAAATGTCTGCAGACTTCGGACAGCATTCACACTGCCCAAAAGAACAGGGCTTACCATACAAAGTTGTATCCTGCAACGGGTAAAAAAAATTGCATGAAACAATAAGAGATATATGTACCACATCCAAAAATAAATAGTTATAGGAATTCTTTACTTGAGAAAATAGAGGTATGTTTTCACAGGGTGCACAACATAATGGAATGCACCAAGCAGAAAGCTTCACTGTACACCTAACACTATCACCTCAGTGGAACCTTGCTTACACACTAACAAGCACCAGGCAGTTATTCCAGAAGAAACCCTTAAAAAAATAGTAAGTACGCTGTATTTCTTTCTGTAACATTACCATTTATTATGTTCACATAACTTGTAAGAAATAGTAGTATTATTTTCTTTGAACAGAAATTGCAAGCACACTGGAATGGTTGGAAGAAAATTTCCCCATGACGAAATGAGTGAAGAAAACAACTGTAATGGTACAGAATACCTTTGTTAAAGTAGAAAAGGTTATTTAATTTGTTGAGAGATCACTAGAACATGGTTTTCTTTTAAACAGTACATAGTGGGAATGAGGAATACAGGCCCGAAGTACCTTTGAGTGAACCTGAAAATGGGCACAAACAGCCCCAAACTGCAAATGCACAGAATTGTATGGATGAAGTTATCAGCAGAAATTGATTAACTAAATAACAATTTTGTACAGTTGATGATGTTTCTGACAAATCATGTGAAGGAAAATGTACGATATCACTGCCCAACTCGTACCTGTGCCCATTCACCCTGTCCCAACCAATCATGCCCATCAAATTCCCTAAATGAAATGCGCTATGATGAAACCTCAATCCCTTCCTCCCCTCATAAACAGTGTGTAGAAAACCCCAATCCTCCCATATATGTCTCCCATTTGGCTTCCCCATCTTTTTCCTAATTAGATGTATGTTTTTGTTTACAATAAATATGTGTGTGTGCACTGTTGCTGCGTTTAAAAAAAAGCCCAATTTGGAGTCCGCGGACTGTGCGACTGTCTGGGCTGTCCGTAACCAAAATGGAGGAGCCCCCGGAAACCGCACCTGTGGACATGTCTGCTCTGTTGTGTCACACTTTTAAAAAAAATATATATATTTTGATTAATTTTTCCAACAAGTACATTTTGATACATGTTGAATTCACAGTACCATCTTGTAATTTCTCATCGCTACGAATACAGTGAAGCAATAGTTAACTCAACGCTCGTGCCTTAAACCCTCCCCTCCCACTCTCCTCTCCCCTTCCCCACTCATCTCGTTTAACTCATAAGAATTGACAGACCAGTCATAGTGCTTTGCTGGTTACCATCAATACCTTTTGCGCCTCGGTGTGCAACATAAATATATAACTCAAGTTCACTTAATGTCAGACAGTTTGGGGCTGTGACATTAGTTTGGCTCGTTAACTCCTAAAAGAAAGTTTATTACATTGGTCTGTGGGTTCCTAGTATGCTGCATAATATTCCAAGAAAGGCAACCAAATCATATCTACATCACACTTTTAATTAGTTTAGGGACACTGGCACGCATGCGCACCTGATCTCATTGTGCCCCCGGACAGGTTCTCTGTCCAGTCATGTCCACTTGTATGTGTCGCACTTTTAATTAGTTCCCCTGTCCTGCAGACACTGGTATGCATGCACACCTGCTCTTACTGCACCCCTGGACAATGTGCCTGGCTGACATGTCCGCTCGCACGTGTTGCACTTTTAATTAGTTTGGGATTCCCCCCTGTCCTGCTGAAAATGCCACGCATGCGCACACCATCTCCCGCCCATTAGGTGTCTGCAAGACAACCATTGTGGCTGTTGACGTCTGGGGACGTCATCATGTGACTGCACAAGCGCTGCACATCAGAAGTATCCACGGACACTATCCATACCCCCAGAGAGTTTAAACTGAATTTTGAGCCAATCTAGACTGTTACAAACTGAACCTTTACCCTTCCAGAGTTCCTAGACTGTGCCTTAGGTGATCTGGCAACTTTTTATAACTTGCTAAGCCCTATGTGTGGCTCAATAGTCTGCATACAGTCGTGCTGTCTGCGGACAGCCCCTCTAAAGGGACCCACCCACTACTGCTGCTCATTGTGAATCTGGCTGTCCCCGAGAGAGCATCTGCTGCTGGTTTTGCTGTGATAATTGGACACAATGGCTTCTACTCTGGCCACTGCAGCTGCCCCACCACCTCCACCATCTGGAGGGACTGGAGAGGGGAGCAGGCGTGGTGATACAGAAGTGGATCAAGAGGAAGAGTAAAATGAGGATGAGTTACTGGAAGTCCCTCTCTCAAGCTCCCTTTATGAATCCTGGGTGTGGCAGCTTTGTACCAAAAGCTTGGGCAGCCAAGATTTGATGCATTGAGTGCAAGGTTGTACTCAGTCGTGGAAAACCAGGCCTGTACTCTTAAGGGACCACCTCCGGTGGCGCCACCTCAGGTCCAGTCACAAGGCAGCACTTTGAAAGGTCATATCTTTCAAAGGGACAAGTAGGCTGATGGCCACTACATCATCCACATCATCCGCTCCTGTCACCACAAGGGACACTCCTGTGGGGCAGAGGATCCCAGCGGAGGCCTTGCAGGCCATCCATAAAACATTCAACCCTTATCTTTTGAGGGTGACAGTGCTGTGCATGTACTGTGACACCTCTCTATAGAGGGAAGCAGTTTCAAAGTTCTTTCGAGGTCACGGTCAAGAAGCATGAGAAACATTGTCCCCTACCTGATTAAGGCACACCCAACATCTTCCTCTCTCCACCTGCCCTTTCATCGCTGTGGTTGGTGCCCCTTTCCTCCCTGCCCTCCCCTCCTTTGTCTCTCCTGTGAAAAAAAGCCAAAAATAATATTAAAAAAATATAAAAATTTAAAAAAAGGTTATTTTCAAAGCCACCTTTCACAGTTGAAAAATAGAAGTACCCAAAAAAGTTACAGGTTCTTACGCAGTCTATAGAGTCCATGGACAGCACGGTAGTCTGCGGACACCAAAAACATTTGTGCGTTGGTGGCATCAAAAACATTTAACTCTTTTGCGTAGGAAAGTCGTAGCTCTGAAAAGAACCTTTTTTTGTATGTTTTGTTTTTATACCTTTTTCCAATTTTTAAAGTCAACTAAACAACATTCTATTAAACTGAACTTTTTCTTTAAACTTGCAAAAAGGTAGGCATTTTGTTTTCCTTGTGTTTCCATGTATTTTTTTCACCTCCTAGAAAATGTTTTCTATATTTAAGAAGTGTTTCAAAGCATTTTGAATGTTTGGCAGAAAAATATGATTACCGGCATCAGTAAAATGCGCTCCATCTCTGCAGACATTATGGAAAGACGTCATGCCAACATCTCCCAAAATGCACAGAGCCTTGTTCCCATTGTGCCTCGCTTTCTCCATTTGTGGACAAGAACATGAGCGCATCCACATATGTCTCTGGGAAATGCGAGAAAAAATCAGTCTAGAATTCAGTAACATTTCCTTCAATTTGACAAATGTCTCCTTCATTGCAAACTGCAGTGAAATTCCAATGGCATACCCTAAGCTGTTCCCTCCACAACGAACAATGATAATGTCTGGATGTTGCACTGTGACCAAATTGACACAAAATGGGAGCAAGTCCACCCATTTCATGTCAGGCACTCCAAAGCATTGCACATGAACATCATGAAATCCAAGATTTTCAGCCACTCCATAGTGCTCTGCATACACCTTCCACCAATGGATCCATGAGTCCCCCCAAATCCACACACTCTGCCTCCTGAAAGACATAGCCATAGCCATAGCCATCTGCACTCCTCTTAGCAAACACACCTTCTGCCAGACTCTCTCCTTGCATACCACACCCAGGAAACCTGATTGGCTAATCCCCTGGGCTGCACAGTCCCATTTCCATGCCTGGCATCCTCAAAAGACCCAGATGTGGCACATGCTGTCCACGGACCACCGCAGTGTCTGTGGACAGATCCTACAAATGAAGGGGTGGAGAGGGAAATTAAATGCAATGGAAGTTGTTTACTCTTTAGTGGTGGCTCTGAATAGAAGCTTGGTGTTTGTTTTTTTTGGGGGGGGCTTTTCAGATTTTCTTTCCTACACCTACTCACATGCACTCTACATCATTTTCACAAGAACTATCTGAGTGCATTTTGAATATTTTCAAGAAAGATTCCATTACCACAATAAGTAAAAGTCATGCCATCACTGAACAAATCATGTCCACCATCCAGCAGAATGTTCTCATTTGGGAAGGGTGTCATCTCAACACCATTCAAAAATTAACATACCCCTTTGTTCACAAGGCGCCTTCCTGCATCTTGTTGAGGACAAAACACATTGCTACATCTCCATAGTGCCCTAGGAAGTATATGTGGAAAGATTAACTTTCCATGTGGAAATAGTTCCATTCAACATATCTTTCAATGCAATCTGCAAAGATATTGCACTGATGTAGCTCAAACTATGTCCTTCACAATGAACCACAGTGATATCTGGACATTGGAAATGAGACATGTTTTTGCAATGTGTAAATAAAGTTTCCCAGTTTTGGCCAGGCAAACCATACCATGAAACCTCCACTCCCTCCAATCCAACGTTAGCAGACATGGCACACATTTCTGTGTACCTTTCCAGATTCACCATCCAAGAATCTCTCACCATCCACACAGTAAGCCTTCTCATCTCAACAACCACAGCCATATTTACTAAATACAGGAATGAAAATAACTGCTACCCTCTCTTCCTATAAACCACAACCAGAAGATCTCTTTGGTTAATCCACACAGTCCCCTTTCCATGCCAGGCAGCCTTAAAACACCCAGATGTGGCACGCCGTAGCACAGGACAGCCCTTCTTCCCTTTCCACTTCAATCTTTGTACCACTCCCTCATTGGCTACTTTCAAGCAGTCACACACCCACCCACCAATCACATCCAAAAACTGTACATCTAACTCTGTCATCTCAGTTTAATACTTCAGATGCATTGTGAAACTCTCAGAGTACATGTCTCCTGTCACTCCCAAGCACCTGCATCAAAAACTACTGTACAAATGTCCAAAATGTATATTTGCAGATACAAACACATCTGCATCTATCAACACAAAGTACAGGTATGCTTATTTTTTTTTAATTATATTTCCAACTCGTTTACATATAAACAGGTTTCCTGCCACTTACCCTGCATTAACCTACTCAATAATCATACTCTCGTTTGTCCCACATCCTGACAAGAAGTGGCAGTTACTTACAATGCTGTGTGATTGCAAAGTTCTCTTTTAATGAGCATTTTCATAACCGTTTAAAAATACAAATTTGCAATTTCAGCAGCACTGTTTCTATCTCTTTTGTGAAAGAAAAGAAAACCATATTTAAAACATTTCTACGGCATGTTTATGTGACAGATAATCTGTGAAAGTTCATTATATTAACAGTACATGCATACTTGCCAATATGACCCACCATAATCTACCAAGTGTGATTTTTTCTTTCTTTCTGTCACTTTTAATACCACTTCTCTCACTAACAAAGTTAAAATATAACTTCCACATTGCAAAGTCAAAACAAAAAGTGCACGTATGTTAATAAAGCATATAATGTACACGGAATGAAAAATGGCAAAATGTAAAAATGCAATGCAATGACAAATATTTATTTCAGCAGCATTTATAGTCAAACAAATAAATGCATGTATACATTTACAACAGTACTGTGTGTCATTTTAAATACATAAATGAAAGAAAATGGAACCACTTTCTCCAACATTTTGAAATAACACTCAGTGTGTGCAATTTTATTAACTTTCACACACATGCATACTTGCTAACATTTCCCTTGCTAACATTAACATTCTCTAATCTGTACGTGCTTATTACCTCCTCGATGCTTCTCTGCATTCTGGGACTTGCAGTGCACCTTTTTTTTTTCTTGTATTACTTTATTTAGTTAATAGGCGGACAGGTCACATCGACATTTCACATAATAGACAAGTTTGTACCATAGTGTATTATCTTATACACATATCAATACCAGCAATTGCAGTTATATATCACAGTTCGGTAACTATTAAAACAAGTTTTCTCTAAGATATCTTTGGATAAGTTCCCATATGTCTTTAGGTTTATTTGTCACATACATTGTTTCAACGTAGCACATTTCTCTTTCCTGCACATAAGTTAGTTCCGTAAGCGACTTCCACTGCCATTGTATACACTTTTTAGCAATAATACATCTCACGTTAAATAGTATGCAGGTATTTTGACTGATTTTTCCAATGTCGCCCAATAGATATTTAAGGGGGAGTATGATTGGAGGGATATCTGTAATTGTGTGGAGCGTTTCAGCCACTTCTTCCCAGAAAGCTGCTACCCTGAGGCAGCTCTAAAACATATGAAACGTGTCTGCCCCCTTGGCTCGGCACTTCATACATTTGTCTTGGGTTTCACTAGAAAATTGTGCTACCCTTACAGGGGTGTAATGAAGCCTGTTTAAAACTTTAAATTGTATGATTCACAGTCTGGACTTGAGGGAGACTTCCTTATCTGACAGAACCTCAGCCGTTGTTTATGCTGATTGCAGCATCTCTTTCCCATTTCCCCTTTACAGTGTTATGTGAAGTAGTGGACCCCTGTATCTGTTCGTATCATCTGGATATTAGCCCTCATCGATCTTCTGTCAGCACTACAGCATCGATGCAGTCCACAGTCTCTGGCTCTTTGGGGAATGATGGCCACCTTTTACGTGCCGTCGCCTGCATTCTAAGATGTTGTGATATTTTAACTGGATTGTTGCCTAGTCTGGCCTTAAAATCTTCCTTAGTCACAAAGTAGCCTTCTGGGAATAGGTCTCTCTGTTTAATTTCTTTCCCTGGGTCTCAGGAGAGCTGCACGTCTGTGTCAGAGGTTGGTGGAAGGGCTGGGCAATTCCACAGGGTTTGTATGTCAAGGTGCTAAAAAATATATGTTTCCATGCATTTACTGTTGTGCTCACTGGTTCGAATGTACATGTGTCTATGTAATGGTCATCTAATATAACTGACTTGAGATCTGTCGGTGCTGCAGCATATTGTTCTAAAGATCGGTGACGTGTTCCGGGACCTTTTCGATACCAATATCCCCCATAGTGTGCCTGTAACACTAAGGGCCTCATTACACGGATGGCGGAGAACCATGGCGCTATTAGCGCCATGGTTCATGCCGGTAAAATACTGGCACTGCCTTGGCGGAAAGGGGAATTACCACCCCATTCCAAGGTTGGCGGGGCGTTAATTTCCCCTTTCCCCCATTGCCCTTCCCCATTCCCATTTTTGCCACATAGGACTTAATGGGAATGGGGAAGGCGCTTATTACCGTACTGCAAATTGCGGTACCGTAATTAGCTCCCTGGGTCCCTTTGCGGGTTGGTTTTTAACGCCTGCAAAAAGCAGGCGTTAAATCCCCCAACCCGCAAAGGGACCTCGTAGTAAGGCGGTAAGGATTTACCGGTACCAGTATTTTACCGGTACAGGTAAATCCTTACCGCCATCCGTGTAATGAGGCCCTAAGTAATATAATTCATAATCCAGTGCAGCTAGTACTCCTCGGTCATATGGTTCGGCAAGCCTTTCCCAGCACATGCGGGGCGTCTTACCTTCCCAGATAAATTGACTAGTGATTATGCGAAGTTTCATGAAAAATGTACACCCCGACCATATCGGGATGTGGTTGAAATAGTAGAGTAGTTTGGGGACCACCACCATCTTTAGTAGTGGGATCCTTCCATATAAGGACAGTGGGAATTTAGTCCATAGATCTAGCTTTACAGCTAAAGTGTCAAGATATTTCCAGTGGTTTTTCTCACATAGCAATTTTTGTGTTCAGGCTATTTCCACCCAAGATATTTAAGGCTGGTTCCGGCCTGCTTGCACCCACACAGGTCGGTCGGCTCTGTGATGCTTGCAGTCAGCGGGAACAGTTCTGACTTTGTTGTATTGACTTTATAACCTAAATATTGTGTAAATTTGGTTACTTCGTCCATGAATGGGTTAATGTTTAGTTTATTTTATTTATTTGTAATGCGCACTGAACACTGGGGTAACTGGGTGCTAGAATTTAATAGAGGGTTACAGACATACAAGAGGAATAAGATACAGATGTGCAGGTCGACTGGTGGTTACAGGGTAGTCGAAATGTGAAGTAGGTACAAGTATACATGTGGGAGAGATGCCGGAGGTTACAGTTTAGGTGACAATACCACACAGACAATGACAACGGTACAATAGGTGCAGCAGAATAAATTAAACAAAGTGCATAAGTGTTTCATCAGTTAGTGTTTCTTATCAAAGAGCCAACTCTTTCTTTGGCTCTGAAGGTCCAAAATGATGGTTTCCGTTCTGTTGGTGGGGGGGAGGGAGTTCCAGGATTTAGCAGCCAGTACAGGGAAACTAGCTCCTCCAGCTCTTTTCAATATGAACCTCAGAATAGTGAGACAGTGTGAGTACGGTGTCCCAGTAGGTCTGGTTGATTGGTGTTTGGAGAATTTGTCTGACACGTACTTGGGGGCCGACTGACATTTGTGGGTAATGACTACAGTGCAGGAAGATATTTTGTTGCGCACTGGGAGCCAGTGGGCATCCTGTCTGAAGCTGGTGATATGGTTGGATCTAGGGAAGTTCAGTGGAGATCTTTGGGCATTATTTTGTAAGACCTGAAGCCTGTTGAGGTTCTGTTCCGAGGAGCCAAGGAACAAGGTGTTACAATAATTGATCTTGGATAGTACTAGGGTCCTAGCTAGCATGATGCAGCTGTTAGGGGATAGAAATGATTTGCATGTGTTAATGAGCTTGTTGGTGTAAGCAGTGCTTGAGGCGGTGGTGCTCACTTGTTTCTTGAGTGAGAGTGTTGAGTCTAAGTAGACTCCCAATGTTTGATTTCCTTGGCAACTTTAATTGAGTTCCCATCGATGTCGAAGGATGTCTATCGGGGGTCTAGTTTGTTTAGTTGTATTAGAGATCCGACAATCAAGAGCTCCGTCTTCTCTGCCGTTGAGGCAGAGGCTATGGTTTGCCATCCACGCCTGGAACTCCAAATATATGTAATTGATCAGTTTAGAGTTGTCTTCATAGCATCCGGACAGTGTAATGAGAATTTGGGTATCATCAGCATAATTTGTGTAAGTGACACCCAAGTTGTCAAGACGAAGAGGAGCTTAGTGAAGATATTGTAGAGCATTGGCGAGATGCAAGAACCTTGCGGACGCCGCACTGGATGGGGATTGGGTCATCTGAGGCTGAAGATGCGAAGACCATGGCGGTTCGATTGGATAGAAATGACTCGATCCAGTTAGAAGCGTTGCTAGAGAAGGCAGCTGCTGTAGTTAAGTGATCTGTGAAGTGTGAACATCTGATGATCAACAAGATCAAATGCTGCCGAGAGGTCTAACAGCAGGATCATGTCCAAATTGCCATGATCCTTGGTCTTTTCCATTAGAATTTTCAGATCCAAGAGGGCTGTTTCTGTGCCGTGTCTCGGCCTAAAGCCGGACTGTCTCAGGCCAAGTAATTGTCATCCGAATGTTTCTGGATTTGTAGATAGGCCACTCTATCTAGTATTTTTAAGAGGACGGGGACGGTATTGATGGACCTGTAATTAGTAGGTGTATTAGGGTCCAAGTTAGGTTTTTTTAAGAGAGGCATAACCCAGGCCTCCATGAGGTTGTTAGGAACTGAGCTAGTCTTGAAGGAAGAGTTAATCAGGGTAGCAATGAACGGTGCCAGGTCCTTGGCGCCTTCCTGGATGATTGTGGATGGACAGATAACTCCATGCCATCTGGAGGGTTTAAGTCCTTTGATAATTTTTTCAATTCATCTGACGTGACTAGTGAGAAGGAGAAAGGCAGGCAAGAAGGGGCATGAGAGTTCAATGAGTGGGAAGGGTTGGTGCAATTGATCAAACTGTTCTTTTTTGCCTAGATTTTAGTTTGTAGCAGAGTAATTTTATCAGTGAGAGCTTTCTGTATTTTGGCACACCAGTCTGCGTCTTTCACACAGGCTTCGGTGGGTGGAGCTCGGGACTCCAATTCCCTTAAGATGCTAAAGAGCTCGCTGGTCCTAGATTTTGCGTTTAGGATTCTATTGTTGTAGGTCTCTTTTTTAGTGTTGTGAATGGCCTATTTATAAGTAGAAGCAGCAGAGGTAAATAGCAGCTTGTTGGTAAGGGTGGGTGATTTTCTCTATGTGGATTCAGCTGCTCTTTTGGCATTCCGGAGGATCTATAGTTCAGGTTTGAACCATTTGTTCAGGTGAGCTATAGGTTTGGCTTTTTTTAACTTGATAGGGGCAATGATGTTTATAGCTGAATCAAGTGTGTCGTTGAAGAGTTCGACTAGATTATTTGAATCTAGTTCTTTGTAATTAGATGGGTTTATGATGTCATGGGTCAATGGAAGTATGTTGTGTAGTGTTATGTTCTTATTGTTTCTAGAGAGGATTTGGGGTGCATTCGAGTCATTAGGGTTGTGGAAACCTAAATTGAAATCACCAAGCAGAATAATTTGCAAACATGGTTTAGTATTGTTGGTGAGTCGGTCAGTAATATCTTCCTCGAAGGAGGAAGTGGCACCAGGAGGTCAGTAGATGAGATGCAAGAGGATCGTTTGAGTAGCTGAGAGGAGAAGCTTAACTGAAAGTAGTTCTGCCGACGGGATGCTGGCATGGGAGCTGGCTCTGAGACCCAGGTGCATTTTCGCTATGAAAGCTATTCCACCTCCTTTGCCGGAATCTGTGTCTGATCTAATGATTGTGTTGCCCTCAGGGATGGCTAAGGATAGTGCTGGGCCTGCTGCCTGATGTAGCCAAGTTTCAGTAAAGGCAAGGAATTCCAGGCCTTTAGTTGAGATAAGGTCAACAACATTGAATGTGTGGGTGAATAGATACTGTGCATTAATGAGTGCTCCTTTGATGGATGGGAGAGGTGATTGAAGCTCAGTCAAGGGTTGTGGAGTGGATGGTGGAGGGCTGGATATTGCAGTGGCCTCTAAAGCTTTTGCTAGGCAAGTGGTGGGCTTAGAGTTTAGCTGGGAGGTGTTAATGTTATGTTTGGTAACAAGAGACCCTAGAGAGGCCTTGTGGGTGTCTTGCAATTTAGGAAATGAGTGCCTAGTCTCAAGTTTCTGATGTTCACTGGGCATGGTACCTATGGTGTAGGAGGTGAGGCAAAGAGTCTGATCCATTCTGTAGGGCTAATTAAATTATTTGGGCTGCCCATAATGTAATTGCTAGGGGTAGTAGTGGACCCTGTGTGTGAAGGTGTTGACTGTACAGCGGGAAGAAAGTATATTTTGGTAATATAGTTGAACAGTGGGAGAATAGTGGCCATGGTTAGGGTGACTCTATGGAAGGAGGCCATGAGAACAGCAATGATGCTTTGTAAGGAAGCTAAGAGTTATGCGGCCAGGGAACTGCTGTTGAGTATGACAGCGTAGCCGGGTTCCTATGCTATAGCAGTGGGCTAGTGTGCATAGAATGACAACAACAAGATAGTATGGGCTATTATTAAACACTGGGCGGGTGTGCGTGGGGCAGCAATGGCAGCGAGATAAGCTAGTCTGGTGTTAAACAGGAGGCTAAAGTGCAGCAACAACAGCAGGATAGGCTGGTCTAGTGTTAACAATAGGGAAAAATGCAACTGGCAACAACAACATCAGGATATGCTAATCTAGTGTTAAACAGTAAGCTAAAGAGCAATGGGCAGCAACCACATCAGGATAGGCCGGTCCAGTATTAAACAAGAGGCTAAAATGCAACGGGTAGCAACAACATCAGGATAGGCTAGTCCGTTATTAAGCAGTAGGCTGAAATGTGATGGGCAGCAACAACAGCAGGATAGGCTAATCTAGTGTTAAACAAGTGGCTGAAATGCAATGGGCAGCCACAACATCAGGATAGGCTAGTCTAGTGTTAAACAATAGGCTAGAATGCAATGGGCAGCAGCAACATCTGGATATGCTAGGCTAGTGTTAAACAAGTGGCTTAAATTCAATGGGCTGCAACAACAACAGAATAGGCTAGTCTGTTATTAAACAGTGGGCTGTAATGCAATGGACAGCAACAGAATGATAGGCTAACTAATAGCAGGATAGGCTAGTCAAGTATTGAGCATTGGGATTGTGTGCCTACGGCAGCAGCAGCAACAAGATGGGCTGGGAACTGGACTGGTTCAGTAAAGCAAAGTGAGCTAGTAGGCAGTGATAACTGTTTTATGCAGCACAGAAGGGAGACAGTACATAGGCATGTAGGTAATTACCATCAGTTTAGAAGCGAGAGCTGGAAGAGATGCAGATATCATCATACAGAGTAGTTACCAGTCGAGCAGGTGATGGCTCGTGCGAGCAGGGCCTGAATAGAAGTCGTGGTGTTGATAGTATAAAGTGGGCACAATAGTTTTTTGAGTTCATGTGCAAAGAAGTGGTATAAATGTTTTGTTTGTCTTAAGGGCGCTCTGAGGCGAACAGGGGCAAACAGGCCCTTTTTCGTGGCCTTATTCCATTGCCGGCTTCCGCCTGCCGGCGGAGTGGATCGGTCAGAAAAGTGTGGAGGTTGCTTAGCAACCAAATGCAGCCTGACGCTGGGGCCGTGTCGCGCCGGCCATGTTGGATCAGGTGGCAGTGATTTTATTTTTTTAAAAGCACCTCGGATGGGTATATTTCAGCTACTAAATTAGTAAATATGGCAAACTGTGCCAAGTTTAGATTCCATATATATAGTAAGGCCTGATCCGCATGTAGGGAGATTATTTGTGAGGGGCCTGCAAATTGTATCCCTCTATTGCTGTGTCTACCCCTCATCCGTTGTGCCAGTGGTTCAAATGTCAATGCAAAGAGAAGTGGTGAAAAGGGACAACAAGCCGGGTGCCCCAGGCCAGTGGGAATGGCCCTGATATTAACCCGTTGGTGCAGACATTCGCTGTCGGGTTTATAAATAGTAGCCTAACGTGACCTCTGAAGTGGCTTCCCAGCCTCAAGTGTCTTAGCACAGGAAACAAGAAGTTCCAGGAGTCAAATACCTTTTCAGCATCTAGTGAGGCTGCAATTGTGGATGCTAGTGGGTCTATCTGGGAGAGGATCACAAATGTTTGTCTGAGGTTAAGATCTGCCAGGGATGAAGCCTGATTGGTTGGGGTTGACCAACAGGGGCATGTATGGAAGAAGCCTATTGGTGAGAACTTTGGCCATTATCTTTGTGTCTGTGTTAATAAGTCATAATGGGTGGTACTAGGCCACTTCCCTCTGCGATTTACCTGGCTTCGGAAGTACTGTAATGATCGCCTCAGACATTGATGGTGGGAGGTTGCCATTGGCATACGATTCCTCCCATACAAGCAGGTGTTGGGCTAGGATATACTTACATGTTTTATATAATTCCATCGTCAGTCCATCCGGACCAGGTGTTTTACCTGATGCCAGAGAGGTGAAGGCGTCTGGTTTATCTAGTTTCTCACGGGCTTCAACACCTACATCCATAAGTATTGTCTAAGTAGTGATCCACACTCTCCTGGTGCAAGTGTCTCCATAATCTCCATAAGCGTATCATTTTTTGTAACAGTTCACGAAAGCTGCATTAATGTCTTCTGTTTTGGTGAGTAGTCGCCTCCCTTTGTCTTCTATGCCTATTATCATCTGTGCACCGCGCTCACCCCGTATCACCCCAGCTAAATATCGCCCTGGTCTGTCTTCCTCCACATATTGGTCTGCATTGGTGATGCTATGAGTTGTGCTTCATGGTCTGCTAGTTCCCGGAATTTTGTTACCTTCCATTCAATAATTCCCAGGTGGGCCCTGTCCCCTGTGTTAGCGTATTTGTTTTTAAGTCTGCGTGATTCCTGTTCTGTTTCCCCCAGTTCTCTCCTAGTACTCCTTAGGATCCCAGATGTGAGCGAGATCGCTGTGCCCCGCATCCACACTTTGAACGTTTCCCACACTGTTGCATGTTGTGAAACTGTGCTGTGCCCTCACTGTGCTCTGAAATTGTGCCCTCATTGTTTTTAAAGAATGCCTCTATATTTATTCCTATGGTAGCCTCCAGTGTGGCATCTGTAAGTTCCGATGAGGACATTCTCCATAATAGTTGAGGTTTGGGTGTTGTGTTCGATATAATGTGCATTGTGATTGGGGAGTGGTCTCATAGGGTGTGCAGGAGAATCTTACTTCCCCGCAACCTGTGCATCAGTTTCGCTGACATCAGCCAGTAGTCGATCTGGGACATTGCATCATGCACTGACGAATAATATGTGAATCTGTTTACCTCCGGGTGTACCTCTCTCCAGACATCAACCAATTTGTATAAGGACATTATGTGTTGTATCGTATGGGCAGTCGCTGTGAGTCTCCGCTGACATAAACTGGATCTGTCTCTTACTACATCTAGGCCCTCATTACAAGTCAGGCGGTGGACCATGGTGCTGTTAGCACCATGGTCCATGCCGGATTCCGCCATGGTGGATGGCGGAATTACCGCCCCATTCCAAGGTGAGTGGGGCGGTAATTCCCCATTCACCATTTGCTCTTCCCATTCCCATTTTTGCCCCATAGGGCATAATGGGGATGGGGAAGGCGCTAATTATGGCACCGTAAATTACGGTGCCGTAATAAGCACCAAGGTCGCTTAGCGCCTTGGACTTTAACACCTGCAAAAAGCAGGCGTTAAAGTTTGAATCAGGCGTTAAGGGTTTAACGGCACCGACGCTCTTTAACCCCTTAACGCCTGACTTGTAATGAGGGCCCTAGTCTTGTGTTAAAGTCTCCCCCCTCCCCAGATTATGGCTAGAATTCTTTAAATTTGGGTGTAAAAGGCGGGGTCATCTATGTTTGGACCATATGTGTTCACCAGTGTTATTTCGTCCCCAGCTAGTTTGCCTTTGATAATAATAGTATCTTCCCTCAGGGTCAACATGTATGTCGCCGGCTCTAAAGGCTAACAACTTATGTATTAGTGTAAGTACCCCCCTCGATTGGGATGAGTAAGTCGTATAATGTCTTTGTCGTCCCCATTTGCATACAAATCTCTCATGTGGAGCTCAGTGCTTGCGTTTCCTGTAACATCATAATCTTGGGGGAATGTTACTCTATTTATGCTAGGACCTTTCTGGCTTTAATAGGGTTGTTAAGGCCCTGTGCATTCCAGGAGATCAAACCTATTAGTTCACCCATTTGGTTTTAGTTGCTTTCTTGTTGTCCCGTACCTGTGTATTGTAATAGCTGTGTGTAAGAGATATTTCCCCATTTGTCCATGCACCTGTCCGCCTAATTTTCCATAACATTTCAACCTACCTACATTCCAATGGGGCATACCAAACCACCCATTCAGGGTTACTTTCCCCCAACACATTCAACATTGTAAACTCCACCCCTTGTCCCCCCCACCCACACCATCTATTAGAACTTGATGATGTATCCGTTGAGTAACCATGGACCATCCCAGGGGCATATCGCTAGCAGTTACTTTAGCTTTGACTGCCAGTCGGGTGCCACCACACAGGCTTTATGTAAACCATTTACGCTTATCCATTAGAACTAAACTTGTATTGTTACTTTAAGGATACAGTACTTTGACCATCTCAGTCACCAGCGGCCTCTGGTCTGTCTTCAGGTCACGGTTCCAGTCCCCCCGCGTGGGGGCGGAATGATCGCCACCACACAGTTCAGGGCATCTGTAGGATTCTCAAAAAAATATGCTCTCCCGCCGTGTTGTATTCGCAGTTTTGCCGGAAACACCAATGCGTATGGGACCTTTCTCGCTCTCAGTAGCCTTTTCACTGGATCATGGGTTCTCCTTGGGGCTTGTATCCCGGCTGAGAAATCTGGATGTATTCACACACTCATTCACAATACACGCAAATATATTCCACAACTTTCAAACCCACAATTTCCTTTTTTGTGCAACAACAGAAAAGAATGCCTACTAGAAAGCAGAGAAATAATAGAGCAGATACAAGTAAAAGCATGCCAAATACTCATCCACTGCTAGCAGAATTGCAAATATTCAAACAAAATTGCTAATACAGTCAGTCAAAAAAAGTAAACCAGCAACCACTAAAACAAATGAGGGCCCTTCTTCCCAAAACAAATGTATAAAGACGACGAAAACTGGTAATGACCCTATCACTATATTTAGCAATGTTAACGTAGCCAAAGTTAAGCATTCCAAAATTTTATTTTACAAAACATGTTCCACCATAGAGTACTACACAATCTTATCAAAACAGCTAACAAGTCACGTTCTACCTTTAACAATTACTTCAGAAGACTAATCCTGGAAGTTCTAAATTCTGCTCAAAAGAAAATTGTTTATATTAATTTTAAACAGAATTAAACCACTAACAAAATGTATCTGTAATTTACAAAAACAACTTCTAAACATGTGCAATGTTAACATAAATACCTTTGTGAACTTCTGTGAAGGTAATTCACACAAGCAGCACAGAACCATATTTTAAAGAAGAGGCTTATAAACAAGAACAACAAAATTTAATTGCCATACATAGTAATGGCTGCGGGCATGTAAATGCTAGAAAACACCATTATGGCACAAGAAATCCTTATTGAAAAAAACATTCAATCAAGTGTTCCTTTGATCCAACCAATCCATCCAGTCTACAAATGGCCATACAGCTCAATGTTCAACATACGTCAACAATCTTTGAAATCTTTACGACAATTCCTCAAGCACTATGTGAAAGTAAAAGACAAAATTAGAATACAAACTTTACAAACCATGGTGCGCAACTACACTGGACTGCAAGGCCATTCATTAGCCTGCATTTGGGTACCTGCTTCCAAAACCACCTCCCACCACATCAAAATGTTAGGAACGCACCATTCCACTATAAGGAATCTTCTATCTTCTGCAGTGACTGTACTCTGCAAAAAGTCCTGCTTTACAACTGCAACATCTTAATAGCATTCTACTACATGGAACAGCCAAAGAACTCCTTCAAAAAATAGAACAGATCCAAAATAAATATTTTGGAAATGAAGATGACTTAGAAAATGCAGTAACTTTAGAAAACATCAGGGAAAACCTTACAAACACCAATCTTCTAACAAACACACGCAAAAAAGAAATAGCAAAGTTTAAAAGCACATCTGCTGTACCAAACCTAGTATGTGTGTGTTGTCGCAAAACCTTTTATAAAAAGAGCACAAAAACTGTAAATATAACCAACAAAATAGAGTACAATGAGGAATCCCAATGTTCCAATTAGCTTTATATCTTATAACAGAAAATAAATACAAAATAAGTGACCCCACAATACTTTGCACATACTGCAATATAAAGCTTGATAATAACCAAATGCCATCATGTGCTGTCACTAATAACTTGGAAATATTCCCACTTCCAAAACCTCTCCAACAGATTAATTTGTATGAGAGCACTACAATCCAAACAGTACACACATTTCAAGCTATAATATGCCTTCAACCCAAAACAGCCAAATTGCCTCCTTCTGAATTACTAAAAAGCATTAATGGCAAAGCAGTATATTTGCCATTAGATCTTAATAAAAATGTAGAAACTCTAGCAGTGATATGGCCAATAGATCAATCTTTGATTGTCCTAGTTAATGGTATACAAACGAAAGACAAAATAATGTGGCAACGACTACTAGACTTAAACAAAGTTAGAAAAGCCCTACAATAGCTAAAAGAAAAAAATGAGTACTACAAATATATAAACATTGAACAGAACCTATTCAGATTCATCACCAAATGGCCAATTTGAAGTTGTAGATCATATTACTGCATCCATTATTTTACACCAGTATACAATTCACCCACTACACTCCAAAGATACCACAGACGATGCATTAGAAACATATAAAATGTGTCAAGCCAAAGGATCTCCAATCAGCATATGGGGAAAAAAGTGTAGAAGTACGTGCCTTTCCTCTACTCTTTCCTACAGGAAAAGTCGGCAGATATGATGATAAATCCACACAAATAACTGCATCAGAATATCGCTCTTTACGAATGTATCCTGAAGACCCCAGTTCAGACAAAATGTAGAATACCTATTCCACCTCCTGTTCAAAAGTGAACTAGCAACTCTATGTTACAGAGGTGCACACACATTGAAAACAGGCTCCAATTTTTTAAACATGTCTGCTACCCAACTACTTCAAAAGATAAAAGACAAAGATGAAGTTTTGCAGTCAAGTATGACAAATCTCTTGGCAAACATGGGTCGTACAAAAGAATACTGGTTCCGTTATCACGCTGGTGTATGGCGCATGCTAAGGAACCACGGCCCACCCACATGATTTGTTACTTTAAGTTGTGCAGAAAATTTATGGGATGACTTGCACGACTTCTTACGCATAGCAAACCAAAACAAACAAGGAATAGACATAAAAACATCTGGAGATCTCTGTTCCTTTGACCATGTAAATGTATCAAGATACTATCACTACTGCTTTATTGACATGCTGCACTTCACCTGTAATAAAAAGATCCCTCCCCTCGGAGCAGTGGAACAATCCTTTTGGAGAAAAGAATATCAATCCAGAGGAGCGCCACGCATCCACATGCTTTTGTGGCTAAAAGATGCTCCTAAATTTGGTCATGACAATGATGTCAATGTTTTACAATGTATTCAGAAATACATATCCTGCGGCATCCCTTCACAAATCACACATACTGACCTACATACACACATTTTACACTTCCAAAACATAAGTGTGGCAAATACTACCGACGCACAAATAAAAACAAAGGTAAATACTACACCAAATGTCGCTTTAGTTTCCCTACAACAGTTTCAGCAAATGGACAAGTAAACAGCTTCATGTCTTCTGTTAGACAAAGTGTGAAAGGCAAATTGCCTAAAAACACATACAGCGTTAAAAGAAACAAAGCTTCAAAGTACATCAATGATTATAATGCAATCAGTGCCCTCTTGTGGAATGCAAACATAGATATACAATACATTCCAGACAATTCCACTACTGTTGCAAGATATGTCACAGCCTATCTCACCAAAGCTGAGAAAACAGAGCTAAAAGACCTAGGATGACATATCATCTGACAAAACACTGTCACAAAAATTGTACAGCTTTGCCATAAAAATGCTGTCCCATAGAGAATGTGGATGCTACGAAGCTGCAGACCGTTTAACAGGCAAAGCTTCATATGGCAAATCTGAACACCTAGTTTGGCTAAGCCTTGGTCCAGCTTCAACCAGAAACAGAAGTACGGCTTTGGTAAAAATGTGCCTGTAACACATAGCCCAAAATGGCTCCTACAAAAATAATGTGAAACCAAATGAAAAATGTGGAAAATACATGATCTCTGCTTGTGAAGGAAGCCTCGTCAAATTTACCAAACTCAGCCTAATTAATCATCAGAAATTATCATTTAAAACTCCTCAACATAGTGAACTTTACTACATGGCCCCAATGCAACTTTGGAAACCATGCTGAAAAGAAGCGGTACCCATGACCCATTTGACGATGCATTCAATGCAAATAGAAGCAGTATAACAAATGTCAATTTCAAGCAATACAAAAACATGTTGGACAATTAACACCAACAAGAGGAAGAAGTACAAGCACAACTAAATGAAGACACTCCTGACGGTAGTCAACCTTCTGTTCTAGGAAGCCAAGAACCACTTGGAGATCCACTCATTATAAATGAAGCAGAAACAGCCATGACTGAAGTAGAGAACACCACGTATCAATATGTACATTCAGAAGAAAACTTGTCAGTGCTGAAATCATAGCTAAATAATGAGCCACTTAGCGTTTACCTAGAACTGACTAAAGAAATTGAACTTGGGTTGAAGCATGAAAAAAAATCTTGTAGCTTTCAAAATTATAAACCTCTACTCCTCTATGTAAGTAATGAAGCTGGTTATGTAAAATCATTATAATTTAAAATCATCAGCAAATTCCGATAAAAGTTAAAAAAACAACAAAGTTACAGCTGTTGTAACATCATCCACAGGTTTAGATGCCTACAACATAGGAGTTGCTACTTTACACCGACTACTGCTCCATCCAGGAGACCGAACAGGTATGGCTGCAGGGAATAAAACAGCAAATCACTGAAATCAACCTTGATACGTGGCAGGATAAGGGTCCATTACATCAAGCACTTAGCAAATTGTATATGACCCCTAAAATAAAAGAGGAGCAGTGCAAAATAGCGGCCTATCTGTACCTCCACATAGGAGTCATACAGAAAAAGTATGCAGACCATGTAGATTTCACAAAGAGGCAAGAGGAAGCACTGCAGAAAATCCAGAGCAATCTGGACTCTGCAGAGCAAAGGCTCCAAGATAGCAAAGAATCTGAAATAGAGGCTAAGCAGTAGGCCACCAAACTCCAAGAAGATCTGGCTCTCTTACTGCAAAAGAATGCAGAGCAAGATGCCCAGACACAGACACTGCAAAAAGAGTGTCAGGAAAGGTTGGACTCTCTACAACAGAGTCAACAAAAGCTGGCACAGTAATTAACTTTTAACAGAGCATGCGCAGAACAGATAGTCACTTTAGAGAACCACCTAGAATCCTTGAAAAGGGAAAACAATAAATTAATTATTAAAGACCTAGAATCCCAAGCAGAGTTTGATGAGGAGCGCCAGAAAGCTGGTGCCTTTGAAAAACAGAGGGAAGACCTGGCTGAGCAGAGGGCCACTCTAAGTCAGGAGAGGGACACCTTAGGCCAGGAAGTCAGCCATTTAAAAACAAAGTTGAAGGAAAGTAAAGTGGCCCTTCAGGAGTTTGGGGAAATCAGAACTGATTATGAAAAGTTGTTAAAGCACACCAGGCGGGTGGAGGATGCTTTGGCAGAGAACAATCAGACTAATAAGGACCAAACTCAGGAGGTGAGTCTCCTGCAGCAGAAATTGGCCCAATACTCCCAATGCAGGCAGGAAGCACAGAGAGACAATGAGGCTCTCTGTGAAAAAAATTACAGGCTCCACAGATAGCCATGCAAGAACAAATCACAGAGAACTGTAAGGCCTTAATAGAGGAACAAAAGGGTCAGATTTTGGCATGTCATCAGGGAGTAGGGTCTGAAAGAGATGAGGTAAAATGGGAAAGAGAAACTCCTGAGCATAACCTCAGGACCCCTGGCATCAGGGACTTCAAGCCCTTCACTTCCATGGACTCTGCCACCCTCATGTCCACTGGCTCATATGAACCAAGGGCCACGGGGATGGTATCAATACAATGGGAGATATGGGACTGGCAGAGAAGCGCCTCCCAGAAATGGGTGGGCGGGCATCTATTTACAGGTTCCCAAACATTAGAGCCAGCCTCTCTGATCAGGGAGACTCCAATGAGGGGAGAATCAGAGAACTGTATCCTCAAAAATATCACCTACCAAGGGATCAGTCAGTCAAATTTGGTGGGGAATTCCATGAGACTAGGCCCACAAAGAGCATTTTAAAAACCTCTTCCCAGTTAGGACAGTGGGGTGGGGGGTACTCAGCCAATCCTGGGAGTAAGGGCGAGTCAGAAGACTCTTCTGAGCACCACAGGTTTCAAGAGACTAGACCCCCACATTCTGCCAGCCATTCCCAAGCCCGCAGAATCAGGGAGAGCCTAGAGGATCAGACAGCCACCTCTGGTAGCAGTGCCTCTGAGTCAGAGGATGAGTGGACAAGGGTGACCAAAATTAAAAAGGCCAACAAAATCAAGAGAGCCCTGTTGAAAGATCTTCTGAAGCAAATTAGGAGCTTCATAACGCCCTACCATTAAAATGACAAATATTCAGTTTCGGAGCACCTCGAACTGTTTGAGCAAATGATGGAGACTTTCCACCTGAAGGACAGCCAAAGCTGTATTCAGTATGTCAAGTGGACCCTTTCACCTGAATACTCCAGCTTCTTTGCGGGGCTGGAGGATAAGAACCGTTGAAGATGGTCCACCTATAGGGCGGTCATCTTAAAGCATTTCTCAATACACAGAAACCATCAAGAGGTCAGCAAGGTGGCCTATAATCTGCGATGTAGGGAAGAACAGGCCCCACAAGGATTTGTCCAAGAGCTGAAACATGCCTTTGCGAAGACCACAAGGAGGGTGCGCACAGACAACAGACAGTAGGGTATTTATCAATACTTTCTTTCACGCCCTCCCTAAATACATTATGGCACAGCTGGTGAGGGACTTTCATGAGAAAAGATCACTAGACTGGTTCATTGAACAAGCAACTCGCATCTACGAAGTGCAGAAGCCAGTAGAAAATAAAAGTGCCAATAAAAGCCCAAAACCAACCAACACCCCTGCTGCTGCTAAGGTAGCGGAGGAGAAGTTTGCCCCCATTTTAGATCTGGAGATGGGGGGCCTAAAAACATCACTGTGAACAATCCTACCAATCAAAGACCCAGAAGGCCCTTGGGCCAATCCCAAACAGGGAGTCAGGGAGGTAACCCCACAAATGGGACCCCTAACTCCCCTGACTACATCAGCCCCCATTACAAGGTCAACCGACCCATCATGGGCTATGTGTGGACTCCCCCAGCCCAAGGGGGGGATCGAAACCAGGCAGCCGCCTACCCAGGAAACTTCCCTCCTAACTTTCCCCAGGACGGCAGTAATCCCCCAAAGCTGGGTTGGGTTTCTTTCCCCGATACCCGCCAAACACCAACCCCCAAAACAACCCTTCTTTCTTTCCCCACTTTCCTGAACCCAGACAGACCAATCCGGGAGAGGGGAGGTGTAGTATCCTAGCTTAACATCTGCTATGTGGGTCTATGTGGGTGAGCAGTGGAGCTTGGAATGTTGGTGCAAGGCCTGGAATGGTGTGAGTGTAAGTGTTCCAGGAAAGGTCGGTTGGAGGATTGGCAGGGAGAGAGCCAAGGGAAGCAGAAGCACATCAACTCATCTCCTATCTTACTTTCCCACTCTTACTGAAACAATAAAGAAGACTTTATCTTTTCTATAA
This sequence comes from Ambystoma mexicanum, assembly GCF_040938575.1. Classification (NCBI taxonomy): domain Eukaryota; kingdom Metazoa; phylum Chordata; class Amphibia; order Caudata; family Ambystomatidae; genus Ambystoma; species Ambystoma mexicanum. The sequence goes on from NC_090921.1 coordinate 642,215,308, forward strand.
TCCTGGCTCTGGTGTGGTTCCTGAGTTTCCTGCCTGTGTTCTAGCCACACCAAGATACATCAGGAGGCCATGGGTGGAAGGGTACCAAAACTATCCCAACCAAGGGTATTATGGGAGAAAGGACAGTTACCCTTCCCGTGATCAACCAAGGGTAGACCAGAGGAGCCGGTACCAGCCAGAGCGGGTGTCCCAACTGGAGCACCAGGTCCAGAACTTGGTACAGGATCTGGGTCACATGCTAAGGGCTCAACAGAACCCTCAGATGAGCATGGCGACTCAGAACTCCTCAAATCAAGGGTCTGGTGCTCCAGAGCAATGACGCGGAGAGAACCCCGAAACCCACCGGTTCCCAGGGAGGAGGCACAGGGGCAAGGGGGGTGTAAAGCTCCCTTCCCCACTTGTGAAAGGCCCCTGGAAACCCAGGAACCCGAACTGGAATCTCCTGCCCCCGAAAATCTGCAACCTAAGGAACAGAGGGCGGGTAGGAGAAATAAAGAGCCTAAAAAGGCCCATTTTGAGGAGGAGGTTTGTATCTTCCAATTTGAAGGGGAGGGGTCCTCAGAGGATTCTGGGAAAAGGATCTTCTCCTTCAGGGATGGGGGAACTCTTCTCAAGAAAAATTGGTCCCAAGAAATACTGGTCAAGACTGGATAGACGTGGGGACCGAGGTAAAACCGCCCAATATTGAACCCCAGAATGACCAGCAAGATAATCACCTTGTTCAAACCAATTCTGGGGACTGCCTCCAAAAAGGGGGCGCAGCCCAGAATCAGAACTAGGGGAGCCCGAAACCCCCCCATCTCCAACTGTCACCTTTTTCTTACATGTTCCCAAGATCCCAAACAAAATCCTGTCCAAATCACCCCTCTATCAGACTCCAGAGCAAAGACATTAACCCACCAATTGAACAAAAATGTGCATTATATTTACCCCCTTGAGGAGAAGGAGGGAAGATTTTATGCCCCAGTCCAAATACAGGGGCAATGTACATTTTTGGCACTAGTGGACACTGGATCCCAAGCCACCCTTCTGTCAAAAAGGGCCTTTGATCAGCTGAATTCAGGAAGGGAGGAGAAATACCAAATCCCTCTCACCCCTCTTCCCAGACAACTTCAGAACTTCGATGGGAATGATATTCTTGTCGAGGGGACTGGGGATTTAGACATTAAAATTGGGCAACACAAGGTGAAGCACCCGGTCATAGTTGTGACTCCAAAGGGCACGCCATGTTTACTAGGGGATGACATCCTGTGTCTATTGTCTCCCCTCATAGATTGTGTAAACAAGGTCCTCTGGAGCCAGACTAACCGACCAATAAAATTAAAACATAGTGTCAACCATGTTAGTTTAAATGCCCCATGCCACATGGTTGAACAGAAACCTGACCAAATTGAATTCCATTTCCAAAATAACCAAATCCCCGGCATGACAATAATTGCAGTAGGACAACAAACTGGTGAGGGGGAGCCCTCTCTATTTCTGAAAATCAACCTTCCTTCCAGTCTCAAGTGGAATTCCACACTGGAAGGGAACACTCTGAAATTCTATACAAATTCACAATCAGAAAATCCCACTTCTATAGTCCAAAATGATGAGAAACCAGCTCAAAGCTTGGCTGACATTCAGAACATTGGAGAGAAATTGTTCATCCCTATTCAGTTAAATGAGGGGAAGGACTCTGTTCTCGCCCGAGTGTGCGTGAACAGCGGTAAGAGCTTCATCAGCGAGGCCATGTTCCCAAAACTCCCAAAAGATCCAGCCATTCCCACATTTAAATTGATAGACAAATGGGAAATGGACCTGGAAACACCCAATTCCAAACATCTCCTGCCTAGCAGGTGTATGCTCAAAATTTCCATAGGCAACAAGAGCATAGTCCATAATTGTTGGGTCGTGTGAGATGTCCCTGCTGCATTTTATTTAGGCAGTGACATTCTCTATCGCTTTGCTATTAGTTTAGACCTAATAAACTTAAAAGCCTGATATGATATGGCATTTGTAAAGCCTGGTCCCAATTAGCGGGTAATCCCATGGACTTTGATGACCCCGAAAAAGCATTTCGGTCAGCTCAACTGCTGCCATATGCAGTTGAAATTCAGATTGGAAAGGAAGTCACCATCCCAGAATGGACCCGACTATTCCCACTTAAAGTACAAATTAAAAGAGGACAGAAACTGAAAAATCCTGACGCCTATGTTCACCTCAATGCCCATTTCCAACAGCAAGGGTTGGGGTTAAACCCAACACCACTAGTCCATACAGAACATGACACCATTCCAATCGAGGTGGATAACAGCGACCTAAAGAGTATAACTCTGGGCACAGGCACCATTATTGGAATGGCGGTTGATGACCGACATTTTTCCATAGATTCAGGTAACAAACTGATAGGACCAATCCCCAATGACTATTTTGACAGTGATAGCGACAATGACAAAACACCAGACAGGTTCTTCACCCGGCATGGGGGGAATTTCCTGGTGTACTCTTCCTCCCCTTATGGGAAGGAAGATGTGACCTGTGACTTCAGGAGGGATGAGGTGATCTTTCAAGTCCACCGGGACTGCCTTCCCCACCTGAAGCCATCGGTCCAAGTCAGTATTTTGACCAGGGACTTCTCCACCCAGCTGGAGGAGGCCGCTGAGATAGCCAAACCAGAAGTCTTTCCGGGCTTCAGGCAGATGGTTGAAGAGGGAGTCAACCTAGCTAATGCCTGTGAAACAAGTTTTCTTAGATATTCAAGATGTCTTTGCCGTGGACTCATATGACTGTGGTCGCACCGACATCCACACAACAACAATTCCCACGGACCCTGGCATGACTCCAGTGTTTGTGAAGCAATATCGTTTGCATCTCGCATCAATGGAGTCCCTTACTGAAATAATTGAGAACCTTGAGTCCCGTGGGATAATTCGTCCAGTTCACAGCACCTTCAATAATCTGGTGATGGGGATTTTGAAACCAAATGGTCAGTGGAGGCTCTGTGCTGACCAAAGGGAGCTCAACAAACGGGTCCATACTTCCCAATGACCTCTTCCCTACATTGGCCATGGGCTGGCCCAGTTCCATGGGTCAAAGGTATACACTACCATTGACTTGACCAATGGGTACTGGACTGTACCTATCAGTAAGGAGGACCAATACAAGCTGGCCTTTACCTTCGGGGGGCAGCAGTACACTTGGACCCGGACTCCCTTCGGATACATCAACTCTGGCATTGAATTTAACATCTTTCTGCATAAGGCCATGCCCGACTTGGGTGAAAGGGGTAACCTGCCCTATATAGACAATATTATAATCAAAAGCTCAACTGTGGAGGAACACATAGCGGAGATCCGTTATGTTCTGACACAGCTGAGGACTGCCGGAGCAAAACTCTCTTTCCAAAAGGCACAGTGGTGCAGGGCCCATGTCAATTTCTTGGGACATGAGATAACTCCTGAGGGTCTCTGTCCCCAGGAAAAGAAAGTAGAAGCACTCCAGAAAATAAAAGACCCCACAACTCTGCGGGAACTAGGGAGCCTCCTTGGACTGACTAATTACAGCATAAAGTTCATTGAGGATTACGCAGAGATCTCAAGATCCCTGATCTATCTGTTGATGGGGGTGGTCAAGTGGGAGTGGGGTCCAGAACAAGCTGAGGCAGTAAGACAGCTCAAAATACGCCTCTCACAAGCGCCTTGCCTAGCTTACCCTGTCAAAAACAAGGAGTTCTTCTTGGAGACAGGGTTCTCAAATACATGCTTGACTGCAGTATTATATCAAAAGCATGACAAGGTCAATTAAGTAATCTCCTATTCAAGTAAGACTTTATCCTCTGTGGAGGAAAAATTCAACGATTGTGAGAAGGCACTCCTGGCAACGGTGTGGGCATTGAAGAATTACCGCCCGTTTATCCAGGGGGAACACATCATAGTGGAGACTCCACACCAGCCTCTGCAATATCTTCAAAGTGACAGAATTCGGACCGGAAATGTGAGTAATTCCCGAATTACTTCCTGGATTCTGTCAATGCAAAGCTTTCCTGTGGAGGTCAGATATGGCCAAAACAAGAAGAGTCCCCTCGCGCAAGGTCTGGCTGACTTGCATGATTGTGCCAGAGAAAACTGTCTTGTGGACGAAAGTCTTAAAATCAAGGACAACATGGAGGCATACCTTAATTTAACAGACAAAGTCTATGAAGAAGACAAGTGTGAGGGAATGCCCACTGTTTATGTGGATGGGTGCTCCTACCATGTTGACAACAACAGGGAAAAGGAACTTGTGGCTGGCATTGGGAATGCATGGGTGAATGATGCCCCAGAACCCTCCGCTGGGTACAAAATCTGTCCCCGAAGTAGTCAAGTGGCAGAGCTGCTGGCTATGCATCAAGCCATCCTCACTGCTGTCCAACTCCACAAATTAGTCATAATAACTGATTCAGATTATCTACGGAACGGCCTTGTAGAGCACCTGGTTAACTGGAAAACCAGAGGCATGCTATGTGCTAATAATAAACCTTTAAAACACGGAAAATTAATACAAGATATAGATGATCTGGTCACCTCAAATGGGATGACCATCTACTGGCAAAAGATTAAGGGTCATTCTAAAGTAGAGGGACCAGACAAAACTGGAAATGACTTAGCTGATCAGCTGGCCAAAACCGGAGCCATCCAAGGGGATCTACTTGAGATCGAGTCCCTGCTGGGGGAAATCCAGGTCCCAGACAAATACTCACAATGAACTCTCAACTGCACAATAGGGTAAGGAGACCCCAGATGCTGATTTGATTATGGCTCAAAAAGGGGATCCAATAATTGGTAAGTTTTATCAACACATTGAGGACCCTGAGAACTTTCCCCTGACGGACACCGATTACATTGGGAAAGAGGACCTCAGAGTGTTGATGAAATGCCCAAAAATGTTCTGAATCCAAGACGGTTTGCTGGTGAGGAGATCCATATCTGGCCATGACCAGTGGGTGGTCCCTACCTCATTCCGAAGCCTAATGCTAAATCACGCCCATGATGCGGCCACAGCCGGTCATCGGGGGTTTCATACGACATTAGAAATCTTGCAAGAGATTGCATACTGGCCACACATTGGGCAGGACCTCAACCAATACTTGAAGGGGTGTCTTGTGTGTGCACAGTTTCAGCCAATATTACTCACACACGTGCTCCCCTCCAAAAGAGGGGGATGGCACTGCCTTGGTCAGATTTACAAGTTGATTTTAGCGGGCCCGTAATTCACTCCTGCAGAGGGAACAAGTACATGTTGACCGTAACATGCTTGTTCACTAAAGTGGTGGAATGTCTCCCGGCACCAAATTCCAAGGCAGAAACAGCAGCTGCCCTGATGATCAATCACATCTTCTCGCGTTTTGGACTACCCCAAAGGATTGAGTCAGACCGAGGTAGCCACTTCACTAGAGAAGTGATGACAAAGATGTGGGAGATACTTGGGGTCAAAAGGAAACTACACATTGCCTACCGGAGTCCTCTAGTGGTGGAGTTGAGAGGTACAATAAAGCTATTGTGAGCATAGTAAAAAGGTTTGTGGCAGATTCTGGGCCAAGTTGGGACATTCGATTACCCCTTGTCCTGATGGCCATCATATCTACCCCTTCTTCTGCAACAAAAATGTCTCCATTTGAGCTGATGACTGGACGAAGGATGGTGCTACCCCAGCATCTGCTCTACAGAACCTAAGAGCAGACCTTGATAAATGCCTCCACAGCTCATGAGTATGTTGAGAACCTGAGAAAACACCTTCAACATGCTTTCGCCTATGCTCAGCGGAATCTAGAAAGATCTGCAGACAGTATGAAGACCCACTATGATCTTAAGACGACTAAAAAGGAATATCAAGTAGGAGACCGGGTCTACTTGTCCAATTTCCAAAGGAACCAAGCCAAAGAGACCAAATACCTCCCAACTTGGTGGGGTCCTTTTGAAATTGTGGACAGAAACTCACCAGTCGCCTACAGAATCTGCATCCCCAAGGGCAGTTTGACAGAGGGGGAAGACAGGTGGGTCCACATAAACCAGCTGAAGAGTGCCACCCCAGGCATACTAAGCGGCAGATAGAAGGGCTTACTCGAAACCCAGAGGGGGAATTTCCGGATACCTAGAAAAATTACTAAATCTTCATTGATTACACCTAAGAAAATGAGTAAAGGATCGCGAAAGAATAGATGGGAAATATCGCCAATGGTTAACCACAGTAGTGGGACAATTTCCATAACCATGTTATGTTCTATTTTCTAGCCTTTGACTAAGAATCATCCTAAGAATCACCAAGGAGGACCACTCAGGGACCGGGAGGAAAGACGCAAGGAGCCCGGAGTGCCGCTCCATACTCCCAACCAGAACCAGCAAGGAGAGCGTGTTGCTTCAATCACCGACGGGAGAAGCGACTGAATTTCTCGACAGAGACAGAAAAGAACACCCCAATCTCCCGACTTCCCCTCAATGGGAGGTCAAAACCAAGTCAGGAGGAGGGGCTCTGTGGGATGTATTGACCCACTTTGCTGTGCTATGCGGTATCACTCTAATACTTATAGTGTGATGAACTGCAACAATGACGGCAAAACTCTTGTGCGTGCCAAAAACCTACAAAAACTGCGTTCTCAAGCACACAAAAAGATGGTTGCACAACCAGCCCCCATGGTGCATGTGTGGTGGAATAGAGCACACCCTGCATAAAATGTGCCAGTGGGCTCCATGACCAGCCAAAAGAGGGCAGAGCAGAGGGAGAAGCAGCACTTTGCAAGTGAAACCCCAAAATGTACCTATAAATGACATTTGTTTTGTTGCTAAAAACTCCTAAATGCCTATAACACAACACTTCTCAACATTCAAAATCTTGCTTGGCGCTAAAATTCATATAATCTAATGAAGCTTTGCGAACATACAAAGTTTTAATGTAAAGAGCAAAGCATTCATCAGACAAACTGGATTGTCTGTAAACTGGCAGCCCCTGTCAGAATATGGGTGCAGTACCCACAGCTACCTCTGAATGCCAGCTGTCAGATGAGTTACTGACGAAACTGCAAAGTGATCTAAACTAAAAAGTCTGCCAGATTAGCAAAAATAAAAAGGATTGTGGCTAAAAAGAATATAGATCTCAGTCGCTTTTTATCCCACAGAGTTAAAGCTAAGAAAGTATTATTTTTTTTTAATTTGAATTCAGCTGAGTAAACTCAACTTTTTCAAAAACAATTTTAAATTACATACTTAAAATCTGCAAGTTTACAAATTTACAAATGACAGGATCAAGGAACATATGAAAGTTTGTGAAGAGAGTAATGTATTTATGTTTGATGCAACAAGTTTGGTCTTTCCTGGATCTTTAATTAAGAATAAATTAGCTTGGCTGAGCTGCAACCTTTTGGAATTGGACAAACAGGTTTCTCCCAGGGGGAGGGAAATTCTCTCAGCTGAAACTCACGGGGAGATGATAATTGTGGGATAACCCAGACTATTGTCTACATAAAGAGAATGAACAATAGCAGACCCTTCAGCCCAGGAAATGGAGGTGTGAGAGGGTCATAAATGGCTCCTGGAAGGAACTTCCCCAAGGAGGGGGATACTCCTGGATGGACTCCCAGGAGAGGTAAAGGGGTGGAGTCAAGCGACCATCTGCTGTTAAGAATGAACAATGAACATTTTTCAGAGACTCATAACTTGTGATTCAAAGTGGTGAAAAATATTAAAGTTGTTTTAGTCTAATTTTTGGCTGTACATTTTAAGGGGCGGTAGAACCATGTAACCTGTTCTGGACAGGAATGGCAATATATGTGGTTTTATGTGAAATGTATTAATACTGGAATTGTGAAACTTTACACACACATCCCTATGTTAAACACACACATTTGTGGAAATTTGCATAAAGTTTGGAAATTGTGTTCATTCTGTAGAAAGTTGAAACAAGATCCCACAGCTGCTGGATTTTGAGGAACAGATGCTACATAAAATATGGAATCTTTGTGTGTGATTTGTATAAAGGTGACCAATGTGAAATGTGTATTTAGTATAAAATTCAATTTTGAGACCAGTGGCTAAAAGGAGGTTTCTAAAACTGTAAAGCAAACCATAAAATGTGACTTCATCTGGCCTTGATCCAATCACTCAAATGTAAGGCGGAGATGAAGTTTTGATCTGATTCCAGCTCACATGGGCTAGCTTAGATTAGCTGGCCCATACACCCACTTTGTGATGTAATTTGAAAGGATAAAGACAACTGACAACACATAGGGACTCACTGATTCACTCACTTTCCTGATTACGGCGAAGCACTCTGATCCAGCATTCTGCATCCAGCCTTAACATCCTTCCATATCCTAATGCCAAGACTCTTGCAAGCAGTAGAGAACTATTGACTTTCTGCAAGGCCTAATCCTCAAACTTATTCTTGCAACCCAGTGAAGCGCTGTGGTGTGAGAAGGTCTTTTGAACTAGTATCCTGAAATTCCCTGGTTTGCTACCACAAGGCTTGCCTGAGGAACTTGCTATCCAGCTGATTGAAATATCCACAAACAAGGAGGGCAGATTCTATGCAAATCCAGTAACCGGCCTAGATGATCCGATCCTGTGCATGATGTGCTGTTCTTCCTAGACCAGATCCAATCCATGACCAGAACTGACAGTCCAATTTAATAACTTATTTTGTCAGTATTAATAGGAGGAAAAGTGATCCTAGTATATTTGCATTGTCTTATCCCAATCTCAAACCATCCCGTTTTTAAATTCAGAATCATAGTATTGTCAGAACCTTTCTTTCGCTGATTTTTCTCATTTGTTTTATAAATTCATAAGTCATTAGTGATTTTGAGTAACTAAAGTGAATCCCAGAAAGGAATCGAGTATCCACCACGTGAAGGGTTACGCTGGCCACGTAACTGTGGAGATTCATGTGTGGCATCCTCGTTTTCATAGTCATAATATAGCGTAATCAAACCCATCTTTCATTTTCAAAGTGTATTTCTGTTTTCCATTCTCGCTCCTATTTTGCAAAAATGCCTCTCACTAAAACCTCTATAACTCCCTCCATTTTTATGATAGGAACGAAATTCCAACTCCTACTTTTACCTAACATCCGTAGCTATCCATAGAACCCAAAACATTGTGATTCTCTTGTTATAGTGCATATCGCACAAGGAAACGTTTGCCGTGATTTTACATTCTGAGAAATGTTACACGTGTGAAATAGCTTTAATTTATTTCCCACTTGGACTTTGAAATTTCAAAAGTATTCTTCTGACTAAATCATTGCTTATGATGGTTTGCAACTGTTCAAAGTGGCTCCCATAGGAATTTCTAATAGTTTAAGTATTTTTGACCACATTTGGTGTTTTTGCCCATCCAATAGCAAAGACAATTTCAAAGCCATTCTGACAGTGAAAAGTCAATTCCGTTTTCTCTTGTGTTTGAAGGGGGATGGTGGGACTAATATGCTGTTTGATTAGTGCTATTCCTGGATACCTGCTCTCTCCGCACATCTCTTTACATTGCCTATTGGTGGGTTGAGGGGTGTTGCAGGTGGAACCTCTCACCATAGTGCCATCTGTTCTACACCAATTAAACAGTATTATTTTCTGTGCTGCATTTGTCTTTGTTTTATGCTCATTCCTTGATTCTAAGTATATTAAAGATACTATTCAGTGCTCTGTCACCCCATTGGAGATTGTTGTTTACCTATTAAAATATATTGTGATTACATTTTAAATACATAAATAAATATTTACCTTTGCAAACTAGCCTGATTCCTGGTTCAGTGTGACTGGGGGGGTTTCAGGAGAAGGGTGTGATACGAGTGGTATATCGTTCAGAATATTGAACCTATAGATAAAAATAAATAAGAGTTTCATTTGCGCACTACATGCTGGGCGGGACTTGGATGTGTGCCGGATTTAAATCACTTACAGGTGGGTGCGCCGCCCCATCCCCTCCTTCCCTTTGCCTCCCGCAGGCCACCATGGAAAGGGAAGAGGAGCTCTATACGTAGCCCCGCCTTCTCTTTCCATGGCAGCCAACTTGGAAAAGGATGTTCCATCCTACAGCGGGATGCCACACGCCTACCATTGTAGGAAGGAAAATCCTTTTTGTTTAGCACCCTGATTACCGCTTTGGAAAACCCGGGGTGCTAATGGCCTTCATCCCCCATTCCAGGGGCTGGAACAGGGGATAATGGCCGGGACCCCTTGTTATCCACCTGCGCTTTGTGCTGGAACGGGGGATGAACGCCACATTGAACCTCACTCACTGAGCATTTTCTAGCATTCACTCCGAAGACGACAACATTCCAATACGCATTGATAGTGGCCAGAAGGGAAAAGAACAAGACCCAACAAGGTGACTGGGTGGGAAATGGGAAAAATGATAGGAAAGGAGCAGGTGGAGTCACCGCCCTCATAGCTGGAGGGATAGTCAAAAATATTGCATGAGTGGTTCATGAGTTACACTTTAAGGTCACAATGACGACATCTTTCATAGCTTATTGTTTGTGGTGAGAAAGGCATTCCTGCTCAACAGTCGATCATTCTTTGCATTGTTGAAACAGCCATGAAAACAGTTTAAAAAGGAGTTTAAGCCACAATACAAGTTAAAGGAGTTCATCTGGAATCCAGTTAATGAGCCTTGGCTCATGATAGAACATGGTTGTGAGCGAGCAACTTGTTATAGTATTCCCTGTAGGCAGAAATGTAATCTCATATAATCAACCGGTTCTGACTTTTTTACCTTTTTCATCCACAGCATGTATAATTCTGCCATCTAGGAATTGACCCTTTGCTTTATTTGAACTTTTTTTATTGAAGGAAATAAAATGTTTATTTTAAATGAGAGAGTCTTATGGAATATGTTTTCAAGCCACCTTTGAAAACAACGTCCATATTAAATGGAAAAAGAAGAATTGAAAAATATGACACTTTTAAGAGAATGTGAGGTGATGATAACACTACACTAGATAGCTGAGTAAAACTGCTTGCACAACATGATTTGTTAGGTCTGTGAATTTCCCTTCTTGTCATTGATTGCCTGGGGCTGATGTGTGTTTTCTGAAGCAACTGTTTAGATATTTGCAATGTTGGAAAAGCACAAGAAAGCAATTAAAAAATGTGAAAATTTACTACAGAAAATTATGCTCACTGCAGTGTTAAATTAGGTAATGTTCCCTGAGAATACACAACTGACTCATGTTGTGTGAGCAAGTTTAAAAGACACTCCACCTAAATACGAACAGGTGTTTCAGTGCTGAACAAACAAAAGAGGGGGCTTAAACTTGTCTTTAATTCATCACACACACTTTCCAGCAGTCCAAAGCACACAACAACTGCTGTGACTGATATAAAACCTCAAATCAGTGTAGAGACAAGAGCAAAACATAGCTTGTGAAACAAGAGTAAAGAAATCATCAGGTTTGAGGCGAGAACTATTAATTGGAAATCTGTGCATTATTAATGGTCACCGAATGCCCAGATGGTTCCATGCAGCTGCTCCCGAGCAAGAATGGTATTGCCAGTGTGGTGTACAAATCAGTCTATTTATAGTTATATGGACCTAACAACACATAATTGTCAACAAATCTGATTATATAAATTTTTTTTGCCATTCTGACCATGACGGTGCTGTCATATTTTTGCCATTTTTGTCCCTATATGCTGTGGTGCAGACCCCAATCGTGAGACGCACGTTATCTGAAGTTTCATTGTTGCATGTTTGAATTTTACTTACCTCAAGTCTGTTCCTGTCTCTCCAATTGAAAGGCTCCTCGGCATTGAAGGAAATAGATGGTCTGAAACTAGAAACATTGGGATTGTTAGGTAAGATTTTGTAGAGTCCAACTGGTGGTTCTTTACAAGACTTATCTGCTGGTATTAGTGACCCAACTTTTAACATAGGCCTTTACTACACAAGTCGGTAAAGTGGCTGAGCAGCCAGGCTTATCTTAGAAGGGGTACTGTGAGCTGAAGAGCAGTACAATGAAATCAGTAATCACAAGTATTCAAGTAAACACGTACACCCTTAAATGCGATATTAAAATTATGTATATATATATATATATATATATATATACACATACACAAAGCAAAAGAAGCACACTAGCTTATGCATTTCTAGCACACACAGTGACATTAGTTAAGGTCAATAGTAGCACTTATAGTTCACCATACAATATTGAGTTTGGAGGGAAAAGGTGTTGTAGTAGAATAGAACACTGTAACAATAGTATTTTCTCCCAGAGGACTGTAGGAAGTCTTTTCCCCAGCAATAAGATTATCAAACAATTAAAACCTGTATAGGGGACAAGCACTGCCAAAGTCAATAAGACAGTTCTAGTTCTGATGCAATCTTCTTAGAAAAGGTTAGTTGTACAATCAGTAGTTCATTGCAGAAAAATCCAGGAGATCAAGTGAGCCTACCTGAGGTGCACAAGCAGTTAGGGCTGCACATGTGAATTGCAGTAATTGAAAAAGGACAGAAAGGAGCACTTGCCATGCTAGGAAGCGCTAGATCTGGCTAAAATAATCTGGTTAAACACAAATCCCCACAGTACCTTACAATTGAAGCAGAAGTTAGCTGACTTCCTTCTTGATGCAGCAATGCATACCCCTGTTCCTGGATCTTGGTCGTGGTGACGAAAGGAAGGATGTCTGGTGGGCCTCTGCAGCTGCACTCTCGAGAGGAACTCTGCAGCAATGGATTCCACTCATTTCAGCAGCTCTTTGTGGTTTTGGTGCCTTTTTTCTCAGCGCCAAAGAAGAATAAATATACCTGGTTGAAATTTCCTCAGCCCCTCTGTCCTGAACTCTAGACAAAGATTTCTTGCTTCTGGAGACTCACATGGAAACCTGCAAAGTTTCAGCCAGATTCGTGCTTTGGAAGATATTGCACTTGTTAATGGTCCAGGTGCCCCAGGTATTAGGAAATTGCCGCACAGGAAGGTCGCAGTGAGACAGGTGTTGGCCCAGAACAAAGCAGGTCTTGAGACTAGTTGGTCCCATCAGCCTAAGGGAGAAGCCGTCCTTGGCAGAGCTTTCCTGTCAATGGAAAACAGGATTAGCACAGCTGCAAGACTTCGATGGTGCTTTTGCGGACCAAGAAGATACTGCTGGTATCTCTGTACCTCTTCTTCTTCATATTTGATGTTCCAGTGGTCGACTCTGCCTATAGTTCAAAACCCTCCCTTATATGTGAAATCCCATTCATTCACAGCACTAAGCTGTCAATCAAACAGGGGGGTCTTCCTCTAGGTTAGCCACCTGCCCAGTTGGAACTGGGTTTTAGCCAGGAATGCCTACAAACAAAAGCCAGTAAAGTTGCAGGCTCCTCTCTCACTTCCTGCCTTCCCAGACACACTGGCGCCTGGGGGTGGGGCTTTAGGGCTGAAGCCCCCCAAAGGCAAAACACACAATGGACTCAAAATTGATCTGAACAACAGAGTAAAATCCCAGAAGGAAATAATACATGAGAAATTGTGAAGAAAGAAGACAGGCCTTTTTTGTAAAATGGTCTCCCATGGGTGCTGTACTGAGAAATCAGTCTGAAGATACATTGCACAAAAGGTAGTTAAAAGAAACCACTGCCACTAGCCATTCAAGTTAGTTGGTGTAACAAAATGTTACATGAGAAGTGGCATAAGGAGGTACTATGTAACCCCCCAGCACTCCACGTAAGGTGGTGTGTGCTGGACACACAAAGGAAAAAGGTAAGACAAAATATATTTAAATATTTAGAGGAGTCTATGCGACCCCTCATTGGCACTTGGCAAAGGGTGCTGTGTGTCACTATATAAAAGGCAGATTCCTATGGAGATTACCAGACTCCATTAAAACATAAGGAACACAAAATCTTAGAGGAAAAAGGCATGAGTGGGTGGCAAAAAGGGCCCACTCATTCAGGAGGTTAAAATCAAAAAGGTCCCAGATTCCAGCAAAAGGCTAGGGGTCTCTTAGGTTAAAGGGAATAAGCAAAGAAACTGAAAATGCTCCCTAACAGGGATGACTAGTGAGGTGCACATTCATGTTGATTCATGGTTGCTAATGTTAATTTTTGAATTTAGCCACATTAATACTTCCAGAGTACAGATGTAGGCAGTAGACTACTTACTGCTTTTTAGATCCTACTACTGTATTGCCTGACTGTTCATGACACCATTTAGTTTACTCCCCTGGCTACCCTGATGGTATGGTTTTCAGAGTATGTTTATAAACAGAGTTTGTGTTTTGGCTATCTGTATTAAAAAACGTTTGTCGATTTGAATACTGGCAGATGACATACAGGGACGTATGGTTTGTCATTTTCCCTTGGTTATTAGTTTACTTCTGGTCAGAAACAATCCAACTGGGACTACCAGGATCAGAAGCATCTTCTTTGAACAAAACGGAATGTTATGTCATCGAGTCAAAGGTCATGTGATGTCATTCTCATTGGTATTTTTATTATGCTAATCACTATTTTTGAAGTTTGAAAAATCCTACCTCTTGTTGGTCAAATAAGGTTGGAAAATATGAACATTAGGAGGCTTTCAACGATTTCCTTGGGTGCGTGTTTTCCCTAAATTACTCAGCCTGTCACAAAACCACCCGATTTCCCTGTGGACTCCTCCACGCCTGGGCACATCTCTCTCATGTCACACATGACGCTATCATTTTGATAAAAGCTGGTCCGTGCTAGAGGCCTGTGCTGGGTCGGATTCCTTTCACTTCCCCCTTCAATGAGGAGTAACGTTGGCACTTTTCTAGATTAGCGAGTGCGGCTCTCTCTCTCAGGGCACACGTTAAATGGAGTAGTAATTGCCTTGGCTATTTAGGGGGTGGCAAGCTGAAGGGCGTTTAGCAGCCTGCCTTAAGCTTTCAACTCCTATTACATTAATTTTGAAGCATAGTTTGACTGAGAGTGGACTGAAATGGACTTTGCGAGGAATTCTAAAAGTAGTAAAGGTCAATATTTCTCCTTTATTGAAGGGCAGCTAAAGAGGTTACATGAATAGCCCTGCGGAGGCACACATTGCAAGTACTGCACGTGCACTGGCTCTTCCTACTGCTAACATTTTGTATTTGTATTTTGTATTTATTTTTGTTTATATAGCGCTTTACACCATGTACTCAATGTACACCATGCACTCAAAGTAGGAGCCTGGATATTTTACAGTCCAACTGCAGATATGTTGCAGGCAGCACTGAACTCAACATCATTAGATGTTCAGGAGCTATTCCTCTCCTTCTCCAGCTAGAGAGCCCTGCACGTTCAAAACGTCAATACATGCCCGCTTTTATGATCATTGGCAAGTCATAGTTCTCCATGGTTTACTATAGTGCACTCTAATGCCCATTGCTTTTTCCATGTTGTTTGCTGTTTGTTACCTCAAGGAATCTGGTAGTATGGCGTGGGGAAATACAAGAAGAGAAAAAGAAAATATGGCCGAATGTGAATACATGGAGGGCCCTAGCTTGAGAAGCCGCGAGGACAGGCGTCTCTTGGCATTTGCTTGTAGGTATATATGTGTGCATGCATGAGAGGGAGGGTAAAAGGAGAAGGCGTGAGTGAGCTGCCAGTGACTGGCAAGATGACCTTTCCGGAAGCGTAGGGTGGAGGGGTCCAAACTGACCTGCTTTGGAAACTTGCTCCAGGGATGGGTGACGAGCATGAAATGCCATTTCCTAGGTATTGTTTTCGCCACTTGATGGTCTCTGTTTCCAGTCTAGTGATGTCAAAGCCACTGGTGGTGTGCTGGCCTCCCGAGATGGCGAGTTACTCGTCCCAGTGCAGTAGTGTTTTTCATGTGACTACTTTGTAGTTTATGCAGGTGGTCTTCAACATAATGCATGCAGGGAGCCTTTTATAGACAGCATATGTCAAATGGTCTGTTTTGAGGAATTTCCACAGAGGCTGCATCCTCTGGAAGGAAGGTCCATATGGCTAAATAGAGCTTGTTCTCGGCCAGAGCTCAGGAAGATAAATATTAGAGGGGACCCTGATGGCTGTCAACTACTTTGTGATCAACTTCAAGTGCATCCTTCAAAAAGCTCTGTTACAGATGCTTTTATTTTGAAGGAGCAAGTGGAGCTTCTTTCTGAGCTTCTTGGAAACATTGATGTGTTTTTCACTTTAGTGCTGCATTACATTGTTTTGAGTTGTTATGATTATTATTGTTGTCTTTCTGTGGCTACCATTATTCATGTAATTAAACTACATAGGAACAAGGATCCCAATCCATAATGGGCACCATTGGCCAATTCAAATTCGACAGTCCTTTCTTTATTTCTATAACTGTGCCCATGAGAGTTTACTGTGACCCAAGCAGTAGCAGCTAAACAGCAACAACAAACAAGGAATAAGTGCAGACCCATTAGGGAGGTGCCGTGGGATAGTCTAGATTTGGGAAACACCCAAATTGCTCGTCAGAAAATGGTAGTATGTACCATTTGACCGATTGTGGCCAGTACAAGCAATCTGAAGCGCCAAAATACCGAATATTTGGAGCAGGGGTTGCAGGGGTGTCCCCCACTACATATGTTTGGTATTTTTGGGCTTTGGGGTGCTGGGTGTCCCCCGCTTCCTTGACAATGGAAGCGGTGGATCCAAAAACAAAAAAAAGAAAAAGAAACAAGGACCCTGTGGTGTCAGATCCAACAACCCAAATACCAAATGATCCTTTAAATCTAAAGGGTAATTGTCCAAACACTATGAACCCATTTCTGAGGCACTTTGGCAAATCTCAGTTTGTATCAGATTGGTGTCTGAAACATTTGCCTTCACTTCTCCAAATACACTGATGAAAAGGAATGGTCGGAGCAATCTGATGCTTTGGATGTTTAAGGATTACAATTTAAACATGGAGAGCTATTTATGGAACCGAATAGCACACTGGTGGGTAATTTTATATGTGCACACGGCAGGCAGGGGGAACCCAAACGTTAGCACGTGCGTGCTGGTGTGCTGCTGCATGCAATTTTACATATTTACAAAATGGAGTAATAAGGAAATAGTAAAAACATGCAAACTCGCTTTTCATTTCTATCTTGTCGTGTTTGTTTTACAAATGTAAGTGTCAATTGCAAATTATGCTCTGCAGACAGCATTTACCAATGGAAATCATATGAATTACAGCTGCAGGAAAACAGATGTAAAACGAATGGAACTTTGAAGAAGGAGGAGAAAAGCATGGCGGAAAGTGTAATTCCACTTTGTGCCCCTCCACCACCTGTGGATGGATTTCAAATGAGCTGGAGCAGTAAATAAAACTTGACCGCTGCCACTTTCAGGAAAGACTTCCCTTGCTTCTCTGCCTAACAAAAAGCAGGTGCACGCATCAGCCCCTTCCCCTCGAATGTGAAAAAACACATAAGGTTGCTATATGTTCGCTCACATCTATGGGCAGGGGTTTGATGTGTGCGTTTGATTTTTGTAAGGCAGTGCAGCGATGGAAACCTGTCCTGTAACCAGCAGCTTTTCTGCGTTTCTGCAAATACATTTTTCTACACGAACACAGGACACTTTAAAGCGGGCGATTTCAGAAAAGGCTTCTCTCCCCACTCTGACTAACAGTATATACAAGATCTATATCTGAAGCACGGGGGGAAGGTTGGTTACAGTATGATGAGGGTTTCCGGTTTAAAATGCAGGAGTGGCCAGCTTTGTCTTGGGATGAGATGGACATTGGGGGATTCTTAGACAAAATGGTGCCCGCTAGGGAAGGGGAAGAGAAAGCCCCAGGAGAGAAGCCGCAGGTTTGGAGGGGCAGGGGAGGATAAGCCCGGCGGGGGAGGACGTCCTTTCGCGGGTACTCCTCCTGGAACAACAGAGCCTGCTACCAGGGGGAGCAAGCATATTGCTGGAGGATTAATGCTGAAGGGGGTTGCCCCTTTGGCAAAACATGCCGCTTTAGGCACCCGCGGGGTAGAGGTACCGGGGACAGCAGCACCTCAGCCAGTGAGGGGGAAACGTAGGAGCAGCCCCAAAGTAAAGGATAAGGTCAAGAGAGAATGAGCTTAAAAGCAACATGTTAATAGCAACACACCCGCAAATGTGTAAAATTATGATTAAAGATGGTCTGCCAACACCAGTCAACCTCCAAGCAATGACTCACTAGTTAAATACTTATCACAACTGTGGTGATGCAAAACTGCTGTGGGAAGGTTTTAGGTGGGTTTCAAGATCCCATGCACAGAGGTTAAAAAGGGCAAAGAGGCTCTTAATTTGAGGTCAGCAATGGGGATGCCGGAGGTATTGGCACTTGAAGTAAACAAGGAGGTCAAGTTGGGTAGAGTGGCTGGCCCATTCACATGTCCACCAATGGCGAATCTGGTAGTGTCTCCATTGGGTCTGCTCCCTAAGAAAGAGGAGGGACAGTACCGCCTGATCCTTCACCTCTCCTTCCCCGAGGGTGAGTCAGTTAATGATGGCATAGCCGAGGAGCTGTGTCGAGTGCATTATGCTTCTTTTGAGGATGCAGTGGAAGTGGTGAGGGCGGCGGGGGGGGGGAGCCTTGATGGGGAAGGCCAACATAGAGTCAGCATTCTGGTTGTTGCCCATTCACAAAGAAAGTCAACATTTGTTCGGGTTCAAGGTGCAGGACCAGTAGTACTATGATAAATGTTTACCTATGGGGTGCACCATTTCCTGTGCATATTTCGAGGCCTTTAGCACCTTTCTGGAGTTTACGGTCAAGCAGGAGTGTCAAGAAGGGTTGTTCATTACCTAGATGAGTTTCTGTTCATTGGCAAACAAGGGTCCAGGGAGTGTGGGACCCTCATGAGTACATTCCAGGTACTGATGAACATGATGGGGGTCCCGCTAGCCAAGGAAAAAACTATGGGTCCAGTGACCTGCTTGACGTTCTTAGGGATAGAAATTGACACAGTCAAAGGGGAGTGCAGGCTCCCGCAAGACAAGGTGAGGAAATTGAAGGAGAATATCAAAGATTTGAGGGGTAAGAAGAAGGCGACCCTGAAATAACTCCAGTCGCTGGCAGGTAAACTCAATTTTGCAGGGAAGATCATCCCGGCAGGTAAAGTGTTTGCAAGGAGCATCGAACTCAAAACTGTGGGGTTGCAACATGCAGGTCAGCATATCAGGTTGGGGGCTGAAGTACGGGTGGACCTGGGAATGTGGGACAATTTCTTGGACAAATTCAACAGGATACGACTGTGAAGAGGGGATTGGAGTAGCAATGACAGACTCAAGCTATTCACGGATTAATCGGGGGCCCTGGGGTTTGGGGCCATTTTGGACACCAAGTGGTGTGGCATGGCATGGCCAGGGGAGTGGCACCAGCAAGGCATCACCAGGGACATCACGCTACTGGAGCTCTTTCCCATAGTGATAGCGTTTAAACTTTGGGGGGAGCAGCTGAAAGACAGAAAAGTGATGCTCTGGTCAGATAACTTGGCAGTAGTCCAGATCATAAATCAAGGGTCAGCCAACAACACAAGGGTGTTGCGGTTACTGAGGGAGCTCAACAAAAGCATGCTGGCACACAACATTGAGGTGCGAGCAAGACATATACCTGGGGTCAAAAACACAGCCGCTGATGCTCTCTCTCGTTTGCAGTAGGAAAGATTCCGAGGGAGTTGCCCTGGAGCAAACACCATTCGAAACTCAGTGGTGGGACATGATTGGGGCAATCTTAGTTCCCTGATTCACACAGCACTAGCACCAGGCACGGCAAGTAGATACAAGGCGTGCTGGGAACGGTTCTTGGCTTTCCAGCAGGAGGTATTGGGGGAAGGGCAGAGGGTGCTGCCGGTGGGGGTCTTTTTGGGCTGGGGCTGGCACGAGGGGAAAACCAGGTCATGGATGGCCTATCACCTGGCTGCTATCGCCCATTATTCTAAACTTGAAGGTAAAGATGACCCCACAAAGGAGCATTACATTGTAATGGCCATGAGGGGCTGGGCCAAGCAGGGTGTGCCAAGGAACGATGAAAGAAGGCCCATAGACATAGTCAAGCTGCACAAGCTAGTAGGATGCCCGGAGGAAGTTTGCCGCGATGAATTTGAAGTGTCTTTGTTCAAGGTGGCTTTCATATTAGCTTTCTTTGGGGCATTCAGGGTGAACGAACTGGTACCGGAGAACAAGGGGGAGAAGGGAACGGATTTCTTACAATTGCATTATGTACACTGTTCAGGAGGGCGGTTGACCCTGCTTTTAAGGAGAACAAAGACAGACCAGGAGGGGAAAGGGTGCACAGTGGCTCTTCAACCCATCAGGGGAAGCATAGTCTGCCCAGTCAGGGCCGTGTCGGGCTTTCTCGGACAGAGACCGCCCTCGGGTGGGGGTACTCCACTGCTCATTCACCAGGATGGGTCCGCACTAAGCCGCTTCCAATTTAGAAGGGTTATGGAGCTAGCGTTGGGGAGAATTGGTGAGACAAGGGGAGTGTTTGGGGCACACTCATTTCGGATAGGGGCAGCCACAGCGATGGGCCTAGGGGCTGTAGAAATCAAGCAGATTGGGAGATGGAGGTCTGGGTGTTTTAAGAGATACATCAGACCAGAAAAACTGTAAGATTGACATGCTGCCTTCTCTTACCATTAGCACCAGCCCAGAGGAGAAGGAGATCTCTCTGGGTAATAGGACACTCATTTGTGTCTAGGGCAGGGGCAAGCTGGACAGCAGAGCAGGAGGAATTGATGGCCAGCGAGTTCAGGATTGGGTGGCACGCGGTGCCAAGAATGAAATGGGCGCAACTGCTGGGGCAGGTGCGCAAATTGCTGGGAAAGCAGCAAAGGCCGGACATATTGGTCATACATCTGGCAAGTAATGATTTGACAAGCCTAGGGAGGGAGGCTTCAATGCGGGAAATGATGTTCTTATTACAGGAGCTGGCAGGACAACTGGGAGAAACAGAAATCATCTGGTCGGAGATAACCCCGAGACCAGAATAGAGAGGCGCAGATAAACACGCAGCCGTGCAGAGATCCAGGAAGAAGTTGAATTGTGCAATGGTCAAGTTCTGCAGGGGCAGAGGATTTCGCCAGATCAAGCACAGCCTGATTAACTTGAAATCCCCAGAGTATTATCTCAAGGATGGGGTGCACTTGTCACCAATGGGGATCTTTTTTACTGGAATCTCTGCACCAAAATCCTAGAAATGTGAGGGAAGGAAAGGGGGAGCCATGGTGGGCGGTAAGCCAACTGTGGCGTGGCGGTGTTTGGGCAACCAAGCACAAGAGACAGACTCCTGATGAGCCAGGAGAAAGCCGGAAGGGTCTTTGCTCTTCTCAGACCAGCGCCCCTTGGGAGCCTAAGCGGCTGCAGCGTCTGGGGGGAACAACAAGGGCTCAGCTTCCCCCAAGGAAATGACACTCTCCCCGCCCATGAACACCTGAATGGGCAGGCGAGGCGCAGGTGCAAAGGGTTGGGAGAGTTGGGCCTATGCTGGACTTTTGGAAGGAAAGGGGGAAGCAGGTTGTTGGACACGGAGCAGTCGCCACATCTTCTGAGTTATTGCCACTAATGTGTGCAGTGTGGCTTTTATGATGTTGTGGAAAATAAATCTGCAGTCTTTTTATGCCGAAAACAAGACTCATTCTACACATTGCTGGGTGGAGGGGTGGGTAGTGGAATGAGCAATTGCTATGTAATGGGTCCAAATGGACGGATGCATGGGTTATGACAGTGACGACGACAGTAGAAAAGAAAATGGTGGAGGCACCCTGATAACCTGGGCGGTGTCCTCCTCCTGCTGTCCTCACCCTTGCCCCTCTTGGAGGAAGGGGAGGCGACAGCGGAAAGCGCAGCAGAAAATGGAAAAGCCTGCGAAGGGCTACAAAGAAAAGGGGCGGAGCTACCCCTTTATAAGGGGCAGGCTCCTTACTGCAGGCAGAATCCAGCCTTGGCAGAAGGACGCCTGCCCGCTACCAGGAAGAGGATTTCGTTTATCCAACCCACCCACCCTACAAACAGGGAAAAGCACAGACAAGCCTGGTCGTTGACGTCACAGGACGGCGAGGCGGTGTGGCAGTGTTTGGGTGACCAAGCACAAGAGACAAACTCCAGATAAGCCAGGAGAAAGCCGGAAGGGTTGTTGCTCTTCTCAGACCAGCGCCCTTGGGAGCCTAAGTGGGAGGGGCGTCTGGGGGGAACAACAAGGGCTCAGCTTCCCCCAAGGAAACGGCACTCTCCCCGCCCAGGAACACCTGCATGGGCAGGCAAGGTGCAAGCGCAAAGGGTTGGGAGAGTTGGGCCTATACTGGACTTTTGGAAGGAAAGGGGGAAGCAGGTTGTTGGACACGGAGCAGTCACCGGATCTTCTGAGTTACTTCCACTAATGTGTGCAGTGTGGTTTTTATGATGTTGTGGAAAATAAATCTGCGAAAACAAGACTCATTCTACATATTTATGGGGGGGGGTGGAATGAGCAATTGCTATGTAATGGGTCCAAATGGACGGATGCACAGGTTATTGGGGTTATCAGCGCTCACCTGGAAGGCTCCAGAAAACAAAGCTTAGTAATCTTGTGCCAAGTCATGCAGCCTTCATGCCCCACATGTTCTGGTCTGGACAGGAATGTTTTTAAATTGATGTTCTTTCAGCTATTATTTAAAAGGCAATATTACGAGACCTGTTTAAACATAACAGGTGTATTTGTAGAGCGCACATTCACCCCTAGGGATGCATCTTGGCACAATAGACAGATAATGGATATTTACTGTTTATATTATGCTTTCACTCTGAAATATGAAGTGCAATGCCTGCCTTCTGCCGTGTCTTTCTGCCGAATCTCTTGGCATGGACGCCATTCTTAGTTAGCAGAGTGCTGTCTGATAATTGGGGGGCAGCTCCATATTGGGGTGGAGCCTTGTTACTTTCTCTAGCCAGTGGGTGTAGCTTTCTAAAAATAGAGTGTTAGTTGCCTGTGGGGCAGGTCAGCCTATAAAAATAAACATCTGGACATTTGCACGTCAAAAGCCAAACCTATTGGCATTTGTACTGCTTGTTCGCCCATCAGCTGCGTCCCCGAGAGCTCTGCCGTTGGTAGAAAATGTCCCAGACGCTCCGCCAGCAGCACTCATAGGAGATGTCCCCAGGTAGTCATAACTTTTGACTTGTTCTATTGTGTTCCCATTGACATCAAAAGGTTGTGTGTTGTCTGATCCTTTCCTCCCAAATTCTAGCTCTGCCGATTTTGTTGGATTTTCTGTCCAGCCTCTCTTTTTTTATGTATGAAGCATATATTTAATCAATTCTTGGAGTGAGTTGGGGGTCCGCGCAAGGAGGTCACAATCGTCCGTTTAAGAAAGTAACAGGATTTTTGTATCCATAAAATGCAGGACATCAGCGCCTGACCCGCAAACAGATTAAACAAAAGGGGGCTAAGACACAGCCCTGTCTTAACCCCCTTTTAAGAGAGATAGGGTTAGTCACACTAACCTCTTTACTATACCTGAATACAGCACTATTGTGGACATGAAATGTGGCGGAGGTCATGCAGCACTCCTATCACATATCAATGTCTTCCACAGTATCCAGTCACATTTTCGAAAACACATTTTCCGAAAAATAAAATGGTTTTATTTTTTTATTTTATTTTATGTTTTATTTTTGTTCCGTTATTAAAAAAAATTGTAAATAAAAACGTGGGATTGGGGGTAACCCCCCATTTAAAAAATAAAATAAAAAATAAAACATTCGAAAAAAATGGCATTTCGGAAATGGGACGTTTCGAAAAAGTCACTATAAACCGTCTTCCACATGCATGTCTGGTCACATTATCAAATGCTGCAGCCACATCCATAAAAGCCAGCATGTATACATTTAGGCTATCGAGGTCTGCACCCATTTCTGCCCTAGAACCCAGCTGCTCATTGCCCGAAATGTCATTTGTATCAACCCAGTTTTGTAGTCTTTCTAGAATGACTTTGCCAAAGATTTTAAACACATTGAGCCTCATTCCAAATAAGGCATGCCAGAAACAATGTGCCAGTAATTCAGATTACCGGCACACTTTATGGACTGCCGCACTACGAGAGGCAACCATTGAAACAACGCTGACGGCCACTGCATGCAGTGTGACACCATTGCCGGTAGCAAAGAGCAACAGAAACTGGGGAAATCACGGAACGCATAGCCAGAAACACCGGCACCATGGAAAGAAGGTGGCAGTCTGACCACAGATCACCGGCAGAAATGCTGGTAAAACTGGCACTGCGGAGCAGGCAGTAACTAGGCCCAGGTGTGCAGGAACAGGCCACAGGTGCACCCAATCAACCAAGCTGCACACAATGAGCACAGGGACTGCAGAAAATGACCACACACACACACCCTCCAACACAACCATGCTGCCACTTGTAGCAGCAGCCATGGACATGGAGGTGCGTCATGCAGGAGTGCAGCTCAATGCACTGGAGGTGGAAGACTGGCAACAGGCTGACAGGCAGCACATGAGTAGGAGAATGAGGATGCTAAGAAACAATGGGCAGCAAGCCGTGCCAAAGAGGCGTGCATCCATACCCTGCACAAGAGCCACACCCTGGACCCTGACAGACATGTAAATACACACACTCTACCTCCTGAACGGGGAGACTATCCTCTCAATAGTTGACCTCATCCAGGACGACATCCAGAGTGTCATTGGAATCCGTACTGCCATACCCCCACTGTTGAGGGTGGTGTCAGTGCTGCATTTCCTTTCGACGGGAACATTTCAGCACACAGTTGGTGAGCTGCATGGTATCTAACAGCCAGCATTTATGAAAATGCTGGTGCAGGTCCTGAATACCATCCTCCACCATGTGTCCCAGCACATTGTGCTGCAAACGTTGCAAGCACAAGCGAATGTCACCAAGATCCGGTTCCACGCCCTTGTTGCCATGCTCAATGTGCTTGGGCCACTTGACCACTCACACATCGTGCTAGTAGCAGGGCATGCCAAAGAGGAGGTGTACCATAACAGGTAGATGTACCACTCCTTAAATATGCAGGCTGTACGTGATGCTGATTTGAACATCACACATTGAAGTGCACGATTCCCAGGATCGACACATGACTCTAGGTCCTGCGCAACAGCATGTAGCCCGGCTACATGGCGCGTTATGTTGATCTGCGGACCTGGCAATTGGGTGAGTAAAATTATCAACACAAACCACATTGCATGTGTACTGGTTGAAGGGGAGGGGGTGTTCACTGTCAGTTGTGCATGCCTCACAAGCACATGCAAATACAGTGACACAACCGCATGCAGGAGTGGGTGCCCACTACTAGCATGGACCACATGACTGCATGGAGGGACACACCTGCAGAAACTGGGCACGGATGGACAAGCACATGTTATGCACTACAGGTACCACAATGCATCACTCCCATGGCACAAAGCACAGCAAGACCGCACAATGCCCCACTCGCAACCACCAACACCACCTTTGGATACCGATCCCACACATCTCCTGACCAGCATAACCTGTCACCGGGATCTGCAACGAGTCACAGAGCCAGCAAGTGCCAGACCCTGATGCATGTGTTACACATCCACATCCATATCCACCATGAATACCCTGCACTGTCACCGCAGTGTCCCTCACTGTGTCCCTTTTCATGCAGGTGACTCTGGATACACATTACTGCCATGTCTGATGACCCCTGTCAGGCTTACGCAGAGCCACCATGACACAGCCTACAATCATGCACACATCCGTACTTGCCAGCAATAGAGCAGAACTTCTCCCTGTTGATGGCACGGTTCCATTGCCTGCACTGCCCTAGAGGGGCATTGATGTACAGGCCAGTGAAAGTAGGCAAGATAGTCCTGGCATGTGCCATGTTGCAACAATCCCTTGCCCCGGACATGGACATGCCCACAGCAAACGATGGAGATGACAGTGAAGAGAAAGCAGCGGTAGACATGCAACAACACCATCACAGGGATGACATGGACGGGCGTGCAGCCCGCCAGGATCTGATAAGGAATTACTTCTGAGCACACAGCCCTGCACATGCCCATGGGCACATACTGCATGTATACCTGCGAAAGAATAAAAACACTTGATCACAAAATGATTGTCCCGATGTTAATTCTGATGCAGCACCATGTGTATTAAACTTGAAATGTCACCAAGGAACGTGTGGCCCACCACCCTCTACCCGGCCCCCAAATCCCAGTCAACACCCACCCTTGCCACCCAAACTCCCACCAACTACCACGCCCATCTAAACCCCCAAATAACCCCACCAACTACACCCTCACCAAATCCCCACCCCTGAACCTCCACGGATGAGCGCAAAAGCACACCATCATGATAACACCCCCTAGACTGTTAGAGTATCATATATCCAGTCCGGCTCACTTCTGTGGCTTCTTCATGCCTGGCTTGCCCCTCTGAGGTGAGCCCGACAGGTTATTGTTATTGTTATTGTTATTGTTATTGGGCTTGTACCGCGCCAAAGCTTGTAGGCATCCAGGCGCCAATGAGATAGAAAAGTAGAAAGGAGAATTTAGACAGTTGGTTAATTGAAGAGGATCGTTTTCAGTTGTTTACGGAAGGTAAGATGCTTCTTCATTTTCCGTAGTTGTGGGGGCAAGGCATTTCATGCCTTAGCCCCTTGAACATGGAAGGTGCGACCAAAGCCTTGGGTTCTAATTACCCGATGTGATTCCAATAGGAAGACTTCAGCGGATCGTAGGTTTCTCTTAGGTTGATAGAGTTTAACCTTATCCTTCAGGTATGCTGGGGCATTACCGAAAATGCACTTATGGCATGTGGCTAACAATTTAAATTGAATTCTAGCTGCCACAGGAAGCCAATGTAATTTTTTCCTGGCCATAACCATTAGCTCTGATCTTTTAATCTGGAAGATGATGCGTATGGTTGCATTTTGGATTTTTTCCAGCTGTTGGATTTCGGCCTTATTTGCACCTCCTAAGAATCCATTGCAGTAATCGATACGTGGAAGGATCACTGCTCTCACAAGTTTGGTACGATTTTCCACTGAAATCAGTGGTGCTACCTGCCTAAGCACTTTAAGGTGGTAGTTAGTGCTGGTAGTAATGGCAGATATGTGGGCTTCGCAATCTAGGTTTGCCTCCATGTATGTGCCCAAAGTTTTCACAGGTGCAGGTATCTTCCCCTGAGGCAGCTTTGCTGAGTGCTTGCAGGCATGGTGTTCAGTGCCGCCTGCAGGGGAAGGGTGAGTGACTCAGCCATAGATTAAATGGCCTCATTCCCTTCCCGAACCCTTTGGGCTAGCAGGACCGTGGCACAAGTTGAACGTCCCAGGGATTGTGAGCAGTGCCACCATGTGGCCTGCATGCTCTCCCGGATCAATCTTGCCTCCTCCCGCATCAATCTTGACTCCTCCCACATCGATCTTGCCTCCTCAATGTGTTTGCGGTGTTCCTCCATGCACTGTAAGCACACGTCCATGTCCCTGATGCTGGGGAATGGTCTGTGTGGCAGGCTGTTCATTTCGGATGGGCTGAATGAGGGACGTTGGTTGGGCGTGTGCTCAGATGTGCCCTCTGTTGTGTCCCTGGCATCCTGTCCAGCATCACCATCAGTTCACATGGACATGTACATGGGAGGCTGGTGTGTGTGTCCACGACCACCAGTCGGGCTTCAGAGCAGTCAGAGGCACGGAAACTGCTCTACTGAATACCCTTGAAGACTTACTCTCAAATCCTGATTCCAACTCTCCATCCGTTCTTATCCTTCTGGATCTTTCCTCTGCCTCCGACACGGTCAATCATGCCACCCTGACAAATCGACTCATTGACACCCTCGGTATCACAGACCTGGCTGTGGACTGGTTGACCTCATTCCTCTGTGAGTGACCTTCCCAGGTTCAACTGGGCCTTATTCTCTCCCCTATCGCAGTCTCCAACTGCAGCTTCCCTCAAGGCTCTATCCTCTCGCCGTGGCTCTTTAACATCTACCTTGACCCTCTGGCCCACCTGATCTCCTTCTTCTCTCCTCACTTCCAGTGTTATAGAGACGCCACTCAGCTCCCCTTCAAACCTCACTCTACTACCTCCTCTTCCTCCTCTCTCATTCCTGATTGTCTGACTGCTATTCAGACATACTGTGCTGCCAATGATCTATGCCTTAATGCCAGTAAAACTGAGATCCTACTCATTGGGATCCCAGCTCCCGCCTTACCTCCGTCGTACCCTCTGGCCATCCTCTATGGGTCCCCTCCCCCGCTTGTGAGGCAAATAAAAACGTTGTGTCATCTTTGATTCCTCTCTCTATTTCTCTCCTCACATCGCAGACCTTGCCAAGAAGGCCCACTATCAGCTGCACCTCCTCAGAGGCATTCTCCCTTTGCTTACCTTCCCCCAGAAACGCAATGGCTCTAGTGCTCTGGTCTTCTCTAGGCTGAACTATTGCAACAGCCTCTTCCTCAATCTTCCTTTATTGTCACTTCGCCCCCTTCAACTGATAGGACTGCAAGACGTATCCTTGGCCTCAATCCCAGGGACTGCATCTCGCCAGCCCTAAGATGTCTCCATTGGCTCTAAGCATCAAGTTCAAGACCCTCTACATCATCCACAAGGTGTTCTTGGGCCTAGGACTCTGCAACACACAAATCTCTTGTGTTGCTCACTTTAACTATCACATATCTTCAAGATAACTGGTGCTTTGCGAGCTCTTTGAGTGGAAATGTTCCATCATGCATAGGAAAGGCACTGCCACTGATAAACAAAATGTGTTATCAACCTGAGGACCTTAACAACCTGCAGAGCCATGGATGCTGTGTGTGTGTCTGCCTTGCTGTGACTTGAGAAACTGCCAGTGATTGAATGTCTGGCCTGAGCTGATTCTATATTTCGGTCAGGAGTCAGGAGAAAGAGAAATCACTCTGTAAAGAGCAAACAAATGAGCGGCCCAGGGCCAAAGTTAAGTTACATCATGATCACAACAAAAGATAAACCCTCTGACCGCACATGGCGCCAGCCCCGACAGGCCGAGGAAGTTGAGCCTGAGGAACGTTGTGCAAATAACATGACTAAACACAGATATATGTTGTGCAGAGGCCTTATGTGCAGAGTTCTCAGGCCTGAAGAAAGAAGAGTGAGCAGCAATCAGTGGAAGGCTTTGCAGCTTTCACTTCACTGTAATATGATTGATTGACTGTCATGTGCTTTTGGTTCCATGTCATTTCATCGCCTGCCTGTTCATCCCCAGGCTTTTTAACATGCACATTCCATCGAATGTGCTCATTGTTTTTTTGTTTTTTTGGGGGGGGGTCTCCCCAACCCCCTTCCACACATATTTTTTGCTATTGCCCACCCGGCCAAACCCTTATCTGCCCTTTCCCACCCCCCCCCATAAAAAATTCAATGAGCACATTCGATGGAATGTGCACGTTAAAAAGCCTGGGGATGAACAGGCAGGCGATGAAAGGACGTCTTACCGTGCTTTTCAGCATGTGTTATACTCACAATTCAAAGCACCTTATCCATTCCGATGCATGCTACATTCATTTCAATCTGTGTCATAAGAATTTCAACCCAGGTTATATTAATTTCAATGATTGTCATATTCATTTCAAAGCATGTCATATCCATTTAAGCGCATCTTACATTAATTTCAATCAGTGCTATATTCATATCTATCGATGTTACATTCATTTCAGTGGATGTCATATTTATTTCAATGCATGTCCTAATAATTTCAATGCATGCTCGGATTACTTACTGGTAATCTTCATTACTGTTTGTCCTACCTCTTCCTCGTCCCAGTACTTAACTTTGACTATGTTCTGTGCTCACTGGAACTCTTTTCTTTTCAAACTGGCCTCCTCTTGCTGCCCCTTTCCTCACAGGTGATATAACCTCCCAACCAACCAGCCCAAGGCAGTAATCCCAAGCCCAGGCATGGAAACCTTCATCCAACGGGCTGGAGAGAAGGGAAGTCCATACTGGGGTGAGGAACAGTGGGACTAGGAGTAATGAAGATTACCGGTAAGTAATCTGAATATTACCTCCACGTCCCTCTTCCTCGTCCAAGTACTTAGCTTTGAGTTGTACCAAAGCAGAAACAGGAAGGGCGCCCATGCCCACCACAAAAGACACAGACAGCAAGGGTAATGCGAAACCCACCCAACAAAAACGTTGTGTCATCTTTGATTCCTCTCTCTATTTCTCTGCGACCTTGCCAAGAAGGCCCACTATCAGCTGCACCTTCTCAGAGGCATTCTTCCTTTCCTTACCTTCCCCCAGAAATGCAATGCCTCTAGAGCTCTGGTCTTCTCTAGGTTGAACTATTGCAACAGCCTCTTCCTCAATCTTCCTTTATCGTCCCTTCGCCCCCTTCAACTGATAGGACTGAAAGATGTATCCTTGGCCTCAATCCCAGGGACCGCATCTCGCCAGCCCTAAAATGTCTCCATTGGCTCTAAGCATCAAGTTCAAGACCCTCTACATCATCCACAAGGTGTTCTTGGGCCTGGGACCCTGCAACACACACATCTCTTGTGTTGCTTACTGTAATGCTCACCTGATTCCCGTAGAGGCGCCGGTCTTGACTGGGCGTATTACGTATCTTCAAAGGTGATGTGTAACACGGCTGGCTCTTTGGGCTGGACCTCTGTGCACTGTATGTCTGACTCGAAGGGTAAGATGTCTGCAGATAGAAAATATGGGATTAATGAACTGGGTTATTGAATGTCTCTCTCTTCTTCCCTTTCTCTTCTCCTGTAGAACCCCGAAGGTTAACGTTCTCACCTTAGGTAAGTGAACGCCGTGCTCTCCATCTGCCTCGGGGCAGGGTGCTGTAACCAGTTTCTTCACTGGATAAGGGGAGCAGGCCTCTTGACTTCAGAGGACTGCTGTCCGTCGTTTACTGCACGAACGGTAAGTTTCGAGTAATTCTAATGTCTTTAAAGTCTTTAGTAATGATGTCTCTTGTTTTGCAGGGTTCCGGCGATGGTGGATGATGGGCTGAAGTGAGTTGAAGATGGAGCCCGTGTGATGAATAGAAGCGCCTGGAAGCAGGTAAGTAAGCGCTTGTTGCCTGCTTCACGATGCGCTCTAACTGTCTTTTTATTTTGCAGGTACAAGTTCGGAGCGGCTGCAGGGAGCCGGAATATCCACTGGGTTAGATGTGGAAAGGAGTAATGGCACGTGAGTATTAAAGTTCCCCAATGTCTTTAAACGCACCTTCTTTTGTCTTTCAGATGCGGGATGCAGCGCCGAAGGCCTCCGGAGCGTGCGAAGAGTTGGTAAGATTTTGTCTTTCAGATGCCGGAATGCAGTGTGAAGACCTCCGGAGCGCACGAAGAGTAGGTAAGCCTTTGTCTTTCAGATGTCGGAATGCAGCGCAAGGCGTTGGTGACAGCCGATGGACCAGGTAAGTGAAGAGCTGTCACTGAAGACCGTAATGCTAACCTGTTCTTTCTTGTCTTTATAGGTGTTGCTGAAGACTGGATTCAGGATGGTAAGCCTTTTTCCTTAGGCCCAGGATCAGATGCAGAAGACACGATGAGCGTTCTGCTGCAGAGGATGCAGAATAACGCAAAGCAAGATTCATCCATCGGGTGTGGTTTAAATAGCCTCCTGTAGTGCTTAGGTGTCTCCTTCCACAGCCACGCCTAGGTAAGAAAAGAGTTCCTGCTTTCCAGAAGAGTTCCAGTGTTCTGAACCTAGGGAGTGGCTCCTGCCCCACCCAACAGGAAAAGTAGTTCCAAACAGAAGAGGATCAGAGGCTCAACTGGCAGGCAAGTAAGCAGCATGGTCTGCTGCAGGTAAGTCCACCCAAGCATTATGAGCCCGGCGCTTCCAGCGCTGGGACTGGGCATATTTATGAGCCTGGTGCCACTGGCGCCAGGACTGGGTCCAAAAGGTCCCAATTGGGACTGGTTGGCACTCGGAACCTGGGTTATGGATCTGCTTCCAAGGGAGTTGGGAAAACCCTGACCTTTTGGAAGCAGAGATCATGACAGTACCCCCCCTCAAGGCCCCTCCCAAACCGGGCTTCTCTGGGGGTTTTGGCTTGTCAGGAAATGTTCGGTGAAATCTTTTGATTAGGCGAGGAGCGTGGACATATTCAGCAGGTTCCCAGGATCTCTCTTGGGGGCCGTAGCCTTTCCAGTCAATTAGGTAAAATAGTTTAGATTTGGAGATCTTGGAGTCCAGAATGCTTTTGACTTCAAACTCGAGTTCTCCATCAACTAGGATAGGTTTTGGAGATTTAGTTAGTCGGGTTTGAGGTTGCACGGGTTTTAATAGAGAGACGTGGAAGACCGGATGTATCTTCATGTGCGGGGGCAAGTCCAACTTGACCGCTACTGGGTTTACTATGGTAGTGATGGAATAGGGACCAAGGTATCTTGGGTTGAATGTGCGTGGCCCTTTTAGAGGTAGATATTTGGTGGATAACCAGACTTGATCCCCTACTTGATATTGAGGGGCTTCCTTCCGATGTTGATCTGCTCCTTTCTTGTATTGTTCTTTAGCCCTTTGAAGGTGAGAAACAGCTTCCTTAAAGGCTTGGGTGATTGTAGAATGCAGGTAGTCCACTGCTGGTGTTTCAAGATCTTGGAGGGGATCTAACTCCGAGGTTCGAGGGTGACTGCCGTACAAAAGAAAAAACGGGGTTTTCCCAGTTCCCGAATGGACAGAGTTATTGTAGGCATATTCGGCTATCCAAAGGATGTCTTTCCAAGTTTTTTCAGTTTGTTGCAGTATGCAGCGTACATACTGTTCCAGAGTTTGATTGGTCCTCTCGGTTTGTCCATCGGTCTGAGGGTGGTGACTGGTCGATAGTCTCACATCAATTTGAGCCGACCGACAGCAACTTCGCCAAAAATGAGAAATAAATTGGCTACCTCGATCCGAAATTAGAACCGAAGGAAACCCATGCAGTCGGACGATGTTTTCGAGAAATTCTCGGGCCAGAGTTGCTGCTGTTGGCAAGCCTTTGAGCGGAATGAAATGCGCCATCTTGGAGAATAAGTCCACGATTACTAGAATCGTATTGTATCCGGAGCATGGAGGTAGATCGGTGATGAAGTCCATAGAAAGCGTATGCCAAGGGCGAGGTGGGATGTCAATAGGGCGTAAGAGGCCTGCTGGTCTTTCCTTTTGACTCTTGTTTTGGGTGCATACTCCACAGGACATTATAAAGTCTCTGATATCTTTTTTCCAAGACGGCCACCAGAAGTAGCACTAGATCCTTTCTGAGGTCTTGGCTATACCGGGATGTCCTTCGATTAAAGAATCGTGACAACAAGAGATTACTTTTTTCTGTAAATCTGTGCTGGGTAGGTATAATCGTTCTTGGAAATACAATAAGTTGTCCTTTACTGCAAAGTCCTTTCCCTGCAGATGCCAATTCTGTATGTCTGCTGGAGTTACAAGTTGCCTGGCTTTATCCTTAACTTCCTCTATGGATTGTGTGGCGATTACACCCAGAATTCTTTGTTCGGGAATGATTGGTACAGGTTTAGGGTTGATCAAGTGTTCTTCTACTCCCATCCGAGAAAGGGCATCAGCTTTACCGTTTTTTGTACCAGGTCGATAGGTAATTATGAAGTCAAACTCGGCAAAGAATAATGCCCAGCGGAGTTGTCTAGAGGATTGGGCTTTTGCGGTTTTCAAATATTGCAGGTTTCGGTGATCCGTAATCACAGTAACGGTGTGTTGGGCCCCCAGCAGATAATGCTGCCAAGCCTTAAAGGCAGACTTGATAGCCAGAAGTTCCTTGTCAGTAATCGTGTAATTGATTTCAGGAGGCGAGAATTTGCGGGACCAAAATGCCACGGGATGGAACTGATTGGTTACCGGGTCCTTTTGTGATAGAACTCCCCCCATGGCAAGGCTTGAAGCATCAGTTTCCACGATGTAGGGGAGTTCGGGGCGAGGGTGTTTTAAGATTGGTGCAGAGATAAATTTAGTCTTCAAATCCTGGAAAGCTTTTTCCGCCTCGGTAGACTATTGAAAACGTTTGTTTTTCTTTAACAAGGCAGTGATGGGCTGGACTATTCGAGAGAATTCGGGGATAAACCTGCGGTAAAAGTTAGCGAAGCCTAACATGCTTTGCACACCTTTTACGGAGGATGGCGATGGCCATTTGAGAACTGCATCGACCTTCTTTGAATCCATACGCACTCCACCAGGTGATGATATGAATCCCAAGAATTCAACTTCAGTCACGTTGAAAACACATTTTTCCAACTTAGCGAAAAGTTTGTGTTGACGCAATCTTTCGAGGACCATTTTCACGTGTTTCCGATGTTCAGATTCCGATGAAGAATAAACGAGGATGTCGTCAATGTAAACAACAACACACACATCTATGAGCTCTCTGAGGACATCGTTCATAAAATATTGAAAGGCGGCAGGGGCATTGCAAAGTCCGAAGGGCATGACCTGATATTCAAATAGCCCATACTTGGTGCAGAAGGCCGTCTTCCATTCATCGCCCTCTTTTACTCGTACCAAGTGGTAAGCTCCTCTAAGATCCAGCTTTGTATATATGCATGCTTTTCTGACTTGGTCCAGGAGTTCAGGGATCAA
Organism: Ambystoma mexicanum; assembly: GCF_040938575.1. Classification (NCBI taxonomy): domain Eukaryota; kingdom Metazoa; phylum Chordata; class Amphibia; order Caudata; family Ambystomatidae; genus Ambystoma; species Ambystoma mexicanum. The sequence goes on from NC_090921.1 coordinate 642,249,751, forward strand.
AGGTAACAGATATCTATTCTTAACGGTGATCTGGTTCAGGGAGCGATAATCTATACAAGTTCTAAGGTCTCCTTCCTTTTTTGGAACGAAGAACAAAGCTGAAGAAGCAGAGGACTTGGAAGGACGAATAAACCCATTTGCCAGGTATTGATCCAGGTATTGTCGAAGGTGAAGGTTCTCAGGCTCGGTGAGGGCATAAATTCTACTACAAGGAGGAGTAGATCCAGGTATCAGGTCTATCTGGCAGGCATAAGACCTATGAGGAGGTAGAGAGTTAGCCTGATCCTTCCGGAAAATATCTTGGTATTCTAGGTATTCGGAAGGTAACTGGGGAGTCTCTGAAGAAATTTCTTGCCAGTGCAACACCAGGTGGAGGGTGACAAGTAGAGACACATTCTGGAAACTGGACCGTTCTTGCTCGCCAATCGATCAGAGGATTGTGTTTCTCTAACCAAGGTATTCCTAGAATAATCTGAAACTGAGGGGCCTTGATCACATCGAACACGATCTTCTCATGGTGTCCATCTTGACTTACTAGAGTCACTTCTTGAGTGGTATGCGTTACTTGCCAGGAGGCTATCTCCGTACCATCCACCGTAGTAATGACGTCCTTTACAGCCTTGGGACAAAGAGTTAGATTCATCCTCAAAACCATTTCATGATCCACATAATTGCCGATGGCACCGCTGTCGACGTAAGCTTCAATTGCATGTAATCGATCCGGATTATCAGGGCTAATGAGGACCATAGGTATCACGAAATGCGAGGTCACGGAACTGGTTTTCACGCTCGGCAAGAGGACCTCTATTCTTGTCGGGCGAGGTCGTTTCCCTGCTCAGAGTTTGTAACTTTGGTAACTGCAGCTCCTACTGCCTTCTTGGCAGGTTTCACCGGACAGTCTCGAAGAAAGTGCCCTGAGTTTCCGCAATAGAGGCATAATTGCAACTGTTTTCTCCTTTCCCGCTCCTTTTGTGTTAGAGGACCTTTCAGACCCCCTATTTGCATGGGTTCCCCGGAGTCTACTCCTTTGGAAGGAGTTGGCGGTTTGGAAAATACTCGAGCATCAAACTTGGAACGATCGGCCTTCCTGTTCTGCAGTCTGTGATCTATTTGAACGACTAAGTCTATATAGTCCGAACAATCTTGTGGGGGATTCACTACTTGGGCTAACACATCTTTGAGCTCTCCACGTAGACCTCTATAAAACAGCGTAATCCTTTTGTCCTCAGGCCATTGAGTTTCAACTATCAGTCTGTTGAAAGACGCAATATAAGCCAAAAGGTCTTGATTACCTTGTCACAACGAAAGAAGCTCATTGTCCAAGGCCTGCCCCTGTGAATGTCTTGCGAACAGTTTTTCCATACTGAGCTGAAAAGCTTGAAAATCATGGAGGACCGGATCATCTTGATTTACTAGAGGGATCGACCAGTCTGCCGCATTGCCACTAAGGTACGAAAGCACGAAAGCTACTTTAGCTTGATCAGTTGTAAAGGCTGCTGGCCGGCATAAGAAATGCAACCGGCACTGATTGATAAATACTGCAAACCTCTTTGAGTCACCAGAAAATCGTTCGGGCGGAGCCAGAGGTACATTCCCAGGTAGGTTGATCTGCACTGGATTCATAGAGGATGTAGAAGGAAGATTTCCCCCAGATGCGGGTAACGGGGTCTGTCCGGCTTGTGACTGTAGCAATTGTCTAGCGAGATCATCTGTTCGCTCCTTGGAAATAATCAGTTCCCTTCTTAGGGCGTTCGTTTCCTGACGGGCTGCATGCACTTCTGCCCTTAGTTCCCCAAGTAACTGGGCTAGCTGGTCGGTATCCGAGGTTTCCATAGCGCCTGGACGGGAGTTTTGTGGTGGGCTTTGCGTTCTGTAACGCTCACCTGATTCCCGTAGAGGCGCCGGTCTTGACTGGGCGTATACCGTATCTTCAAAGGTGATGTGTAACACGGCTGGCTCTTTGGGCTGGACCTCTGTGCACTGTATGTCTGACTCGAAAGGTAAGATGTCTGCAGATAGAAAATATGGGATTAATGAACTGGGTTATTGAATGTCTCTCTCTTCTTCCCTTTCTCTTCTCCTGTAGAACCCGGAAGGTTAACGTTCTCACATTAGGTAAGTGAACGCCGTGCTCTCCATCTGCCTCGGGGCAGGGTGCTGTAACCAGTTTCTTCACTGGATAAGGGGAGCAGGCCTCTTGACTTCAGAGGACTGCTGTTCGTCGTTTACTGCACGAACGGTAAGTTTCGAGTAATTCTAATGTCTTTAAAGTCTTTAGTAATGATGTCTCTTGTTTTGCAGGGTTCCGGCGATGGTGGATGACGGGCTGAAGTGAGTTGAAGATGGAGCCTGTGTGATGAATAGAAGCGCCTGGAAGCACGTAAGTAAGCGCTTGTTGCCTGCTTCACGATGCGCTCTAACTGTCTTTTTATTTTGCAGGCACAAGTTTCGGAGCGGCTGCAGGGAGCCGGAATACCCACTGGGTTAGATGTGGAAAGGAGTAATGGCACGTGAGTATTAAAGTTCCCCAATGTCTTTAAACGCACCTTGTTTTGTCTTTCAGATGCGGGATGCAGCGCCGAAGGCCTCCGGAGCGTGCGAAGAGTTGATAAGCTTTTGTCTTTCAGATGCCGGAATGCACTGTGAAGACCTCCGGAGCGCACGAAGAGTAGGTAAGCCTTTGTCTTTCAGATGGCGGAATGCAGCGCGAGGCGTTGGTGACAGCCGATGGACTGGGTAAGTGAAGAGCTGTCACTGAAGACCGTAATGCTAACCTGTTCTTTCTTGTCTTTATAGGTGTTGCTGAAGACTGGATTCAGGATGGTAAGCCTTTTTCCTTAGGCCCAGGATCAGATGCAGAAGACACGATGAGCGTTCTGCTGCAGAGGATGCAGAATAACGCAAAGCAAGATTCATCCATCGGGTGTGGTTTAAATAGCCTCCTGTAGTGCTTAGGTGTCTCCTTCCACAGCCACGCCTAGGTAAGAAAAGAGTTCCTGCTTTCCAGAAGAGTTCCAGTGTTCTGAACCTAGGGAGTGGCTCCTGCCCCACCCAACAGGAAAAGTAGTTCCAAACAGAAGAGGATCAGAGCTCAACTGGCAGGCAAGTAAGCAGCATGGTCTGCTGCAGGTAAGTCCACCCAAGCATTATGAGCCTGGCGCTTCCAGCGCTGGGACTGGGCATATTTATGAGCCTGGTGCCACTGGCGCCAGGACTGGGTCCAAAAGGTCCCAATTGGGACTGGTTGGCACTCGGAACCTGGGTTATGGATCTGCTTCCAAGGGAGTTGGGAAAACCCTGACCTTTTGGAAGCAGAGATCATGACACTTACTTTAACTATCACAGATCTTCAAGATAACTGGTGCTTTGCGAGCTCTTTGAGTTGGAAATGTTCCATCACGCATAGGAAAGACTCTGCCACTGATAAACAAAATGTGTTTGCAACCTGAGGACCTTAACAACCTGCAGAGCCATGGATGCTGTGTGTGTGTCTGACTTGCTGTGACTTGAGAAACTGCCAGTGATTGAATGTCTGGCCTGAGCCGATTCTATATTTCGGTCAGGAGTCAGGAGAAAGAGAAATCACTCTGTAAAGAGCAAACAAATGAGCGACCCAGTGCCAAAGTTAAGTTACATCATGATCACAACAAAAGATAAACCCTCTGACCGCACATGGCGCCAGCACCGACAGGCCGAGGAAGTTGAGCCCGAGGAATGTTGTGCAAATAACATGACTAAACACAGATATATGTTGTGCAGAGGCCTTATGTACAGAGTTCTCAGGCCTGAAGAAAGAAGAGTGAGCAGCAATCAGTGGAAGGCTTTGCAGCTTTCATTTCACTGTAATATGATTGATTGACTGTCATGTGCTTTTGGTTCCATGTCATTTCACCGCCTGCCTGTTCATCCCAGGCTTTTTAACGTGCACATTCCATCGAATGTGCTCATTGTTTTTTTTGTTTTTTTTGGTGGGGGGGGTCGCCCCAATCCTCCTCCCACACTTATTTTTTGCTATTGCCCACCCGCCCAAACCCTTATCTGCCCTTTCCCACCCCCCCATAACAAAATTCAATGAGCACATTCGATGGAATGTGCACGTTAAAAAGCCTGGGGATGAACCGGCATGCGATGAAAGGACATTTTACCGTGCTTTTCAGCATGTGTTATACTCACAATTCAAAGCACCTTGTCCATTCCGATGCATGCTTCATTCATTTCAATCTGTATCATAAGAATTTCAACCCAGGTTATATTAATTTCAATGATTGTCATATTCATTTCAAAGCATGTCATATCCATTTAAGTGCATCTTACATTAATTTCAATCAGTGCTATATTCATATCTATCGATGTTACATTCATTTCAGTGGTTGTCATATTCATTTCAATGCATGTCCTATTAATTTCAATGCATGCTCGGATTACTTACTGGTAATCTTCATTACTGTTTGTCCTACCTCTTCCTCGTCCCAGTACTTACCTTTGACTATGTTCTGTGCTCACTGAAACTCTTTTCTTTTCAAACTGGCCTCCTCTGGCTGCCCCTTTCCTCACAGGAGATAATACCTCCCAATCAACTAGCCCAAGGCAGTAATCCAAAGCCCAGGCATGGAAACCTTCATCCAACGGGCTGGAGAGAAGGGAAGTCCATACTGGGGTGAGGAACAGTGGGACTAGGAGTAATGAAGATTACCGGTAAGTAATCTGAATATTACCTCCACGTCCCTCTTCCTCATCCAAATACTTAGCTTTGAGTTGTACCAAAGCAGAAACAGGAAGGGCGCCCATGCCCACCACAAAAGACACAGACAGCCGGGGTAATGCGAAACCCACCCAACAAAAACGTTGTGCCATCTTTGATTCCTCTCTCTATTTCTCTCCTCACATCGCAGACCTTGCCAAGAAGGCCCACTATCAGCTGCACCTCCTCAGAGGCATTCTTCCTTTCCTTACCTTCACCCAGAAATGCAATGTCTCTAGAGCTCGGGTCTTCTCTAGGTTGAACTATTGCAACAGCCTCGTCCTCAATCTTCCTTTATCATCCCTTCGCCCCCTTCAGCTGATAGGATTGCAAGATGTATCCTTGGCCTCAATCCCAGGGACCGCATCTCGCCAGCCCTAAAATGTCTCCATTGGCTCTAAGCATCAAGTTCAAGACCCTCTACATCATCCACAAGGTGTTCTTGGGCCTGGGACCCTGCAACACACACATCTCTTGTGTTGCTTACTTTAACTATCACAGATCTTCAAGATAACTGGTGCTTTGCAAGCTCTTTGAGTTGGAAATGTTCCATCATGCATAGGAAAGACTCTGCCACTGATAAACAAAATGTGTTATCAACCTGAGGACCTTAACCTGCAGAGCCATGGATGCTGTGTGTGTGTCTGACTTGCTGTGACTTGAGAAACTGCCAGTGATTGAATGTCTGGCCTGAGCCGATTCTATATTTCGGTCAGGAGTCAGGAGAAAGAGAAATCACTCTGTAAAAAGCAAACAAATGAGCGGCCCAGGGCCAAAGTTAAGTTACATCATGATCACAACAAAAGATAAACCCTGTGACCGCTCATGATGCCAGCCCCAATAGGCCGAGGAAGCTGAGCCCGTGGAACGTTGTGCAAATAACATGACTAAACACAGATATATGTTGTGCAGAGGCCTTATGTGCAGAGTTCTCAGGCCTGAAGAAAGAAGAGTGAGCAGCAATCAGTGGAAGGCTTTGCAGCTTTCACTTCACTGTAATATGATTGATTGACTGTCATGTGCTTTTGGTTCCATGTCATTTCATCGCCTGCCTGTTCATCCCCAGGCTTTTTAACGTGCACATTCCATCGAATGTGCTCATGGTTTTTTTTGGGGGGGGTCCCCCGAAACCCCCATCCCACACTTATTTTTTGCTATTGACCACCCGCCCAAACTCTTATCTGCCATTTCCCACCCCCCCATAAAAAATTCAATGAGCACATTCAATGAGGAACAGGCAGGCGATGAAAGGACGTTGTACTGTGCTTTTCAGCAAGTGTTATACTCACAATTCAAAGCACCTTATCCATTCCGCATGCTACATTCATTTCAATCTGTGTCATAAGAATTTCAACCCAGCTTATATTAATTTCAATGATTGTCATATTCATTTCAAAGCATGTCATATCCATTTAAATGCATCTTACAATAATTTCAATCAGTGTTATATTCATATCTATCGATGCTACATTCATTTCAGTGGTTGTCATAATTATTTCAATGTATGTCCTATTAATTTCAATGCATGCTCGGATTACTTACTGGTAATCTTCATTACTCTTTGTCCTACCTCTTCCTCGTCCCAGTACTTACCTTTGAGTATGTTCTGTGCTCACTGGAACTCTTTTCTTTTTAAACTGGCCTCCTCTGGCTGCCCCTTTCCTCGCAGGACGTATAACCTCCCCACCAACCAGCCCAAGGCAGTAACCCAAAGCCCAGGCATGGAAACCTTCATCCAACGGGCTGGAGAGAAAGGAAGTCCATACTGGGGTGAGGAAGAGTAGGACTAGGAGTAATGAAGATTACTGGTAAGTAATCTGAGTATTACCTCCACGTCCCTCTTCCTCGTCCAAGTACTTAGTTTGAGCTGTACAAAGCAGAAACAGGAAGGGCACCCATGCACACCACAAAGACACAGACAGCAAGGGTAATGCGAAACCCACCCAACACTAATTTTTCAAGATACAGCCAAAAGCAAAAGGCATGGTGACCACTACTCCTGCCATCACCCACCTCAACCAGACACAGCCTCCAGAACAACCACACCAAAGGAAGAAGAATGGGGCCCCTCATCATTGAGTTGGTAATGCTGAATTGATGTGTTAGGTGTAGCCCATGAGGCAGCTCAGCAAATGTCCAACAAAGGTACCCCCCGCAGGCGTGCCCAGGAAACGGCCACCTCTCACTTGGACTGACCCTGGACCCACCGTGCATTACAGAGGTCCACAGACTCATAACCACGCAGAAGCAAAGATATAATCCACCGGCTAATCGTTGGAGTGGAAGCTCAGTGACCACAGCTCCCTCCCCCCTGATCAGTGAGATGAAAGTACTCACTCCGGGACAGATGATGTAAGACCACCTGCTTGACATACAGACAATACCAAGCTTCCTCCTCAGTAGAGAACCGAGCAGGAAAGAAAGCCGAGCGAACCACCTCCTGGAACCGATGGAAACAAGAAGCGACCTTGGGCCCAAATGAGGGGTCACAGTGTAGCACCAGAGCCTCCTCCTGGACCACCACAAACAGAGGCCTTCACGAGAGGGCCATGATTTCCCCCAAATGCCGAGATAAAGTAATGGCAATCGGGAAGGTAGTCTTCAGCGTCAATAATTTCAGCTCCACCCCCTCCAAAGGCTAAAATGGAGGTGTCTGCAATATGGACAGGACCAAAGGAAGGTCTCACAGGGATCCCCAACCGGGCCCAAAGGACGAGAATGTGCTACCCCTTTCAAGAGACTTGAGACCAGAGCCCACCCCTACCAGAGGGAATAGGGAAACCCGGAAAGCCTGAATGGCCACACACTGAGTAAGGAGAGTAGAGAATGCCAACCCCTTCTCTGCCCCTTCATGGAGAAATTGCAAAATGTCTGGGGAGCCTCACTCCAGTGCCAGGGCACCCTTTGGGGAACACCAAGCCAGAAAATGTGCCCAATGACAGTCAGACGAGTTAAGTGTCGAGGACCGACGCGCCCTCTGGACCTTCCAAGCCACCACAGCTGAAAGGCCTATTGCCTGAGATCCCTCGTCTCAGTTTCCAGACCACCCAACGGATAAGAGAGGAGAAGGGGGACATTGAACACCCACAACAGAAACGGCCATCTGGGCAACACTCAAGGAGGAGCTAACCGCATCTCCAGAAGACCCAGGAATCACCCTCTCTGAGGCAGTAACGGACTACCAGGATAAAAACCCCCAGAGATGATTTGATTGTGCTGATGACCTGCAGAATTAGGAGAATTGGAGGAAAAGGCAAAAAGAAGGTCCAGGGCCAAATGAAGGAAAGAACGTCCACACCCCCGACACCTGGAGGACAGAGTCCTCGAGCAAAACCGGGTAAATTGAAAGTTGTAGGGTAGGCAAAGAAGTCCATCCAGGAATGCCTGAACCGTCAACACACCTCCTGAAAATCCCTACGGCGAAGCGACATCTCCCTGAGACCGAAAACACCCTGCTGAGCTGGTCCACCATCACATCGTCCACCCCCTGGATCTGAACCGCTCTCCAGGAGACCAGGTGTGCCACGACCCAGGTCCCAATGGACAAAGTCATATCCTCCAGAAAGCGGGACCCTGTATCCCCCTGATGGTTGATGTAAGCCAGAACCAAGGTGTTGTCTATCCGAACCAGAACATCCTTCCTCTGGATCGAAGTCCTGAAGACTACCAAAGCTCTTAGAACGGCTGCCAACTCCTTCCAATTGGAGGACCTCTCCTTGTCCTCAAGAGACCTCCTCGCCTGATGAGAGAAGTCCAGGAGAGTCACCCCCAAGCCCAGGTTTCTGGCGTTGGTGGTAAGAATGATAGGCAAGCCAGGGGATAAGAGCAGACCCCTCGGGTGGGGAGACGTCCCCAGGATCAGACAGTTGAACTGAAGTGATGCCGGTTCCCAATGGAACAGAAGCACCCAGGGGACCACAAAAATGCAAGACGCCATGTGCCCCTGGAGGCATAACAATTCCCTGACTGAAGCCCAATCCCTGTCCAAAACAGTCCGCAACAGACACTAGAGCCAGGAAGCGGTGTCCAGTGGGAGCCAAAGCAGTCCTTCCCCGGTGCAGAACTGCACACTGATGAACTGTAGAGTTTAAGAAAGGGACAAGTGAGATTTCGGAAGATTGAGCATGAAACCCCACCTGCCCAGGACCCAACAGACAAGACGAAGATGTGCCAACACTTGGAGCCAAGACCGGCCTTGATCAACCAATCATCCAAGTAAGGGTACACCTGAACTCCAGCCAGGTACAAGGAAGCTCGGCAGCCACTGTGAGGGACCCAGAGGCTCTGCAACCTACTCCCGCTCACCTACCAATGCTCATGGCAGGGTATGGAATCCCCCGGCCCTAAGCCAGAAGAACAACCACTCCCGGAGGCCAATGGGCACAACCCACTTGTCCTCGGCAACCGGTTTATATCCACCAGACCCCACAGCGGGCCCGGCAGGTATCCTGACACCCGGACAAGCTCCAAGCACTGCAGAGGAGTCGCTGAATGAGGGCCGCCAGCCTTTGCACTTCCGGCCCAGCACAGAGAGGATCCACCAGTTCCAGCAGGAATGAAAGAACTGCCATGGGCTGTTTGGTTGGGAGGTTATACCTCCTGGGAGGGAAGGGGCCAGAGGAGGCCAGCTTGGAAAGAAAAGAGTTCCAGTGAGCACAGGACGTAATCCAAGGTAAGTACTGGGAGGAGTAAAAGGGACCTGGAGGTAATGTCTTATTCATTCCAATGCATGTTATATTAATTTCAACACATGTTACATTCTCTTCAATGTGTGTCATATTACATTTAATGGGTTTCATATTCATGCCATTGAATGTCCTGTTCAACTTCAACATGTGTCTTATTCACTTCAACGTGTGTCATATATATTTCAATGCATGTCCTATTAATTTCAATGCATGTCTTATTCATTCCAATGCATGTTGCGTTCACTTCAATATGGGTCATATTTATTTCAACGCATGTCCTATTCATGTCAATGCATGTCCTATTCATTCCAATGCATGTTACATTAATTCCAATGCATGCTACATTCACTTGAATGTGTCATACTAATTTCAATTGGTGTCATATTAATTAAAATGCATGTCCTATCAATTTCATTGCATGACTTATTCATTCCAATGCATGTTATATTCATTTCAATGCATGTTACATTCACTTCAATGTGTGTCATATGAATTTCAATGGGTACTATATTGATTCCATTGCATGCCGCATTGACTTCAACGTGTGTCTTATTCATTCCAATGCATATATTAATTTCAATGCATGTTACATTCACTTCATTGTGTGTCATATCAATATCAATGTGTGTCATATTCATTCCATTGCATGTCGTATTCACGTCAACACTTGTCATATTTATTTCAAAGGGTGTAGTATTCTTTCCAATGCATGTCCTATTCATTTCAATGCATGTTACATTCATTCCAATGCATGCTATATTCACTTCAATGTGTGCTATGTTCATTTCAATGGGCGTCAAATTCATTCCATTACATGTCTTATTCGTTTCAATGCATGTCTTATTCATTCCAATGCATGTTATATTAATTTCAATGCATAAAACATTCACTTTGTGTCATATTCTTTTCAATGGGTGTCATATTCATTCCATTGCATGTCGTATTCACTTCAACGTGTGTCAAATTTATTTCAGTGGGAGTCATATTTAGTTCAATGCATGTCCTATTTATTCCAATGCATGGTTTTATTCATTCCAATGCATGTTACATTCACGTCAATGTGTGTCATAGTCATATCAATGGGTGTCATATTAATTCCATTGCATGTCGTATTAACTTCAACGTGTGTCATATTAATTTCAATGGGTATTATATTTATTCCAATGGAGGTTGTATTAATTTCAATGTATGTTAAATTCACTTCAATGTGTGCCATATTAGTTTAAATATGTGTCATATTTATTTCAATGCAGGTTATATTCATTTGAATGCATGTTACATTCAATTCAACGTCTGTCATGTTCATTTCAGTGGGTGTCAAATTCATTTCAATGCATGTCCAATTCATTTCAATGCATGTCTTATTCATTCCAACGCACGTTATATTAACTTCAATGTGTGCCATATTAATTTGAATTAGTGTCATATTCATTCCATTGCATGTCCTATCCATCTCAATGCATGCCTTACTCCTTTCAATGCATGTTGTATTCATTTCAAAATGACACCTTCGAAAGGTGTCATTTTGACATGAACGACTTTCCATAGGTTTGGCCATTAAAAGTGACATATCACAATAGGAAAACATGTCCAAACTGGTTCCAATGTAAGCCAGTCTAGACCCATAATAACACTTATCATGCTTGCTTCATCATAGATGCTCAGGTAATAAAAAGTCATGCTACAGTAAGAAATAGATAGGCCGCTACCCCAAAATGTCAGACTTGCAAGCTAATACTAATCATGCTTGCTTTATCAAAGATGCGGAGAAATAAATGTCATGCCACAGTAAGCAACAGCTAGACTGGCTGAACCAAAATGGCAGCCTAGGTAATGACACACATGAACTTGGCTTTGCCTGAAAATACCAGTAAAACATGCCAAGTCAATTAAGGATGTGTCAAAAATTCTCACCGATCCACCCACAACATTTAAATTCACACACACAATCACATTCGTACTCACTTGCCCACCATTCACTGACCCATAAACCTCTCACATCCACTCGCACTGCATTCTCCACACAAGCACGTACCCACCCACCCAGAACATTAAGCATACACTATCACATGCCTACTCATTCACCCACTACTCACTGACCCATACACCTTCTCTCATGTCCACTCACAATGCATTCTCCACACAGGCATGTACCTACCCAAAACATTCAAATACACATTATGCCATTCATACCCATTCCCCCACCAGTCACTCACACATAGAACTTCTCTTACATCCACTCTCACTGCATTCTACAAACAGGCACGCAAACCCACCCACAACATTCACAAACACACTATCACATTCCTACTCATTCACCCACCTATTTATTCACCAATTAACCTTCACTCACATCCACTCACACTGCATCCTCCACACAGGCATCCACTCACCCATCCAGAACATTGAAACACACACCATCACATTCATACTCATTCACCCACCAGTCACACTCACTCATACACCTTCTCCCATGTCCACTCACACTGCATCCTCCACACAGGCACGCACCCACCTACCCACCCAGAACAGTGAAATACTATCACATTCATACTCATTCACCCACCTGTCACTCACACATAAGCATTCTCTTACTGCATTCTCCACACAGACAGATACACACACACACACCCACACACTCAGAACATTCAAACACACACCATCACATATTCACCCACCACTCACTCATAGCACATGCATACATCTGACACGCACTTACTTCACACATGCAAAATAATCATCACAATTCTTTTTTAAAAGCCGCCTTAACTGTTTTTTCACCTTTGGTCTGTCACTCCATGCCACCCTCAGCTCCTCCGTGCTGCTCACAAACAGAAACCTGGGAGAGCTTTCTGGTTCCTGTATATGAGCCTGGAGGAAGCCTGAGGAGAAGGGTTGGAGCTCAATGTGACATATGAGATATGCCACATGTCACGGTCAGCTCCAACCCCTTCTGTGCGCATCTACCCAGGACTTTTTAATAGTAGTAGTCATTCCAGCAGTGACCCTCAATCTTGGAGGGATAGCAACACAGTCCCAGTTTACAAGAGGTGTAGCAGAATGTTACTTAGTAACTATCGTATACTAGCTATGCTAGACATTCCCTCCAAGATTCTTGCTAGGGTACTAATCAAGAAACGGACAAAATGGAGTGATGTATAGAGCTTCATTCTTTTTAATCAGACGGGGTTCAAGAAGGGGTCGAGTACCCTGAATAATGTATTAACGCTGGTGTCATTTATTGAACACTCCTGTAATACGCATGGTTTGCCAGTGTATGCTCCATTTATTGATTATAGTGCAGCTTTTGATACTGTTTATGGCAGAAACTTGCTTCATGGAATATCCCTAAAAGCTTGCTCTCCATGATTACCCTTTTACACACTGATATTAGGGTGGAGAGCTGGACTCGATGGAAAGGGACAGGTAACGGATTAGATGCTTTCATTTTGGGGAGCTAAGCAAGGGTTTATCCTGGCTCTGTCCCTGTTTAATTTGTATATGGCAGATTTGGGCATTGCACTTGAAAGACCTGGGACATTCTCTGGGAAATTTGGGGCCTTATCTGTGCCGTGGTTAGGTTACGCAGATGATCTTTTAATCCTGGATTATACTGCTAGGGGCCTCCAGATTAAGCTGGATGCCGTGGGTGAATATTCTGAACTGAATGGATTAAAAATGAACATAGAAAAAACAAAGATCATTGTGTTTAAACCAAATAAAATAAAATCCTGGAGTTATAACTGGACCCTAAATAAATGTAAAGTAGATTAAGTTTGTCGATATAAGTATTTAGGAGCTATTTTAGACACACAGCTCACATGGACTAGTCATTGGGATGTTGTTATTATTATTAAATTATGCCATCAAATTATATTCCTTATCCAGCTTGTTAACAATCTATCAGGTGAAAATACTTTCTAGTGTGTTGTATGGAGTTGAGATATGGGGATGGAGGTATTGCAAACCCCTATCTGCCCTTTCCCACCCCCCCATAAAAAATTCAATGAGCACATTCGATGGAATGTGCACATTAAAAAGCCTGGGGATGAACAGGCAGGCGATGAAAGGACGTCTTACCGTGCTTTTCAGCATGTGTTATACTCACAATTCAAAGCACCTTATCCATTCCGATGCATGCTACATTCATTTCAATCTGTGTCATAAGAATTTCAACCCAGGTTATATTAATTTCAATGATTGTCATATTCATTTCAAAGCATGTCATATCCATTTAAATGTATCTTACATTAATTTCAATCAGTGTTATATTCATATCTATCGATGTTACATTCATTTCAGTGGTTGTCATATTTATTTCAATGCATGTCCTATTAATTTCAATGCATGCTCGGATTACTTACTGGTAATCTTCATTACTGTTTGTCCTACCTCTTCCTCGTCCCAGTACTTACCTTTGACTATGTTATGTGCTCACTGGAACTCTTTTCTTTTCAAACTGGCCTCCTCTGGCAGCCCCTTTCCTCGCAGGAGTTATAACCTCCCAACCAACCAGCCCAAGGCAGTAATCCAAAGCCCGGGCATGGAAACCTTCATCCAACGGGCTGGAGAGAAGGGAAGTCCATACTGGGGTGAGGAACAGTGGGACTAGGAGTAATGAAGATTACCGGTAAGTAATCTGAGTATTACCTCCACGTCCATCTTCCTCGTCCAAGTACTTCGCTTTGAGTTGTACCAAAGCAGAAACAGGAAGGGCGCCCATGCCCACCACAAAAGACACAGACAGCAAGGGTAATGCGAAACCCACCCAACAAAAACGTTGTGCCATCTTTGATTCCTCTCTCTATTTCTCTCCTCACAACGCAGACCTTGCCAAGAAGGCCCACTATCAGCTGCACCTCCTCAGAGGCATTCTTCCTTTCCTTACCTTCCCCCAGAAATGCAATGTCTCTAGAGCTCTGGTCTTCTCTAGGTTGCACTATTGCAACAGCCTCATCCTCAATTACTATATATATGGGAAGGTAAACCTTTGAAAAAGATCCTGAGGTTGCCCTGGTATTTACCTATAGATATTTTATGCTTCAAATTTAATTTGACGAGTGTGGTGACCTTGTTGGAAAAAGAATGCTAGTCCTGCTTCAGAAAATGCAGTAAGGGGAGAATGGTGCAATACACTGCAGGATAATGCATACCTTTCCCAGATCGGCATTTCCGAAGAAGGGTAGTTGTATTGGTAGATTCCATAGGGTACTCGTTAAATGGGAGCATATGCTATGTTCACAAACTCTCTAAGGTTCTGTGGTGGGTTACATGGGCATGGTGAAAAGAGTTTTAAATAGGTATGAACGTGCTTTAATTGAACTTGCTACCTAAGTAAACAGTGGTGTATTCTTGTACTACTATCTTCATAGGAAAAGCACCCCTGAGTATATAATGGTGTATCAATGTATTTATATCGTGAGGAGCTATATGTGCATTGTATTTAATACTATCAATTTATTGGAAATTGAGGGTGCATGCAAGGGTATCCCAAAGATGCATCGCCTTTGTAGATTATGTGGTAAGCCTGTTATTGAATTAATCAAGCATCCACTCATTGCATGTGAGCATGTAAAAACTCTTTATTATTGTTACCTGGTTCAATATAAGAGCAATGTTTTAGAGTTGCGTATGAATGATATATGGGATGAGTTTATGACAGTTAATGACTGCAATTTGATATTTTCTCTAAAGTATGTGATTTCTTGTTGACTGTTTTAAAAGATCTGGATGTATAATTTGCAAGCTTTATTTAGATAAAATGAGATAATAGGTTATTTATAACGCACTTAATACCAAGAGGTTTCTAAGCGCGGACCCGGGGATGGAAACTGTGTTGCTCCGGTTGCCCCTATGCTATCCTCGCGAGGACGTAATTATGTAGATGTAATTATAACAATTTCTGGATTTTATAACATGTTTTATGTGACAATGGATGTTTTAATATATTATGTATAAAGGCATGTATGTGATTGTATGCAATTAAAGCATTAAATAAATCATACGTCACACAGGGTGCAGGTGCGCTGGGGGAACTGGGGAGCCCCAGTGCCTGTGCAGGTTTCTCTGCAAAATAAACCAAAGAAGTCTGTCTACTACATCACAAACACCAAGATAGCCTACAGTAGGAAAAAAACCTAACAATCTGATTCTGACCATTTGAGAGAGAAAACAGGTAGCCAATTACAGTCAGATGACAAAGAGAGCTGATCATATGATATGGCCATAATATAAATACCCATTGAATTTCAAGTTCCATCGGAGGATTAGTGAGGTTTTTGGTAGAGTGGTCAACCATCCATGAGATTGAACACTAGGACATGATGACAACGTTCCCTGAAACAAGTTTGGAACTTCCAGTCTCCCAGGTAAAGGTGCACCATCAACCCATGGATGTGTAGGACGAATGCCTGATGTGCAGGAAAGTGCTTAGCGATCCTTGGAGATGATTTAAGGCAACACAATTTTACTCTGAACTTGAAGACATTTACCTCTGAACCTCTTAGGAGGTTTGGGAAATGCATTGTGTGGTAAGAACCCTAAGGTTCCAGAGAGCTCTGGACTTCCCGAGACTGGGTCAGTAGAATTAAAGCATTAGTATTGTATTCACCTGTGGGCAACAACTTCTGACATATCCCTATGATCTGTTACAGTACTAAATTACTGTCTATTACTATTTTGTACAAGCCTACCGAAGTGCACTATGCATGCCCTTTTTGCCGCACAAATACTCCTTCTGTTCACCATAGTTCTTCCTAAGACTACCCCATCTTGCCACCATTTGGCAAGCACTATGGAACCCACTGAGGGCAATATTTGATATAAATCTCCAATCTAACTGTTACTAAGAAAAACCAGACTTCATTCCCGACTGACTAAACATTACGAACCCCCTGTCAGATCTACACCTAATACATATCCCATGAAAGAATGTACTCCTAACAAGCTTACTGGCAATAACAAACATATAACATTAATCACTTCACCTTCGACTAAGTCCATGGGTCTCACCCATAGTAAACACAGTCAGAACAAAACTTCTTTTTGAGCCTACCTAAAAAAGATAGCAAAAGTAAACCTTCAATCCTTCAACCTACCAGTAGCACCCCAAATCTCAAGGGTGCCTTAATCAATGCTCGCTCATTAGTGGCACATGAGAGTGAGATCGCTGACTTAATCCAGGAGGAAGCATATGACTTCCTTGCCATAAAAGAGCCCTGGCTACATGCAGCTGCTGGCTCAGCCCTCATTGCTTGCAGTCCCAGATAAATATACCTTACTTAGAGCTGATAGTGTTGACTCACAAGGAGGAGGCATAGGTCTCATAGCTAAAACTAACTAAAATATGAGACTAGCCGCCTCACCGGATATTAAATCATGTGGATCATTGTCAAACTACCTATCTCTGACTCTCAAACTCTAACTATTCACCTGATTTATAGACCGCCAGGCCCCATTGGGGACTTTGAAGAGGACATTTCCACTATTCTATCTAACAACATGAAAACTTTGTCACAAATACTCCAACTAGGGGACCTAAATCTGGGATTCAATTATCCTAATGCCCGGCATGCTACAGCAATTGCCAATGTGCTAACAGAACTTGGCTTGACCACATTGTGACTCTACCCACACATAACAAGGGCAGAGTCCTAGATTGGGTGGCTGAACTAAACTGTAATGCCTCAATCACCTCCATAACCCCACAGCCATGGGCAGACCATTATCTATGGTCATTTATGCTCGCAGTCCCCCTATCCTCACTAGGCATAAAAAGAATATAACACCTGACAAGCTCTTACCATTAATACTACCCACCCTTAATTCATTACCTGCCTCCAATGACCTGACCAGCTTAGTAGACAAATATAATACTCTGTCCAAAGCATTGGACATCATTGCCCCACTAAAAATGAGAAAAGGTAAACCTAAAGCTCACTTGAACTACCGGTTTTCCCCTCACCTTAAATCACTAAGAGCCAAAAAAAGAAAATGCGCT
This sequence comes from Ambystoma mexicanum, assembly GCF_040938575.1. NCBI lineage: Eukaryota > Metazoa > Chordata > Amphibia > Caudata > Ambystomatidae > Ambystoma > Ambystoma mexicanum. The sequence goes on from NC_090921.1 coordinate 642,267,179, forward strand.
GAAAACAGAATCAACCTTATCAAAATTTCTGCGATTTACAAGAAAGAAATCTTACACACCAAACAATAAACTTATAATAACAGGATTCTCCAAGGCAACTCTAGCACAAAGGAACATTTTGTGATTTTAAAATAACTGGAAACACCTGTATCCGCAGTAGATAACTGTATCAAAGACACATTATGGTGTACGAATATACAAAACGCCCTCTCTAACAAAATCCCTCTTCTTCAGAATAAGATTGCTAACAAAAAAGCCAATTTAAGCAACTTAAGCAACCTAGATACTCAGGCCAATAGCCCCATACACTCCATTAAACCGGCTCAATGGTTCAGCTTTGCAAAAGTCTCAACTTTAGAAGTGGAAAAAATCATCCTACCCCTCAAGCCATCTAACTGTCAGGGAGACATATGCCCTGCCCAAATCATCAAAGAGGCTGCGAGAGACCTCACTCCCTTCATAACCAAGCTCATCAATGCATCCTTCTCATCTGGCACCATCCCTAACAATCTAAAGGAATCATTGGTTCTCCCACTACTTAAAAAACAAACCCTTGACCCTTCCATCCCCACTAAGTATAGGCCCAACACAACAGTGCCTTTTCTACTTAAAATTCTAGACCAAGTGGCATACCTCCAGATACAACAGTGTCTGGAATCCAATCAGTTTTTGGGAATCCGTCAATCTGGTTTCAGGCCACAACTGCGTTGATCGACCTCAAAACTCAAATTGACGAACCTAAGGATAAGGGAACCACAGCTCTGCTACTGCTCCTGTACCTCTCGGCTGCCTTTCACTTGGTAGACCACAAAGTCTTATGCAATCAGCTCAACTCAGCTGCTTACTTTTCGCATGATGCTATAACATGGATCCAATCCTTCCTGAGTAATCCGACCATGAGGGTCTTTTCACCTGCAGCATCGGCAGACCCGATTCCTATCACTTGCGGTGTACCACAGGGCTCCTGTATATCACCCACATTGTATAATATATTTACTAAGCCCCTATTCGATGATCTGGAGAATCTTGGTGTCACCTACACAAACTACGCAGATGATACCCAGATTCTCATACCACTTCCTGGGGATCATGATAAGGATACGTACGGCCTTAGTAAATAGAATTTACCTCATCATCCAGGCATGGATGGCTGACCACGGACTATGCCTGAATGATGACAAAACTGAGCTTCTCATTCTAGGAAATGCATCAAGCCTCAATAAATTCGGCCATAAATGTACCTCCTTTAACATCGATGCTAACATAATTAAAGTGGCAAAGGAGGTAAAACACTAGGTTTTTATCTAGAAACCACCCTCCTCACATTTGCTAAACAGGTCAATACCATGGCCTCAGCCTCTGCCTACACATGTAAGCTGATCCGAGCTGGTAAACCCTTTCTTTTGAAGTATAGCTGTACTACTCTGGCCTGCGCAATAACTGTCCAAACAGGATTATTGTAACTCGCTTTACTTAGGCTCTAGCAAGCACATTGTGAATAGGATCCAAATCCTCCAGAATAACGCTCTGAGAACGGCACAGGGCATTACTAGGAGAGAGCATATCTCAGAGTCTAGAAGACAAAACAAATGGTTGACCACTAACGACAAAATCCTGCTCAAAACTGCCTCACTAACTCAGAAATGCCTGAATAACGCTTCACCCCGCTACTTGGCGGAAAGAATCAATAGAAAATCTTCTAACCGCCCCTCGAGATCTGTGAATGCAAATTGCCTAGTCGTACCCAGGTTTAAACTTACCAAACCTGGTGGAAGTAGTTTCCCGGTCAAAGCGGCGCAACTTTGGAACTCTCTCCCCCCATCACGTAGGGCTGATCAAAACTTTCTGAACTTTAGATACAGCACCATCAAATGATTTAGAGACAAAGACCATTAGTCCGTCCTTGTTGACCTTCCATCCTTACCTTAGTTGACCAGGTGTACATAACTATTGTATTATTGTACTACTCATGATAGTTGACTCCTAACTATGTATATATTTCTGTACTATGTCCTTGTATCTTACTTTTTGTACTTCTATTGTAATCTGCCTGTAAATATCCTTTGCAACCTATGTAACTATAAGCTGAAAATATGAATGTTTCCTATCCTCTGTTGCTCCCTGATACCCTTTGGTCTGGTGCTCATTACAAATAAATACACAAACAAACCAATAAAGCTTGCAGGCCACCCATTTTAAGGATAATTGTTAAAGTAAACCAGTTTATCGCCGTCAAACCAATAATCAGGTGATCTACTTTCTAGTGCATGGGAAAGTATGATATAATATGATATATGATATGATATGGCATTTATAACGTGCCTTTACACAAGTGTTTCAAAAAGTAAACCACCTTTGACTCTCGAGGTTTTTTGGACTGCAACTTCCATCAGTGCTAGCCAACATAATCAATGGTGAGGTATTGTGGAAGTAGTAGTCAAATCCTCTGTGGAGCCACAGTTTTATGACTTCTGTTCTAGCGGATACATGAGTTTTGAGCTAGATAGTAGCATTTCCCATCTAGGTTCTTCACGTCGTGGACAGAACAATACTATTTATTTCAGCCATAGGTGGCAAGTGGGATCCAGATCTGATTACCGGCACCCGATTGCAAACGGGGCTGTGTGAACAGCTGCTCCCGCTTTTGCATCAAAGCCCCTATCATCGTTGCATTTGATCTCGCTCGTATGGTGGACTACGAGCAGGCCTTCCCAAAATGACTGCATTGTTTTTTCGTTGCCAAGCAACGCTTCATCACCCGATCGACAGACTTGGATAGGCTGCATTTGCCTACATCATAGGAGGAGCGCGACCGGCAGGCGCTAGCTGGTCCACAACGAAAAAAGGCCACCACTATAAGGCCAGAATCCTGTCTATGCCACCGGTACGCCGGGGCCTGTTACGCTTCTCCTGATGACCCTTCATCCCTCATAACCCATATGACTTTCTCCTACATCTGCTAGCCAGCCAAGAACCAACATCTCTGTTACCAACTCCAGTTCATGGCGGTAAGAAAAAAACTTGCTTCCTAAAGCATTAACCCTCAAACACATTCTGTTGCTCTATGCCTGCATCAACTGCGCTCAACAAAGCCTTTACGTCTTAGCTACTAAAACTTACTGTTCCACCCTATATTAGTCAGCTTTAACATAACAGCTCCCTGAAGTAAAGGTACTATAAATCACTCGCCGGTTCCAGCCTTTGGGGCACCTCTTTTCGAATTCCTGTCATACACCTACTAATCACCCGTCCACTTCTTCCTGCTTCAAGCATCTCGTGCTTGTACATACTTAATGATGGCTCAATTCAAACTGACTGCATATCTTCGCATAAAGAATCACAGCCTTAGTTATGATAATATGCGTGTTAGCATTTGAAAATTGCTGATATACTTTTGCTGATTGTTAGTTAAAAGGGCATTCTTGCCCTGACTAGACTCGTAACCACTGTACATCCGGTAGCCTACTTAGCTCATGGCACATGCTGTTGCACGCTTGCTAGTTTAAATCACATTATTTGACTATTACTGCATGCCATCACGTAAAACTCATTGTCTGACTGGATGGTTCCATGTCATTTCATCGCCTGCAATTTCATCCAGTGTCATTTTAATGTGTACGTTCCATCGAAAATGCTCAATGTTTCTTTTTGGGGGGGTTCCCCCAATCCCTCCTCCCACACTTATTTTTGTCTATAGCCTACCCGCTCAAACCCTTATCTGCCCTTTCCCACACCCCCTAAAAAATTCAATGACCTTATTCATTATAATATGCACGTTAAAATGCCAGGGGATGAAAATGCAGGAGATGAAAGGACGTCGTACCAACTGGATGTGTGTTAGATATTGAAAATCTCTGATTTACAGATCTGCAAGTCTCATATAACTCTACCATCTGGTTGGGCTGACTCCCTAGTCTCTGAAGTCTCCATCTCCCATAAGCACGCCCCACTTTGAGTACTGCGCAAATAGCAAGCTTGCACCTATACCCAATGGCGAACTTGCAGATGATCATCTACACCATGGCTACCTTGTTAACTCTCCTTAAGGTTAATGCGTGAAAAATAAATATAGCCCTATTCTTGCCTAGACAAGTACAGATATCAAATATCACTGACCTGGAGAGCAGCCTTTACTCCTCTTCTCTGAGTCAACGGCCTCATCACACCTCTTCAAAACCTGCTCTGAATTTGCCATGCTCTACCACATACAGGAATGAGAGACTCGGCTCCCGTACCACCACTAAGAGTTCTACTCGCAACAAATTTCCTTTGACTAACTCCACTTCTCTTAAAATTAATCGCTTCCACACAAACACCTCTGAGCAATGCAAGCATCCATGCCTGTGCCTTCCCCATCTCACCCACCCGCTGAATCTCCACCTATCAAAGGGTCCCTCATCAACTCCAGGTCCTTAATTGCACATGCCTTAGATATAGCAGATCTCCTCCAACAAGCTAGACTTCTTAGCAGTAACAGAAATGTGGCTACACCCAGCAGCATGACTTTCCCTCATGTTAGCAGTACCAGAACACTTCTCTATCATCAGAGCTGACAGAACCACTAGCAGAGGGGGTGGAGTCGCTATCATCGCCAAAACACTCTTGGCATCAGAGAATGTGATAGTCTCCCTATCCCATCTGGAGAACTCCTCTCAGTTAAACTCCCCCTCTCAACTGTTAGCACACTTCTCATCCACATTTTTTACAGACCACCCGGCCCCATTTCATTCTTTGAGGAACACATCACCCACCTCCTCTCCCAGAACACCAAACCTAGCTCCCAAATTATGCTTTTGGGTGATCTGAATCTAGGCCTGGATGACAATCTAGACATAAATACCTTAGCCTTAGAAACTGCTATCACAGAACCTGGCTTTTCATTGTGCATCTCAGATCAAACACACTGCAAAGGTAGAACTTTGGACTTGGTAGTAGACCTGAACTACGATACAAAAATTCTCTCAAACTCTCTGTGTGCTTGGTCAGACCATAATGTCATCTCTTTTGAGATCCAAGACACCAGGCAACCATCACCGAAAGACCAACATGCCCCCTCTGCCTTGACCAGAAACAACCGCTTGATCACCCTGTAGAGCATACTTCTATTAATTCATCCTATCACCAATCAACAGAAGAATGCTGAGACAGATCCCTCAAAACCTGTGGACTTGTAAAATCAGCACCTCCTTAATGCGCTCGACAAAATAGCTCCATTTAAACTGAGGAAAGCTAAACAGCTTGCACACCTAAACAAATAGTTCACTTCTGAGTTGAAGGCACTACGTAACATCAAAAGAGGTGCAGAAGCTACTTGGAAAAAGACCCCCTCGCCTCAGAGTTAGGAAACCTTCACTACTGCCACCAATACCTATAAAGTTGCAATACTGAAAACAAAAGTAAGTCATTCAATAACATAATTGTTAATGCCAAATGCAGCACCAAGGAGCTTTTCACTATCCTTAAAGAGAGCACCGTCCATACTGTACCGCCTTATTCCGAGGTTCCCTCGCGGATCCCGACTGCTGGCCATGTCTGACCTGGCGGGCTGTGCGGCACCTGCAAGCAGAACTCGTGATTGCAGCGGCACCGTTGCCAACGGTGCCGGTGCAACCATGCCCCGACCCCCATTCTGCCTTATGGGGCAGAATGGGGATCGGGAGCACAGCATTATCGCCTCCCGCGAATGGGCAATTACCGGCCCCTTCATTTCGTAATGGGGCGGTTATTGCCCAATCGCGGGAGGTGGTGCCGGTAGCGAGCATGGCGGTAGCCGTGCCTGCCATACAGGCATGGCTACCCCATGCTCGTTATGAGGCCCAGTCTCTTTGAATTCACACCAGTCACGCCTAAAGAGGTAGAAACCATAATCACAAGCCTTAAGCCTTCCAGATGCCAAGGCGACATCTGTCTGCCACAATTATAAAGGAAGGAACTAAAGAACTTGCCCCTTTTATCTCTACCTTTATTAATACTTCATTTGCCTCATGCACTGTCCATAAAAATCGACGCCTGGGTCATGCCCCTCATCAGAAAGCCTAATCTCGACCCTAGCATCCCCACCAACTGCAGACCGCTTACAACGGTGCCCTTTCTCCTTAAAATATTAGATAAGGATGCATACATCCAGATACAAAAATGTAATAATCTTCTAGGGCTCCGGCAATCCGGGTTCAGATCCAGTCATGGGATGGAAACAGCCCTCTTGGATTTAAAAATTCAAATGGATGAGGCGAGGGCCAATGGAAAGCCTGCCCTACTCCTCTTACTCGACCTATCAGCAGCATTCAATTTACTCGATCACAACATATTAACCACACATCTTACCAAAGCTGCCTCCTTTTTCACCAAAGCGGCAGCTTGGGTCAATTCCTTTCTCTCTGACAGATCTATGAGGGGGTTTTCTCTTGTTGCATCTGCAGAACCCTCTCCAATCACGTACAGAGTACCACAGAGTTCATGTGTCTCCCCTACTCTCTATAACATTTTCACAAAGCTTCTGTTCGACCATCTAGACAACTTCAGTGTATCCTACACCAATTACATGGATGATGCACAAATACACATCACACTCTCCAGCACCTACCACACAGACTCAACACTCCTAACTTGAATTTACAGCAAAATCCAAGCTTGGATGGCCAAGCATTGTCTCTGCTTAAATGATGACAAGACTGAGCTTCTGCTCATCGGTTCTAAACAGAAACTTAATAAGTTAGGTCTACAATATTCCTCCTTCAATATTGATGGAAACATCAGCAAAGTCAACAAGGATGCCAAAACTTTAGGATTGTACCTGGACTCCTTCCTCTCGCTGCCCAGACGCAAGCGCAACAGCATCATCAACTGCTTACACTTCCAAACTAATAAATGCGTGTAGACCCTTGTTGGCCACCAATAGTTGCAACATCCTGGCAAGAGCTCACATAATCTACAAATCGGACTACTGCAGTACTCTATACTTAGGCACTAGTCAGAGAAATTTACACAAGCTACAAGTATTGCAAAACAACGCCCTCAGAGCTGCCCTAAACATTCCCCGGTCCAACCACATCTCACAAGCCTGACAGAACATTAATTGGCTCCCTATACAAGACTGGATCACTTTCAGAACACTGATGATCACCCAAAAGTGTCTGAATAACTCAGCACCTAAGTACCTGGTCGACAAATTCTTCGGGAAGGAATCCACTAGACCCACCAGTGCCAACTATGTCCACTGCCTTAATATGCCTAAATTTAAGCTATCCAAAGCTGGAGAATCTAGCTTCCCAGTGCTGGCAGCCAAGAAATGGAACGCTCTGCCTCCTGACCTAAGAACAATACCTTCGTTCCCAGCCTTCCGGAACAAGATAAAATCATGGCTTTTTAACCCAATCTAACAAATTTCCCAATCTAACACCGCGCCTTCTTGATGACTGCCTAAACCACTAGTTCAGAATGACCACAGCCTAGATACTTATCATGAGATGACCACCCTGAAGCTACCACCTGAGAGTGCTAGCAATCGACAAGTACTCTTTATAGTCCAGCTCCCTAACCCCATGTCTTCTATATACCTACGACTTGTTCTGTAATAGAAGTCACAGACCTTTTGCTTGGCACTGCACCTTTCCTCTACATTCACCCTGGTTACCTAACCATCAGCCAGAGCATCACCTGCACTGGACAAGAACACTACATAGCTCTTAGCTATAATGTCATATGTCTCTTGTTATTCTGTGACTTGATTTGTAAAACAAGTCTAATGTCCTGACTAATACTAGACTTTTTCTGTCTTCACCTGTCCTGATAATTTCTATTATCAGTTTCTTGTAACAATTGCTGTACATTCAGGTAAAAGCGCCCAGATAACTCTGGGTTCAGTGCGCTATATAAGCAAATAAACTAAACTTCATTTACTGTATTCCTATTGCACTCAGAGAAAGGCACCAGCCAGGTCCTCCACAAAGGCAGTATGCTAAACCCTCCAAAGATGCACTCGAAGGACCGGTCTACCATCCTGAGAGACCCAAGAAAACGACACTGCACGGAAATCCGTCCGAGACCATAGTATTTATAACTTGCACCATGTCTGTAGACACATGACGCAGGCATGGCTCCCCATCCATGAACTCTAGAATGCAGCTAAGGCTATGAATATCTGATCTAGCAGCTTGCATGGCCATACACACTGAAACCCCTGAAGTACCTCAACACCTCTGCCATTAGTATACAGCGACAACCTATGAAAAATAAATGTGGTCTAGCTCGGCATACATAGAATCTCTTGCACTAGCACTCTATCCTAATCCACCAACAGCACCCGCACACGTGCCTGACCTTGGGCTGCTTACTGGGGCACAGCCAACCCTCCAAAATCCTAACCTGGCGGAATGTATACACTCATCTTAAACGTAACTCTTAGAATCTCCCATACATGGACTGCGATGCCCGGGGGCGTTCCAACCACAAAGCGCATTGAGGCCATACAAATAGGGAAAGGGCGATATTTAAATGTTGATGATGAATACCATAACAATCACCCAAATAAACATAAACTCAGAGAGAGTTTAGATGAAAAACAAAAATGAAAATATATTGACAAATTTAACAGAATGCTGATGTGATGCCTAATAGTGGGATAACCAGTCAATGGAGAGAAAGAGTGCACGTACACAAGACATCGCGCAGGGAGATTCTCCAGTCAGCTCTTTTCATGCACCGTTTCAATAAAAGGGAAACCAGGTCAGTTTTTATTGCAATAAGCTTGTAACGATCATGGAAATGTTCTTTTTTAGAGTAATGATTCATTTCCGTTCATATTGCTCTTTTCTTCTTTCTTTTTTCCAATGGTGATTCACAACTTGTAATTGCTGCGTTTTCCTGCAATTTATCCGTATGTATATATTTCTTACCTTATACACAATGCATGATTATGTATGGCTGTTTTCTCTGCTCTGTGACATACACTTATGTAATGGACAAAAATGGTGTAAATAATGCTGGAATCCATGTGACATACTAATATTATGCGCGAAATTGATATATACAATGCGGGTCAATACTGTTTGATCTCAATGTTGTTTTACAATGGTAATGTCATTATGCTGTATTTTTGTTATGATGACCCTTACTAGGCCCTGATGAAGGAAGTAGTATTCCGAAATGCATTGGCCACCCCTATAGGCACCTGCATGAACAGAGTTTTATTTACCTCACTATATTGTGAATTAAAGCTAACTACAAGAAAAAGAATTGTAGTGCATATAATTCTTAAATTTTTGGGACTCAAATCCATTACTAACTAAAGGAATCCACTATTAAGTGGGCATAGGAGTGCAGCCCACACCGCTGGCTTCACGGCCAAGGTCTTCGAACATGCATGCACACTTCAGTCAGGAAAATACTTATTTTTTATTTTGGCATCAATATTGGTATAGTGACAGGAGTGAGGAGATGCCAGGGTGGAGGCTGACCAAGCCTGCTGGTTTCCTTTCTGGTAAATACTTTTAGCTCATGCTCATACATGGAGCTTAAGGCCCACCATTAGTACTGTCCACAGGGGGAAGATCTCAGGTTCTTCAGAGCCCCGCCAAACCAGGTTTTTAGGATAACCGCTGACTATGCAAATCACTCCTATTCAGATTCCCTATTCTGAAATGTATTTTATGTCTATAGTCTAAAAACACAAAGTGGATTCTGCTCTTGAAGACAGGATTTGGAGACCCATCATAATTGATCTGCAGCATGTAATAGAGAGTGCACACTAAGAGGTGCAGGGATCATGGAGCCGGGCAGGACTGGGAGGTGGGGGGTCCCCGGGAAGTGCAGGGAACGAGCATTGCTCCCCTGTGTCCATGCTCTTTAGACCATTCGGGCCTCCTCCTCGGTCTCCATTACTCAGACCTGGAAGGGGTGCTGCATGGATGTAAGAGTTTCCCTTTTGATTACTCACGCTCTCTATAGTTGCAATGCTTGTTTTTATCATTGTCAACCTTAAACAACTGAAAATCTTAAAAAAATATTCACCTTATCATCTCATGTACATCATGCATGTTACCGTGCAAAGAGTAAATGATGTCATAGATAAGTTTGATTAATTGAGGGCACCAATTTAGAAGCAAGGTAAAGAAAAAGCACATATTGGTTTTTAGTGTGAACCATACACACTGATAAAGCTTCGATGTTCTGTCGACTTCAGCAGTCTGATTACATACGAAATAACGCCAGTGGCAAATTAACACTCAGGATGGTGTGGGATGGTTTTAAGGCTGTATTGAGAGGGGAATTTATAAGTAAAATTGCGCACTTGAAGATTAAGCATTTGAATGAATTGAAATGTATGGAACATAGGCTTTCTGATTTGCAACGAATATATGCGCAATCAGGTATGGTTAAGGATAAAGAGGAGATGTTAGAGGCTCGGAGGTTGTTGGCTAGTAAGAATGACCTATTGACTGAGATGGGAAGTTTTTGCACGAAACAGAAATTCTGGGAATGTGGAGATAAGAGTTGGAAGATGCTTGCTAGTAGGTTGAAGGGTATAACGGAGAAACCTTTTGTTCAAAGTCTTGTTGATGAGCATGGTGATGTGGTAATGAAAAATATCGATATTTGTAAATGTTTTAAGGGATTTTATGAGAAATTGTATTCAGAGGATGTGTTCCCGTCTCAGGTGGAATTGGAAAATGTCTTTGTGAATTTGGATCTTCCTAGGTTATCGTTGGAGGAAAGCAGGGATTTAGAAACGGATATTGAGGTGGATGATATTTTACTGGCTATTAAGCAGCTAGGAGTGGGTAAATCTCCAGGAATGGATGGTATTCCTGTGGAATTTTACAGGAAATTTGAGACTTATATGGCTCCTATCTTATGTAGGTTGTTTAATCTGTTTATACATGAAGGTGATCTGTGCCAGTCGATGTGTGAAGCAATGATTACCTTGCTACCAAAAGAGGGGAAGGATCAGAAGAATTGTAGCAATTATCATCCCATTTCATTACTGAATGTGGATGTGAAGATATTTGCTAAGATCATGGCTAATAGATTGGAAAAATGTATGGGGAAATTGATTCATACATCCCAAGTGGGGTTTTTGAGGGACAGATTTGGTTATGATAACATCAGAACTTTGATTGATATGATGAGTTTGAAACAGGAAGATCTGTCGGATGCGGCAATAGTTTTTATGGATGCGGAGAAATCGTTTGATACAGTGAGTTGGAGGTTTTTGCAGTTTACAATGAGGCGGATGGGATTTGGGAATAGATTTCTAGGGATAATCAGTTGTCTTCAGAGTGGTGCCAAGGCTAGGATTTGGGTAAATGGTTTTTGTCTGAAGCTTTTGGGTTGACTAGGGGGACTAGGCAGGGTTGCCCATTGTCACTCTACTTGTTCAATCGTGCTTTGGAGCCATTGTTGGCATATATACGTGGCGAACAAGGTATTAGGGGCCTGGAATTTGGTCATGTGAAAGTTAAAGTCCTTTCATATGCAGATGACATGGTGGTGGTTCTTGCAGATCCTGAGCGAGGTAGTGTAGTACTGAAAAATATCTTTCATCGGGTGAGAGAGTTGTCGGGGCATAAAATTAATTGGGACAAAACGGAGGTGTTTCCAATCGCTAGTACTTGTGTGCGTGGTTATTTTTTGGATTGGCTTTGTAAATGGACTATGTCCCATGTGAAATATTTGCGTGTTTAACTGACTAAGGATGTAAAAAAAGTGGTGGAATTTAATGTAGGAAAATTGGTGGCTGCCTTGAGTAAAGATATTAGAAGATGGGAACGAATATCGATGGGGATTTGGGCTAAAGTCAACGCTATTAAGATGACTCTTTTGCCAAAGATACTTTATGTTGTGCAATCATTGCCTCTGAAATTTTCGAAAAAGATGCTGGCTAGTATAGATCGTGTTCTTCAGAACTTTCTGTGGGGGGATAAAAAGAGACCTAAGATTCCTAAATTTATTTTGACACGTAATACTAAAAATTGAGGTTTTGGGTACCCAGATCTGGAATGCTACTATTGAGGGTTTATTTTGAAAAAGGCTGCATATTATTTTTTAGTGGGGAGTGGACCAGAACCCTTGTGGGTGCTTATTGAAAGGTATAAATTGAATGGTTTTCCGTTGCATGCTGTTACCTCGATGGGATATTTGCCTGGGAGGGGTAGTAGGCTTCCGACCATTGAGGTGACTAAAGAGGTTTTGGTGTGGCGGTTGAGACTCTTTCAAGGGAACTTGTACTTACACTATGGAGCATTGCCAACAAATCCTTTTGTTGGAGAAGTTGGTTCTCGAAAGGGATTTTATGTATCAGAGATGTGGTGCGTGATGGCCATATGTTATCATTCGAGGAGTTGCAGAGGACGTTTCATTTGGCAGGGAGGGAACTGAATAGGTTTGTGAAGTTGAAAGCTCTATTGAGTGACAGATTGGCAATGTTGTCAAGACCGCTGGAGGTGGTATCAGCGGGTGGTCAAGTTCTTATGTCATCGCCACGAATGGTGTGCACTTATACTAGCTTGATGCCGATATGTTCTAAGGATGTTGATGCTGACAGGAGAGCATTTGAGGGGTGGAAACAGGAGTTGGGCTGTGATATTACGGAAAAGGAGTGGGAATTTATATGGAATGTAGGTTATAGAAGTAGGTTGGACCTCAGGTTGTGATTGATTCATTTGAAAGTGTTAGGGCGTCTGTATTGGACTCCATCGCGTATGTATAAGTTAGAATTGACTGATGACCTGTGTTGGTGGTGTGGGAAGGAGAAGGGAATGTTGATTCATATGTTATGGTATTGTCCTCGGGTATTATTTTTAAAATATGGGGGGGGTGGGTGAGGGCATATAGGGGGTAGGAGGGAATAGGGAACACATATTAGGGGAGGGGGTGCTTGGGGGGCACCCCCAAATATAAAACAAAAACATTGTTTTTCAACCCAACATTTTTGGCAAAAAACTAATTGGAAAATAAAGTCAGGATGAATGAACATAGAACCGGATATTTATTTTTGTAGGTAAAAGGCAGCAGTCACTGGTTCCTTAGAGCCCCACCGCACCGGGTTTTCAAGATAACCGCTCACTAAGGACATATCTCCCATACCAGAGTGAATTGTACAACTTGCGGTCAATGAGCCATATTTTACCTCCAACGGTAAACATCCCCGCATGTAATGAAAAACCCTTTCTGTAATGTGGCCCCAGGTGTTTAGCAATCCCACAATCCCACAGAAGCTGCGACCTGAGGAAACCCTGCAGGCTCCCTGCTCGCTCAGCAGTGCTTCCTCTGGGCATGGAAACGCGGATTCCATTTGCTCTAAATTTATGGGACCCATTTTCTGATTAGATGGCTTCGGAGACAGATGAAAACAGGATGAAATAGTTTCAGACTTTTTGTTCTTAATTAAAATAGCTGTAAAATTCAAAACGTCGCTGCACTGTTAAAAGTCATTTAAACAAAAAAGGCACGTGGGCCCCCATAAAAGTGTCATCTTTTCGTTCCGTAAAGATTTTATTTCTGCTTAAAGCTGAATCACTAACGCAAGACAATCGGTAATGAATCCGAGACCCCTGTGCAAAGGACGGATGTAGAGCCCTGTGGAGGGCGCCCACCCCTGCAGTGTCGGCCCAGGGGGGCCCTCACGAAGCGCTATTATGTCACGCTCTCACCAGGTGCAGTTATAACACTATCCATCCCACTGAAGGTACTTTCTGAGGAGCAAGTGCTCCAGCAGTAGAATACAAACTGCACATTTTGATTGATTGTAAACCCATAAAGAATGCACCATGGCCATAAAAGAGAGAAGGATGAGCGGTTACTATAAAGACCCGATGAAGACGGTACCCTCCCAACACACCATGATAGCCCTTTCACCACATTTGGTGGAAAGACATTTCACAGCAATATTTTTATAGGGCTAGCTTGTAGCAGAATATGAAGGGAATTTGGAGATGAAATGGGGTGTTAAAAAGGGGTTACGCAGGGTTGGCCCCAAATAAAAATACGGTGAGAAAATGCGGTGAAATGCCCTGGGCGATAGGATCCCAAAGATTCTTGAAGACTGAGGGGTGACTACACAAAAAGAAGAAAGAGCAGTGATCACAAAAGCCTGGAGAATGCACTATGACAAAAAACATCAGAAGAACGAGCTGTGACCAGAAATGCACAAAGAATGAGACAGAAGTACCATCTTTATCAGAGTTGATATATTGCGATTTGGGCGAGTCCAATTGCTATTAGTGTGGATCAGAGGATGATCGATAATTCTCTCTATCTATTCTTTCATGTGATTAAATTCAGCAATCACTTAAATTTGTCAGTACTGGAAAACTGAAAGGCAGAGAACCGTGGGGAGTTGCTGGCAACTCTGGCCTCAATTGGACACATTGTTGAGCCGACCAATGACTGGTTTGGGGTTCAATTTTCTATTGCGTACTTGAGAGCTACTTTGGACTATGGCTCTCTTTTCTTACCTGTGATGTCAGTTTCATCAACACATGTCACTATTTGGCTCCATAATCTCCTCTGTGATGCAGGTGATACAGCCATACAGACCTAGCATTTCACCAGTAAGTTTCTCCTTGTTCTACAATGGGGCTCATCATGCCTATCCACAGTGTACAAGGGCTGACTATGCTTAGACACATATTGCACAGGTTCAGGCCATATCTAGAGCACTGGTAGACTAGAGGGTAGAACACGTGTCCAGGGAAGCAAGTATTCATGACTGTCAGCACTAGAAAGCAGACCAACTTTGACTCTCCAGGTGTTTTGGACTACAACTTTCTTCATGTCAAATCAGACTTATCGGAACGCCCAGCACGGGTGCCAGAGTTCTTCTCCATATAATGGACTCGATCTTGGCCCAATTCAAATCACACCCAGGAGTGTGTGCACTGTGTGTTAACCTTGGGGGAATGTTCTGGTGATAGCACTGCAAAAGAGGAAAAATCGAGAATCTCCCAAATCGATTGTCTAAGAACCTTAGTTGGGCTGAAGCAGCCCTAGCCCGTGATTGGGTAGTTAGCATTAAATCCTGCTTATTCATGACATCCTGGACCATCAACCTCTGATATTTCTTTAGTGCTACAGTCTCCACCTTTACATTATTAAATTTAAAATGAAATAAGTAGCACTTAATTCAAGGTTGTTTCCTGGGTTGCACTACCAACAACTTTGTTTTTTGCATATTTATAGTCAAGAGCCCATAAACTGCATCCAAACCACGTTGTAAACCAATAGCAGTAAGGTCACAAATAATAAGACCATCAGCATAGGCCATCTAGTGCAGGTGGAACAGACCCAGTCGTGGGGGATTAGTATGAACATTATAAACAGGCATTTGCAATGCCAACTGTTTGGGCTTTTGTGTAGGCATCGGAACGACACTTGCTAGGAACTGCTGTAGTGGTATTAACTGGCCATTGATGATAGCAGGTGCAAAATGGTGCGATTACCTAGTCATCTAATAGCAGTGCCTAGCAAATGACTAATACTTGTACATATGCCAAAACTGTTGGTTTTGCCAATGCTTCTTTTCAACAGGACGACAGTGAAAGACACGCATAGTGCTTATAAATCAAGTGGGCGAAGGGAGGCCTGGTTAAGACATTCATATTATGCCAGTAGCATGTTTACAGCTCCAATTAAGCCATTAACTCTCAGAGGAAACACTGACAGGCACTTTGAGTGCAAAGTTTGATAGTAAATCTTAAAGCAAGCTCAAAGTTTCCAGTAGGAGGTGTTTTAGGCGGGGAGGTCTAGGTGGTGGGAATGGCCATATGGATTAGCATGGCTATGGCCAGTCAATGGGTGGGAAAATAAGCAAACAACACCTACAAGCTGTGTATCCCTCCTCCTATGCCATTTCTCCCTATCTGTAGTCTAATGCAATAGTTTTGGCTTATAGGTAGTGCGCCGCCTATTGGGACAAACTAAAAATTCCTCACCACAATGCAGTGTGCTTTAATGGGCAGTTCTTGTTGGTCCTGAGTTCCTGTACTTCTTCATCTGAAAGGCAAAGTACCAGCACTTCTCATCTGGAAGCGAGCACTTTTAGTGGGAGAGTATGTACTCTGGAATAGTGAGTACATGCATGTTTCAAGCACTGCCTCTATGTGCCATTGGGCCAATAACTGGAAATATAGTACGACTGGCTTGATGCACTGAGAGTACTATTAGCCACACTGAGAACAATGCGACTTGTAACAGAAATCATTGAAGGATAAGCTGAGTTTATGCTATTTTTGCCATAATGCCATTTCCAGAGCAAACATTTTCCATAAAAGGCTTGAGAAATGATATCTGGTGTTGTCATCTAGCATTCTAAACAGTATTCAACTCACAGAATTCGGAGATTTCACGTTCTCTCGCTTTAGAATGCTCATAAGGCGTTTCTGTATAACGCTAGAAATGTGTCAAACATTTTGCTGACCCTTCAAAATGTGCAGCCAATTTAAAAACGGTGTCAGCATGTTGTTACCATGGAGCTAGTTGTTCCGACCGTAAATGCCCATCACCCAATGGAGTAACGTTGCTGAAAATGTTGATGAGTGTAGCTCTCTTTGTGGATATATTTTTTCTATGTTCAATTCATCGCGCCGTCTTGTCTTTCTCAATCTATTACTCCACTCCTCCTCCTCTTTCTCCTCAGCTTTCTCCGTCTTTGACTTATCCCTGCGCGCATGTTTCTCTCTACTTCTAAATCGGACATTGATTCCCTCCTCCAGTCCCTAAGGATATCAAGTGCTCCAGGGCGTGCTCTTTTACTTATCAACACCTTTTCCAGGTTATCTATACGTTCCATCTCAAAACTCCCATCCCTCGGCCACTGAAGATTTTCCTGTTTTCTGGTTTGCTTATGCCAAGTTTCACAAAACATTATCGCTCCCATACCATAACATACTTTATGTACATATCATAAGCCGGCGTTCCTGGCTTCCTGCTTCCTGGCCAGTTTCCAAAGATTGTTCACCGCAGAGGAAAAATCCTGCGAAGGTGGACAATAACCCAGGCATGTTTTAACCTTACCCTTGGCTAATCAAACTTACTCTGGGTGTTTGATTTTGCAAAATCAACTCTCAACCAATATCAGGATTACTTACGAATCGGGGCACGACTCACCTGATCAATCAATTTGTCTTTTCAAGACACAATTCGTCCGTATACTGATGCAACCAATGGCGTCGTGTCTGCGTATCTCGGCTCTGCCTCATTTTGGGACCCTCGCCTCCTTGTTCACTGGTCAGGGACGTCGATCAGGGATCAGCGGTGTGCAGATCTGCAAAGGAGTCTCATCGCTTTCGCAGGGGCGCCCCAAACACCTCTCGATCCCGGCTCGATCGCTCCCGTCCTCGCCATTCTTACCGCCTTCCTTATTTTGCAACATACACGATGGAACAAGTGGGGGAGGGTCCCTATTCGGGCGCCATCTTGAAGGGGCCCCTGAGGGACCCTCGGATGTGGAAACAAGGCACAGTCGCCACACACGAATAGATACGCCAAACACGAGGTTCTGTTCCCAAAATGTAGGGTTTATTGCAATACAAAGAAGTCCCAGTTGGCCAAGTGGTCCCACGCCCCGCGACGTGTGTCTAATAGACCTCGGGGGACGCAAGAGAGTGCGAAACATACATCAGTTACATATATACAAACGGAGCATCTTACAATCATTTATGACACATTTGATGCCGCCCCCAATTCATTTCCCTTTGAATTAGAGGCAATGATTGACCATTGTGACAAATATGACACCTTAGACCACCATATTTAGTAACAGTTTGCAATCTCCAGTTTTACAGACACCATTCTTTGTTTGCGAGAACACAGCATTTCTGTTTTTCATGGTCAAGCTGCGTGTAGGAGACTGGCACATACCAGGCCTCATTATCTCTTAGTTTTGATTCTCGCTCTAGAGGTCAGCCCGCTCTCCAGGGCCTCACTGGGCTCAGAAAGGAAGCCGTAAAGAAGATCATAATTCAACTCTTTAAATGCTAGTCTCATTACATTGCTATTCTTTCAGGAGACTCGCTGGCATTCGTGTACTGATTAAACGCCTTGCTCCCTGTCTTCAAGGATATGTGAGGGAGGGAATCAGGCATTTCTGTCTGGCTCTCCAGTGTAATGTTTCAACATGTTTCTTAGCCTTGGACCATTGAAGCGAAATAATATTTACAGCAAAGCAGTTTTACATGAGGCAAAGTGGCAACGTTAGAGAGAGCAGAGAGAGAAAAAAAAAGGCGATTCTGGTCATCTTAAAATGGCTTCACTCTAGTTAAACTAATAGCTACGTAATAACCAATGACTAATGAATATATATTCTTACACTGTAAATGAGGCGGTTGGTCTTTGACCAACCAATTATCATTCATTTCTGGACCCTCAAGGGGTGTTTGGTTTTCCTGGACTGACTGGTGGCTCTTAGGGATCATTTCGGCCAAATTGTTTGAGCAAATGTGGTGGAATGGTAGATGTGACTGAATTTGGTCACCACCATTAGTTCAAAGCCGAAGATACTGAACATGAAGAGCTGGGTGTCCCCCGCCCTCCCATGTTGGGTATTTTTGACTTTGGCGGCTGCGGGAGTGTCCCCCGCTTCCTCAGCATTGGTGGCAGGGGACCCAACAACAAAAAAGAAGAAAAGGGGACCCTGCAGCGTCAGATCCGACCCGTGTAAAATGGATGGATCTGATGCTGCAAGGTACAGACGAAGCGGCGGATGGAGAAAAGGTAAGCAGGGGTGGGGGTTATGGGTGTAATGGTGGTTTGGGCGGACATGGGTTTGGTTTTTTGTACCAAGGTAAAAACGTATTCGCAGCAAAAATTACTACGGTCAATTTTGCTGTGATTTTGTACCAAGGTCAGAAAAACCTAAATCCCTCAGGGGTAACACTAGACTACTACACCACAAGATTACATTGCTGATGCTCTGTTATAACACTCATAAGACTGGTGGCCTATCTTTAAAATTCAATTGGGCACCCACACATCTCTAGCTGCCCATGCACCCAGTGACCCAACATAACATTCCCAAACTTAATTCCGATAGAACATACAAACAATGCATTATTTATCATTCATTCAGAAACAAAAGTCAACACACATATGATTGCATACACTCTCACTCACACACAAACGCACCCAGAACCTCCATTGACATACACTGTGTGCACACAACATGTATATGTACATATTCATTAACAAATGGAAACAGTGGTGCAACGTCCTTTGAGCAGACCAGATGTTATCACCCCCTGATCCCTGAAATTTTGGGCTAAGTTGACTTGACCTAGCTGAACTGTAAAGCCATGGCCCAAAGGAACAGATTCACTGGCATGTCAGCAATTCCCTTGATTTTTCCTTTCATTCAAAGGCAGAAGCCGTCGGTTAATGCAGTGCAGTGGGTGACCAAGTATACCTGGTATCAATTTTTAAATGCCATATATCTCCAAACCTGGGTTGTGCACAACACCTTATATGTGTACGTGCTGATAGATATGTTCTACAAGATTCTGACTGATTAAAATTAAGGTATGTTTTCCTGTGTTCAAATGGCTCCAAGCAGTGGAGTACCAAGCAGGAGAGGTGGGGGGCGGGGGGTCAAGCTGTCCCCCGTGGCTCTTTTAATTCCTGATCAACATCCTGCCAGGACACCTTACTCATTCCGAATGGTAGAGGTGTACCGCTGCCAGGACAATGTCACAAGAAGCTCTGGGCAGCAGAGGGTCCTCACGTTTCTCTGTATCAACAGAACATTACAATGTGAGTGATTAGGCACTGATGAGAGGGAGGGGGGGTACTATTAGCAGGAACCTTTGTCCCTTTAGAAATGTGAATGGGAGGGAGTGAGCAGAAGTGAGAAGGGTGCACAATGTTGCATGCTTTATGAAATAATGACTATGGCTTTAAAACCCAAGGGGGATTTATTAGGCTCATATTAATCTAAATTATGCTATTGTGACTTTGCATGCAGAATGGGGTGAATAAAACTAAAGCCATACTCCCATTGCTCAACATATTTCTATGACAATGTATACAGTGTATGGTTAGTTTACTATGAAAGGCTAGTTTATTATGTAATGTGGTTTGCTTCCAAGGCATTGCTATAAATAATGATTTAAGCACATGAAATGTAAAGCAAAACCTTAATAAATATCTATATAAAGTAAACCTGGAAAGATGTGCGCGGTCGCTTACATTGTCCACATCCCAGTTTCACTATTTAACCAAGTGTGTGATCCTGAGCAAATCATTTAATCACATTGAACCTTAGCTGTAGCTCTGCAAGTGACTCTGATTCACTTGAAAGCTTATGTTAATATATCATGGTATTATAATGGAAAAGCCGAATGACTATAGAGCTGTGCCACATATAACAAAAGTGCAATTTAGGTTTTTTGCACCACAAAGTTATTTGTCACTTGGCTTATTTATGGCAACTTATTTTAAAGTCACTTTCATGGTGCCTCCAAGTATCAAGGACTGATGATGTGCCTTGCAATGTCCTTTTCTGTAAAGTCTCTTCTGTTGGTGCAATCCATAAAATAATTAGGAAGTTTGCATGTATTTTGCAATAGAGGGCTTGGCCAGAGCTCTAATAGATGAGTTTCCTGCATCTGGAATGATCCTGCAGTTTTATTTCTGTTGTTGTGTGTTAAAATGCCATCTTCCACTAATGTTACCAAAAAAGTAGATTGGGGCAGGGGTGGGCGGTTTAGGGGCACCAATGAGACCATGTGGATTCCACACACTGCATTTCGTTGCTCACCCTCTCCACTGCCCCCACTCTTGCAATGCTGGATACTCCCCTGCTTAGTTTGGTAAGTGAAGCAGTTTTTGGTGGCACGTAACCTGAACCATGACACCCATTTACTAATTTGCACCAAGCCGTCCTGAAAAAGTGTCTGCAAAACTCGAAATACGTTTTGCCAGTTTGGAGAATATTATTTAGGCGGCAGGGGGAAAAGTTAAACGGGGCTCTTAAAAGTGTGCTTTTAACACAAAATCCCATACGGTTCCTTCTGCGCACCTAGAGCAAAAACTGCTTAACAATAGTTCACCATGTTTGGAAGGCATATAGCACTCAAATTAATTTCACAGAATTTGCAGAGTACGACAGTTTTGGGTCACAAGTTTTCTCAGCTTGACACTTTCCACTCTACTTGGGGAGGGCGCACCTTCCGCCAACTTTATTTTGAAATTAGGATGGTGCTGCTTTAGTAGCATCTGAAAAGTGGCAAGACTAATTTTAGAGGTGTGGCACAGGTGTGGCTTGCCACAGAGAAAGCATCATTTGTTATTGTTAGTGTGTCTTCATACCTGGGGTCTTAATGTGTACTGTGAGCTCTGCTCACATTGTCCAAATGTGACACACACCCTCACTAGGGTCAGCCCGCATCCCAGCCCCCCAACAAACATACACAAACACAATTAAAAATTATATATAAAAACAAAAGAATCTCTTCTCTGCTTCAAATGCTTACCTGAATCCCAGCCGCTCTGGGGGAACTCTGTCTCCGGAACTTCTCATCCATCTGCAAGAGGGAAAAGAAACTCCAGGTTACCGTGGAAACATCTAGAAGCGCCGCATACTGCGCTTACTCACCGCATTTCTTCTTCATAACCGGCATCCATGGAAAAGAACAAAGTTAGAGAACTGTTCAACAGAATCATTATACTTACCTGTCAGACTCTTGCCAGTGAAGTAACTAGGCAGCAATGAGCCCGCATCAATCAACGCGCCCTTGCGCTGAAAGCAGGACGGAGAGCACACTTTCCAAGAAAACAAGGTGAGCTGTGGATCAAAGGAAAGGGTTGGACCCCGGGGAAGAAGGGGTTCAAGCACACAGAGACAATAGGGAGTTAAACTCTACCAATCCTGTGTTTCAGGCCCAGTCTCCAGTCGAGTAGACTCCAGGGAAGGGTTCAAGGTCATAAGAGGTCAGAACAGGCTGAGTGACGTCCCCGTGGATACCAGGTGAGCGTTACAATGAACCAAGTGGAACACCAGCATTGTCCAACCCAAGTCTGCACAATCATTACCTGAAGACGAGAGTGTGGCAGCAAACTGTCTGGGTAATTATGCTGGCTAGCAGAATCTAAAGGGATAAAGGCAGGGTTGGGGAATGGAAACTTGCTACTTATAATTATACTTTAAATCTGATACAGCCTATATTACCAAAGCCAATAGGATGGAGAGAGAGGTGTGTCCTAAAAGCAAATTTGTGTTGTCAATATTGTATATAGACAAGAATGGCAAAGAGGCTGACCCTCTGAAAATGAAATATTCAGAGGAAGAGTGCCTTGCTTACTTGATGGTGTTGAAGTACCATAAAGTGAATCTTGCCATATCTGAAAACGGTTGAAGTTACAAAGTATTGAAGGTGAAAACTGTTGAAGTTACAGCTCTGGTGGTGTCTTTGGTTGTCAGTAGATATGATACCTCAGTAGCACAATTGAAGGTGGAATACTATGAGGTAAAATGAGTAGACGCTCATGATGAACTTTTGGAGAAGTTACTCATAGTTGAAAGTTGCTCAGAGGAAAGTAGAAGTGCTGTGAAGTCATTGTGACAAAGATACAACCCATGTTTCATGAACATTACCAGAGGTTGTTTTTACCTTAACTTAACAAACAACTGTGGTATTTCTTCTTGGACAACTACAAGGTGTGGCAAATCATCTTGACTGGCAATAACATTGATACTATTTTGGTGAAGTGTGAACTCGTTATTTCAGCAAGAAAAGAAGTGTTTCTGTTCTTGGAACTTCAGGTAACAGAATTTTATCTTGACACTGAAGGAGCCAAGAACTGCACTGAGACTTTACCACAAACCTGGATTACCCTGTTTTCCTCATTTTTATTGAACTTTGAAAATTAAGTTACCTTGAAACCTGGGGAAGTGGAGTTCATCCAGGTTACCAAGAAAGACTGAATATCATTGTTGATATTATTATGAATTTCCATTTATTTCTATATGTATTTGATGTTTAAGTGTGAGGGCCAGAAATCCTGTGTTAGAGTGTTTTCCTTTAATTTTCGATAGGCAGAGAAAACCTCATCCGAGTAGGGATAGGAAGGCGTTTGATAAAACTTATCATTTAATAAAATGGCATATTTTGAGAAATCATCTAAAAGTTGTCTAACTCACATTTCTGGCCCCTCACACCTCTCTCCGCCTCTCTGCTGCAAAGCAGCAAGGCTGAAATAAACATTTCAAGGAGCAAATGGCATCCCATTCTCTGTTGAATATTTTAAAAACTACTGGATGGATTTACCCGAAACCGGTGACTGCCACCCTATTATATAAATATTGTAAAAGGACCGTTATGCCTCTGTTGCCCTAATTAAAACTTGTGAAATTCAGTAATGAAATGCTGTTGTTGCCCTCATAAAATAATAACCTCTGTAAATCAGTGAAAAAACTTGGTTAAAGGGATGCTATGGTGGTTAAGGACGTGATCAGAATGGAGAGAACTACAACCAGAATACACCTACTGAGTGGGACTAAGGAGAGAATCTGTGTGTGGCTTGATACCCTGTGGGTTCTGGGACAAGACGGGAGATGTTGGACCACTACCACAAATAAACAATAGGAAGTTATTTTGGACCACTTAGATCTGCCCTGCCATAAACCCAGTAAAGCATGTGTGGTGTGACAGGAACATGGGTTTTGAGTTTCTACGTTTCAGCTATAAACTAGGGGATGAGAGGGAATTGAGAAGGAATTAACAGTTGAGGGTGCACATGTCATTGCATTTTCTACAGGACGTGGGCCAATTCCTGGTTCACTCAACACTACACACATCTTAATACAGGAAAAATGAAGATAAGTCAGATTCATCATCTGCTGACACAAGTGACTAAGGATAAACCTGGAAGAGAGTGGTGCATGAAATGGTCACAGTAGCTGGAAAAAGACTGTTCATAGAATTCTCAGGGTAAACATCTGCTCTACCATATAGCAATCCCTTTCCATGCATCCAACAAAGGACAATCCTTTGTAAGTTTTGGAGTCCAAGCAGGATGCTCAATTGTTTACTAAAATGAAAATAACTATTGTTCGGCATTTGATAGGGAAGAGGCCAACTTGAGACATGTATTCGGGGAATGCCCAAGAGTGGCTAATCTGTGGTGGAGACTGCAAGAAGACTTGAACATTTTATTTCAATGCCCATACACATGTCGGAAGAGCTGATTTTACTTTTAGTGAACATTAATCTTTTTAATAAGTACTGGGGCACATAAGAACTTGTAATGTGGTTGGTAAAGTGGTCATAATTAAGTGGAAGGACAATTACTCTCAGGTGAATAAGGACTGAGATGTTGAAATGATTAATCTGAACTTACATTAGAAATTGATCTTTGATGGAGAGGGGTGGAGTGGAAGTTCTAGAAGATTAGGATAGATACATTTATTGGTTTATGTCTAAAAACTCTGCAGTAGATAGACAGAGATTAATGCAGCAGCATCAAGAAATAATGAAGAGATTCTGCCCTCCCTCCATTAGTTTTATTTCCTCACATTCACCTTTTCTTTAATTATTATAAGTATTATGGTATTTATTGGCCATGGACCTAGATTGAGGCCGAAATGGAGTGCTTTACAAGTCATAAGGGGAAGTACATGGCGAGGGATGCAGATCGTAAGGGATCCACACAGGGGAGCGGAGAGCTAACAATGGGGCAGGGTGTATGGGCAATTTGTCAGCAACGAATACACAAACAAGCACGAGTGGAAGCAAGGACCAACAGATCACCCCTCCTCAGGTTAGTTGTGGAGTAGAGTGGGTGTGGATCTATGCGTTAAGGAGGAGCCATTCCTTGTAGAGGAGGAACTTCATCTCCTTTCTGAAATGTAGAAGTGCGTGGGACAGTCTGGTGTTGAAAGGGTTGTAGCCCAAAAACCAATGAATACAAATAATCCAAATGACAAAATAATCACCGCTCCTCTTTGCAAGGAAAAACAAGGTGTATTACATCCAAAAAGGGTCTCAGCCGGTCTGTAGAAACAAACTGACATGGAGCTCTCTGATATTCCAACAGGATACAGGTCATATAGAGGCCAGACCACAAATTAACAAAACTATGCATAATAATGACTACAGCATAATCCCACAACCTTTATTGGCTACCACCTATGCAACATGCTAATCCCCTCTACAGCCCCTTGACTTTTTAGCCACATCTATGCTAACCCCATTCCCCTAAACATATGGTCCCCTACATCATCACTGTCAACCCCAGGTATATGATTGGTGGGTTCTGATCAATAGGTTCATAAACTTGGGACAATCACGTGATGTGCCACCCTCCTATTCCAGATGCGATCAAAGTAACTTGGCAAGGCAAACTCTGCTTTGATTAGACAATAGGCTTCCTCATTAACCCAGACGCCATGGTGCACACAAGCTGCACCCACGAACTTCAACCATTACCTCCACTCCTTCTGTCCCAAATCACAAGACGTTCCAGACATGGCTCCCCCTCATCTTCTCCCAACCCTAGGTGCCCAGGGAAGACGTGACCAGGGCACCGCTCTAGAGTGTGGATTTTGAGGATTTGTTTGCTTAAGTTGTGTGTCTATGTGTAATTCATATGGGGTGCCCACCCCGGGGTGAGGGCAGTAGTGTTCTAAATCTTTGCCTGGCTCTTTGGCATCACAGAGCCTTGTGCCCTATTCTCATGAATTGTCCCTCAAAGGGTGCATCCCTTCCTGCTCTTCTGCCAACTAACATTCTGTTCCCATGACATTCAGGCATCGAAGCTTGATACAATTAGTGCTTATCTGAGCACCATCCATGCCTCTGACCTCGGCTTCCCTCCTGGGGAAAGGGGAAAGAGATTTGTTTTTGGAGCTGAACTACCAGAGCCACAGCTCCAAGCCAAGGCCTGTGTTCTCTTCTGTTGATCATGTGCTAGGCCTTAACATCCAAAATGGTGACACTTCTGCCAAGTTATACAACGACATTGCTTCTACCACACTGCCTTGATTACTCCATCTTCCACTTATTTAAATCCTTCCCGCACATCACGCTATCCTGCGTCAATACAATACATCAACTAAACACTGGCTATAATTCTGCAACCACAACATTAATACATGTGTTGCTCTTTCTGTGTTGCTATATGTGAGTATCAAACATGTATCAGACTGAACTAAGAAAATGTATGTGCTGTTTGTGGCACAACTTTTACTCTGCTCCCACGATGTTGCACTCCAATATGTTTTCCTGAACCTTTTTGCCTGGCTGGGACGCTGTACGTTCATCCCAACAGTGTTGATGGAAGGAGGGTCCAGACTATGTGGGGTAGGCAGAGAGGGCCTGTCTTCTGGTGCTTTCCTTTCCACACCAATTGAGTTCAAGTCTGCACATGTCCTGGCTTCTGGTAATTCATAGACCTCAGGAGATGCTGAGCTTCTAAACGAGGTTTCCTGAGGACTTGAGGGTGATGGCCTTGTAGAAGATGCAGATGGATTTGAAGGCGATACTTGTTTGCAGTGGGAGCCAGTGCAGTTTGATGATGGTCAGGGTGATGTAGCCAAATTTGAGGAGTTCGTTGGTGAGTTGGCCTGCAGGATGTAGGACACATCTCATGTGTGCCAAGGTGGTTGTCAGAAGGATTTCCAGGAGGTCATTGTCATCATCCAGTTAGGGTCTGGGGTTGGAGTCATCCACAAGAGCAAGGCTTGGACAGCAGATCTGAAGTTCATTGCTGAGAAGAAAGGGTTCGTTTTCTTTCTGTAGGAGCGAAGGTTGGCACCAAGTCATTTGTATCTTTCTTACTATGCGCTCCTTGAAGCAGAGGTGTATGCCAGTGTAGAACCCATGGGATTTGGCACCAGTGATCATCTAGGGTGTAAGGCTCTCGAGTTCCATAGCTGAGAGCTATGTCTGGATGTCAGAGTGTTCAGTGTTGATGGTCAGCAGTAGGAATTTGGTCTGGAAGGGAATGAGCTTCAGGTAAGCACTGGACATCCAGGACTGCAACGATGTGAGGCAAGCCTTGATCTTGTGGATGTCATCTATGAAGAGGATCTCAAGGTAGAACTGTGTGGCATCTGTGCATTGATGGATGTGGATGTTTTCTAGAGCCAGGAGGGTTCCAAGTGGTTCCATGTACAGATTGAAGATCCAGGTGGAGAGGATGGATCCTTGTGAGACTCCACAGATATTGGGTAGAGTTGGTGATCTGGAGAAATCCATTTTGATGAATTGGTAGTGGTTAGCGAGGTAGTATTTGAACCAGCTGAGGACATTCGCCCTGATCCTCATGCAGTGATGTAAAGTTTCAGTAAGTGCCTGGTGATCTATTGTGTCGTACGTGGTGGCTGAGAGGTCAGGAAGAAGCCAGAGGCAAGGATGGCCATCGTCGAAGATGTTAAGGGCATCATCGATCATCTTGAAGGTAGTCGTTTCCCTTTTGCATCTGGGTCAGATGTTAGATTGGCATGACTGAAGGAGAAGAGGTTGTTGGTATTGAAATGTTGTAGGAGTTGCATTACTTCTGCTTCCTCAAGGATCTCACCTAGGGATGGAAGGCAGGTGATGGAGCAGTACTTGCTGAGGTTGTCGGGGTCCAGTGTTGATTTCTAGAGAAGAGGGAGGATCTAACCTGTCTTGAGGGTTGAGGGGAAATTGCCTTGAGTGATTCAGATGTTGATGATTTCCATGTAATGGAGGAATATTACTGTCTGCAGTCTCTTACTTACAGAGAAGGAAGGATGTTGTCTGTGTGGGATGTGTCCTTGAGAGATGCAAGGGCGGAATTCAGATCTTTCATGATGATGGTGTGTGTCTTGAAGGTTGTCCAGGTAGTGGTGGTTTTGTGAGCTGGGGTGTGTGGCTTGCTGTCAGTTGTGACATTGGTGTCTATGTGCTGGCGAATCATGCCGATCTTGTTGATGAAGAAATAGTTGGTGGTAGATTTTTTTCGATTAAGTGCAGTGCGGGTTGGTCGAGAAAAGGGTTTATGTAATGCTTGATGTCTTTAGAGAGGGCTCTGATTTTATTGATGGCATTGGCTATGGTGTTCTATTAGAAGTTGGCCTGGGCAATGGTGATCTGTCATCTCTGTGTAGTACAAAATTCCTTAAGCAGGGTTAGGTCAGATTTGTTGTGGGATTGTCACCAAAACATTTCTTGTTTTCTGATGGTTCACATTTTGAAGTTAAGTTCTTAAATGTACCAGCGTGTGAACATTTTAGACTTGTGAGTATGTTGTTTCACCGAGGCAAGGCAGTTGATGTTGATTTGCATGGTGGTGTGCAGTTCTTGGTGGTGTGCAAGTTGCTCTCCTAGTTGGTCTGAGGGAGATCGGCCCATATGAGGTGCAGAATAGTGAGGACTTCTGTGAGAGCGTTCACTGGGAAGTTCTTGAAGGATCTGAGGGCTTGTTTGCTGGGTGTTCAATGGGTGTGTTTGATTGGGTTGGTCTGACTAATCTCAAAGGGGATTGTCAGATAATCCGACCAGTCCCGTCATGAAGTTCATGCATAATGTTGAACCTCTATTATTGAGCATGACCGTAGTCTGTCAAAATAAAAACCAAGGATTATGCAGAAACCTGTTTTCTACATGTATTTTACGAGTTAACATATCAGCATGTAAAGTATGCCTTGTTCCAAAACCAAATATCATCTAATTAAAAAAAAGCAAGAAGATAAAGGTTCTAATTTAGGCTTCCCCCATTTGATCAAAACTTTTTGAACTTGGGCCAATCACTGAACAGCAGTAAAAAGCATAGGATTTGGTGGGGTGTGTTGAGGACAGTTATGCTCTAGTAGCCAAATCATACGTCCTCATTACAAGTTAGCCGGTCCGGAAATAAGGTGCCAGTAATAACTTATACCAGCAACTTACCTGACCGGCAAACTACAAGTCTGCCGTTAGGGGCTCTGATCTACCAGCAGGTCTGACCTGCCAGTAGATCAGGCCCCTACCGGTAGATAAATGCCTGACTCACTGGCACCATTACTAACGATGCTGGTGATTCGGGCAATCCCATGGAGTCCTATGGAATCGGGAGTTACCGGCTTCTCTGCTGCACATAATATCCCAGTAACACTGGTATATCGGGCTGCGGGAAGATGGTATGGTAGCTCCCCGGTACCAGCGGGATCCCAGGGAACTCATAATGAGCCCCTTAGACTTTGAAACCAGGAGGTCTGGATTATAATAATGTAAGTCATTTCAGTATTGCAAATGCTATAGCTCTGTTGCTGCTTGCAAACACTGTGGACTGTTTCTCAACTGCCCTGATATAACCAGCATGATTACTGCTCTGTTAAATTAGCACGTCTTTTTGTAATTTTTACATATTATCAATTGCTGTTCATTAACATGATGCAGTGTTCTAGTATTGTTTAAACTGCATGCAATGGCCCATCATGAGCATCATTTCAAGTCCCTCCATATTTTGCCAGAGAGGGATCAAGCTCTTCCAGGGCTCTCAACATTTTCTGAAATAATGTCACTGATCACAAACCCGGCTTCTATGTTCAAAATTGTCTAATATTGGGCAGCTATATTTCCCTATCTTTTTCAGAATTGTTTTAATCTGGCCAATGCACTATTTCAAGTGAAAAGTAAAGGCAAGAAAATGAAACCGAGACAATATAGTTAAACACCATGTTCAAGACTTTCGAACCAAAATAACTAAATCTGAATCATGGCTTGACTTCTAACAAAAATGTTTTATCTTTGGCACATTACTTGATCTACAGGTGCTTCAGTTCCCTTCTCTGACCAACGTGTTTGTTTTCCCAAATGCAGGCTCCTGCAACCACTGTATGCATTAGATTTGTTTGGTAGCAATAGCCTGCCTTTCTAATCTGCCACTTTCTCGAAGCAGTTGGGGGCACTTGCAGAGGGAGTCCATTGATTAAAACTGACGTTAGCTATGCTGTCACTCCTTTGCTTGCTTGGTAAAACACATGTGAAATCCGATTTTCCTCATGTCAGTCCTCTGCTAATTGTAATCTTGTAATCTAAGGTTGAGCAGTCAGAACTATTTTCCACAATGTGTGAAACGTTCCACAAACCTAGTTCACTGTTTAAGAGATATTTTGCACACCTCGGCTTGGTGATATCTGTAACTTCCCTATGAGGGATCCGGAAATTCCAGCAGCTTGGTGAATTAGCATCCTTTCCCTGTCCTGGTTTCCAACCACATCTGTACATCTGTGGGGATTATTGTTCATCTTGACTACC
This sequence comes from Ambystoma mexicanum, assembly GCF_040938575.1. Classification (NCBI taxonomy): domain Eukaryota; kingdom Metazoa; phylum Chordata; class Amphibia; order Caudata; family Ambystomatidae; genus Ambystoma; species Ambystoma mexicanum. The sequence goes on from NC_090921.1 coordinate 642,297,370, forward strand.
GTGGCCTAGGCTGCTCTATGTTGCCTGTATCATCGGCAGTGGTTCAGTAGCGCTTTTGCCATGGACCCTTAAGCTGCCTCATTTATTGGTGGCAGCTACCTCATCTGCTGGGAAGTGCCTATTACTTCTTTGTAATGATGAGGTATATTTTAGGTGTGATGGGGCCGAGTGGGGGGATGCATCATATTAGCAGGGCATTGCTGACATATACAGAGCACAGCCAGCATGAAAAGGGGGCTATGGTATATATTGAGCACAGCAAGCTTGAGCAGCGGCGTAAGACAAGATCTGAGGGCCCCCCTATGAGCCATGCTGAGGGTCACCTCCTTCCCCCAACTCGGCAACAAGTCATGGGTCGCGCCACACACTGGGCCGGCCTAGATTACCACACTTGCGCAATACGCACGAACGTGCTGCGTATGCCGCACACTGCACTAGGAGAAAGATATACATATGTGTTTAATGCAATATACAGCACACTTTCTGAGAAAAATTGGCTAAAAAGCCACAGTGTGTGCTATTGTTTTGTAGGGTAACACCAATCCAATACTTGCAAGTCACCAACATTAATGCTTTGCTATTACAAATGCCATGCGACAATGAAAACATGTCCAACTGGCTGCACAATGTAGACCAGTGTAGACACGTAATAACATTACAGGAAAGCATGCCAGGCCACATTTAGACATACCTAGACTGGTTGCACCAAAATGCCAGTCGAAGCAATAAGACTCATCATGAAGAGAGCACACATTCAAGCCTGCATCTCTGCGGCCTCTAACAACACGGCCAAACTTTTTAAAATCTGCAAGGAACTGGCCTATCTTGTTGCGGTCTCTACCTCTCCTGTTCCCTCAAAAGGCCCTCTTTATGGCGTTGGCCTCTCGCTTCTCCGCTAAAACGCATGACATCCTGTCCTCTATCTCCTCTTCCTCTCCCTCTTCCTCTCTCGGCCACCCTTTGGCCATCTCTCCCTCTCCTCCTTTCTCCTCTTTCTCGCTAACACTCTACTAGGTTTCTAGACAAGTCCCATCTATGGAAGTGTTGTTGAAACAGGTGCTCGCCCACTCTTCCAGAACCATATTGACACCCTTGCTCCAGCCTTGGGCGATTTCTGTAATCATTCTTTTACCACTGGAACTTTTCCCTCTCCTATACTCTTGGAAAAGCTGGCCATCTCCCACCTTACTCTCCACACTGAATCTGTTGGTTGCCTCCATGACCATCAGTCTGGAGTCTGGCTTACGAGATGCCAGAGGCACAGAAACTGCTATCCTGAACACCTGTGAAGATCTGATCTTTAACCTTGATTCAAGCATTCCTTCTGTCCTCATCCTCCTTGAACTTTCCTCTGCTTTCGACACAGTCAACCATGCCATCCTGATCAATCGACTCTGTGACAACCTGCGCATCATGGATCAGGCCCTGTAGTGGCTGACCTCCTTCCTCTTGGACCGCCCCTCCCAGGTCCAAGTTGGTCCCTTTCACTCCGCCACCTCTCTCTACCCGTGGCATTCCACAGGGCTCTATTGTCTCACCCTGGTTTTTCAACCTCTACTTGGCCCCTTTGGCCCACCTGATCTCTACCTTCTGCCATAACTTTCAGAATTATGCGGATGACACTCAGCTTTCCTTCAGGCTGCCCTCAGCCTACCCTCCTCTCTCGCTCATTCCTGGTGTCATCTTCAACTCCACTCTCTCTTTCTCTCCTCACATCTCCGACGTCGCCAAGAAGTCCCACTACCAGCTGCACCTCCTAAAAGGGATTCTTCCCTTTCTCACTTTCCCCCAGAAGCTCACTGTCTCCAGAGCCCTGGTTCTCTCTAGGCTGGACTACTGCAACAGCCACTTTTTCAATTTGCCTTCCTCTACTCTCCGCCCTCTGCAACTAATCCAGATCAGGACTGCAAGATTTATCCTTGTCCTCAAGCCCTCGGAACGTATCTCTCCAGTCATGAAATCTCTCCACTGGCTCCTGTTGGCTGCAAGGATCAAGTTCAAGCCCCTTTGCAATGTGCACAGGGCTTTCTGGGGCTGGGATCTGCACTACATCCGATGTTCTCTTCCAAAGTACCTTCATTCTCAAGCCCTAAGGGTTAGATGCTTCTCCAGGCAGAGAGTGGGGGGTAGATCTCTACCCTCTGCAGGTGCCTCCCTCTGGAATGGCCTCCCTGCCCCTCCCAGACTTGAGCCAGACCACCTGAAGTTCCGGAAGCAACTCAAAATGTTCCTCTTCTCCTCTGTTTTCTCTCTCTCTCTCCCCTGCTGACCTACCTGACCTACCTGCCTGCTGTACCAACTGGTTGCTTGGCTACCCTTAGTCTCACTGAGTCCAGGCTCTTTCTTGATCAGTCGCCCTTGCACTGCCTCCAGGCCTACCAAGCAGTTAGGGGCTGTAACTGTAACCCTTCAGTCCCTTGTTCTCCTTGCACTACCCAGAGCAGTGCTGCCCTGGCTGCATTGGTTCATAGTAATAATTTCGAAAAGAAAGTTTAGCAAAACAAAAGTGTTGAAAACAAAGTTTCAAAAAACAAAGCTGTGACAGCCTATATTTAACATGCAAAGTGCATTTCTTTCAAAACCAATACGTCGACAATAGTCACAGACTGGTTTCAATTGACCTGCACTTTTACATGTTAAAAGTACCATTTCAATGGTTTCTTTTTGTTGTTGTAACTTTGCAACGTTAGATGCAGCTGTCCAGTGCTGAAATGTCAGCGCTGGACAGCTCCATTTAACGTTTCAAGGTTTTAGTGTATATTGGGGGAGGTTCCCCCCCCAACTCTCCCAACCCCCACGCCATCCTCCCACCCACCAACCCTAACCCAAGCCCCAACCATAACCCTAACACATGTCGACGGCACTTTTGAATTTTTTTCCAAAGAAATAGTCATTCGAAAGAATGGCATTTCGGCAAAAAAAATTCAAGAGTTTGCAATTCGAAACTTTTATGTTAAAAAAAATGACAGGACACCAGCTGCACTTACTCAGAGCATTGCTGCCCTGTTTTCCCCTCCCCTCTCCCTTGCACTCCCCCCCCCATCCCTTTCCCTTTGCACTTCTTGTTCTCGCACTTGCACAATCTGAATGACACAAGGCTTAGTAAGATAATTTGTCTTGTCCTCCCTGGTTTTCTTCCCTTGTCTTGTTGCTCCTAAAAACACTTGCGTACAGGCGCGTTATATATGACTTATCATATCATATAAGTTTATCACAGATGCCCAGAAAAATATACAGTGCTGCAGTAAGAAAACGGCTAGACTGGCAGAACCCAAATGCCAGTCTAGCCAGGTAGTTACACTTAGCAGGACTGCTTTATCAGAAATGCCTAGTTTAAAAAAGTCATACCAAACTGAGGAATGACTAGACTGGCTGCACCAAAATGCCTCTCTAGCCACTATAACCACATATCATGCCTGCTTAGAACGGACGTGGACGACCATTATGATATATTGCACAATCCCACCCTTCCACCCCTACACATCCCCTCTCCCTCCCATGCCCTAACCTCCAAAGTCAGTTAATTGGCCCAGAATTACCTCCATGTCCCTCTTCCTTGTCCCAGTGCATACGTATGAGGCTCCTTGCCTCATGGGTAAGTACTGGTATGAGGAAGAGTGAGACTATGAGTAATGAAGATTACAGGTAGCTATGCCAGGCATTACCTTCATGTACCTCTACCTCATCCCAGTACTTGTGTATGAGTCATAGTGCCTCATACACAAGTACTGGGATGAGGAAGAAAAGGGCTAGGAGTAATGAAGATTACCAATAAGTAATCAAGGCATTAAGCACAAGTAGTGGTGCAACACCATTGAGCTGACTGGGCTTCAGCACTCCAGCCCCCTCCACCCCCCATGAAATTTTGATCTATACTGCCCCTACAGAGCAGTTGCCAGACAGAAAAGGACACAGACGTTAAACAGCACCTGGGTTTGCTCTTAACAAGGGCCCGGCCCAGCAATTACTAATGTACAGCATTTCACTGTTAGTACCTGCATTTAGACGTCAAATTTTTTAGGCAATTGTGATGTGGGTTTAGTACTTGCATACCAGGGGAGTGATTGGAAGGGTAGAGAGGGAACAGGAGACCCGTCATTCTCAAAGCAGTCCATAAGTGGGTGCTTTCAGACTTAAAGGAGAGAGTTAACTGCTTGTAACATTGACGCTGCACTAGAATAGTCTCATTAAAATGCGTAAAGAAGTTAGATGCCCCATACAAATAAGTTTGCTCCTCCCCACCACATGTGAAGTTAGCGCCTCTCCCAACATTTGAAGGGTTAGCCCCCTGAAATTTAGGTTTTGTTGCGCCCCTGAACACAAGCACACACACCATATATACACACACACCCGGTCATCCATATATTTGAGTGTGCACTCTTTCACCATACAGGCACACCCAGGAAGCCACCTGTACATTTAAGTGTGCAACCTTTCACCATACAGGCACACACACCCAGGCAGCCACCCATACATTTCAGTGTGCACCCTTTTACCATACAGGCACACCCAGGAAGCCACCTGTACATTTAAGTGTGCAACCTTTCACCATACAGGCACACACACCCAGGCAGCCACCCATACATTTCAGTGTGCACCCTTTCACCATACAGGCACACCCAGGAAGCCACCTGTACATTTAAGTGTGCAACCTTTCACCATACAGGCACACACACCCAGGCACCCACCCATACATTTAAGTGTGCACCCTTTCACCATACACTCACACAATCGCCTATACATTTAAGTGTGCACCCTTTCACCATACACGCATACCCAGCCACCCATACATTTGTGTGCGCTCTTTCGCCATACACTCATACTCGCACACGTCATGGGGTTGAAGGGAGCCATAATACTTCAAAAATAAATTGTTTCTTTTTGAAGTCACTCTGACTTCATAAAGAAATTATTTCCGTTAAGCACTGACCCATAACGGAAATAATTTCTTTGTAAAGGAAGAGTGATTTCAAAAATAAAGTATTTATTTTTGAAGTCATAGGGCTTCCCCCACCCCATCGCATGGAGGCCTCCAGCCTAGGGCCTTCATGTCAATGGGTGGGGGTAGTGCCTGTACTTCAAAAAGAAAGTTTCTTTTTGTATTCACTCTGCCTTCCTAAAGAAATTATTTCTGTTACAGAAATAATTTCTTTATAAATACAGAGTGAATTAAAAAAGAAAAAAAAAATGGAAAAAAAGTTTCTTTTTCTTTTAACTGCAAATGGTCCCAAGTTTCGACCCCCCCCCGCCCCCTGCACCGTGGGACCTGCGAGGGCACCGTGGGACCTGCGAGGGCTCCTGTTACGCCAGTGAGCTTGAGTAGGTTTTCTTACAGTGGCTTGTTGGGTTGTACTTAGCACATCCAGCATGACGATGTTAAAGGTATTTGTACCGCGCACCGTCACTACCAGAGTGGTCCCCAGGCGCTCATATACAGAAGGCTTGTAAAAAAAAAAAGTAAAATAATCAACAAGGGCGGGGGTGGTTATAGAGACCTCACTTGCGTTAATATGCACTCTAATCTTTCTAGAGTGCATTCTGATCTGAAGCTGTTTAAATAAATACGTTTTAAGAGCCTTTCTAAAATTTCAGAGATTCATATAGATGCAGTTCAACTGGTAGTGCGTTCCACCCTTGAGGAACCATAAACGAGAAGCCTAAAAATTAGATACATTGTACAATGGTATAATACTTCTCAATAGTGATAAAGAGTATAAAAAAACTGTTTTGAATAAATTAACTTTGGGTTTCACCCTAAGTTAACAGGGCGATCCAGATGTGGACCCCTTGCTCACTGTTCTTAGAGAGGCAACAGTTTCACCTCACTGATGATGCCCAACAAGGCTGAAACACGTGTATGGGCTTACTGATGGTACTCTTGTTCAGAGGAGAATTGCCTAGCATTTTGGCGCTGGACTGCCCCTGGGCAGGACAAAGGCTGATATGCAGGGACATTTCTTCTCTGTGAAAGGGACAGTGAGCTAAAGACTTGGTAGAGTCTCTCCCAGGGGTTATTCACCCAAGAACAAGTCATTGGGCTGTGTTCGTGCTGGTAGAGAGATTCCCAGACCCCCCTTTGTTTTGTATAAAAAAAAAAAGATTCTCCTGTTTTATTTAAAGAGGAGTCCAGACGATAAATCGAGGAACACACAGAAGCATCCAAAGTGGATTACATTCCCAATGGGGACAGAAGCCGAAGCCAATTTGAAGCCACAGGCAGAGAAGGAGAGCAAGATAAAGACATCCGGCCGACAGAGGATATCAGCTTGAAATGGTACTTTAGCTTAAAGCTCTGTGTTGCCAGCATACTTTATCATTATAATTTATACTTTATAATACACGTGGAAAGAGATTCCCCAACACTCTTTTATATTCCCCAGCAGCTCCATGTAGATATTAAATTATATAGGGGAAATGGTGCGACCTCTGAGGCACACAGCTCACAACCAGAATAGGGAGGGAGTTTGAATCACCTACCTGGATGAATTGGAAGTGTTCCGCCAGGAAAGAAGCTAACCAGTACAGGACACGGCACCTCATTTCCATTCGAGGTGCCAGGTTCTTTAAAAGTGCCTCTTGGCAGGCTGCGTAAAAGGCCACAGAAAGATCCAAGAGCACAAGGGAGCAGGCATCTTCATGGTCCAGCACGTGTATAGCATCATCCACAATCCCTGCACCTGCCATCTCCGTGCCATCGCCCAGACGAAGCCTGGTTTGCTAATGGAAAGCATGCAATAAACAAGTTGCAACATAATGCTCTAGGCACTTCCCACGAATGTTAGAGGTGTAATAGACCTAAAATTGTCCAAACCTAAAGAATCTAAACCAGTATTCTTTGGAAGCGGCTGGACCTGGACGCTATTGGTAATTGACAGAAAGACTCATTGTTCTATAGAGGAATTGCTGGGGGCAAAGATAGGAGACCCATGAAACTGTTTATGAAATAGGAGGGGAACTGATCGTCTGCACATGATGCCACTTTCAGGGTTTTTAATAATGAACCGTTTTGCTGAGATAAAGGAGGAAAGTGATGAAAATTGGGGATAATTCAAAGAACTTAGTGTTTTTATTTTGTATTTTGCGTGAGCTTTTATGAAAGAATGAATGAATGAAAGAAAATGTATAAAGCGAAAACTATGCCCAAAGGCATCTATGCACAAGCAACGATATGAAACCAGAAAAGATAGCTCGCCAGAGTCACCAAAAGACAAGCAAACTCAAAACAAACACGTTTTGAGTGCTTTGCGGAATTTAAGAAGATCCGTAATCTCACACAGTTGAGGAGGAAGATCATTCCACAGAGTGGGGACCAGCACAGAAAAAGAACACCCTCACGCCCTGGTCCTACAATATCTTGGAACCATCAAAAGATTGAAAGAGGCAGAGCACAATTGTCTGGAAGGAATATATCTGTTCAGCTTTGCTTGTAGATATTCATCTCCTGTTTGATGGATTACTTGGTGCACAACACAAAGTGTCTTAAATTCGAAACGCTTCTTTATGGGGAGCCAGTGGAGCAGACCAGAGGAATGAGACAGTCTTGTAGCTCCCAATGCAAGACGTGGTGCAAAAGCTTCAAATGGTGGATCAACAGCTCAGGTTGCCCCAGATATATACCGTTTCAGTAGTCTAAATAACTCATTATCGATGCAGTCACCACCCTAGGCCGGAAATCTAAGGGGAGAAAAGGCAGAGTCTTCCTCAAAAATTTCTTTAGGAAACCAGAGGCACATACTGCAGCAACCTGCGCCTTTCTGGAACTGGATGGCAACAGTTTAATACCCAGGCTCGTAACTGAGGTACTGGGTATAGGACATGGCCCCCGCGAGTCAGGAGCGTATTGATGGAATCAGAGCCAATCATCAAAATCTCTGTTTTGTCTGCATTTAACCTCAGGCAATTATTGGACATCCAGTTGTCAATTGCAGATAAACAATATCGCAACTTTGCAGGAGGATCTGACCCAGGCAAGTTCAGATGAAAAAGCAACTGGATGTCATCGGCGTATGTGTAAAAACAGATCCCATGTTTGATAATAATGTCTGCCAGTGGCTCCAGATAGAGATTAAACAAGAGCAGGGACTGAGAGGAGCCCAGAGGGACCCCACACAAAAGAGCTACCAGGGGCGACTGAAAAGGGGGGAGGAACACTGATTGAGTATGCCCAGTCAGAAAATAAGAGAACCATTTATGTGGGATACCTGAAAAACCTACGTTTTCCGCTTGCTGGAGAAGAACATCATGATCGATCGTATCAAATGCCGCAGAGAGGTTGAGAAGAATCAACACACCGCCCTCCCTGTGGTCCTGCAATGAAGTACAATCATCAAGGATCGAAATCATAACTGACGTGTTACACATAAGGGGTCTAAACCCAGATTGAAAAGGGTGCAGGAGATGATGGAACTCTAAGAATCTAACCATTTAGGATGCAACTACTGCTTTCATGAATTTCATAAGAAACGGAAGGAGTGAAATTGGGTGATAGTAAAATGCCAAGGAGACATCCAGATGTGGTTTCTTAAGTAGAGGGGTAATCAGTGCATGCTTCAGATCTGATGAGATGATACCAGTAGAAAAAGAATGCTGGAGCGGAGTGTCTTGATAACCCGAAGAGGAATAGAGTGCCAGGGGAAGGCAGATTGATATTTTCACAGGCCGCTCAGAATACCTCATTGGTGATCTGCTTGAAATGAAATGCCTCAGAACAGTTCCCCACTGGGATGGAGAGGAGGCTGGGAGTTCACAGTAAGGCTAGGATCAGTACTAGCAATAGATTGACGTATTTTAAGAAATTTCTCGTAAAAGAATAAACTAATAGAGTGACAGTCGGCTTCAGTGCAGCGAGGATTCATACTTAGAGGGGGGGACAGTTGTTAGTTTCTTTGCCACTTTAAGTAGCTCACACGAGGAATACCTTGTGGATAAAATATGGTTAGCATAGAGATTTCGGAAGCTTTATAGCTTTATGTTAGTATGATAAAATTCCATTGTCCCTGCGTCTCTCTCCACCCCCTCTTTCTCCTTCTCTCATGTCTCACGACCATTGGGTCGCAGAGGCGGCATCGGCCTCATTTTTCACGCTAAATGTCTTTCCTCATCCCCTTCCCTCACCCTCCCCACCTTCGCTTCCTTTGAATTTCTCTTCAAATCCTTCACCTATCCCCACGCGATCTCCTTCTTGATTATTTACAGACCTCCTGGTCCCCTCTCTTCCTTCTATGAAGACCTGGACCATCTTTTCTCTCTCATCTCTCCCTCCCCTACTCCTCTCTCTGTCCTCTGCGACTTCAACCTCCCTCTCTCATCTACATCTCATTCTTCTCCTCTTCAATCATTACTTGACTCTTACCTCCTCTCTCCCCTTCTTTCCCCCCTACTCACTCCTCTGGCTCCACGCTGGATCTCATCTTTCTCTCTTCCTACTCTTCCTCCCCCGTATCGTCTATCCCCAACTATCTCTCTGACCATGCCTTCCTCTCCTTCTCCCTCCCCCTCCTCATCTTCCTCCCCCTCTCCAATCTCTCCCCCTTCTCTCGTCGCGACCTCTGCAACTTCAACCCTTCTCTCTTCCTCGAATCCTGTTCTTCTCCCCTTCCCCCCCTCCCTGACTTCGCTTCCCTCTCAGCTGATGACGCCCTCTACTCACTGTCCTCCTCTATAACCTCCAGTCTCGACCAACTCTATCCTCTTACTTACTTCTCCCCCTCTCACAAACCTTCCCAACCCTAGCTCTCTTCTCACCTTCTGTCCATGCGCCGCCTCCTCCGTCGCCTCGAACGACACTGGCTCAAATCCCCTTCTCTAACTAATCAATCCTCTTACTTATCATATCACTCTGTCTATGACTCTTGCCTCTCATCTGCCAAGTGCTCCTACTATCCTACCCTCTTCCACTCACAAGCCTCCAATCCCTGCCGTATCTTCCAGACCCTTTCTCTCCTTCTTTCCCCTCCTACTTCTGACCCTTCCACGAACTCTCCCCTCTCTCCCTCTGACTTCACTAACTTCTTCTCTTCCAAAATCCTCTCGCTGCATCAGAACATCCTCTCCTCTCCTTCCTTCTACCCTCCTTCTCCCTCCCCCTCTTCCAGCTCTGTCAACTTGTCCACCTTCTCTCCTATCACCCCAGCCTGTGTCACCCTTCTCCTGTCCAAAACTCACCCTACTGCTGCCCCCTCCGAGCCCATCCCCACTTCCCTCATCCCCAAAATCTACCCTCTCCTGATTCCCTACCTAACCACCTTCTTCAACATCTGTTTCTCCTCCGCCACCTTTCCTTCAGCTGTCAAACATGCCACCATAATCCCTATCCTTAAGAAACCTTCTGCTTACCCTCTTCTTGCCTCCAACTTCAGACCAATCTCTCTTCTCCCCTTCGTCTCCAAACTCCTCGAGCGCCTAGCCTACTTCATCTCATCCCATTCCCTCCTCACCACCTCTCAATCTGGCTTCCACCCTAAACACTCCACCAAGACTGCCCTCACCTATGTTCTCAACTCTCTCCTCACTGCTCGCTACGCTAAGCAATCTTCAATTCTCATCCTTCTTGACTTGTCTGCTGCTTTTGGCACCGTAGATCACCCCTTACTTCTTAGCACTATGTCCTCCTTCAGCTTCAAAGGCTCTGTCCTCCACTGGCTCTCCTTTTACCTCTCCAATCGATCCTTCACTGTCTCCAGCCTCCGCCTGAACTATGGAGTCCCTCAGGGATCAGTACTTGGACCCTTTCTTTTCTCTCTCTATACTTCCCTTCTTGCCCCAGTCATCTCTTCTTTCGGTATCTCCCATCACTTCTACGCCGATAACACCCAACTCTTTCTTTCCTTCTCTTCCTTCACATCTGACCTCCACCATACTCTTTCTTCCTGCCTCACGGCCATAAAAAACTAAATGTCATCCCACTTTCTTTCCCTTAATGCTAAAACAACTGAGGTGCTTTTCTTCCCTCCTAACACCCTCTCCCACTCCTCCCCTCCTTTCATCCACTTTCCACCTTCCAACCTCCCCATATCTACCCATGCCCGCAATCTCGGCCTTCATCTCGACTCCTCTCTCTCCTTCTCCAACCACATCTCTCTAACCTCTCGAGCCTGTCGTCACCACCTCTTCAACATCTGCAAGATCCGCTCCTCTCTCACATTCCATTCTTCCAAACTCCTAATCTCCTCCCTTATTTTCTCCCGCCTCTTCTACTGCTCCTCTCTCCTCTTCAGACTCCCTGTCTCTGACCTAACTCCCCTAAAATCCATCTACCAATCCTCTATTCGTACTCTATGTCTTCTCGGCCCTCGTGACTCTATTTCTTCCTCTCTCTCCCAACTTGGCTGGCTTCCCTTCCTCTCACAACTGAAATTTCAATTCCTCTGTCTTGTATATAAATCTCTCCATGACCTGCCCCCACCTTTCTTCCCTCCTCTCATTCTACTCCCCCTCCCGCTCTCTCCGCTCAGCAGACCTCTACTTTGTCACTGTTCCCCCTGCCCCTTGTGCCTCCTCACGCTTTCACTCCTTCCAACTCTTGGCCCCCATAGACTGGAACTCCCTACCACTCTCCATCCACTCCACCCCTACATACCCATCCTTCCGCTCCTCCCTGAAATCCCTTCTTCTTCACTCCCCCCCTAACTCCCCTTCCCTACCTCTCTCCCCTCCTTGCCCCCTTCCCATCCCTCCTTCCCCCTTCCCCTACAACCTCAAACCGGTCCACCTTCCCTCCACCCCCCTACCTCAAAACAGACATGTAACCCCCTTCACCTAACCCCTCTCCCCTCCCATTCCCCCACTCTCACCCTCCTTTAGTAAATTGTTCTACATGTTGTTCTAATGACTTGTTTCATGTTTGTAATTATGCTTCTCTCACTTTTGTACCTGTTGTTAAATTGTACAGCGCTTTGGCTTAAAGTGCTATATAAATTGAATAAACATAAACTTTCTGTTCCAAACGATAGCATTCTTGTTTGAGAACTCTCAGTTCTTGAGAGAACCAAGGGGCTGATGGTTTGGTATGAATGTGGCGAGTCAGCACAGGAGCAAAAGAGTCTGCTACCTCTGCCGTAGCCTTAAGGAGAGCATTGGCTGGGTCACAGTTGTCCATTGTTATAAAATTGTCAGTGCTCCTCAAGAGATAGCTTGCCAAGGCATTAGGACAGACCCTGTTCCATCGGCCCTGGGGGGCAAGTACCCTAGAGAGGGCAGAGACAGCTAACAGTGAAGAAATAATGAAAGGAAGAACATAGTGATCAGACCATATAACTGGCAGGGGCTTAAATGCTGCAGTCAGGGAGTTATCTGAAAAAATCAGGTCAGATCCTGGTTTATAGAACACAATATGGGATAGGAGGTCTTAATTAAAAAGCAAGTTTCCACCAACGCACAAGACAATGACATTTTTCAATAGTTTCCTGGAATATGATAGGGTCCTGTGTCTTCTGAGATTTAAAGGTAAATTATTCCAGAGTTTGGAGACCTTTGCTATACATTAGTGCCAACTTTCCCCCACCCCCAGGATGTTTAAAATGTGGAATCAGCAAGGACAAAGGACTGCTGCATCAGCAAAGATCTGCGGGACAGAGTGCACTCTAGAAATTGTAATAAAATAAAGAGATCAGGACATAAACAGAGGCATGTGGGTCATTTAATTTGCCCATTGGAGTATGGAGCATGTTTAAAAAATAATTTGGACAAACCTTTCATTTACAAAAATGGCAATCAGAACCTATGCTATTATGGACAGTTGGACATTCATGTCACTTATTTGCACATCATGTACTTGCCAAGTTTCTGCTAGTAGCCACATTACAGTCTACAGGAGTGCAGGCAGAGAAATCCCAGTTTGTTGCAGTGGTTGCTGAACAGATTAAGTACCTTCTGCAGCCAGTGCTACCCCTTGAAGTGGTGCAGAGATTGTGGTGTATTGCCAAGGTGGGCTGGCCCAGCAAATATGGGCTCAGCAATGGCAGGTTTGCTGCTGATAATAGCAGCAGTAGAATTGTTCTTCTGTGGACTTGCCAGGGTACCCTAGTTTTAGGCCCCCAGGCCTCTCATCAATTGCCACCTCATTAGGTTGGTATGCATTGCGCACCCACACACCTAGGCACTATGGGTGAGCAGGAAATGGCTATTGTCTCTGATTTTAACATTCATGTCTTCATAAGGCCAGCCTAATCTGTATCCCTAGGTTTCATTTAAGTAACCTCCTACCATGCATCCTCTACAGTGCAGACCCATGTGACCACCCGTTGGTATAGTGCAATAACATGTTTTTTGCGCTTTAGTCCATCGATGCCGTCCGACACCTACCCTTCAGCCACTGTAACTAAGCCTCCACGACAAGTAGTATATGTTATTTATATTTGCCAGGGTACGAAACTGGCTAGCTTTCCAAAGCCTTTTTGGATCAGCCTACTCTTCCATTGTTGTCACATCACTGCATCACCTCCTCGTTCTTGGCCTCCACAAAGTGGCTAAGAGCAACTGGTGAACAACATTTTAGGGTGCTGCGAACAACATGTTGCTCTCTAGCTACACATTGTGGATCACTTAGGTATGGTTCTTCATCACGCTTCTCAAAAAGGTCAAAGTAGAATGCGCAGTCCATGCGCAATTAGTTCATGTCCTCTCTGCTGAGGCTTCGAAAAAAGTGATAGAACTGGACTACTGTAAAACTGTAAAACACCCCTGAAGAGAAAGCTGGGTGGTATTTCATTGCAAATACAACTATTCTCAGAAGTGTTGTGTGATCCAAATAGGTGTATTTTATTATTATGATTATTATGATTATTATAAGGGCACCATTTTAATTATCCTTTCACATTAGTATAACAGTCAGCACTGCTGAGAAATGCTGGTAATGTTTCACACTTCTCACTTTATCATTAGTGTGCATTACAATTTCTCATAAAGCTACGGAGAGAGATGAGGATCTATGGGCATACCCTGCCTGATGACAATGTGCTGGAATACTGTTCTCACAGCATGCAGCCGACCAGTACACAAGGGGTCCTGCCCAGAGACAGGAAAACAAAAATCTTTGAGTATTCTGGGTAAGGGGCGGCTTTGGCCATGGTGAAGGAAGGGGAGCATAGGGAGGGGAGGTTGATGCAGTCCTGTTGGGAGACACAGGAAGCCTCATAGAGTAAGTACTGGACGAGGAAGACCGACATTGGAGGTAATGTCCGGTTTTCATACCTAAAGCAAAACACAAGAGGTGATGGCTGGAAGGTTTAGAATGAATCTTAACATCTGGTATTGCTCTGGGCAACCATCGACCATCGTTCTTCGCCTGCCAAGCCATTACAAAACAGGGTCCTAAAAGAGGCAGTCCAGCCATAACTTCTTGGTCACATCCCTTCTGCATGACACCACAAGCAACTCCAGACTTGTTTGCTGAAGTCCCCCGAATTGGACGGGTATGCCCAGATGTGGGTTATAGAAAATCAAGCTGCACCTCACTGAGGAGGCCCAACAAGGCCTAAACATGTCTGGGGTGCTTGTGTTTCCGTGAAGAGGGGGCCTGGCCTAGCAGTTCAGGCTTGGCTGCTTCCATTGGTGGCAGTACCTGGCTGATTTGCATATGGCTGGACCACTTTTGCAATGGCGCAGACGGGATAAAAAAACGGTGGTGTGGAAGGTTGCCCAGAGCTGTGCCAGTGTTTCAGATTTATTCAAAACCTTCCACCCATCACTTTTTGTGGTTGTCGGTTTTTTCATACCTTGCAGGAAAGGGAGACAATATATTAGAAAGTTGTTTTAAATATAATTGACAAAAAAAACTAAATAAAAACATTCAAATAAACATTTCAAACTAGGTGAATGCAGGTTCCAGTCCCTGTAATATAATATGTTAAAATGCCTGCTGTAGAGATATCCATGTACCTCGAAGGTCACAACTACCTCTATGTTAATTATGACTCACTATCATGTCCCACTATATTAGTCAGAGTGGCTGCTGCCCACCAGACGCTCTAATATGCTAAAATATTTCCTTGAATTCATTATCCCTCGCTTTTTTATCTGGAGGATATAAACTCTCTCACCTTATAATGGATCCTCTTGTTTTTCCAGTTTTTTTACCTGCCCTTTGGATACAAGCAAGTGAACCTGCCGGCTACTCCTCCAGGAATATCCACCCAAACAAACAGCAGAAGAGTTGAAGAAAATCCCTCATCATGACTTACCAACTGTAGCTAAAAACTATACCTGTGACTGCAGGACAGTTAGGGCAGGTTTGTTTGGATGGCAGATACATCCATATCATCTACACCATATCCTCCAGATCCCTCTGGGCCAATGTGAGAAGGCTAGTGTCCCACAGGCTAGGGATTTTCCACTTTATGACCCTGAAATTCCTCTTGTTATAGCTCTGCCATGACTTTGAAATAATTTGGGCTTCTTCACCCAGGATATTGGTCAACTTTAGACCTCAATCATTTGCCTTGGGCTGCTCTCAATTTATTGTGAACTTATATAAACTCCCTCGGAACAAGCATGAGGAACTATCGTAGGCTCACTTTGTTCCCGTAACCATGGAAATCAGCACAACTCACAACCATAATCTTTTAGCACCTCTGCACTACCGGCAAGTACACCCTTTGCGGGCCCATTGACTCAACTGATCTGTATTTCAACTCCTACCTCCTGTGCAAACACTCGCAAACAAACCTCACATATATGGCAGGCAAGTTCTTCCAAATTCAAGGTTATGATCTGCCCCTATTTTATCAGAGAACAAATCTAGGTTATCGTCATTGAATAAGTGACCCCTCTCCTGGGATTACTCTCCTACATAGGCGATCACATAATTCAGCATGATGTAATAGGCTAGCATTTACTTGGATCACCCCTTTCATCTCTCTCCGGGATTCAGATGTCTACATGAAGATTACATTAAGGTTCCCTGGCCCTCTTCTACAGCGTCATGCTTCCTCTTCTCCTCCTTCATCTCAAGGGCCCAGCTGGCTCAGCTCATGTTTGCTTCAAGTGGAACAATCCAGATGCACACATGCACAAGGCAATGCTATTTCAATGTATTTTCCCAAAAAGGTCTCAATATTATATATTGGCTCTTTGCTCCTCCACAGTCAATGGACTCCTCCCACCCTGCTCCCAGCACAGTCCTAGGGACAGCAGCGGCTGATGAATTCTTTAAGTGTAGGGGCATAAATATTTCCCCCAGATAATCCATAGCATCCGAGCATAGTGAGGGAGCTTGAACCAATCAATCAAGGTGGGTTATGCAAGTTCCGGGGGTTCTCCCCCTGGCTATTTCTTTAAAAATAATGGGTTAAAATGCTGCATTTTAAAGCTTTGAGGAAATGTCAGCCAGAGAATTTAAAAAAGAACACAGAAAACAGGAATCCCTAAATATGTTTATATGAAGGTGGGTATCCTGTAGAAAGACCTATCATGGACGCAAATCCCTTAGGTTGCTCAGCAATCACCCACTTTTTATGATGCTCCTCAAATTGTCTGCATATTAAATGGTTTAACAGAACTTGCAAGATCCGATGCCCAATAGTGTAGAGAGCTACAATACTGTATGATGTGGCCATTATACTATATGCTAAATCTGGTCTTCAGAATGCAATGAATATCATGTGTAATGGTACAATTTGCCTGCATACGGCGATCATTACACTACATTTCTTTCTGTCTAGAAATGTAGTGTAATGATAGCCGTATGCAAGTAAATGGTACCATTACACAGAATATTCACATGCATGCTGAAGACCAAATTTTTTTGTCTATGATCTAGACTTCAGTCTAGATTCTAGACTCCCAAAATAAAATTGCACTTACAAAAAATAGATACATATATTTTATTTAATTCAGACTGTGGGTGTGCGACCCACTGGACATGAGGCTGCGTCCCCCCAGGGGGTCGCGCCCCACAGTTTGAATACCGCTGCCCTAGGGGTTTATACGCTTTTTTTATTCCCACTACCCTTCTTCCTAAAATTCGGCCCAACTGTCAAATAGTCACTACCATTTCAATACACCCGGTGCCTCCTCTCTATCCACCCTTCAGCTTCCAATGTATCTACACTAGACACATATGCGTTTTTTTTCTGAACAGTTCTAAACAGTGTCTTAACTGTGATGGTGCATGCACTGTTATGCCCCATTCTCTCAGCTCTGCAGACTATGGTCTACTGAAGGGCCTTCCTACTGACAGCCAGTGGCGTATTTAAGCTTGCTGCTGCCCTAGGCCCAAATAAGTGTGGGCACCCACTGCCCCCAACTTTAATCCACCTCTGCCAGTCCCTGTGACGTCACCTGATGACGCCCCTTCAACAAACTCGGTCTGCGTTTTCCAAACTATGCCCCTTCACTCCCTTTCTGTCCCCCATTTTGGCTCCATAACATTAGAAGGACGTTTTTAAGGTTGCAGGGATTAGAAAGTTATTGCTTCCGCTTTATTCATTCAAGCCTGTCATCCTCTATGTTATGTTAGTTGAAAGAGTGTTTTCAGATCGCTGCTGGCCAAGGTTTGAAGAAGGAAGTGTGTTCTACAGTTGAGTGTACTAGAGGTACTTGTTACGGCCAATTGTCTACTTTCAGTTAGGTCAGGAAACAATCTTTTAGAGGAAGCGATCAGAACATAAGCTCTCTGCCAACTGGACACAAGTGAGAGAAGGTTGGAATGAGGAATTTTGGTTTGAATGCTTATATCTGGTTTATCTCACAAATTGCTTGCTGTCACTCTGAGAAGCACCTAGACTAGACTGTAATAGTAATGCAACATAACTAAATTTCTACATCCGGTCTTGTCAAACGGTAAAGTTTACATAAGAAATATATGCAAGTTATACATGCACATCTTATACAAATGTTGAATAAAAGGCACTCAACCCCTGTCTCATGGTTACAGCTCTGGTGCTAGCTAGGGGCAAAATGGAAATATGGCAAGTTACCTGATGCAGCCAATATACCTCCAGTCCCTTGGACTGGAACGCCATTAAAATATGACAAAATCGCAAATGACATTTGTAAACTCTGCCTCAGCATAAAAACCTCAGTACAGTAAAGACAGTTGAAGAATGTTATTGGAATCTTTGGCTGTGCAGTCTCGCAGTGGAGTAGTGGATAAGGGCAACTCTGAACATTCATGTGTGCGAAGCAACAGCATTTCTCATTCCTGCACAATGCAGGCAACTTTATTAACAAATTAAGTAGTACCTACTGTTTACATCATTGCTGTTTGTGCCATTGCCCAAAATATCCAACACTCCAAGAGTAAATTTGAGCAATGTATGGCGCGTTTCTGCCCAAAATTACCTCTGTGGGTGTGTTTTAGGTTATTGGTCCTGCCAGCGTGCATTTAAGGTAATTTAAAATGGGCCACATTACAAGTTAGCCGGCACCGTTTTCTGGACCGGCTAACTTGAAGTTCTGTGGCCGTGTGGTGTTACACCCGCCAGGTCTGACCTGGTGGGCGTAACACCACAGGCTGCAGACGGATGCGGAAACAGTGGCACCATTTACCACATGGTACCAGTGTTTCCACTTCCCCAATCCCATGGAGTCCTATGGGACTCCACGGGAATGGGGATTTACAGAATGCCGGATCCGGAATGTAATGACCCGGTAATTCCAGCAAATCCGGAGCCGGTAAATCCCCACAAGTCTGTCGGCAGCCGGCCGGTTTTACCGGCACGGCTACCGCCAGACTCGTAATGAGGCCCAGTGTTTGTTACCTGCGTAGAGTAGGTTGGACTGTATGATGCATAGGAACATTTTGAGATTTGTGGATATAGATATGGATGTCCTGCTTTTGTTTGAAGTACTATTTTACAGTAAAAGTCCTACCTCGTATTTAAAATATAATTCATGTAAATATTACTTAGAAACATCACAGTTATGCATTGTGTGACATACTTTGCAGTTGGTTCTCCTGGTAGTACTGAGCGTGCAGCAGAATGTCATCAAATACACATGATAAACTCAGCATGGGTCGCCGCAAAAGTCCTGCGGCAAAAAGGCAGATTTATTTAACAAAATGTATTGCACTTTATGTGCCCCCTGCAGCCCATACATACTCCCCATAAATAATAATTACCCTAACCCACCACGGACATATATATGCATGAAAAGTGCAATATAAAATTAACACTCTACCTTTTTTGCCATTGGAATTTTCGCGGCAAACATATCACTGGATGCGCATTTGCCTGCTTGGCGCTGAGCAGCTTCTTCATGGATGGCTGAAAGTATATCTTTACCGGAAACTTTTACAACTGTGAAACACTTTGGCACACAGTTTTTGTTCTCACCCTTTTATGGCTTTGGGTATCCTTTCACACGTTTCTTGATGCACTTGCGCATTTAGATTTACTCTTCTCCATTTAAACTTCTCTATGATCTATTTCATGCTTGCACCTTTTCGGTGGCCAAACACCTCTGAAATGTGGGGCCAGGGAGGGAAATCAGTGCTTGCTTCTGAACATCATTTTAGTGCCAACTGTGGGAACTCTGTGCTCGACTTAAGCATAGACATGTGTTTAATATTGTAAAATGATGCATCGTTTTTAACATTTACTTTATGAAACAAAACACATAATTTTTGCAACAGTTTAAAAAATGCATGTTGTGTATATGGATATAAAAGTTATTGCTTAACACAGTGTATGTGTGTATTGATTTGAAAGAACTCCAAAGATAATGAATTGGCTCCAATAAAATCGATGAGGTTTTGCATATTAAAAAGCGTTGTGGGAAGATGAGAATTACCTAAGAGCTTAATATCTGTAGTATGTCTGTCAGAGTTGTATGACTGAATCACTAAATAACTAAAGCATGCATTTCCTTTTTAAAATGTCTTTTTAATACAAGGGTCACCCAGACAATAAAGCTTTTCAGGCCGATTCATGGAATTAATGTGCGCTGAAAATTTCTGCGCAAGCATGCAAAAGTGTGCGAATCGCAGCGCAAGTGCGAAAATTGCAGCGAAACCCGCGCACAACGATTCATGGAAGTCCGTGCGCATGTCAATCCATGGATGTGCGCTAAAATCGTGCGTAGCACATTCTGGCGCACACATCTTCAAACAGCATGCGCTACGTGCACAGCGAAAGCGCACATAGCGCAGCACACACAACAAAAGTAGGCGTAACAGGGGGCGTAACACGTGGAATGGGGAACAACGTGTGAAAAGGTGGGCGTCACGGGGGATGTACAGGAGGCAAATGCGCGGAACGCCAACACGCGCACCTACAACACGTATTCATGGAATCGAATGGAGCTAATGTGTGCGCCAAAAAAGACACGCTAATCCGGAAACACATACGCCAGCAAGAAGCAGGCATACGTGGACCTGCGCAGCATAAAAGTGCGTGCAAACAACAAACAAGCTCAGACACCAAGATGAACATCCCGTTCCTAGCAGCAGTGGTCGTGGGAACCAGCCTTTTTGGGATGCCTGATGACCAGGTGTATGGGAGGTACAGGTTTCCACCTCACATAATACTCGACCTGGTGAGTGAGTGGGAGGATGACCTCACATCACCCACCCTGTGCCCCCAAGCACTGAGCCCCTTGGAAAAGGTGCTCAATGTACTGAACTTCTTGGCCACTGGTTCATTTCAGCGGACAAGTGCCATAGTGGGGGCGGGGTTTCACAGGCCACGCAGTCACGCTGCCTGCACCAGGTGTTGGCCATCATGACTGCACGCCCATCAGTCGGCAGGCACATATACCTGCCCAGAACACCTGAAGAAAGGTAGGCTGTCGTCCAGGATTTTTACAGGGTGGCACATTTCACCAAAGTGCTAGGTGCCATTGACTGCACCCATGTGGCTCTACGTCATCCCATACCTTAAATTTCGGGAAGCCTCAAGTTCAAGCAAACTCTGGCTGAGGTTATGGAGTTCTACCCTGTGGCCCTGTAACTCTATTGATATGGATTCGCGCATAGTCTCCAGTACTGCCCGTCGGTCCCTGTTGGACGCCAACATGTCTTCCCTGTGTGATTGGCAAATTGAGTCTGTTGCCTGCTGTTGTTGCTCCATCTGCCTCTCAGGGGGGATAATGGAAGTGGCCACCCTCTCCATTGCCTGAGCCATCATTTCTACTGATGCTGCCTGTTGGGTTGCCATACCGTGCATGGAGTTTTCCCATACAGTATTGCCTGGTGGCGCACAGCCACCGCGTCGTTGGGCACCACACCTGTTCGGGGCAAGGCGATCTGCACCTTGCTGTGCTGGCACTGCCTGAGGCTGCAGGACTGCATTCCCCCTCTGATCTGCTGGCCCAGGAACAGGATCAGATGCAGTGGAGTGTGACCCTGCATCCGTAACTGCCAAAGGCGGATCTACCAACACTGACATCCCCATAGTGGGTTCTACCCCTGGTGCAGGTGGGTTGGACAGCACAGAATTCCTGCCAGAAGCACTGACCTGCGACAGCACATAAGTCTCATCATCCGACTCAGCACCTGAATAGAGGTCTGGGGAGCTGCACCCAGAGACACCCCTTGACAGTATGGTCTGCAGTACCAAAGTGTTTTCACCCACCACCACACCACGTCCCCCACTGGTGCTTGGTTGTGGCTGAGAATCCTCCTGGGTCTGCACCATCTCCTGAACCTCACCAGCATCAAGTGCGTCATCACCTGCAAAAACATGAAATACAACAATTGGAAACAGGCATTAGCACCATAGCACACACATAGGCCTGACAAGCCAGAGATCCAGTACATGATTTACGCATGTCCCACATGACTATAACCCTGGCATGCATGCACTGTCACTGAGTTGGAAGGGGAGGCAAAAAGCAGACACTGATGACACCAAGATGGAAAAGCAACACATTTGCTTTATGCTGGGTAGCACTGTCATCACACATTAGCCTGTTAGTGGCATGTCCAATACACATGCATGACACATGCCAGCACACAGATGGCATGTAGCATAGCCATGGTACATTTGACAAGTACAGCCATATGTCATTGAATAAGTACTGTCAGTCATCCATGTGAGATGGACATGATGAGATGAAAAATGCTACATAGTGTGACAAAATATGCATTTGCCACTCACTGCAACACATCCAGTGTACAAGAATACAGTGATTGCATGCAGATGTACACATCAATGGTTGGTCACTTAAACATCACAGGAAACAACTATCAAGTACCACATACAAGCAGGCACCAAAAATCAATGTGAGCAGGCCAATACTCAATCAGCCTGAATGGTCTAATAATTCACATAACAAGTTAACAAATATGGGCCAATGTGGGGTGTAATCAATGACAGGAGCATGTCACATATGTGACAATAGGGCTGAAAAATGTGTTGCAAAAGTGGGTGAATTAAAACAATCAGCCTCAATGAACACTGAAAGATTCTGAACAATGTTGTTGCAAGATGACAGTTCAAGGGCAACTTCAGTAATGTGGCGCTAAATGGCTACTGTGGGCAGAAGGGATACTGTCATACCCAAATCCAAGGCCAGTGAATGTTTTGGAGGAAGCACATGGGTGACCCATGCCACTCAGGTGCACACACCCTAACCTGGCACTCAATCAGAACCCGTCACCCACAAAACATACACATGGATTACACACACATGCATGGGCACTCACCGGACAATGCGTCGTAATCTGGTAGGTCTCCCACGCCTTGGATCTGTTCCTCTGTGACGAAGGTTCCAGCAACAGACTCATGTTCAGTGAGTTGGTTGTCCTATTGTGGAGACACACCGCCAGTCACCAGAGTAGAAGCATGATTTGAGGCCAGCTTGTTCTTTGCTCTGCGTTTCAGGTCATTCCAGCGCTTGTAGCAATCATCAGCTGAGCGCCTCACAAATCCAAGGGCACTAATGATGTCCGTGATGGTCTGCCAGTGTGCCTTACGTTGACCAAGTGTGGTCTTGCACCCTGCAGTCACCACCATTTCGCCGCTATGTGCCGACACATAGGCCACTAGTGCATCAAGTTCAGCGTCATTAAAGCTACGCTTCCTTGACGTGCCGGAGTGTGTAGCCGTGTCTGGGGTCTCAGCCTGTAGTGCCAGAGCACCCTTCTTCCTCTTTTTCAAAGGTGGTGCGGATCCTGAGTGGGTTACGCCGCTCTGGTCAGTAGGGGCAGAAGCGCCGGTGGACTGGGTACTAGGAGTGTGCGAATGCACAATGACCATAGGTCTTGGTGCAGGCATTGGCTAAAGTGTGATGTTGGCAGGGGCCATGTCGGTTTGATGGACCGGGACCAACACTGTCCCGGCTGGGAGACTCAGAGCTGGGGTGGATTGAGTTGCAGCTGCCCCTGGAGCCTCCCCACCCTGCCTACTTGTGGTAGCAGATGACATAGCTGCCCCAGATCCACGTGGCCTGGTGACACCAACTTGCACCGCCACACGTGGCGTAGACTTGCTGACCTGGAAGTCAGCCTGGGAGTCATCCTGTGCCGGTTCAGGTGCCACAATGGGCTGGTCCAACAAGGGCTGAGCTGGGATGGTGTCAGCTATGTTTCCCACAACCATGGGGGGGGCATGGGCATCCCTTATTGCTCCTCCACACATGGGGATCTAGGGGCACCATGCAAATCCTGGCAATGTCCCCTGCCACACCCACCACGCCCATCTTTTGGAGGTTGGCAACCTTTGCCTCCCTTACCGCTTGGTCGCCTCCCAACCATGGCACTGATGTTGTTGTGCGTATGGTAGTAGCAGTAAAGGATTGTCCTGGGCAATTGGGCATGAAAGGGGTAGGGTACTAGATGGAATTCGTACCCTAGTGCTCTAGCAAGGCTGTCTGTGACCCCTGGAGGAAGATGATGGGTCACACAACGCACAAGCACCCCAAAAACAAAAAATAACATGCACGCAACCCCTCATAGACCACGTGCGTGGAAAAATGAACCCACACTACGCTGTGGCACCCAGAAGCACAAGAATAAGCGTACGCGTGTTACACGCACCCTACAATGACCTCTGAAGGGGTACGTGACACACGGGGCAAGCACAGTTGGTAAATACGTGTGTGACTCACTGTCTGCCTGGAAAAAGAACATGAAAAAGACACGCATGTGCGCGTTGGCAACACCCCCGCCAAAAGAAGAATTGTACGCTGTCTGAGGAGACAGGACAAAAGAAGAAGTGAATGCTGTTTGAGGAAGCAGGCCCAACAAAAAAATGAACGCTGTCAGAGGTAACAGGGAGTACGAACTTGAAACACTGTGAAGTAATCGCGTGTGAACCGACAAGAAGTACAGAATTCATCCACTTGCTCTCCACGAAAAGCACGTACAAGGAAATTGGGTCCTACACGTACCTTTTAAACCGGTCCACACGTACAATGTCACTTACGCGTGTATGCGCTAAGGCCCTTTCCTCCAATTACACGAGCTGACACTCGGACGTGCAGTTCTTGAACGTGTACACATGCACCCGTGCTGAAGGAAAAACGCCCGCGCATGTCACGTCACAGATGCGTAGACCCTTTCCTCGGATTACACACATTCACACGCGGATGTGCAGTTTTTTCACGCGCCATGAACCACTATGCCCACGAGGGAAATGCCCGCGCACGTCACGTCACAGACGCGCTTACGCTCTAAGTGCCTTTAGTCCAATGAAACCGCGTACGTGTGCTGACCGCTTACGCACTCAGGGCCTTTCCTCGAATTACACACTGACGTGCAACTTTTTCATGTGCCAAATCACTCTGTATCAAGCTGGCCACGCAAAAACACACGGAGGACCATGCTCCTGCCCAGAAGGCTGAATTACTGCCCCCCAGAGCCCCGAGCACGCTCCTACCTGCCATCTGCTGCTGCCTGCCTGCCTGCTGCCCACATGCCCTGCTATTTGGTGCCTGCATGTCAGCCAGGGTTCCAGTTGCTCTGTCCACCCCTGCTGGAACAGAAGAGTCCCGACTGGGATACCTTCGCTCCACAGCCCAGCCCCAGGACCCAGTTGCCCACCCACGCCTGCCTCGGGGGTTGCCATGTCGGGGCAAACACCATCTGAGACCACTGACAACCCCCAGCCAGAGAGGCATTATGATGCCCTCTTCGGAACATCACGCACCAACAAGGAAGGATGGGAGAGGATCTGGGACGACGTAGTGGTTGCCATCAACGCGGAGGGGGTGGCAACCCGCGACATCAAGCACGTCAAGAAGCGCTGGGAGGACTTCAGGTCCAGGACCCTCCACAAGGCCCAGCGCCTCGCGGAGGGGGACCGGGTCAGCATGAGTGACATCCAGATGAGGGTCCTGGAACACGTATGCCCAGCGCTCCACGCCCAGATCTTTCGGAGGAAGACCCATCTGGAGTTGAGCGGTAAGTGGCCAAGCATTGGTGTGTGAGACAGGGCGTGTTGCAGTGTGCTGGTAGTCTGATACTTGCCTGTATGTGTGACATGGGCCATGTATGGATGTGTGTGTGCAGGGACATCATGGTCATGCATGTGAGACCATTAATGTGCAAACCACATGGTTGCTGCATGAGTTCCAATGCAGCATGGGGAGCTGTATGGCAAATGCACACATGAAAGCATGCCAGTGTCTGTTCTTGCACATGGTGGGGGTGTGAGGGATGGGTACTGCTGTCATGTACATGTATGGTGCACATGTGTGTGTGTCTGAGAAGTGTGTCTGTGACTTCGATACGCCATGGATTCATGACACATGTCCGTGATGATGTGTACATTCACTCATGCAGTGCGGTCACCATTGTATGCACTGTGTCTATCCACTGTGTCTGTGGTGTACAAGGCATGATGCATGACCCTCTGGTGATGTGTGTGCATGGGATCGGTGTGAGCCATGATGTATGTGAGTTTGAAGGCAACATTTTGATTAATAAAGGCCCTTGTACATGGATGCTGATGTTGATTGCAGGCGCCGTGCCTGTTTATGCATGTGTGTTGTATGCATTCACCCATGTGTGGTGGAGGACAGGATGGAAGTGACTTTAGACACTGCCACTCATGTGTTATTGCTTCCTGTCTAGGGGAATATTTTACTGTACCCTGATGCTTGTGTTCTATGTCTCCCTCTACGTAGCGTCAAGTGAAGAAGAGGGCGGAGATGGCGCTGTGGAGCCAAGCGGCGGCGATGCCTCCACTGGGCAGCGACGCAAGGCCCAGCCACCCTCCCAGGACTTGCCATCATCCGGGAGCGAGGGGGCTGGTGCTGCGTCTGCCACTACGGCTGTGGCGGAAGGGACGGGTGAGCCCCCACAGGGGCTTGCAATGGCGGAAGACGGTACGGAGAAATCCAGGTTGTGATCTCCACAGAGGAGGAGGAGCCCGCTACTGAGCCTCACATGGGGCCTGGTGGGAGTAGTACCACTGGTGCAAGTGGTGCAGTCCAGGGCCAGGGTCAGGAGGCAGCACAGGTCACCGCGGAGGGGCCTGTGCATGTTCTTGTCCTTGACCCTGTGACTGCACCACCATGCACCAGCAGGGATGCCCCTTCCCAGGCCCGTCCGCAGGTAGGGGACAGTGCCATGTCATCTGCCTCTCCACTACCTGCGGACGAGGGGTCCCATGAACGTATGGGCTCCGTCCTGATTGGTGTCGCGTTGCGCACGCGTGACATTCGTGATGACGTGCATTCTTCCTGGGCGGAGAACGCACGCCATCACGAACAGCAGCGTCGCAACGTGGCACTGTTGGGAGGGGCCCTGGTCGGTGGGTTTCCACATGTGTCGCGCACTCTGGCGGACCCCTCCTCCTCTGTGGAGACTATGTGCCAGTCGTTCTCCTTGCCGTCTTCCGGCCCAGATTCCACCAGGGCCCCCTCTGGACCTGGCCTGACCAACACAGCCAGCTTGGTGCAGATCCCATCCCTGCCACAGTTGGGAGTCGGCGGTCCAGCAGGGATGGACACCACAACTGGAGACCAGCTGATGGAGGATGTGCAGGCATCATCGGACAGGGCACATGGACAGCAGCAGCAGGCTCTAGTTGGGAGCAATGATGGCTCGGGGCCATCAACATCAGGGGGGCAGGGATCGGCCAGAGGGCAGGAGGACCCTGGAATGGATATGTCTTCCGTGTGGCTGCGGTTGGGCCAGCGTATAGGTGCGGAGCGGCGGCGGGCGAAAGAGGCACGGCTCACCAGGGTCAGGGCGGAGTTCTCCATGAGTCGGGCGTTGAGGCGGGCAGAGCGCCTCGAGGCGACTCGCAGGGAGTTGGAACAGGCCATGAGTGCCTCCCTGCGAGACCGTGGGGCCAGTACAGAGGCCCGCCTCCAGCAAATAGACATGGAGTTCGATGATGCCCTGGCCGAAAACATCACTGAGTGAGCCGCAGGACTTGCCTGTCGCCATTGTAAATAGTTTATAGTGTTAGGTTTCCTTTTTTAATTTTATTTTGGGGCTTTTGGACTATGCCCCACACTTTTGTAAATAATTGTTTTGTTAGGTAGGTTATTAGATAGGTTTAATTTGTTTCGTTGGGCTCATGGATCCTTGAAAATTGGATTGTACATAGTTGGACGTTGGATTTATTTGGACATTTTATTTCTTTTCACCATGGATCAATGGATTTCATTTCATGTTTGCCATTATTTTATGCTTTTTGTTTTCATGTTAATATATTTTGATCTTTTACTTCATTGGGTTCATGCATGTTGACATGTGGGTTTACTCAATCAATGGCAACGTGTGTGTGTGTGTGTGACGGACATTTGTTGATGTACATAGTTGACTTTTGGTTTGTGTCATGAGATGGGCATGTCACTGATGGGTGGGTGAGTGGGTGCGGGGACATGAGTGGGACATGAGTGGGGGCCTGCTGACAGGTGCCCCTCACTGCTGGGGGGTGGGAGTGCTGGGGGACATGAGTGGCGGCCTGCTGGCAGGTGCCCCTCACTTCTGGGGGTTGGGGGTGCTAGGGGGCATGAGTGGGGGCCTGCTGGCAGGTGCCCCTCACTGCTGGGGGTGTGGGTGCTGGGGGACATGAGTGGGGGCCTGCTGGCAGGTGCCCCTCACTGCTGGGGGGTTGGGGTGCTGGGGGACATGAGTGGGACATGAGTGGGGGCCTGCTGGCAGGTGCCCCTCACTGCTGGGGGGGTGGGGGTGCTGGGGCACATGAGTGAGACATGAGTGGGGGCCTGCTGGCAGGTGCCCCTCACTGCTGGGGGGTGGGGGTGCTGGGGCACATGAGTGGGGGCCTGCTGGCAGGTGCCCCTCACTGCTGGGGGGTGAGGGTGCTGGGGGGCATGAGTGGGGGCCTGCTAGCAGGTGCCCCTCACTGCTGGGGTGTGTGGGTGCTGGGGGACATGAGTGGGGGCCTGCTGGCAGGTGCCCCTCACTGCTGGGGGGTGAGGGTGCTGGGGGGCATGAGTGGGGGCCTGCTAGCAGGTGCCCCTCACTGCTGGGATGTGTGGGTGCTGGGGGACATGAGTGGGGGCCTGCTGGCAGGTGCCCCTCACTGCTGGGGGCGGGGGTGCTGGGGACATGAGTGGGGGCCTGCTGGCAGGTGCCCCTCACTGCTGGGGGTGTGGGTGCTGGGGGACATGAGTGGGGGCCTGCTGGCAGGTGCCCCTCACTGCTGGGGGGTGGGGGTGCTGGGGGACATGAGTGGGACATGAGTTGGGGCCTGCTGGCAGGTGCCCCTCACTGCTGGGGGGTGGGCGTGCTGGGGGACATGAGTGGGGGCCTGCTGGCAGGTGGCCCTCACTGCTGGGGGGTGGGGTTGCTGGAGGACATGAGTGGGACATGAGTGGGGCCAGCTGGCAGGTGCCCCTCACTGCTGGGGGTGGGGGTGCTGGGGGACATGAGTGGGGGCCTGCTGGCAGGTGCCCCTCACTGCTAGGGGGTGGGAGTGCTGGGGGACATGAGTGGGGGCCTGTTGGCAGGTGCCCCTCACTGCTGGGGGGTGGGGGTGCTGGGGGACATGAGTGGGGGCCTGCTGGCAGGTGCCCCTCATTGCTGGGAGGTGGGGGTGCTGGGGGACATGAGTGGGACATGAGTGGGGGCCTGCTGGAAGGTGCCCCTCACTGCTGGGGGGTGGGGGTGCTGGAGGACATGAGTGGGGGCCTGCTGGCAGGTGCCCCTCACTGCTGGGGGTGGGGGTGCTGGGGGACATGAGTGGGGGCCTGCTGGCAGGTGCCCCTCACTGCTGGGGGGTAGGAGTGCTGGGGGGACATGAGTGGGACATGAGTGGGGACCTGCTGGCAGGTGCCCCTCACTGCTGGGGGATGGGGGTGCTGGGGGACAAGAGTGAGGGCCTGCTGGCAGGTGCCCCTCACTGCTGGGGGATGGGGGTGCAGGGGGACATGAGTTGGTGATCATATTGCAACGTGACATGTGGCTTGGCTGGGGTGCATGCCCATGGTGGATGGGCTGCCTGCGGGACATGGCTAGGGTTGCAGGGTAGTCCCCTGTGGTGTGGGCTGCCTGCAGGGGCCGTGGAGGGGGTAGAGGGGACACCTGGGAGGACCCACACTGCCAGGTCATGTGTAGGACTCCCCACGCACCACACTGGATACACGTACCCCACTCTGACAGCAAAATTGCATGTGAAAATTCACACGCACCCCCAAAATTCACGTACCCCGCTCTGACAGCAAAATCGCATGTGAAACTTCCCGCGCACCCCAGTAATACACGTACCCCGCTCGCACAGGGTCAATAGCGTGTGACACTTCCCGCGAACCCCAGTAATACATGTACCCCACTCGCACAGGGCCAATCGCATGTGAAACTTCCCGCGAACCCCAGTAATACACATACCCCGCTCGCACAGGGCCCATCGCGTGTGAAAATTCCCACGCACCCCCCAAATCCACGTACCCCGCTCGCACAGGCCCAATCGCGTGTGAAACTTCCCGCACCCCCCAAATCCACGTACCCCGCTCGCACTGGGCCAATCGCGTGTGAAACTTCCCACACCCCCCAAATCCACGTACCCCGCTCGCACTGGGCCAATCGCGTGTGAAACTTCCTGCACACCCCCCCAAATCCACGTACCGCGCTCGCACATGCCCAATCACGTGTGAAACTTCCTGCGCACCCCCCAAATTCACGTACCCCGCTTGCAATCCACGCACCCCGCTCGCACTGGGCCAATCGCATGTGAAACTTCACGCACACCCCCCAAATCCACATACCCCGCACGCATAGGGTCAATCGCGTGTGAGACTCCCCGCGCAGCGGGGTACGTGTATTCGGAGGGGTGCGCAGGGAGTTTTACAGGCGTTTTCGTGGTTGTGGGCCTGTGGGTCATGTACGGGATTTGTGCGCTGTACATGGCGCACGGGGAGGGGTTGGGGGTGTAACTGGCGCTGCTGCAGGGTCACTGCGCCACTCTGCGCCACGGCTGGTTTCGGATGTTAAAATCCATGAATACACTGTGCGCGGAAATGGATTTTAGCGCATGTGGCTGGCGCAGAAAGTCGCACGCGCACACTGTGTGCCAGCCACGTGCGCCAGTTGTGCGCTGAATTCTATGAATTACCTCAAGAGTAATTATCAAGCACATATAAGTTTGGCCATAAAAGACTTTCAGGGTAATCCATGGAATTAATGTGCTCTGAAAACAGGTGCGCAAGCGTGAAAATCGCAGCGCACACGTGCGAATGCCGTGCAAGTGCCCCTTTGGCAATTCATGGAAGGTGCTGCACGTGGCTTACCCGTGATCTGCGCTGAATTCGTGTGTGGCGCACACGTCATTGCGACATCCCGAAGGCTGTGCACGAGACGGCCAGTGAAGGCACACATCGCTCAGTGCACACACTAAAAAGGAGGCGGAACACGCGGAATGGGGAACAACACGCGAAAATGTGTGCGTTACATGTGGGAGTTACGGGGAAGTACTGCTGCCAAATCCTCGCAAGACCCACACACGCACTAACAACACGTATTCATGGAATCGAACAGGGGAAACCTGCACGGCACAAAAGACGCGCTAAACCGGAAACACGTACGCCAGGCGAAAGCTGGCGTAAGTGCACCTGCACAGCATTAAAGTACATGCAAACAACAAACAAGCTCATACCGCTACGAGGGATGTACCGTTCCTCGCAGCAGTGGTTCTGGGACACCGCAGGACTAGGAGGATAGCCAGGCACCACATTTTTTTTACCCAGGACCAGCCTTTTTGGGATGCATGATGACCAGGTCTATGGCAGGTACAGGTTTCCACCCCATATCATCCTAGACCTGGTCACTGAGTGGGAGGATGACCTCAGTGTTGGGTGGTCTCCTGTGGTACGGGCTGCCTGCGGGGCATGGTCAGGGGTGTTGGGTGTTCACCTGTGGTGTGAGCTGGCTGCAGGGCATGGTGAGGGGTGATGGGCTGCCTGCGGGGCATGGTCAGGTGTGTTGGGTGGTCCCTGTGGTGTGGGCTGCCTGCGGGCCATGGTCAGGAGTGTTGGGTGGTCCCCTGTGGTGTGGGCTGCCTACGGGGCATGGTCAGGGGTGATGGGCTGCCTGCGGGGCATGGTCAGGGTGTAGGGGGATCCCCTGTGGTGTGGGCTGCCTGCGGGGCGTGGGGAGGTGGGGAGGGCACACCCGGGAAGGCCCATGTAGCCAAATCGTGTGAAAGGCGCACTTGCATACCCCGGAATACACGTACCCCACTCACGCTGGCGAAATCGCGTGAAGAGCGCACTTGTGTACCCCGGAATACACGTACCCCACTTGCGCCAGCCAAATCACGTAGAGAGCGTACTCGCGCACCGCGGAATACACGTACCCCGCTCGCGCCGGCAAAATCGCATGAGCTCACTCGCGTACCCCGGAATACACGTACCCCACTCGCGCCAGCCAAGTCGCGTGAAGAGTGCACTTGCATACCCCGGAATACATGTACCCCGCTCGCGCTGGCTAAGTCGCGTGAAGAGCACACTTGCGTACCCGGAAATACACGCACCCCGCTCGCGCCAGCGAAATCACGTAAAGAGCGCCCTTGCGTACCCCGAAATACACAAACCCCGCTCGCACCAGTGAAATCGCGTGAAGAGTGCACTCGCGTACCCCGGAATACACGTACCACGCTCGCGCTAGTGAAATCGTGTGAAGCGCGCACTCGCGTACCCCAGAATACACGAACCATGCTCGCGCCAGCGAAATAGCATGAAAAGCGCACTCGCATACCCCGGAATACACCTACCTCGCTCGCGCCAGTGAAACCACGTGGAAAGCGCACCCACGTACCCCAGATTCGCACACCTGTGTGGTGAGGAGCCACATGGTCCACCTGCAGGTAGCCCTCACCACAGGGGACCACCCAACACCCCTGTCCATGCCCCGCAGGCAGCCCACACCACAGGGGACCACCTTACACCCCTGTCCATGCCCTGCAGGCAGCCCACACCACAGGGGACACCCCTACAACGCTGACCATGCCTCGCAGGCAGCCCGTCACCCATGACCATGCCGCACAGGCAGCCCACACCACAGGGGACACCCCTACAACCCTGACCATGCCCTGCAGGCAGCCCACACCACAGGGGACCACCCTACACTCCTGTCCATGTCCCGCAGGCACCCCACACCACAGGGGGGACTTTTTCCCACGCAATTTGCCTGGCACAAGCAGGGTATGAGTATTGCAGGGGGTGCGCTTGAGTTTTTCACGCTATTTTATTTGGCTGCCCGTGCATGGTACGCGTATTTGCAGGGTTACGGTAGGCCTTTTCCACGCGATTTTGTAGGCGCGAGCGGGGTACGCGTATTCGAGGGTGTGCGCAAGTAGATTATCATGCGTTTCGGCTGCCGTGAGCGCGGTAAGCGTATTGAAGGGGGTGCGCTGGGAAATTTTAATGCATTTTGGCTGCCGCGAGCGGTGTACGTGTATTCAAAGGGGTGCACAAGTACATTTTCACATGTTTTGGCTGCCGCGAGTGGGGTATGCGTAGTTTTTTACGCGAATACAGTGTAGGGGGCCTGTAAACTGGTCCAGGGTTAGCGCGGCCCTTTGCTCCGTATTGGGGATTTCTATGGCTTTTTCTGCCGCAAGGTGCGTTCTTGGGGGCATAAATGGCGCTGCTGGATTTTCGCTGCACCACGGCTGCAAATGGCTTGGGAAATCCATGAATACGCGGTGCGCCTGAATGCTGTTTGGCGCACGCGGCTGGCACACAATCCCTCTCTGCGCTGGCCGCGTGTGCTAATTCTGCGCTGAATTCTATGAATTACCCCCTGTAACTGTCAGAGTGGAAAGAATGCTAACAGCTCAAAATTACTCGGGCAATGTTGTGAATCAGCCAGACTAGGAAAACAAAATTGGCTTCATATTTAAAGAAGGAAAATCAAAAAATTGAAAATAAAATGCTGCACCTCCCCTTGGCCTTGTTGAAAATACGTCTCTGCTGGCAGCACTTTAACACCATAACAGGTGACAGGAGGTGCTATACAAACTAACATAGCATAACCTACAAAAACATACACATAATGCACATAATACACATTCATTTAAAAAAAAGACATTCTGAATTGCTTGCTTTTGTACTGTTTGTTATAATAGTTGCTTCGAGCAGAGGAATGCTCCCAGACCCCCAAGCTGGACTTGCGCACCCTCTGCAGAGGTGAGGATACATACAACTTTTCAAACGTAGCAATCCTGCATCTCCCAGGCACATGCAGATGATACACAAAATGCCTTCGAGTTGAGCAAGGATGCGACCCCAGCTTCCAACTCAATTGCATCCTGCCTTTTGTGTGTCCAGAACGGGGTGTCTGTAAACAACCTATACATCAATGCTGCACAAACTGAAATCATCTATTTGGGGTCAGCCACACTGCCCTCTCAGTCATCCAACTGACCCCCTTCCTTCACTGCCCCCATCCACTTTGTCTCCTCAAGCTAGATACTTGAAGATTATTTTTCACAGCTCTCGTTCCTTCACCCCACAGGTCCTCGAACTGGATGGGAAATTCCTGCTCAAGCTCTTCTGGCCTTTCCTGAGTTTATCCCACAAGGTTGAAGTGACAAGGGATTCGGTTGTGTCGAGGAACTACTATTACTCTGCTCTTGCAGATCCCACAGAACAAGGTGGTCAGGCTCATCCTTAGATGGAAAACTAGAGAACACATCACTCCAGCTCTGAAAGCACTCGTTTGGCTCCCATATGAAGCTAGGCTCACATTCGAACCAGCTGCCTCATGTTTCATGCCCATTAGGATTTGATCCCTTTATACTTTCAGAAGAGTGTTTCAATAATACCCATTCGAGCGTTTAAGCTCTGCTTTGAGAGTGAAAGCCTGGGTGAGTGGGAAATGCTTAGTTCATAGAAAATTAGTTAATTTATATGATGTCATTCAGGTTTGTGGTCCTGTCGCCAAAAACCTCACTTGCACTGTGGGTTGCAGAAATAATAAGTAATAAATTGATCCTAGGTTGGGGAACCGAGCAAATTGAAAGGACCACGTGTGTAAACAACACGTGAAATTAGATATTCGTACTTTGTATAGAATTTAAAAATATTCTCATCATCATCATCAAATCCTTTCTTGTTTGTACAACATTTTCAAATCATCAAATCACTGATTCGAACTCCATTAAAAGTGTTTTACTTCAAAGACAAAGGCAGTCATTAATGTTCAATGCATCTTGGTCTGTAGACCATCTTTAGAAACAAATGACACTTGTAACTAAATATGGTCCAAATTCCATTTATTCGTATATTAATAAAACATTATTGAAGATGAGTTAATTTACCTGCCTGTTGTAACATGTTCTGTACATATTAAAACATCTTCTTAAATTTCATGTAAGCCTATGGCTTACTTCTCTAGGATCTGTCCTCAAATCTTGAAATGCTAATGTTTGCTTATCAGCAAAATTATAATCATTTGTTTCTATTTGATTTAAAAAATAAAATGTGTATGGTGTCTAAAGCATGTTTCAATCACATTTTCAAAAATGCATACCTCTCTCTTTATTATGTAATCCTCTGCAGGTTGTATTCACTCTGTAAAGAGGTCCTGTTATAATTATTGATCAATTCGCCTTTTTTGCATACCCTAGTTCTGACAAACCCAATTTAAAATGGGAAATCTGTATTGCTTACCAATAACTTTCATTATTTGCCGATAATGCCGGCATTTCATCCATTTAATCATTACCCCTCATGTGCACTTACCTGATCTAAATGTTCCTAGGCCTTGAAGATCAGCCTTCTACCCAGCAAGACCCGCTCCCTTTGGACTTGCAGCAGTACGTTGTGACTTGCTCACAGATGGTGCCTTACAAAGTACTGTTAGCTAAATAAATAAATAAATAGCACTTTTCACCAGTTGAAGGATGTCAATTCCCTGCTCCACCACCCATCCCAGTTACCTCTGCTTCCCTTGCACCTTACTTGTGACCTCCTGCATCCCTGGTGTACAGCCCTATGTTGCTTTCCAGGCAGTGACACTGTTTATAAATCCACATGCACATGCTTGACCAGGTGCTTCCTCGCAGGTAGTGCTAAGTGCTCAAGTATAATCTTTGCCTGATTCACAAACATTTCCATACACATTTTGCATGTTGTCACACCTGGCACACACAACATTGATTGGCCATCAGTGCTTTAAATGGGCCCGCAATTTTTATTTTTGACAATATGAGTACCAGCACTCTTCAAAGCTTGAAGGAGAGTAACAGTACTTAACTATGGGGCGAGGTGACAATGAAAGCATTTTCAAATATGTAAATGTTTAAGTGTTTGATACTGTGATTGAGCATTTTAGACTGAAAGCTCACATACAGCTCCAGTTATCTACAAAATCCACTAGACAATGAAAGCGAGCAATAATAAAACTCCCATTTTACAGCTTAGTTTATATCTATGAGATCTCTTAATGGGATACATAAAAATAAAACTCTACCTTTTTTTGGGATATCATCTTTTTTTCTTAATGCCATGCAGAACAACAAACTGGAGGTTTGTGTGAAAGAGTTCCATCTTTACTGCTTAACCAAAGTGTGTGAGTCTTGTAAAATAATGACATCTTGAAGTAGGAGAATGGGAAAACACCCTCCCCGCAGTCTCATCCAGACCATGGCCTAGGGTATCAAGGCCCAAGCACCCCCCACGAGAGGAGTTCCAACAATTCCTGTCCTTACCGGATGACAAAGTATCCTGCTTCAAAAGCATACACATACGAGGAGTATGCCCACTAGCACGCCCGGGTCAGGCCAATGCCTGCGCCATGAACCAGCTCGATTAGACACCAACCAGGGAAATCATCATCGTTAGAGATGCCATGACGACATAGCCAACAGACAAGAACACACGTGCCACCATGCACACTGGTCACTCACACACCAACCAACACGAAAAATATACTCAGTGCTATGACGTAGCAGACCGACATACCCACGTACATGCATCATTGTTATTTTTCACATAGGCCTTCTACAGCACCGCAGAAACGCAAGACGCCTGAAAAGCTTGTGTATATGCTTGCTGATGCTTTCTCGCTACCCATCACTATGAAGATGCCACCATGTATATCTAATGCTGTGTATGACACTCTGTCACCCCGCGACCTCCATAGTATGGATTATGTACCGCCACCCACAAACTAGGCCCAAGTAGGCTGCAAGCAAGAGTCCCCAGACAGGAGCCTCGCAAACGAAAATCCTCCCAGAACGAAAATGCAACTGCTGACCATGCAGAACGAGCCCCCAACGAGAGCTCGTAACCAAGAACACGATGTTGAAACCCACATGCCGCGCTCCCAGCGCCAAGGTTATACCTGCCGGTGCCAAGCCATCAGAGCTGAAAAACACAAATCTAATGCTCACAATTCTGCTCCAGCTACGGTCTCCCCACACGTGACCAAGCCGAACTGACAAGATGACAAGCTCACAAGACAGAAAATCGCTAGGGTCCCACGTCTGGGACACAGGTTGCAACAACGAAGCGGCAAGTTGGACACCTACAGCGATGGGAAAGACCTGCTCACCAGCCCGTAAGCAGACCTGTCCATTGTCTGCCACAAACAGATAGTTGCACATTGTTGCTGTCAGGTACACCGCGAGCTGGGAACAGCGAAGGTCCCAGGCTTGGGGGCTTGCGGGAGAACCAATCAGAATACCGGGGGCCCATCACTGACGCCATTACTCTTAACCAATCACCAAGGGTCCCCTTGTAACAATTCCAATGTAGCAACTGTTAGGGACAGCCCAAGTGTACCACCTTACCCATCCTTATCCACTAATATTTCCACACATAGGGTAACTATACTAACCCTACCATTCGGGGAACCATCCGTTTTGTGATGATTTTCTCAGGTGACGCAAGTAGCGCATCATACTGCTGTAAAAAGGGCCTGCGAGCCCCACTAACAACGAGAGTCTCACCAGATGCATACGAGCTGAGAACTATCCCTGCCGTTACTATAATCAACAGCAGTAATTACCTTGCTCCTTGTGTGTGTCCCATACTCCTTTTGGGACGCGGGAGGAGTTGGTGCCTCCCCACCCCTGGCGGTCCGCGGACGGCTCTGCCGGCCCCCGGGAAATCACCCCGACAATCTCACTATGGCTTACCTGAACAAATTGGCAATTCTCAAAGCCTCCCAACTTTTGTACATATCCATACTGGGTGAAAACTGGCCGAAATCAGTCTGTGATGTATAAACATCTTTGAGGGATGGTTGCATTAGGGTGACAACATTACATGTATAGTTAATGACATAACAATAAAACATTATACTGAGCTTTTGGTTAGAATCGCTGAGATGTTTCCGTGCATCACGTTCTCAAGGGCCAGAAAGAAAATGCAACATTACACAGAGAATTTAAGAGGGCGTGGGTACATGACTGGAGCGGGAGAGTGGTGACAGACACAAAGAGAAAGGTTCAGAAGAGGAGAATGAGACATGAAGATACAGATGAAATGAAAGTGACGAGTCTCGGGTGAGTCCCGGTGTGACAGCAATTTTACTACTCTGCCTGGGCTGAGCCCTGTCCCACTTGAAGCCTAGATTGATGAGCATCTGCACCTCTTCTTTCCAGCACTGCTTAGCACACACGCAAGGTTGAGTCAACAACAAAAAGTATTTTGCTACCAGTCAAGCAGTTTGTTACTTTTCGCCATTTATTCTGTTAATTAGACCCAACGTTTTTCCACCTTTTGCAACTTTTGACTTACTCTTGAAGCTGGTGCCTAAATAACGTATGACACGGTGGTACAGCACGACCCCAGTATGAGACAGAAACTCTAAATTAAATAAAAAATGCTCCAGTACTATCCTTCGAGATCGCCACCCACCCCCCCGCCGTTCCTCCCTCATTCCTCATTCATGGCATCAGTGGAGCCCATATGCGGGCCATATTACAGAACATGTTCATCAGTGCAAGTGAAATAAGTGCAAAAAAGTATTCTTCAGTACATTTGTGCACCAGGGAAAATTGTGCTCTAGTGCTAGGACAGGGGCAATCTTGAAGTAATGCCACCCTCAATGCCTACCTTTTACCCGGATCTTTTGCAGAGTGGCGTCACCGTCCCTCACCTCCTTGATTGCAGCATTGTTCATAGAAACCAATGCTGAGTTCCCTGAGACAGCTGGTCCTCTGATTGGCCAGAGAATCCCAGGACATAGGGAGACCAGCCCTCTCTCTTCTGATCACTTTAAGCAGAAGTTCACTGTGCTCTAGGAAGGGCCAATGCAAACGAGGTTCCATGTTGTGTGCCCCCCCGCCCTTCTTTGCCATGGTGACATATTTGATGTGTATATAGCCAATATGAACCACCACCTCCTTGAGGGTTGCAACCTAAGCAGGTGAATCGAATAAACTAATTGTAGAGCAGCCCCTGGTTTTGCCCAGCAAAGCCAACACCCGAGCACCCCAACTGCGCTCCGGACCTCGACAGAGCCTGATCGGCTCTGGCTGTGCATCAGTTTCATTTGACAGAGACATTAGTTTTCATTGAACAGATGTATTAGCTGGAAGTTACATGCTAATACGTCTCCCTTCCCCTGACGTTACATAACCTTATAATTGAAGGAAGGAGCAGGGAATTAATTGTGAAAATTGTGATTACAGCCCAAGCCGGGGTGATTTAAGTCTCTCTTTCAGCTGGCATTTAATCTATGAACATAAATCAAGGGAATTAGGGATTGTTTCTTACACACTATGTAGACTTCAAAACCATTATAAATCACTCTAACGATGATGGAGTGTCTACGAAATTAGCTTTCGAGTTAGTAGCGAGCACGATCAATTATTACCCTAACACGCCATTGTCGCATGTCACCATATGCAGAAGCCTTTACAAGTCATCGTGGGGACAGACACTTTCAGCCAGCCGAGGTTCCAAGCCGAAGCACCGTTTTTTTTTAAAGATAGCTCAGTGCGTTGTTCACCTGCTCAAGGATGCGTGTGCAAGCTTCAATGGCAGGTTCGACTCTTGGCCTGGATATCTCGACTCTTGGCCTGGATATCGCAGACCTTTGCCCTTTTGAGGCCGATAAGTTGAGTGACTTTACATAGGGTAATCATTATTGTGGGGCCGGTGGGCAGTGGTCACACAGCTGGCCTCACTGTTGCTGGGGGGCCCAGTACCATCGGTTTGCCCGGGTCAACCTGGACTTACAGGTAGTTGCAGGGCGGACCATGATAGGCCAGGAGGAACCGGACATGGGCGCCCAGACCAGCAGGGAACTGCATGACCTTAATCACACGGTGTAGGCCTGCAGGCCCAAAGTGAGAGACAGAGACAACGGGACTTCCATTTTTGGAGTCTGCAGCCGTTCTGATACACGTGCCTGCAGTTGCTCCTTTTATTAGCTTGGGCCATGAAAGGGCAAAACACTGGAGAGGGTCACACACAACAATCCCCACATTAAAAGGACAATACACTTGGGAAGGTCACATATAACAATAATAAGATAGCACTCTGTTGCACAGCACCAGCCAATCCATTTCACCAAAACACAGGCTTTGTCTACTCATCCTGCACGCTGTGTTTCTGCATGCACCTGGCCCCCACTCCTTTTCACATCCTCCTGCACTCCCTTCACTAGTTCTGAAAGCACCACCTGATCCGTATTATGCATTAGGCCCTTTCTTATCCTGATCTTCCTTACCCAGCATTGCCCACCACTACTGCCTCCTTTACTTCTTTTTAATGGTTTAACCAATATGGGGCCTCCATCTTGTGTACTGTCTAGCCACCCCATAAACGCTGCCTCTATGCACATAGCTTCTTTGATTCACATGAAGCTTCTTCTTATCGTATACCTTTCACCCATGTTTTTTTTTTAAAACTTTATTTATTGTTGAACATAGTTACAGCACTTACATATGTTTAAGGTGTACCTCCCTATGTTGGGGGAAGAGCAGCCGCCTGTAGGAGTCCTGAGCCAGGGATACTACACCTTACTGCACACATGTGCGAAGGGGAACCCAGGGGGGATAGTTTAGGTTTTTACCTTGTTTTATTTCTTCAGCCCAGCCCTGGTGGATATCTGTCCTTTCTTGACCCAGGTTAAATAAACAGCCACAGCCTCATGTGATTTGGTAAGGGTAAAACTCCTTATTTATATAACAGTATTAGAAAACAGATCAGCTCCTCGGTATGCCTGAGTAATATTTCAATTACAATGTCCCCTAGTTCAGGTGCTGCCTTAACATTTACAAGTCCTTCTTACCTTTCCTCCAATAGCTGTAATACTCTTTAACTCAAGTGTAGTCACTTGGGGGGGTGGGGTGGAGACAAAACCAGTTAAGGTTGATAAACCAATCAATAAATATCTCAGTGGGAGCACTTGGGCGCGTGGCACTTCACATTTGATATCTAAATAACTGTTTTCCCTTTAGTGGGAGCACCTTCGCACAGCATCTGTCACATTTGGTAAGTAACTAACAGTTTCAGTTGGATGGGGGAGCACTTGTGATCGAGATCATTCACATTTGATAAATAGTTAACTTGTTCCCCATAAAAATAATTAACTCCTTCACCTCATGGGGAGCATTTGGGAGTGATATCATTTACATTTGATAATTAACTCTTTCACCGTATGGGGAGCATTTGAGAGCAAGATCATTCACATGTAATAAATAAATAACACTTTCCCCTCATGGGGAGCATTTGTGAGCGAGATCATTCACATTTGATAAATAATTAACTCGTTCCCCTCATGCGGAGCATTTGGGCGCGAGATCATTCACATTTGATAAATAAATAACTCTTTCGTTGTTTTAGCACTTTCCAGGCAGGTGCTGGCTACCCATTATGCCCCACTTACCATGCAGACACCAAACACAGTACCCAAGGTCCTGAAGAAAAATATCCCCAAAGAGAGTCACTTGGTGGTTCGGGCAAGTATTGGCCGTTAACTAAATCTCCTCTGCTGCACCCGTGCATAGCTGAACCCATGGCTTATGAGCTCAGCAGGGTTTGCGCTAGGTAGCAAGGTTCGGCAGAGTGCCTTGAGACATGCCCTTTCCTGACAAGAACTGCCACACTAGTTTATTTCTCCACCTACAGTGGCACGTAGTGAGGCCTACTGAGGCGCCCCTACAAGCACCCCGTGCCTCTATGCAGTGGATCAGCCTGAGGGTGTTTACTTAAGTGAGTCCCCAGAGAATCCCTCTTCTCTGACTCCGCTTACTTTCACAAGTCAGTGGCTGTCATAGCAGCGACCAACCCTGCTAATATATATTCTACTACACTCCCCAGCGTTCTCTTCCTCAAGCGGGGACAAGAAACTGACCGTGTCGCCACTGCTGAAAGCTGCCAGACAATATACTTTTTCTTCTTCAACATTGCTGCACTAGCCAGCCTGCTTTGTAAACTTTCCCACTCCTACCTCCCGGCATGGAGAGGGGAAAAGCAGACTTGCATCGGCTACTAACTGTCCTTCACGACGGGCCTGAACACACGGGCACTACCAGCCCGTGTTGGGCTGCATCCCTCACGACGCAGCTCGCTTTCTCAACCCTGGAGAGGGGAGAGCACAAGCCGGCCCAAAGCGGCCCACAGCGGAACTCTTTACACCAGAGGGCCTGGCTGCCCTGCGTTGTTCCTGAAGACGACTCCCCCAGCACCACTGCTTACAGCGAATATATAAAATCCATGGTCCTGTCCACCATTCACCCAGATGCGAAGAGAAGGTGACAGGTTATTTTCTGCAATCACCTCATAACCGCTCCCATTCCCCTTGCGGGCGGGCCATACCAAGTCCCCCGGGATCTCAGGAAGGAGAAAACCCACAGACACAAAAACAGTACTGATTTCATGCACGTAAGCGCACCATCTATAGCAATGAAACACCCACGCTGGAATGTGGGGGGTTACACATGCATTCTCTTCATTTTGCTGGTGTCTGACTCACTTTTGGTGGTCACTTCATGATGTTAGGCAAGTACAGGTGTGGAATTTGTGAAATGAGGAGCCTGGGATTGTTATCATTAGATGAATCATAAGTACTATCTGTAGAGAACCATTACCCATTATTAGACTCACTGTTAGAGAATCATTAGAATCACCAATACTTTGCTATGGAATTATTCCATTATTGCATTCTGTTTAGTTCTGCTTAGTACATTGCTGAAGTAGACACCATTACCCAATCACATATTAGACTTTCACCTTTGTATGCATTTGCAATATGCTTTTACAATGATATTGTATGCATATAGTGCTTGCCATTTAGGCTGCCACTTTGCACTTTTGCCATTTGCAATAGAATGACATTTGCACTACCATATATTTGAAGTGCCATGGTAATGTTTTAGAGACACGATATATACTCACCATGATTTGCTATGCATCTATGTTTGCATTAGATATAGTGCTTAGGCTGAGAGAGAAAATGCATTACTTGCACTACACACACAGGCATATTTGAAATGCCATGAAAAGCCATTTAGTATAACACACATTGTTATGCTTTGTAGAGACACATTTAGAGATATGATTGACACACATGTATGTATGTATGTTGAGTATGTATTTAGAATGAGTTTTGCATTATGTTAGTGCTTGCATTGCGAGAATAGCGTAAACGGTAGAAAGCATTAGGCTGGCATTTGAATCCATTTTTCTGATGGAGAGAGACAAACGCGCACTGGGCTCAGTGCGGAGAATTGTTTTGTAAACATTGGCAGAGAGAGACAGATAATATGACTCTTGTCCGAGAATGGAACCTTATCAGCTTGGCTGGTGTGCTTCGCAGAGACAACCCAAGGGTGGGGGCTGCGCTGAGGAGTGAGATAGACACATGGAGAGAGTGCTTTTTCATGAGAGGGACGGGGCCTAAGATAATTTTTGTAATGCATAGAGTGCCTACAGTGGAGAGAATGGGTATGAACAGTGAATAGATGGAATCAACAGACTCAGAAGGCCAAGGCAGAAAGATATGATGTTCTAATGTCACGCTGACAGTACACGCAGTAACAGGACATGCCGTGCAAGAAACATGCAAACAGGAGACAGGCAGGCATTTTGCTAAACGCTGAGGGAGAGACATTCTTTAACTTATGTATGTGCGTCATGGAAGACTATAACCAAGGAGGCTAGAATGGGCTGGAGTGAGTCTGCACGAGAGGGAACTGCACTAGAGATCGAGAGAGCCAGAGAGTTGCAGAGAAGTTGTTTGCTGGAGCTAGTTCGAGAGAGTTTGGGAGAGCCAGAGAGTTGCGGGGAGTTCCAGTTGTTGATTGCTGAAGGAGAGTTGCCAGAGAGTGGGAGAGAGCCATAGAGGGGTTGCTGGCTGGAGATGGTGATGAGATTGAGAGCTTGGCAGTTACCAGATCTTGAGGCCTGGAAAAGACAGAGCTGGAAACAGAATGGAAAGTATGGTTTTGGCCTAGGCTAAACTGATGGAAAAAAACACACACACACACACACACCACCCCCCCCTCACCCCCCCCACCCCTTGGGGGAAGGGGAAACTAGACAGGGATTGTCTAGAGTGAGAGTGTGGATTGGTGTGGATTGAAGGATAGGTTTATTGGATGCTTGAAGCTTGCATTAGATTGCATTAGAACTACACACTTGCAGCACAGGCTTACATAGTTAAAGCATGGTAGCTTTGCACCAGAAGTATAAAAGGTGCAAATTAGACATAGCATTAGAACTGCCTGCATTGTTATGCATTATGCTTAGCTGTGTGTATATAAATAAATGTATCCCATTGTTATAAATTGAATCGATTCTTTGTGTTTTCGTTGTGTCTTAATGTTATTTGTTATTGCCCACGGTAGTAAGATAGGTGTATGTTATTAGGCGTAATGTAGAAGTACACAGTGCACATAGGTCATTTGATACGAATGCAGGGGGTGTATGGTGATCCACACCCCAATAGGAGATTGTCCAAGATTGTCTGACGACCGGAGCGTGCTTGCCCAAAAGGGGGAGAGCAACACGATGGTTAGGGGTTTTGTTATTTCAGACTGACACAGGGTGCTATTAGAAATAATCAACCCCTTCCTTAGGTTGTTTTGGCAGGTAACAAGCCCGGTCTACCAAGTGTTGGAGCTGTCACCACGTATAGCCCTTAAAATGTGGCATTCATGCTAATCTAGCACCCAGGCTGGACCGTTGGAATCCGGGAAGCCAGTTAGAATCCAGGCCTTACTGTCATGATCACTGCTTCCAAGGAGTCAGGAACAGCCCAACGTCCTTGGAAGCAGGCCCCTAACCGTTACCTTAGGCACCAGCCGGTCCCCACTGGGACCTTTTGGACCTTGTCC
Organism: Ambystoma mexicanum; assembly: GCF_040938575.1. Taxonomy (NCBI): domain Eukaryota; kingdom Metazoa; phylum Chordata; class Amphibia; order Caudata; family Ambystomatidae; genus Ambystoma; species Ambystoma mexicanum. The sequence continues at coordinate 642,341,964 of NC_090921.1, forward strand.
TGGCGCCGGTGGCACCAGGCTCATCAAAGCCATCGGTCCCGGCACTGGAAGCGCCGGGCTCATAATATGTATGCAGATGCTTGGGTGGACTTACCTGCAGCAGACCATGCTGCTTACTTACCAGCAACATAGGAATCCTCTGTGAACAGGAACTACTTTCTTACCTGGGTGGGGCAAGCTCCACTCCCTGGATACAACACGGGAACTCTTCTGGAACTGGAACTCTTTTCTTACCTAGGCGGGGCCGTGGAGGAAGACTCCTCATCACTCCAAGGCTATTTAAACCACACCCGATTGAACAAACGTGCTTCGCGTTATTCTGCATCTGCAGCAGAACGCTCACCGAGTCTGTTCCAGCCTTTCTTCCTTCCGATCCTGAACCTGCAAGAACAATACTTACCACTCCTGTATCCAGTATTCAGCAGCACCTGCAAAGACAAGAAACAACAGGTTAGCACGGCAACCTTTACACGCAGCGCTTTCCTCACCTGATCCATCGGCAGCGAACATTTCTTCACGCTGCACCTCCGCCTGTGAAGACAAAAACATTGTTATTACTTACCGGCACTCCGCGAATTCCGGATTTCTTCAACGCTGCAACCCAGCATCTGAAAGACAAACGAAGAGACATTAGACAGGTGTTTACTCACGTCCATCGCGCTCGCCACAATTGAACGCCTGCAAATACTCCGGCGTTTTCCAACATCTCTTCAGCATGAACTCACATCTGCAAGGGAAAAGAGAGAGAGAGGGACATTCAACAACCCAGATCATTAACCCCCATATTCTTTCACCTGCAGAAATCTCACTCTTCGAGTTCGACACACAGTGCAAAGAGGTTCGGCCCCAGAAGCAAATCGAGTCCTGCACATCACTTTTCGGGTCACAGACACCTTCCTGCCAAGACCAGCGCCTCCGTGGGAATCAGGTGAGCGTTACAGAACGCGAAGCCCACCGCAAAACTCCTACCCAGGCGCAATAGAAACCTCAGACACTGATCAATTAGCCCAGTTGCTTGGGGAACTAAGAGCAGAAGTACATGCAGCTCGTCAGGAAACAAACTCTCTAAGAAGAGAGCTGATAATTTCCAAGGAGCGAACAGAGGACCGCGCTAGGCAATTGCTACAAACGCAGGCAGGACAGACACCTTTGCCCGCTCCAGGAGGAAGTTATCCTTCTGCATCATCCTTAAATCCAGTGCAAATCAATCTACCCGGCAATGTGCCCTTGGCTCCGCCCGAAAGCTTTTTTGGTGACCCAAAGAAATTTGCAGTGTTCATTAACCAGTGCCGCCTACACTTCTTATGTCGACCAGCTGCCTTCCCAACAGATCAGACCAAGGTGGCTTTCGTGCTTTCTTATCTCAGTGGCAGCGCCGCAGATTGGTCGATCCCTTTAGTCACTCAGGATGATCCAGTTCTGCATGATTTCACGTCTTCCAGTCCAGCATGGAGAAACTGTTCGCAAGACATGCACAAGGGCAGGCCTTGGACAATGAACTTCTTTCGTTACGACAGGGTAATCAAGACCTCTTGACTTATATAGCCTCATTCAACAGACTTATAGTGGAAACTCAATGGCCTGAGGATAAGAGAATAACGCTCTTCTACAGAGGCCTGCGTGGAGAGCTCAAGGATGTGTTAGCTCAAGTCGTGAATCCTCCACAAGATTGCTCAGACTATATTGACTTACTTGCCCAATTGGACCACAGATTACAGAACAGGAAGGCTGATCGTTCTGAATTTGATACCCGAATGTTTTCTAAACCACAGACCTCTACTAGGGGAGCTGACACTGTGGCACCCATGCAAATAGGGGGCATGAAAGGACCTTTAACCCAAAAGGAGCGGGAAAGAAGAAGACAGCTGCAATTATGCCTCTATTGCGGAAACTCGGGGCACTTTCTTCGAGACTGTCCAGTGAAACCAGCTAAGAAGGCTGTAGGAGCCGCAGATACCGGTACCACAAATTCTGAGCAGGGAAACGACCTAGCCCGACAAGTGTAGAGGTCCTCTTGCCGAGCGTTAAAATCTGTCCCGTGACCTCGCATTTCGTGGTGCCTATGGTCCTCATTAGTCCTGAACGTCCGGATCGTTTGCATGCAATTGAAGCTTACATCGACAGCGGAGCAATCGGTAATTATGTGGACCGTGAAATGGTATCAAGGATGAATCTACCTCTTGTCCCTAAGGCAGTAAAAGACGTCATTACTACCGTGGATGGCACGGAGATAGCCTCCGGACCAGTAACGCACGCCACCCAAGAAGTGACGTTAGTGAGCCAAGATGGACACCGGGAGAAAATAGTGTTCAATGGGATCAAGGCCCCTCAGTTCCAGATCATTCTGGGAATCCCTTGGTTAGAGAAGCACAATCCTCAGATCGATTGGCGAGCAAAGACGGTTCAGTTTCCAGAATGTTTTACCACTTGTTATCCTCGGCCTGATGTTTCACTGGCGGCAATCTCTTCTGAGGTTCCCAAATTACCTCCCGAATACCAGGAATTCCAAGACGTCTTTCGGAAGGACCAAGCTAACACCCTGCCTCCTCATAGGTCTTACGACTGTCAAATAGATCTGATACCCGGAACAACTCCTCCTTGCAGTAGGATTTATGCCCTCACCGAGCCAGAGAATCTTCACCTCAGACAATATCTGGACCAATACCTAGCTAACGGGTTTATCCGTCCTTCAAAATCTCCAGCTTCCTCGGCTTTGTTCTTCATTCCGAAAAAGGAAGGGGACCTTAGGACTTGTATAGATTACCACGCCCTGAATCAAATCACCGTTAAAAACAGATACCCGTTACCTTTGATCCCTGAACTCCTGGACCAAGTCAAAGACGCATGTATATATACGAAGTTGGATCTCAGAGGAGCCTATCATTTGGTACGAATAAAAGAAGGCGATGAATGGAAGACGGCCTTCCGCACCAAGTATGGGCTGTTTGAATATCAAGTTATGCCCTTTGGACTTTGCAACGCTCTTGCCGCCTTCCAGTATTTTATGAATGATGTCCTTAGAGAACTCATTGATGTGTGTGTTGTTGTCTACATTGATGACATCCTCGTCTATTCATCATCTGAAGAAGAACATCAGAAACACGTTAGAGAGGCCCTCGAGAGATTGCGTCAACATAGCATTTTTGCTAAGATCGAAAAATGCGTTTTCAACGTAACTGAAGTTGAGTTCCTGGGATTCATATTGTCACCTAACGGAGTCCATATGGATTCAAAGAAAGTCGATGCAATCATCAAGTGGCCTTCACCAACCTCTGTAAAAGGAGTCCAAAGCATGTTAGGCTTTGCTAACTTTTACCGCAGATTGATCCCTGAATTCTCTCGAATAGTCCAGCCCATCACCGCTCTGTTAAAGAAAAACAAACGTTTTGAGTGGTCTACCGAGGCAGAACAAGCTTTTCAGGACTTAAAGACTAAATTCATTTCTGCACCTGTTCTAAAACATCCTCGCCCAGAACTCCCCTACATCGTAGAAACAGATGCTTCTAGTCTTGCTATGGGGGCAGTTGTATCACAAAGGGATCCGGTCACACACCAATTACATCCTGTAGCCTTTTGGTCCCGCAAATTCTCGGCTCCCGAGATCAATTATTCAATTACAGACAAGGAACTTTTAGCTATCAGATCGGCCTTTAAAGCCTGGCGGCATTATCTTTTGGGAGCCAGACACACAGTCACCGTAATGACTGATCACCGCAACTTACAGTATCTGAAGACAGCCAAAACTCAGTCTTCCAGGCAGCTTCGCTGGGCTCTGTTTTTGGCTGAGTTTGACTTTATAATTACTTATCGACCAGGCAGTAAAAATGGAAAAGCAGATGCCCTCTCCCGGATGGGAATAGATGAACATTTGACCAATCCAGAACCAATACACATAATCCCAGAACAAAGGATTTTGGGCTTGGTCAGCGCTCAATCCTTTGAAGACATTAAGACTACAGTCAAATCACGTTTAACTCCGGCCGACTTACAGGACTGGCAATTAAAAGGAAAAGAATTCTCAGTGGACCGAGACCTACCATATTTCCGAGGATGATTGTACTTGCCCAGTGAGAAAATACAAAAAACAGGTAATCTCCTGTTATCACGATTCACTAATGGAGGGTCACCCTGGCATAACCAAAACCATGGAAAAGGTCAAAAGACATTTCTGGTGGCCATCATGGAAGAAGGACATTAGAGACTTTGTAATCTCCTGCGGTGTGTGTGCCCAGAATAAGATTCAGAAGGAAAAACCAGCCGGTCTCTTACACCCACTAGACATCCCTCCCTGTCCATGGCATACCCTGTCCATGGATTTCATCACGGACTTACCTCCATGCTCAGGGTATAATACCATTTTAGTAGTCGTGGATCTATTCTCCAAGATGGCTCACTTCATTCCCCTGAAGGGCCTAGCTTCAGTATTAGCCCGAGAATTCTTAGAAAACATCGTTCGGTTACACGTTTCCCCTCGGTTTTGGTCTCCGATAGGGGAAGTCAATTCATCTCCCACTTTTGGCGAAGTTGCTGTCGTTTAGCCCAAATTTATGTGAGACTTTCTACCAGTCACCATCCCCAAACTGACGGACAAACCGAGAGGACAAATCAAACTCTAGAGCAATATCTACGTTGCATGCTCCAACAAACTGAAAACCCTTGGAAGGACATTCTTTGGATCGCTGAATACGCCTATAACAATTCGACTCATTCTGGAACCGGGAAGACTCCCTTCTTCCTATTATACAGACACCATCCTAGAACCTCTAACCTGGATCCTCCCCAAGAATTCGAAACACCTGCTGTGGATCACTTGCACTCGGAGATCACTCGTGCTTTTAAGGAAGCCACTGCCCATCTGCAAAGAGCTAAAGCTCAATTTAAGAAAGGAGCAGATCAGCACCGTAAAGAGGCCCCTCACTACACAGTGGGAGATCAGGTCTGGTTATCCACTAAGCACCTACCTCTAAAAGGACCCCGCACTTTCATCCCGAGATACCTTGGACCCTATCTTATCTCTACCATAATTAATCCGGTGGCTATTAAATTGGAATTGCCTTTGCATATGAAAATACATCCAGTATTCCATGTCTCCTTACTAAAACCAGTGCAACCAGGAACCCGGTTGACCGAACTCCCGGAACCTGTTTTAGTAGATGGAGAACTTGAGTTCGAAGTAAAGAACATCCTAGACTCCAAAATCTCCAAATCTAAATTATATTACCTGGTTGATTGGAAAGGATATGGCCCCCAGAAAAGGTCTTGGGAACCCTCAGAGCATGTCCACGCACCTCGTCTGGTCAAGAAATTCCATTTGAATCACCCCAACAAGCCAAAACCCCCGGAGAAGACACGCTTGGGAGGGGCCTTGAGGGGGGGTGCTGTCATGATCACTGCTTCCAAGGAGTCAGGAACAGCCCAACGTCCTTGGAAGCAGGCTCCTAACCGCTATCTTAGGCACCAGCCGGTCCCCACTGGGACCTTTTGGACCTTGTCCTGGCGCTGGTGGCACCAGGCTCATCAAAGCCATCGGTCCCGGCACTGGAAGCGCCGGGCTCATAATATGTATGAAGATGCTTGGGTGGACTTACCTGCAGCAGACCATGCTGCTTACTTACCAGCCACATAGGAATCCTCTGTGAACAGGAACTACTTTCTTACCTGGGTGGGGCAAGCTCCACTCCCTGGATACAAGAAGAGAACTCTTCTGGAACTGGAACTCTTTTCTTACCCAGGCGGGGCCGTGGAGGAAGATGCCTCATCACTCCAAGGCTATTTAAACCACACCCGATTGAACAAACGTGCTTCGCGTTATTCTGCATCTGCAGCAGAACGCTCACTGAGTCTGTTCCAGCCTTTCTTCCTTCCGATCCTGAACCTGCAAGAACAATACTTACCACTCCTGTATCCAGTATTCAGCAGCACCTGCAAAGACAAGAAACAACAGGTTAGCACGGCAACCTTTACACGCAGCGCTTTCCTCACCTGATCCATCGGCAGCGAACATTTCTTCACGCTGCACCTCCGCCTGTGAAGACAAAAGCATTGTTATTACTTACCGGCACTCCGCGAATTCCGGATTTCTTCAACGCTGCAACCCAGCATCTGAAAGACAAACGAAGAGACATTAGACAGGTATTTACTCACGTCCATCGCGCTCGCCACAATTGAACGCCTGCAAATACTCTGGCGTTTTCCAACATCTCTTCAGCACGAACTCACAGCTACAAGGGAAAAGAGAGAGAGAGGGACATTCAACAACCCAGAACATTAACCCCCATATTCTTTCACCTGCAGAAATCTCACTCTTCGAGTTCGACACACAGTGCGAAGAGGTTCGGCCCCAGAAGCAAATCGAGTCCTGCACATCACTATTCGGGTCACAGACACCTTCCTGCCAAGACCAGCGCCTCCGTGGGAATCAGGTGAGCGTTACCCTTACATGCATTATTTGCTGGTACAGCCATAGATCCTGACAGCTCCTGTGAGATCCTTATTTCCAGCCACCCTGGAGCAAGCCTCTGTCGAGTCCTAAACCAAATGGGGTGTGTAAAGGAGGTCCCAGGCATGGCCTGCACCCCAGCTCCCCATTTTGAAGTACCAGGAACATACTCGCCATGGTATGTGACGTATGAGGAACAAATGAACCAACAAAGAACTGCACTGGGACTCTGCCCAGTGTACATCAGAAGATCCATACTGATAGAAGCACCCATAACCAGACAACCCTGGCCAGCATGGCACCCTATCAGACAGCCGTACCAGCCGTTAAGACGAAATGAAGAGTACCTACAGACGGTCCATGAAGAGACCCAAGGAGCCTTAATGGAAGGCCAGTGGAGATGACACAAGGGCCTGGACAGACTCACAAATGAACAAATACGGCTATCGAAGACAGCATGCCAGTGCAAGCAGTTATGAAAATAGATGTAATGGGCACAGGAAAGCTAAAAAGAATCAAACTTCAGAGCATACCAGCATGCCCCATGAAGGTCAAGATAAGGGGGCCCTGGCAGGTGGCGAGGCTAAAGAAGAACAAATACACGAAAGGCTGGAAACTGAAGCAGATTCATGGTGAAACTAGCACGTGATCAGCCAGGCGCGAAGTGGTACCACAGCCTGATGTCACCCAGAACCTGAGGATGCCATAACTTTTCCTGATAAGAGGCTACAGTTTTGAGGCCATAACCAGCCAACTAATTGACACATAGCCCAAGATACTGATTGATGGAAGGGAGGCAGGGTGAAACCTGGGACACCAGGCACCTGGGTGTCCATTCTGCATGCTGCTAATTAAAAGTGGAAATTTATGTCTAGGGGTGTAACTTGCCTAATCACAATGGACCAAGTTATCTAGGGTCCTATATATCGTAGAACCAATGAGACGTCGTACTTGTAGTGATGTCTATCACGTGTGATGTAGAGGGAGGGGTGTAGATGCCCACCCGATAAGAGTTATCCAATCTGCATGCTCCATTATCATACACAGATATAGCACCTATATTTAAGTTACCTTTCCTAACCAATTATATTGCATGATGAGTTTTTTAGAATTAGACATCGATGATGACGAGTTTTGTGTATAAAAATTGCTGTTCAATTGAAGTTCGAGGAAGTCGGAGCGAGACAGGTGATCGCAACAATGCTGATTCCCAACTGCTTCCCTGTTTGATGTACTTGTCATTAAACCGACTTCCCTTTTCCAAATTACTGAGTCCTCATTTTTGAGTCGTGTTGGAGTAAGTGAATCCTGCACCCCCATCCCTGACATGGTGCAGCTATCTTGTCTTATAGGTACTAGAGGGTGAGCACTGACCTATGGGCTCGTCTGTGGACATCTCGCTCTCCTGTACAGGTGCGCTGTCAGGCATGTAGGCTCTCGGCGACGGTGTGGTTTGTCTGCAACAGTTCTTCTTGAGGGGCATCGAATCGCAGCCCGCGATGACTTGGGACTTTATTGCTTCATCGTTGGTGTAGTGGTGAAAGTCATAGGGTTGCACTTTAGACTTGAGGTGCGTCATGAATGTGTCCATGGTCTCACCCGGGAGTTGCATCATAGTGTGGAAGATGATGCGTTCATAATCTACATTTTTGTGAATGGCAAAGTGTTCATTTAGTATGCATTTCTGGTCTGGATATGTGCATTGGATGTCTTCGGGCAGGTCGAAAATCATGTCCCGCACCTCTGGGCCTGCTGTGATGGTTAGTTGCCGCATGCTGCGCTTGTCGTCTTGTGGGCCTAGCGCGTTGATATAGACATCAAATTCCTTAATTCATCGGGACCACCTTTGGTCCTAGGTTGGTGGTGGCTGTCAGGTCGAAAGGAAGTAAGGACGGTATGGGGAATGAGTGTCTGCCTTGTTGCGGCAGTACAGCAGGGCCCAGGTCCTGTGCCTGGTCACTCATCTTGTGGCTTGCGGGCTGAGAGTCTGTTTGCTTCAGTTGTAAGCTCTCCTGTGGGCACGGGGACTTGATCCCTAATGGGCACTTGTATGTCCTGTGCTTGAAGTTCCTCAATGCCAGGTGGCCATAGCTGGTGTTCTTTGGTGGGCATCTTTGCCTCTTGGCCTTGTCAGACGTCTTCTTGGGCATACTCAACAGGCCTGTGTGGCTGGAATCTGGTGTGGGCGCCCTTCCCGTGGCACAGTTCTTGTCTTCCAGCAACTGTATAAGTAAACTCTGTTGCTTTTATGAATACATATATATATTGCTTCCTTTCCCTTGTGGCTGGGGCCAGGGGCACTCACCTATGGTGTGTAGAGCTGGCAGCAGGGTCATGCGTTATGCACTGGATACAGCAAGCGACACTGGCTGCTATCAGAAATACAGGCTATCTTCCTGAATGAGGACATTCGCCCTCAGGGCTCTGTGCATGTGCTGGGCACAGCTCCAGTGGGAAAGCTGACAGGAGTGCTGAAGCATGCCGGCGGGGAGCAGGGGCGCCTCCAAAGGGTGGCCAAGGGGGGCCACGGCCAGCCTTATAGAAAGGCTGGCCCCCCTATTGGCCACCCCCGTGAAAAAGCAACAAAAATATTTTTTTTTCGCACTGAACTGTGCATGGACATTAACATGCCCAGTTCAGTGCGAAAAAAAGGATTTCTTTTTTCCTTTTTTGCTGTGTCCCACAGCCTTTGATGGTCTGGGGCAAGAGAATGAATTAAGGCATAAAAAATGTATGCCAAGAACATATAGCCTGCAGGGCGGGAGTCGTTGCAACATGTGTCCCACTGCATTCAATGCGTGTGTGTGGCCCATGTGTTGGGCAGTGCCGAGTGGCTCCAGGTTGCCTCTGTCTGTTTCTCTGGGGTTGGCAGACGTCACACCCATGTAGCAGCGTGCAGGCACCTTGTCCAGAGCAGCAGACCACACAATAGATGTTTTGACCAGCTCCAAGAGGCACAGCAGTTACCCTGCACCCATCTATGTCTGCGGTGCTGGTGCACACACAGTCAGCGCCCCCACCGTCACTTCTCTTTTCTCGGCTACAACAGAGCCTATCCTGTGAGTGGCTCATTCAACTCCTTCTGTTTTGCCTTTTGGCCCTGGTGAGAAATGTTGCACTTTATTTCCCTTCCTTGCTTTAAACTGAAGCCTAAATTGAATTACCTCAAGGCTGCCAAGCTCAAATTACAGGCGGTCCTGCAAGCGGCTAAGCAGGGGAGAGACAGCACTCCTGTGTATGGATGTAGGGGCGGTGGGACGCGTCCTCTAATTGGCCAGCTCCAGGTGCCGGTCGCTTGCCTGGGCAGGTCCCCAAATGTGAGCCCAGGACAGGGGAGTGAGCCAGAAGTGTGCGTTCCCCTATCCGCAGAGTGGTGCATTTCTTTGCACGCACCTAAGAAAGACGGCCCGGCAGACAGCAGCAGCAGGGGCCATACAGGAACCGATGCAGGTAGCCCACAGCCAGCCTCACCTCCACACTACGGATCTCATCACTTTAAGGGGAGCCCATAAGCCACACTGCTGGCAAGCTAGCAGAGGTGCATTCCCATGACCTTGCTACCCAGGGCCAGGCCGGTTATACAGCTGCATTTCACTGCAGATATATCCCATAGCCATTAAAATTAAAGCAAGCCATCTTAAATGTAACGCCACCATTCACTGGCAATGCATGGAGTCAAAGCGCCAGTGGAAAGGCAATCGCATCTCTTCAAGCCCAAAGTGAAACAGGAACATCATTAGAGAGCTGTGGAAGGGAATCCACTGCATAATGGAAATTATAATGTATTATGTATTTATACTGGACCCCTTACTGCAACAGTAGTCTCACCTAGCCGAGGCTCCTCCCGCGCTGGTGTATTGTGCCCACACGGCAGAGAAGCAGGTTATCACAAGTGCGGGTCAGGGAGGTAAAGAGAAATTCATGTGGTGTGCCCAAGGCTGTCAGTGGTACTGCATGCAAAGGAGACCTGGGCTGCAACGCTGAGAGATGATTCCACCAGGCAGGCAAGAAGCAAGCACTTCAGAGCTGAGAGGTAAGCAGAGTGTGTCTGGAGATACAGTCTGAAGAACAAAAGTATTCCTAAGAAAGTCGAACTTTTAAATTGCCTGGGTTTTTTATGCACACTGACAGGTGGTGACTTTACCTAGGTTGTGTTCTCAGTGAAACAGAAAATAATAAAGGAAAGTAACATTCTTAAAACTAAATTGGGGACGACAGAAGAGCTGCCATTTCAGAAACTGAAAATAAGCCTTTTGGTAGACCCCCATTTTACCATCAACCTGTCTTCCCTAAGATTCCTTTGTGGAGACCAATGCGTAAAATGTAATGGGTGCATTCCCATCATAAATGCAGTCCAAAGACAAGATACATCTAATATTCTATTTCTACATAAGTCAAACCCTGCTGAGTGCACCATATTTGATAGGCATGTTGGCAATTAAAAACTTGTGAGTGAGGATTTAGAGGATTCTCTGGCTATGATATGATATATGATATTTTAGCTGTATCCCGCTCATACACAAGTGTTTCCGAGCGCGACAAGGCAAGGGAGAGGAACAAGGGAAGACAAAACAACGATCTTACTAGGCCCAGTGACACTGAGCACGCGCAAGTGCAGGGTGGAGCGTAGGGGGGGAAAGTGCAAGGGAGATGGGAAAAGTGGAAAGGGCTGAGCAAGGGGTACAACAATACAAAAGGTAGTGCAGCCAGCAAGGTGGCAGGTGCAGGTGGTAGGCGGGTTCTCAATAAATGTTTGGTCCCTTACAATCAATGTGCTCCTCTAATTTAAAACTGTATATTTGACTTTTCAAGTCAAAGTTGAACAACTATTCTATTTGAAGAACAATAAATTGCCCAACATGCATATACACATCACATATTCCTTACATAGCACAAGCAGGATTGTGAAACTCAAAATGTGAACCATACTGGTATTAGTGTAAGCGCATCCGGTACATTAATTAGTTAACAGTTAAATAATCAATGGAATTATATCAATATGCAATTTCTTAACTCTCATATATACATAGTTTTCAACTGGACTATATGCTGCATCGGCATAATAGATTTCCTGAAATTCAGTTATGTGTTTGTTTTGGTGCCACCCCAAGATTTCCTTTGGCCTCATCAGGCCACCCCTATAAAACATTTCTGGGGGCGCCCGAGCAGCTGGAGGGAGGAGTTGCCGGCGCAGGGCCTTCGCGTCGTCGCCAATGTCGGGTCCTAACCCGAAGTGAACGCGCTTTCAGGCAAACACAAAAGGAGGACACAACCTCTCATATGGGTTTACGACTGAAACTCCTTTATTGCAGCGCTGCACGCGGTTACAGCCACAGAACCTTCTTCAATTGCACGTGGCCATGTCACCTGACACCGTGGGCATGCACTATTCTACAGCCTCCAGTTGCACATGGCTTGGACACTGCTTGGTGATTTTCCCCCTTCTGAAATGTTATTTCTCTGTGGACCGGCACTCCCAGGGTAGCAACTCATCTGTCACTATTCAGTAGGTGAAGTGGCTGCACATGGAGACCGGCCCTTCCTCTTCGCATTAAAGCCTCACAAAACCCCTTCTCTTAGAGATTGCAACGCCGCCTGCAGAGGGAGAGCATGGACCAAATACAAGAAATGTTGGCCGTCATCCAGGGTCTCATAACAGAGGTTTAGAACCGTAAGGCAGAAATGTCCTGAGGCAAGCCATGGTCAATACAGATGTCATTCCAGAAGCATCTCAGGTCAGAAGGACCTCTCTTGAAAAGTTCCAGGGAGACCCTAAAAGACTCAAATAATTCTTGGATGCATACACAGTTTCTTTTGCTTTCTGACAGGCCTCCTTTGACACTGATCACTCAAAGGTGAGATTCCTAATTTTGCATTTAACCTGAAGTGCACTGGCATTTTATGTATTTATTTATTTATTGGGTATTGATAATGCACCTATACAAAATGTGTTGCAAGGCGCAAGGGCTACTGCTCTGGCTTATGTCTGATAATCCCCTCCAGGATGATTACAAAGGTTTTCCTATGGCATTTAAAGGTATATTTGACAGGATGCGACCGTTGATTACTGGACAATGGTAAGTTGATACACTTTTGGACTTTGTTGAAGGAAACTTGGATGTTCTAACCTATATTAGTACCCGGCGAGGGACAATCAGAATGTAACATGCAATCTGATTGGCCCAGGCCGAGGCTTTACCTGACCGGGAATCCCTCTCCCAATGTTCTTTTCCTTTGTTACCAGCGGGTGAAGGGGAGGCCGGGGTGGCAGCCCCTCAGCCAATGAGGAGGCTCGAAACAGGGTAATCCCAGCTCCAAGCTACCACACAGCTGGAGGCTGCCATCCTCCACCGCCGGGGAGCGAGGTGAGTGTTTCCCCCTCCTTCCTCCCTCGCTTGCCACCCTCAATCCAAACAATCCCTTGCCCACCCTCCCAACCCCACTTACCTTCTTCTTGGTCCTTTTCGGGAGCAGACGCGCTGGGAACACTTCTGTCCCCAGTGCATCTGCTCCCAATCCGCTATAGGCTGTCATGGAAAGGAAAAAGGGACTACGCATAGTCCCTTCCCCCCTTTCCATGGTGGCCATTTTATTTGTTTACCTTTTTCAAAACACTTTAATTGGCCTCCATGAAAAGGGAAAATGGGCTCTGGACAACGCTATTAGTACCTTAGTCTTGTGGGCCGGGGTACTAATAGCAATAAGCCCCTCGCTGAGGGGGCATTACAGTGTCTGGTAAGGCCCCTGCGGCTCAGGGCTTATTGCTTAAGTATGAGATTCAAGCAATTGGCCCACCAGATGGACTAGCCAGAAGAGGCTTGTTTTACTCACTACCAAAGAGGAATTACAGATGACCTCAAAGATGAGTTGACTATAGACCCCCACCCTTCTTCCTTTGAATATTTGATTTAGATGATTCTACAGATCTATTACCGGTTGCAAGAAAGAAGACAAGAAAATAAAATAAACCGGAGTGTAGTGAAGTGAGTCCCTACTCAGCCTGCTCCAGTCACCTCAGGATAAACCGATACCATAGAATCTTTGTAAATGGGAGCCGCCAGGTGACCTCTTTCAGAAGACTGACAATTTGGTGTAGAACTAAGGGACTATGAATGAATTGCAGTTCTGGTGAGCATCTGGTTAGACTCTGTCCACTGCCCCCCCTCAAAAAGGGGGAAACGCCAGCTCCCGATCTTAGAATGGACAATAGTTTAGGAGTATTGCTGTTATACCCAGCCTCATTGAATAAGAGTCGTAAGGGCTATAGACCAACAACTGTGTCTCTTGTTTTTAAAGATCCACCTAACCACCAAGAACATCCACACAATAGAGATTGTCGTTTATGTTGATTCAGGGGCTGCTGGTATATTTATGGATAAAACCTGGGCACTGAAGATGGGCATAGAGTGTCGCACCAAAGCAGTGCCAGAACCGTTTGAAGGAGTAGATGGAAGACTTCTGGTTAGAAGACCAAATGTTGAAAACACAGCAGGGGTACTCATCAACGTAAATTCCCACACTGGGTTTCTGTCCTTTGATTTGATCACAGCGACTCATATGCCTGCCATATTAAGTATTCGCTGGCTGTCCTTACTTAATCCAGCAAAGTAAAAGAGGTGATGTCTGGAAGATTTAAAATGTATCTTAACCTCTAGCATCCTTCTGGGCATCAATCCAGACCATTGTTATTCACCTGCCAAGCGATTACAGAAAGGGAAAAGACCATTTTCAAAGCAGACTTGGCCCCATCTCAAAAAGGGCAGTCCATCCTGAATTGCTTGGTCACATCCCTTCTACATGAGACAACAAGCAACCCCAGACACGTTTACTGAAGTCCAACCGAATGGGACAGGTATGTTTTGATAAGCGTCCTGTGCCTGCTAAGCCTTTTTTGTCATGCAAATAGAAAATTATTCTAAAGAACTGTCTTGGCTCTGAAACCCAAAAGGGCTAGACAAATCTTCCTGATATCGCTGCAGCGCGGGACTCCAGGGGCAGAGTAGGAGTAATGACTAAACACCAGTCAAGATATTATTTTTTTTAAACCTGCAAGTCTTGCGCTGATGTATGCAGTGCCCAGTCAATAGTTGCTTGATAACGATGCAGCAACGCCAACTTGGTTCACAGCCACTTTGGTGTTTCTGCATGTGAGGCACTGGCGCACCCAGGGAATTCAAGTCCTTCCATGATGTGTCAGCTCAGAGCACCCAAATTCGCCCAGTTTACCACCTTATTGTGCCCATGTCCATGCCCCCACAGAGAATAGGTAAGGTGTGTTTTTTGATTGTGTTATGTGTATGTATGCTTATCTTTGTGTTTGAATGTAACGGAGAGATGGGGGGAGAGAGAGAGTGAGTGTGTGTGTGTTTTTAAATGTAATGCAGTGTGTGTGTTTGAATGTAATGCAGTGTGTGTGTCTGTTTGAATGTAATGCAGCGTGGGTGGGTGTGTTTGTGTAAGACTATTTTTTAGACCTTGAGGAACTTTTCTTGTGAAGATATCTTCTGTTTGTACCTGCGCGACTTATGTTGTTTGTTCTTCTTATATTAGCCAATTGTTTGTCGCATGGGTTAAGGCCACGAAGGAGACAATGAGTCCCTCAACTCCGTCTGTATAAAAAATTGTACCGTTTAAGGGGAAACCACAACATAATACAAAGGCCCGGATTTCAGAAAGGCGCAGCATATACGCCGAAACACGTGTCATCCTCAAGGGGCTAAGAAACAGAATAAACTGAACAAATTAAAATTGTACTTGAGCTACAACGGCTGTTTCAATTTTGTTACTTATCTATCTTGGCGCAGCAGGGTGCGGGCACAAGCATACTTCCCGTTTTGTGTAAGACTAGTTGAGCGGGTCTGCAGCTGTGCATGTGTATATGTGTATGTTAGGACCAGAGTGTGTCTGTGCCTGGGCACGTGTGAGTGTGTGTATGTGGGCATGCGTTGGGATGGTTGCCAATGCTTAATGCAGAGAATGCTGGCATAGATAGGTTGTGTGTCAGCAGCTTCATCTATGGGATTTACAGTGACCATTTGTGGCAAAGATAGGTTGTGGCAGGGATTTAATGTGACCATTACTGGCATAGATAGGTTGTGGAGTTGTGACCGTAAAATGATTTCACTATATACATCGCATGCACGAAGCTGCTTCCAGAACCTATTCATGCCAGTAATGGTCACTTTAAATCAAACGCATGAAGTTACTGCCACAATCTATCTATGCAAGAAAAGGTCACTTTAAATTATCTGCATGAAGCATCTGCCAAAACCCAATTGTGCCAGTAATGGTCAAAAGGGAGACCAAGGGGACATTTGAACATATGTAGACATGGAGAGCCACAACACAAAGTTGATATTCACCTCCTTCCAAACATCAGTGAAGGGCTACCATCTATACAACAGTTCACCCATGCTCCACTTACCATCAGATCAATTTAACAGAGCTGTTCAAAGACTTAACACCTTTCATCACTCCTTTTGGGGTGAACCAGTTCCATAGATACCATTCAGTCTTATGTCAGCCGCCATGCTCCTCAAAGCAGTAAAGGAAGTTGCTTGTTTTCTGGACAATCTCCTTATTTACACAGACTCCATGGCCAATTACCCGGAAGGTCTGGTCAAAGTCCTAAGTACCATGAACAGCAAAGGGCTGACCCTAAAATCCAGAAAGTGTATCATCTCGGACACACCTTATCAGTGGATGAAATCCATCTGACCTTAATCTGCTCAAAGCCTACCAGCATGCTCCAACCCTTACATTTAAAGAGGAACTCATTTATTGTGAGTTCTGGAACTTTGCAGGGACTGTTGAGCCTATGTGTAGGCTAATTAAGAAAAATACATTTTCACGGATGTTTGGAGCAACAGAAAGCTTTCCAGCAGGTCAAGTAGTGTATCATGCAAGCCCCTACCTTGCACCCATTTCAAAACGAATGACGCACAATTCTGACTGTGGATGCCAGTAGCAAGATACTTGAGGCTGTCCTTTCACAGGTCCACGGATTGAGTGAATACACTGTTGCTTTTTCATCTAGGGCCCTGCAACACTCTGAAAATATGTATTCAGTCATTGAGAGGGGGGGCTCCGACCTGTGTGTGGGCCAACCTGCATTTTAGACAGAATCTCTTGGGGGCTTCCTTCACCATCCATACTGATCATAGGCTGCTATTCAAGCTACCGTCAGGCAGCATGCACTAATGGGGTGTTGACTAGGATCACCAGGTGTTTGGCTCAATTGCAGGACTATTACTTTCTGATGGATTATAAGCCTGGGAAATATAATGCTGCTGCTGACTGTTTATCCTGCATTCCTCTTGGCACAACGAAAGAGGAAGTGGGGGGGCTGACTTGGAAATCATTGCTGCCCTTGAAAAATGGGAGTCTTTGGAGCATAATGGGGTATGATGAATTGTACGGATCCCTCACTAAAACCCTGCCAAAAGACTCCTCCCAGGTGGCCTGGCAAAGGCTGCGGGAGGATCACCTGGGAGGAGACAAGGCCCGGGGTTATGAGAAACATTATTTATCCTTGAAAGGGAACAACCTTTTAAAGGTGTGAATACATGCAATGCCTTATTGTCGTGATGATACATCTGGATCACATAATAAATCGGTTGATGTGGACAAAACTGGTGTGACATCTTTAAATACACCAAGGAAGGAAATACCAGATGAGAAATCTATGGCTAAAAATTCCCCCTATTCTCAAAAGTACAGTGAAAGAAAATAGTGGCTTAAACAAACTTCCTTCCTTTTTCAAATAAACTCTAAGGATTCTTCTTTAAATGCATCCAAGAAAAATAGATCTACATTTAAATGTAAGAATTCGACAAGAAAACCTAATGTTAATTGGGACTGCTAATCCCATAAACCCATAAGTACTGGTATGAGGAAGAGAGCTTAAAAGTAATATTGCAGCATAGTCAGGCAATTAAGCATAATAACCCACACCTGCTGGGAGTCTTGAAAGGCCCCATCAGTTGCAGGCCATTAGCTGTAGCTGGAGTGATTACAGCAGCAGTGGTAGTAGAAGGAAGAAAGCAAGGTGTTGGCTATCCAGAAAGAAGTGGGTGAACAGACTGACTCCGGGACTTTGACCAAGAAGATTCCAACTGCCTGTCCTGTGAGGGTCTTGTTCCTCCAAACTCTGGAGTGCAGAGGTTGTACAGCAGAAGGTGTGAAGGAAGACTTCTTTCCCACATGTGAACCTAATTGCAGAGATTGCGCAGCAGAAGGCAGCCGGAGACCATGGCTGAGAAGAATTTTGTAGCTGAGGGTCCAGAGAGCAAGAGATGCTCTATGATTACATGGAGGGGTCAGTGGCACCTTTACGGAGGAACAATGTATGCCCAAGAGAAGCCTGAGACAGAAGCCGGTGTGTGTTACCAAGTATTCTGATCCCTTGCGCGAACAATGGCAGGCAACAATAGCCAGTGGAAACACTTGCGTGTGAGTGAAAGGCATCAGGATGCGACCGTTGATTACTGGACAATGGGAAGTATACAAAGTAGCACTCGCGTGTGAGTGATCTGTCATTCCCTTTACTCGCTTAAAAGCTTAACCCTGTGAATCACGTTAAGTGAATGTTCAAACATCTGAAAACAGATGAAAGACTGGTCATGTATAACTAAAAGTGATTCTGAGATGAAGGTCAATCTCTGAATAAATTGGAAAGTACCTGGAAAACAATGTTATTCTGAAATAAGTGACTAAACATTATTTGTGAGTTGAGAGAACAAGCATTTCCCAAGCTAAGAGGGAAACAAGCATTGCCCAAGCCAAGAGTGTATTTAACCTTTCCCAAAGCCAATGAATGGTACACACATTGTCCTAGGCCAAAAAGGATACAACTATTGTCTAAATGAAGGGTGCAACAAGATCTCTGAGCAAACTACTCTGGTTATCAGACAAAGGCAAGGTTGGGTAAAAGGGAGGTTTGATGTCTGCTTATGAATTGTTCTCTAAAAATTGAAGTACACATTGGTAAAGCCAAGATGGGAAAAGCGAGAATTTCATTCTAAAGGCATTTTGGTTGTTGTTATTGCAGACAGACAAGATTGACAAAGAGGCTGCCCTTCTGGAAGCTAAATGTCAGATGAAGAGTGTCTTGCTTACTTGAAAGGTGTTGAGTTGCACTAAAGTGAGTCTTGTCTGTGCAAAGTCACTAAGAAACAAACTGTTGAAGCTGTGTTATAACTTTTGGTTGTCAGTGGATTTAAAACATTGGAAGCAAAGTGCAATGTGGCACATTACGGGGCAGGTGAGTAGACCTGCATAGTGAAGTTTTGTAGAAGTTAACCCGAGATGAAAAATAGCAGGTGAAAGTAGAAGTGCTGTGAAGTCATCCTGACAAAGTTTAATTCATCCAATAAGAAGCTGTGTTTCCTTTACCTTATCAGAAGTTTAGTCTATTTGAAACCTTATAAGGACTATGATTCTTCTATAACATTTGTAAATTGTGGCAAAGTATCTTGACGTGAAATAACATTGATGCTATTTGATGAAGTAGAAATTCATTGTTCATGGAAGAAGACAACTTTCATGTTGATCATTGCTTGACAGAACTTTCTTTTGATATATTGAAAGAAACTAGAACTGAATTAAGACTTTGTTGCAAACACAGATCTCCTTGTTTCTTTTTGTCGAACATTAGAACTAAATATATCTTGAAACCTGGGAAAGGGGAATTCGCCAAGGCTACCAAGAAAAACTGAATGTATTAGACATGCAATTGTTGATATTGTAAATTGCCATATATTTCTTTAGTATTTTATGTTTGAATGTGAGGGTCAAATATCCTGTGTTAGAGTGTTTTCCTTTAGTTTTGATAGGCAGTGAAATCCTCATCAGAGTAGGGATAGCGAGGCATTAGATAAAACCTATGATTTAATAAAATTGCACATTTTGAGAAATTATCCAAAAAAATTCTCTCCCTCACAGGTGCCACCAAGAAAAAATGCCTCCAAGTAAAGAGTAATGAAAGTACTTGCATTTTGTATTTTATTACATTTTTAATGCGCCTTTCACCAAAGGCGCTGAACAGTAAAAATAATTCAAAAACAGTACAATAAAATTGATACCAATGAATAAATGTTACATCGGCAGAGAAAAAACAAAGACATTGGCCCTCATTAGAACTCAGCTGTTAAGGGTTTAACGGTGCCGTCGGCGCCGTTAACCCTTAACGCCTGATTACAAGTGTCCCTTTGCGGGTTGGTGTTTAACGCCTGCTTTTAGCAGGCGTTAAAAATCCAACCCGCAAAGGGACTTTGGAGATAATTACGGCACCGTAATTTACAGTGCCGTAATTAGCGCCTTCCCCATTCCCATTATGCCCTATGGGGGCGGGAATGGGGAAGGGCAAATGGTGAATGGGGAATTACCGCCCCACTCACCTTGGAATGGGGCGGTAATTCTGCCATCCACCATGGCGGAATCGTAACCTTAGCGGCATGGACCATGGTGCTAATAGCACCATGGTCCTCCGCCAAGGTTGTAATGAGGGCCATTGTTTTAAGAAACAAGAGACGAAAGGAGGTAGAGTTTAAGCTGTGTTTGGAAAATGTGAAGAGATAAGGAGGAACATAGTGAGAGGGGTAAAGCATTCCAATGTTTAGGAGCCAAAAGAGAAAAAGAGCAGAAACGAGACGAAGCACAAGGGGCCTTAGGAACAGTTAAAAGAAAAAGATTCTGAGATCGTGGGACACGTGAAGGGACATAAAACGACAGCAGGGAGGAGAGGTAGGGCATGAGCCAAGCCATTAGTATATTTGATGACGACCGAGAGAAAGTGATACAAAAGACGGGATTCGGAATGAAGTAGTGAAATTGAGAGCAAGGAGGGTGTAATAGAGGATCGAGGAGGAAAAGAAAAAGGAGGTGAACAGAGGAG
Organism: Ambystoma mexicanum; assembly: GCF_040938575.1. NCBI lineage: Eukaryota > Metazoa > Chordata > Amphibia > Caudata > Ambystomatidae > Ambystoma > Ambystoma mexicanum. Next base: position 642,362,297 of record NC_090921.1, read on the forward strand.
TTATAGATAGAATGAAGAGGGAAAAATGGCAGACAGGGAGACCAAGCAAAAGAGATGAACAATAATCGATACGGGAAAAGACAAGGGAAAAGAGAAGACGTTTAGTAGCGTGAAAGGAAAGATAAGCGCAAGCACAACAAATGTTACACAAAGCATAGCGACGGGAGCGGGCAATGGAGGAGATATGAAGGGAAAGGGAAGAATCAAAGATAACACCTAGGTTGCACATTGAAAGTGAAAAAGAAAGTGAGGATGGGGGAAGGAAAGTGGGGGAAGGCGTGCAAGATATGGTAGAAAGGGGAAAGAACAGAACCTCAGTTTTTGATGGATTGAGATGTAGAAAATGGGAAGACATCTAATTCTGAAAAGCTAAAAGCAAGTTTGAGACAGTGGAGTGCAGAGCAGACTGAAAGCAAGAGAAAGAGAGAAATATCTGGGTGTCACAAGCATAAAGGTGAAAGGAAAGGTGAAAAGAGGAGATGAGGGTGGAGAGAGGAGCCGTGTAGAGAGAGAAAAGAAGAGAGCTGAGCACCAACACTTGGGCGACACAATAAAGAAGAGGCAGTGAGGAAGAAGAGTGTCTGGCCCAAGTGATGGACTATGTTTTTTGCTAAATGTAAGAGCAAAACCATTTGAGAGCAGACCCAGAGATACCCACAGAGGAAAAAGAAGCTATAAGAAGGGAGTGGTCCACAGTGTCAAACGCTGTGGAAAGATCTGGAAGAATAAGAATAAAAGAAAGCTTGAGTGACTTGCTGTAAGAAGAGAGTTACAAACATGAAGAAGCGCAGTTTCAGTGGAGTGAGTTGGGAGGAAACCAGACTGCAAGGGAGGAAGCAGATAATGAAGACTCAGGTAACGGGTTACCTGGGTATAAGAAAAATGGTAGAAGGGAAATAGGGGTGGAAATTAGTTGGATAAGACAGATCAAGATAATGTTTTTTCAGAATAGGGAGAATAAGTACATGCTTGAAAGCCACAGAAAAACATGAATGTACAAGGGAGAAGTAACTAAGGGAAGTAAGATAAGGAAAAAGATGGGGATATACTTGGGGGTTGAGAGAAGAAGGGAGAAGGTCAGAAGGCGAAGTAGTAGGATGAGCACGAGTTAAGAGAGCAGAAGTGTCAAGGTCAGTAAGAGGGGAGAATGATGAGAAAGAGTGAAGTGATAGATCAGGAGAAGGAGAGGGAGAGGGAGAAGGGGTGAAAGCTAAACAAAGGTTAGCTACTTTAGAAGTAAAGTAGTTTTTTGCGAAGTCAGAGGAAGAAAGGGACAAGAAAGCAGAAGGACCTGGGGCTTTGGAGAGAGGATATTGTGTAAAAGCCGATTGAGATGACAAGGGTGGTGAGATAGAGAAAGTGTAATTTCTCAGCCATTTCTCAGCCGTTTGCCATTTCGTGGGGACTCGCTGGCCCCTGGCTACGTACACTGAGCTAACGTAGCTCAGTGTAGCTAATGCCTTTCTGCAAGGTGGACAAGAAGCTTTCTGTCCACAATGGTTTTCTGTGCAGAGCTGACCAGATAGTGCCCCCACCGGATTTGAGGACCCAGCTCTTGTGTGTCATCACCAAGAGGTTCATTTGCTGGTACTATTGGTGGCCTGTGCTTGATTCTGCAGAAAAATGTATTTGTTTTCCCTCCTGCCCCACAGCGGACAAGCCCTTGGTTATCAGGCACTCTCCCAGCACCCCAATCTCTGCTGGCCCCTTTTGCAAGCTGACCCTTGTTGAATCTGGCCCTCAACCCCATTGACCCTTAGAGAAAGATACTACCAGAGAAGAGGTTTAATGGATCGCTTTTTGAAGTGGCCAGTGGCCAAATTTGTTTCCCATATTAACGCTACAAATGTCATTGATTTTATGTTAAAACTTTGAGAAAGGGGTGTCCCAAGGTCCTGGTCACAGATAGTGAGGTGCTCACCTTTCATGTTTTACTGGATTCCTGGGCCGTTCTACACTCCAGGGTAACAGTCTCATGGACAGGTTTGATAGAATCCTTAAAGTCGTTAAAGACTTAATTCAGGCTGCTCTTCACAGAAACGTAGATGCACTGATTGCATGCTTTACTCTGATAGGACCACACCCTAGTCCATCACAGGGAGATCCCCTTTTTAGGAAATCATGAGGGTGGAACACATGCAGTTGCTGACAAACAATGTCTGGGTAGTTGTTCAAAGAGTCCCGCCTCCAGATGAATGTCCCAGTTGATGTGCAGGTAATTTAGCCTGATAGCTAATCAGAATCACAGGTGAGAGTCTCATGACAAACACTTTGCATGTCTTACTCCCTCATTTAAGGTGGTGGATTGGGTTAAGATTAAGTTGCCCAACCTGGTTCACACGGGGTGGTCAAATACAGTTCACACACCACTGTGTCCCAAGTCTCTCCAGGAACCGACTGGACTGCAAATGGCCAGGCTTGGAATGTTGAGAGAGACTTCATGAGCCGGATATACATTCAAATTTCGAATGTAGAAATTACTGCATCTTTTTTTTATGGGGGGAGAACCTTAACCCCCCTTCTACCCCTCACCTTAACTATTCCCCTTAACCCCCACCCCATGCAGTTATTTCTACATTTGAAATTTGTCTCCCGACTTTTTGTACGGATACCGCTCATAGTCACCTACAGTTATTGTATGGTCATGCTTGTCACACCATGAGGTGCTTGTTTACAGATATTGTTATGTTGTTCTGTTCAAACCATGTAGGTTAAGCTATTGTCCTAGCTAAGTTATTCTAGCTAAGTTATGGGCCAAAATGACAAAACGGGACATTGATCCCTCCCTGCTGGCATTGATTCAGCTCCTATAGTCAAACAATACAACTAGGATCAGATTAAATACTGCAGGAGACCTATCAATAACGCTGATTAAGGGCACACGGCAAGGCTGTGTGATAGCACTGACTCTTTTTAACCTTCTATTTGGCCGACATATGGGAGGCCATTAAAGAGTGGGGAGGATATGTTCCCATGTGGGCGGAATTCAAAGTGAGTGGCATCGTCTTCGCGAACGACATCATTCTAATGGATCACACACCAGCTGGCCTCCAGCACCAGTTGAATGGCCTCAATAATTATTTGAAAGAAAACTCACTACAAATAAATCCCACAAAATCTTACTTAAGGGTAAGCTCGACTAAAAAGAAGAATAGGGAAAATACGTGGGAATTGAATAACATTCCAATCAAACAAGTCAATTCAATCAGTTCGATTGAATATGATCTATGTCTGATGTTGTTGAAAAGGGTAAAAAGCAAACTACGCGCATATTCGCTGATGCCCTTAACATACTTTTACAAAGTGAAAGTTTCTTCTATAGTGTTGTACGGCTGTGAGCTTATGAATGTCTCAAACAGGATGTTTTTTGACAGACACGAAGGGAAAATCTTAAAACAAGTACTCAGACTCCCTGTTTTGATACCAATCAGGGCAATAAGACTTGAACTGGGTCTCACATCTTGGTGGTCCCAGATCATTATTAGAAGCCTCTCTATGATACACAAACTGGAAGTCTCCGATCAATCAGAATTCTCTAGGGTTCTATGTAATCATGCAAATAAAACAGAACACCAACCTGTAGTTAAGGAAATTGGAAAATAGATGGAATAACTTTATTAAAATGATCGACCTAGAGGTCTCAAGAATCTGAAATAGCTGTGAAAAACAAAATAAAAAGGTGGGATAGGTCTTTGGATTTTTTGGATCGCTCCAACATAAAACTCTATAAGGGAAAGGAACTGATGTATCTACCATTCCCCCACTTAAGACCATACCTAGTCAAATTTCCCAGTTCCCACTACTGAGAATGGTACCTGAAATTCAGGCTAAATTTCCGACCCACATTGGAGGTGGTCGGCCCAAAGCTAGGTTTAACTCGGGAGTTACAAAAGTGTAGAATGTGTGATTCTAATAAACTTGAGTATTTGTTTCATTTGGTAATGGAGTGCCCTGCATTTTTGAACCATAGGAAACATTATTTGGAACATTTTATCTCCTCATCATCCACAGTCCTGATGAATGATTTATGGTAATGATTAATGACATCTTCCCAACTATCACTGTTGATAGCCTTAATTAAGATGCTATTTGAAATCTTTGCAGCAATTGGCAATGTCAATGAGCAAGGTATCTTGGACTTAGCAAGGGTGATGTAATGTTTTTGCTTAAGTAGTAGTCAGCAAATAATGTATATGAAATTACTTTAGGCGGGTGCTTGATATGTGTAACTTTATTTTTAGCAATCTCAAGATATTAGAATTGTTTTTTAGTTATTTTTTAAGGTAGATTATATTGAGAATAATACAATTTAAAGAAATGTTGATTTCTTTTTGTGTAAATGTACAATGTGTATAAAAAAAGAAAATAAGCTATTGTGTGATTATATCTTGACATATGCAACTGCCTATCTTATGCATCTTCCTGTTTTCATTCTTCCTTTGTTCTTTTGTCTTGACGTTGGTGTTTGCTATGTGCAAATGTGAATGTTGTGCTGTGTTCTCACACATAATGCTCTAATTTCCACTCTGGTTCATAAACATAGAGACTATGCATGGGCTCTGTTCTATGGCTGGCAGTTGCGTGAGCCCAGTGGTCAAGTAGCTGTGTTTTTCTCTTTCATATCTGTGCTGCTTTTCTTCAAACTCCTTTTTTACTAAAGACAAATAACTCATTGGGGAACTGATTCTATTACTCTGCTCATATGCCTCAATCTGATAGATCATAACATCCTTCACATCAAAAATTAAATGGGCTTTAGAATTTGATGGGATCCTTCATATCAAAGTACACTTCATTCTTTATCATTACATACAGGGGCCCTCAAGGCTGGGTCATTTTGCAAATTCCACATGTTTGTATGTCCCCCAAACCTCATGTCTGGTGAATACCAGCTGCGGCACTAGATGTATGTTAATGTATGTTGATGACATTCAGCTAAAACTTAATTTGTGCAAAGATTCAAAGGCAACCACACACTCACCAACTATATTACCCATGTACAGAGGTGGATGCACACAAACATCCCGGTCTTAACACGGTCAAGTCTGACATCTGACAAATGTGTTGTTGGATCACACTTTGAAATAAAAACAAAATGTTATGTGTAATTAAATAAGATATCAGTGTTAAAACTAATTTGCCACCAGCAACTATAACATGCAATACAAAATGTAAGTTCTCCATACAGTGAAACAGTCACACCCACAAAGGGGTATAGAGACCCACTTGATATTAAATGTCAGTGTATTGATTCCACAAATGTTGATCAATAGTTTAAAGAAATTGATAAGATGTACATCAATCATCAACAAATACATTCAAATAATTCATAAACATTTTTCATGTACAAAAGTGAAAAAGAGTAAAATTACAAACACTACTTATTACACGGGTGGTTATTTTTCTAATCATGATATATTTCATCTTGCCTGGATTAAGTAATGCATCCAGATCCAACAAAATCTTAGCAACTTAAAAATTGAAAATTCTATTTCAATATTACTCATGTTATCAGTCTTCAATCTTTGGCCATCATGCATTTCAGGTCACACAAAGGCTCTTCCTCAGGATGATTATCGTCTGATGTCCTCAAGTGTAAAGAATACATATTTTACTCTTACAAAATAGTGTACATTGATCCATTAAAATAGTATATATGTTTTGTAAGGTCTGGGACTTACCTTATTAAAAAGAAATACCAAATCACACTTTCATATTAATCAAAGTCCCCAAATATGAAAGATATATAGAACTTCAGTGATTGTTCAAAGTAGGGTATTTGTCAGACACACAAAAACCTCTGCATACCTGACTAATGTTAATCCACAGAGAAATAAAAATAACAACCTCACAAAAAACCCAGCGCAGTTACCTCCTGAAATGAAGCCATAGATGATCCCAATCCATCCCAGAGAGCTACAAAAGGCAAACTCTCCCCCAAACACTGTTCCAACACCATGCTGTCAGTAGCAACTGTGAGCTGGGACAGGCAGCTGCTCATGCTGCGCTTGGAAGTAGACAGGCTGGACAACCAGGCCACGGTTTAGGGAGTACAGGGGAGGGTGAACAGGAGGAGTAGAGCCCCAGCAAAGTGTGCCCCAATCCCAAGGGTCAGTCCCTCACCTTGGACCCTCACTGAGCGCCAGTTGGTCACCCTGTACCACCTTAACAGGGAGACCATAACAGAGCTGCTCACCACAATACAGGACGACATAGGGAGCAGGATCAACATCTGGACAGCTGTGCCCCCACTGCTGAAACTAGTGTCTGTCCTACAATTCCTTGGAACTGGCACCTTCCAGCACTCTGTGGCCATGATGAATGGCATGGCACAGCCCACATTCTGTGCAGTGCTGACCCAGGTGCTTGATGCCCTCCTGCTGCAAGTGCAACACCACATCTCACTGCCTACCATCCCAGTTCTATGCCAAAATGCACCTACCAAAGCAATGCTGACATATGGCCAAATTGCCTCACAGAACAACATCCCTGCCAGTGCCACGGCCATGCACCCATGTGCAGCCAGCACACAATGCCCACCCATTGCCACCGGATGCCCAGGAAGGGTCGATGGGGAACCCAGCATGCCACTTGCACAGTGTAAATACAAAGAAACATGACAGCCAACATGTCTGCTGCACATGTCACCGACAGACACTTTACGTAACGTATGATGCAAGGAAACAGGGTGCATGCAAAGCACAACCAATGCATGGTACGAGTGACACTGCATGCACATACATAGAATAGGCACATGCTGTGAAATGCAGGCCCATCTGCATGCACAAGTAGGCCATTGACCTGATATTTTGTAAGTCCACTCCCACACCTCACACCATGACTAATGCCTGTGCCTCCCCCCATACAGGTGATTCCAGATAACCACAGCTGCTCTGGCTAATGACTCCTGTGCCTGATCCACAAACACTGCAAGTGAATGCCTACAACCACACTCACAGCAGGACCTGTGTGTCCATCGAGCGTACCTTCGGCCTCCTGAAGGCACGTTTCCACTGCCTCGACCGTACTGCCGTAGCCGATGGATGCTCCAGAAAAAGTTGGAAAAATTGTGCTTGTGTGTGCAATGTTGCACAATAGCTGCCTGAAAAGAAATGTTCCGTTACCCCCTGGCGTGGACATGCCACCCCAGAGCATGAGAATGCAGTGCCTGTGGCAGACGCAAATGCACACATTGCCAGGGATGGCCTGAGGGATGGGAGAATGGCACACCTGGGACTGACAGACAATTCCTTTTTAGGCTTTCACATGGCAAAAGCCATGCACCACTGTGTTACACCACCCCAATCAATAAACACGACAATGGCACAATCAGAAATGTCGTCACATTGATGAATTTTGATGGTTTTTATGGAGTGAAGTGCCACAACTATCCTCCTTCATCCCTCCCACCACCAACTCCCCATCACATTATCCCCTTCCCACCACCTATTCCCCATCACACTATCCCTCCCTCCTGCCTCCCCCCAGCAACTCCCCCTCACACTATGCACCCCCTCCCACCACCAACTCCCCATCACTCTACCCTACCCCCACCAAAACCCTAGCATGGACACTATTTGAAATCAGGTGTCCCATAGTCTTTCACAACCATGGCCTCATCCCCGCCCCTTCCGGCCCCTGGTGATCTTGGGCACAGAAGGCGCTCTGAATGTTGCTGTGGTGTGCCCTGCTGTGACCCCTCTGTGGGTGTGATGATGTGGATGGAACAGAGCCTGTCCCCAGGTTTTGCTGCTTTTTCACCTATGTGCTCTGTCGGATGGCCTCTGCCAGAGCAGCGACGCCTTCTATCATTTCCCTAACACATTGGGCGTGCCGTGTCAGGGCGGACATGTTGGCTGTCATCTTGGCCCTGTTCCGTGCCATGGCATGCACAATCCTTTGTGTAACCCCTGGACACTGTCCCTGATTGCCTGCAGGTGTTTGGTGTTTGTGTGGCCAATCTCCTCCATCTGGTGCTGTCTGTGCTCCATGTCCTCGAGCCTCTGCAACAGCATGCTGCGTTTTGTAGTGTGCTGTGTGGGTATGGGGCAATGCACTGGCCCAGGGCTGTATACAGGGGAGCGGAGCCATATGTGGGAGTATCCACGTCCGGCTCTGGTGTCCACGTACACTGGCAGTGTGCAGGACTCTCTGGGGAGTCTTGGCACTGGCGGCGTGGAGGGCTCTCTGGGGAGTCTTGGCACTGGCGGTGTGGAGGGCTCTCTGGGGAGTGTGGCCCTTTGGCAGGTGATGGCTGGTGTCCCCCTGTAGCTCCTCAGTTGCCCTGGCAGCAGGCGTGGCCTCAGTGCCAGTGCCGTCAGCAGTGGGTATGGGTACAGTGTGCAGTGGGTGCATTGCTCCTGGTCGCCTGTGGTGTGGGCGTTGCCTTGGCTCTGCTCTGGTGCTACGTCACACACTGGGACATCTGCCTTGATGTGGCCTGTGTGAGCCTTTGCAGGGTGGTGGTGGTAGACCTTGAGGGCCTGGTAGAGGCACTCCCCGATGGGCCTGCATCCTTCTCCTCCTCCTCTGATGTCTCTGGCAATACGTAAGTGCCTGTAGGGGACATATGAAATGTTATCAGGTATGGTTCCCGCACGTGTGTTGGCATGCAAGGCACAGTTGCTATGGAACAGAGTGTGACCCCCACACATATGGCCAAATGGCATGGTTGGTCATGGGAGGATGCATGTGGGCCAAGTGTCATGGGATTGCTTGTAACGATGAGTGTGAGACCCATGGCCTGTTGGTCTTTGGCCTGAGTGTGGATACGCCAGGGTGTCCATGCTGCGGAAGCTTATATCTGTCATGCATGCTTGTGTTCCTTCATGGCCCCACATCCCCTCCCCGTGTGACAGCAGTCCCTGCAACCTGACCCTTAGGTCGTTCCACTGCTTGCAGCAGTCCTCTCCATCACGGGGTACACTGGATACTGCTTTCACTTTCTGGTGAGTGGAAGTCCAGATGGCTGTCCTGTGCTGCCCAGTGGTCTTGCTTTGGCGACTGCCATAGAGTTCCCCACAGTGTAAGATTACCTCTTCTCTGAGGACGACCAGCTCCCCCTCACTGAATTTGGGTTTTCAAAGGTGATTTTTGGCCACCTTGCCTCTTAGCCTCTCTTGAGACATGTTTGCTGCTTACCAGAAGAGGATGGCTGCAGGAAGTGCATTTAATGGATTGTGTTTATCAAAATAGCAACCACAGGGCTTCCCGTTCCGGCGGTGACACAATTTCCACAGGCACTAATAGTGCTGGGAATGCCGGCGTAATCGCTAATAGCGCCACTTTCTCTGCGGTAATCCTTACTTCGGCACAGTTACCGCCGGGCGCTGGTAGCGTTACTGCCGGAGTCATTCACGCAGTTTGTGATGCGCTACTAATTCTGGCGCACAACCAGCAGTAATGCTATTAGTGCCCAGCGGTAATAGCGCTGCATTACCGCCGGACTTGAGATTAAGCCCTATGTGTCCCTTCAAACTGAACTTCCTATTAGTATTAGAAGATCAATGTATAATGTTAGTTGTGCTAATATTTGATTGCAGAGTTACACTACAGTAAAAAGTCGGTCCGATTTACAGAATTAAGTGTTACATACCCAATATTCATTGTTTTTTAGTTTGCAGTGTGTTCAGTATTTTGTTCCCTATTTTTTAAGCCTCACGCTGAGTCTTCATGTTTTGGGTTTGTCTCACAGATGCCTAGAAGAGACACTTAGTTTACCCAAAACTAAAGTGAGAAGAGGGGAGGATTCGATTTGTACATTTATACATAAATAACAGTGCTCTGGCAATTCCCCCCCACGCTTCCCACATTAATGCAATGCAGGCGTCCTACATCGCAATAAGACATGGGTCACACTTGCCATTGGCTCTCTTATTCTTTCATTCAAATCTTGGAAAAATAATGCATTTAAGAAAGCTGTATCGCTGCAATATACCTTGCTGTTGCTCGTCTCATTAACTTGATTTGTATTTTGCTAATGGCCTGCAGAAGTGTTGAAGTTTAATTTGCTTTGGGAATATATATGCACTTTTATAGCTTGTCTGTAGTTGGCTAGCCTTGCAGAGGACCTTTCTTCCGTTTATAATTCTACTCTGGTCCGCGTGATCTAACAAAACATGCATACAACGCGGACAGCATCCTTGTCCTGATTAAAATATGAAATCTTGCTTATGATAACTGCAAAATAATCCATTTATTTGGAAGCGGTTGTGAAGCAAAAGAGTGCAAAACACTGGTTTTGAGTTACGCCCATTGATCTATATTATTGACAGTGAAATGGGTTGATCTCACACTTTCAAACAATTACAATGAAGTTGTGATCATCGTGGTGAAACGCACAATTCAAATATGAAATATGTCACTTATTAAGCGATATTACTCCATTCGACTGGCTGCACCGCATTTAAGCATAACCAGTGGAGTGGGGATTATTGGAAATAGCACCTGAGTATTTCTAAAAGGGGTGCTGAGAGCACATTTTGTGTAGAATAGCAAACATGCCATCCATTGTTTTAGAAAAAAAAGATGAGGCAAAGAAAATGGAAGCCAGGGGTCCAGGTTTATTTATTGTATTTATTTTATCTATGCAGGAAGGAACAATGCACTTTTGATCACAAAAGAACGTACTATAGATAAGAAATCAGATGTGACAGGAAGCAGTGAGCTTCCTACAATGGGGTGAGTTTGAGTGACATTCTGATCAAGTTGTGGAGGGGAGTAAATGGAACACTCACTGTGTACCTAATGTACAGAGAAGCCTAATGGTGAAAGAAAATAGATGGATCCACAGACTGAACACGTACAATCACGGCATGAATGAGGAATTTCTACCCCTTTCTATCCCTCACATAGATAGTCGAATTCATCAAATAACCAATAAGACCTGTTGGAGAGACTGATCGTCTAAACAAGCAGCGCACAGGTTTCTGTACAGCTATGAGGAATATTACACCACAGTGAAGAACAAAATAAGTTCCCAAGCTGGGAACTTACACCCCCTGCACACTTTCTAGTATCTGGAATACCAGACCAAGAGTTAAATAAATATTATCAATGATATATCTTATTGAATTCAAGGAAGTCTGTGGATTGTAGAAATTTCAGAAAGGCAAATGAAAAACAGGACATTAAATCGTATAAGGTCACAAGACCCAATCTTCAATTTTTATTCTTGATGTTAAAGCTGTGGGAGGCCCAACACGTTTCGAGTGGTGCAACACTCTTCATCAGGGGCAAAACAATATTTCTAGAGAAAGGTATATACAGTATATACATTAGAATTATGCTTACATCCAAACAGTTGTCAAAACATTTATATGACTCATTTATTGATCAAGATATATAGTACAGAAATCTGAGCCTTGAGGGGATTGCTTATATGTCAAAATATATATATTTAAATGTACGGAGTACAAACATTCCCATTGAAGAACCAATAGTCAACCATTCTTGTATTATAAAAAAAATTAAAGTAGAGTTTGTCAAATGATAGTGGATTCACTAAGCTGTTATTGTATGATTGGAGATTTCAAAGAGGAAGAAATGCTAGTAAAAATGTTAAAATCTTTTGCTTTTTATGGTAAAAGTTCTTCAAGAGAACAAAGAGAAAATTGGGATGAGAATCCCAGGCATCCATTCAAAACAAGACTACAAGTCTTGATGGTGAACCCTTATCTGTGAAAAGAGAATTGACATATAGAATGTCTATTTAAGTCAGTTGTTTGTAGAATATTAATGAAAGGGTAAAGTAAGTATAGGGTCACTTACAGCAGTTAGCCGTTGTCCAGTTTAAAGTCCTAACTGGAATGAAGATCCCATGTTAGGAGGGGGTAGTAGTATTTTGCAAGAAGAGGGGTCTAGGAGGTACTCAAAAGTAGATCGCTAGGTAAGAACAAGGAAAAGAAAAAAAGAAAGAAATAATCAGAGTGATAACGCATAGTGTGCATAAGGTTACAAGAGAACCCTGAACCAGGCTGGTGTAAGAAGTGGCACTTATCTAATGCTAGACCGTGCTGCAAAGTGGAGACCGAAGACCGGAGGTTTAACCGACTCCATTTGCAGCGCCGCCGCTGTTTATATGCTCAAGAATGGTGTGACGTCATCACGCGCATGCGCGTGATACGTCATAGTCGTCACCATGTAAGAAGTCTGAAATAAACTTTAACTAGAGCACCTTTTCTTGGTCTCATAATATCGGAAAAATGATTTAAAACGAGGGGGGAAAGAAAGGTTCAAAAATGGAACTTGTTCAGACAAAAAATGTAAGTAAGGAACCGTAGTGTGTTTATAATGTGACATCATCACGCTAACGCATGCATGACGCCACATGTAAACAAATCGGGTTCAGTAGTATTAGGAGCCTATGTCCGGCAAGCTAGTAATGAAAGGTATCAAGTAAGGCATATCGTGCGCAGTAATACGTAAAATAGATAAATAGCATGGATAGATGAATCCATGGCTGCAGGAGTAGTTTCCGTGAGTCTGTGAAAACGGACTCCTAACGAATAATCTAAGTGAAATTAAAAGGGGTGACAAGTGATAATGTGACCATCGCACCGCACACGCGGTCCAAGTCACATGTAAATAATGGGTTTAAATGGGCAAAAATAAGAAGTTGTAAAGTAGCTATATATATAACTTAGCAACGTTTTTTACATCTATGGCAGGACTACAAGCAAGGCTAAAGTGCATAGAGTGTCCCTAATGTGGGATAGTAAGGAATAAAGCAACTCATGGGAGTAGGGTGTGTTCCGCCCTTAGTGTGGTCTAGGGACCAAAGGTCAAAAATTGATTAAGAAATTATCACATTTTTGGCCCTCATTATGAAAAAGGCAAGGTGTAATGAGTATATCAATGTTTAGTCAGGAAAGTGGCTCGAAATTGGCCTAGTCAAAGGAATGTAAGATCTAAGGTCATAGAATAGCATACATTGATAATGGCCATGACAATGGTAACAACAATATTAACAATAGGTGTTATTGGTTCTCTGACTCAATGGTATGCAGCTCTACAACAAATCAGTGTCACTAAGCCCACGCGCATGGTTCAAAATTTGCTAGTGAAATTATTACATCACAAAAACAGAAAATAACCATCTGTCCAAATATATGGTTCACAGTCTAGTACTTAGGTTATGGTTATCATAACTAGGACATGTCCAGGTGTATCTAAAGGAAATAATAGTGACAGTGAAAAGAAAAAGAGTTTGTAGTAGGTTGTTAGATAAATGGACCTAAGTAGTAATCTTCATTTAGACCAAGAGGGGCCATTGCATCCAGTCTATGGATCTAGAACAGTTCTTTTTGTGTCAGTAATTTAGGTAAGTCACCACCTCGTTGGAGGGGGTGTAACACTTCAAGTATTGAAAATCTCATCTGTGAGATATTGTGCTTGTTATCTCTAAAGTGCCGAACTACAGGGGACTTGACATTTTTAGTTCTAATCTGAGACTTATGTTCGGTCCATCTTTCCTTAGCTTTTCTACTGGTTTTACCCACATTAGATTTCCCACATGGGCATCTGATGGTGTAGATGACATTTTTGGAGTCACAAGTTGCTTTTTTATTTTGTTTTATTTTTTTATAATACAAGAATGGGTGACTATTGGTTCTTCAATGGGAATGTTTGTACTCCGTACATTTAAATATATATATATATATATATATATATATATTTTGACATATAAGCAATCCCCTCAAGGCTCAGATTTCTGTACTATATATCTTGATCAATAAATGAGTCATATAAATGTTTTGACAACTGTTTGGATGTAAGCATAATTTTAATGTATATACTGTATATATCTTTCTCTAGAAATATTGTTTTGCCCCTGATGAAGAGTATTGCACCACTCGAAACGTGTTGGGCCTCCCACAGCTTTAACATCAAGAAAAAAAATTGAAGATTGGTTCTTGTGACCTTATACGATTTAATGTCCTGTTTTTCATTTGCCTTTCTGAAATTTCTACAATCCACAGATTTCCTTGAATTCAATAAGATATATTATTGATAATATTTATTTAACTGTTGGTCTGGTATTCCAGATACTAGAAAGTGTGCAGGGGATGTAAGTTCCCAGTTTGGGAACTTATTTTGTTCTTCACTATATTGTGAAACCTAGGTGTCAAGGTTGCTTTTCTCTCCTCTGCACCTCATATCTTTTTCTACCTAATTCTCAAAAAGTTTTCAAACATACCTTCCTCCTACTCACTTTTAATATTTCCTTTAACTAGGGTGTGCCATTGTTGTCGTACCTTTCTTCTTGAATATTACACCACACGCATCACCACAATAGGGCTGACTGAGCCAGATTGGACACGGGTATAACTTTTTGGACACATGTGATTGCGTAATATATATCTCCGACATTTACTGAGGGCCACACATCGAGAAACTCCTGCTTCAAGTTGATACAACTAAACGTATTGTACCGCACATATATGACCCCGCTTAAGATAGCCACGTTCAATAAGAATGTGCGACCACTATGCCCATGGTGCGGGATGGGGGATGCAGACTTAATACATATGTTTTGGGGGTGTGTCCTTGTGCAAAGGTTTTGGGTACGATTTGAACCTGCCTGCATGGAGGCTGGAATAGTGGGATATGAGTGGTCAACGAAAGAATGCTTGCTTGGTGAATTCCCCAGAATAAGCAAATATAAGCATGTGATCAAGTTTATGGACATGGCATGCATACTTGTTAAAAGGGCTATTGCTATGGCTTGGAAATCTGCTGCGGGGCCATAATACGTATGATGGCAGAGAGAATTTGAGCGTTGGGCTGAAGCATAAACTAAGGTGTGGATGGAAGGAGCAAATAGAGCAGGTCCTGATGGAAGTGATAAATGTGTGCCCTGGAAGGCGCTGGTCTGGGACATGTTCCACCCATCTGACGACAAGCCCCCTTGAAGTCTCTATCTGTCTTCCTGCACAGTATTTGACCCGGATTTCAATGCAGTCGGAATAAAATCTGACCTGTCCAACTTCTGCCTTGGGGAGAAGAAATGGGAAGCATATGTTGGGCCCCTGATCCCGGTACACGCACACTAAGTGACTGGAAAAGACATAATGCGAGACAAGTGAAGAAAGTTGTTTGTTTGTTGTTGCTGCAACATAACGCTGCAAGTATTAAGACCTTTATTTGTTGTGCAACACTTGAAATGCATGGTTGTACTTATGCAAATGCCAATAAAAAACATTTTAAAAGAAATTACTGAGGGCCACACAATCCACAGGAGTGCAATAGACAACACCCATGACCATGAGACCACATTTTGGACTACCCGCTAGGTCCCTCTCCAGCATACGGGTGCCACACTGGACCTCTAGATATGACCCACGGGGGACACTAATGACTGCCGTTAGGTAGCAGGGTCCCTATTCCAACCTGAGTTCCTCCAGTCCTGTGGGAACATTAGGCAGTTATTCCTTCCAGCCCTTTCTTTGTCCCTTCAGACTTGCAGCAAAATCAGTCAGAAATACATTCCTGCCTGTGCATTACATACACACAGTATAATAATGACTGTCAGCCTTGGCCCATTCCTTTTTAGGCTCATTGGGCCTCATTACAACCCTAGCGTTAAGGGGTTAACAGGGCCGTAAAAGGCTGCAGCGCCGTTAAACCCTTAACGCCAGATTCACACTTTAACGCCTGCTTTTTGCAGGTATTAAAGTACAACCCGCTAAGGGACCTTGGTGCTAATTACGGCACCGTAATTTACGGTGCCGTAATTAGCACCTTCCCCATTCCCATTGAACCCTATGGGCCAAAAATGGGAATGGGGAAGGGGCCATGGTGAATGGGGATTTACCGCCCGCCAACCTTGGAATGGTGCGGTAAATCCGCCATCCACCATGGCGGAATCCGGCATGACCATGCTGCTAATAGCACCATGGTCCAACGCCAGGGTTGTAATGAGGCCCTTTGTGTCGTTCCTTAGCCACCATTCCTCTTAAGACACAGACCCACGGCCGTGACAGTGACACGATTCCACATACACCAGACGGATCTCCTTGTTCACGATGTAGCTTCCCTAAACAAAATGGGTTTCCCTGATAACAGTGTCTTATGAATGCACGTCCTACCCCACCTAACCAATGGTAAAAACGCTACAACGTCCATAAAAATGCGGTAAGCATTGCCTTTGGGGCTGCAGCAGCACAATCCAACACAGACAAATAGACATCAATTTAATCGCAAAAACAAGTAAAAAAAGTGTCCTGCTTTAATTGCTCCTCAGCCATTAACTTGACTTTTGAGCTTGGTAAACCATACCGAGCACTCAACATTGATTTCTGTTGCTCGCCTTTTCAGATGCCAACAGCATTGAAGAGAGAGAAACGCGCACAGAATGCATTTCATTTGCATTAACCGGATTTTTAAATAAGATATATTCAAACACATTCAGGTATGAATATGGGAAGTGCCCATTTTATCTCCTAATGCAGTCTACCAATACTCATGATTAGATAACCCCCTGTGCACGAACACACTACCAGGCTTGTGCATTCCATTCTCCCTCACTTCCACCCCACAGAGAAGGTAACAAAGGCCAAAATGTTTGCCCTTTGGGTCCCTGTTAGGAAAGATTCCCATTTATGTGAAGTTTTCCCTCTAGTTGTGTACCCCCAACTTTTTGCTGCTGTTTTTACACCTTAGTCTGACTTCACCAGTGGAGCACATCCTTCAGCTGCACTCCCCTGGGCTTTTCGCTCACTTTGTTATGGGGAAAGTGAAATGCCCTTAAAGAAAGTCAGTACTGGGAGACTATTTCCCTTAGTCCTTTCCAATGTTGCAACTTTTCTGCAACATGTTGCAAGTGCACAATGTACCTTACAGTAAAGTGCACTTGGGTCCTCCTGTCATTTCCATAGGCCCTAGACACACTCCAAGAATTTTTTAGGAGAAGTTCAGATGTGCCTTGGACAGGGCTGGTGGCAGCTTATCTTTTCATGTATGTTTAACCCTGTCTTGCCATGCAAACTGCATTTGCTGCGGTTGGCACAGACAAGTGGCCTGGCTCCAAAATGGCCATGCCACG
Organism: Ambystoma mexicanum; assembly: GCF_040938575.1. Taxonomy (NCBI): domain Eukaryota; kingdom Metazoa; phylum Chordata; class Amphibia; order Caudata; family Ambystomatidae; genus Ambystoma; species Ambystoma mexicanum. Next base: position 642,379,341 of record NC_090921.1, read on the forward strand.
AGGTTCATTGTCCTGTCCTTTGGCCATCTTGCCCCTTTACCTACCCCAGGTCGAGCTGACCCGGGTCAGTCCTTATTTGGGCATGTATTCTCCCGCAAAACACCAAGCTTTTGCAGGCTTCTGCATGCCTTGTGTGTGTGCCACCAGGATGTGGGCTGGACTGTCTAGTTGCAATCCACATCCTGGGTGCCAGAGAGTCTGGTGTGCTGTGAATGACTGGGACCACCGTGATTGGTGCACGTCTGGTGTGCCTGTATGTGAGCAGATCTCCCATTGAGTCCTCTTCGTTTAGGCACGAAGGAGATTCTGGATAAGAAAAGGCTCCAAACACCCATACCAGGTCGATCTCTTAAGTTCACACTGAACCTAGGATAGGATCCCAGCATCCTGAAACTAAGACACCGAGTCGAGGAGCATTTGTTTAGCGCACAGGCTGCCCAGAGGGCATCGTGGCGCTTGTTACGGATATGAAAATGGCTTGTTGTACATACAGTGAAGTCATTACTTAGTTGCAAGAGAAGATTAGTAGATACAGGAGAGGAGGAGAAGAGAGTAAACGACACGAAGGAAGAGGAATTAGTTAAACAAGGTGGTTTTCAGTTTTTTTCGGAAGACAGTGAGAGGTTTCTGCTCTGAGCGTGCTAGGTAGTGCATTCCATAGCTTAGGGGCAATGTAGGGGAAACTTATTCCACCTGCTCTAGCTCGCTTGATGCGCGGGACCCTAAGTTGGTTGGTATGGCATTGCCTAGTTGGTCTGGTGGAGTGAGATCTGGCTAGCGTATCAGACAGGTACGAGGGTGCAGACAGGTTGATACATTTGTGTGCGGTGGTAAGTATTTTGAATGCAATGCGCTCTTTGACAGGTAGCCAGTGTGCTGTCTTTCTGGCTTGCGCAATGTGGTCCCTTTTTGGTATATTGAGAGCTGCTCTTAGTGCATTATTCGGTGTTGTTTGGAGTTTATTGAGATTGGAGTTGGAGGTGCCAGCCAATAGCGCATTACAATAATCTAGTTTGGCTCCAATGGTGGCTCTGGCAATAGAAAGGCAGTTATCTTTGGTTAGGAAAGGTTTGATGGCATTAATGAGCTTAGTGCTCAGGGTGGAGGCAGAAACAATGGAGGTGACTTGCTTGTCCATGGAGAGTGAGGCGTCAATGTGGACTCCTAGTGTTTTAACAGAAGGTAGAACTGGGATGACACAATTGTCTAAGCAGAAGTTGGTGTAGAGCGGGTCGAGGTTCGTGAGATTGGATTTTTGACCAAGGATGAGAATTTCGGTCTTATCTCCGTTAAGACATAGGCCGTTCGTGGCCATCCATGCTTGGATGGTGGCGTATATATTCTGGAGGGTGGCTGCATCCTGATGGTAGAGTCCTGTTAGTGGGAGGAGCACTTGGGTATCGTCAGCGTAGTTGGTGTATGTGATCCCAAGTGCGTCCAGTTTATCAAAGAGAGGTTTGGTAAAAAGATTATAGAGGGTAGGAGCCATACATGAGCCCAGAAGGACTCCATACCTGATGGTGGTAGGCTCTGCGTTTGCTATATTGGAAAACACTTTCATCACTCTTCCTTCGAGGAAGGAGGTGATCCAGTTTCTGGCGTGTTTGAAGAAATGTGCGGCCTGAGTGAGATGGTTCGTGAGGATGGCATGATCGACTAAATCAAATGCCGCAGAGAGGTCTAGGAGGAGCAGAAGGGCCGGCTTGCCTTTATCTAGAATTAGGGTAATTTGGTTCTTCAGATCTAGTAAAGCGGTTTCAGTGCCATGACCTTTGCGGAATCCGGACTGCCTTTTGCCTAGGACAGAGTTGTTTTCCAGGTAGGACTGTATCTGCATGTGTGCAGCTTTATCTAAGATTTTTAGAAGAAATGGAAACGTTGTAATGGGCCGGTATTTGTTAGGTTGGGCAGGGTCCAGGGTTGGTTTCTTTAAGAGCGGGCGCACCCAGGCCTCTTTAAAGCTGTCAGGGACTTTGCCCGTCTTGAATGAGGCGTTAATGAATGCTGTGATGATCGGTGTGAGGGGTGCCGCACACTCTTTAATGATGTTGGGGGGGCATATATCGCCTTTGCATTGAGATGGTTTGAGCTGTTTGAGGATGTGGAGAGCATCTGATTCGGTGATTGGAGAAAAATTAAATTTGGAGGAGTGCTTATCTTTAGAGGTATTGACGGAGAGGGTCTGTTGGGGGTGCAGAGCCTTGAAGTGTTCTGCTATTTTGTTTTGAAGAAGGTCTATTTTCTTTAACATCCCTGTTTGGATGCTATTGCACCAGGCTTCATCCTTAACAATCTCATCTGTACAGATTGGGGGAACGGTGAGCTCTTTAAAGATGGTGAAAAGCTCTTTTGAGTGGGAGTTGGCTTCCATGATACGTTTGTTGTAGGTTTCTGACTTCGCCTTAAATATGGCACTTTTGTATTTTTTTAGAAATACAATGAAAGTCTACTTTGGTGGCATCACTGGGATTGGCCTGCCATGTTTTGAGGGCTTGGCGCTTGCATTGGCGTAGATTTAATAAGTCCTACGTGAACCATGAGTTGGAATGAAACAATTTTTTTTCTTTTTTGTTTTCAAGAGGAGCTGCGGCGTTGATGGCATGGGTGAAGGTGTCTTTGAAGATCTCTGCTAGAATGTTGGGGTCAGAGGAGAAAGGAGGTGCTAAGCAGGGGTTGTTGAGAAAGGGACATATTGTCTGCTGTAAGTTTTTGGCACTTCTGGCCAGCTTGGCCGGTGCGGGTATTAGTGGTTTGGAGTATAGGGAAATGGGGATGCAGAATTGAAGGCAGTTGTGATTTGACCATGGAAGGGCTGTGTTGGAGTTGAGGGTGGAGCCACAGTTGTGATCTGCCACCCAATCTAAGATACAGCCTTTATAATGGGTCGGGTGGTAACTATCTGTGTGAATCCTAGATCTGTGAGGTTTCTGGCAAGAGTGGTAGCTGCTTTGTCAAGTTTGTCATTGTATCCAAGGTTTAGGTCTCCTAGGAGCAGTGTTTTTGAAGTTTGTATGATGTTTTTTCCAAGGAGATGGTTGACTATGCCTGTGAAGTTATTGACAGGGCCTGGGGGTCTATTTATGACATGAATGTTTACTGTATCTTTAGGGGAGAGGGGAAGTTTGGCTGAGAGGATGTCAGTGGTGTCTTCCCCGGTGGTGGGAGTCTGTCTTAAGGCTAGGGTGTCTTTAAAAATGAGTGCGACCCCACTTCCCATTTTAGTTAATCTGTCCTGTCTTAAGATCGAGTAACCTGATGGTACAGCTAGGCTGATAGTAGGGCCAGAGGCAGAATGCAAGCATGTTTCAGTTATGGCTAACATATCTAAGTCTTGGCTGGTAATAATATCATTGACTTCTAAAGCGTGGGCGTTGAGTGAGCGAACATTTAATGGAGCACATTTAAGGTGTTGGAGCTTTTTAGATTGTGGTGGCTTGAGGTTGGTAATTGGAATGAGCTTTTTGGTAGTGTGAGTAGGCTTATTGGTCATGTGATGTCTGGGAGCAGAGCGCGTCATAGCCCTGTTTAGGCGCTTGTGGGTGATAGTGTATGGCGGGCGGCAGGTCTTAGCGTGAGTGCGTGATCCTAGGCGTGAGTTCCTAAGTGTTACCTGCATGGGTGTGGAGATGAATGCTAAAGGGAATGTGCGTGTTCTGAGTCTGAGCTGCCCGAGTATGATCTCTGGCATTTTGGGGGGAGTAGCGTGTGTGGTGGTGTGCCTTAGTTCCATGATATGGCTGTTGGGTTGCCCTTTGGGCACGAGGTAGGCAATACTACTAGTAAGTATGATGTAGACTAAACCTATGAGGATGTACATTGTGTGGGCGGTGTACATATTGAGATTGGACAGCGAGTGCTGGGATGCTATATGGGTTAGGTGAAGCAGGTGCCCGACAGTGCAGCTCACAGAGAAATCTGCTACGAGCTAGGCAATGTAGGAGGGCTGCCTAGGGGTCAGATAGTGTCAGTACGAGGGTGAGGAACTCACAGGAATTAACTAGGTAGTTATAGAGCAGTTATAATCATGGGTATGAGTCTAAGGTACCAACATAGTACAGAGTATTAACACAAAGCACGGAGGGTTACTTCCCCATATGGCATATATACATTTACATATACGTTTAGGAAAACATGCGGGGAGGCGGCTACTATCTCATTTAGCGTGAAGGTTCATGAAATGGATCGTCCGTACAAGAGATGAAAGAGTCATACAGTTCCTTATAGAGTAACGCACTAAGGTGTGTAGACTCTTACCTTCTGGCAGTATGTGGATAAGAGTTCTGGCTCAAGGCTCCTTCAGGCTCAGACAGGCTCGAGACAGGGGCAGCTTGCCTTTGTGTTTCGGGCTTTGTGTTGAGGGCTGGCTCTTGCCTGCCGGCTCTCATTGGGTGATGAAAAGGAGGGCAGCGGCGAATCGGGTGCCGCGTTGCTGCTCTTGGGCAGTTAGGAAGCTGGAGGAGGATTACGATCCTCGGCGGGCGGCCATCTTTGAGAGGGGTTTCCTCCTTGTCGGCTATGGAGGTCTGCGGCCGCAGTAGCAAAATGGGTGCTGGTGGGTTGAGGCACCAAAATCTAATCTAGGTGCTGGGATGCGGGTGGCAGTCACGGCGATTCCGTGATTCTTTGAGCAAACACACTTTTACTGGCATATGAAGTGTAGATGGGCCATCCGGCTTACCTCGGAGAAGGATGTTGATTGGGCCATGTGCTAGTCTGCTCCTGCAGTACTAGGGAGGTGAGCTCCTGCTCCACCACAGGACACCCAATTTTGTACACTTGGCATTCCCAGGTCTGAAGTAAAGAGAGTGCGCCCGAAACGGAGTGCATGCGGTTACTGTGTCACCCAGCCGTGGTGACGAACTTCGCAGGGGCCTTGCTGCTGTGCCCCCCTGTGCCCTGAAGCTTGCTACAGTGAAACTGGCCTGATCCATCCACCAGGTGCGGAGAAATCGCCACTGTCCCATCTGGGACTCAACACTGTAACTTGGCCGCTGAAAGCCGCAGAGCCGCACATCTGCCGCATTTGAACCTGCCACTGAAGTGTACTCAACTGACGAAGTTTGGTCCGGAGTGCGCCGGGGGTCGGTGAGTACAGTCTCAACGTAGAGACTAGACTGCCTTTCAGTTAGGTGTTGAAAATTGCAGAACTGCCTAAAGTTATCTCGCACTGCTTGCTTCCTTCCCATGTAGGTTGTGGACCCATTCGGTGCATTTAACCCTTTAGGCCACTTGGTCTTGTATATATGTATTGTAGTAGGATCATATTGGTTTAAAAATATTACTGTTGATAATTACTGTGTGTTGAAACTCAAAGGCCTTGAAAAATGCTTTTGTATTTTTAATATATATACACCTGACTGAGAGTGATTAATAAGTTCATTGAGGTCTTTCATTCACCCTCACCCCTCCTGAGACCTAGTCTTGACTGCTGCCAATGCTACTTTGACTGATCTGGCTTGTCCAGAAGGTTACTCTGTTCCAAGAAACTAGGCTGGCCTTCTGAACCTCTGCACAACAGGTCAGAGTTCAGAAATCCATCTTAACAAATTGGTGTACAGCAGTGGGTTAGGACTGAAGGTATCCACTGTTGCACACTAGTGAAGGCATTTCAGATTACCCCTACACAGGACACATAGTGACGTAGTAGTGATAACTGTAAAGGCATAGACCTATCTAGAATAATGGAAACAATTACCAATATAACCTTAAATGCTTCAAAATCCAAAACATTGAGAATGATGTGTGCTGAGGGAGGCTTGCTTGCTCAAGGCACAAAAGGTGAAATGATCCAAAGGATCATGGATTGGCAAGAGTCCCAACTCGAAGCCATAGCACCAGATGAGACTGGGGCTCTACCTCACTGAGCTGGTACCTATATTCACAAATGTGTGTAACATAGGTGGCATATAGCTGCATCGGTCACTGAGAAGTGACTAAAGCCCCCTGTTCTCGAGGTCCTTGGACCCCCATCTCCACCTCTGCTGGCTATGCTAGGCTCTGCTGGGCTCTCGACACTCAGAAAAATACTCAGACAGCATACCATGAGACGGAGACAGCTTTTTCAGGGACGTCAGGTTTTATTCACGCCAGACTGACACACATACTGCAGCGTTGTCAAGTACAAGAACTCAGCCACTGTGCTGAAGACAGGGCTCTTTAAATAGCATTCTGAGAAAGAGAGTCAAGCCCCACCTTTTTTTAATACATGGCAAAGCAAAGCTCTCCATTGATTTTACTCTCACACCTGGCGATTAGTCATTCTTATGTTTGACCTTCAATTTGAGATACATTTTGGCACTTGCCACTGGATTTCCCAGTTCGGCTACCTTATTTGGTCATGCAGCTGTGTCCTTTGGCTAAGAAACTCAGACACGGCATCGTTATCTGTCTGGTCCCAGACTATTATCTGATTCCGCAGGGAACATTGGCAACATTAGGGCTCTATGGTCTTGAAACTTTTCCGCACAAGAGGCTGACTCATGCCACCACTGTCTACAGAGATCTGCTTCATTAAATACATTCTTTTTGCTATTAAAGTCAAGGTTTGGGATTAAAGGGGTGGCTAGTATACAAAATAATCATTTTTTTTATGTCTGGTCATATTTAAACACTTGGTTATTTTCTACTTGATTTTATATAGTATATTTCTATATTCTGCCCTTCTCAATACATCATTCATGATTTAAAGCATTTAACACATTTATGATTTTATAAACACAACACAATTTAAAAACACTCATGTTTATAAGCATATTTGAAGGCCTAAATCACCCCACAGAGATTTCTGGGCCTATTTTAATTGGGGGGGAGCTGCCCCCTACTGCATTCAGTTGTCGGTACCTCCTCTACATTCCCTCATCTTGAAAGTCCTTGGTTGTTAAACAATTACTTTCAACCATGACCATGTCCACCTTCCTTGATACTTATCTAAAAAATATTCTATCACAATCCTAAAATATGTCAAATACTAACACAAAGCCTAAAAGCATAATCACAACAAAACATGTGTGTCCCTAAACTTCCTTTATCTTCTTTTATTTGAACCCCACATAGCCGTTTATGCATTATTTGAGATAGTCATTAACTTGAGGCAACCCAACAGTCCCATCATACATCTTAACCATATCACGGCTTATTGTCCACATTTTTTCCTGCTACTCCCCGCTTAAGATATCATATTTGCTCCCAGCATGCTTATCCACGCAGTTGTTCCCACATGTGAGAGTTCTTTTTTTTTATTTTATTTTCTCTTGCTGTTGATGAATCTTCCACCTCCCTCCTCTCGGTTTGGCATCTGTGGACTGTCTGTGTCCTGTCGCCTTTGTCCTTTCTTTTTGAGCTGTTTTGCAGCCAGTCTCCCAGGTCTTTTTGATGCTTAGGCCTATAGTCCATTGTCTTTTTTCTTTTTCACAAAGTTCAATTTTTTGCGCCATAGCCACGTGGGCATAGAACACTTGCATTTGCACCAGAGACACAAGAATGGGGGAGTTTCTGCAGGTTTTAGCACAATATTTTTGTATTTGTGGGTACTGGGTGGGTGTCTCGATGACCTCACTTTGCTCCTACAGCCAACTGTTTCTGCTCCATATAGGTCCCTCATTGTCCATCTGCAATATAAAACTGAATGAGTGTCTTTTGAAAATTAAGCATTTCTTTTTTAATATCACATTTCCTACCAACCCATCCCTTAAAAAAACAACTTTGGTTGCATATTCTAGCAATCTTACCCTACCTCCTAAACATACCACATCCTCTCATGTCTTGTGAACTTCTCTGCCTCCTAGAAAAAACAGTTTATTATAATTTTCATTTAAAACATTTTATGGGTCATTCCTGCCTCCTAGACAAGCTACACCCACATCATTTACTGTGTGTCAGCCGCCTGGAACCTGGCTTTGTTTTCAATAACATGCATTACACTATTTGTCCTTTGTGGGACACATTTTTCTCCTGAGGGTGACACATTCAACCCTAAGGAAATAAAAATAACAATTAAAATTAAAGAAAGACGTTGTCTTCTTTTCTTGTTTTCTAGGCACATCTGTGGTAGATGAAGAAGTTCTTGGATATCCCTGTTGTCTGTAGGAAATCGAAATAGAGACAAAAGTCATTCGGGGACTGGCAAGGAGGTCAAGTTTTCTTCCTAACTTAAACCTCTTCCTCCTTTTTCTGCTAACAAACAATGCTTTCTTGATCATTGTCTATTTTCCCACAGCCCTTTGTATGCACAGGCCCTCCCTTATTTGTTGATGCACATAAACAACTACTTTTCAAAACTCAATTTTTAGGCTTGGTTCTTTGTTCAGCTTAGATGCACGTGCTTCCAGGTTAGCTGCATGTTCTTCGTCTGCTCAGCAGCACATTCTTGCAGGTTAGCAGTAAATACTTCATTTTCTCTCTTGATTTTGTCGGACCATGGTCTTCCCTTCTTGTGCTTTACTTTCATCCTGCTGAGACAAACAGAGGCGTTTTGCTGCACACCGTCCCTGCCTAACTTAATCTAGTCTACCCCTGTTTTTCGAGACTATGGCACCAATTCTTACTATGTGCCTCAATTTTTTACCGTACACAACATTGTTTGCCTATTCTAAATAATTGGATACCCCTGTCAAATCAACCTTCTTTGGCATTATGAACACACAAATAATTACCCACCTTCAATTTGACTTCTGTTTTCTGCGGTTGTCTGAAATGGCCATGCTGTCATCTATTTTCTACTCTTTCCACACCTGATTGCACCTATCTTGGGAAAAACATCTGCACACTTGAAGACATTGGGCCTCATTACGAGGTTGGCGGTAAGGCAAAAAGGATGCTGGTGTGGTAATACCAGCATCGTTTACCGCTCCGTTGTATTCCGACCCGCAAACCCAGCATTAGCGGCATCCTAAATAACAGTGCCGCTAATAGCGGCATAGGCGCGTACATGCGCCCCTTCAGGGAGCAAATACCGGCATTCCGGTAATAGGGGGAAATCCCAACCCATGCAGACATGCAAATACCGGCATCGTGAAGCCGGTAATCACGGGCTGCACGATGCCGGCCATGCAGGTATCGCGGACCACCCGCAAACAGCAATCAGGATACAAGGCAACTGCCACAGGTGCACACAATCCCCACAGGTGGAGTCAATGGAGGCTGGGCCAGTATAAAATGAGCACACCCACATACCACACCCCTTCCAACACCAAAATGCCACCACTACCTGTGCAATCATGGCGCTGGAGGACATGCCCATACTGCTACAACTACAGGAACAACAACAACAACAACAGGCAGCACAGAGGTGACGCAGGAGGAGAAGGAGGGTGAGACAGGCCCAGCAATTACCACCAGTGCAGGCAGCAGTGCCTCGAATGCAAACACCAATCCCTCGCACCAGACCCAGCCCTTTCAACCTAACCCCTGAGCAGATCCACACCCTGTACCGGTTGGACCGTGACACCATCACCACCATAGTGGACATGATACAAAATGACATTGCCAGCCTCATTGAAATAAGCACTGCCATGCCCCCCGATACTAAAGGTGGTGTCTGTGCTACACTTCCTGGCCACAGGCACCTACCAACACACAGTGCCCCAGCTGCATGGCATTTCACAGCCACTATTTTCATGCATGTTGAACCAAGTGCTGAAAGCCCTCCTCAAGCACGCAAGCAGCCACATATCCCTACCACGGACTGCCCAGGAGATAGCAGACACCAAAGTAGGCTTCCATGCACTGGCAGGCATGCCCAATTGTGTTGGTGCACTCGACTGCACCCATGTGGAATTGGTAGTCCCCCATGCCATAGAGGCGGTGTACCGCAATCGTAAGCAATACCACTCCATCAATGTGCAAATGGTATGTGACTCCAACAAGATCATCACACATTGCTGTGCCCGATTTCCTGGATCAACACATGATGCCATGGTACTGCGTAACTCCACGCTACCCCATCACATGGAGTGACATGCTGGACCACGTGCCTGGCTGCTTGGTGAGTTGCACAACCGTCCCATGGCAGTGCTTCGGGGCACTGATGTGTGGGGTTTTATAAGGGGGGGAATACTGCACCTGTGTGGCAAAGGGGGGGGAATACTGTGGGAAAGAGGGGGAATAGTGCACCTGGGTGGCAATAGCCGTTGATTGGAGAATGCATGCAGAGCTAAACACTCCTGACCTGAACCATTCAAACGGAACATGACACATCACTGGGCCACATATCACAAATAATGCATATCGATGTCAACAAGTAAGAGGCACAACCAGGCCACCATGGTGATGGCAAGCAATGCATGAATGAACAGGATGGCAACTGTGGCAATGTGGTCAGTGTGACCATGCATAGTGGAGAATGAACAGCATGCATTGGGGGCTAAACATTGTTGCAATAGCACTGCACAGCTGCCTCAGCATGCATGATTACACCCTGCATCATCTATTGAACGCCATCCAGACTACCACACCTCAAGACAGTATAGATTGCATCTAGGTAACATTTTTGCATGCTTACAGGGACATGTGCATGCCCACACCAAATAGCTGCCGCCATGACTGTGCTCCCTGAAGGTGGCAGTTCAGAGTGACACATGCCTATTTGTGTCTGCTTGCAGGTGATGGAGGATGTCCCTTGAGGCCATGGTTACTAACCCCTGTGCGGAACCCGCAGAACAGCCATGAGGAGGAGTACAATCGTGTGCACACCCGTACCCGTGTTGTGATTGAGCAGACCTTTGGCCTGTTGAAGGCACGGTTCCGCTGCCTCAGCAGGTCTGGTGGGGCACTCCTATACAGGCCTGAGAAGGTGGAAAAGATCACCATGGCCTGTGTCGTGCTGCACAACATGTGCGTCCGGAGGAATGTACCACTGCCACCTGACATTGACATGCATGGTCTGGGTGAGGATGAAGGGGGTGGAGACTGAGGCGAAGAAGCCCCCCTGCCAGTACGTGATGCACGGGATGGCAATGCTGTACGCCAAGCACTAATCCACGAATACTTCTGAAACTCAGGGACCATGAAAGTCATGTGCCAGTGACACACTGGCTGCATGTGGACATGCACACTTGTTTTGTTTGAAGTTCGCCACTGTACACCATCACACATTAAATGTACATGCACAAAATGAAGTATGTCTAGCCATTGATTTTCTTGCACACAACGGGTGTATTTTTCAGACACGTAATAATGTAAACATACCCCTCACAACCCCCAGCGAACTCCCTCACCCACCCTACAAACCCCAAATGTACACCAAAGATTGTTCCCTTGACCAACGTCCGTTTGTCCATTGGCATTGTCTGGCCACTCTACTTCTTCGCCTTTTTGGGATCCGGGGGTGGCATGTCCAAGCGCCGCGCACTCCTCTGGGTCATCTGCACGGGGCTTGAGGGGGCTGAGATTGAAGGTGTCGTAGCAGTGGACATGTCAGTGGCCGGTCCCATGCCTGCTCCAAGGTGTGGCCGCTGCATTTGAAGCAGGTCGGACATCAGGGCTTGCATAACTGCCCCCAGACACTCCCTCATGGCAGTTGTGGATGCCTCAACGGCAGCAGTGTTAGCAGCGATGGCTGTAGCAATGGCCCTCATGGAGTCCTTCCCATCACCAAAATGTTGCCGCAGTAGGTCTAGCATCGACTCCTGTCGTGCCTCCACCCTCGACAGGCGAGCCTTAAAGGAGTCATTGGTAGCGGGAGTGCTGGTGGCTGGGGTGGTGGTACCCGGGGTGGTGGTAGCCAGGGTGGTGGATGGTGCTTGCATGGGGCCCACGTCCAGGGGACTGTCCTCCTCGAAGGGGCATATGTCGGACTCTCCGAGGTCGGAGTCGTGGAGGCAGGGATCATCGCTGCCGTCGGCCTCTGTATGGGGGTGTGGTAATGGGGCTTGGGGTGGGTGTGGTGGACACGACTGTCACCCTCGTTGTCCACATCAGCATCCGCAACATCTGCAGTGGTTGGCGGTGCGGGAACGGAAACACCTCCCACTGTTGTGGGTGGCTGCTGCTGGACTCCATGTGTGTGGCCCACACTGGCTGCAGGTGTTTCCTGCTGGGTTTCTGCCCGGTCTGGCACACTGCCTGATGTTCTGGGGAGTTACTCGGGCTGGGATGTGGGGGTGGCGGTGGCCCTTGTCCATTGCCGTGATGTAGATGCCCTTGCTCCCCTGTCCTGCCTGCCATCTTCCTCATCGGTGCCTGGTGGATAGAAGAGATGCAGGTCATCAGTGATGGTGTAACATGGCAGCAATATTCTATAGCGCTGTGATATGTTCATACATTCATGCATCCAATTATTACAGGGGTGTGGCATTTGGTGTTCTGAGGGGGCATGTGGGCAATCGATGTATGGCTGGTGGCATGGCATTGATATGGTGTCTGAGTGGTGAGTTACATGGGCACAGTCGAGTCATGTTGCCCGTGTGTTGGGATTGGGATTTGCACTCAGCTGCATTTGTGTGTGGCACGCATTCTTGACTGGATATGTTGATGTGGGCCTGGGACATGCATTGCCTTGCCTAGTCTCACTTCCACGTCACTTGTGCCACATCATGGTCTACCCTACAGGGATGTGCTGGGTCACTCACCTTCTTCTGGGGATGATGCGGCGCCCATCTCCATCTCTCCGAATCCCTCTATGGACTCGGGATCTATGAATGAACTGGCTGTCTCCTCCCATGGCATCAGCTTCGCTGGTGAGTGTGGCCCCCCGCCTGTCGCCATGGCGGCCCTCCTGTTGACTGCCAGGATGTTCCTCACCCTGAGGCGGAGGTCATGCCACCTCTTGCGACAGTCGCGCACATTCCGTGGGGTGGTTCCCACAGCCGACACCCTCTGGGCAACCTCCTGCCAGATTTGCTTCTTTTTCATCTGGGCAGCATGCTTCATGTCGTTAGACCCGATGATGTCTGCATGCAGGGCCAGGGTGTCTGCCAGCATATTAAACTCAGCGTCAAAGAAACGCTGTTTCCACTTCCGGGGGTCATCTTCCTGGTTGCCTTGGACATCCTGAGTATTTTCTGGCACAGCACTTGTGGTTGGGGAGGATGGCAATGGATTGTGTTTTTAAAGATGGCCGCCAGCCCATTTCCCGTTCCTGCGCGATGACATAATTTCTGGGTACGTTTTTTGCGAACACGGTATTACCATGGTGGTATTACCGTGCCGGTATTTAGGGGTTGCTATGAGGCGGTACCGCTATGGGCGGGTCCCGCGATGCCGGTATAGGGGGGTTGAGTGCCTTTAGCGGCATGGCGGAATTGCCATTACCGGGATGGGGGAACACGCGTGCTCACGCACTCGTAATCACCCGCTATTAGCGCGTTCATACGAGCACGGACCCGCTCATTCCCGCATGCCGGTAATTAACCCTCTTTTACCAGGCTACTCGTAATGAGGCCCATTGTGTCTCATACTACCTCTTTTCCTGTTACTCACCTGGATCCTCTTACTTTTAGTGCTGATCAATTGTGTGTCCACACCCTTTTAGGGTGAACTAGTTCTTACCTTTTTCTTTTTCTCCCTAATTAAGGCCATGCAGACATTTCTCATGCTTCTGCACAAGATCCATGACTTATCTGTAACATGAATCAAAATCGTTACAGGCACTCAAAAAAAATGTTTTTTACTTACCCAAGTATATTTTCTTAAATTGGCTTTGTGTACAATTTTCCTTGTTTGGTTGACCCAATTTTGGTCAACCATACTCCTTTTCTCTGTCGTCATGGTCACTAATGCTTTTTATTGCCCTACGCTCTTTTTTACTGTTGGCCAGGAAACCTCATTAGTGCTATTTGTTTTAAAATCTTTTAATTTTTTACCCGTTTTAGGCTTCTGGGTTTATTCCCTAGCCCTTTATTCATTTGTCCAATCATTCCCTTCCTCAATTTCTCTTTTATTCATTTTTTATTTAAGATAATCAATCATTTTCATCTTTTTCCAATTCATTTTTCTGGTCTTGTGCCAAAAAAGGCCCAAAGTCTACCTAATGTTTAAAATCCTTTTTTTAATCGTTTTTCATTTATATTGAGTACTCATTTCATTTTTGTCATGTATACTAGAACATACTTCCTTTCTTTTTACTGTGTGATGCTTTAAGGAAAGTACCACTTTATATTCCATTAAGCTCTGTCTGGGTATACAGTCATCTGTGACGTTGTTTAACCTAAATATTTTCATCTGAACCATTACTGTCCTTCATGATTCTTATTTCATTTTGTTTGCTCCTTAATCATTTGCCCTGCTTCCCTACTTTATGGCTACCTCTAATTACATGGAGGTCATCTGTCTCCTCCTCTTGTTCATAAATGTTCATGGCCTGCACCTGAATTTATTAAATATTTTCATAATGTTTCCACTAGGTCACACAACTGTCTATATTACTGCGCTTTTGCCACAATAATAAAATCCTTTAGTCTTTTTTTCCCAAACAGTCTCATCGGCATTCTGCCTTTTTCATGCCTTCAGAATTTTGCACATATGGTGCATGTCTCAAAATAAACAAACCATGCTTTCCATGATAACCTAATCAATATCATTATGCTCTTAGGCTTTGTCATTCAATCCTTTCCTCAGCCATCTGAATCCTATAATAATAGAATCTCAACTGTTAGTTCTGAATCAAAAATGTTTTTAGTAATAGTGATTATGAATAAATCAGACCGCTCAGCTGCAAAGGTGATGCCTGCCCCGCCTGTAGGCTAGTTTAAAAGACTGTAGAACCACTTACGTTGTTTCTCATAACGTTCACCAATGCCTCCTTTAATCCCAACACTGTCTCTGTAGCTGTAAAACAACCCCTAGGAGTGCTCCTTGACTCACCCCTGTTCATGTCATGCCAGGTTAAATGCTACAGTCTTTTTCATTGCACTTATCATTAAGTGCCATTGCCTCAGCCTCACTACCAAGCTCATTAATGCCATCAAACCTTTCCTTTCCCCACAAAACTGCTTATCCATCGCCCGTGCCATTATCGGACTCAACTTCTAATGTTTCCAATGTAAGCTAAACATGCAACTTATCCACTGTAACTGCATTGTATATTTTTTTGTCCTATAACCACAAGCAAATCTGTGGCATGCAACCACTATGTATTCCACTTTCTTTTTAACCTGCAAGTCTCTTCTTTGTAACGGCACCACGATGCCTAAGGGCTGCTGTGTGCTCTATAAATTCTAAAAAATAAATAAGTAAAAGGTTATCCATGCATTTAAGCCTTTCCTTTCTACTAGGAATTGCCTATTCATAGACAAAAATACAGTAGGCACCAATACTGGATTGCTGCAATGCCCTTTTCCTGGGCATCCATGCCCAAAGCCTCAACAGATTATAAATCACACAAAATAATGCCTCTAGGGCGATACTGAATATCCCCATAAGGAATCCTCTCACAGGCTAGGAAAGAAGCACACTGGCTATCAATAAATGAAGCATCCTTTTCAGACCCATGGTCATCACACAAAGATGCCTTTTTGTCGACGCTCCTTTATACTTATCAGAGTGAATCACTCTCATTGATCCACCAGGCCCATCAGGGCTCACCTGGTTATTCCAATATGTTTGCCTGATTTAAAGGAACCAAAGCTGGTGGGTCCAGCTTTCAACACCTGGCTCCTAAAAGCTGTAATGCACTGCCCACAACACTAGGAAATGATAAATCCTACACTGCCTTCCTCAAAATGCTGAAAACCTAGATATACAAATGTGTGGCTTAATTGTTATTCTATGAATTCAAGAGGGGTTGGGATCTTGATTCGAAGGGGGTTGGGTATAAGTGTGGATAAGATAGCTATGGATGATGCAGGTTGAGTCATTCTGGTTGATCTGATGTTTGAAGATAGAATGTTTACTATCGGCTCTGTTTATGGCCCATGTGCTGGGGGGAGTCTTTTTTTTTTGCCTCTCTGACAAAACTTTTAGCTGATATGAGGGGGTGGAGTAATCATTTTAGGAGGAGATTTCAATTGTATTATGGACTTCAAGTTGGATAGGTCTTCGGCATGCTCTTTTACTGGCCACAAATCTAGTAGAGAATTTCGGGATTTTGTAGAAAGCTTTGATTTAATATACTCTTGGAGATTTGTACATCCGAATGTGAAGGAATTCTCATTTTATTCTCCTGTTCACGATTCCTTTTGAAGTATTGACTACTTATTAACATCTGATCGATTGGTTGAGACCATAATTGAAGCTAGAATATGTGAACAGCATCTTTCGGATCATTCCCTGGTTTTGGTTAAATTGTGTCTTGCTCCACACTCCCCGTATTCTGCTAGATGGAGACTGAAACCATTTATTCTTAAGGAGGAAAAAGCATTAAAGTCACTTTCTGGTTTTGTGTCTAGCTATTTTGATGTTCATAGAGATTTGGCTGATGGTCTAGTGGTGTGGGACGCATTTAAGGCCTCGGCTAGGGGTGAATTGATGAATTGGACGGCTAGAGTGAGGAACGAAGGAGAAGCAAAAATTAGACCTCTTAAGATGGAATTGGGGAAATCGCAATCAGTTTATGCACATACTGGATCTATGAAAGATTGTTTGAAAATTAATAGATTGTATGGGCAATTACGTCTAGAATCTGAGATTCAAGCTGACCGGGGGACATTCTATTCTAAAAAACACTTTTGGGAGAAAGGGGATTGTGGGGGTAAATTGCTTGCAAATAAATTGAGGGGTTTGTGTGAGAGGTCTTTTGGTCACAAAATAAAAAAAAAGTCTGGTAGAATTATTGTAAAAAGAAATGAAATTAGTGAATGTTTTCGTACTTATTATGAATCTGTATATACTGAAGAACATGATCTGTTGGAAAGCGACTTGGGAGACAAGACTGAAGTTCCTTGTCTGTCCGATGAAGCCAGAGAGTTTCTAGATGCTCCTATATTGGTAGAGAAGGTGATGGAGGCTATTAAAAAATTACAATCTGGAAAATCCCCTGGACCAGATGGATTACCACTGAGTTTTATGAAACTTTTACTGAGCAGTTGGCACCGGGGTTATGTGAACTCTACAATCAGATTCTTATGGATGATACTCTATGTCCCTCAATGAGAGAGGCAGTGATTTCAGTGATCCCCAAAGATGGGAAAGATGCATCGAATTGCTGCAATTATTGCCCCATATCGCTTTTGAATATGGATGCGAAGATATTTACAAACATTTTGACTTCTAGGCTGGATAAGCATATTCATACTTTAATTGATAAGACTCAGGTAGGTTTTATGAAGCAACATCATGGATATGATAATATCAGGACCCTCTTAGATATTTTAAATTTGTCTTCTATGGGATCAGATGAATTACTTTTTATATTTCTATATGCTGAGAAGGCATTTGATAGTGTGACTTGGGCTTTTTAAATTTTACTTTGGTAAAAATGGGTTTTGGATCCTTATTCATAAATGCGGTTGGAGCATTACAGTCGGGTATCAGTGCCAGGGTCTGGGTAAATGGGGTTCTTTCAACCTCATTTAGATTGTTTAAGGTACACGTCAGGGGTGTCCCTTATCGCCTTATCTGTTTAATTGGGCTCTTGAACCGTTTTTAATATATATTCGGCAATCATACTGTCTAGCAGACTTTAAAATTGGAGCGATTGAAGTTAAGATTCTGCCTTATGCAGATGATGTAGTAATTGTTCTTGATATTCCTGAGGTAGGGGGTGGCATTTTAAGGAATATGATTACTGAGTTTGGTAGGCTGTCAGGTTACAAAATTAATTTGGAGAACACTGTTGTATTCCTGGCTCGGGATACTCCGGTGCATAGACAGTTGTTAGATTGGAATTGTAAATGGGAAAATTGTCAGGTGAAATATTTAGGGGTATTTTTGTCCAGGGACATGAAAAGAATGGCTGGGTTCAATATTGATAAAGTTTTAGAAAACATAAGGAATATTGTACATAAATGGAGTAGGCTCTCGTTATCCATCTGGGCTAAGGTTAATGCTATCAAAATGGTGCCCTTACCTAAAGTTCTATATATTATTCAGTCACTACCTCTAAGATTCACAAAAACTATTCAGGGTCATGTAGATCAGGTTTTTCAAGAGTTCTTGTGGGGTGTTGGGAAGTAATCTAGGATACCCCAATATTTGATGATTAGAAGTGGGGGTTTTGGTTACCCTATCATTGAAAATTACTATAAAGGTTTTCTGATTAAAAAGTCAATCTCTTTTTTCTCAATGAATGAGTCAGGGGTTCCAATATGGGCTCAGATAGAAGAGTTTGAAATTAGACCCTTCCGAATTGAATCCTTGTACTCCCTTGGTAAATTACCTAAATCGGTCAGTAATTTGCAGACTGTGCTTGCTACTGAAGATGCAGTCACATCACTAATTGTAGGTGGGGGACAGGGGCTTTATTTATAGGAGGAGGCCTCCATTTGGCAGAATCCAGGGTTACAGATCGATGATAAGATATGTTGGAGAAGTTGGATAAATAAAGGCATATTACTTATAAGAGATGCCTGGGGTGAGGAGGATATGTTATCATTTGAAACTCTGAAGATGAAGTTTGCACTCCATGATAGGGAACTGAGGAGATATAACTTGTTGAAAGGTTTGATATCTGAGAGGTTATTAATGCTTGACGGTCCTTTGTTACCAAGACCGGAAAGGTGTAGTTTTATTGTAGTTGTTCCTCGTGAAGTGTCTAGTTATTTAAAGTTGTTCCCGGAAGAGGAAAAGATCAGATTTTCATGGAATGCTTTGCGCCTCGCGTTGTGTGACGAATTGGGTGAGGCTATTTCTATGAAGGATTGGGAAAGTTTATGGAAATTCCCAGTTAGGATGAAGATTGATGTGAATCTACGGTATATTCAGCAGAGGATTCTGGGACCGCTTTTTTGGACTCCGGTTAGAATGCATAGATTTGATTTAAGAGAGGATAATAAATGCTGGAGTTGTTCTAAGGAAGAAGGCACTATGCTCCACATGTTATGGGATTGTTTAAGGGTTATGGATTTTTGGAATTATGTTTTAGATGGAGTTGACTTGGTTTGGAATATATCTTTTCCTAGGACACCGTTTTCGCTGCTTTGGAAATCACCAATTTGCACGTGTCATTTGAGTTATGTGACTTTGTGTTGGGTGAATAAAGTAGTTCTGGTGGCGACACAGCACATTTTGTGCCTCTGGAAGATGAGGAAAAAGCCATGTATTGATGAATGGTTATTACAGGTTCAGTTGCTCTCATGGTTTGAAAAGATTAAATATGGGGCTTTAAATAGAAAAGAATGTTATAAGGAGTAATGGAATGCTTTTAATTAGCTATATGCTTGAAATGAGTGTTAACAGACTCTAGTTTATTTAATAATCATCTTTTGAGTGGATAATATGATGAGGTGTTTTTATGTTTGTCTTGTTTTTGTGTGGTGTTGTGTTGTGTGCTTCTTTTTTATATATGATTTCTTTCTCTTATTATTTGGCTCTGTCATTTCAAAATGTGATTGTTTTATTTTAATAGGGATATTTGAATACTTTTACTTATTGATTCTGTTATATTTGTATCAAGATTACTTATTGTTATTCTGTTTCATTTGCATTTATATTGTTTTTCATATACGTTGTTTTGGAATGATGTATTTCTTTTGAAAATTTTAAATAAAGTTGTCAAAAATAAGATAATGCTGAAAACCTTCTTGCTCAACCAAGCCTGTTCATGATCTCACCACGATGAATAGCTAAACTGCTCCTCAGTCTTTTAATATTCATGCATCCTTTTTTCTGTCTTTGCTCTATGGACACAGTCCCGATGTCTATCATTAGACCAAAAATTGTTCTTTTTTTGCCATATTTCTCCTTGCACTCTAAAACATTAGTGCCACTTCACACTTCTAAACACATCAGGTCACCCTATAATGCTGTACTGCTGTGAACACATTCAGTCTTCTGTTTTGCAAAAGTATTCCTTATTTTTAGGTTGACACCTTTTATTCCCCATGTGTCTCTGTGTATCCTGTGTTTACATATTGCTGTGCTTACATGTAAGCTTACTTACTCCTCCTCTGCAACAAATGCACTTTATTTTCACAATAAATGCAATATATAAAAACACAACTAGCTGAGCATTTTCCAGCCTAAATGCTCACATAGGCGTTCCTCAAGCCTAACACAGCCAGAACCCACCTGACTGTCATGATCCCTGCTTCCAAGGGGTCAGAACTTGCCCCACGACCTTGGAAGCAGGCCCATGACTCTGATCCCAGGAACCAGCCAGTCCCTATAGGGACCCTCTGGACCTTGTCCTGGCGCCAGTGGCGCCAGGCTCATGATGATGACTGGTCCCGGCACAGGAAGCGCCGGGCTCATATTAGATAAGAGTGCTTGGTGGACCTACCTGTAGCAGACCATGCTGCTTACTTACCAGCTAACTGGTCTCCTGATCCTTCTCTGCCTGGAACTACTTTTTCTGTCTGGGTGGAGCAGGAGCCACTCCCTGGAAGCAGAACACAGGAACTCTTTTAGAAATCTGGAACTCTTTTCTTACCTGGGTGGGGCCGTGGAAGGAGACGCCTAAGCACTACAGAAGGCTATTTAAACCACACCCGATTGGTTTCACGTGCTTCGCGTTATTCTGCATCTGCAGCAGGACGCTCACCGTGTCAGCTCCGGGAAACCTCCAGCTCCAGATCCTGTGGACACGAAATAACCTGCTGGAATCCAATCTTCAGTCTTCTGCAGCTCCTGCAAAACAAAGGCACAGGTTAGGCTAAAGTAAAGGCAGTGAATCTACTTACCTAATCCAACGGCAGCATCCAAGGCGCCTTTTTCTGCCTTTCTCTTCCGGCATCCGACATCTGCAAAGTGAGAGAACATCGGTCAGTAATATTCAACTACAAGTTCTGCTTACCTGTGTTACGCCCGTTCCAACTCAGCTCGCGCTGCATTCCGGCACCTGCAAGGCAAGATACATCGGTTAGTAACGTTTAGTTACAAGACTGCTTACCTGTGTTACGTTCGCTTTCAATCTGTTTGCGCTGCACCTCAGTACCTGCAAAGACAAAAGAGACATTACGGAGCATTTTCCAGCGCTAGTGCAGTCTTTCTACTCACGTGCCATTAGAAGGATAATCTTCATCGTCACAGCATCTGAAAAGGGAAAGTCATAGACTTTACAGACTTAACACTTTTGAAAGAGAAGAGAACAATGCAAAAGGAACTTTAATACTTACAAGGCACGCTCGTGCATTAACGGCGTCTTCGCTCTCAGCAAATCCTCTGCTATCAAGAGGCAGAGCTCGCATCCAGTGAAGCAACTGGACCCAGCGCCCCTGCACAAGACGCAGGATGGAGAGCCCGGCATTTACCTATATAAGGTAAGCGCAATATCAACCAGTTCCACGGGGAAAGAAAGGGCTAGAGGGGCTAGGAACTTTCCGAACCTTCCAAACACTAATACCTTGGTTTACCCTTGCAGACATCTCACTTCAGCTTAAACTGTCGGTGGGAAGGGGGCCCAGTCCGGGAGCAAAACGAACCCTGCGCCTAACACTGAAGACAGTATCCTCGCCAGATCAAGACCTGCGCCTCCGGGGGAACCAGGTGAGCGTTACATGACTGCACACATCCAGCGGACTTCTCCAGCACCATACCTATCGCTCGAAAGCAGCTTCCATCCACCATTTACACCAGCTGCACACATAACTGGTGCACCCACGCACCATACGACGCCATCTCTCTTAACTGACTTGATTACTTGTTAAAAAACCATCAGGAAGGAAAATCATCCTTGCTGCCCTTCCCCTTATGGAATTCATCAACCAAGTTCTCAAAATGCCAACATTCATGAACTTGCTTATTGTCTGACAGTACATTTTTTTCTGCGCCCCTGGCAGAATTCTCATTTTTATGTCTTCCCATTTGCCCGTCAGTTTACCGCAATCCCCTCATAGGCAGCAGCCTTTGGAGATGTCATTTTACCCCCATCTTTTCTTAATCAGAAACAATCCTTACATATCTAGTACATTGTGTCACAAAATCGTTCAGCTCCTAGAAAGCCTGACTCATGCAGCGCCTAAAAAAAATGAACCGCACTTATAAATGCTTCCAAAACGATTGTACTTTCAAGTGTTTGCAGGTGTTGCATAATGTGCGAAAATGCTCAGAAAACAAAACCCTTTGCATCTATAATCTGCATTTGGCACATGCATTTGATAACTGAAGCCTGTCTGTAATGCACTTGTTTGTACGTGATTAAAATGTGGCTTACGATGCGCATTTTGCATTCCTTCAACATGGGCCAATTTCCTGAACTCGGCAATGTTATCTCAAGGCTGCTTCATTGTGGATTCCTGTTTAATGAATCTCTGCAGCAGCTTCATGTTTTTTTTTATCTCAATCCTTGCTTCTGAGCAAACGAAAACATAATTGCTATTCGTGTGCCAGTTTGCCTACTTGAACATAGCTTTTTCAAACTACATAACAATCGTGTCTATACTTAAAATTCATTTGCTAAAGATATGCTTAGTTCCAGAAACACAACCAGACTGGAATTGCACAATACCGCGCTCCTTATCTGAAAATAATTAAATAATTCCTTACTTGAACAATCAAATGTCATTAGCACTGCGAAAATGTATTTCAGACCAGGAGGAGAGTGTACTGATGATAACTGCTCCCTCAGCAGTGTATAACATTTCCAACAGAATACTTACCCAAGAAGAGACTGCTATCCTGGAGAAAGGTTTCTCATTTATTCCCATGCGACACCCCAGTCAAATGGATCTGGAAATGGAACTTTGGAATTTATTCCGTAGGGTACGCTTAACAGATTATTTTGGAGATAGCATTATTGATTCAGAAAAAGACAACAATACACCGTTCAAATTGAAGTCAACGTTTACAACGACTTCCCAAATGGTCTCAAATGAAACCATTATATTCGAGCAGGCTGTCCTTCTAGATTTCCACTCCATCTTCTCAGCTCCAATGGATTCCAAAGGTAAACGGTCCTAAAATTTTTCCAGGGGGGAATGGGAATGCCTACAAAATTTTAAGGGAGACACTTCTATCATCTTTAAGCAAGCCGATGAACGCAGAGGCGTGGTGGTCTATGATTCCACCTACTATGACTCTGAGGTTTTGAGATAGTTGGACAATACCACTTCTACCTTAGGCTTAGAGGGGATCCCACAGATAGCATACGAAACGAGATCCTAGCCCTTGCTACACGGCACGGGACATTGACATCTTGAGCCCCAAAGAATTTCAGTTTCTTACCACCATAGGTACCAGGGTCCCTCTATTCTATATTCTCCCAAAAGTTCACAAGAACAGGCTTAACCCTCCTGGTAGACCGGTAGTGTCTCTATGTAGCTCCATTTTGGAGGCATTGGGCAAGTGCCTTGATTTCTTTCTAAAATCTTTGGCTGCCAATACACCGACCTACCTGGCAGATACTACAGATGCAATTGTACATCTGGAAGGCCTACCTTTTGATCCCATTATCAATTTATACATCACCCTAGACGTGGAATCTTTATATTTTAATATTCCACAGTCAGATCTTTGTCCATTATTAAATTGTTTTTGGATTTAAGAAGCGACCGCCAATTGGTCCCTAGCAAGTTTATCATTGACCTTTTGTAGATCGCCTTGACTAAGAATTATTTCAGGTTCAAAAAAGATTTCTTCTTACAAATCAAGGGAACCGCAATGGGCGCCTTATTTGCCCGAATTATGCCACTTTATTCATGTGGGCATTTGAGAAAGTCTCCATCTTTGATGAATCCAATCCCTTCCTGCAATCCATTATCTTTTACAAAAGATATGTAGACAATGGGCCTCATTAGGACTAACGCTGACCTGATTCCCACGGAGGCGCGGGTCTTGGCAGGAAGGTGTCTGTGACTCGAAAAGTGATGTGCAGGACTCGATTGGCTTCTGGGGTCGAACCTCTTCGCACTGTGTGTCGAACTCGAAGAGTGAGGTTTCTGCAGGTGAAAGAATATGGGGGTTAATGGCCTGGGTTGTTGAATGTCCCTCTCTGTAACCACTCTGTGTTTGCTCCGGCATGAAAATCAACGTGAACACGGATGAGGTCTAGCTAAACATATGGTATGGCATCGAAGGCTTCTATTGATTTAGCTGAGAAATAATTCTCTCTCTTCATCCTCTTGATCAGCCCTACAGACCTCTTCTTCCTCAGATGAGCATCTGTTTTTGGGAAACTGTCAATGTGTAAATCACCTTTTGGAATCACTTAAGCTGGATCATGGACATTCAGCAATGTACATATTCCTCCCCAGTCTGCAGGCAATCTGATATAGGCTCCGGCTGCACAAGCACAATAATGATCCATGATCACTGCTGTTCCGTGTACCATTCCTGTAACATCAAAGATCCAACCACAGTTCTCATTTGTTCCAACTTTTCTAGTGCCATTATTTCTGAAGCACAGCTTTGAACTTTCCAAGGGTACAATCTGCAGAGGTCCTCCTCTGTCTTCAACCTAAGTCAGTAATTTAGCAAGTTTTGGCCATAATGGTTTGCAGCCATTATGCACAATGTTGATGACTGGTTTATAGTATCCAATGATCACCCAGGCTCTGCAGATGACTACTCCTTCTTCCCATCCATCGGGTGATAATACAGATCCCCAGATCTGCATTTGACCTCTATTCTTCCATCTTCAAGTGTCTTCTGCAGATTTTCCTGCAACCTCCAATTTCTTAGTCACTTCACATCTGATTCCAGCTCCTTTTACTCCAGGCTTCTCATATCTGATCACATGATTCTTGGTATGGGCTCTGTTTCTTGTTTTAGTATCTTGCACGTAGTCATCTTCATGTGGATCTGTCCATTCAGTTGCCAATTTGAGGTAGGCATCTCGACCCATAAACTGGCCTCTGGTTTTCCAAAGTGCTATGTGCGAAAGACAATGAGCTGTCTGGACATCTATTTCGATAACTATGAAGATTTTAGACTTCCCCATATTGTATGGCATGAGTGCACACACAAAGCATTCCTTATTCGAGGTCCTTCTTCCTACGTCTTTCATGTATTGGTACCAAATGTTATTTCCCAAGTGTACTGTACTGTCCAGATAATCATTTAGCTCAAAATCATCTTTTTGAGTGTTTCTTTTAGTTCTGATTCTTCTCATGTGACCTTCCAGTATCATGTCATGAAGTATACCAGCATAACTCCTTCTTTCTGGATAAATCATAGGCACATCTGTCAGTGGACGGGGTACATCTGTTGATGTACCCTTGGTGGGAGAAAGTTCAGAAAGTTTCCTTTGCTCAGCTGCCCATTTAGGCCTGACAAAGTCTTGCATAAACTCCATATATGTCTGTCTTCTAGGAGTTATCTTTGGCTTATTCACCACAGGATCAGGTGTATTTGTATGTATTACTTCCATAGGCACTTTTCTGGCAACCTCTCATCATGCCCATTTTGCCAGACCTGCTTCTTGTGTCCAAACAGAATTTCTACAACCTTTCTTGCATGTGAATGATTGCTAATGGTGCTTATCTCAGATTCAAATAGTGGGTCATAATTCTTTGGAAAAGGAATAACTAAATAGGGCCTTGGGTGTTTCGTAGTTGCCACAATTGTGACTTCCTTTTGCTCAGGAAGATTCACTGGAGTCTTAGCCCCATGTATATCAAGGTAGTAGGATGTGCTGACTGTGAGAGAGAATAGTAGGATTATAAACAGAATGCACCCATAAATAAGGCAGAGGTATGTTGATGTACAACACCTATTCTGTGGACAACGTGAATGTTTTTCTGAATCCGGGATCCCGAAGTTACTACTAGTACTACTCATTATTTATTGCCTAAGGAAGGAAAAAGTAATCCTTTAATATATTAGCATTACACACTCCTCCTGGAAGTTGCTGTCCTGCCTTGGCACCTTCGTTCTTGATGAACTTGGTCTGCTTGCTGAATAACAAAATGAACTCTCGATCTTTATTTACCTGGAACCAGTCCTTAACCATGCGAAATAAAAATGTCTCCAGCAAGAGGAACGCTGCTCTCAATATGTCTAGATCAGTTCCACAAAGTATATCAGCTCCCAGTCCACTCCTCGAATTTGCTTCAAGCCAGACAACATGATGAACTTCTTTCAGCATGAAACAAATGTCTGTCTTTGTCAGCAACCTTCTCGATCTGTCCCTCGAAGGAAAGTTTCACACCACCGTCCTGTGGGTTCTCTCAGAATATAGGCTTACTTGGATAATTAATCCCTCCAAGATCACAGTCAAAGTTTCAGTATTTCTGGGGTCCCTTAGGAACGCGAGTATGTCTGTGTCTCTGCCAACAAGATGTGGATATTCTTCAATCAGATCAAAAAACACCACATTGACAAGTCTGTGTGCAGCCTCAGGTGACAGGGCATTTGTGCTTTCTCCACTATACTCAGGTAACTGCAACATTTGCTCGATAATTGCTGTAAGTAGTCTCCTTACAATTGGACCATTTTTAGGATCTTGCAAAAATGTACGTATATTAGAATTTCTCCACATAATCGCTGGATATGAGCACAGCATATAGAGAAAAACTTCAAATATGATCCTTGAAATGTTGTCATTGGATAACACCATGGGCAAATCCGAACAAGAACTGAGTATGGAACGAATCAGGATACTGCACTCTCTTCCAGTTATCAAAGCCACTATCAGAGTCTGGCATTTCTCTACTTATCAAGGCTTAAAAATGCCTCAGTCCAAAGTCAATAAGCTCCTCTGTGGCTCAAAAGCAAATACTTTTCTTTCACTCTGATATATCAGCACAGAGTGTCTTCATCGGCTTCCTTTGCCCCTTTCAATAATTGCTTGAAAGAGTGGCTGAACCAAGCCACACTCCAGCAAAGTCTTTGTTGTTCTATTTGTCAGCTTCTGCTCCTTCTTCCTCATCATAGATCTCGTCTGCACGTGCTGTGGTTCTTCCCCAATGCTTGTACTTGCTTCTCGGTGGGGTGCGGAGGGAAAAGAGGTTTTCCCAGCAAAAATCGTGACATCGTCAATAAAAATCCAAGCACGCCTGCCCTGCACTTTGACAGCAGTAGGTGTGACGTCTTCTACTATGAATGGGCCGTTGAAACAAGGTTCGTACCCACCTTTTTCTCGTGTGCTTCCGAATTAGGACCTCATCTCCGGTGAATAATTGGGGAAGACGAAGTTCTTTAAATTGATTTGTTGAAGCATCTCCTTCTGTGTTCTGTACTGCCCTGCACCCTTGTCGCTGCAGCTGCCCTGAAATTACAGAAATACTGAAAGTCATACAGTTCAAATAATCATGCATTTCTTTTCCAAACACATCTGCAGTTGACTGAGCATCACTTCTAACTCAGGATGGGGGCATTAGGGGTGTTCTCATCCGCCTTCAAGTCACAATTTCGTGAGGCGTGACATGGTGGTCAGAACTTGATTGGTTCCTCAAAGCATGTAATGCCAATGGTAGGTAATGCAACCATCACTTCTTCAGTGTAAGCTTTACACTAGGCTATCCTTTCCTTAAGCGAGCCGTTAAGCCTCTCAAAGATCCATTTCCTTGCAGATGATAAGCAGAGGAAAACGTGTGCTTTACATCAAGCAACAGTTGATCTGCTCAAATATTTGGTTCACAAAATGTGGACCATTGTCAGACCTTATTACCTCACATACTCCCCATTTAAGAAACACTTCCTGCACCATTACTTTAGCTGCACATGTGGAGTCTGGATGCATACAGGGACCTGCCTCAATCCACCTTGAGAAGGGACATACCGCAACAATCGTGTATCTGCATCCATTACATACTTGAATTATATCGATGTAGTCCATATGCAAATGCTGAAAGGGGCCAATGGGTCTCGGAATAACCCCCCTAACTGTGCGGAGTGTATGCCCAGCCATAATTTTTGACAAATTATGCAGTTCGTCATAAAGAAGGCAAGATGCTCTAGCAGATTTTGTACAAACCAACCTTCAGCAATCATTGCCGCAAGGTTCTCCCTAGTTGTGTGCACAGGGTAGTATAGCTGTTCCAGCACCACCTTCGGTAAGGCTACAGGCATCACCGGTTTACCAGTGCTATCCTGTAGCCACAATGCTTCAGAGGGGTTTAAAGAACACCCTCTTCGTGTCCACAAATCTTTCTCATCTTGAGGTGCTTCCCCCTGAACTCCATAAACTGCGTTTTTGACAAATCGCTGTAATTTTCAACTACATTCATCAACACAACATTTTTTTCTTTTACATTAGGTGCTTCAAAAGACATTATATTCTCTGAACATGCTGCAATTTTCGCTTCATCGCTTGCTGCCTGGTTTCCGAGTGAAATAAAGCCTGTCTTTTTAGTATGAGCTGCGCATTTAACGACCACGATGGCCACTGGGAGTTGTAGTGCCTTGATAAGCCTGCCCAATAAGGCTGCGTGCTGCACTGGCATGCCATCCGCTCGGTGGTAGCCCCTCCTTTTCCAACATGCTAACCCTGCGTGCACTGTTGACATCACATAGGCGGAGTCGCTGTACACTGGTACTTCATGGTCTGCATGATTCTCGAGCGCGACCATCAGTGCCACTAATTCTACAGCTTGTGCTGAATAATGAGACGGGAGTCATGCACTTACCTATGTCTGAAATTCGCCATTGGCATGTGTATTTTACCACAGCAGCACCTGTATATCTCTGCCGATCATTTTGTCCAATTCTCGGAGGACCGTCAATAAAAACAATTTCTCCACCTGGCAAGGCATTTTCTTTTAATCTCGGGATTTCATCATAGAATTCTTCATAGTTCGAACAGTTGTGCACATGCTCATCCTCTGCTAGTGGGTCAGCTACAAACATGGCAGGATTCACTACTCTGCATCAAACTATTTTGATCGCTGGATTTGATATGACTACCTCATAAGCAGAAGCCCTCTGAGAAGTCAATGTGCCCTTAGGTTTCTCTAGGATAGCAAATAACGCATGCTCTACAAATAGTGTCATGGAACATCCCATCACTATGCTCACAGCTTTCTCTTTTGCCAACGCTGCAGCAGCCAAAGACTGTTTGCACAGGAAGTGACTCATTACTGGGTCTAGAATCCCACTATAATATGCAAGGGGCTTGTACCCCAACATGGATCTCTGCGCGAGGACTGCTGTCATAACAGTGCCATCTGTGTGCCATCTGTGTGTGAGAATAGAAAAAAATCCTCAGCATAATTGGGAATCCCTAAAACTGGAGCTGTACAAATTGCTTTTTTCAGCTCTTCAAATGCTTCCTTCATTTTCTCAGTCCACGCAATTTTTTCCTGTGTTGCCTGTGTTTTCTTTAAAGCCTGTACTAAAGGCCTTATACTTCAACTGTAATCAAAGACCCATGCTCGGACATAATTGCAGTTTTCAAAATAGCATCAGCCCTTTCTAGAGTAACTTTCTTTCACTCATGTGAAATCAATTGGCCAATATACAACACTTCTTGTTGACAATATTGTAACTTTTCTTTGTCAACCTTATATCCTTTGTCAGCAAGTATTATCATCAGCTGGACAGAATCACATCTGCACTCTTCCTCTGTAGTACTGCAAACTAATATGTCATCTACGTATTGCAGAACAACACTTCTCAAATCCCTATTGTTCAAGTCCATCTGTAGGACTCTATTGAAAATCGATGGAGACTCACATTACCCCGGGGGGCAGCTGAGTACTTTTCAATCTCATTTGTCTGAACGTAAATGACGTCAGATCCTGTGAGTCCTTGTCTAATGGGATTGAGAAAAATGCATTTTTCAAATCAATCACAGTGAAATATCGTGCTCCAACAGGTATATTACATAGAAATGTAGACGGGTTCGGGACTAGAGGGAACTCTGCCTCTACAATTTGGTTTATTGGCCTCAAATCTTGTATTAGTCTCCAGGACCCCCTTTCCCTTTTTTCACTGGGTAAATTGTGGTATTACACTGTGACTCTGACATCACTAAGATGCCCTGCTCCATCATTGCGGAAATTGTTTCTAAAATACCTTCATCTGCCTCTCGAAACATGGGATACTGTTGTACTCGAGGGAAAATTGCTCCTGGTTTCAATTTAATTTTCACTTCTCCAACCCCCTTCAATAGGCCTACGTCATGGGGGCTTGTGGTCCATAATGAAGCTGCCACTTTTGCCATATCTTCCTCAAAATACTCTGGACATTGCTGTGAAATCATCATTTTCTGAGGTACCTCTCGTTTGATTGCTCTCACCCAATAAGTAATACTTCATCTCAAATACTACTTCGTCATCAGATAGGTGATCGCGAAACATGTCCTGATCGTTGTTGTTAGTTCATCTGTAACCTTCTCCGATTGCAATCACTGTACACCATTGTCTGCCTTTGTCATCATTCCCATCAAGCAAAGCCATTTCACCTCGTACTTTGGCTGCTTGTAATTCCAAGGGAAATACTTGCCCTTCTTCTTCACGCATAGGTATCTTTGGTGTAAACAGAAATGCATCGGGTATTCTCATTGCCTTGCCAGCTAGGCCTGGCAGATATGCAACTAGAACAAGCACTCCATAATGAAATACTTCTGGCTCCAAGAGTATTGCTCTCATGGCTACCTGTCCTGCAAAAGCTCTTATAATCTCACACACGTTCAAATAATGCATCCCTGGAGTTGATCACACTATGCCTTCATCGGTAAACGAGATTGTCATATTGAGCTTTGTTATCAAATCTCGACCCAATATATTGACAGGTGTCTGCCTAGAATATAGCAGAGGCACCTTCATATCGCATTGCCCTATATAGACTGGTAACTCGTCAGTGAAAGGAGCTCGACTTGTAGCTCATGAAAAGCCTTGAGTATTCATGACAGTGCCAGACATTAAAAACTTTCCCTCACGTACACCTGTGTCTACTAAAAATGAAAAAATGTTGCCCCCTATTGTGACGTCAACCCTTGGTTCCTCATGAGGATTCGGCATCATGGATAGGCTGAACACATCAAGTCCCCCAGTGAGCTGCCCTATTGTGGGTACAGACTCATTCCATTACCTGAAAACAGATTCCCTCCACTAACTGACACTCCCTATCATAGGTGTCGTTAGCTGCCCTGTACTTGTACTCTGTTGAATCTGCATGGGTGCATGCTGTGACTGCACTTGTGGTGGAGCCACTGCTACCTGCTGCATCTGCAAGCTTTGCTGCACTCTCGGCGCCTGCTGCTGTTGCATCGTTTGATTCTGAGCAAACCCATCATTATACTGCTGCGAATGTGCAGATGGGTTTAAAATCCCCCCTCTTGAAAATTGGTCGTTTTGCATGAACCTTTGACTTCTACACATGCAAGCAAAATGCCCTGTCATCCTGCATGTCCAGCATAGGGGTGGCCTCCTAAGCTGCCCATCCTGTACATTCTGACCATTATTCTGCATGTATTGAAACCCACCTTGATTGTTCTGAAATCCTCCCCGATTATTCTGCCAATTTCCTTGATTATTCTGAAAACCTCTTCCTCGAAATCCACCCCTTTCCTCGGTGTAAACCCATTATTACTTTGATCGAACTGCCTCTGGTTATTCACCTGTGGCGTACATGCATTCTACTGTGGAGTCGGTCCATCTACACTTGTTAACATTGCCCCTTCAATGGCATATTTAGACAGTTTTTTCTGCACTAATTTTGCCTCCTAGCCTTTCCGGGCATCATCTTTCTTGCGATTCTTCTCCTGCAAGAGCCTACAATAGTGCGCAATTGTCAGGTGAATCTCGAACCATGGTTTGGCTTCAATACCCACTAATTTCTTGAGCTGTTGCTGAACAGGTTCTGGCAGCCCTTGGCATAATATATGATAAAATACTGGTATAGATTTTGCCCAAGACTCACACATATCCAAAGCCCAATATTCCTGAAAACTTTGAATGTAAAGCAACGGATCATCACCGTCCTTCATCTTTTTCGTCATTATAGCTCTCATATCGGACGTTTCCGGATATAGTACTCGTAGCGCTTTCCAAACTGCTGCCCTACAGTTATTGAATGGTGCTCCATCATGAGTGGTATTAACTATAGTCACACCAGAGTACCCTGCCCTCGTCCATACGTCATCAGCTCTCACACCAAGTATGGCGATAAGGAGACCTTTAATGTCCCCTATGGCTAACGTGTTACCTCCCGTCATTTTCTCGAACTCATGTATCCATTTCCTAGCGCCCGAAGTTAACATGAGGAGTTTACATCTTAAATTATCTTTGTCCATCTGGGGCCATGGTGTATATTTTGGTTGGGCCCCTCCTTTTTCCAATAAGGGAAACTGCGATGCCCCAAACTCATTCTCATTTCTCATCATTGTTCTGTCCAATGCAGGAACAATATTACCACATCACCTTCTACCAGGTAGCGATCTTAATCTTCTCACATAAGGCAGTGATTCTCCCCTTTCACTGTGGAATTGCCCTTTACATTGGTCTGGCACCCTGGTTACAGGTGCGTTTAAATCTGACCATCTGACTTCTTTCTTTCCCTCAGGTCCACACACGTCCCTACTCTCTTCGCCTTGGAAGGTGTCTCTGTCTGTCTGACATTTCCTGTGCCCAACTTGTACAATTTCTCTCATCGTCATCTCTGTTCAGAGTCAGTCTATCTAAAGACAGGTCCTTCGGCTTCGTACTACATGAAACTCCTTCTATATCATACAACTGAGTGCTCTTGAGTCGATTGTTTTTTTCTTTGCCCTTTAACTCTTTCTGGGCCTTCATTTCATGATATACTTTATCGATCGCTTCCCCAATGCTCCTTGAGTCAAACTCGTCTTCTAGATTTACTCTAGACGGGCCTGGTAATGACTCATACTCGTCCCATGCTACTTCTGGCTCTGGATCTCTTATCTCTTTTTTCCAGGCGCTCGAGATTGCATGCTCTCTGCTTTCTTTTTCATTTCAAATCATCATCAAATTCTCTTTGTTTTCGTGCTTCCTCTCTTACTCTGTGTTCCTCTTTTTTCTTCATATCCCTTCTCTCATTTGCCCTGCATATCTCCTCATCTTTTCGCCTTTTGAATTTATTCTTTTATCCCTTATTTTCTGTTCCTCTGCTTCTATTCTTTTTTGTTCTAGCTTTTCCTGCTCATCGATCGCTCTCTGTCTATTATTGTGTTTTCTTTGCTCTTCTGCTTGCTCTGGTTTTGTCAACTGTTCTTCTTGGTATAACTTCTCTTGTCTCTGCTTCTCACCCCTTTATCTTTCAATCGTTCCTCTCTTTCCTTATCTTTTTTGTCTCGTTTGTCTTGATCTTCCCGTTGTCTTACATCCTCAATGCTCTTACCATCGAGTTTAAATAAAATCTGACCACCCATCCATTTGTTCTGTAAAAGTGCTATCTCATCAGCCTTGTCTATTTCTCCTTTCCATCGTTTTATCTCTCTTCCTATATCTAGAGATGTTCTCGCTCGATCACTCCTTTCCTTATAGATTATATCTTTCTCAGTATCTTTCTCTGCGCCTTCATCACTGCTTTGCACAGGTGACTCATATGCCGGGTTACTATATCCTGTTGCTGCTTTAAGCTCCCTCAATGGATACAACCCATCGGCTTTCTTACTTCAGTCTCCTGTTTCAGCTGGGGCGGGAGGAGCAGAGGGCTCCTCACCCCCCTCTTTGCAAATATTAAGTATCCAATCTATAGGAGGCTGTTCCTTCTTCTCCTTCTCCAAAGTTCTAAACTAGGTAATTGCTTTTCTAGATTATTTCCTCTGTATGCTGCATGCAGATATGTCATCATATGCTGCAAGACTGCCTTTGATAGCGAACCTCCCTGTGGCCACTGCATAAACATTTTATCCGTGGTTCCTTTAACCCATTCCACACTGTACTGTTTAAGCTTAGGTGCATGTTTCGGTAGCTGCTTGCAAAGATGCACAAGTGGCGTAATATCCTCCAATTTTAACTTGTCTACTCTCACCTCAATATAACACTTGTTTATTTTTAATCACAAATTTTAAAACACGTTTCAGAAAAATAACATACTATGAACAAGCCCCAATCGTCGCAAGCTCCAATCCCACTACTCCCAATGTTTTACTTTCATCTTACTAAAAATAACCATCAGGTTCAATTCTAGTCAACAAATAATATTTTCCACTTATGACGTCATTGTTCATAAAACCACATAAAAACAAACAGACAGACTCAACCGGTTACATGGATTTTTTATTATTCTCTTCTGAATACTTATTAACCGTCTACAAATACTCCGACTGGAGTTTAAGTTACCCCTTTGGTCCCGTCTTAAACCGGGCCTGTATCCTAGGATTCCACTATGGAACTTTGTGTTCAATCTTCTTCTGTTACATCATAAAAATGCAGGCCAGGGCGTATTCTTTTATTGTGGCCACTCTCACGATTTATATTATTGCTCGGCCACACTCGAGTCAATATCTCGTTCCCCACATATATTATACACTTACCTTATATTTTATCCTGCCTCCCTCCACTACTCTCTTTTTTCTTCACTCATCACCCATGCTTTTGTCAGCCTGCTCAGTTTTTTACTCACGGATATCATCTTTTCCTCTTCCAACTCTCGGGATAGTCCGCCTTTTATACCGCCTCTTCAACCTTCCGATCGGTCCACTTCGCGTAGACGTGGGAGGGGATTCTATCTGAAAATAGGGGACCCGTCACACCTGGTCTTGCAAGACACTTGTTTGATTTACTCTAGCCACTATCTACGGGGAGCTTCATGTCCTTTCAGCCGAATGGCAAAGGTCGTTCCATATTACCGAAACTCTAAAGTTACATCCTCTCTCTGCTACCAAGTGAACTGGATATTCCTAGCCCCTTTGATGAGCACCAATTACCTTTGAGATGGATGGGGATGCAGATCTTACTCATACACCAAATAATAGAGCCGACTCAGGAAGTTCACAAAAGTAAGACTGTTTTAATATCAATTATCTAAAACAGGGAGCATAACGAATATCAACGCAAACGCTCGATCTTGATACTCAAAGCATTTAAGAAAAAACTGTATGCTTATAAGCAAAATGTGTCATCACTGACGTTGACCTGCGTGTTACCAACGTCATCCTACGTGGCAAACTACAAAAACCTAACAGAGGGGGTGATTGGGTCTAAGTGAATATCTAAGTATATAATCCATACTAGTCTCAAAAAGTGTAACTATGTGATTGGTTATTTAACATCAGGTGGGCAACTAAGCCCTCCTCTACAAATGAACACTATGAACGTCACTCAATACACGACGTCCCATTGGTTTTCACGCTACAGGACCCCTGAATACGTAGGTTCTCTACAATTGGTTGGCACTCTGTCATCCTCAGTATTTTTTCACCTACGTTAGCAGCCTGCAGGCTGGCCGTCCAGATGCTGGTGAGGTTGCCTTAACTTTAGCTTCCCACCAGTTAGCATATTAATCCATCATCACCTCAGTGGTATACTGTCAATTAGGCCTTTGAACTTAGTCCTTGAGAATGTTCTTAGCTCTGAGAAAATTAGGGAGTGAGCAGCACAGTCTGCCTCGATACGTAGGTGCGACCATCTTGTTCGTCCAACTTCATGCTTCCAAGTGACTAGAGACCATAAAATTCAGCCTTTTTGTGTATTTAATATTGTATTCCAATAGACCTCTGATGTCTTCTTTGTTATGTTTACTCCTTCAGGACAGGAGGTTTGTTCTTTCACACGATTTGTATGCAAAGTCAGTTTACTCCAGTTTGATAAAACCTTGGCTTCCTGGGGCTCATCCAACCTCACCTTTCTGAGCTCTGCTTCTGTAATTCAATGTCTGCTTTTTAAACTGTGACACACTGAACTGAGGCCTTTTTGCTAATGTCCAACCTGCTTTAATACGTTTAGTGGAAACATCCATAAATCTCTCATTCCTTTGTATGTATACGTTGGCGCTTGCAGCAATCTACTTTACTATAAGCTTAGAGCTAGCTTAACGATTACTTTGCTGCTTGCGTTTCTTCTGCATCTGTACACGTGTAAAATCATTTAATATCTTCATCTGTTTCTGTGGCATAAGTTTCTACACCTTGACCCCAAGATGCCACTCATCTTTATTACATTCTTGATGCCTCATAGAATATCTGCATTCTCTGAATACTGCATCTTCTTATTTCATCTTCAGCTCCATATACCATATATTTTGGCAGTGGCTAATAATACTACCATTCATCCTTGCCGTTAATTGGTTCTGCTTCTTCAGGGATCTCGTTCAGATGGCCGTCATATTTCTTTGTATGTAGATATGGTTTCCTCAATGGGTACCTTGGCTCCCAGATTCTCTTAGGTACTGGCCCTTTCATTGGTACTGGACTGTGTCCATATTCTGCTCTTTGTCGATTTAGCTGTTCAGTATACATCTCATACTCCATCATACAGGCAAAAGGGGCGGGTCGACTGAGGTGGGGGTACTTGGCTCCTTCTCTACACCTGTCCACCATGCAAATGGCAGTGGATCATGGTATAAATCCCAATAACATACCATTACATAGCCTGATGATTTGTGACTGACTCAGTCCCAAGCCTACAGGCTTTTCACTTCACATGCCTGTCAGTATTCCCCTGTATCTGCGGATCAACCATTGACAAAAGTAGGACTGGAGTATCTCTGTCCGCAAAGGTGTACTGCTCTTGGAAGCTGGCTGTGCTCCTGCCAGCCAGCTATTTTTTATCCCAGCAATATTTCCACATGTTTTTACCTTTGAAAGTCATGCCCTGATGTGCCATGCTTAAAGCTCTAGCGGTTGGCTTTGTGCCTCTATTGTGGTGATTCATCTTTTTTAACGGGCGTTGGGAGTTGATGTTCCTCATTTAAGTGACACAGAGATGAGAAATAAAGAGACAAAAGGCGCCTCAGTGTCTGGACGGCTATGTGACCAAACAGACTGACCTTTTCAATGTGATAGCACTGCTCCCACAATGCTGCAGTTGTGGAGTTTACTCTAGAGAAGGGGAGAGAAATAGATGGAAGACAGTGGAAGTGTTTTTTAAAGGCCAGATTTACTGAACAGAGTGAAAAAAGCAGCAACAGGATTTAAGGAAATAACCAATAGACGAGAATTAAAGAGTCTGATATTAACACAATGGGCCTCATTATAACCTTGGCACTCCCGTAATGAAGGGTGTGTTACGCTCACCTGGTATCCACAGGGACGCCACCCAGCCGGGTTACTCGCTGGTATGCTTCTCAGCTTTGCCCTGATGTGATCTGCGGGGAAGGTTCTGCCTGAAAATACAGGAGGACTGTGTTCAAGACTGACCGACTGGGTTAAATATCCTCCCTCCCCCCCAAATGATTTCAGTCCCTCTGGTGCCCTCACCTCACCTTGTGGTAGAATTAGGCGTGCTCTCCGTCCTGCCTTCTTTGCAGGGGCGCGTTGTCTTTCATGGGCGAGTGCGGTCCAGTTACTTCACTGACGCCGGCCCGTTTGATATTGTTCAGGTAGGTCTTATTGCTGTTCTTAAGTTTTGTTGCTATCCTGCATGCCTTTCTTTGTTTAAAATGTCTCTTTTTTCTCCCTTAGGTATGCAGAGCTTCAGCGCGGCGAACTGGCTTCGTTGAGCCCCGCTGGTAAATGATGGCGCATTAAGAGCTCTATGATGCGGTAAGTAAGCGCTATGCGCAGCGCTGCAAAGTCTTGCCTTTGCTAACCTGTGTTTTCCTTCCTTGTAGGTCGCGGTGTTCTTCAGCGTGAGTGGAATGTCCGGAGTGATGCCACCCGAGAGGCGACCAGCCAGGTAAGCCTTTTGAGCAGTTCGTAATTTGTAAATGTGTCTACTGCTTTCTTTAATGTTGCCTCCATCTTCCTCTTTCAGGTCGTTCTGTCCGGGAGGCGTGCAGATTCGGGGAAGCTGTTCTCAGTAGCTGCGAGTGTTTAAAGATGAAGACTGCAGGTAAGATGCTGCTGCTAATGATGTTCCTTTTGTCTCCTTGCAGGTTCTGCTTCTCCGAGGTTCGAGGGAATAGCTGGACACGTTGAGCGTCACGTTGCAAGCTGCAAAGTAACGCGAAGCATGTTGTCTTGCTCGGGTGTGGTTTAAATAGCCCCAACAAAATAGTCCAGGTAAAGTAGTCCCTAGGCTACCACACCCAAAACACTAGACCGCATAGCTTGGTTCTTAGGAACCAAGCTATGTGGATGCCTCCATGTTGGCAGACAATACAATAAAGTAGTTCCCAAGCACATTGTTTTTCATGGTGGTATGAGCCTGGCACCATAGGCGCCAGGACTGGCCCCATGAGGGCTTTTGGAGAGGATGCCAGGCTATAGAGGCCCGAGTCCTGACTCCACCTGGCCAATGGGTTTGCCAGAGGGGGTTTTGGGCGAGGGTCATGACAGCACTCCCCCCTAAGGCCCCTCCCATGGTGTTCCTTCTATCTAGCCCAGGTTTGGTTGGGAAGTTCCGATGGAATTTCCCGATTAGACGTGGAGCGTGGATATTCTCACTGGGCTCCCAGGATCTATCTTGTGGTCCAAATCCTTTCCAATCGACGAGATAATATAGCTTGGTCCTAGAGTATTTAGAGTTCAAGATATCTTTGACTTCGAATTCTGGTTCTCCATCAACAAGTATGGGCTTGGGTGGTGTCCCAATCCGTGTGCCGGGTTGCATTGGTTTCAGGAGGGACACATGGAATACCGGGTGGATGTGTAGATTAGGTGGTAAATCCAGTTTCACGGCTGCTGGGTTGATAATTGCCTGAATGGTATAGGGTCCTAAAAATCTGGGATGAAAGGTCCGGGTTCCCTTGATGGGTACGAATTTAGCGGCTAACCAAACTTTGTCTCCTACTTGATAATCAGGGCCTTTTTCCGGTGTTGGTCGGCGAATCTCTTTTGTTTTTCTTTGGCATGAATAAGGTGTTCCTTTGCCTTTTTGAAAGCCTGAGTAATGGTTGTGTATAGAGTCTTTACCGCTGGCATTTCCAAGCTGGCTGGAAGGTCTAGTTCAGAGATACATGGATGTCTGCCATAAAGGGTATAGAAGAGCTTTTGTCCCGTGCTTGAATGCAAAGAATTGTCATATGCATATTGGGCTATCCATATTAGGTCTTTCCAATTCCTTTGTTTGTGGTGCAGCATGCACCGTAAATATTGCTCTAGTGTCTGATTGGTTCTCTCGGTTTGGCCGTCCGTTTGGGGATGTTGACTGGTAGATAGCCGAATGTCGATCTGCACCATTGCACAACATTTTTTCCAGAAGTTTGAAACAAACTGGCTGCCTCAACCAGAGACCAGAACCGAAGGGAAGCCATGTAGCTTAACCACACCCTCAAGGAACACTTTTGCTAAAGTGGCTGTGTCTGGGAGGCCTTTAAGAGGAATAAAATGGGCCATCTTCGAGAATAAGTCCACAACTGCAAGGATGGTGTTGAACCCTTGGCTTGGAGGTATATAGGTGATGAAGTCAAAGGAAAGAGTGTGCCATGAAACTGGAGGAATGCCCAATGGTTGTAGGAGACCAGATGGTTTTTGTTTCTGTGATTTATTTTGTGCGCAGACACCGCAGGACTGAATATACTGAATGATGTCCTTACGCCAGGTAGGACACCAAAAGTTCTCTTTCACCTTAGCTAAGGTTTTGGAGATCCCAGGATGCCCTTTGATCAGTGAATCGTGAGAGTTTGAAATAATATGCTGTTGTAATTCCTTCTTGGGTATATATAGGTGATCCCTAAAAAAGGGTAGATGGTCCTTGATGGTATATTGTTCTCCTTGAGTTTGCCATGTGAGCTAGGCATCAGGACTCATTGTCGTAGTTCTGCTTGTGTTAAGGCTGTCGTGATACCCAAGAGTTTGTCAGGTATAATAGGTACTGGGTCTGGAGTTGTATATACTATTTCATCTATGCCCATGCGAGATAAGGCATCTGCCTTTCCGTTTCTGACTCCTGGTCAGAATGTGATTACATAATCACATTCAGCGAAGAAAAGTGCCCACTGTAAATTGGCGCAAGGACTGGGTGTTGGCTGTTTTGAGATATTGCAGGTTTCGGTGGTCTGTGATGACTGTAATGGTGTGTCTGGCCCCCAGAAGGTAGTGCCTGTGATGCTGGAAACGCATCAGAGGGACAGGGCCTCTGTATCCTTGTCCTTTACTGCCTTTTTATTGTGTGTTCTGTTGTGTTTTCCGCGCAGGAGTTCATGTGGGACTCCTGGCGGTGCAGCTCTCTCTCTTTTGGTTTGGTGAACAGACCCGTGGGATACCCTTATGGCACCCATGGGTGGGGGGGTACAAACCCTGTGCCCCTAGTGTATCTTTTTTGGGCACCTGTGGGTGATCCGCAGAGCAGGGTATAGGCTGGTGGCAGCTCCATGCTGACTTTGACAGGTGCGCTGAGTATCCTCCATTTTGGGGATCCCCAGGCCTTGCCATTGGAATCAGTTGGTTCCTGATGGAAAACAAGATGGCTCCTGTGGCCTCTTGCTTTCTATTACCTATTACCTTGTTTTCCCAAAGTCCTGGGAAACCCTGACTCTGTCCCTTCCCCCTGACTGGCTGTTGGGTGGAAGTTCCATATATGGTGTTGTTGTGAAGTCCAGTCCAGACTGACTGGAGCCTTCCCAGTGACTGTATGTTGTGGGTACCTCCTGCGGGTGGGACCAGGGTGAACGGAGTGTGTGACCAATATGCACTTCTTGTTGTGGCTGTCTGATTTCTGGTATGAGACACAAAGGGCCTCATTACACGGATGGCGGTGGACCAAGGTGCTATTAGCACCTTGGTCCATGCCGGTAAAATACCGGCACCGCATTGGAGGAAAGGGGAATTACCGCCCTATTCCAAGGTTGGTGGGGCGGTAATTCCCCCTTCCCCCATTGCCCTTCCCCATTCCCATTTTTGCCCCATAGGGCATAATGGGAATGGGGAAGGTGCTAATTACGGCACTGCAAATTGCGGTACCGTAATTAGCTCCCTGGTCCCTTTGCGGGTTGGTTTTTAACACCTGCAAAAAGCAGGCGTTAAAGTCTCCAACCCGCAAAGGGACCTCGTAGTAAGGCGGTAAGGGTTAACGGTCACCGGTACCATTAACGGTGACCGTTAACCCTTACCGCCGTCCGTGTAAT
Source organism: Ambystoma mexicanum (assembly GCF_040938575.1). Lineage (NCBI taxonomy): Eukaryota > Metazoa > Chordata > Amphibia > Caudata > Ambystomatidae > Ambystoma > Ambystoma mexicanum. The sequence goes on from NC_090921.1 coordinate 642,420,321, forward strand.
GAGGCCCAAAGACTGAGACAGCCCTGCCCGAAACTGGCCTGAATGCAGTGTGTAGTGTTGAATGGCTGGGTACTTGTCCCAATCCACATTCCTTGTTGTGAGTGTCTGAGAGGGAGGAGGATGGCCTGAATGCACTGTGTGCCTGATTGGCTGACTGACTGCATGAGTGCCCTTCTGTATGATTGGCTGTGGGGCTTGGCCCAGCAGTGTGGATGAGAGACAAGATAGTATATCTGGGGACCTCTCACCACTGGAAATTGTTCAGAAGCGTTCAGAAGCTGTGTTTACACTTTAAAAGTAACTGGAACTGCTGATCCTCGATGCCCAGCTGGAAGACGAAGACTTGCTGTTGCATTTGCTTCAACCTGATCTGAAAGCTGCCGAACTCGTCAAGGACTGATCCGAGAGAGGACCTGGTAAGGCGCCCTCTTCCCGTGCTCCGAGGGACCATCAAGCACCGCTAACCTTCGTCGGAGCTCCCTGGAAGTCAGACCCTCGAAAGACTGACGACCCGAGACGGGACCGCTGAGGAGAACGAAGCAAAGCACCCGGACTTAACCGCTGTCGAAGTCTATTGCCGTCGACCAGGGTTCGCAGGTTTGTGTAACCGCTGGAGGCCCGTCGAAGTTGTGTTGCCCAGCCCTGGGCACCACTTGATGCCATGCCGCCGACGACCGGAGCCGCCCGCTCCTTTGCCTAAGAACATTTGAATCCAAGGACTCCCTTGTCCTCAACGTTGACCGCTTTCTCCCGCCGGAGAAAGTCGAGGACAACCAACGCGCCGAGGAGAATCCGCCAGTGGGTATCCCGCCACCTGAAGGCCACAAAGACTTCGACGACTCGACGCCCTTGTTGGGCCACAGATCTTCTGAAACTCTTTGCGTTCCTGAACAATCCATCTCTGAGTTGCCCCACACACCTCATCCTCGCAGGACGTTGCTGATGAGCACCGCCTGGATCGACATCAGGGTCTTGGCACCCTTGAACTTCTCATCGCCGCCGTCGACGACAAGTTCACCATCTTCGACGCCTCTCGGCGATCCGTGGCTCCTGCTTTAAAGGGAGTCACTCAAGAAGGATCCATCGCCGCGTCTTCGAAGAACTCTACTCCACCAGGTACATTGGGGGCGGGAGGGGTAAATCCTTAATGGGAGGAAATAAGACTAGTGAACAATATATGGACTGGGCTTGTGCTATATATCTTTATTTTACAGATTTCCCAGGTGGGGGGGATCTCCACACAGAACTGTGCCTAGTAGTAGGGGCCAGAAATCTGCCTATTGTTTCAACCATCTTGTGTTCCTTCATATCTCTATTGCTGGTTTCCTCGTTATTGATCTGTGTGACATTTTAACCGTACAGTTGATGCACTTTAATGAGATTTGATAACATTGGTGGTACCACTTTAGAATTGTATATATTTATCATTGTTGATTTCCGAGTACAAAGTGCGTTATTATGATCGTGTACATACCTTTGAATATTAATTATATAAAGACTGTGTTTTCAGTAATACAGTGTGTGGACATTCCTTTGTGGGAGTTCGGGGACTACACTGTACTTAAGAACCAGCCTGCATCACCTCCCGAGAAGCTAGGCCTTGATTGCTCATCCATTGCTACCTTATAGAGAATCTTGGCTGGGGTCCTCTGTGCCTCTCCTCTACCATATAGAGAGCGGAAGTACAGGCACCCCCCACCAGTATCTTCACAGTGCCTCCAGGCTTTAAAGGCAGATTTGATAGCCAGGAATTCCTTGTCCGTGATGCCATAATTAATCTCTGGAGGTGAGAACTTTTTCGACCAGAAGGCCACAGGATGTAGCTGGCCGGTTTCCAGGTCTCTCTGTGAAAGGACAGCCCCCATTGTGAGACTGGACGCATCAGTTTCAACGACATAAGGGAGGTCTGGACGAGGATGTCGCAGGATTGGAGTGGAGGTAAACCTTTGTTTAAGTTCCTGCTTCTTCTGCTTCTTCGGTCCAAGCAAACTTTTTATTGTTTTTTCGTAATAGTACTGTGATTGGGTGCACAACCTGAGAGAAGTCTGGGATTAACCGGCGGTAGAAGTTCGCAAAGCCCAGCATGCTTTGTACCCCTTTCAGAGACGTTGGTGAAGGCCATTTCAGAATGGCATCTACCTTGTGCACGTCCATTCTGATGCCTCCTAGAGTAAGGATAAAACCAAGAAATTCTACTTTGGTGACGTGAAAAAAGCATTTTTCAAGCTTTGCAAACAAGCGATGTTGACGGAGCTTGGTGAGGACTGAACAAACGTGCCTGACATGATCTTGTTCCGAGGCTGAGTATACTAAGATGTCGTCTATGTACACTAAGGCGCACACATCAATTAACTCCCTTAAGACGTCATTCATGAAATATTGGAATGCCGCAGGAGCGTTGCATAACCCGAAGGGCATGACTTAATATTCAAACAAGCCGTACTTAGTACGGAAGGCGGTTTTCCATTCATCTCCTTTTCTGACTCGGACCAGGTGGTACGCTCCTCGGAGGTCCAATTTGGTATAAATCTGGGCATCTTTAACTTGGTCTAGCATCTCAGGGATAAGTGGCAAGGGGTAGCGGTTCTTCACAGTGATCTGGTTCAATGCGCGGTAGTCAATACAGGTTCTCAAGTCTCCTTCCTTTTTCGGTACGAAGAACAAAAGACTGGCTGCGGGGGACTTCGAAGGACGGATAAATCCGTTTGCAAGGTACTGGTCTAAATAGGATTACAAATGAAAGTTTTCTGGTTCTGTGAGAGCGTAGATCCTGCCACAAGGGATGCGTGCACCAGGAACAAGGTCGATTTGACAGTCATAGGGCCTGTGCGGCGGCAATGTATTGGCCCTTTCGGAAAACATCCTGAAAATCATGGTATTCACTTGGCAAGGTGTTACTTGCTCCGGGAGTCAAGGGGATACAGACGATGGGTTTCTCCTCTTGGTAATAGCAGGGAGGGGAGCAGTCACCGGGGAAGGTTCATTTTGGTGCCCACCAGTCTATCAAAGGGTTGTGAGCAACCAACCATGGCATCCCTAGTATTAGCCTGAACTGAGGTGCCTTGATGAGATCGAATGAAATAGACTCCCGATGTCCGTCCTGGCACAGCAAGGTTACCGTGGATGTGCACTGGGTTACTGGTCCGGAAGCGATTTCTGTCCCATCTACGGTGGTTACCTTGTCCATAGTTGGCTTAGAACACAAAGGAAGCCCCATCTCTGCTGCCAGTTCTTGATCAATATAATTTCCAACTGCTCCGCTATCAATGTATGCTTCAACGGCATGCATTCTTGACGACTGTCGGTGGTTAATTAAGATCACTGGTATTGCAAATTGCGAGGTCAGCAACTCTTTCTGCTCACTCGACAAACTGACCTCTGCGTTCGTCGAGCTTGGTAGTTTTCTGATTCCTTAGCTTCATCCTTCTCTGTTCTTCTTGGGGGTTTTACTGGACAGTCCTTCAGGAAATGTCCTGGTTTCCCACAATACAAACAAAGCTGTTGTTGTCTTCTTTTGTCCCGCTCTTGTTTGGTTAATGGAGGCCGTATCCCTCCAATCTGCATGGGTTCTAAAGCATTTTCAGGTACACGGGGTGTGTTTTCCCCTGGTCGAACATACACGGTCCGAGGGTCCGTCTTAGACCGGTCTGCCTTTCGGTCCTGCAACCGGTTGTCTAGCTGCACGACCATATTTATGAATTCTGCACAGTCTCTGGGTGGATCAACCACCTGGGCTAAGACGTCCTTTAATTCGCCTCGTAAGCCTCGATGGAATAATGTGGTTCTTTTGTTTTCTGGCCACCTAGCTTCGGCAACCAGTCTGTTGAAGGTAGAAATGTACGTTAACAAGTCCTGATTCCCCTGTCAGAGGGACAACAGTTCAATGTCTACTGCTTGTTCCTGGGTATGGTGAGCAAAATGTTTTTCCATTTCTCTCTGGAACCCCCCAAAGTCATGTAATAGAGGATCGTCATGGGTTACCAACGGCACCGACCAATCTGCTGCACTACCACTCAGGTATAAGACAAAAGCTACCCGAGCTTGGTCGTTTGGAAATGCTCCAGGCCTACAATAAAAATGAAGGCGGCACTGATTGATGAATGCTGCATACTTCCGTGGGTCACCTGAGAACCTTTCTGGTGGTGCCAGGGGCACTGTGTCATGATGCATACCCCCGGGCATCCAGACCACGTCCATCAGCCCCGGGAGCAGGCATCATGTTGCCTTGAGAAAACCCAGCAACCCCTGGTAGGGGCTGTCTGGGTTCAGTCCTGGTGCCATAGGCGCCAGGCTTATAGGTGCACACTTACCGGATGCAGACCATGCTGCAAGAAGATCCAAACCCATGTGAGGCCTGGAAGGGACTACTTTACCTTATGCACTATTTTGTTACTCAGCTGTGGTCGGGGAGGAATACCTACCTGGGACTACTTTGGAGGGCTATTTGAACCACGCCCGAAGAGCAGCACACGCTTTGCGTTATTCTGCATCCAGCATCGTTACATTCACCGTGCCAGTAGCAGCATCCAGCCTTCTGCCACGCCCACCTCGAACTTGGAGCACCTAGAAAGAAGGAAAGAAGCAAGGTTAGAACAAGAGTATTACCTGATTTCTTACCCGATTCTGGATTCATCGCATCTTCAAACCAGAGGAAAGACTTTGTTTTTAAACGTGTCGCATCTCAGCAGCAGTGCTGCGCCATACTCACCGTTCCACGCAGCATTTTTTCGATCCGGTGCTGTCTCCATCTTTACATTGCCGAATCCCGGCACCTAAGGGGGACAAGAAACAACAAGTCATCGCTGCACTACGCATCACATGGGTGGAGGCCGCAGCAGTCCGGGTCCGACCGACGCCCCCTGTGGTAGCCAGGTGAGCGTAACACACTGTTCCAGGTAACGTGATCTGTACCGGAGTGGGTGGTATGGCGGGGTTTTGTATCGTTGGATTGCTTCCAGGTAGAGGCGTCTGTCCTGCCTGTGATTGCAAGTATTGCCTTCTAATCTCTTAATCTTCTTTGGCCACTATTAGGTCTCTCCGGAGGGCATTAGTCTCTTGTCGGGCAGAATGAACCTCAGCACGAAGCTCTCCTAGTAATTGGGCCAATTGGTCAATTTCTGATGTCTCCATGGCGCCCAGGTGGATTTGTTATGGTAGGCTTCGCGTTCTGTTATGCTCACCTGGTATCCACAGGGACGCCACCCAGCCGGGTTAATCGCTGGTATGCTTCTCAGCTTTGCCCTGATGTGGTCTGCGGGGAAGGTTCTGCCTGAAAATACAGGAGGACTGTGTTCAAGACTGACCGACTGGAGTAAGTATCCTCCCTCCCCCCCGTATGCTTTCAGTCCCTCTGGCGCCCTCTCCTCACCATGTGGTACAATTAGGCGTGCTTTCCGTCTGCCTTCTTTACAGGGGCGCGTTGTCTTTCATGGGCGAGTGCGGTCCAGTTACTTCACTGACACCGGCCAGTTTGATATTGTTCAGGTAGGTCTTATTGCTGTTCTTTAGTTTTGTTGCTATCCTGCATGCCTTTCTTTGGTTAAAATGTCTCTTTTTTCACCCCTAGGTAGGCAGAGTTTCAGCGCAGCGAACTGGCTTGGTTGAGCCCCGCTGGTAAATGATGGTGCATTAATAGCGCTATGATGCGGTAAGTAAGCGTTATGCGCAGCGCTGAAAAGTCTTGCCTTTGCTAACCTGTGTTTTCCTTCCTTGTAGGTCGCGGTGTTCTTCAGCACGAGTGGAATGTCCAAGGTGGTACCAGCCGAGTAAGCCTTTTGAGCAGTTCGTAATTTGTAAATGTCTCTACTGCTTTCTTTAATGTTGCCTCTATCTTCCTCTTTCAGGTCGTTCTGTCCAGGAGGCGTGCAGATTCGAGGCAGCTGTTCTCAGTAGCTGCGAGTGTTTAAAGATGAAGACTGCAGGTAAGATGCTGCTGCTAATGAGGTTCCTTTTGTCTCCTTGCAGGTTCTGCTTCTCCGAGGTTTGAGGGAATAGCTGGATACGGTGAGCATCACGTTGCAAGCTAAAAAGTAACGCAAAGCGTGTTGTCTTGCTAGGGTGTGGTTTAAATAACCCCAACAAAATAGTCCAGGTAAAGTAGTCCCTAGGCTACCACACCCAAAACACTAGACCGCATAGCTTGGTTCTTAGGAACCAAGCTATGTGGATGCCTCCATGTTGGCTGACAATACAATAAAGTAGTTCCCAAGCACATTGTTTTTCATGGTGTATGAGCCTGGCGCCATAGGCACCAGGACTGGCCCCATGAGGGCTTTTGAAGAGGATGCCAGGCTCTAGAGGCCCAAGTCCTGACTCCACCTGGCCAATGGGTTTGCCAGAGGGGGTTTTGAGCGAGGGTCGTGACAGGGTGCCGGTACGGGACCGGCACCCTTCATTACGGGAGAGCCGATTACGAGGTTCCCTTTGCGCGACCCGCTAAGGATGCCTGGTAAAACCAGGCATCCTTAGCGGGTCCCACGAGGGGAAGAGGGAGCTAATAACGAGCCGTTATTGACGGCACCGTTATTAGCTCCCTCCCCATTCCCATGGAGCCCTATGGGGGCTCAAATGGGAATGGGGATGGTTTCCTGCAAGGAAGAATTACCGGGTCCTCCAATGTCGGAATTACCCTGTAATTGCTCATTGCAGCAACACGGTATCGGAGCCCAGTATAGAGGCAGCCATGACGCTAATAGCACCATGGCTACCTCCATACTCGTAATGAGGCCCAATATGTTTATAATAATAATGTTGAATAGCTGGGAAGGCCAGATGCCTGGGTGAGGAATGGCAACAAGGGAAGTTCACGTATGCTGAACCTGCATAAATATTATGTGGGGATGACTTCTTATAGCCTGTTACACACCCATTGGACCAATACAGAATGTTTCGAGGAGTTCGAGAGAGCCAAAATGCTCACTCACCCATGTCTGTATGATGAAAAGACTACTGCCCCCACAGGAGTACAAGGATGAGTAGTGGCTAACGGTTCCAACTACTCAGCCCTCACACTTGTACATAACAACAGTGATCCCAATCATAGAGATAGAACAAGCTCAGTTAAGAGATATGCCTCCTTTGCTTTTTGTGGTAACGTAACGTTGGTTGAGGACAGGGTGCACTCTCAAGAGGGGTGTGTATGTGAAACATTAGCAACCTAAACAGAAAGAGTGCAATAATACACAATAAAGGAATTCACCAATATGCAATAAATACTGTACCAAAAAACACTGACAAAATCCCACCTCTGCAAAGAGAAACAGAGGCATGCAGGAAAGTAAAGATGCAAGTACTCTGGATACATAGGAGGGATGAAAAAGGCAATAAATCAATGCAGTGTTCAAAAGGGTATGCTTGATGTAAATGGAGCAAGGGGGCGACTTCACAAGTCTCTAAGGGCCCAATAATTGGACCAGGGAGCTAGGGCCTTCCAGCAGTACCTTAATCAGTTCTTGGCAGTACACCACTGTTTAACCAGGATTCTTGTCATTATGTGAGCAGTTTGAATCAGGTTCCTATGCAGCAAGTTGATGTGTTCAGATGTAGAGCAGGCGTCGATTCGGGTTTATATGATATGATATGATATTTATAATGCGCCTGCACACAAGTGTTTCTAGGAGCCAGTGGTGGTTCGATGTTGCTTTCTAATAAAGTAGGTTGATGGGGCCACTAGGGTCAGTTTGATGTTCGATCACGGATCAAAGGGGAGGATGCTAGAGGCACTTGGTTAGCTTCAGTGGTTCAAATTCTTCTGCGGTGGCAAGCTTCTGGCTCATGTAGAGGCAATAATGCACTCATCTGGCCTCCTGTGCTGGCAAACTGTTTTGAGGACCGGCAAAAGAGGTTCAAAATGTTTGAAGAAGTGCGAGAGGCGCACCACAATTTCCATTAGTTTGAATGTGTTTGAACCCGATTGACAAGGTTCAATCTGGTTAGGCATAGTAGAAATGGAGGAGACCAGCTGTTTGGCTTCTTCAGTTGCTGTGACTCCCAATCCAGGGGCTCTGGAACACAATGAGTCCTTCTTATCTTTCTCCCAACTGCGGGGCTGGCTACCACCTGCAGGAGTCCTTCACCTCTAATGAGAACTAGGTTCTAATCTAGCTCGTGGAGAGGCAGGCCATCCTCTACATAAGCCCACCCCGATGTGCACCGGGAGTCGATAGGGCCCAGAGCTCGCTTCTGCCTTGGAACACTCAATCTTCACCTACCTGTAGGAGGGTTCTGGAAAGGACAACTCTCCCAAAAGAGATCCAAATTAATTCTTCTTGCAGTCTATGAATGAATCGGAGAAGAATTGGAAAATCGCCTTTTTGGTAGGGAAGAGCCCACAATGGACTGTTTTAAGGGATCCAATCTCAGTCCTTGTGACAAATTGGCTGTGCCGTATTACATCATACCCAAAGTGCTTTGCACCGTAGCAAGTCAGGGAGAGAAAGTAAAGAGTAATACAGAGGAATTCAAGATGGTGGAACTGTTTCACAAGTCTGCTGAGCTCTTTCTGACTACACTAATTCTGCCACCTTCCCTGGCTCATAGCATCAAAGGTGCTTTGATATGCAACAGCATGGTGTGAGGCTAGTCTTTTTGCTTAGGGTTTGCCCTTTGATTCCAGTTTCCCAGGACAGCTCCTGCTGATGAGTCCCCTACCAGAGAGGGGTGTTACCTGTCCTGATAAAGGAACAAAAGAGAGGCAAAGTGCCTCATTATGAGTGGGTCTGTGCGGTAATAACATTCCGGTATTACCGCATACCCGCACATTAACGCACCAGCACACTCCAGGTTTACCGGCAGGGTGGTGGATTTACCTCCAGCTCCGAGTTGGATGTATATCCGCCTCCCTGGATGGGAGTCTGCATTCCCAGTACATAGGAGGCAGAGGTTGTGCACCAATTCAAAGAAAGGGAAGTATTGTTACATTGTGGAAATTGAAGTCTATTTTTGCACATTCTAGTGGATGCATTGCTCCATTCGCTGTGTGCTTTTCCTTGTGTCTGACAAATTTCTGTTTCAGGATGAAACTATATATTTAAATTAATGAATCTCAGTTTTATGAAGTGGAAGCATTGAAAGATGGCCACCTCTTAAAATCTCACTAGTTCAGTATCTCCAACTTTATTTGTCTCTTTATTCGTTTTGCTAAGCAATGTTTGCTGCCTGGCTTGACTTGTAGCCATGAAAACCAAAGAATAAGCCAAATATATGGGATAAAGCACACCCTGCCAAAATTCATAGGGCGAGTCACAGAGGAGATTTGTGGCAAAATAAAGGAACATGCGTTGCTATGGGTGTGTCAGGGAAAGGAAGAGGGAGGGAAAGGGATGTTTCATGAGGTATGATATGATATGATATATGATATATGATTTGATATGATATGGCATTTATAACGCGCCTATACACAAGTTTCAAGGCGCAATGCAGCAAGGGAGGGGGGACAGAGGGAAGACAGAGACAGCGATTCTACTAGGCCAAGTGTCATTCAGATCGCGCAAGTGCAGGGGAAGGGGAAAAGTGTGGAGGGAGAGGGGCGTGGGGACAGTGCAGTACATAGGATAAAACAATAAATAAAACAATAAGAGAAGTAGGGCCAGCTGGTGGCAAGTGCAAGGGTAAGTGCAGACATCAGGTGTCAAGTGCTGGTGGGGGACTGTAAGGGTACAGAAAAACAGTCCCCAAGTGTGGGAGTTGGCAGGGAGGCAGTGCAGGTGAGTAACTGCCTGGGGAGAGGAGGTGAGAAAGCAGAAGCAAAGAGGAAGGTTTTGAGGTGCTTCCGGAACCGGAGATGGTTCTCCTCAAGTTTCAGGGAGGCAGGGAGGCTGTTCCAGAGGGAGGCCCCAGCCAAAGAAAGAGATTTACCCCCAACTCGTTGCTTGGAGAAGCGACTGACACTGAGAAAGATGGAGGTGGATGAGCGATGATCTCAAGAAGGAAGATATTTAGGAAGAGATAGTTGAAGGTATTGGGGCCCCAGGCCCCAGAAGGCCTTGTGGTCTATGCAGAGGGTTTTGAACTTAATCCTCGCAGCCACTGGGAGCCAGTGCAGAGATTTCAGTCCTGGAGAGATAAGATCCCTGGGCTTGAGGCCAAGGACAAGTCTTGCAGTCCTGTTCTGGATGAGTTGCAGAGGCTGGAGAGTAGAGGCAGGCAGATTTAGAAAGAGGCTGTTGCAATAGTCCAGCCTAGAGAGAACCAGCGCTCTGGAGACAGTGAGCTTCTGGGGGAAGGAGAGGAAAGGAAGAATACCGCTGAGGAGGTGCAGCTGGTAGTGTGAGTTCTTAGAGATGTCAGAGATGTGAGGAGAGAAGGATAGTGTGGAGTCAAAACCCCGAGGTTTTTAACCTCGCAGGTGGGAGCAGGAGAAGGGCCAAGAGAGGCCAGGCAAAAAGTGACAGGAAAGGAGGGAGCGGTTGTGTGCTTATGAGAAGAATCTCAGTCTTACTGGCATTAAGGCAGAGATCATTGGTCAGCACACCACTCCTGGATAGCAGCCGACAGTCAGAGATGAGAGATGAGAGAGGTGGCCGAAGGTACCCTGAAAATGAGCTGAGTGCCATCCGCGTAGCACTGAAGGTTGGGGCAGAGAGCTACAATGCGGTGAACAAGAAGTGCCAGGTATTGTTTGAACAGCCAGGGAGAGAGGTTAGACACCTGGGGGACACCACAGGTAGAGATAAAGATAGAGGAGAGGAAGGACCCAAGTTGGACCTGGGAGGGTCGATCAGAGAGGAAAGAAGTCAGCCAGGCCATGGCCTGACCGGTGATACCCAGGAAAAATTGGTACTCATTTTATAGACCTCAGAAGGATGAAGGGCTGAGTTAACCTAGGGTGGGAATCGAACTCTGCGCAAGGTAAACGAGCTAGATTAATAATCTGCCGCTCTCACAACTAAACTATCCGCCTGCCCCAAATTAAAGATGGGGATGGGCAGTAGGTGGCGACAGCAATAGGGGCCTGTTGAAGGCTGCACCAAATTGGCCTATAAAATGCAGCCGTTGTGGTATGTAGCAATGAACAGTGGGAGTTACATTATACCACCCTGGCTGCAGCCTTGCCACATCATGGTCAGAGTTTCAGTAGTCCAGACAATGTTTCATTCCCATAATGTTCTTGTTACCTTTTAATGACATAACCTGCAACTCAATGAACATGATAAGGGGCGTTCCTACATATTAGTGGCATGTGCCAGCTAAGGATGAAGATCAATGGTCAAGGAAGAACATACAAATTATTAATGGGACCGTATAGATAAAACACACTTGCGAAACTGTTTTTTTTAAGGGGATTATAGTGCAAAGGAGTTGTAGCAATTAATAAATTCACATTATTCAGCCCAGCCTCTTTCCACCCTCCGCCAGTGCTCTATTGATGGAAGGCACACAAAATGAGTGAATGGAAAAATGTGTCAGCTTTCAAACAGAACAACTGGATCATACGTTGCTCACCGAAGCCATATAGCTTCGAAATAATTTTACTCGAGGAAAGCAAATAACAGCAACCCGGATTCATAAAATCAAGTCACCTAGAGTAATACATGCAGAGCCTAGATTCAGGGTCAATTCCCATATTCCAATTGCCATAATCTGGCATACACATTGTAGAGGGGAACCCTGCTTAGGTCATGCTAGTGAGAGCTTTAGCTCTCTACCAGAGCTCTTTTACCAAGATGTAGAGGGCTGCAGGTGTGAATCTGGCAGCAGCTCAGTGAAGCATAAAGAGTTAATCATGTTGAGACCTCTCTGATGGTATCTGCCATTTTGTAGAAGCTACTGGAACTGTGTGAGCTGGGGCGACAACTTTGAAATATTGCCTTTAATTGCTTTTATTATTTGCATACTGCTTGAAACATTGATTATTTTTCACGTTTGTGCTACATTACAGTGCAGTTAGAAATGTAAAAATGAGGCTCATATCCATCAGAGTCACCTGTTCTGTGGTGTGGAGAGTACCATTGGGCCATTGTTTCTGATCTAAAGCATCAGCGCCATCTTAGACACTGCTGTTGTTACTTGTGTGTCAGCTCTGTGATAATGTTTATATTCATTTTGTGTTTTCCATGTGTGCAACAACTTTCAGCTGTAGCATGTCCTACGAAATTATAGTGAAGGACTCACTCATATATTACAGGAGAAGATTTTGTTTTACTTTGAGCAATGTAGCATGTAGTTTGACTATACAATATAGTAAACACATATCTGCGTAATCATGTTATAGACTAACATTTTCGCTTACCTTTAAGAAGGTTTTCCTTAAATCGGGGTCTTCCTTTCTTTGGTAGCACAAAGGCACTTTAGTTTCACCAGGCTCTCGAAGTGGTAGTGTGGTGGACAGCCCAGGCCTAACACTTAGGAGGTGAGAGAGTTAGTTAACAAAGCCAGTGCACACTTTTCACAAATATCAAATAAGAGATTGCCTACACACAATAGTTTTATTAAAATAGATTATTTAGGAAAAGACAGGAGATTAAACACTACGCTAACCGGTAACTAAATGTTACCAAACACATGTGCAGCACTGTAGCAGTTAAGTAGCAAGTTTTCAAGAGCTGTCAAACGTTTAATAATGCGTCTTTCCTTGAGAATAAAATGCATTTACAGGTAAGTCAAATGCCTTTCCTATGTAGAGAATTAAAGTGTTTTGAAGAGGACAAGGGCAGGCAGCTGTGCAGCTTTGGGGCAGGCTTTTGCAGAAAGAGTTACCTATTGCAGAAAGTGTCCAAAGAAGCAGTTTCTAGCGATTGAGTGAAATTTAGGCCTGAGAAACCTATTGGAGTTGGAGAGGGGACTGCCACATCGAGAATCAGCTAAAGGAAGTACTTTTAAGCAGTTCTGTCGAGTCGTGAAAGCAATGTCATGGATCCAACAAGCAGGCAGTTTTATGGTTCCCAAGAGCGGTTTCCAGGACTAGCCGCTGTACACATTGTTTGGCGACCACTAATATCCAGAGATGAGACACCATCACGCAGAGGGACCCTAAAACAATTGGGATCAATGATTACTGTAGACTAAGTGCACCTTAGGTCTTGAGTCCAAGCCAGTGAAGCAGAGAGACAAGTAAGTTGTGGTCCATAGTAGGGGGTGATGCAGAGTTCCTCTATCATCCTCCAGGCTCAGGATTCTGCTCCTAAGAATGGGGTCAGCTTGAGAAGACCCCAGGGAAGGATGATTATTCAACATGTGCTCATGGAGCAAGGACAGAGATGGGCCAGCCATTGAAGAAGGGGGTTGGGTGTATTAAAATAAGAAAAAGGGGGCCTTGCGCAGAACCCCCCAAAAACATTGAAAACAAATTAGTTATTTTTTTTATAGATGTTTTGGGTTTGGTCAAAATGCATTCTTTGTTTCATAATTTGATAAAATCGCATGTAACCCAGCAGAGGCCTCTGGAGCTTCCCAGATATGGGATTTTGAACCAGGGTGTTTGGTGGCCTTAAATGAAACAGCTCAGGTTCAATTGGCGCAGAGAGTCATCAGCAATGCAGACACAATCAGGAGCTTCGGGGAGTGGGGGTCTTGCAGAAAGAGATGTGATTTAAATGTCCCCATTGGATCAGGGCAAGAGCGCCACAGTCCGTTCCTTCTGACCATTTGGAGATGCAAAGCTTTGCCGTCAGATTCTATGGAGCATCAACAGTGCGGGTGAAGAGCTTCAGTCCTATGTGGTCGAAGCAGGCCTTCCAGGAATGCAGGTACAGAGTTCCAGCAGTAGATAAGGTGAGTGGGCTAGAGGTGTGCTATAATCCTCCTCGGGAGGGAGGTAGTGAGGGAATACAGCAACCAGTCACACAGTATGTATCATACAAACAGAGAAATGATCAGCTAATGGCTGACCATCCCTCAGAGCATACCCAGGCACTCAGGAATGGCTCACACACACAAAGAAAAGGAATCCACAATATCCCAGGCAGGCATCTGCATATGCCAGTCAGAACTGTATTCGGCATGGCTACATCCTCTGTCCTGTGATACAGGCACCTAATGACAAAATATTGTGAGCTTTTTCCATACACACAGAAAGAAACAAGTTATAATCATTAGACCACTCAGATCTTTGAGGCAAACAAATGCTACCTCCATTTTGTGACTGGAGGAGTGGCTCAAAATGTAATCCAACCAGCTAAAATGGAAGCCATATCACACAAAGCCACTACCAGTTTAGCCACACGACTAACAGAGGGGAGGGTGGACACTATAATGTACCTTTGTGGGACCCCTTCCTGAGAAGTCATAAGAATTCTTAAGGCAGGGTGCAGAAAACAGAGCCACTCTTCCAGTCAGGCTTTAGGTTAAGCCTGACCAAAAAGAACAAATCAAGTCCAAACCCAGAAAAGCTAGAGAAAAGTAAAGGGGGCTACATTAGCATATAGAAAGTAGGCTCTGCACTTAACAATTACAAGCAAGCCAGTGCAATGCACTACTGCGCCATCGATGACCTGCAGGATAGAATCAGCTCTTCAGTCATGATGTATGGCTCTCCAAGTCACGGACATGTGGCCTGCCGCTAGTTGTTTGATCTCTAAGGGTTAGCCAGCAGACAAAGCAAGACAGGAATTAAAACAGCTTGACGTCTTCATTTTCCACATGTTTGTTTTGATACATGGAAAAACAACATCACTGAACAAGCAATACAAAATATTTCCTTTAAAGGAGGTAGTACCTTAGTTGAATCATAAAAAGAGCATAGGGGAAATCATCCATTACCCCACTTAAAAAATCCTAACAAATTAGAAACGATTTTTATTGCCGTATTTAGCCAAACTGCATAACACAGAGTTGACATGAAAAATTGTATTAGTTAAGTTAAAGTGCAACGTGATGCAATATCAGTTAACAAACTCTCCCAAAAACGTAAACAATCCATTATAGTGGTGGGTAAATTAGACAGGAGAACAGTACTCCTCACTTTTGAAAACAAAAAAGTGCCATTGTGTATTGCATTTAAAGCATAGTATGAAAGTTGTTTCAATAACATGGGGTTGGAGAAAGTGGGTTGTTCTTAACTGTAACAAGTGGTGCCTTGTGATTTTAGCCAAATTGTATTTTCAGAGCTCTTGTATCAGCACTTGGATATGGAGGGATTCAGTGTAGTGCAACTGTGTGATGCCGGGAATACACCATAGACACTGCACTCTTCTGCTCAATGGGCAGGAAAGGAGCACAAATTAGTACTGCCCGATAGAGACACTCATAGCAGTGTACTCTTGTGAACTTTGCAAAGGCATATGGTGTGAGCTCTGGTGTTCCATTGGGAGGAAGGAAAAGCAATTCGCACGAGGATATGGAAGGAGCCTTTTCAATAGTCTTGTGCTCCTGGTCATGCAGCATGATGTAAGGTCGTGTACTCCCTAGGGAGGAACCGAAATGAAGATTAACATAGAGGTGCAGGGATTTAATGCAGTCTCATGAAAGCAGCACAATGGTCAGCACGGAGTTAGAGGGAATTCAACGCAGTGCAGCCTTGTGATCTTGGGGATACAGTACGACCAGAGCTATTGTGCTATAACTCTTTATTTTACTTTCATGTATGTGTTATGAACATGTGTTTTCTCTATAGCATATAGTGGGCTTTCCCAGCCTTTGAGCAACAGATGTCCTTGTGGTGTAGCTTAGCATTTGTTATTATTACACCTTGCCACCCGAAAGGGTTGCTAATAAACAGACACTAGATTGTACCTGACTTGCACATTATGGCGCCATCAGTGGTGTCTCAGGGGGGTTTTCTGCACTTCAGGAACATTGTGTACATGTTTCATGTACATGTAGCGTTCTCTGTGATACAGTATATCATGGCTTCATCATCTTCTGGACTGCTGCACCCACACAACTTCAGTTTCCACAGGCTATGTGCACTCAGCTGAACAGTATAATACATCTTCTCACCCGAGTCTTGAGTGCAAACAATGTACAATGGATGCCTCCCAGCTTCCCCTCTTCATGGTATTTTCCATCTGCCCTGTAGCCCATCAATTTGACCTTTCTGTACATTTTCTGTAACAGGACCGATGTAACCCTGCATTACATTGGTTTATTTCTTCCACAGTTGTATTTTCAAAGATTTCTGCAAGGTTTTATAATCACCATCTTCACGCACAACAATTCGTTTTTTCAATAGATTTTGATGTTTTAACTAAAAGCTCCTTTTGTTGATGTTGGCATATTAAACACAAATGTCTACGCCACTCGAGTTCTTGCGTTTGGACTAATGGTTGATTGATCTGCATTAGATGGGCGTGCTGAAATACTCATGCATAAGGCGCATTGGAAGAGCAACCTACCAAGCAACCTGAAAGATCGCCAGTCCAGTGCTGTTGTGGTTGATCTGCATGCTCCTCTACCTCTCCCCCCCCTTCGCCCCTCACTTTACTAGTATACATATGCCTCAGGCCTAGCATGCTAGCTATTGTTGCAAACATTCAGAATCTTCAAGACCTAAGAATGACGACTGTGCTCCCTTGTTATCTTCCCGCCTTGAAGCGCTTTGAACCACTTCACCTGTCTATAAGCGCTCTGCAAATCAACAATTACAATTACATTGCACCTTCCATAACATAAGTCAAAAATGTGTGCATTAAACAGATAATAAAAATGAGACACTACTGACTTTCCAGTGAATGTTGGTAGGGCCCCTCTTTTAGGCCGAACATATATTTCAAATGAGAGTTTAGAAATTAAAATCTGATATATTGAAGTTTTTATGAACTTGTATGTAACCTTCTGGGTGACAAGATCAATCCAACATGCCCCTCACCATAGAGTGAGACGATGGACATTATTCCTTTATTGATACTTCCTGATGCCACAAGACCCGTCCCACCTTTTCCTCACTAAAGCTGCCTGAAACCTACAAATGCTCTGCTACTATTCGCAAAGGTGGAGCAAAGAAGTTGTGTTGTACTCTACACAATGACTATTGGAACTGTGGAAGCTTCATTTTTTACATTTGCAATGGCAGACATTTTGGCTTCGAGCTATTGTTATGTAACATTTCACCCTTTGGTTCGAGCGATGTGCCTACATGCCCAGTTTGAGGTTGGTGGTGTACCGAGGTTGTATCCCCCTGGTCGTTTTCTAATCATAATATATTTGTGTTCATTTCTATACAGATGCTCATGCAGTTGACTGGTGCAACTGAGCATCCAGTCTGTTCATTGAGAGCCTCTGCATTAGCGATGCTGGCTGTATGCTACAAGAGATATTTACACTCTCTGGCATATCAGTTTTCAGACTTTATTCTGGAGTAATGGAAAATGTAACTCGGTTTCCCTTCAGATTGAACCGCATGCAATGCCCTGGAAACTGGTCTTGTATAGAACAAGGTCTGCCATTCTGGCAGTCTCTGCGTGCTCTGCGCTAGATATCCTGTGTTTAGTTGAGCAGCATCATATATGTCAGGCTCTGATGGCACAGAATGACTCACAAGACATATGTTCTAACCCTACTAGATATATTCTCCTCTGCTAAGGTCCCAAACAACAACTCCGCTTCCTGTGTACCGTGTGGATTATTCTGATTTCGGGCTGCCTTCCTTAGCCGCACTGGCAATTCAGAGACACGCCTGACATTGGCCAACTGTCCTCTCCTACGTGTGATAGAGAAGGAGATTTGTGACAGGTGACTGGCCCGGCCTAAGCTCCACCTGCCTTTCAGAGGCTCCGACCTATCAGGAGAAGTATTGAGTTCCATACCACACCTGTTTCTCATGAGATTGTCAGTAGGGCCAGATCGGGGAGTCGATATGTAACAAAGAAAGACACAAACCTTACAGAGAAATGGGAATGGCTATAGTGAGGGAAAGAGTAAAGTGAGGAAGAAGGAAAATGTAGGACAAACAAATGCTTGAAGAAGGGCAGACGAAGCACTAGCCATGATGCATTATTCTGCTCAACCACTACAAGCACACTGTGGAAGCATACAGTTTCAGAAACGTTGCTGTGGCGCAAGTGCAACTTTGCACAGTATTAGTACGAGGGCCAAAAATTGCAGTATTTAAAAAAACATTCTTTCAATGCATGTCTGCACCAGGGCAAAAATGTGCTGAAAGGATACATATTTACATCAGAGCTATTTTCCCTGATGTCAACACTGTGCCAAATTGCTTCTGCACCTGACTGGTTGTAATGCTGAGGCCTTTTCTGAACCCTTACCCGACTCCCATGTGTCACACAGACCCCTACCCCTCCCCCAGCAACAGCATATCCTGTTTGCCACTTGACCTTCTCCTGCATTTCCACGCAAAGGGTGGAATTCTCTTGCTAGCACGTTTCTTTCAGCTGCGTGATCCTTAATTTATGAATGACATCGAAGTGTGATTTTTTTTTTTTGGCAAACTTAAAGTAATATCTCTTCTTGGACAAAGTGTCCCGCCTGCCACCTTTCTCCAGACATGTCCCGTCTGTCCCTTCAGAAGCCTTTTTATATTCAAGTCATTTGGGTGATTTATCGGAGTCGCCGCGGAACAAGCCTCCAAATGGTCCTGGGCTCCTCCCGCTGTGTTCTGATTTCCCTGCATAAATCTGTGTTTAGCATCTGTGTGGACTTTCTGTCCTGTCTGCAGCTGGTAGCTACATGGTCCTAGTCCTCTGAGAAGGGCATTGCTGCATAGCGCTCAAATACTTTTTTGACACTGTTAATATTTCAACGAACATGCTGCTCTTCATTCTTTGTGCAAGGCTGCCATGGGGGCTGGGGCATGGGTGTCTGAGAGTGGGGTGTCATCAATGATCGCTTCCCACACTGTGACGCCACCCGCTTTCACCCATCTGGACCCCCGTCATGGCCCTGCAGTGTGAATTCCTAATAACGGGAGAAAATGATGAATTGTCTATTATTAAGCAGCAACACTGATTTGGGAGCAATGCCACACATGACATGCTCACTTATTCCGGGGAAAAGGGCACTTTATTGAGAGGCAATGTCCCCTCAAAATGTTCCCTCCTGCTTAACGTCGAACAAAGGTAATATGCCATAGAGGATGCTAAAACAATGATCCCAGCTCCTGCTCCAGGCCCATAGTCGGCTCCATGCCGTAACTTGCCATCAACTGTTAATAACGTCGAGGTCCCCCACTCGCAGTCCAAATCCTACCCATTCCCTTCCCTCGTCCCAACTATAATCTCCCTGTTAGCTCCCTGTATCCTCATTCTTCTTGGGGGCCATATTATTTAATAAACAAGCCCTCCCGCAAAACATTACTCACTGTAAGTTGATGAAGCGAGAACTGACGATTCCTCCCTTGATGGCGTTTAGTGAGTTGCTCACGGTTTTGTTTTCTTAGTAGTGTTTCGCGCACCACATGGCGCTCTCTCACTTGAAACACTTGTGTATAGGCGCGTTATAAATGCATATCATATCTCAAGGCTATTCTTGAAGTGAGCAAAAGGAAAGTACCACTGTGATACCCGCACAATGCAACGGAGGGCCTGCCGCCCAGTCTCCATTCAGAAGTTTGTGAATGGACTACTCTTAAGAAAGCAATATGTGAAGTGTGAAACAGCCTTCGTTTAAGTGGCAAACAAAACGACATGATAAAATAAACGCGTAAACACTTAGCACCATCGAGTGAAAATACTTCTCTTTTTTCAGCCTACATCAATGGCGTTAGTGGAATGCTGCCAATCCTCACAGAAGCTTCCAGCTGTTTCCCACCTCAATCCAGAAGCCCGACTGAGCAGAGAGTATCTGATGACACATTGTAAGATTGCTAAATGTGAATTCCAACCGGCAACACAACAGCTTCATCAATACGAAGTCAAAGCATTTTCCCACCCACATAGTAGACTCTCTACACTTCTCCCCAGCCCAAAGCCTAAGCCTTTTGCCATAAATTCGGAGCCTACAAACGTACCGATGAATCCTTTCTTATCGAAACACCGCAGGTAAAGAACTTTTTATGTCTCCATGGTGCCGGAAATGGCCCAAAGAAACCTCAGTAAGCAAACCGTGTCTCCCTTTATATGCACCTCAGAGTGTCCCATTAATCACAGCTGATTCTGATTCCTGTGTACACTTCTGGAGAGCAGTAGAGTTCAGACTGGTTGGGCCAGTTGCCACCTCTCGCCAAGCACCATCAAATTCTTCATTATTGCTTTAATAAGGGCCACCCTTTGGTCCTGCACTAGATCCTTTTCCCCAGGTGTACGGCAGTCACATTGTAATCAGAGGCGCAGCCAGGATTGTCTAACAAGTGGGGCCTGAAGCTAATGTAGTTGGCCCACCTCAGTGTCATTAACATCTGTAAATGCCCACACAGCCCTTTCGAGTGAGCATTTACAGATTTTGGGTGGGCCTTGCCCACCCGGCCCTACCTCGTCTATGCCTCTGATTGTAGTGGGGCTTGATCGCCCCTCTTCAAAGATCATTGGAACAATCCTCTTTCAGCACTTCCCACCCTTTCCAGGCTTCCATACCACACATGCCAAGGAACTAAACCCAAGCTGCCTGCTGTATGTCTGATTTATGGTGTGTGGCCTGACCCACTTTACAGTGGAATGGTCTACGATCAAGACCTCCTTCTGGTGTTCCTCTGCTCTGGCACAGAGTGAACAAAAGAAGTTCAGGCTACTCTCTTAACATTCTTGCAAAGCTCGTACACCTGTCTCATCTCTACATAACCACCTCCATCAACACATTTTCCTGTGTCCATTCTTGATTCTTCTTATTCTAATATATCCACCAAAGCTCTTCTCATCCAATACCAACCTTCTCATACCTATCCTCATGGGCCATACCAGCTGTCGCTTGTAAGCAGATAGCTGCCTGTATGTCTCAACAAATGTCCCCTCACACTATCCCTCATTTTTAAGGACGCCACAGAGTACTAAAACCAGGTCCAATCCTGGATCGGTTTTCTCTCTAATCCAACTTTGACCTTGCAATGATTAATGATAACATATCTCTTTGGTGCTATCAGGTCCTCCCCAAACAACCTGTTAAACCCCTTTCTCTACAGGAGCTGTGGGGGCCTAAAAGCATCAAAGAACATGTGTATACAACCTCCAACAATGATGTTTCATATCCTGACTGACACGTAACCTCTACATGTGTCAAAAGTCCTTCAAAAAAGTGATGGGCTTTAATTTTATTTATTTATTTACTTTTCACTTGTTAGGCACTTATACTGTTTCAAAGCACCCACAGAGCAACAAGGAGGGGACAAGGGATGAGAAACAATTAAAATACATACAAAATATTAAATACACTGGGGGTGGGGAAGGTTGAACCTACTATGCCTTGTGAGTATTCAGAACATGCAAGTGCAGAAGGGAGAGGGAATGGGATAGGTGCAGGGGGTGCTCATGGGTGAGCAACAGGTGAAGTGCAATGTAAAGTAAGTGTGATCCGCATTGCAATCGAGTTCAACAGTCAGCCTACATAGGTAGTGATCCAGCCCGGAATCACTGCATGCATAGTCTGACCAACAGAACCTTCACTTCAAATTATAAAGTTTATTTTGGTTAGTTTTATTTGGTTTGGAATTTGTTTGATCTGTTTCATGTGACTATGTGATGTTTTGTTGCACATCATCTCAAGGTGCACCCATTTCTGTATTGTGAACACCAATGAGTATTTCCTTTTTCCCAGTGGTGTTTTTTAGTGTCTTTTTCACCATCATGCTTTTTGATATTAACCTATGTATTTAGAGTCAATTAATAAAATTTGACCTATACGATATCCCTTATCATGTGTCCAAATGTATAAGGATGAACGTGTTCCCCCTATTTTAAAGGGAAAAATAAAATTAGGCTTCTACGGCTTCTTGGTATTATAATGAACCCCTTTGCTTTCTTCTTTAGTTATGTATCCTCAATAACCCTTTGTTCTATTCATTTAAAAAAAACATCTGATCTATTCACTGTTATATACTGTGACATTTCTTGAATATTATTATATGTGTTGGGAGCCCACTTATGTAAGTCCAGGGGTGGAGGGTGAGCAGAGGCAAGTGCTGAGGATAGACAGAAGCTAGGGCGATTTGGTGTGGGAGGTCAGGGCCCCAAGAATGTATAAGGGCCCTCGACACCAAACAAGAAACTGTGACATTATCACAGGAGAGAGGGAGGGAAAAAGGAGGTAAAAAGGAATGTCTTGAAAATCTTCTGGAATTTAAGAAAGTCCTGCTTAAGAAAAAGAGGGAGGGGGAGGCTGTTCCAAAGAAGGGGGCCAGCTGAGGAAAGCAATCAACCTCCTGCCCTCTGTTTAGTGAAACGCTTTACACACAAAATGTTGGTGCCAGAGGAGCGCAGAGGTCTAGAGGGGAAATATTTAGCAAGAGAGAGTTGCAGCTAGTGTGGTCCCCAGACAGCCTTGTGGATGATATAGAGGGATTTGAATTTAATCTGTGAAGCAACCGGAAGCCAGTGAAGACTTTTTAGGGCAGGAGAGATGCGGTCCCTGGGCTCGAGGATAAGGATAAGTCTCGCTGCCCTATTCTGGATTAGCTGGAGGGGTCGCAGAGTGGTCGAAGGTAGATCCAGGAGGAGGCTATTCAAGCCTAGAGAGAACCAGGACTCAGTTAACATTGAGCTTCTGGGGGAAGGTGGAGCTGAAAGTGGGACTTCTTGGCAATGTCCTGAGTGTGAGAGAGGACAGAGAGAGTGGGGTCGAAGATGACTCTGAAGTTTCTGGCTTCAGAAGAGGGAACAGGGGGAGTGCCCATGGAAGAAGGCCAGAGTGAGGGGAAGAAGTCAGGTGCAGGGGCCCTGTTTTGCTGCCGTTGAGGCAGAGATCATTGGAAGTGCACCAGGCCTGAATGGTAGAAAGGCAGTCAGGGATGATGAAAGGTGCAAGAGGGTCAGCCGGAAGTTTGAAGAAGAGTTGTGTGTCGTTAGCATAACACCGAAAGTTGGGAGAGAAGGAGGAGATGGTTACAGAGATCAGCAAATGCAGGGGTGAGAGCTAATGTTGTCCTTGATGGCTCTGGATGAGCAAGGGAAACCTGTTTGGAAGAGACCTTCATAGAGCGGACAACTCTGGTGACTTCTTCCAATGAGACAAGGGCTAGGTAGGAGAAGGAGGAAGGAGGAGGTTGAGTGACCAAAGGAGGCAAGGGGGTGAGTGATGGGATGGTAGAGTAAGTGACAAGGCTGTTCAGGATGTCCAGAGTTTTGGTGGTGAAGTGAGTGGTGAGTGTGTTGTAGAGGGCCTGAGAAGGAATAGGGGAGGAGGATACTGCGGAAGGGTTGGCAAGTTACCTGCAGCTTTTGAAAAGCTCAGCCATGTGGTAGGCAGCGCCAGATATCAGTGCCTGGATGTGGGCACTTTTATTGCATGGATAGTCTGTATTGCCTTTGGTATAAGCGGCAGGCCAGTTTGTCAGAGGATGAGCTTGATGTTTGCTACTTCCGTTCTACAGCTTTGCACTTTTGTTTCGGATCTGCAAGTTCAGAGTCGTACCAAGTGTTGCGCTCAGAGGCAGGTTTCAAGCAGATCCTCATGACTGGGGCAAGAATCTCAAGGGTGTTGGTGATGGACAGGTGGAAGTTGCTGAGAGCAGTATCAGTGGTAGAGCCTGAGTTGGGAGGGCAAGTGGGTATGAATGTGGAAGTGAAGGCAGCAGCTGACACTCGTTTAATCGGCTGGATGTTTGTGAACAAGGTTGGCAGGGCCTTTGGAGGAGTGGTCACGGGGACCCAGGTGGGAGGAGAAAAGAGAGTGGTCAGACCAAAAGAGAAGGGTGACCAGGAGAGATAAAAGAGGGCGATCATATTGCCGATCAGAGTGTATCCAGCAGAATGGGTTGGACTAGAGAGGAGAATGGAGAGAGATAGAGAGGTAATGAAAAGAAGAGATGTTGTGCCAGCGGAGTCCAATTGGATGTTAAAGTCACTGAGGAGCAGTAGGTTGGAGTGATTGAGCGTAAAGAGGAGCAGAAAGCAGCCCATTCAGAGAGGAACAGGAGGTAGCTCCTGGAGGCCAGTAAATGGTAGCAACGATCAGGGTGGAGTAGGGAGAGATCACCAATTTGCATACCAGGCTCTCAAAGGAGGACTAGAGCTGAGTGGGAAAGATGGAAGAAGGAACCCACTCAGGGAAGATGAAGGCAACCCCGCCACCAGCACAATGAGGTTGAGGCTTGGAGAGAATCTTAAAGCAGTCACGTAGGAGGGAGTCAAAAGCAGTGACATCGCTGGCATTGAACCAGGTCTCAGTAAGAGCGAGAATGTCAAGGTCTGTGTCTTCAAGCAAGAGGCAGATGTCAACAGAGTGTTTGTTGGCTCAGCGGGGGGTTAAGAGTCGCTGGGTGGAGATTATTTCTGCCTTTGAAGGTTTTCTGCCGTGGAGTACACGGGTGTGGTATTCCAGTCAGAGGTGGGGGGACAGAAGGGGAAGAGGCAGGAGAAGGAAGTTCATGAGGGATGGCTGGATCTGGTCGAAGAGATGGAGGTTGGCCTGAGGGCCCTGAACTAGGATAGTGCCTGTGTGGTAGACATTAATGATGCAGCGTGAGGAGAAGAAGCCCGCCAAGAGGACTTCCCATGTGGTGCCACCATTAATGGGAGAGGATGAAAAAGGGGAGAAAGTAGAGATGAGATGAAAAGTCCATAGGTGTGGAGAGGGGACAAAGAAGATGATATCAGTGAAGATTTCTCTGGAGGATGCACTGACAAAAGTGTCTGCAATGGGAAGGCCAGGAGTTTCACCCAGGATGACTTTTTGTGCTTTTTACATGTAGATTATGTGAGAGAGGAAGGGTAGGTGAAAGTGTAGCAATTAGAAAAGATTGGAGAGATCGAGAGTACCATCTCAGCAAGATAGGAGAGATATCAAAAAGGGAAAGAAATGAGGGGTGGCCCTTACATGCCGCCTAGTGGTGAAGGGGGGCACAATACAAATGCAGAGCAATAGGTAGGGTGAAGGAATCAACTTTTGTTAAAAGGAATATAATGCAGCGTACCCAGAGATGCAAGATGTTAAAAGCACACCCACCTAGATTTGTTTTTTGTAAAACAGGAATACAAAGCAGTGCAGCACAACGTGGATGCAAGATGTTAAAAAGCACACCCACCTGGATGCGTGTTTTAACATGAGTACAAACAGCGTGCACAGGGATGCAAGAGGAAGGAGAACACACAGTTTCAGATGTATGCCAAATGTAGTACACAGGGAGCAGTGATGTACAGAAAAAGACCAAGAAAAGGACGTTTTTGGAATAGCAGTTACTGGATCAGGGAGTTTGCTGGTAGAGGCTATCAACAGTTCAGCCATCACTCACGTTTTTGGGGATGAAAGGGGCCATGGTCCGAGTTCTGTTCAAGTTGTGCATTGGAGGCTGGAGCAAATTAATATTGGCCGGGAACAGGTTAATCCATCCTGAACCCTGCCCTTCGTTTTAGCCTGTCCCTCCAGCATCCCTCATCTCCACCACTGTGGTTTCAAAACAAAAAGTGCATATTTCCATAGAAAGTAATGCTAGCAAGCCTGGCCAAGACCAAGCATGGTTCCAAGTTCCTTCATATCATTGTCAGAATTAATTTCAACACAACCCTGCCAAACAATAAAGATTGCCCACGCGACTAGCGCAGGAAGTCTTGATTCTATTAAAGACACGGAGGCGAGCATTATGCTTAACTTCTTTAATTACTGCTAACCACAGCTTTTTAAATCTCTCTTTTGTTTCAATGTATTTTATTTTATTTTAATTTTTTATAACTCGTATAAACAGAAAAAATGAAACATCCTAGCCTTAACGCGGCTAAACTACATCCCCCATGAGGCTCTTCAATATGGTAGTCCAATAGCCTATCTCTCACTGTCCAATCAGGCAATCCCTTCTACTTTAAGTCACTGCCTCCCTGGGTCCCTTCCTCTTCTTTTGCAGCTCGCTTTTACTGACCAAATGCCTAAATCCAACTGCTTCTCGTATAATCCAACTGAGTCTGTCCTTTCTATTCTTGGTAGGATCTCTGTATTCTAACTCTGCAGCTCTGCTGCTTTCGTACACTCTAATCTCGGTGATTCTTTTGCTCCTCTCCTATGCAAAAAGAGAAATGTGCACGTTAGGGAGGGGAATACGATTTATCACATGTTATAATCAAGCATTTACATAGATTTGCTGCGATATGTCTTACAGTTCATACCATGCCCCTTACAGCCGTATTCCCTTAGGGTGAGATAATGCTCGCCTCCGTGTCTTTAATAGAATCAAGACTTCCTGCGCTAGTCGCATGGGCAATCTTTATTCTATGACAAGACCGGAGGCAAGCATTATGCTTGTTCAAAGCTTTCAACAACAGCAGCTGCTATATTAGATACTGGTTTGAAGTAAAATGTCTTAAACACTGAATCGCTCGACCAGTCTGCTGCTTTCATGATCTCTTGCAGCGGAACTCCGACTGCAAAAGCTCGTGAAGCCATGGCACCCCTGGTAGAGTGCGCTCCAAATTTAGACGTGTCTATACCTGCCAACTCCATCACTTCCTTCACCCATCTAGCAATAGTAGCTGACATAACTGCTTTGTATGGTTTAATACGCGCTATAAGCAACTGGGTAACCCCCTTCGGTCTAACCGCTGCTGTCGCTGCTTCATAACACTTTATACAATTCCCCACACACAATTTCTCGTTATTCGGCCAGTATGGGTATGAGATCACTTTAGAATTGGTCTTTGTACGCTGCGCTATGGTAAAGGCTATCCCTTCCGGATAATACATCTTCCTGTCTAGGGGCTTTAACGTCTGAAACTCTTCTACAGGACACTAAGCAAAGGAGTGTAGCTAGCTTGCCTGAAAGCTGTTTATCTGACAGAAAGTTGTTACTCGGCCACTGCTCGAACAGATGTATGACTTTTTGGACATCCCATAACGATGAGTACTTGGGCGTAGGAGGTTTGCTCATCTTTACACCCTTTAGCAATCGGGACACCGTTGGGTGTTCCCCTACTGGTGCTCCGTCCACTAGCTCGTGTCCAGCAGAGATCGCTGACCTATATACTCCTACAGTTCTGAACGCCCTCCCTGTAGACGGGAGGCTGGCTAGGAAATTCACCACTTGGACTACAGGTGCTGAAATGGGAGATATACTCCTCCCCCTGCACCATAAGTCCCAGGCTTGCCACGCAGAATTATAGCTCCTGATCGTAGATGGAGCCCATGATAGATTGATAAGTCTTGTAGCGTCTTCTAAAAGGCCTGGCAAGCGCCATTTATGCCTTAAATTCTGCACGCTTTCAGTGTTAAGGATTGATCCTCTATCAAAGGGTGAGGGGCTCCTGCTGGATCGGTCAGCAGGTCTTGTGTGTATGCAATCTTCTGTGGAAAATCCGTCGAAAGTGCCATCAGAACTGGAAACCAGGCTTGCGACTTCCACTCTGGTGTCACTATCACTATCTGAGCTTCGTCTCTGCGCACTTCTGCTAGTACCCTCACCAGCATCGCAAAGGGGGGAAAGGCATAGTGTCTCTGCGACCCCCAATGATGCATGAATGCATCCGTCCCCTGGGCTTCCGGGTCCGGCTTCCAGCTGAAGTAATCCGGCAGCTGTGTGTTTAGCCTCGAGGCGAACAGGTCCATGTGCAATGGCCCCCATCTTGCTTCCAACTTCTTGAATATGTCTCTGTGTAGTTTCCAGTCGCTGTAATCTACTAGGTGTCGAGAGTCCAGTCCGCCACTGAGTTCAGGGCCCCTGGGAGATACTCTGCCTACAGAAGAAGATTACAGTCAAAGCAGTCGTGCCAGAAATCCTTTGCCAATTCCGCTAACATCCTGGACCTGGTACCTCCCAGCTTGTTTATATACCTTACTGCAGATATATTGTCCATCTTGAGAAGGATGCTGCAGTGCGCTTTGTCTCTGGTAAACGCTTTTATTGCGAACGACCCCACTAGTAATTCTAGGCAATTGATATGTAGTTCCAATTCTTCTTTTGATCATTTCCCGCCTGTTTCTATGTCGCCGCATCGCGCTCCCCAGCCGGACCTACTGGCGTCTGACTCTATAACTAACCCTGGTATGTCTCCGAAGATGGCACGGCCGTTCCAGGCTTCCATATTGTGAAGCCACCAGGTGAGTTCTGATCTGCTTTCTTCGTCTAGGGGAACTAGTCGATGGTATCTCCAGCCTTTCCTTAGGTACTTGATCTTCAGCCTCTGAAGAGCTCGATAATCTGACGGGCCGGGAAATATTGCTTGTATGGATGCTGCTAAAAGACCTACTATCCTGGCTAGATAACGAAGAGAGATCAGCGGTTTCTTGAGTGCTGTTCTCAGATCTTTCTTGATAGCTCTCATTTTGTGAGTTGGTAACTCCAAGGTAGCTATCTTTGTATCTATAGTGAAACCCAAGAACTCTAGCTGCTTGGTCGGCGTAAGCTCTGATTTGTCTTTGTTCGCTAGGGATCCTAGGCTGGAAATTAGCTCTATCGCCCATTGAATCTGCTTCTGTAAGCGATCTTTGTTTTTGGCCATAAATAGGATGTCGTCCAGGTAGACAATCATCCGACAACCTTGTTCCCGAAGTGCTGTCGCGATGGGCCTCATAAGCTTGGTGAACGCCCATGGTGCTGACGCTAGACCGAACGGTAGGCATCTGAACTGCCAGAGTTCGTCTCTCCACCTGAATCTTAGAAAGGGTCGACAGTGGGGAGCTATCGGAACTGTGAGGTAAGCGTCTTTCAGATCTAGGTGCGCAAGCCATTCCCCCTTTCTGAGTAAGTCTCCTAGCAGATGGATTCCCTCCATCTTGAAGAGCTTGTACACTAACCAGCTGTTGAGTTCTTTCAGATTGATTACTGGACGAACTTTGTCCTTGCGACAGACTAGGAACATATTCCTCAGGAAGGATTGGCTGCTCCCTGTAGCCCTCTCTATTGCATTTTTCCACGCAAGATCCTGGATCTCTGTGTCTAGTAAATCTTCTTAAGCCTGTGTCCTTTGAATTCTGTGAGGGGGGTGATCTTGCACCGGATGACCTAGGAACTCTAGAATGAAGCCTTGTACCGTCTGAATAACCCATGCATCTGACGATAGATCGCGCCAGTTGTGCAAAAAAAGCAATGTCCTGCCCCCCACAGGAGGATAGGTCGCTGCGCATTCTCTCACCTGAGTTATTGTTCTGGTGTTGGTAATATCCGCGTCCCCGATGTCCCAGAGAACCTCGTCCTCTGGGAAAAAGGCGTCTTGTTGTCGGGTCTCCCAATACTGGGCTCTGGGGCCTTGTGCTCTTCTGTTATTGAATCGGCCGGTCGAGCAGCCTCTATATCGACCGGCCCCTGAAAAAACTCTCCCCGGGAATACCTTCCTAATGGAGGCTTGCGCTTTCTCCAGCGCTGTGTATGTTCCGACAAATCTGTTCATTTCTTTCACAAAAGTGTCACCGAACAGGAGCCCTTGGGCGCTTTCCCCGGCTTCGTAAGACGCCATGTCTCCTAGTTTGTTATCAATCTTCAGTAAAGCCGATCTGCGTCGCTCTGAAGATATTGCGCAGTTTGCGTTGCCCAGCATGCAGACTGCTCTTTGCGCCCATCCTGCTAATATAAGAGGGTCGACTGGTTCCCCAGTGTCTTTAGCTCTCTCGGCTAAATCCATTATCTTCGCTATGGGTCCAGCTAGGTCTAACAGTTTATCCTGGCACATCTTCCATGCCCTATCCATGCCTTTTCTGGTGTCCTTTCCTGCCTTCGTTATGAAAGTTAGCATTTTTGTATCGAGCTTGAGAGTCTCTGCTACTTTCCCTGTCAGCTCTGGTCTCGGACACTCGGCTTTAAGTCTGAATCTAATGTCTTTCTCCATAGGTTTTCTCATTTTCTGGGACATATACAGGGCTACTCTTGGTGATGGGGTCCAGTCCGTTGATCTGGGGTGCCTTATTGTGTCCAGTTCAAACATGTCTGACATGTCTTCTTCATCCATCATCCAGAGGGGCACCACACAGCTGGCTTTAGGCACACTTGTACTTTTCTGCGAGACTTTGCTCACTTTGCTTATGCTCTGATCATCATCCTCTCCCTTTTCCTGGTCCAAATGCTCTGAGGATGATAAGGTATCCCCTATATTTGTCACCCCTGGGGTAGATGGTACGAGGTTGGGCACAGCTGTCTTAGTAAGAAAGGCGCTTTTCAGCCTATTGAAAGCATCAGCCACCTCTAGGGACTTATCCTTCCCTGTATCTGAGCCTGGGGGAGTAGAAGAGCGTTTCCTTCTCACTTTGTCTCAGAGGCTCTAGTGTGGAGGTTCCCTCACCGGGGTAGTTGAGCGTGCCAGCTTTCTTGCCCAGTATTTCTTCCAGGACCAATAATCTGTCTTGTAGAGGCTTGACTCCTAGTGCTACGGCTTGAACCAATGAGTCGCCTAGCACTTTCCTGAAGCTGTAGGAGAGGTCTATATCTTCTCCTATGTATTCCACCTCTTGCTCTGGTTCTCTGTCACTCCCTTCACTCCAAGCCTCGTGTCATCTGTGTCACAGATGACACATATTGATTTACAAGACCTCCATGTAATCAAGTTGCTATGCAGTGTTCATGCACCAGTCCGATGTTTGTCAAGTCTCCCTACTTTATTGATAATAAAGTAGTGTTTTGCCATATTCCTCGAGTCTATCCTGTTATTTGGTGTGTGACCATTACTGTAATTCCATCGAGCACAAAAGATGCTTCAAGGTGCTACAGCACATTCTCATCACCTGAAACAGTATAGATTTGTCGTAGGAGGAGATGGTTCATCTTCAGCATGTTTAGCTTTCAGATATATTGGACTAACAGATATTTTCTTCTGTCCCTTAAAACTGCCCCTAGTGCACAAAAAACATGTTCAGAGTTGACACCGATGATGACCACAATAGATATTTGAATCCTCACCTGCTCAATCTTAACCACTGATTCATTTAGATAGCCTCAGGATTTGTGAGGCTAAAATGGTTTTTACGTCTGTCACTCCATTGGTTTCCAGGTGCCATCCTTCTTGTTTCTTGAGCTAATGTTTCCTTTCCCCCAAACCAAGAGCCTTGCAGAGAAAAATGTCCTCTTCACCCCGAAACCAGGAGTCTTGCAGAATTTTAGAAAAGGAGCGACTGAGAGGTAGGTTCTCAGGGCCAAAATCTTTGAGCATATGGGGCTGTGCACATGCCCAGTGGCAAATGCACAGGAATCCTAACAGAATGATTTATGTAGGCTAAATATTAAGTTAAACAATAAGAATGCATAAAGAATACAATAGTGATGGAACTAATTAATGTAGATCAGAAATAGTAATAATCAAATTTCCTAAATGCATTATAGTAGTTCATGGCACATACAATAGTGTCAAAAGACTGTGTTATAATAATAGTGTTAGACTGAACTGAAATATTAATAGCCAAGATTAATCAAATAAATTGTAGTAATTCATGAAAAATACAATAGTGACAAAACACAGTATTGATTAGAAATAATAGTAATCAAAGTGAATTAAAAGAATCACACCAATTCACAATTATAAAAACAAATAATATTGGACAGAAAAAATAGTAATCAATATTAATACAAAGAATTAACAACTAGTAATACATGAACAATAAAGTGGTATTACTACAAAATAAAAGTAACACTATTCAATATTATTTTAAACAAATGAACAAATAAATAATTATTAATAATACATTAACAAGTCTGACGTTTTTACAGTAAAACCCACAAGTTCATTAACAAATTACACAAAAATCATTGCAAAGTGTAAAATGTCAGATGTATTATGTATATACTAGAAGCCCGTTTACATTGACCAAAGTGCAGATTTTCATTAACACAGTAGGACCACTACTCTACCTCAGCTACCTCTAGTGGTGACAACAGGTACAGTTCTGAGACTGTGCATTGTCTCTATATATATCCTAAGGCAACAGCCCCCTCTAGCAGTGACAGCAGAGGAAGCTATGCATTGGACAAACATGCAGAACAAACATGCATCTGGCTTTTATTATATTGTTAGATATGTGTATAGTGTAACAGCTTTTTAGAAACGTAATCAATTACACGGTAATGGGTTCTTTTTTTCTTTTACAAAGTTAAATAGGATCTAAAAATATGAATGATATATGATTCATTGGTTTACAACTTCCTATATATGAATGTGAGGAAAAGAGCTATACAATATAGGCAGTGGAGCATAGGAGGTAGACGATTGCCTTGTTGGTATATGGTACACATTTATTTGTAGTGTTCCTTTAAGAATAGGGTCTTGAGATATTTCCTGAATCGCAGGAGGGAGGGAGCCCGCCTGATGTTAGCAGGAAGATTGTTCCAGAGTAGAGAATATGAAATTAGCAGAAGAATGCTTGTTTTCTGGTCTTCTTGCACTTCTTGGATTGCAGTCTGGGGATATCCTGGCTCTTGGTGTTGCGTTGACCTCTTGAGATGGTGGTCTTTTCAACTAAGTATGTGGACACTAGACCTTGGTAGGTGATAAAGGATGTCTTAAAGATGATACGAGCTCTGAGGGGTAACCAGCATAGTTCCTTGAGAGGAGGGGAAATGTGGTCATATTTTTTCAATCCTACGATGAGGTGTTCTGTTGTGTGCTAGACAGTTTTCAGAGAGGTCAGAGGAGACCATTGTCCCCATCCAGGTAGGAGAGACGTCCTACATGATTCTGGCTTCTGGGAACACTGTGGATTTCAATCCTGCTGTCCAGATGCCCGTGCCTGTCCACCCTGTCAGCTGAAAATGGTTACAGCCGAGTGAGTGCTTTATGGGGGTTGAGGGCATGTCTACTCCTTGGTGAGGATGATGTGGTGAAATGGTCCCCTTGATGTAAGATTGTGTCTGGCCCCATGAATGTTACTGCAAAGACAAAACAAAGAAACCTTTGCAACTCCCCCCAGGGTAAGCTTAGCCTCTACCAACCCTCCTCTGTAATGGTGTACACCTGCAATGATCATGGAGATGGCTAGGAGAACACTGATCCATGCCACAAACTCTGTCTTCTTCAGCAACGACTGTCTACACTCCATAAGAGTTAAACTCACGCCTAGGCTTGCCAAAAACAACTGCAGTGGTGCAACTTCACCTGGAATCCTGTTGCCTCAAACTGTTTCTGCTCTTCCCTAGTTTTCCCTTGCTTTCACTGACCTAAACTGTGTCCAGTTAAACTGTGTTTTTTCCCTTTGTTTCTCTTTATAGGGTGGAATCTCCAGCATTGATGTCTGACTTGAAGCATCAGGTACACTTTTTTTAAACACTAAATATCCCCTTCATTTGTAACGAGACTAACCTTTTTGTCTCTCTCTCCTTAGTAGCATGTGGCACATAAGGCATCATTCTAGTTAGAGCTAGCTGGAAGAGCCGGCATTTGCACGGTGGGCCTGGGCTGTGGGCCTGGAGCAGCCCAGGTACCTACAGGGCAACAGTGGCTGTCAGCTGACCAGACCAGGCAGGCCTATTGTTAGCAAAGCACCGAGAAGCATTAACAGTGCTGCCTAGGGTGAAGCAAGAAGATCTGCCCCGTTCTGGCTGCATGCGGGAGGAGACCCGAACCAGGTAACCTGGCTGTGCCCCTTGATAGCCCGCCTGGGGCCAGTAGGATTGGATCCAGTGATGCATATGCCAGGCATCCTGGGAGGGGAAGAAAAGGGGAGGAAGTGTGCCCTGCCTTATGTGTTATGTATGTATTGTGGGTTATTTGTATATATTATTGTCATAGTTAAATTTATGTTAATATTTATAATAATGTTTAGTGTATAGGGTAGTGTAAATACGTAACATTTCTAGGAATGTAAGTTGTTAAGTAGGGAGAAATGATTAGGGGGATGTTATCTAGGAATTGAAATGTAGGTGTAGGGTTGTATTATTTAGTACAGTATTAGAGCGTGTGGACCCTGGCATGAGGCAAGTGAGGGATGTGGCAGCCTGCCTAAAGCCACCCTGAGGGGACCATCCAAGGAGGCCATCTTCTGGCCTCATGCATCAGGGGGGGTACCAGGTATTAGGCAGGTGGTTTGTTGCATCGGTTCCACCCTATGGGTCTCCTTGTCACCCCTCTGATGGAGCAGATCCATTTTTAGGATGAACTTCGGGGGAGATTTGGAAGGAACTAAGAGGTAAAGGTTAGGGATGTTATTTTAAAAGGTTTGTGTGTTCATACAAAAATAGGAGGGAACATCCTTCATGTCAATCCAGTCTCCTTAAAAAAGGAGGGAACATGAATAACATAGCAGTGGATAAAGTAGAACAAGAATCCCTGGATAAATATGATATGACATGATGTGGCATGTATCACGCACTTGTACACAAGTATTTCTAGGCGCGTCAAGACAAGGAGGGGGAAACAAAGGGAGGACAAAATAATATTACTAGGCCTTGTGTCATTCAGATCACGCAATTGCGGGGATGATGGAAGGGGAGAAGTGCCGGGGGAAGGGGGAAGTACCGTTAGCTCACAAGTGCAGCCAGCGTGTGGCTCATAAGTGCAGAGGGAAGGGACTGTATTGCTGCATATACAGACCCTTAAGTGCTGGGAAGCCTGGAGGTAGTGCAAGGGCAACTGGTCATGCAGGAGCCTGGACCTGAGTTCAGAGGATGACCAGGTGGCCAGTGCGCAGAGCAGTCAGGTGCATCAGCGGGGCAGAGGAAGAGAGAACGCGGAAGTGAAAAAAAAGGTCTTCAGTTGCTTGTGGAACCAGAGGTGGTTCTGCTCAAGTTTGAGAGAGGCAGTGAGGCTATTCCAGAGGGAGGAACCAGCTGAGGAGATCGATCTGCCGCCAACTCTCTGCTTGGAGAAGCGTCTGACCATCAGAGAATTGGAGGTGGACGAGTGTTGAGCGCGAGAAGGAAGATGTTTTGGAAGAGAAAGTTGGAGGTAGAGCGGTCCCAGGCCCCAGAAATTCTTGTGGATGATGCAGAAGGTCTTGAGGTTGATCCTTGCAGTCACGGCGAGCCAGTGAAGAGATTTCAGTGCTGGAGAGATATGATCCCTGGGCTTGAAGCCAAGGACAAGACTTGCAGTCCTGTTCTGGAAAAGTTATTAAGATTGAAAGAGTAGAGGCAGGAAGATTTAGAAAGAGGCTGTTGCAATAGTCTAGCATAGAGAGGACCAGAGCTCTGGAGTCAGTGAGCTTCTGGGGGAAGTGAGAAAAGGAAGAATACCTCTGAGGAGGTGCAGCTGATAGTTTGACTTCTTAGAGACATCAGAGATGTGAAGAGAAGGAAAGGGTGGAGTCGAAGATGACACCAAGTTTCTAAGCCTCACATGAAGGAGCAGGAAGAGGGCCCAGAGTGGGCGGCAAGAGAGAGAGAGGAAAGGAGGGAGCCGGTGTCCCAATGGGGATGATCTCAGTCTTACTGACATTAAGGCAGAGATCATTGGTGGCACACCATTCCTGAATTGCGTCCAGACAGAAGAAGCAGTGGTGGCTGAGGGGAGCCTGAAAGAGAGCTGAGTGTCATCCGCATAGCATCAGAAATTGGAGCAGAAAGGAGTGATGCAGTGGGCAAGAGTTGCCAGGTAGTGATTGAAGAGCCAGGGAGAGCGGTTAGACCCCTGGGGAACACCACAAGTAGAGAGAGAGAGATAGAAGAGAGGAAAGACACCAGTTGGACCCGAGAGGGTCGGTCAGTGAGATGAGGTGAGGTCAACCAAGCCAGGACCTGATCAGTAATACCAAGGTTGGTGTGGAGACAATTGGCATGGTTGACCATGTCAGAAGCAGAGGATAGATCAAGGAGAATGAGAACAGAATGGAGATTACAGTCAAGATTGGAGAGCAAGTCTTCACGGGTATTCTGGAGAGCAGTTTCTGTGCTTCTGGCAGCTCTGAAGCCGGACTGGTGGTCATGGAGGCAACCAACAGATTCAGTATGTAGATTAAGCTGGGAGATGGCCAGATTTCCAAAGGTTTGCCCAGGAAAGGAGTGATGGAGATCGAGTGATAGCCAGAGATGAAGGATCGGCCGAGGGCTTCTTTAGACGGGGTGCACAAGAGAGTGCTTAAGGGGGAGGAGAACATTCCAGTGGCAAAGGAGTGATTGCAGAAATCGGCCAAGGCTGGAGTAAGGGTGTCAATGTGGTCCTTGATTGTTCTGGATGAGCAGAGAAGAACCTGCTTTGACAGGAACGTTCATAGATCGGTCTTGTCTAGAAACATTGTCAGGGGTGAACAGGGGAAAGGAGGAGAAAGGAGGAGGAGAGACAGCCCAGGAGTAGTAGAGGAGGAGGATTAGGAGGTAGAGAAAGAAGGTGGACAGGATGTCCTGAGTTTTAGTAGTGAAATGAGAAACCAAGTCTGTGCAGATGGCCTGGGAGGGAACAGGAGAGGTAAAGACTGCAGCAGGATTGGCCAGCTCCTTGCAGATTTTGAAAAGTTTGGCTGAGTTGTTAGATGCCGCATAGATGCAGAATTGGGTTTAGGCTCTCTTCTTAGAGAGGTCAGAGAGTCTATACTGCCATTGGAGGAGCCGGCTGGCCAGTTTGTCAGTGGGTGCACCCGATGCCCTCCACTTCCTCTCCACCACCCTACACTTGCGTTTAAGGGCAGCGAGGTCGGAATCATACCAAGAGGTGCACTTGAATTTGGGCTTCCAGCGGATCCTCATGACAGAGGCAAGGACATTCAGAGTGTTAGAGATAGAGAGAAGAAGATTAGAGAGGACTGTGTCAGGGTGTGAGTCAGCCAAAGGTGCAGGAGGAGGAGAGAAAGTAGCGGAGAAAGCCTCAACTGACAGACGCTTCATGGGTCGGATGACCGAGAAGGTAGGTGGCAGTGCTGGTGTCGGCTTGACCTGCAGGGAAGAGAGAGAGAGGTGGGAAGAAAGGAGTAAGTGATCACTCCAAGAGACGAGTGGTGAGAGGGTTAGAGAAGGGGAGGCCTGAGGAGATCAGAACATCCAGGGTGTGCCTGCAGAGTGAGTTGGGCCAGAGGGAAGAATAGAGAGAGAATCGCAGAGATTGCAAAAGGGCTCGTAGCATCCAGATGGATGTTCAAGTCTCTGAGAAGGAGAAGTTGAGTGGTAGAGGCAAGGAAGGAGGATGAGGAGAGGTCAGCCCACTCAGAGAGGAAGAGGGCGACCTGGTCAGGCGGCCTGCAGATAGTAGTGAGAGAGAGCCCAGGAGAGATAGAGAGCCTGCAGACCAGGCATTGAAAGGAGAAGTAGTGCTGCATTGGAATGACAGAAGCAGGGATCCACTCCCTGAAAATCAAGGCTACACCCCCACTGGGACAGTTGGTTCTGGGATCAGAGAGGACCTTGTACCCTTCGAGAAGGAGAGTGTTGAAACTCGTGACAGAACTGGTCGTGAACCAAGTCTCGGTGAGACCGATACTTCCAAATCAAGCTCTTCCAGGAGACGGCAGATGTCAGAGGAGTGTTTGACAGCTGAACAAGAGTTGAGAGTAGCGATGTGGAGCAGATAGGGAGGCCTGGGTTGGAGACCAGGATGTCCCTTTTGAGCTTCTTGCTGCCAGACTTAGTGAGAGGGATAGGATAGTCGATAGAAAAGCAGTTTGAAAAGATAGGTGAGACAGAGAGCAGCATAGGGGTGCATGGAGGAAAGAGGGCAGTAGGGAGAGGAGAGCCCAGGCAGGGGAGGGGCGAGGGAAGGTAATGTAGGGGGGCAGACAGGAGGGAGGCACAGGGGGGGACACAAAATGGAGGGGGGCACAACAAAGAACAAGAACAACCGACCTACAAATCAGATGAAGTACAGAACCAAGGCAAATCAGAGAGTTCAACAGCGAACCTGGAAGTAAAGAAAGCAGATGCAATACAGGACGAAAAGCAAAACATGGAGGTCAGCAGGGAACCTAGAAGTGAAGTATGCAGGCAATTGCAATGTGATGCCACAAACCATGGATAGCAACACAATATCAAGAACTGTAGAGAGCGAACACAGTCAACAAGGCACAGAAGACAACAGGAACCTAGAAGAAGAATGTAGGCAATGCAAAGTAATGCCAGAAAAACAGTGGCGCACGAGACAGTGTTAGAAATGTACACAAAAGATCGAAGAGGCAAGGGCTGAGATGTGAGAGGAAAGGAAGGGAAACGCAGGGTGGGGGCGGAACAAGATGCAGGGATCTACAATGCGAGGGAGCGCACAAGCCTAAAGAAGCAAGTTGTGCGCGACAAGTTGTGGGCTAAGTATTTGAGCACAGGACAATACAAAACACCCAGATTTCACTTTCCTATAAGGGAAAAAGGGCTAGGTTTTCAAGCACAGCACAATACAACATACCCAAATTCGAATTTCCTATAAGGGGAAAAAGGCTGTTTTCGAGCACAGCACAATACAACACACCCAGATTTGACTTTCCTAGAAGGGGAAAAAGGCTATGTTTTCGAGCACAGCACAATGCAACACACCCAGATTCGACTTTACCAAAAGGGGGAAAAAAAGGCTATGGGCCTCATTACGAGAAGAATGGAGGTAATGAAAAAAGGAAGGCGAAATGGTAATACTGGCATCGTTAACGGGTCCAGGGCATTAAGACCCGTCAACCCACCAATACCGCCACCGCCCGTACCGTGCCCCCTCATACAAGTATGGGCGCGTACACGCGCCCCTTCGGGGAGTAAATACCAGGATGCCGGTAATAGGAGGACATCACAACCCACGCGGGCATGCAAATACCGGCATTTCGAAGGCGTAATTAGGGCCTTCACGATGGTGGCCATACAGGCATCGCGGACCACCCGTAAACAGCAATCAGCAAACTACCACAATCACCACAGGTGGAGTCAATGGAGCCTGGGCCAGTATAAAAGAAGTACACCCACACACCACGCCCCTTCCTACACCAAAATGATACCACTAGCTGTTGCAATCATGGCGCTGGAGGACATGCCTATACTGCTACAACTACAGCAACAACAGCAACTACAACAACAACTACAGCAGCAACAACAGGCAGCAGAGAGGAGACGCAGGAGGAGGAGGGTGAGACAGGGCCAGCAGTTACCACCAGTGCAGCCAGTAGTACCTCGTAGGCAGCCACCAATCCCTCGCATCAGACCCAGTTTATTCAATCTAACCCCTGACCAGATCCATACCTTGTACCAGTTGGAACGGGACACAATCACCACCATAGTGGACATGATAGGCAACAACATCGCCAGCCTCATAGAAATACGCACTGTCATCCCCCGGCTACTAAAGGTGGTGTCTGTGCTCCACTTCCTGGCCACCTACCAGCACACAGTGGGGCACCTGCATGGCATTTCACAACCACTATTTTCACGCATGCTGCACCAAGTGCTGGATGCCCTCCTGAAGCACGCTAGCACCCACATATCCCTACCACGGACTGCCCAGGAGATAGCCGACACCAAAGTAGGCTTCCATGCACTGGCAGGCATGCCCAATTGTGTTGGTGCCCTGGACTGCACCCATGTAGAATTGGTAGCCCCCCATGCCGTAGAGGCGGTGTACCGCAATCGCAAGAAATACCACGCCATCAATGTGCAGATGGTATGTGACTCCAGCAAGATCATTACACATTGCTGCGCCCGATTTCCCGGATCAACACATGATGCCATGATGCTGCGTAACTCCACGCTACCCCGTCACATGGAGCAACATCCTGGACCACGTGCCTGGCTGCTTGGTGAGTTGCCTGACTGGCCCATGGCAGTGATTTGTGGTAGTGATGTGTTGGGATGCACACTCCACCTGGGTGGAAATGGGGGGGTGCACACTCCACATGGGTGGGAATGTGGGGGTGCATACTCCACATGGGTGGGAATGGGGGGGAGGGATTCATACTCCACCTGCGTGGGAATGGGGGGGATGCATACTCCACCTGGGTGGGAATGGACGGTGAGTGGAGAATGCACGCAGCGCCAAACACTCCTGACCTGAACCTCCCAACCCCAACCCCAACATGACACATCACTGGCACACATTTGACCAATTACGTATATCAATGACAACATGTAAAACGCACAACCTGGCCACCATGGGTATGTCAAGCAATGCATGATTAAACAGGATTGCAACTGTGCCAATGTGGCTAGTGTGACCATGCACAGTGTAGTATACACAGCAGAAATGGGAGGCAAACATTGTCCTACAACCACAGTACATCCACATCAGCATGCATGATTTCACCCTGCATCATCTGTACAACGCCATCCAGACTACCACACCATATTGCAGTATAGAATGCAAACAAAATTTGTGCATACGTACAGGGACATGTGCAGGTCGACAGCAAATAGCTGCGGCCATGACTGTGTATCCTGAAGGTGGCAACTCAGAGTGACTCACATAGACCTATCTGTATTCGCTTGCAGGTGATGGAGGATATCCCTTGAAGCCGTGGCTACTTACCCCTGTGCGGAACCCGCGGAAAAGCCATGAAGAGGGGTACAATTGGGTACATGCCCGTACCGTGTTGGGATTGAGCAGACCTTTGGCCTGTTGAAGGCGCGGTTCCGCTGCCTAAGCAGGTCTGGTGGAGCACTCCTTTATGCACCTGAGAAGGTGGCATAGATCACCATGGCCTGTGTCATGCTGCACAACATGTGCATCCGGAGAAATGTACCACTGCCACCCAACATTGACATGCCAGGTGAGGATGATGAGGATGAAAATGCAGGCGAAGCAGCACCCCTGCCAGTACGTGATGCACAGGATGGCCGTGCAGTACGCCAATCACTGATTGACGAATACTTCTGACCCACAGGGACGTTGATAGATATGTGTCAGTGACACATTGTACACTGTATCCATGTGGACATGCACACAGGGAATGTGGGGAGTTGGGCACTGTACATCGTCATTAATTAAATGGATACACACAAAATGAACAATGTCCAGCCATTGAATGTTTTTAACACAACAGGTGTATTGATTTGAACAAAAGAAAGTGCAACCCCCCCGAATCCCCCAATGATCTCCCAGCACCCCCCAATGACCTCCCAAAACCCCCCAATGAACTCCCAAAACCCCCCAATGAACTCCCAAAACCCCCCCAATGAACTCCCAAAACCCCCAATGAACTCCCCCTAATTCACCCATTCACCGCCAACACCATCTGAGCCACTCCCATAGTTCTCCAACACTATTTCCTGGACTTTTGATGTCCGGGGGCAGCATTTCAGAGTGCCTTGCACTACGTCAT
The DNA here is from genome assembly GCF_040938575.1 of Ambystoma mexicanum. Lineage (NCBI taxonomy): Eukaryota > Metazoa > Chordata > Amphibia > Caudata > Ambystomatidae > Ambystoma > Ambystoma mexicanum. Next base: position 642,461,337 of record NC_090921.1, read on the forward strand.
GTTGGACGCACAGGGCTGGAGGATGCAGAGGAAGTGGGGGCAGAGGAAGCGGGAGTGGTGGATGGGGTGGAAGCAGCCAGCCATGGGGATTTCCACGGCTAGTGCGGGTTGTGGCGCTGCATGTACAGCAGGATGGAAGTGAGGACCTGCTTGATGGGCCCCAGACTGTCTGTCATCAACGATGCCGAGGCATTGACGGCGGCAGTGTTCGCCGCTACGGCGGCAGTGTTCGCCGCTATGGCGGCTGTGGTCACTGCTATGGCCTGGGCTATCCCACGCCTCGTTTCCTCCCCCATCGGCAATATATTGTCTGAGCAGGTCCAACATAGAGACCTGTCTGGCCTCCACCCTCGCTAGCCGTGCCTCAAGGTTGTTGCTGGGAGCAGCAGTGGTCGAAGGTGCTGTGACCGGGCCTGCAATGGCAGTGCTGTCCTCGGGGAGGATGCTGAGGTCAGAATCTCGCAGCAAGGGATCTGCACTGCTGCAGGTGGGTGAGGGCTGAGTGTGGGTTGGGGGGGTGGACACGGGGCTTGGGGAGCGTGTACATGGCACATGGGTCAGTCCATCCTGGTCCACATACTCCTCCACTGCGGTAGCAGTGTTGCTCAGTGGGTCAACGGCCACGCCTTCCACTGGTCAGACGCCCTGGTTGTTGGTGTGGGCTGCGAGGCTGCCACGGAGGTGGTGTTGTCGGTGGCCATTACCTTTGGCCGGGACGTGGATGCCCTTGTGGTTGGATCCTCTCTGGCATCTCCTCCATCGGTGCCTGGGGGGGGGGGTAGAAGAGATGCAGGGCATCAGTGATGGTGTTACATGCTAGATGCATTATATCGTGCGGTTGTGTATTTAATTTATCATGTATTCATATCTTACAGGTGTGTCACACATGGTACTAAGAAGGGGGCATTTTGGCGTTTGATGCATGGCTGGTGGCAGGTCGTTGTGTTGGGGTTTGTGATGTTTTACATGGGCACGGTTCATGTGTGTTGGCTGTGTGTTGGTAATGGGATTGGCACTCAGCATGCATTTCAGTGTGGCAGGGATTGGCCCTCCATCTGCAAATGGATATATGATATGATAGTTTATTTATATAGCGCCTATACACAGTGTGTTTCAAAGCGCTTCAAGGCAAGGGAGGGAACAAGGGAAAATACAAAGACATTCTTACAGGCCATGAACAGTAAGGATTTGAAATTAACTATCGTACTAGGCCTGACGACATTTCAGATAGTGCAAGAGCTAAGACATAGATAAGGGAGGGAGAGAGTGGGAAGGAAATGGAAACAGACAGGCGACTACCGTACTAGGCCTGACGACATTTCTGGTAGAGCTGGAGAAAAACAAAAGGTAAGGGAGAGGGGTGCAGAAAGGGAGGGGAGGAACAAAACAAGCGACTATCGTTTATGTTCATGTGTGTGTTGGGACATGCATTGCCTTGCCTAGACTCTCTTCCACATCACTTGTGCTACGTCATAGTTTCCCCTACAGGGATCTGCAGGGTTACTCACCTCCATCTGCAGATGCTGCGGCACCCGTCTCCATCTCCCCAAATCCCTCGATGGACACCATCTGGATAAACGTGATTGCAGTCTCCTCCCATTGTGAAAGTTTGGCAGGTTTGTGGGGACCCACGCCTGTGGCCATGGCCACCCTCCTGTTGCTGGCCAGGATATTCTGATCCCTGAGGCGGTGGTCATCCCACCTCTTTTTGCAGTCCTTCACTGTCTGTGGGGTGGTTCCGACTGCCGACACCTTGCGGGCTACCTCCTCCCAGATCTCCTTTTTACGCTGCTGCACCTCCCTCTTCAGGTTCTGCAGGTTGATTGCGTCTGCATGTGCAGCAAGGGTGTCTGCCAGCATGTTAAGCACCCTTGCTTATAATGCCCTGTTTCAACCATCAAAAACGAACAGTACGGGCCTCATTACGAGTATGGAGGTAGCCATGGTGCTATTAGCACGATGGCTGCCTCCATACCGGGCTCCAATACCGGGTTCCTGCAATGAGGAATTACCGGGTCATTCCGACATTGGAGGACCCGGTAATTCCTCCTTGCAGGAACCATTCCCCATTCCCAGTTGAGCCCTGATAGGGATCAATGGGAATGGGGAGGGAGGTAATAACGGGCACATTACAAATGGCCCATTATTAGCTCCCTCTTCCCCTCGCGGGACCCGGAAAGGACGTCTGGTTTTACCAGACATCTGTTCCGGGTCCCGCAAAGGGAACCTCGTAATAGGCGCTCTCGTAATGAAGGGTGCCGGTCCCGTACCAGTACCCTTTATTACGGGAGCGGCAGGGTCGTAATGAGGCCCCATGTGTCTATATTTCAGGCCATTGTTTCACTTCTATTGCACCATCTTTCATAACAATGCCTATACATCCTCAGGGAGGCCATGGCATGCTATATAATAAAAGCAGAGACATTCCTGTCCCGTTCCTCTCTCCTTTCCAAGTGCTACTTTCTCTTATTTCCTTACTATCTTACTCGTAATATAACATAATTTGCTTCTTTTTGGTCTTCACTGCTGTGATACTTGTACATAGATATGCTGGCACTTACCAGAGCTCTTCCAGTTGTTTCTGTGTCACTGGCCATCATTAAATGTTTGGTGGTCTGGAAATAAAGGTGCCAGTAGCAACATACCAGCACCCTTTCCGGACCACCAAACTATAAGTATGCCAGTAGGGGCATTGAATACTGGCAGGCCTGATCTGCCGGGAGTTCAGGTCCCTACCCGTATGCATTTCAAGCACTGGCACCATTAACAACAGTGCCAGTGCTTCGGGTTTCCAGTTCCCTGCATGGGAATGGGAAATAACCGTACAGCCGCCGCCTGTGATATCCCAGTCACACCGGGATGTCAGGCGGCGGCTACAGTGTTATTGGGTGGACGTTAACTCTCCGCCTACTGGCCATTGTGTACGTTAAAAAGCATTGTGCAAGGCATCTCCCTTTTTTAAATTATTGTCCAGCAATGTACATGAAATCCAAACATTGTTTCTCTTCCTTCATCAGGTATCTCTCACTATCTGTGTAAATGCTTTATGCATACTGTTGTGTGCCTTTCCAAAGTGTCCCACCTATGGCTGATTAATGTAACTGGTCTGCTTTGTTAATCAGTTCTTCAATGTGTACCCATTATAACCACTCCTGAAACTCCCTCTTCTAAAATATATAATATTTTGCTGTTAACTTTTATATAAAAAATAGAAAAACCTATTGTTTAACAAATCTATACTAACCAAATACATGTCCAACATAAATTAACTCCTTTCTTCATTCTCTACTCCAAAATTCCATGTCTCCCCAATCTATTTCTCTCATGCACACACTTTATATCCAAGATCACACCATTAATAAAATGGTCCTTTCTTTTCAATAACCTTTCTTCATAGTCCTCTCCTCTTCTATATACATGTTATAAAACAAATATACATATGCCAACTGCTATATAATTTGTTAAAAACCAACTATAAAATACAAACCTTCCAAAATACCACCTCTGCGTCACTGCCGTTTTTAAACTTCTCCTCCAAACCTGCCACCCCAACCTTTGCACACTAATGCCAATCCCTCCATATAATTTCACTTTCCTTGTGTGCCTCCCAAAGCAATCCCTCAAATGGACACACCTTGTGTCCAGGACCACACCAATTATAAAAATAGATCATCATCCCTTAATCCACTCTCCCCATCCTTCTCTTCTTGCATCCACATTAGCAATCAATACCTACCTACCAACTAAACAAAATGCATCTCCTTCACGTTATATATTTCAGCTTTACTCATTATATATACTACATTTAAAAACTCTCTGTGGGTCAACGTTTGTCTGTGTACGTGTCTTCTCAAATAACCCTGCTGGTCGTTAGGACAATGGGTCTTTGAACACACCAGCTTTCTCTCAAGTGTTATTTCCAAATACTTACGAACATACCAAGAATTAAACAAACACCACAGTTCCATAAGTCACTATCTCTACTAATAAACGTTCACTTTCTCCACCCATAAAAATACAAACACTTCCCATCCTTTTTCCAAAGCTGTCCAGAGAGATTCAACTGAGACTACACCAGCCCCACTGAACTCTCTAAGGCAATTATACATTGCCAAACTCTCTCCAACCCAGGCTCATCTGCCCCTAAAAGCTCCAACTAAAAAGCTTCCCAGATACTTGTCAGGGCCCTTGTGGCTAGTCAAACTCCACCTTTTCCTGTTGATTGTGATGTAACACAATCCGAATATAGTATTTAACAAAAAGCTACCACACTGTGCTACATGGATAACAGACCTAAACACACACTCACTATATGTCCCCTCTTTCACGCTTCTAGTGGAACAAGCCTGATATGTTGATAATTGTGCTAACACTGATCTAGTAAAGGGACTGGCCTGACATACAAAACTTCAACTGGACTGCACATACAATTACTAACACCTACCTAACCAACCCCTCCTCCCTTCTTGAGAGCCCTCAAACAGGGTGGGTTGGTTTTTTGTACCATTTAGACCCGGAAGATCACAATGTGTGGGGGAGCTGAACATCCGCCTCTCTGAACAAAACTACAAATCAAATGCATACAAGCACAAATGGAAGTACTGTGTAAGGTGTAATGCTGTGTTATGTTTCAAATGTTTTGTTTAATTTATTCTTGAGGAAGTGGAGACATTCTACAAAAGCTTTTAAATATGCAAATTAAATCACTTTGTTAGCCTAATTAATGTATTTACTCGTTATTTCCTTCTGGATCAGCATTCTGTTTAACCTTTGGCTAACACAATACAAACAGACAGAATTTACTCTCTTTATTTCATACTTACCTCAACTCAACTTAACACCCCATATAACAAAAACGCATCTTACATAAATGCTCCTAACGCATTTCCATAATCCCAATGAACCCCTTCCCATGTCCATTTTGACCCACAAATTTTAAACAAAAATGCCAATTTGAATTACTTGTACAAGACTACTTTACAAAATCAATACAAATCAACCAATAACCTTTTCTTTAAACACACCCTACCTTATCAAACAACACTCCTTACACAATTCACACCCACCCTCTATCTACATACACAACCCTAAACAAAAAGCATAGCCAACCACACAAACTATTCCCACACCCACACACCAAACACATTACAAACACAAACCAACACAATAACCACTTTTTTCAAACTGAAGCTTCCAACATGTCAATTGCTCTTATGCTTTCCCTCTCAAATCCCACTAAGAATGCTTTTCCTAGTCCTCCTTCCTTTTCAAATATGCCAAAGCGTAAAATAAAACACGTGGCAACAGGATGTAGAGGAGCAGTTACAAGCCTCTACCGGAAATCCCGTGCCTTTTCTCCTATATGTTGGAAGCCTGAGATTGTACCATGCTTGACACCAGCAGTTGTGCCAATACCGCAGCGGATATTCGAAAGAAGGTACCCACTGAGAAAACCCTATCGAATGTATCCCCAAGAGACGACAATCTGAGGGAAGAACCTCCCGAAGGAATATGAAAAGGAGCAAAGAGGGAAGCTAGTGACGTCACAAGAAACATGCATGACGCACCAAGAGTACTGGCTGTAGAGAATGCATGGATTTTACAGAAACTGATGACGAAGTTAAGAATCGAGTAAACTTTCATGAGCGAGAAGAAGCTTGCACATGTGAGAAATGCTGCAGAAAATAAACCGTTCAATAATCGTACAGATGCTGTAACGCAAGTAGACTAAGTCATCATAGAACCTGGCTATACGTGGTGAATAGACTGCAGGAGAAGCCGCCATTGTATAGGATCTGGACATTGGTAACATGAATTTAGTAAGCCCGTACTCATCGAGAGGAAAGGCTGAGAATTGTGTTGAAGCAAGAATAAGCTGAGATTGTGGAAGCGCATGGCGAGGCTGTCTGGCCTGGTGTCAAAACTGAAGCAGCCAAGGTCGTTTATCTATTCTTGAAAGCAGTGAATGTGCAAAGGTTGAACCGTCCCTTGTGATGGTGCAAAGAGAGAACACCAAGGGTGCCAAATTTTATTCATTGAAGACATTTAAATGCTGCAAGATTGACCAAATCGTGGTCTCCTGTCACGTGAGTCAAGGATGGAAATAGAGTTGAGCTTAGAGTCCTAGAACAACGATAGTGAGAGCCAGCACTCCCATATATTCCCACAGACAAGGATACTTTGCAAGGCCAAGTTCAAAGACAATCTTCATGGCAGAAGGCATGGTTGATGAGATTAACTGGGCTAATTGGGTGGGGAGGTAAAGTCAAGTCCACCTCCGAGCAACTGGGTTTGAGCTTACGTGCTGCAAAGTGAACCGAATGTACCAGACATGGCACAAGCATGCCAACCAATTGTAGAGGGCCGTATAATGAAGGGCTTTATAGTGTGAAGACCAATGATAGACTGTGTTCTTAATAGTGTTAAAGATTACATGTTTTTAAAGGTAGGCGCAAGTTGGCCACCTGACAGTGGGCAGCCAATCACAATCCTAGGCCCTATGCAATGTATACTTAAATGTTCCTCTTAAGCCTATCACAGCCTTTGATAGGTTTTCTATTATTTACCACGTAATATGACATACTTCTGATGTATTGTTTGCATGTAAGGGTGTTTTTATGAGAAAATCGCAGAGAGCCTGAGCGAACGTCCACTGATGTCCGTTGTAACCTCCCTGTTTTAGATCATTGTTAATAAAACAGTACCTTTGCCATCTTCCTGAGTAGGTTCAATCATTTGGACTTAGAATTATTCTGCAACCTCATCCATTGCATGCACGTTACTAAAGCGCCATATGCTCACGTGGTAGCAGAGGATGATTGAAAAAGATCCAAACTAGTTAGTCTCCAGTATTTCAGACGATCGGGGATCCTCCACGTTTACCTGGAAGATCGCAGGGTTTCCTGTGGAGAGCGGCCAATAGAAATACATTTGCAAGAAGAACCGAGACTGTGGGTAGGACCCCCTTTGACAAAATCCCTGCCCAGTTTCCATGGGCGTTCTACGCTACGCACGGAAGGCGAAGTGGTCGGATTGCAGGAGTCGTCGATACCGAAGGCCTCGAGTGATTAACGAATGTTGAGTAGACTAAGGGGAATGGCAAATAAAGGGGATGGGATTGTGCTAATTTTTTGATTAACGGGAAATGTTGTGAAGAGAAAATGTAGCGCGTAGGAGTCGTGACTCAAGGGAGTTTCAGAAGTATAGAGCAAACACATATAAGGCGAAATCAGGATTACGTAAGGTGACGTCTCAAACCCTATATAGGGTACAGAATAAAGGTGAGAGAGATAAGGTGATCACAGTGTTTATAAATGTGTAATGTCGACTAGTTTGAATGTTGTTTATTGAGTACAACAAACATATCAAAGAGGTATAGAAGTTGTGAAAAAATTGAAAAAGTTGAGGAGCAACAGTGATTGAGACTTAGTGAAGTGATTGACGCCAATCAAGAATATAGATATAGCTAATCAAGAGAATAGATATATCAAGGAAGAAAATAGTTAAGATATTGAAATAAGAGACTTGAGCAGCGATTGATGGTGCATGCTCATGTTTGTTGTTTTAAGACATTGAAAAAGGTGGTCATTTAAGCAAAAGTATAACGTTTATTTAACAGTCTGGTAAGTACTGACAGGCACGTGAGCCCTCAGCTCCCCTTGCCTCACCTGAAGCGAAAGGTGCTAGTCCTAAGAAATAGGGTTATATCCTTTAAAGGAGTTGAAAGCGGTGATGGGATATAGGAATCAGATACCCCCCCACCCGAATACAGTACTGACGATAACCCAGAGGAGAATAAACGAAAAGAAGAGATCTATAATACAAGACAAAGAAAAAAGGAGTGATCAGTCGAATCTGTCAACAGAAATAGACAGGGAGATTAAGAGATGGAAAGGAGAGAAGGATAAAGCGGACGAGATAGCGCTTGTGCCGAACGAATGGATGGGAGGACAGATATTACTTAAAATATATGGGAAAAGTATTGAGGAAGTCAGGCAAAGAGAAGAAGGATTAACAAGAAAGAAAAGACAAGGAACAAGAGAAAAAATTGAAAGAGGATAAGCAGAAAAGGAAGAGCAGGGAATGACGAGACCAGCTATATCGGGAGGAGCAAGAGAAAAAAGACGAACAGGAAGAAGAACAAAGAAAGTATGACAATAGACAGAGTGATAGAAGATAGGGATAGAAGAGAAAGGAAGAGAGAAGGGGAGGAAGTGCAAAGAGGAAGGGACACAAGATTACAGAGACGAAGGGAAGAAGATGAAAGAATGGAAGGTATAAAGAGAGAAGAACAAAGGCAAGAGAAAGAAAGAAATGGAAGGGATGCGAGAAAGCCAAGAGAAATAGATAATGAAATGGAACAAAAAATGTGACAACGAGGTCCTGATACCAGTCTCATTCGTAAGGAACCAATAGGGTCAAACTCAGAAATACGATGGGATAGAAGAGTTCCTTCCGATAAAGGCAGCAATGCTAACGACATCTAGAGTAGTATTGGAATAAGAAAGATTTGAGGCGGCAAGCATTGGAGAAATTATCGACAAGGTCTATCAATCAGTTAAAGGAAGGTAGCAAGTATGGAATTCGAGGGAAGAGGGATCACTCACCAGTATTTCAATAAGGAAATGAAAAAGAAAATCAGTTCAGTCACAAACGTAGAGCATTGTCTTTAAGAAGACGGAATACAGATAAGGGTGAAGGGGATGATAGTCACACTAGTTGGGGAATAGACATGTCGGACGAGGAAAGAGGGTTGAGTTTTGGGGTAGAAGGAGGGACTGTGTGCGCCCCTGAAGGAGGTCTGAAAATGGATAAAGATGTGAGATGGTCAGACCTGGAACTGCCTAAAGATAGGAAGCCAGATCCCATAGCATATCCAGACTGCCCCAGAGGATGATCGTATAGTGAGAAGGGAGAATCGCCGCCATATGTGAGTCAGTTAAGGTCATTACCCACAAGGAGACAGACAGGGACGATTGTCCCTGCCATAGATGGACCAATGATGGGATCTGACTCTGGGAGGGGGTTCACTCAGTTTCCTTTATTGGAAAAAGGGGGAGCAAGACCACAGTATATCCCAAGGCCATAGATGGACAAAGATATTTTAAGGTGTAAGCTCCTGAGTTTGACTTCGGGCACTGGGAAATGGATATACAAATTAGAAAAAATTACCAGAAGAAATACACTGGCCATAGGGGACATAAAAGGTCTTCTAGCAGATATTCTTGGGGAGAGGGCTGATGACATATGGACAACAGTAGGATATTCAAGTGTGACAGCAGAGAACACAGCGCATGATGGAGCCCCATTTAATAATTGTAGGGCAGATGTTTGGAGGGCTCTCAGGGTACAGTACCCCAATACATCAGATTTGGGTGAAATTATGACACGAAAGATGAAGGAAGATGAAGACCCTATTGCTTACATTCAGGAGAATTGGCAACTTGAAGCTTGTGAGCCATGGGAAAAGACAGTGGCATTTCTTTACCACATTTTATGCCAGGGGTTGCGTGAGCCAGTAAAGAGACAGATGAAAAAACAAGTAGGGATGGAAACGAAGCCATGGGCTGAGATACAGCTGACAATAGTACAGCATTGTCAGTTATTACAAGAGAAAAATAAGAAGGATGAGAATAGGAAAACCGAGGAAGCCAAGTTAGTTCTGAATGCTCTTTCAAAATTTGCCAAAGAAGGAGCGGTATTGACAAGCAGAGAAGGATTGGGAATGCAGGAAACCATGGATGCATCGCAGGTGACTAATCTGCGCCCAATGGATCAAGGTGTATATGGGTTTGTGCCACAAGGCAGAGGTACAGGTAATAGAGGAAGAGGAGGCAGATTTCAAAATAATCAAGGTGGGTTTCAAGAAACACAGAATGAGAACCAGACTACTCAGGGAGAATAGCACCAAGGAGGGGGGGGGCTTGTCAGACGGGCACCCCCAGTATGTTGGACCTGTGGGATGGCAGGGCATATGGCACGCGTATGTGAAAGCCAAGGGAATGTACAAAATGGTACATTTTCAAGAGGGGGGGGGGGGGAGCTTAACCTCCACCATATAGCACACAGACTAGAGAGGGATTTGCCCAGGATCACACATTTTACCAGAAACAAGCACTGCGAGTACAGCAGGTACAGCAACAAGAACAAGTGTAAATTAATAAACCACAAGGGCAGTCGCAACAAACCCCTATGCAGACACAGTAGTATGCAAAAACAGGACACGTACTGACACCCAGAATAGGAGGTGTCACTGTGGGTGGAGGAAATCCTTTCAAAGGGACGGTGATGAGCCTGTACCCACAATAGGGTAGCTCACAGAGTGCCTTGATGTGTTCAGTACTATCTGTGACACCAGACCCCCAAGAGGAACCAAGGGTCGATGTGACGTTAGGAGGAAAATCCTTTTCTTTTCTTGTAGACACTGGAGAAACTCGTTTGTGATTTTTGTTGTCAGAGCGAAGCAGAATTGGCCGCAGCGGTTGAAGATGAGAGAAACTGGTGGCCTGAACGTACTACGAAGCAGTGTTATACCGGAACCGAGCAATGGTTTTTCCAGTCCAGTATCCTGCCTCCAGCAATAGGCAAGCAACCAATACTTCTTCAGAGGAAGCCATGCATCGGGACACTTGCCCACTCGACTGCAAGGTCTATGTTGGCAACCTTGGGAATACTGGAAACAAGACTGAACTGGAGCGTGCTTTTGGATACTATGGGCCTTTATGCAGTGTTTGGGTTGCACGAAACCCACCAGGTTTTGCCTTTGTTGAGTTTGAAGATCCACAAGATGCCGCCGATGATGTAAGGCAGCTCGATGGAAGAACGCTATGTGGCTGTCGTGTAAGGGTAGAGTTGTCAAACGGAGAGAAGCGGAGCAGAAATCGTGGCCCGCCTCCATCGTGGGGTGGAGGAAGACGCCCACGAGATGACTACAGAGGTTGAAAAAGCAGCCCACCGCCTCGCCGCAGGTCACCTCGACACAGGAGCTTCTCCCAAAGCCGTAGCAGGTCACTCTCCAGAGACCGTAGACATGAAAGATCTTTATCCAGAGAGAGAAATCACAAGCCTTCACGTTCGTTCTCCAGGTCTAGAAGCGTTCTATGTCGAATGAGAGAAAATAGTGCAGCAGCCTTCAGAAGGAAATGTACCGACCGAGCATTGCATTTTGGAAATTTTTTATTTAGAGACTTCATTTGCTTGGTGCATTTTTTAAAAATGTTTTAGCTGTATTTACTTTGTATTGTCTTGTAACAAGTGACCGCTGTAAAGATGCGAATCTGTACATGGTTTTTGAGCAAAATTGGAAAACTAAAGCTTGTTAAATTCTCTTGAATACATGGGCATTCCGTTTGTTTTGCATAGACTTCAAATAAATATAGATTTTTGTAAAAAAAATAAATAAAAGAAATAAAAACTCGTTTGTGCATACGGGAGGGAAAATATTCAATGTCGGGAATTGCAATGAATGCTCCAGGATTCTCTGGAGCTACAAGTCGAGTTGCTTTTACCAATGAATTCCCAGTCTCAATAGGAGAATGTGACATGCCTGTTCCATTGTTATATTCACGACAGACACAGGTTAACATTTTGACAAGAGATTTAATGACAAAACTAAACATCAAAATTTCATTTACTGATCAGGGAATAGTGTGCTCCACTCCAGGAATACACTATTTAAATGTGGGAGAATGTATACTGGCGTTCACAGGGTAAGTGGCTCTGCAAGGTGTTCGAGTAGATCCAGAGATTTTTCTATATGGAGTGAGCATTTTACGGATATGGCCACCTGGCTTGGTGGGAAACATTGTGAGGATACCTGATGAGTTCTTGTTTAGACTCTGAATACCTATAGACGAAGAGGGGGGGCAGACTATCCCTATAGAATTGGAAGCAGCCATAGTACGAAGGGAAATGGCAATGCTCGAAGGAGTAGATGATGAGGGTAGACCATGGAGAACAGTGATAGCTCTTGAGGTAGGGTATAGATTGACGGACATAACTGATGACGATATGTTTAGGGAAGACCGAACAGATGATGAAGTGGTATTCTTCATGAGCATTACATACTGGATAAGGATAGAAAAGAGGGAAGTCCCACAGCGAATGGCGATAATGTGGCAGCATTATTTCAGGAAGACTTGGAAAAGGTGCCAAGCGTCCTTTGGACGACAGGCCCTTATATAACATAGGTTTATTAAAGGGAATAGGAGAGGTTAAAATAAAGCTTAAGCCAGGAGTGATTTTACCACAAGCAAAACAGTACCCCATGTCTCAAGAAGCCGATGAAGGTATATTTCAGACCATTTCAGCACTGATGAAACAACAGATTCTGGTGCCATCAGAATCATCGTGCAATACTGCAGTGTATCCTATTAAAAAATCTAAAGGAGGGGCATGGAAATGTATACAAGATATGAGACTGATTAACCAGATTGTAGAGGCAGAGTTTCCTTTAGTTCCTAATCTGGTGACAATACTATGCAGTATCCCGGTGGAAGCTCGATATTTCACAGTAATCAATTTGAAGAATGCATACTTCTCGATCCATTGCACAAGGACTCACAAGACTTGACTTCTTTTACGTTCCACCAAAACTTGACTGAAACGTACTAGGCTGCCTAAGGGTACTGAGAGTCCCCATCGATCTTTAATAGAGATTTACAGATGGATTTAGGCAATATTGATCTCTACAGTGGAGTGATACTGTACGCAGATGATATTTTAATTTGCAGCACCACAGAAGATGAGTGCAGACGAGATTTGGTTCCGTTGATGACCATACTAGCAGACAAGGGATATAAGGTAAACAAGGAGAAATTACAATATTGTTAAGAAGAAGTATTATATGTAGGTCAGTTGATTTCACATGAAGGAAAGAAAGACACCTGAAAGAGCAGGGGCGATTATGGAGACATCAAAACCAAATATAGTGAAACAGATGCAACAGTTTTGGGGGTTATGCAACTATGTTAGGGCCTGAGTGTTTGATTACAGTATGTACAGAAGACCACTTCTGCAAGCTTTAAAGAAAGCACAAGGGGAAAAAATAAAATAGAGTGAACTGAAGAAATGGAGGAAAGATTTGAGAAGCTGAAAAAAGCAATTTGCACAGTCCCTGTTTCAGGAATTCCCAATTATACTTGAGGAATTTTATTTGTTTTCGCACACAAATGGAACAGTCATGACAGCAGTGCTTATGCAGAGAACTACATTGGGGTTCAAACCATTAGTGTATTACAGTGGGATTCTAGACCCAGTTTTGAGAGGACACTTCCCTTGCAAACAATCTTTGGCTGCTGCCGCGTTTGAGAAGTCTACAAGTATTGTCATGGGCTGCTCTATGGCCCTCTTCGTGGAGCATGCTCTCTTTGCCATTTCAAAAAAACCCAAGGGCACATTAAAATCCCAAAGAGCTTCAGTTTATGAGGTAATGATTTCTAACCCAACTAATAAAGTTGTGAGATGTAAAATAGTGAATCCTGCCACGGTTATAGTTGAGCCGATAGAAGGTGATCAAGTGCATGACTGAGCTAATTATGTTGAATTTTATGATGATATACCCTGTGTGAAGGAAAATGCTTTAGCGGGAGGGGAATTCTCTTCATTGTTGGTTCTTTGAAAATCGATCAGATTAGTGGGGAAAGGCATTCTGGTGCCGCAGCAGTGACGCCTAGATTAAATGGAGAATTTCAAGTTTCAGCAAGTGCAAGGCTACCGTCTCACTTTTCAGCACAAGTAGCAGAATTAAAGAGACTCATTGTTGTGCTCGAGAAACATGAAAGGCAGGACGTGACGGTGTACAGTGACTCCGTCTACGTGATGTCAACCGTACATGCAGGGTTAGCATGTTGGAAAAGGAGGGGCAACCTCTGTGCAGACGGCACTCCAGTGCAAGATACATCCTTACTGGATAGTCTTAATAAGGCACTACAACTCCCAGTGGCCATAGTGGTCGTTAAATGTGCAGCGCATACTAAGCGAACAGATTTTATCATTTTCTCTTTTGCAGGAATGAAACCGCAGAGAAAGAAGCCAAAAGGGTTGCATATTCCCCAGACATTTTAGGTTTTGATGCTGAGAGTATTAAAGAAAAAGTAGTCACAACTATGCTAGTGCAAGAAGGGTTTAATACATTATCGATAACCCAACTGATGGAGATTAGAGGGAGTGCACCACAGGATGAGCAGGAGTTGTGGAAATGAAGGGGGTGTTCTTTATCCCCCACAGAAGCATTATTGCTCAAGACAGCACTGGAAAGCCTGTGATGCCAGTACCATAATTAAAGGTCACACCTGAACAGCTGATTTACCCCACGCATGTAACTAGGGAGAGTGTTGCTGCTACAATTGCAGAAGATTGGTTCATTCCTAATTTGTTGGAGCACGTTGCATTATTTATGGTAAACTGCATTGTGTGTCAAAAGTTTACTGCTGGGCATACACTGAGAACGATTAGGGGGGTAATACCTTGACCGAATGGGTCTGTTTCAGCATTTACGCATCGACTGTCGATATGCTGCAAGTATGTAATGGATATAGATATAATAATAAATAATAATAATGAAAATAAAGCATTTATATAGTGCTACGAACCCTCAGGCATCTGAGCACTGCTTATTATTACCCACGGTGTGTGGTACTCATTTATCGACCTCGGAAGGATGAAAGGCTGAGTTTGGTCCTGCCGGGATTCGCACCTGTGTCGGCAGGCTCTGCACGGATGTCAAAGCGAGTGTTCTACTTGCTGTACTATCTGACCAGGTATCTATTAGTGGTGGTGTGTCCCTTCTCTAGTTGGATTGAGGCAGGTCTTTGTACACACCCTGATGCCACTTCTGCAGCAAAGCTTTTAGTGCGCAAAGTTTTCCAGAGGTGGGGTGTGTGTGAAGTGCTGAGATCCGATAATGTGCACCATTTTGTTAATGAGCTATTCGAACAGATAGGGCTTCTATTGAGTATTACGCATACATTTTCTTCTGTTTATCATCCGCAAGCAAACAGAATATGTGAGAGACTCAACAACCTCCTTAAAGAAAGGATTGCCCAGATTAAATTGGCTTTGAAAAAGGGATGGCTGTACTGCCTACCCCTAGTTTTAAATGAATTTAATGAATCAGTCAGGATCGGACTACCACCGCACCCTGCAGTGACGGGGTACCAAATGAGAATACCCCTTACTCCTCCATCTAGGTGTAGAAGTGATGCCCATAGTGTAGCTAAAACCTTAGGTGATGAAATGCACAACTATTTGACATGTATGACCTCCAGCATGTCTTTCATTTCAGATCTGTAAGGAAATAAGGGCTGCACTGTTCTGGCAGCTCTGAAATTAGATGATGCTGTGCGGAATGGGGAAAGACTACATTTCCCATAATGCCAGTGGCAGTTGCGAGCAGGTGTGCCGGCTCATGTTGAGCGCTACTTAAGTGCCTCCCCAGCCCGTGCTGCCAGTTGGTGATTTTGGGCATGGCAGGCACAGGCCGAGGAGAGCAGGAGCATGGACACAGGAGGACTGAAGGATTCAGGCCGGGCGGTGAAACAAAGTTTTCCTGATGCTTCATTCCTTTCATGGAGTGGAGCAGGCTATGATGGTGGCCCGTCCAACGAAGGATCAACTCATGCTGGGGCAGGGGCCAGCGAGCCCCCCCCAGGCCTCAGTTAAGTGACCTCGGAGTGTGTGTGCAGGCTTGATAATGTGCTGGCATTTTTCACACACCAGTCACAGTGCGCTACGCTAATTCATGTTGCATGCTGTGAAGACTTGAGTGGGGCATGCTTGATAGTTGCTGGCCTTTTCGCTCACCATTCACAGTGCGCTGAACTTCAATGTTGTCCACTGAGAAACTTGAGTGTGGGAAACCTAGTGAACTTGCTAAGAACATCCCGTATCAAGTGGAAATCTGGAACCGTATTTGCTTGCATCATTTCAAAGGCAGAGAAGGAAACGCTATGTTGTGTGTGCTGCTTGCTCTTGTCATTTTCATGTTGTCCAGCAAGTCATTATGTTAAACATGAGAAGAGGATTAAGGTTGTAAACTCGAAAAGGCTTAAGAGCATCATTCAGGAAGTGGTGCATGGGAATTATCACATGTTGAAGACTGTGCATTGTCTTTCCATGTTGTTTGCAGTGGCAGTTATCCATGGCCATCAATAACTATATGTGCTTCTGTCTGTTGCTATGTTTTGGAAGGAGGTAGGATAGTCAGGAACTATTAAGGTAGGTAAATTCTAATCAAGAAGGGTATTGTTCTGAGTTGGGGGTGTCAGGAGGTGCTGTCGCATTCAGTGTAAACTCATATCTTGTATCTTTCTTTTACCAGGTTACCCCATACCCATCCAGTTGCAAGGAAACCCTAAACCTTGTCCCGGTTTCCCTAAACACCCCTACCTATCCACAGCCTCTCCCTAACCCCCCCCCCTTCAGCTGCATCAATGTACCTGTTATATTCAAGTTAGGGGCTTGTGCCAACCAATGTGTGAGGGGTCAACTACATTTGGGTTCTGTGGCTAGGAAGGAGTTGTGTGATACTCCAGGGCTGTGACAAGATCAAATCAAGCACAAGGGGGGTTGGTCTCAGAACACAGAAGAAGACAATTTAGCAGCCAACCCAATTGAACTATTATCGGCACCTAAATGATATGTTGGAGACCTAGTACTCATCAAGAATTTTACTAGAAGGTGTCAAGAGCCACATTTTAATGGTCCTTTTTGTGTTGAGAATATAAACCCTTCAGCTGTGAAGGTCCAAGGGAGATGTGCTTGGCTTCCCTTGAGTGACGTAAAGGCCTATAAAGGTGAGAGCAGCCCTCCCACGTTGTGTATCCAGAAGCAAGACAAGAAGAAGGACGATAAAGCAACCAGCAGTTAAATACAGATTTTGTATTGGACTAGAATTCAGTGGACACTCCTTATAGATATTTCAGCATAGAGTTCAAAAACTTGCAGAGAATTCTAGAAATTTTAAAATGAACTTTTAGAAATATTTTGAAGCATCAGAATTTATGCCTAAATGTCAGTTCTTGATTAGAAATCGAAAAATAGATCAGTACCCAGATTCATTTTTGGAGAATACCTGTTCTAAGCAGTTTAACATATGGTACTTACTGACAGTGATGTTCATCGTCTTGTGCTTGCTGTCTTTGTGTTCATACTTCAAGCTTATCCAGCTCTTGTCAGAATAGATGTTGATATTCACACTTTTTTACAAGATCCTAAAAATGGCCTAGTAATAAGTCTTCTTATTGCGATAATTGAGAAAATTTTTACAGTTACAAGTATAAAGAAATGTGATGATTGTATTAAAGATGAGAAATGTAGAAAATGGCACGGTTCTAGACGAAGAACAAGTGCAACGAGTAGTAGAATGCGGGATGGATGCCTATGTTTTTATGCATAATACATGCCTGTACGATTACTCTCTGTCTTTCTGTTCCTCATCTTCCACAGTCTCTATCATGTAAGTACGTCCACTGAGGCAGAGGTCCCCATGGTTCTTCCTACTAAGGGAACTTCTTTTGACATACTTGATAATTGGTACAAGGCTTCTAAAAGACACAAGAGAAGCGCAAAGGAAGATAATGAGGGGGATAAATACCTATCTAGATAATGCAGCATACTTGGGGAATAACATGTAGTATCAACACATGAGGAAAGTGGGGGAGAGAACATCCAAGGAGAGTTGCCACCTCTGCTCTCTCATCCCGTACCCCATGAATACAGTGCAAACTTTCATCAACAGAGAAGTTCCAGAACACGATGCAAAATGCCTCAGTCATCTTGCAGCATGTATGACTAGAACACAATATCAAGGAAGTTGGGTCACTTTACGATGGAGATCGAAATGGTTGTTTCCATACTAAGATGATTATATCAAGACCACACAGATGGAAAAGGTACCCAGATGGAAGAGCAAGATGCTTGTGTATCCTGCAGAAGGACAGGATGAGGTGGTCATTGAAGAGATGAACAAAATGAATTGCCCTGATGTGACAGAAATACCTGGATCACCTGGCTGTTGGGAGCAAAGTCAAGCCCTAGTCGATGGACGAGTGAAGTTCAAGAAGGGATGGGAAGAAGGATTGATGGCCTGTGCAGCTCATCTACTGAAGCCAGAATATGTACAAGGGGTGCAAAGTGTGAACGATGGATGTTTGAAGTCATGGGCCAAACATGCCAAATTGCTGATATAAGTAGAAGATGAATCAGGTCCATTGGTTGTAATCCCATTGGCCAATGTGACATTGTGCTTCCAAAGACACGAAATGAATCATGTGGGATATAAAAAGGAGTGTAAAACTACAGTTGACGTTTCCAAGATGAGAGAAGGGACAGCCGTCATCATGGATTGATATTGGGCTAGTGGGTCTAGAGCCTACATTAAGTTGCCCAAGGAGTATGTTCCTTGGTGCTCCGCCATGTTCCAGCATTAGTGATTCCTCAGAGTGACCTGAACATTGGAGAATTTCCAAAAGCAGATGCCCATTTGAGAAAAAGAAGATCGCTTGAACTTCTTATTCGGACCAGAAGAGAGAATTACTTCTCAGCCAAATCAATAAAAGCATATGACGCCATTCCTTAAGAACACAGGTTGTTCAGCAAGACTGCCTCAATATTTATGACTATATTCATGCCTAGGAATCAAAATGATGGCCAACGGCAAGTGGCTGCAGATTACGAGATGGAAGCTTCTGCAAACAATCAATACCACCATAAAGGTATTCAATGCTATCATGGAAGAGGTTAGGCCCATACAACTAATGACCCTGCAGAACAGATATGTCCTTGACATGATCACAGCGATGGGAGGAGGTTGTACCACATTCGGGCCTTCATGTTGCACGTTCATACCTTCTCATGAGGACGAGAATGGGACCTTGACAGAGGCCATAACATTGTTAACAAACGTGCACAACAAGATGGAAGACGAGACAGAGGACATTGCGGATGACAGTTGATTTGCCTCAATATTCTCATGGATTACGCAGTGGTTTGCAAACATATTCAAGATTCTTGGAGCAATATTGGTGATGGTGATGTTTGGATTCTGTGTGATCAGGATAGTGATCGCCCGTGCATGAAAACAGCAAAGAAAGTGGTAGGAATGAAGCTCATGATCAATGTCGAATCTGAATTTGGACCCAAGGAATTGATGGATAAAGATGTCAGAAAATATATATAGAGGCCAGCATTGTAGCACATAAAGGAACAAAGTTCCTGTATCCAAAGAATCATAAGAAGTACGTAGGATGATGGGTCTATTGTAATCCAAATAGAGAATGCAACTACATGACCTGGAGTGTAAATGAGCATGTTAAATCAGCCGGCACCCTGAGGGGGGTGAGGAGGATCTGGACTCCGAAGAAGCACTTCTTCAAGAGACAATATCAAGATGTGGAGACAATCTGCAGGAACTTCTGCAGCAGATATTCGAAAGAAGGTACCCATTGAGAAAACCCTATTGAATGTATCCCTGAAGAGATGATAATTTATTTATTTATTTAACACTTCTATAGCACAGAATCCACTGAAACGAAGGATTAAGGGCACTGACAAACAACATATATGACTGAGCAGAGTACAAAGGTGAGATGAAAATCAGGAATATAGAAGACCAGTGATCGTTTATTTAAACAGATGTGTCTTCAGACCTTTTCTAAATACATGAATAGAGTTTTCTGATCTCAATTTCAGGGACAAATTGTTCCAGACCACAGGAGCTGCAGAGAAAAAGGCGCCAGCCTTAGTTTGCGATAATCCACATACCGGAATCATAAACTGATATTGGTTCTTGGATATGAGATTATGTTTACTCACTTTTGGTCGTAGTTCCTCACTGAGATAACTAGGGCCTGAGTATTTCAAGCAATTAAAAGAGATGGATAAGAGCCGGAAGAGGATATGTTCCCTTATAGGGAGCCAATGAAATTCCCTTCTCGCCTCAGAAATATGATCGGACCTTTTCTTTTCCAAAACAACCCTAACAGCATTATTCTGCACAACCTGCAGTCTGCTAAGCTCACCATTTGAGAGACCAATTAACAGGCTGCTACAATAATCAAGCCTGGAACTAATCAATGCTCGGGCAAGTATTTCCCTACTAATATGGGAGAGAAATGGTCGGGCATGCAAGAGCAATTTGATATAGTAGGAGGAAGAGGCCACCAGACTACCAAACTGTGCTTTCATATTAAGATTACTGTCAAGGTAAATGCCCAAAGTCTTGACTTTCTTCTTGACCACTATAATACATTTGTCAATAACCAGTTTGGAGTATTGATCTTCAAGTTTACGGATCTTGGGGACAGTACCCACAAGCAAGAGCTCTGTCTGTCTGTCTGTCTCAATCTAAGGGAGGAACTTTGCGAAGGAATATGAAAAGGAGCAAAGGGAGAAGCTAGTGATTTCACAAGAAACATGTGTGATGCCCCGAGAATACTGGCTGTAGAGAATGCCTGGAATTTACAGAAACTAATGACGAAGTTAAGAATCGAGTAGCGTTTCATGAGCAAAAAGAAGATTGCACGTGTGGGAAGTGCTGCAGAAAATCAACCGTTCAATAAGTGTGAAGATGCTATAACGCAAGTAGACTAAGTCATCATAAAAGCCGGCTATATATAGTGAACAGAATGCAGGCAAAGCCACCATTGTTTAGGAGCTGGACATCGGTATCATGAATTTAGTAAGCCCAGACCCATGGCGAGGAAAGGCTAAGAATTGTGTTGCAGCAAGAATAAGCCGAGATCGTGGAAGCGCATGGTGAGGCTATCTGGCCTGGTGTCAAAACTGAAGCAGCCAAGGTTGGTTATCTATTCTTGAAAGAAGTGAATGTGCAAAGGATGAATCATCCCTTGATAAGGTGCAAAGAAAGAACACCAAGGGTGGCAGTTTTTATTCATTTAAGACATTTAAATGCTGCAAGATGGACCAAATCATGGTCTCTTGTCACGCGAGTCAAGGATGGAAATAGAGTTGAGCTTGGAGTCCTAGAACAATGATAGTGAGAGCCTGCTCTTCCATATATTCCCACATACGAGGATATTTTGCAAGGCCAAGTTCCAAGACAATCTTCTTGGCAGAGGGCATGGGTGATGAGAGATGCTGGACTAATTGGGTGGGGAAGTAAAGTCAAGTCCACCTCCTGGCACCTGGGTTTGCGCTTACATGCTGCTAAGTGAACCGAATGTTCCAGACATGGCACGAGCATGATGAAGGGCCTTATAGTGTGAAGACCAATGATAGACTGCATACTTTATAGTATTAAAGATTACATGTTTTTAGAGGTAATAATATAATAATAATAATTAGGCTTTTATATAGCGCTACAAACCCTCAGGTATCCGAGCGCTGCTTATTATTACCCACGGTGTGTGGTGCTCATTTATCGACCTCGGAAGGATGAAAGGCTGAGTTTGGCCCCGCCGGGATTCGAATCTGCGTTAACAGGCTCTGCACGGGTGTCAAAGCGGGCGCTCTACTCGCTGTGCCACTTGACCGGCATAAGTTGTCCACCTGACAGTGGTCAGCCAATCACAATCCTAGTCCCTATGCAATGTAGCCTTAAACGTTTCCCTTGAGCCAATCACAGCCTTTGATAGGTTTTCTATTAGTTATCACATGGTATGACATCACCTCTGATGTATTTTTTGCATATAAGAATGTGTTTATCAGTAAATCGAGAGCATGAGCGAACATTAGTTGAGGTCCATTGTATCCTCCCGTTTTAGATAATTGTTAATAAAACAGTAAATTTGCCATCTTCCGGAGTTGGTTTGATTATTTGGACTCAGAATTATTCTGCAACCTCATCCATTGCATGCACGTTACTAAAAGGCCATATGCACAATACTAAACCCCATAGCCTAACACAATCTCAATATATTCCATACTTACCTCCAAACAATTATAAATGCTACTCTATCAGCGCACACAAAAAACACCTCTAATGTACTATTTTTATACCACAACAATATAATGGCACCAAAGATCATCAACAAAAATCAAAATACAGCTGTCTTTCCGTTAGGCGTGGGGTACTTTTCTTTTTTTTATCTCTGCACCAAAAAGAGGCTTACCATGCAGCCTTTCTCAACCTTTGTTGAAAGTATCACATTGCTTTTAATCTCTTACTTGGACTTAAAAACTTCCCTCCACACAACTACAGTTTCACAATCAAAGCACAACCCAAACTCATATTATCTACATTTCCATTTTATTCCAGCACGGTGCATACTCAAATCATTTATGAACCTTGAATCTCCCTGCTTACTTCTCCCCCTGTCAAAGGCCTGCATCCCAACTAAGGGTCATGGAAGGGTCACGAGACCAGGCAGCTCTTCGATAAATCAGGCAGCTGTAAAGCCTTTTCCTTCCGTGCACCATCTGGTCCTGCACGGCCCGTCCTGTGCCCTCAAGTATGTGCAGCAGTTAAGTTCTCAGCTGCTTTCCAGGATGACTGGGGTGCCTGCATTCTCCACCAAGTGTAATTAACACATGGTAATAAAAAGTTGTATAAGTGAACACTAGTTAAAGAGCTGTCTTTCCTTCTTGACGTTAATGACATTACTTGCAAAATATTTTCGACTGTGAGGATAATGTCTGACTGCGTGTTCTGTGGTGGGTGTAGTGTCCATTGCAGCTTTGGGAACGCTTTTATTAGACAATGGGTCTCACTACGGGTCCGGCGGTAACCCTGATGGTGCTACCTGTGGGTTGCCGCTGGTCCCATATTTTACCGGCACCTAACTTCCCGGTGCCACCGGTTCATTACTAGTCTGGCGGCCTGGGAAGTCAGGCCCCGGCAAATTTTAAGTCCCCATTCCCATAGAGTCCTATAGGACTCTATGGGAGAAGGGGCAAAGAAGCATTGGCACCGTTAGCAACGGTGCTGGTGCTTCCATGAACAGACTGCCTACCGTGGCCACAGCACCCGGCAGGGTCAGACCTGTCGGGCACAGCAGCCACGGCAGGCAGACTCAGAGTTTGCCAATTCCGGATACAAGGGCGCTGGTGAGCTTACCGGCACCCTTGTTACCAGACCGGCAAACTTGTAATGAAGCCCAATGTATTTTAAATTGCAAAGAGCACTTGCATTAAGAGGGATATTGGCGCACAAGGCCTGTCATTTTAAGATTCTGGCATTTACACGTCTCTTGGCACACACCCTTCACAGACCTCACTTTGCCCAATTGGTCTTTGAAGGCACTAATGTGCATCATTCAGCCCTGGTTTCCAAAGCGTTATTTCTAGACTGTTCGAGGGCAGACCTAGAGTATTTCTCGGCAAGCAGCAGAGAAGGTCTATTGCTGCATGGATCATACCTTTCCAGTCAGTCCCTGACGAAGTTGTTTATGAGGGGGTCCCAGGGCAAAATGTATAGCCCATGCTCCGAGGCTGGGGTACGTGATATGGAGGTTCCAAGTCGATTCAGGGAGTTTCTCGGAAGACGGGGTCCATGAAGTTAATCAGCTGGAATATAGCTGGGCTAAAACAAAGTGGGGCGGGGGAGTGTAGCATGGCTCTAGTGGATAAGTTCATTTGACATTATCTGCTTGCAAGAGACCTGGCTTGAGGGTGATTGGTCTCTCAGGGAACTGTTTCCTGCATGTTATATTTATGTAACAGATGCACTCAAATCCCTGAAAGATAGATGGAGAAGTGGGCTAGTCACATTGGTGTGCAAATCACTGAAGGCACTATCAGTGAAATGTGTTCAGGTCAACGATTACACAATGCAAATTTCTATTTCTAGATCGGAAAAGGGGGAGAAACGGCTCCTTTCATTTATAAATATTTACATTCCTCCAAAATTGACAGAGCAGGGAAAGGATGTCTCATTGTCAGCTATCGATGTAGCACTGGAGGGTAGTCTCTTACTTTAGAGGATTTTTATGCTAAAATTGGGGAATATCAGAAGCAAAGAGCTGAATAAGTCCCTTTAGAAGATATTTTAGGTATACCTAGTAAGAAGTTATCCAATTGAGCTCATGATGCGGGAGGTAGGGGCCTAGCGCACTTTATGTACTTGGATCAGCTAGACAAATTAAATGGTCGATGCATGCGGGATATGCTATCAAAAGTTATGTTTAAGCTTGGCAAGAAGGAATCCGTTATTGATTAGGCCATAGTGGACTGCCTCTCCTTTAACAAAGTAAGCTCATTTGAGATTTTGTAGAGGTCGGAAAGTTACCACAATCCACCGATAGTGGACTGGCAAATATATAAAGGGAAAAAGATATCCTCTGTGCAACAGTCAGGGCTCATCCTATTTGAACAGACCAGGAAAGTAGAGAGGGATGAGTTGGTTCATCTTATGTAGGAAACTGAAGTGCAGAGCATAAACACAAGACTGCACAATGATACTGATCAGACAGACTTTGAGTACATTACGAGTTATCTTTGAGGGAAATTAACGGTAGGCTTGGGAAAATTAGACCAGAAGAGACAAAGGAGGGAAAGGGATGCCCAGTAGTTTGATGCAGAGTGTAGACATGCGAAGTGGAACCTACACAAGGATGACAGGGAAGGTACTATAAAGGATACAGCTGTTTATGAGAAAGAAAGCGCATATAAGAAGCTTCTAAAAGATAAGAAACATCAATTTACGGACAAACAGTGTGATCATCTACACATGGTTTTTGAAGAAAATAATGTTAAGTCTTCTGGAGATTAGTTGCAAAGGGATTTGGAGTAAATGAGGGCAGGGATATTGGCTCTATTGCCCCCGATACCTGGATTGCACATTTCCATAGTGTACCAAATATCTACGAGATAGATAAAACACATAGATAAGATACAGCCTAGAACAAGTAGAGAATTTTACTTTTGGTATAGAAGAAATTAAGGTGAACACTTCTCTATTAAAACAGGCAAAGCCTGATGGAATAAGACCGGAAATCTGTGCTTGGATGTCAGAATGGTGGGCGTCTGTGTGAACACAGGTTTAATGTTATAGCTGCGCTAAGGATGTCCCAAGTTGGTGAGATATGAGACTATTAATTCAGATTTTTTTTTAAACTGCAAGATGGCAGACCCTCATTGTTACCATCTAATCTCCCTGCTAAATATCTAAAGCAAAATATTCACATGGGGTCTGACCTCCCAGCTCCTGTCCTGGGCAATGGATACAAATAATATACCAGAAAACAAAGCGGGGTTCAGGAAAGGTTTCACCGCCTTAAGCCAGTGTTTTGTATTGCAAACCATCAATGAAAAATACGTGAAGGTTAGAGGAAGTAAAGTATATGTATCTTCCCTCAATGTAAGTAAAACATTTGACTCCATCGATAGGAATCTCTTCAGGGGGATGCTGACTAAAACCGGCTGGTTTTCTGAAGATGATACAGCTGACCCTCAGCAATACCTCCATTGCGATCCGATGGATGGAGCCAAATAAATATTCTAGAGATATTAATACACACAGGGACATTAGACAGGCATTCTCGTTGACCCCTCTTTTATTCTCATGGTTCCTATGCGATTTTAACCCACATAATTAATTTTATAAGGGGATCCTAGCTAAATTGAATGGGGGTCCCATATAGTGCCCTCCTTAATGACGATGATACAGCCTTGATAGAACTTACTGAAGGGGGATTACAGCCTAGTCTTCAATATGCAGATTACTTTTTCAAAAGCCACAGATTCTCACTAAATGTATCTAAATCAAAGATTGTGGTTTTTACAAAATGCTGACCCAGTGTAGGTGGTTTATCAATCAAGAAAGAATAGAAGCGGTCACTACTTGCATATAACTCAGAGTTGTTTTCTTGAGAGATGGGAGGTGGTCTGCCCATGTAAAGCTACTGGCTAAGCAGATGGAACCAAGTTTAAGGGGTCTTCAAAGATTTTACTATTTGTATGGGTGTAAAAGGCTGGATAAGTGTTGCAAAAATATTTCATCTTAAGACAAATACAGCATTACAGTACGGCAGTCAGCTGTGGGGTTTCCCTTCATGTAGCAATCTTGAATCTTTGCAAAAGATTTTCTTGAGGAAGCTAGTGTGAATCTTCCCAGCAACGCCGTGAGCTTGGGATTTTTAGCATAGGACAAGTCTGTTTTAGATTTGCACAATGTATTATGAAAGTCTTGTTTGATCCATCTATGAATCCTTATATTAAAAATGCACTAATGGCAATTTTAAGTTGTACTATACAGGGTAAATTTCAATGGCTCTCAGAGGGAATTAACATATTGAATACATGGGGGCTGAGTAATTTAGAGCATTTATGCACTCTGACCAAACGGATAAGGAGAAGGTTGATAAAGGAGTGTTTGGATCATGATGAATGGGCTAACACCCAGAAGCACATCTCAAGATTGCCATCTATGAAAATGTACCGGAAATTTTGTCTAGTGATCCCTGAAACATTGCTATAAAGGTCAACTCTCATGAGTGCAGACAGATTATTCTATTGATCAAGCTGAATGTTTTACCAGTAAGCTCCAGAACACCATGGATAGATCTGGATGAAATATGTCCCTCCCTGTGGGCTGGGAAAGACCGGAAACCTCTTACATTTTTTACTGGTATGTAAATTTAACATAGGGCCAAGAGGAAGATGGCTAAGGCCACACTTCATAAAGAATAATATTAGAAGCTTCGCGGAGGCTATGTTTTTAATAATGCACTCGGAAGAGGAGAATTTTATGTTTGATATTTTGTCATTTGTGAAAGAATCCTGGAATGAGTATATGCATATTTTTAATAGAAGTGGCACTGTTACGGTATCTGTCCTAAATACATGGGGTCTCATTATGAGGTTGCAGGTAAGACCTGCCAGTAGGCAGCAGGTTACCGGCAACCCTGTAGCAATGTTACCACCACGTGACATCCCAGTGCTACCGGGATAGCACAGGCAGCGGCGGTACAGTTATTTCACATTCCCATGGAGTCAGACAGGACACTATGGGAATAGGAAACCTGAAGCACCGGCATCGTTTTTAATGGTGCCAGTGCTTCAGTGAAAAACATGCCGATAGGGGCCTGAATTCCCAGCAGGTCAGTCCTGTCAGTACCTCAGTGCCCCTACCAGCATACTTATAGTTTGGTTGTCCAGCAAGGGTGCTGGAGGGTTGCTACCGGCACCTTTATTTCTGTAGCGCCGAACTTGTAATGAGGGCCCATATCTCATGTTCAGCACATCAGTGTATAAGCCTGAAGTGTTTGTATTGATAGGTAGGTTATTCTACCATATTTATTGTTTGTAATATTTGAATTCTGTTTAATTTTAATCATGCAGACTAAATAAACTTTGACTGAAGTGTAACGAGGGACGACTTTACAGAAGTAATCTAAAAAGGTGCAAAAAATACTCCAAAGAAGAGTAGACACTGTGCAAGAAAGAAAAACAGCTGTATTGACCCACCCCCCCACAGCTGCGTGACAACTCAGACAGTCCTGCAAACTAAACTGGTTGAAATATTCTCATCTCTGCCCACTGCGGATGCAACTTTTATAAGAATAAACCACAAAATTTGAATAAAACACATTAGTTACATTTTGGGGCAGGTCAAAACAAATGATTGGTGAAACACCATCAGGCACCCATAGTGCCATACGCATTTGGGTATTTCTATTGGATTGAACATTTTCCTGGAACAAAACCCTCTAACACCCCGTTTCATGACCTCATGATTCCCTCCTCCGTCAACCGTTCTCAGTTACATCACTAAAGCTGACCAGCAAAAACATTCTTAGATACAATTGTCTGGCATAGTTCAACATCCAAATAGATAAACAGCTACAGGTTTCAACTGGATCCTGTTTGGAGATAACATGAGCTCACAGTATAACAGTGCAAAGGTTGAACACTATATCCCAGCTCCCCGATTGGTTCCCCTCATCACTATTCCCTCTAAGCTGAGCGCATGCCCAGTTTCCCTATGGGTGCTGCTCAGAAGAGTTTTACCAAAGCGGACACACAATTCCCACCTTCTCAAGAACTAAAAAGGCACAAGTAACAGAAGTTTTATGTTGGTTGCAATATTAATAACGTTCAAGCACCAGAATTTCCATAGTCAATGTTGCCTTAGCAAGCTTTGTAACCCAACCGTCAGGTCAAATATTGGATACGAACTGTAAGTAAGCAGGCTACTTGGTTGTGTAACCTCATACTAGATTCCTTTTCTTTGTACTTATGTCACATAGGTGCGTTGAAACGATTCCCTTGCAACATACTGTATAAAAAAACTCCAATATTAATTTGCCCTCTAAAGATTTTGAGTGGTAAATATCATGTTCAGCCTCTTCTTCTACTTTAGCATTGATAATGTGACCCTATAAGTGGAGAGCAACATTGCAATATCAATTAATTGGTCTGCAAGGGATTATAGGTATGGTATATGCCTGGTAATACTCATAAATAGCATTAGGGCAATGAATATTGAAACAGCTGCATTGCTTTCCACACAACCTGCCTGCTTTCCAAGGTTTCAGAGTTATATTGCAGCTAGGCCTTAACAAATGTTAAGGGGCCTCATTACGATTAGGGCGGTAGCCGTGCCGGGGCCCCGGGAATGGGCAATTACTGGGTCATTACAGCCCCGCCGGACCCGGTAATTGCCCATTCCTGGGCGGCGGTAAAAAATGCTCCCGATTCCCATTCGAGCACCATAGGGCTCAATGGGAATGGGGAGGTCAGATGCACCGGCACCATTCTGAATGGTGCCGGTGCATCCGACATGGTCTGCTCACGGGTGACTGTCCACCCGGCAGTTCAGTCCTGGGGGCTGTAAGGCACCCGCCAGCAGAACTCGTAGTTTGCCGGTCCGGTAACAACAGTACTGGCAAGTTTACCGGTACCACGGTTATCAGACCGGCAACCTTGTAATGAGGCCGTAGGTGTTTTTCTGCTATACAAAAATGGTTTCACTGAGCACTTGTATAATCCTACCCAACAATATAAGGGGATGTTGTAAAACAATCTGGTTCGCAGTAATTGTGTGTATGCATGTCCATGACATTTTCTTAAACAGCCTATACCATGATAATGATGATGATGCTTTAAATATTTTTTACTTGCAAAGTATTGTGGGTATGCAGCTATCCCAGCAAGTGTTTTAGCGCTACATTCTCTAACTTTTTGAAGAGCTCTGTCAACTAGTATTGAAGGCCAGCACAGGATACAGGGGTGAGCGGCACAGAACACTCCTAGTGGGGCGTGGTGGGGAGGAGGGTGGAGGTCGTGAAGAACAAATCACCAATTATTAAAAAACAAGTAAGATGTTTGGGCTGTTTATTTGCATTAAAGGATAGTAAACTCATAAACGTCTAGGAAACTGCACCTTCCGTTTCTTTGTATGCTCGGCTGCTGGGGGCTTTTCTGTATAATCCTGTTTTCTTATTCACTACCTCTAGCATCCTTATGCATCTTGTTTAATTGATAGCAGTGCATTGCAGAAGAGGGGCCCCTAGTTGCAGGAGAAGGTACGCCATCTGTTCTACCTCTGAGCATTGCTGAAATTAACTTAAAAGGCACGTTTATGTGATTTTCTCTAAATTATCTTTTAGGGATCTTCAGATCGGCAGTAATATTATAAGAGCTCCTTACTATGGTACTGCTCTTCAGGTCACTGATTCGAAAACTTCAGTGGAACGTCATGGGTAGACACAGGGGCTAGCCTCGGATTTGTTCATTTTTTTCCCTTTTTGTTGGGCTGATTTGTACTCCCTATTTCTTTTGCTGGACACATTTTCCTGTTTTTAGGGAGTACAATTGGGTGATTATGTATGCCCCTTATTGTTAGAGCTGGATTTGAGTAAGTGATGTCACTGCTCTTTTCTTAGGACAATGTAATGTTGATGGTAAGCATTGGCACCGCAATTCTGATTATCGTACTCGGTGGTGTAGTTATTATAATGCAGTTATCACCCTGATACACATTCTGAACAGCATGTTCTCCTGGCTTGTGAATGCCTTCATTAAAGCGGCACATGAACTCTTATTGGCATGTCACTGGCACACTCCTTTTAGCAGCCATTGTTTCATCTGGCACATAATACATCATCAGCCTCATCACGAGTCGGGCGGTAACCCTTAAATGTGGCGTTAATGCTATTACCGCCACATTTAAGGGTTCGCCCAATCATGAGTCTGACAGCATTTACCCACAGCTCCAAGCCGGAGCTAAATGCGCTGGAAAAATTCCCATTTTATGGAGCAAATAGCGTTGCGCTATTAGCGTGCGCTAATTGCGGTGTAAACATTCCCCATTGGGTCCAATCAACCCAATGGGAAATGGGGAATTACAGTTACCACCCAAACCTTGATCCAACGCTAATAACGCTGGACGGGTAACGCTATTAGCGCGGGCAGTAACCCAGCTGTAATACCACCGGTTTACCGCCCAACCGTGATGAGGCCTCATGTCTTAATGTTTTGCCACACATACCACTCAGGGAAATTCTTTTTTGTATATATCAAATACACCTCATATGGGCATACAGACCTTCTGGTTACATTTACTTTAAGGTATCACACAAAACAAGGACAGGTACAGGTCATTCATTCTTAAGTAGTTCCACAAAACTATCATTGTGTTCCCTAGTACCCTAGCCAGAACAACACCCTATCCCTATAAGGTGTACTCACCCTAGGTTATTGTGCTGTGCCGCCTATCTAACAGGATAGAAAAGGAGGGAAACTCACCCTATTACAACAATGACAAACTCCTTCTCACTAAACAACACAATCTGGGATCCAGTCCCATGACTGCACTGATGGTAAAACAGTACATGTGTGAGTATTCAGTAAGTGGTGCGCCACCATGTTTTACCCTCCGCGAAGTGTGCTCTACCTAATCATAAAAACTTCTATTCTTAAAATGAAAGAAAGTGAGGACATTCTCTCGTCGATTGGTCTTTTATACTTAATACGTTGACTACTTTCTTTACCAAAATAGTTTTCACAATAACCATCATTGCATTGTTAGGGAGAAAATAGAAAAAGAAACAAATAAAACCATTACCAATTTCAAGTCATCAAAGACATTGGTCATTCGTTATTATTTTCAAGCCTGTATCTCAAATAACTTAGAGATGTCTGCCAAAGTTCTGGTCGACCGGTTTCAATGACATGTTTTTGGGGTCATCTTCTTCAGGACCGATTTCTTTGTCACTATGCTGTCAATCATCTACCCGTCAGTTACTGCAGGGCAACCCAACCTAGGGAGGAGATTCACAGAATGACACTTTTTAATCCAGGGTTTGTGTAGGGAACTCATTTCTGATAATAAGCACTATACGTTAAACACAATATTTTCTACAGAGACATTTTCCTTTTTGCCCCTCGCCCACACATAGGGTAAACACCACAAACAGGTATTATACTCTCATTTTACATTTTTCGGGCCATGGGCATCTCCTAATAGAATCCACCTTGGTCCCCATGTCTCCAATGTATCTGCTAGAAACCGCTTCTTACGCATCATGATACTTATGGCCAATATAAATGATTCATAGCCAATAGTGCATTACCTTTCTAGCGCCCTTTCCATGTGTGTGGTGAGCGTCCTTTTTCTGGCAGACATGACAGTCAATCTGTATTTGTCCATCTGGTTAGCTAGATGTAGATGCCAAATCACCAGAAGGAACCGAAAAAAGGAAAAAAGTACCTCTCACTGTGAACAAACCAGTGGTCGAAGTGAGCGGGAGCAGTGCTCCTATACTTTTTAAAATTACCTTGTACAGCTCCTATACTTTTATTTTAAAAATAAACCGTTCCGGAATGGTTTTGTTTCAAAATAAAAGTGTAGGAAGAAGTTGAAACCTTCACTTTCAGTGCACTGAACGTTCCCTTAAGCAGCAGGTGCAAGTGTTTGGGGGGCGTATTGTGTGTGGGAGGGGTTGTGGCAATGGGGTTTGTGGGGAGCAGGGGTAGGCCAGCAGGGAACATAGTTCCACTACTTCTTTTCGTACACTTCGACCACTGGAACAAACCACCATCTGGGTCAATGTGAGTATCTCAAAAATGGCTATTTTACCATTGGTGGGTGCTAGCGGTTACTTTCAAATATATCGTGGCATGCCCATGCTTTCCGGAGCAACGCGGTGTGTTTCCGGATGGCGTCCTAAGCGTTCTGAAAGGCGGGCCCATGCAAAAGTGCCATTTTATGGATCAATTAGCGTTGTGCCGATAATTCCCCATTGGATCCAATGGGGAAATACAGTTGCCGCCCAACCCTTAATCCTGAGTTAATAGCGCCAGACCGGTTGGCAGTAAAGTTATTAGCGCAGGCAGTATTACCGCCGGTTTACCGCCCAGCTCGCAATGAGGCCTCATGTCTTAATGTTTTGCCAGCCACATCAGTTGTCATAAGCAAGATTTGTTCTTTGTAATACATGCCAGTGTTCTTTTCCAATTGCATGAAACACGCTCTGCATTATTCTCCGAGTAGTGTCAACAAATGAGTAGCCACAACGAAATCTATTTATACTCTGCATTCAATGTTTTTTCTTGTGTATACATATATTTTTTGTGAGAAGGTGTACAGTTGCTAGTTATGGTGGTGGATCTTAAAGCCTTGGACTGGTTGATTAGCTCTCTTTATAATCACATACACTTTCTTTAGCCTAGTTCTTTGGAAAAATGCTTTACAATGTCCTTTTACACTGATTTGTAAAGAATTGCGAAAGTTGAGGAGGGGGAAATTCCCGCCCAAACGCTCTTCAAAGATGATAGCTCACTATCTAATCATGCTCACGAAATGGCTTACCCTGTTAATCAATTGCGCACATGGGAAATAACATGCGCACAAAAGCCAACCACTTCTCCACTCAGAGAAAAATTATTAGAGAGTTCATTGCCCCTCATCATTCACCCCCTGCGCCCATCATCTTCCCAACTCCCTCCTTGCATCGTGCCAATTCTAGTTAGAAAAGCCTTCATGCAGTACCATTGGTGAATTTGTATTTTTGCTAGTTCATTTTCATTTGCATTTGTATTCACTGCCAGAGCCCTTGCACCTGGCGTCTGGCTGAAGCCCTCCTCTCATGAGAAACCTCTCCCTCGTATCTTGACCATGGCAGCTTAACTAGTGCTTCTTCACGTGTCCGCAGAAATTAAATTTTGCTGTGAGCTATCGTCTTAAAAACATAATCCCTTCTACGGCGTTTACTTTGGGCCTACAAAACATGGTCAATGTTTTGTTTACTTTTTATATCCAATCCTTATGCTGCAAATAGCCTACTCCGACCTACCTCTATGCCATAATAAGTGTTCACCATTATGTGTTTTAAAAGGCAATATCAAAACCTCAAAGTTTTGTACTTACCCCATGAGTGTGCATAGGTGCGCTGTAGAGATAGAAAAAAACAGAAGGAAAGCATATAGGTATAGCTTTTGCTACATGTGTGCTATTGCCTGCTGCAGCCAGGCTCTTCTACCTGGCCCAATATACCTACTACATATAACTTCTATGTCTTTGTGCTTATTCTTTTCTGAGCAATGCCTTACTCCCTGGCGTGTGGCTTTTATATGTTACTGCAGGAGCCACACTCTTTTGGACACTGAGTCTACATCTCTTCATGTGGGTTATTGCTTTTGTATGCACTCTGTTCATGGCTGTTTTACAAATGCTGTTTCTACCCTCTTTACCTCCCATTTACTCCAACGCTCAACAGGTTTTATATATTATGTCTGGTGGGTGACTGCCACACCCTTGAGAGTGTCTTCTTCTCCCAAACCTAGTAATTTCTGTGCTTAATCATTGAGAAGGACGTCATGGACCTCCCTTAACGAACCCCCCCCCCCGCCTCTCTCACTCCTTGCTTTTCCTACCCTGTTACACATCCACAGCTACTTTTCAAATCACATGGTAAACCCAGCTCACCACCCGCATGTTACTACTAGATGCTTGCCTCCCATCTCTGCCCACATTCCTCCCCCTCCTTAAGGTGCTTTCAATGAGTGCTTTGTAATGCACCAACCCGAGTGGCTCACTTGTGATAGTAAACGTTTCAACAAGCATGTGCATAACGTAATCACATAAACCGGGACATGAAAAGAAAGGGAATTCAGTAAGTTAATAAAAACTATTTTTCCTTTTAAATTTTCTTTATGGCGAAGTTGTTTCATGAGTAAATAATGAGGCATTTTTAGGAACCTAGGGCTTAATTACGTTCTTGGAGGTAACTGGAAAATAAATGGAGGTAGCAGACGATATCCTTTTTTTTCTCAGTCCAACTTGTTATGAGTTGTGAACCCAGAATGAGGGAAACCTCAGCATATGACTCGGGGTATTTCTTCCCAAAATAAGGAGGGGTCACCTCTAGCGGAGTTACCTCAGATGATAATTCCTCCATTTCAGAATGAAGTCCAGTAGGGCTTCAGAATGCGGAGTAACCCCAACTCATAATCAGGAGGGAATTCCACCATTGCCAGTGGTGGTTACTAGAATTCAATTTGGAGGAATTAGCACTTCTGATACCTCTGAACCCATAATAAGGTCCATAGCCTTCGAAATGTGTACTTGTTATAATGTGCTTCAGCAGGACTACACATTGGCTGTATGTAAGTGGTGCATGTGTGTTGACCTAAATGCTAGGTCTGGTGTTTTTTTCTTTCTCAATGATTCTTGCCAGACAGCTGTTCTTCAGGCCTAGAGCAGGATGACCCCAGTGAAAAGCACACATACTGAACATGTGCCATCAGCAAAAAAGCAGCATGGGTCATCTGCTACACATCCCCTATGCTCCATTGTTTCCTGAAACCAGTTGCTTATCTTGAAAGTGGTTGGCTGTGTTATTCTGTTCACCAAAACAATTAGGAAGACCCGTTGGGAAACATATTCACCAGAGGAATGGCTGTCCCAGAACCATATGAAGAGTGTTTGTGGCCCAGACATAGTTGGTGGTCAATGATGAGGAGGATTTAAATTTTAATAAGTGGTTAATGTTTCACACCTAACAATTCACTGGACCATTCCCCAAGGAGATTACAGGGAAGGGAGGGATCTCTACCAAGAATGGTGTTTGTGTGTTTAAGAAACATATTCTAACTGGTACATTGGTGGTCTGAAATCAGTGAAACATCATGTGGCTGTATAAGGACCAGACAAAGCTCATTTTAAGCGTCTTGACGCGAAGAACAAAACTCATGTTTTTTAATTTTATTTTTTATTATGAATTGACCAAACAAGTTGGATCTACATAAAATGGATCAAACATTTCCATAAATTGATAATTCGTGCACGATTCATCATAGAATACGTACAGAAAAAAACATCCCAAACACTATAGGCTCTAAAATCAATAAGCTCTAAAGACAATCAATAAACACAGTATCAAACAAACACAAAACAATGATAAATACAACACTTAAAATGAAAGGCAAACCAAATGTGAGCTAAACTCAAATTTATAACCACTCTTAAACAAATCAGACTGAATAAGTAGGTAAGTAAAAGCCCCCTGCCATCCTAAAAAATGCAAATGAAAAAATCCTGGCAGTCCGGCTTAGTATCCATCATTATCTCATCTAAGTTTCTATTTCTATATCAACACATCTGTTCAATTACCCTTTTCTAATAGTGTTTATGCGCCTTATACAGGATTCGTGAGGATTCTACGTATCTTTAACAGGCGCTGTGCCCACTGCACCTAGGAATTTCAATAGAGTGATGAGTAAGCCCACCTCCTGGCTCTCACCACTCTGGAATAAAACTCCTCCATTTGTAAACACTCTTCAAATTTCACAAACCTGAGAAAATGCTCTCAGCGCCTGTATGTATTGCATTACATTCGATAACCAGGTGATGTCTAGTCCGACTACTGCCCAGGATCTGACAAAATTCACATGCTTTACAAGTTGGAGTGATTCCCGACCTAACAACCCATATTTCACAGGCTAGGAGCCCATTCCACAGGAAGCGCATGAATTACTGACACCAAAAAGGATGAGGAAAGAGTGCTAACAATTTGGTAGCACATTCACTGACTTGTCGATCCAGGTCGAGCTCTTATAGAGGGTATAGGATCTCATTTGTTGGATCGTTTCAATCCAATCCTCTCTAAAAAGCAGCATCTTCGCCAGGAGCGGCATAGTAATAAGAAAATCAATGCTTACTTGCATCTTGCATAGTTTCTAGGCCATAGGAGGCAACGTTTGAGATATTTGCGTGGCAGTCATCGCACCGTACTGCACCGCACCAGGGTGAGGTGACCTGTGGTGAGACCACACAGAAGGTCTCAGTATGCTGCAGCATGCCAACTCTCGACATCCCACCACCTCTATTCCAGGGTATGTCAGCCAGCCACACACACCCATTCTCAGCCCATAAGCGACTTTTTACGGCAACCTACAGGATCATGATTTTCAACAATTGATGAGTGTTATCATGCCTGCATACAGAACCCGTGTAGAGTGGGGGTACCAACGTTAATAAATTATTCATCCGATCCCTGAAGGCTCACCACCTCAGGGTCCTTTTTGACACAGATCGCACGTTCACCCTGTTCATTACCTCCACTGTGGTGTGAATCAACATCTTGAATGTCTGCAATAGTGGGCACCACCTTTCCCATTACCAGCAAAACCTTGCTTTCTAGGCGGCCTGCTCTACTGCTTCAGCCAGTTTATGGGACTCCATATCTAGAACTGTCTTTCGCAACCTGTGCTCTCTCATCTCCCTCGCTCTTTTTTTTTTTTTATTGTTGTATTATTAGTTTGCATAAAACCTTATACAACATATAGCACAAAAGAAAAACACATTTATACCTTTCATATAACCAATACATAAGCATATAAGAATGCACTGATATATAAGATGGAGACAAAGTTATCATACCATACAAAAAAAGAAACAGAGAAAGAAATTTCATCTAAAACATCTAAGACGTCAGCATTTTACAAAATTCTTAAAAGATTCCTTCCCAGCCCTAAAATCAAATTACATAGAAGTTATATGCCTTGTTAATATCATTACCCGTTTTTACCCTATAGGTACCTACACAATTAATTCTTTATTTTTGGC
Organism: Ambystoma mexicanum; assembly: GCF_040938575.1. Lineage (NCBI taxonomy): Eukaryota > Metazoa > Chordata > Amphibia > Caudata > Ambystomatidae > Ambystoma > Ambystoma mexicanum. The sequence continues at coordinate 642,498,304 of NC_090921.1, forward strand.
TTCCAATTCATCCGTTATATTTTGAAGAAGTAAATTCAAAGCGAGAGTTAGGGAGATATTAACACCCCACATGCAGCGACTCCTGAACAGATTTTTCGACATTTCTAAATCCTCATCAAATCTATCGGTGAGGTATAGAGCTCGTTTCCACCCAAAATGGACACATGTTAAGACGAGGTGCTTGAGAGTTTCTAACATGTCAGTTTCTCCACAAAAACGACATGTAAGGCTAGGTAAAATATAATTAAGCACCTTTTCTTTATGTATCCAATAATTAATTCTTTCTAGGGTCGGCATCTGGTTAAGTCTAAAATGCATAAATGTAGTTCTCGCCCTATAACAGGGGAATCTAAGTAAATAAAGGGGGATACATTCCCTTGCATGTAAAAAATTAAGCATATTCCTTATAGGTTGCATAGGACTCTATTTCATTGACTGTATCCACCCAATCCGCCTTGAATAACAGTTTCTTAACTAGGCCGGGTCGTTGCACCAAGTCGTCTAAACTAGAGCCTAAAATATATAACAGAGCATTCATTCTGTCGCTGAATCCCTTAATTGATTGGACTTACCCAGATCTAATCACCCTATTCAACAACTCATACAGGGTATTTATACGAGGATCATTCATTTTTCTAAAAAAGGAAAGCTGTCTCCACAAATATCTGGCTTTGAGTGAGACTAGACATAGTTTGTGCCGAATAATGGCATTGGGGATTGCCATGGAAAGGCCCATTACTTCCTTCCATAATTTCCCCTGAACCACATTTAAATAGGAACTCATATCCTTGGTGCAAATATCCAGACCATATAAAAGAACCGGCTCACATTTAGCAAGGTAGAAACGTCTAATGGGTAGGAGCGAAAATTTACATACTCGAACCCTCAAAAATTTCATTTGAGTCTTTAATTTAGACGCTTTTTCTGCAAGGCTCAATTTCCACCTCTTTAGGCTAGAATTGTTAGAAAAATTATAGCCTAAGTATGTTATGGCCTGCACCTGTTCCACCAGATTGTCCCCAATGTTCCAGACATAAGATTTGACAACTCTCTTCTTAGAGATTACAATCGTTCGAGATTTCGCTGCATTGGGGGGAAAGATTATTCATCATAGCATATTGATAGAAAATATCCATCCTTCTACGAAGACCCCGTGGGGTACGATCAAAAAGAATGAAATCATCCGCAAAGGCCATCCACTCAATAACCAAACTACCCATCCTAACGGGAGCGATGGAAGGACCCCGCCATATATCCTCCACATCGCTGACGTACAGGTTGAAGAGCGTGGGTGCAAGTGAACAGCCCTGCTTAACCCCCACCTCAGTCTCTATGGCATCAGAAAGGGAACCTTCATAGGATAAGCGCACCCTGACAGAGGTATTTCTATGTAAAAGAGCCAAGAGTTGAACAGTCTTACGTGGAAAATTCATTGCTAACATTTTGGTCCACAGTCTATCTCTAATGACCCCGTCAAAAGCGTTAGAGAGGTCCAAGGATGCCATATAGACTTCGCCCATTTTAGTTTGATGGACTGTATCTCTTAAATGAGCCAAAATATTTCCGTTCAGGTCTGTTCCCAAGCCTTCTCTAAAGCCAACCTGAAATTTACTGAAGCAGGCATTCCTTCTAGTAAATTTATTGATGTCCCTTAAGAGTAGAATGCCAAAGACCTTACTAGCTGCATCTAAAAGGGCTTTTTTTAAATATAGGGACAATAATACTCTGGGCCCAGGTTTTAGGAATAGTATGGTATTTAAAAATATCATCAAATATAGGTTTGAGCAAATCAGCCCATATTCCAGGGGATGTCTTTATGACGAAGGGGGGAATGCCATCCGGCCTGGTGCTCTAGAAGGTTTGAGTTTATTAATGGCCCATTTGATATCCTCTAAATCCCACCCACAATCTTCCACCACGGGGGGACCTAAATCCAAATCCTGTTCCCTTGTAAAGTAAACAGGTAATGCAAACTTTTGCTTATAGAAGGCACTCCACACTTCTGCTTGGATCGGGCAGTCAAGTTTGTCTTTTGCAGGCATGAGCATAGAGTTAATAGTTGCCCAAAATTTAACATCTCTGCCCTTACAAAGATTATGCATCATCAATTGATGTGCTTCATGATATTGATCCATTCTCAGTGATTTGATAAGATTTTTGTGTTTCAATATAATTTTTTTCTTTCTAAGCTGTAATTCGAAAAAGGGAATGGGCAGTTTCTTCAAGGCTTTAATTTCACTGTATTTATTACGCTTGGAGGTTTGAATTCTGGAGTCGCCCACCCTCATCCTAGGTTTTATGACCTCCCTCTCACTGGTGCTACTAATTTTATAAACACATGACAATATAGTATTATAGAAGAATCCCCCCAAATCGATGTCTTCACCTCTAATAATATGAGGCAGCCTTCTGGATAGGTTACCCAAAACCAGACTATTAAATTTCGTAATTATTTTCTTATTCCATACAACCTTTCTCCCATTATTTCCAGCCTTTAGACCACACAGCGTGGGATTAATATAATTACCCACATTGGGAATGGAAAGAGAAAAACATAAGGGAATATGATCACTCAATTCTACCTCCATAGGTATCAAGTTTCCACAGGCTTGCTTCCAGCTATTTGAAACATAGAAAAGGTCGATCCTAGAATTATTACTTCCTCTTTTCCAAGTAAATTTCGGTAAGTTCCAATCCCAGGCATGATCTAAAAGACCCAAGTCCCAATGATCAAGATAATTATCCCACCATATACCTCTTTTGATATGAGGAAGGAGCAATCTAGGAATCACCCCCCTTTCATTTAATGTGGAACCCTCAGCACAGGCCGAGTTAAAGTCCCCTCCCAAGATAATACGATTACCAAACCCTTTCTCGAACCATCCTCCCAGAATCATATTGAGTGTATCTTCCACTTCATCAATAGCCACTTTTAACGGGTTCCAATAGAGATTCAACATGAGGATCGGCTCTACCCTATTCTCCGAAGTGAGAATAATACCCAAGAGCCAATCACTCCTGAAGATCACCTCCCCGTGAAACCCCAAATTACGATCAATGGCAATAATCAGACCACCACTAGGTCTGCCCAAGGGTCCACGCGATGCTAAAGAGGAAAAAGTATAGAAACCTTCTTATATATATATATCAGACAGCATCATGGTTTCCTGAAAAAAATAAATACGGGGTGCACATAATTATCCCTTTTATTCAAAAACGTGTTGAGGTGTGCTCCCCCGCATGAATTCCAGGAAATCACATCGATATTAGAGCTGTTAGGAACGCCCACTATCCTGTCTGAGTGTCTCCAAGGTTTTAAGCGCTGGCTGTAACCATGACCAATCCTGGCCACTATTTAGAAGGCTAGAAATTAAAGCCAACCCTGGACCAAAGTTTTCTAGTTTATTGTTGCCTAATTGTGGGATTTGTTGGGTTTGGATGTTATCTGTTTCCTTATATTGAAGAAACTTATCAACCTCTTTGTCATCTACTAAAGTAGATATATCATAACCCAAAGAGTTAAGATTCTTTTCTTGAGCACGTACCATATCTGCTACCATCGCTGAATGAAAACAACTTACCATACGATGGTTATTATGGTTAGGTAGAAAGATGGCGTCTATATCATCTGTTGTAATTTCTCGTAATAAGGGAATCTTTTTAAACAGGCTTAAAAGGTAGGTTCTATTTAAATAAACCTGCAAGTCTGTTTTATTATTATTGATCCAACCCAGTATCTTCCCTGTACAGATCTTTATAGGGGGCTGGGCCGGAATAGATTGCTTCGTAATGTGATCCACACTAGATTTGAACACAGCCTTTTCTTGAGGATCTTGGGTTTTGGAAAGATATATATCTTGGGGGGTATCTCCCATATTATTAGTAGTGGAATCAATCCCCTTCTCAGCTAACACCATCAGCCCCTGTAAGGGGGTGATACTGGGACATACTACTACTGGAATTTCTTGGGAAATAATAGGGTGCCCAATTTGTTGTGTGCCTACAGATGTTCTAGCGTGTTAGTACTAATTATTTTGCCAAAAGCTGTCATCTTTGTTTGTTTAGTTTGTATGCGCTCTAGGCCAACTTTTAGTATATTATTCTCCTCCGTACTTAGGTCGGTATTAATTTCCCCCCTGGGCTGGGAGTCTTTATTAATAGGCTCCCCCCGAACCTGACCCTCTTCCTTATTAGAAGCCTTATGGCTCCCCCTATCATCTGGCTCTTCCTGAAGCGGGATATTTCTAATTCCCTTGAGATTCGCATTTCTGCCTTTAATTTTTATGTTAGGCATGTTTTTGCTTTTTTTGGACATCCTAACCTGCTTTTTTGTCTTTTTTTGTCTACCGACAGGGGATTGGGGCATCTCATTTATATCGTAGTCTGAGCTATTTACTGGAGCTGTTACATCATTATTCATGTTTGAACCTATTTCTAATACCTGGACTGCTAATTTTTCCTCTCTACATTGTCTTTTGTTTACATTTTTGCCCTTTTTTAGAGGAAGTATGTTGGGAGATTATTGAACCCTCACTACTAATGTTTAAACATTCCCCCTCTTTTATAATTTCTCTCACCTGCATCTGAGCGCTGGACTTTTCCGTGTCCTGTTCCTGAATAGGCCCTTCTGTTGCCATAATTATGGCATCCAGAAGGACCGAAGGTCTATCTGGACAGCTCAGATCCTTTCCATAGTTTTCATTATTGGTTTTATTATCTCCTTTTCCCTGAGAGACTAAATCCTCTACCACTATATTTGACGAGGTGGGGCGATCTCCTGTAAGCATAACTTCCAACAGAGTAGTAATCTTAGCATCCACGGTCATTAACCTAGTCTCTTGTTCCTCTCTGTATTTATCAAGTAGACTCTTTTCTTTAGTAATCTGTTCATTAATGTTCTTAGCCTCCACTATACCCTCCAAGAAAGCCAGACGAGTCACTAATTGGTTAAAGGCCACTTGTTGTCCTACCATAGAGCAACCAATAGTCTCTTGGGATTCACCTAGGGTTTTCAAAGCCAAATTCAAACTAATGTGTAAATTGGATAGAAGTGGTATCAGGTAATCTCCTCTCTCCTCCCTTCTCAAACCAGGAGACTCCTGTTTATCTTTGTCTACCCCACGACTTTCCAATATGGTTCGCTGAGGGTCGGTAGCTTTATCTACAGTTATGGGTAAGTAATCCCTTTCCTTATCAGTTTGGGTATAGCTGGTCTTGCTATATATAGGTGGTATAAATGTATAATTCTCCTACCTCTGCCCATTTACTCCATGTGGGTGCCTCTTCAAGCAGCTATGGTTCCTTTCCAATTTCTTTCTTTTTTCCTTCAAATCCATCCATTGGCTGCTTCTTCAATTCTATCAATTGGTTGTTCCTTCCCACATATCTAGCCAGTTCTATCTCCTGAAAATAATGCTATTTACTCAAGCCCAACATTTCTTGCATTACTGAGCCCCCACCCCCACACTCCCCATCCTTGTCATTTCCATCTTGCTGTCAGTAACTAGCAACACGTTAGTTTGTCCTGTGCACTTTATAAGCTCTTCATTCAATAAAGTATTCCCCACTTCACACTGTGTGCCCCGAGCCTCATCGTTCATCAGCCAGCAACATCTCTCTACCGTATCCGCTCTTTCACCCTCCTTGCTCCCTGCCACTTGAACACCCTGCCTGGCATAGCTATCGTTCAAGCCTTCGTAACGTTCCTAAAAAAGCAACTTGTCGCCCTAGGGGGGGACACCTAAGACATATAGTGGCACCATCCCCCACATGTGACCCAATCCATATGCCCCAACCAATATTGTATATGCTGCATCATCACTAATGACGATCTTTGCTATCACCAGTCCAGGTTCCCATCTTCCCACATCCTCTAGTTCATGTGTTTATTCTTTGTGTTATTCGTATTAAAGCACTTAGTAATGACGAGTCATTTATATAGCGCCTTTATCCAAAACGTTTTACAGAACACATATTTACATACAATATCACCCAACCAAAGTTGGTACTCATTTATCAACGTCGGAAGGATGGAAGGCTGAGTTGGCCTTGCCGGAATTTGAACCTGCGACCTGCAGATCACGCTCAGATCGCAGCAGCGAGCGCTCAACCCGCAGAGCCATCTTATTGGTAAAGGGAATGTTTTGCTGTTGACCTTGTGTGTACATTTTTTCCGCTAAAAACATTTTTATACATCTAGCAAAAATACAATTACGCTATACAACATTCAAAACTATTTTCTTTGCCAAGTCTTTTTATGAACCCCAAACATGTATACAATGAAGAGTTCGAACCCTTTGGAATTATCAAAGCATCTGCAATCAAACGTGCTGTATCCATGCAGGGCAAAGCTGTGCATCATCTTTCAGCAGGCGATGAGGCCAGAGTTTAGAACCTAAAACTGTATTGCCATCCAGGGACTCAATCTTACCTCCCAGGCATCATACCCATGGGTTGGCATTCATGAAATTAGATGGTGGGCCATTCTCAAATGGGAGGCATGATAAAAGCAAGGGTGTAATTCCTTTACGACGCCTACGCACTATTTGCAAATGCTTTCAAAGTGGTGAAGAGGCATGAAGCAAAGTTGACATCACTGCCACGCGTTCCTCCTCCATCTTGAAAGTAAATTCGTTTTATGCACGCGTGAGATTTCCATGCAGGCATAGGATGAATGGAGTCCTATGGAATCCTCCATTTTACCAGCACTTTACCCTGTCTACTCTTGACAGGGTACTCCCTCTCTCCTTCCGTCTGATGCATGCCTGGAGGTCTTGCATGCCGCCATACAACTTCCTGCACTGAGGTAGGGGATCCTGGAGACGAAAGAATTAGCTAAACATATTTTTATTTATTTAAAAAAGATAGGAAAAATCAAAAAAATGAAATTTAAATTGGGTCAAAAACCTTTCAAACACTGTACGTTCCTTGCGCTGCCCTGCACCGCCTTCTTGTGTCCAAACAACTCTCTCGGGCCTTGTGTGCCGGGAAGCTCGTAACTCTTGTGCTTCTCCTTGCCGTCCTCGCGGCAATTCCAAGATGGCCGCCACCTTTGCGGGTCTGTAAAGGCTGCCCAAGGCTTTCCAACCTGCCGCCCTGCTTGCTACTGGCCACTTGGAAGATTAAGCTGTCCACTGGGGACTTGCAGGCTTTAGACGGCCCACACATCAAAGGCCCTCAATTCTAAGGCCCTGTCCGTTGCCTGACGAGGCCTGTGGGACCTCTCCTACACACACCCCCATGTACACATGGAAGCTGAGGAGAACCTCCGGACAGGCTGTAATCAAAGGATAATCTAACATTTCTCTGAAGGTTAGTTCCCTCAACTAACTTCATCGATTTATTCCTTCACACCGGGGACTGTTCCACCTCTCACTTTGTCTCATCTGGACTCCCACTAATCTAGCTGTGCCTTGTGGCTGCTTGGTGTCTTCATTAGCTGGTGCACTACCCTCTGTCTCCCCCGACCTTGTGCCCCCCACCCCACCCCTTCATCCGAGCGCATCAGTGCTTCAGACTGGTAAGTGTCTCCCCCTCCACTGTAGCCAACCATTTCACTGTCTATCTCTCCTATACTCTCCAACTGCTTCACCATTTCCCATCCTTCTCCTATAACTAAATCTGGCCCGGGGAAACTTCAGGACAAACTGGGCTCCAACCCAGGCCTTCCTATTGCAGACACCTATGTCGCGGCTTCCGCCAGAGAGACTATCACTGACATCCTCTTCTTCGTTAATGCACCTGACCTATGGACTCGCTACATGGTCGGCTTTCTCTCTCTTATCGCCTCTTCTCCCATTAATGGTGGCAGTCGTTGGGAGGTTTTCCTTGACCTCTTCACCATTTCCAGAGTCATCGTTAATGTTTATGTCAATGCAACCATCACGGTTCAGGGTCCTCAACGCAACCTTCTTCTCTTCGACAGGCTCCTCCCTCGCCTCTCTAACCTCACCTTTTCCTCAGGCCAGGCTCCCTTGCTTGCTGTGCCTTCCTCCTCCTCTGTACAGGCACCCCTGTCTTGCCTTACTGTCCAGGCTCGCTTGTCGGCCTTGGCTCCTTCGCCATCCTTCACTATCCCCCTGGCACTGTTGCCATCTGCGGGTGGGACCACGGTCAGTCCCCTGTGCCCCCCAAGGAAGATTTTCAAATATGGCAAGCTGCTCCACATTGCCACTCTCAACACTTGCTCTGCCGTCAAACACTTGTCTGACATCTACAACCTCCTCAAACTCATGGATCTTGATGTGCTCGCCATCACAGAGACGTGGTTCAAGGATAGCTCTGTCACAAGCTTTGACACACTCCTCCCTGAAGGCTACAAAATCCTTTCTGCGCACAGGCCTAAGAAGACAGGTGGGGGAGTGGCACTGATCTTTCCTGAATAGATACCTGTGTCCATCATCCCTACTCAGGCCTACACCTCCGAGTGCCTAGTTTGGAGACTCACTCTCCCCTAAATCATCTCTCTTTATGGCCACCTTCTTCTGCCCACCAGGTCAGTCCACGCTCTTCCTCTCTGAATGGGCTGACCTAGCCTCCTCCCTACTCTCCTCCTCCGCTCAACTCCTCTAGATGGGTGATCTGAACATCCATCTGGACTCTCCTGACTCCTCAGGTCCTTCTCTCAACCTTTGCAACTCTCTCTCCCTCTCTATCCTACACTCTGGCCCCACACACATCACGGGTCACACCTTGGATGCTCACATTTCTACTGACATCCCTCTCACTACTTCCCTTTCCTGGATTGACCACTCTTCTCGCAACACACCTGAAGCTCCCTTCTCCTCTTGCAGCAAAATGCCTGGCACAGCCACTCGGCTTCAAAGTCACCAGACCCAAGAAAAAAGTGACAGTGGCTACCTTTGCCTCCACCTACTCTCCTCCACCCACTCCTGCGGGTGACTCCCAGCATGACACAGCCCTCGCTAACTGCCATCTCTCTGTCTCCAACACTCTTGACACTCTTGCCCCTGTAATGAGGGTCCGACTGAAGGCTTCCAAAAAGTGCAACTCTTGGCATGACTCCGACATGGCTGCCCTTAAACGCAAGTGTAGGGCAGCTGAGCGGAAATGGAACGCGTCGGACAAACCATCTGACAATCTGGACTGCCGCCTCCTTCAAAGGCAATATCGACTCTGCATCCACTCAAAAAAAATAGTCTTTATTCAAACCCGTATATCCGGCAGAATCAAACAACACGGCCCGACTTTTCAAAGTCTGCAAGGAACTGCCCAATCCTGCAGAAGCCTCTTCTTCTGTCACACCCACCCAGGACCTTTGCTCGGCCCTGGCTGCACACTTCACCACAAAAATCCGAGACATTGTTTCCACCCTCTCTTCCACACCACAGTATACACCAACACAGGAGCCTCTCATGGCTCCCTCCACTTACCGTCTCTTCTCTCTCACCCGTCACACCTGATAAGGTCACCAGACAATTCTGATTTATGAAGGCTTCATCCAAACAGGTGGACCCCTGCCCCCAGAAAACCTTTACAGACTATATTGACTCCCTCGCCCTAGCCTTGGCTGATGTCTGCAATCTCTCCTTTTCCACTGGAGTTTTCCCAACTGACCTCAAGCACTCCTTTGTGCACCCTCTGTTCAAAAAACCCTCTGCCGACCCCCTCATTCCGGCAAACTACTGCCCTATCTCCATCACTCCCTTCCTGGGAAAACTCCTAGAGAAGTTGGCTCTCAGCTGACCCTCCACACTGAATCTATTGGTTGCTTCCATGACCATCAGTCTGGCTTTAAAACATTGAGAGGCACAGAAACAGCTCTTCTGAACACCGGTGAAGACCTGCTCTCAAATCTTGACACTAACAATCCTTCTGTCCTCATTCTGCGTGCCCTCTACTCTGCCTTTGACACGGTTAACCACAACATCCTGATCGCACTTCTCTGCGACACCCTGGGATTCACAGGTCAGGCTCTGGCGTGGTTAATATCCTTTCTCTCCAGCCACCCATCCCAGGTGGAACTCTGAGCCTTTCTCTCAACTATAGCTCTCTCAACCTGTGGCATTCCCCAGGGATCTAACCTATCCCCTTGGTTCTTCAACGTCTATATGGCTGCCCTGGCACATGTGATTGCCACTTTCACCTCTTACTTCCAGTGTTACACGGATGACACGCAACTATCTTTCAGGCTACCCCCAGCCACCTCCTCCTCTTCCTCCTCGCTCATATCTGACTGTTTGTCCCCTATTCAGTCATGGTGTGCTGCAAACGACCTCTGCCTCAATGCCAGTAAGACTAAGATCATTCGCATTGGGACCCCGGCTACCTCTTTCCCACTTTCACTCTGACCAGCCTCCCTTGGCCCTGCACCTGCTTCCACCTGTGAAGCAAGAAACCTTGGGGTCATTTTTGACTCCACTCTCTCCTTCTCCTCTCACATTTCGGACATCTCCAAAAAGTTGAACTAACAGCTACCCTGGTTCTCTCTAGGCCGGACTATTGCAACAGCCTCTTCCTCAACCTGCCTTCTTCTGCCCTGTGCCCTCTCCAACTCATCCAGAACAGAACCGCAAGACGTATCCTTGGCCTCAAGCCCAGGGATTGAATCTCTCCAGCACTGAAATCCCTTCACTGTCTCACTGTGGCTGCAAGGATCAAGTTCAAGACCTTCTGCATTGTTCACAAGGCTTTCTGGGGCCTGGGACCTACCTGCCTGCAACACTGTCCACCTAAATACTGTCCCTCATGAGCCCTACGCTCATCTACCTCCAACCTTCTTCGAGTGAGCCGGTTCTCCAAGCAGAGATTTGGAGGGAGATCCTTATCCTCAGCAGGCGCCTCCCTCTGGAGTAGCCTCCCTGCCACCCTCCGTCGTTTGCCTGATATTCCTAAGTTCCAGAAACTCCTCAAGACCTTCCTCTTCTCTTCCTTCTCTCCCTCTACCCTGCTAACCTAGTTCTCTGCCCTTTCCCTCTCTCCCTTCTCTTCCTTACAGCTTGCTGACTGTCCACCTGGTGCACCTCAGAGTCACACCGGTCCCGGGCACCCCCGACAGTCCTCTTTCACACTTGCCTCAGGGCCCTACACCCCACCCACACTCACTGCACTTGAGAAATATCCCAAGAGAGTGGCTCTCTCTGCACTTACCCCAGTCTCCACCGACCGGGTGCACTTGTATGATCCGTATGCACCATGCCTGAAGATCGTCTGTCCGTCTCCCTTGTCTTCGCCCCTCAATTGCACTTGGTAAAACTGCAGAATCACTGTCAGGCCTATTTGCTGTATCTCAAACTGTTAAATGTAATTTATGCACTAACTCTGCCTGTGCAGACTATTATCGTCTCAGAATTTCAAGGGCTCTGAGCGACTGGTTTTTCCCCCCATGTTCCCACCCATCTTGAGCGCTTTGAAACACTTGCCTGTGTATAGGCGCTTTATAAAAAAAAACAATACCATACCATTTGGCACCTGCTAAACACAGGTGGATTGCACATGAATACATGTCTAAATGCCTCTGCCAAGCCAGATTTGCCGGCAGCATTTACTTTTCTGCAAAACGGAAGTAAAAGTAAAGAGTAATGGCAATTTTGCCTTGCAACGTGCATGCAGGGGACCCACCAGTACATAAGTGCTAACAATGGCCGCGGTCTCCTGCCTTAATAGAAAATGACTCCCACTGTGTACTTGAGCACTAGGGCTTGACAATGTTGCATGAAAAGCTCCGATGAAGCTCCGATGACTGAGAGAACCTGGGTGGCCAGCAGACCATCTGCACAATATCGGCGTCGGGACTTCTCTAACTGCCAGCATTTCCATCCGCAAGACCCTTGTTCCTTTAACCTTTTCAACTCCAGCTTGTTGGTAATGTCTTTGATGACTCCTGTGCTAGGTCAGCACAGGGGACCCATCCCTGCATTCTAAGGCGCTGCCTCTCTTGGCCAGGAAGCCTGCGTTCCATTGCCACACCACAACCAGAATGCTGCGGCAGTTAATACTCTTGCTAGACAAACAAGTGGGTGCTCGGGTTCAGTTCTTAGCACATCCCAAAATGCCTACTGAGCTTCACGTGCGCCGGTGGTTTGGCCGCGGGGTATTGGTTGCTTGTCTAGTGAAAAACTCTCTCTGTGATGGAGCGAATTGATTCAGACAAAGATTTTTTTTTAAAGCATCTCCTAGCAACCGTGTTCAGCTCTAATGTGGGAGTCAGCGGCTCAATACTCTGGTGACCTCTCAGAGGAGCATCCGGCCATGCCCGGCAGACTAAGTGGTGAGTCATCGTGTGCGGATCAGGGGCGGGCGGCGGAGGTGATGAGTTTTTCATCATTAACTTTTGAAATGATCAATAATATGCAAAAGATACACATTATCCTGCTCTCGAATATGCACGTACAGAAATTGCCTCCCTGCCGATATGGTATATGTAAAATATCCATCATAAATGACCGGAAGCGCGAGTCGGAAATGAGCAATGCTCACTGGCTCTTGGAATCTTATTGGAGAAACCTCCCTGCAATAACCTCTAGGGGTTTTGGTCTGGAAAGAGTTACACAATCTGAGCACCACATTAGTGTTCAATGTATTCAATGGGCATTAAGGAGAGTGTTCGTTAATACAGCGTTATAGATGGAGAGAGAAGTCATTATCGCAGGATAATAACCCACCAACAAGTTATGGCCTGGGGCTAAGGGTCATTATCCCAAGCGGTAGTGACCCCTTCTGAGGTCTATATGGCTATTAGCAAATAATGGTAGCAACAATACATGTTGGAACTTTGCTGCCGAAGTAAAAGAATTTAGTTTATTGATGAGAAAGTAAATTGACAAACTGAGTTAGTAAACTAAATGTGGTTTTATTTCGTAGTACTTAAATTACAAGCTTGTCTTCAAACATGTTTTTTTATTGATTGAGCATTTATTTAGCGCCTATACAACAAAATAGTGTTTCCCGGTGCCACAAGGCAAAATGGGGAAGGAACAAGGGGAGTAAATAATAATGGCAAAAGGCAGTAAATATACAATTGTGGTCCTACTAGGCCTTGTGGCATTCGGACGTGCAAGTGCAGTGAAGAGAAGTGCTGGAGATGAGGGACATGGTATTGGCAAGTGCTGATGAGTGCCTGGGAGGGAAGTGCTGAGGGATGCCAGGGAAGGAGGCCACTGGCTAAGTGCTAGGGCGGAGGAATCCCAAGGGTGGGATTTACAGCCGCTGCGTAGGAGGCCCGCTACTGCAGTGCTGGGAAGTGGGGGTTCTGGTGTCGACCGAGCAGGGTCCTGGTACCCTGTGAGATTCATGATGGACCAGCCTGCCAGTCTGAGCAGCAGAGGGGTAATTAGCAAGGAGTTGAGAGAGGGAAAGAGGTAGAGAAAAACAGTTTTGAGAAGTTTCCGGAATTTAAGGAGGTCCAGCTCAAGTCTGACAGGGGCCGGGAGGCTATTCCAAAGAGAGGTCCCAGCCGAAAAGAGAGACCCACCCTCTCCCCACTTTCTGCTTGAAGAAGCGTTTGACACGCAGAGAGTTGGAGTTAGACGAGCAGAGGGCTCTGGCAGGGAAGTATTTAGGGAGAGAGAGTTAGAGATAGCGTGGCCCCAGGACCCCAGAAAGCCTTGTCAATGATGCAGAGGGTCTCAAATGTAATCCTTACGGCCATCAGCAGCCAGTGGAGATATCCAAGGGCTTCAGAGATCCGTTCCCTTGGCTTGAGTCCAAGGATAGGTTTTGAGCCCCATTCTGGATTAGCTGAAGGGGGTGTAGTGAGTAAAGGGGGAGATTGCGGAAAAGGCTGTTGCAGTAGTCCAGCCTAGAGAGGACCAGAGCTCTGGAAACTTTTAGCTTTTGGGGAAAGGTGAGGAAAGGGAGAATGCCTCTAAGGAGGTGAAGCTGGAAGTGGACCTTCTTGGCAACGTACAAGATGTGAAGGGTGAAGGAGGGAGAGTCTAAGATGACCCTAAGGTTTTGGGCCTCATGGGATGCGCTGAAGGGCAGCCAGAGGGTAGAAGGGGAAACAGGTTGCAGGAGTCCCGATAGGAAGAATCTCTGTCTTACTGCCATTAAGACAGAGGTTGTTAGTGCACACCATGCCTAGATAGTGGACAGACAATCGGGTATGAGAGCAGAGGAAGTGGTAGAGGGAAGTTTGAAGGAAAGGATTTCAGAATAACACTGGAAATGAGGAGGGAAGGAGGAGATCAGGTGAGCAAGAGGGGCGAGATAGATATTGAAGAGCCATGGCGATAGGATAGAGCCCTGGGGGAGGCTGCAGGTAGAGAATTAAGTGGTGGAGGATAAAGGGCCCAGCTGCAACTGGGAGGGGTGGTTAGTGAGAAAAGAGGTCAGCCAATCCAGTGCCCTGTCCGAGATGCCGAGGGTATCTCAGAGCTATTTTATGAGGATAGAATGGTTGACCATTTCAAAGGCCGAGGAGAATGAGAACATCAGGAGAATCAGAGTCAAGATTTGTGAGCATGTCTTCAAGGGTGTTCAGGAGAGCAGTTTCCATGACTCTGGATGCCTGGAATCCAGATTGATGGTTGTGGAGGACACCAACGAGTTCAGTATGAAGGGTCAGCTGGGGCAGGGCCAACTCCTCCAGGAGTTTACCCAGGAAGGGGGTGGGGGAGATGGGGCAATAGTTAGCCGGGCAGGAAGGGCGAGCAGATGGCTTTTTTAGGAGAGGGTGCACAAGGGAGTGCTTGAGAGAAAGAGCTAGTGGTGAGAGAGTGGTTACAAAAATCTGGGGCGAGAGAGATGTTGTCCTTAATGGTTCCAGAAGAGCAGGGGAGCACCTGTTTGGATGAGGCCTTCATACAGCGGACAACTTTAGAGACATCATCAGGTGTTATGGGCAGGAGGGAGGAGAATGCAGGGGGGTAGGGGAGAGCCAAGGGAGGTAGGACTGCATGAGTGGGAATGGAGGTGGGGGTGGTGGAGAGTGAAGACAGGATGTCCTGAGTTTTAGAGGTGAAATGGGAGGCCAAGGCGGTGCAGAGAGAGGTGGAAACTGCAGTTGGATTGGCGAGTTCTTTGCAGATTTGGAAACGTTCTGCCATGTTGTCAGTGGCTCGAGAGATGCAGGCTTGGATGTGGACCCTCTTCTTAGAGTGAATAGAAAAACGATATTGCCTTTGAAACAGGCGACAGGCTAGTTTGTCAGAAAATGAACCAGAGGTCTGCCACTTCCATTCCACTCCACTCCATTCAGCAACTCTGCACTTACGTTTCAGAGATGCCAGAATGGAGTCGTACCAGCCGTTGTATCTAGAGGCAGGTTTCAGGAGGATCCTCATGGCAGGGGCAAGGATGTCGAGGGTGTTAGAGATGGAGAGGTGCAGGTTAGCAAGGACAGAGTCAGAGGGAGAGTCAGGAGCAGGGGTTAGTGGGGGGGCGAAAGTGGCCGCAAAAGCAGTGACTGACACTCGCTTCATCGGTTGAATTTCAGCAAAGGAGGCTAGCAGTGTGTGGGGGCGGCTCAGACAGGTGAGGGGCCCCAAGCGAGAGGAGAGAGTGGTCAGACCAGGAGAGGGGAGTGGTGACCAGATTAGAAATAGGGATGTCCCTATAGATGAGGGCATCTAGAGTGGGTCCGGCTGAATGGGTTGGACCAGAAGGAAGAATAGTGAGAGAAAGCGAGTCTCAGAGGTAACAGAACTGTGAGGTGGCTGTTTAAGGGGAGTTGAGGTGGATATTGAAGTCTCGGAGGAGGAGGGGGAGTTTGGAGGAAGAGGTGAAGAGGGAGGAGGTGTGGTCAGCCCATTTAGAAAGGAAGAGAGAGATAGGGCCAGGGGGGCTGTGGAGGGTAGCAAAGGTGAGTGAGAGCAGGAGACACCCTGAGCCTACAGACAAGGCATTCAAATGAGGGGTAGGTTTGAGAAGGTGTTATGGAGAATTCTCAGAAATATGCTAATTCCCTCTACTTTAGAGACCCCTAAGCAACTTTGCTGGATTTTGAGGACTTTTTTTAACCTGAGAGAGTGAGGCCCTTTTTCCCCACTCACTCATGTGTTTTACTGTGATTTTGTACTCTGCGTTTCTTTTGGTTGTGGAGTCTGACAAACTCCATCAGCATCATCTTTTACATTGTGTCGCACAGCACCTTCAGTGCAGTGGCACAGGGAAGTCTTTCAGATTTCCCAAATGTTTAAATACCTTCTCTGGGATAAACTACTGTTTCCCAGAGCAGTAAAGTGAAATTGACTTTACTTACAATTGTAACTATCTAGACCCAGCACACACTATCTTACAATAGGGTGCTGGAGGGGTTACTTAGTATCCCCTTTGTCTAGCTTCCCATGTAACATTTTTATGTTACCCTTCCCTCACCGAATGGATGGTGGCAGTGGTTTACGTTTTACTACCATTACGGGATTTTACCGTGGCCTGCATCGCAGCCACAGTAAAGCACCCATGGGTGCCATTTTTGTCAAAATGGCCCGGTCTTTTTTCGCCATTTCTTTGTGGAAAGGTCCTTCTTGAGATTTACTCTGCGCGCCAAACCAGGCTTGGTCCTTTTGCTCGTTTTGTCTTTGGCGGGCCTCATCAGTGGGGGCAGGAAGTGAGGGAGGTGCCAAAAACTCCCTGTGTTTAGTCTCCTAGGAGACCCAAATGCACTCTGTAGTGATTGGCAGGCTGGCTGTCCGACAAGGACAGCCACCCTGCTGGGTGACTGACAGCTAGGCTGGAATGAATGGGAGCAAGCCCCATAAAAGGCAAGGCTTTTTGGCTTGCAAGGCAAAGTCGACCACTGGACGAAGGAATCGAAGAGGAACTTAAAGAGGCGCCTGCTGCAACTCCTGGAGCGTTTTGCCTGGTTAAGCCCTGCTGCTGTGCTGAAACTCCAAATTCGTATCGACAGAGAAGCTCCTGCAAGGACGATTTCTCCCTTTGAGTTGGTGGGACCAATCAACTCCAAAGCAAGCCACCTGGACATCCTCTCAACGCTGGTCGGGTATTCACTGCAGTCGCTGCTGGAACCGGATAGCCAGGGAGAGGAACACCAATTTGTGTGCATTGCTTTTAAGCCGGCCAAGAGCTCCAGGAAGATCCTCCGGACTCCCAGGAAGCAGGACTGACCGAGCCTGAACCCCCTCAACAGAGTGCAGGACCCCAGAAAGCAAGGAGAGCCCATCTCGACAGCCAGGAACTGCAGTGTTGCTATTTGCGGTAGACGTGAGTAGCTGAAACACTTAACAGACACTTGTTTAAAGTTTGCCAGTTACGAGTGGTGACCGTCCCATTGCAGGAGTCACCAGAAGTCCTCCCTCTTGTCCCCACGACTGAGGCCCAAGAACAGCGAGATCTGCAGAGCTGCATAGGAACAGAAGTCATCTGCTGCACTTTTTCTTCAACCTAAAGGTACTTTAAAGCCTAAGAGAACTTACCTCTTGTTGTGTAGCCACTTGTCCTCATTGGAGACTTGCTTGGTTGCATGTGTAGAGTTGCTGCCAGCTTCTTTACTTCACAAGCCTAATTAGCTTGTGGCCCTACTTTGATTGCTTCTATTAGACATTGGAAAAGACTTTCTACTTACCTGCAAGAAGTGCTTCAGTTCACCTTGACGTTTGCTAACTTAACATTGGCTGGCCTAGGCTCCGTGAATGACTTCTCTCTTCTGCTTATGTGTTTTGCCTTCCTTCCTGGAAAGGGTTAACTGAATTTGCATTGGGGGGTTGTATTAGAAAGTACTTACCTGCTTGAGAAGAATTGTGTGAATACTTGTTTTATTCTGAATTCTCTTCTCTTTAACACTAAGAGGAGAGGAGTAGCAGGAAAGGGGAGCAGGGGAATTAAAAGGGGCAGGCACAATTGAGCATTGAAATTGTAAACTTGGTTAAACTGGAGCGGGAAAGCATGGATTCTGCAAAATGCAATCAATATCGGTAGTTATTTGACTGCTCTCTGAACATTCTGAGTGGCTGAGAGGAGGTCAATAACGATTTTCATGTGCTAATAAGGATTCTCACCCTAGTATCTGTCGGGGTGAGAATGTCTCACCTTTGGCTGCGATGTGTCAGACGTACAGGATGAATGTGAGTCTGGGAAGAACATATGTAACATAGAACATGAGAACACCTGGCCATGGCAAGGTCTATTTCTTAAGTCAATAAAAACAATGCAGTTGACAGATAACTTGCAACTAAGCAGTTACTGAACAAATGGTAAATGGACTAAATCCCAAAGTCGTCCAATAGAACGTCTTCACTGGAATTTGAACAAAGTCATGATGGCGAGAAGCAGACGATTAAGTGGGGACGATACAGACAGGGGGATGTCAGGGTAGAAATAGTGAGGGAAAGAGAGAGGTTGTTCATGGTGGGGTAGAATGGGACAGGATAGTGTGGGGGTTGTTTTTTTGTAGAGGAAACAGAGCTCATACGACATCTTGACTACATGAATGTAGTGTTTTATTTTTATTTCCAGGGTTAGAGAATTCATGTGCTTGGGATGACGAGGAATGGAATTAAGAGTCTGCACCAGGAAAGTGAGGTTGAGAAGGATGTTAAAATGGAGGATGCAAGGTGGGTGGGGCTGTACTGTGAGAAACCTGAGGGCATCCCACATCTACTCCCCATGGGTCCTCTTCTTAGGTGGCCAGGGAAAGGCCATCACTTTTGGATCCTCACCTTGGGGCTGGAGAAGCAAGGGAGGATCACCTGGGGGATGAGATGTCTACAGGTGAGACGCCGTATTCCGCACTGCCATTCCAGGGTGAACCCTCTGTCCCAGAAGCATTTATGAGGTATTGTTACCACTGTCCCAATGACCAAAGAAATGCAGGAGCCATTACCAATCTAGAAGCACCAGAAAGAGGGCTAGGAAGAGAAGGATTAAGGCTGAGACATGCTATCAACCTTTTCCCTCTGAAAACAAACTCAACCCTCCCCCAGCCTTCATGGGCTACTGTAGGACCTCTCATTTCCCCACTTTTTACCTATTACAGTACTGCGACAAGGAAGAAGCGACTAGGAGTAGTGAACACCAATGGGTATTTTCTCTACTCTGGTCGAAGAAGACAGCGCAAGAGCACCTTTGGGGAAGTCAAACATGTCCTACAAATAGGTTGCCTAAAGGTCAGGTAATTGAAATTACTGGGCCACTTCTGTGAACCCTTAATACTTCTAGGGAGTACAAGAGGTGAGGCAGCACACCAGGGAGAGAGACTTATGTGAGAGCTGAGAGAAGGCCAGAAACGAGAATGGCTGGAAAGAAGAGAAGGAGAACCCGTCATGTGTTGCAGCTGCAGGTGTGAGCAATCTGAATCAGAGGAGGCGTGGTAGCAGTGAGGGCTGTGGCAGACCGAGTAAGCCGTTTGGAAGAGAACGCGCTGGTAAGGAGGATTTTTGGATGCTTGAATCCTACCCCGTGAGTGGCCAAGAAACTCGTACTCCATGTGGCAGAGGTTGCGCAGCGGAAGGCAGTTAAGTGTGAAACTGTGACAGAAGCGCTTGTTGATTCCGACACGATGTGCGCAGGGCCAAAGGGGCAGTCTGAAGCCCCAGTGGGAAGCAAGAAGCAGCAGCAGTTCACATCGAGGTTCGCTGTGCAACCCAGCCACTTCAAAGAGGCCACCAGTGAGTTTCTCTAAGCCCCGAAATCCCAGAGCGCTATGCATGGACATGCTAAAAAATAATGCTGCAGTATTGTTAAAGGGATTCCCATTGTCTGAACTGACAAGCGACCTGAAACTAAGTAGCATGCCATTGCGGGAGTGTTTACTTCACACAGCAAATGAAATACAAGTTTCGTGTGAGAATTTCCAGAACTAGCAAACTGATTCATTGTATCCCTTGTCAATGAAGGGAATGACAGAAAACGCTCTATACAAAAGCCGAAAGACTGATGATAATATTGAATACCGAACTGGATGAAACCCTTGTGGGCGAAGCTACGAGCCGATGAAAGTTAAAGGGAAAGTGCCCATTTAAAGTGAACACACGAAATAAGAGTGCAAGTATGAAAAAAGCATGACAAAAAGGTGTGGGATAAATAAGACCACCACAAAGTGAGTCTTATGAATGAATATAGTGCAGTAAGGCCAAAAACTGGCAGAGGATGTGTGACACATTGTGGCAAAGCCAAGAGGCAAACCAGGAAAAGTCAAGAGAGTGTGAACCTGCACATAAAGCCAAGAGACCAACAAGGAGACGTGAAGGTGACTCTGTATGCAGGAACACATACAGAAGAACCTGTTTGGGTTGAAGAGCCCGGGGTTCCTGGTTGCACGACCTGTGATGGGTGGACCGTGTGATCTGACAAATGCGCCTAGACCAGGGAACCCTCAATTGTGAAAGCCGAAGAAATTGTGAAACAAAAACAGAAGGCGCACTTTAAGTGAATGCAATCCAGAAGGAGTGCCAAGTTGACCTGAGATGGTGTTGAACTTTGAAAGACTGAAACCAAGTATAAGTTGATTCGTTGGAGTCTTGGGGAAGGGAACCCTGAGACTTGATGAACTGCAAAATTGTCTTGCGGCCAGAGCCGTCAAGATCCTTTTCCTTGGAAACTGTGTTACCTTGGCCTTGGGGAAGGGAACCCTGAGGATTTGTGGAACTTTTTGAACTTGGGAAAGGTAAACTCAAGACCTTTGTGGTGTTTTCTTGAACTTGGGGAAGGGTAGCTGAAAAGGGAGCTAGGAGCTGGAAGCAGCTCAGAACTTTGTGTTAATCACTATTCCTTTTATTATTGACTTCCCTACACATTGTTTAGCTTTAGTTGTAAGGGCTAAAATAGGTTTTGGACACAGACAGACTTAAGTTGAACATTCTGACTCAGACTTTCCTTAGTTTCGTTGAGTCAGGAAAATCCCACCTTAGCATAGGGCAAGTTAGGCCTTTAACTATCCTGACATTTGATTTTATAAACTATTTCATTTTGAACTTTGAATCTGTTGTCTGTGTCTTGCTTCATGATGCCTTTGCAGTACCAGGAGACTGTCAGCAAGTAGGGGATTGGCAGTAGTCCAGGAATAGATTTAAAGACCAGTTTCAGAAATTTTTAGAGGGATCCACTGTTCATGGAAACATATCCATCTTAACATTGAAGCAATGGGGATGGGTGGTGAACAATCAGGGAGTTTAAGTAGAGGGAACATCCAAGAGCAGGCTCAAGTAGTGGTTAAGTCGACTAAGCACTAGCGCAGAGATTAGAGTGTTGTTTTGTAGAACGGTACAGTAGGTGCGAAGAGGGCAGATCTTTATGAAGTTTAGCAGGTTCATATTGGCTGTCAGAGTGGGAGGAGGAGATAAAATGTTAGAGATTCAGATTACGGACAAAAAAGATTGCACGTTTTGGGGGCGTGGCAAGGAGGTCAGGGAAAAGATATTGGAAGCAGGTGGCATACAGGGTAGGGAAAAAGATAACGCTGAACTAGGATGGCTTAAGCATAGGATGCCGAAGGCCCATCCTATGGCAGATGGACATCAGTCAGTCAGAGATTTTCGAGGAGAGCCCAGGTTGAGGACAGGCAAGGAAAAGAGGAGCTGTGTGTCATTCCCTGAAATAAAGAAACCGATAATGAAAAACATGTTACACTATGTAGTTACTTATCAGATGACCTGGGAATGAATTTGGAAAAGAAACTCCTTGTATGGCAGCTCACGTTTACCTGATCTTTCCTAGGGGTGCATATCCTGTTGTACCGCTAGTGTGGCCCCGTAAGTATAGCGGGTGCTGCTAGATGGGGACAACCCAGTCCTTCACATTTCAAAGGCATTGAGTAGGTTGTAGACAACACAACCTTTGCAGTTAAACAGCTAAAGTAAGGGTTTGCTAGCACACATTACTGGTGGCAGGCAACAAGTGGTGTCCTATGACGTGAAAAGTACTCACAGCCAGGTATACAAATTAAACCGAGTAAGGCACAGATTTATTGTGTTACTTGTGACATACATTTCTAGGGATACATGTGCTTAAAACTTTACCATATTAGTCTGAGATAAAGTTATTTAAATTAAATAAATGACAAATGGTGGACTTCTTTAGGAAACTTCTCTGATTATTTGTGCACTGGTGTATATATTTTGAGAACTGGTAGTTAAAATGGCTCTGTGATCTGCATCTTTTCATTTGCATTTGGTTAACTGGTGCACGTGGATGTAAGTCAGGTGACCTAAGCCCTGCCCACTAGTTAAAATCTGCTCATCTTTTGGTGCTTTCTTATGCCTCCCTTTTCCCTCCTTAAGCAGTCCTCTAGCCACTTTTCTTTTGCAGTGGGTGCACTGGTGCAAGTGGATCTAGGCCACATGACCTAAGCCTCACCCCACCAGCTTATGCTTTCCTTACTTTAACTCTTAGCTCAAGGCCAGATGAAGAACAGGGCAATTCCTGTTTGGACGGGCCAAAAACCCTGATTCTCTAACATCAGGTAATTTCCCTCAGATATTTGTTTCACCCCTCTATCTCAACAGTCCATTCCCACCACCATCACTCACAGCCAATCATGCCACTCACCAGCAACATCATGGACACTGCATCAGTGAAACCTCAACCCGCATCACCACAGACCACCAACAGAACTCCATCATCCGCAATTTCACAAAATCTGATGGTTACAAATGTGTGCTCAGCAATCACCCATGCAGCAGACATTGCCAACCGCATTGCCACACATGACTTGGATGCCATCTTCATTAGCCAGACATGGATGACTTTCACCTCCACCCACATCCTAGATGTCTTCATACACAGTGGCTACAGAATTCTGCGGCAAGACTGTCCAAACAAGATAGGCAGAGGCCTCGATATCATTTACCAGGGATCATGACCATCCACCCAATTGGATGTCACCACCATCGCTTTCGAAAACCTTTCATACCACTTCCCGCTTTTCCCAACACACACTGGGCCTGATCATGAGTTGGGCAGTATCCCAGAGATCACCCAACGTAAATAGCGTTACTGCTACTTGGTCGGGCGGTATCAGCGTCGTATCGCAAGTAGCGGTAACATGGAAATCCCCATTCCCCATTGGGTTCAATGGGGCGCTATTAGTGCCGGCACTAATAGCGCATGTGCTATTACTGCCAGCGCTAATAGCGCCAGAATCTAGCACTAAATTGGAATTTTAAACTCCAGCAAAAAGCTGGAGGTAATACAGCCCATTTACCGCCCAACTTGTGATCGGGCCAGCCCTTAAATACAGCAGCAATAGCGTAACCGCTGCATTTAAGTGCTGCAGCCCAACTTGTGATGAGGCCCACCGTCACTTTCCACCTCATCTACAGAACACCCAAGCCCCACATCTTCCTTTTCAAAGACTTCACATACTCGGTCACCACCATGTCTCTCACGCATGACAACATCTTCCTCAGTGACTTCAACAGCTCTGAAAGGGATCCAAGTAAAATCCTTGAGAAATCAGTAGCCACATAACTCCACCAATTCATCAAAGACAACCACCTCCTTCAGTCCTTCAGACCAGGGGTGTTGCTAGATCTGGAAAGGATCCGGGGCTATGCTAATTTTGGGACTGTCAGGACTGGGGGCTAGCTAGTCTTTTTGGTTGTAACCCCTGAGCTTCTATCCAGGGCTAAAACCAAAAGATTAGGGCTTTAGCCCACTCAACCCCTGCCTAGCAACGCCTCTGCTTCAGACCCAGATGTAGCACAGAAAGGGCTACAATTAAGGTGATCGGCGATGCCCTTAAAATCCTTGATGATGGCCACCTTTTTCTCCTTGACCTCTCAGCAGCATTTGACACAGCTCTGTTACTTTGTCACCACGTTTTAATGTATTGATTGCTGCTAGATCATATCTTTAGATTCACTGCCGCTTTCAACATTAGTTTTATATACATTTTAGACCTTTTAGCCATTGTATGTAGTAATGTTGTTTGTACACATTAGTATCACTTTGCACCTACAAGCCGTGTTGATCTTTTCTAGAACTACATAACCCATCAGTCTTGTAGTCCTTTCACTCCTCTAATACCGCAACCAGGCGCATCAGCGCCGGCACATGAGTTAGGCCGGTCTGTGCCGGTACGTGCTGTTCTGTCCTTCCTATTTTGGTTTTGCATGCCTGTTGCCACTATGCTAGCTCCTGCTGCACCTGCTCGTGTGAGAGACTCCCTAGGTAGGAGCCAGCTCTCATGCGATATACCCCACCCGGACTGTACATTGATTGGTACTCCTTATGTTGATGTTAATTCCGCTTGCTCTGAGACCTCGCAGTGTATGTTTTCTCCTGCAACTGGTAACTCAAGCCAAATATTGCCTGTACTAATCTTGCAGATTTTAATCCTCTTGTCTTTTCCCACTTTAAAGTGGGGCTCCTAAACACTTGATCTCTAGTGAAACACGCTGAGGAGTTCTTTCACTTACTACTTATGAAGCATTTTGATATTTTATGTCTGACCGAAACCTGGCTCTCTGATGTAACTAATCATGCTGCTGCCCCCACCCTTTCCAATGGCTATCAAATCTCCAGACTGATCGCCAATGTTACTGGGGTTGCAGCACTGCTGCCATCATTAGAGATTCTATGACATCACATGTATGCAACACTTCACTTATCGATGATTGCCACCACACTTCTATCAACATTGCTATTGATTCCAATACTACCATTTTCCCCCTTAACATATATTGTCAACCTGTAAATATGCACCTATTTGAAGAACAGCTGTTTATGCTTCTTGGTGACTTTATTCATCCTCCTCATTTGTAGTCATCCTCTGTGACTTTAATTATTGGGCATATAATGCGCAAGACTACCGGTTTGATGCTCTAACTGTAGGCCTATGGCCTACACCAACAAATAAAGATCCCTACTCATACAAATGGACAGACTTTAGATTGGGTATTGTCCCATCGCCTATCCTTGAACAACCTGGAAGTCATGATTTGCTCTTGGTCTGATCATTCCCTTATTTCCTTTCTACTGGATCTACCGACCAAGGTTGCTAGGCAGAACTCTAATCCTTGTATAGAACCCACCGACAGGAATAATCGCAAGATTACCCCCACTGCCTTCAATGAACTTGCACAACCCATGTTGGAAAATCTGACACCTTCATGCTGTACTACTACCTTAGTTGATCAGTACAATGCAATAGTTTTTTCTCTTACAGATACCCTGGTTGCCCCTTCTGTTAAACTTGTCAAGACCGAAATTCTGGGTCAATCTTGGTTCTGTGATAAAATACTTGGCCTAAGAACACTAAAAAGGAAAAAGGAGCAGGCTTGGCAGAAGAATTCTTTTCAGGCCAATATTGCCTCCTATCATAAAGTCGCCTCAGACTATTAAACTGCCATCTTGGCTGCTGACTTCTACGATGATTGCGTTAGTAATACCAAGACATCTCAAAAATGACTTTTTGCTATTCTCAAGGAGTTTGAGGGCAAGGCCAGCTGTTACTCTGCTATTACTAAAAGTAACCAGTGGTGTCTTGAGATTCAACTGGGCTTGAATGCCAAACTTATCTTCATCGCAATAAAATGGTTTCATTACAAGCAAACTTATTTCATTCTCATCACGTTGCAACTAATGAGGTCTCTGCCCCTCGTTTACTCAACACTTCCATTCCTATCTTTAACTTTAAAGAGATATCTGAAGCTGATCTGTCTGACGTTGTCCAACACCTCAAGCCATCTCCCTGCCCTGATGTGATCCGTCACCATGCTAAGATCAAGGACGTTTTCAGCTGCTTAGCTCCTCTCGTCACCAGACTGATTTATTCATCCTTTATTAATTTCACTATTCCTGCTTCTCTCAAAAATATTTGGATCTCCCCAGTTCTGAAAAAGGCCACTCTTGATCCTGCCTCTGTGGATAACTGGCGCCCCATTGCTAACGTCACTTTCCTTTAGAAATTTTTTGACAAAGTTGCATGCACTCAATTACAGCAACACATCAAAAGTAATCATATTCTGGGTCCATTACAGTTTGGTTGTCTTGCTCTTCATTGCACCGAGACAGCCTTGGTTGATTTAAAAGCCAATCTATGTCACATTGTTGACTCAGGACAGATTGCTCTTTTGATGCTCTTTGCGGCTTTCAACCTCGATCACTCACTCCTGCTGGAGAGATTAGCAACTATTGCAAATTGTTCATATAATACCTTGTGCTGGTCTTCCTCATATTCAGGTCCCAGATCTGCCTGTGTTGCTTCTGAGGGCTATGCATCTCCAATTGAGATGCAGTGTCCCACAGGGAGAATGCTTTTCTCCTACTCTTTTTGACTTCTATATTCAACCTCTTTTTGACCTTCTTGATAGCATCGGCGTGAGTTATACTAACTACGCTGATGATTCTCAGGTGGTGATCAAACTGACTGGCAATTATGAGTTGGATCTCCTAAAAATTACTTTTATTTATGCTGCCATTGAGGATCGGATGATTAAGTACTCCATCGCCCTCAATGGCAATAAAACTGAGATTATGCTCATTGGTACTCCCCAACGTCTTGCCAAGCTGGATCCTAGATACTCTGCTTTATTGCAAATTAATTGAAATTCTATATGCATTTTCTGAAGGGGTGTTTTACTGATTATTTGTTTTAGTGCTCCTCTTAATTTTTAGTATTAATTTCAATTTTAACCTGGTTCAATTTTAACTTAGTCTACAGGATTTTAGGTAAAGTGAGTATGCATTGTTTCCACTGTAATTTAATCTATGTTTATTGTGCAGTTGTCGTCATGTATACATAAAGCCGTATGGCTATACATGTATTAAACCAAATAAATAAAGATACTCTGCTTTCAATATGTCTGGAGTTACAATTAAGACCAGTCCCCGGGTTAAGACCCTTGGCGTATATCTGCACACTAATCTAAATATGAATAAACATGTTAGCCAGCTGACTGAAGGCCTCCTGTGCCTACACGACACGCCTTATCAGGCAAATTAAACCTTTCTTATTCAACTCTAACACTGTGGCCCTTGCTGTCGCTTTGGTCAATTCCAAACTTGATTATAGCAAGTGCCTTCTGGCTGGCATTTCCCGGAATAACCTGGCCTCTTTACAGGTTGTAACAAGGAACTACGTCACTGAAGCTCGCAATTCTTTACATTGGCTTCCTGATAAGCACTGCATTAGATATAAGGTACTATCCATTACATACAAGTCCTTACTGACAATGCACCAGTTGCATGCTCTCTGAGTCAACCCTAAGGACTTTGCTGTGGCCTTAGATAACTGGAACCTTTGAAGGGAGTAATTGGCCTTGGCACCATAGAGATTGTGCCCATTGCCAGGCATATTCAGGAGCTCTGCATGAAATTCTTGAGCGAACCCTAAAATCCTCATCCAGGAGTGCTTTCTGATGACTGTTCCAGAGGCAATGGCATGTGCCACACAGTCAACTGTGCCAAGACCTGACTGTAGAATCTGGCAAACTCCCTCACCAGGGCGTTGAAACCATCGCTCATATTTCCCACCAAGAGATTCTCATCCGTCTCTGACACTACAGTCCAGAAGCCAAAAGAAAATTCACCAAGGCGCAAGAAGCACTAACTGGCCTAAAGGCGAGGCTGCCCGAAGAGAACACTTTGTGTCCCCAAGCATCCAGCTTCTTACTCTCCCCATCATGAAACAAGGAGGGGCAAAAGCTCATCTAGAGGCTGGCTGTCCCAGCTTGGGCCACCAAGCTCTCTGAGGAGGCAAGGGTGAAGAAAAAAGCCAGATCAGAGGGTGATGGTCAGGGAATGTTGTCCAGGTCTCGATCTACCGCTCTGAGGCTGCTTTCTCCAAGGCTTGTAAAACTGTGGCTTCCACTACTGGGTTGAAGGGCAGCAAGACCTTTCTTTGAGGGCCCTCATCCAAAATGTCAGTTAACTAAAAGTGAACAAGAGATGCAGGCAATTATATCAGTTTTAGAGGCGCGAGTGCCCTTTTAAAGGATTGTTGATAATGATCAATGTATTAATTTAACTGTACGAAACTAAATAAAAAAAATAATTAAAAAAAATAAGTCAACATTTAGACTGGTGGGAGGCGAGAAACCCACTGTGCCAACCTCCTTGGACATCATCTTCTGGAAAAAAAGCATGAGTATCACATGCTTGGCTGGCGACTCTGCTCGTGGAGCTTGCCTGGACGCCACTATTTCTTCCTTGTCTGGGAAATCTTTACATAAGAGTTTGTATTTAGAACATATAGTAGTGTCACATGTGCAGGGCGAGAATGTTCAGAGCCAAACCTTGTAAGTTGGACTGTGGAGCTCCCTTCTTCAGTCGACATGCAGGCGCGGAGACATGCTCCAGATAGCAGCAGGATCATGGCCTGTTACACGTCAATTTTGGGGAATGGTGACATTTCCCGAATTCATTTTCGTTGAATTGTTATCCTCTTTTTTTTATTTATTATTGAATATAGCTGAAAAATTCAAATTGTTTTATATTTAAACAAAATTTACATATTAAGTACATCAAATTACATTAGTAAAATCAAATAAAAAGGACAAAGGAAGAAGAGACAATGCAAATAAAAGAGACACAAAGGCATGATCAACATTCATACTGGTGTAGACTTTCACATGATTTGAAGTTTAAGACAAAAACAATTTTCCCACTATGCTTATAAATGATTTTCGCTAATTACATAACATAATATAATGTACAACCAAAAGCGCTGTATCTCACATTATCTCTACACATTCTAGGTCTATTTAAAACAAACAGCTTCCAGATGAAGATAATACTTTTTTTTACAGATCAACAAAACTGCGAGGAGCTTAGGAAACCTACGAATACAGGCCAGATGAAGACAAGGGACTTGTGTCTATTTTTAAGTCCGATAGTAGGTTATGAGTGGCAACACGAATACTTATAGAGTTAGTGGATAATATTACTGACCATCGGGACTCAGGTTGTATGGCACTAAAGTAGGGCATATGCTTCTCAAAATATCTACTTCTTGTCTTGATTAAGGCCGGACATTCAGTAATAATATGTTTAAGGGTTTCTTTAGCAGCAAAATCCTGGCAGAACCTAAAGTAATTCTCCTTTAGGGTCAACACCGTTCTTCTAGACAGAACATCACGGGTGGGGAATAGATTGAACCTCAAGCGTAAAATGGAGGTTCTCAACATCGGGGATGGAGATTGATTTAAATATGGAGCCAGCTCTTTGAGTCTTTTATGCTCAAAAGCAAGTACTTGAAAATCTTTATACGAAAGACATAGGGTTTTCGTGTCTATCCAGTCTGATCTGAACATTTTTACCTTTGCTTTCGTTGGATTTGCAATAAGAATTTCCAAGGTGATGTCAGCTTTGGCCAGGATTCTATAAATATATGAAATCCACTTTTGAACAAATACATGCTCTGAGGACAGCATGTAAGCAGATAGTGTTGCTAGTATGTTGTTGGTTTTGCTAAAGGTCAAGCACTTGCGAAACAGAGCACATAGCCTCCAATGATATTCCGCGTTCAAAGACATTAGACCCAGTTCAAGTCGTAGCCAAGGACCTGGTACACATTGCGGGAGGTGTAACACGCCTCTCCAGAATTTTGATTCTAATTTATGTAGAATTGTAGGGTGGACGATGTTTTTGGTCTCAAGGCCATACCATAAAGTGGGTAATACTTTTTGTCACCAATATATAATGGCGGGCCTGATGGTAAATTTGCCAAATCTATGCAGTATTATTCTTGTTTGGGAAATGGCAGTCATGATCTTGTGTTCCAACGTCCCTGAAAGCGAATTGATAGAAGGTGGATCATCAAATAAAATGCCTAGATATAGGTATGTGGGGACTATATCCACTGTCCTGTCATTTATTCTCCAGTCAAACCATGTTCTTCTAGTAGGTCTTGGTGCGTAGACGACAACTTACTTAAGTCTTATTTAGGTTGATTATTAATTCATTTCTGTCTAGATAGACATTTAAAGCAGACAATAGTTTTTGCAATCCTATTGGTGTTTTATAAACTAGCACCAAGTCGTCTGCGTACCATAAGGCTTTAATACATATTGCTTTCATTTTTGGGGAGTCAGAGCTGATCTGTAGAAAGGTCTGACTTAGATCATGGATAAAGAAATTAAAAATAGCTGATGCCAGGATACAACCCTGTTTCAGTCCCCTAAAAGTGGATATTGATGTGGATAGAAGACCAAGAATCGACAAACGTACCATTATGGTGGTTGACGAGTGCAGATCATATATTATGTCACATAGGTTTGCAGGACAATTTGCCGACTGTAACTTTTCCATTAGTTTGATTCTGGACACTGAACCAAATGCTGAATGGAGATCAACAAAGGCAAAGTAAAGCGGTTGTTTGGTCGATTGGGCCTGTGCTTTTAGGGCATTGAGAGTCAATAAATTGACTGTGGTTCCTAGGCCGGCCACAAACCCAGTTTGACAGGGATCTCGTTGATTACATTTCTCAGTCCAGCAGGCAAAATCTCTCAAAACCAGTCTAGCAAAAATCTTCCCTGGGGCATCAAGTAAGGCAATGGGGCGATAACTTGCAGGAGAGCCTCTATCCCCTTTCTTGAAGATTGGTACCAGTAAATAGGACTGCCAAGACGGTGGAATACTTTTTAGGCAAATAGTTTGCTGAAATACATTATTCAGTATGGAAGCCCATCTCGGGGGATTCTGTTTGAACATATAGTTATTTAAACCATCCGGACCCACAGCTCGCGAGGACAATGATTTCCTTATAAATTCCTCAACGATTTCTGGCGAGCATTCTAGGCTCCAGTGAGCTAGCGTCGATTTAGAGTAGGAGAACTCAGCATACTTGTCATCTGCATATAGTTGAGAGAAATGTCCAAGCCATTGCAATTCAGACACCCCACATAATTGGAGGGAGGCTTGCTGTGAATTAGAGACGCTGTTGAGCAGAGTCCAAAGTTGGGCCGAATTTTTATTACTCGCCGAGCGTAAGAAGGCTTCGCTATCTTGTTGATAGAGAGTAGCTCTTCTTGCTCTGCACCAATTTTATATTGACACTTAATCTTTCGGCGGCTGTGCTCTTGTTCATTCGCTGGCAGCTTGCGTATATCTCTTATGTTTTTTCTATACATACTTTTCATTTGA
Source organism: Ambystoma mexicanum (assembly GCF_040938575.1). NCBI lineage: Eukaryota > Metazoa > Chordata > Amphibia > Caudata > Ambystomatidae > Ambystoma > Ambystoma mexicanum. Next base: position 642,529,246 of record NC_090921.1, read on the forward strand.
TGGAGGATCTGATCATTTTGATGTTTATGATTTAACACGTAGGAAGGTCTTCCCATGTGTGAGCAACTAAAAGAGGGAAGAATGTCTGCATAAAAATCATGCTTTAAAGGATTTAGACTTCGAGTGTCAAGTTTAAGCGCATTCAAAGAGGTATTAGTCCATTTAAAGTGCGTTTTTGCAGAATTCACAAGCAACAACTGCTTTGTCCATCCCTGTTTTGTTAGGGAGTGATCAACTGCTCCCTGCCATACAAAGGTCAGCATATGATGGTCACTGACCGATTGTGTAAGGATTTCGAATTTGATGGCACTATGAAATAAACTGTCAGACATAAATACATAGTCAATAATGGAGTGGGAGAGGCCTCTCTCCCATGTCGATTTAGGAGGAATATCGCCCACAATAGATCCATTGGCCATATGTAAATTATGATCTTTAACAAAATTAAGCCATCTCATGGTCACAAGCCTTTGGCCGGGTTTTTTTGCTCCAATACAAGCAAGGTTCAGGTCTCCCACCATCATAGTGGCATTGATAGATATCTGTTTTAATATCGAAATCTTCTATAAAGACTTGTCTACATCAGCCAAACTGGATTCCGATATAGATTAATCAGGGCTAAGGTTTGAGAAGCAGAAGTGTCACTAATTGAATAAATTTGTTTGGAGACGCCCACTTGTTAATTCTTAATCCTCGACTGGTTTCAACAGCCACCAACAGGCCAGGCGTTGGTCTTCCTCTGGCAGCCGCTAATGCTGGTAATAGAATGACGTCATGGTCATCTCACACAGGAGGTATCACGTGCCATGTCTCTTGTAAAGCCACTATATCAAAATTATTTATATCATGTGGCGAGGACCATTGCAGGCGAGAGTGGCCTCTGGTATTCCAGGAGACTAGATAGTAATTAGCTGCAGGACACTCTTAACGGTTAGGCCCGCATGGAGATTGGTCTGGACTGTGGGGGGATCGCAATTGAGCCACAATACGCACAAGTGCAAACAGCCGGACATTGGAGTTTGAGGATGTTCACTAGCTTTAGCCTCAGCCACAAGACATTCTGGATCCTGAGCAATCAAGAAAGCCATTTTAAACAATTCCATCTTTTCCTTCCATATTGAGCTCAAGACTAAACCAGATTTGATCCACAAACGTACAATTGCTAGGTTCTGATCACATACAAACTCAACTTCGTCTATATCACTCGAGGCAATATCTTGCAAATTGCTCACATCTCCAAAAATGTTTAAAATGCTTGTTCTGCACAGGTCATACTTTTCAAAAGGAGCATCTCTACATTTGAGAATAAGAGAATGGCAATTGGAGAAGGTGTTTCTGGGAATGTGAGGGCCTGTTTGTGTGGATAACTTCTTGTCAATCGGTTTTGATGGTTGATTAGCATTCTTCAATATAGGGCCCGAGCCTGTTTTCAGCCAATTGCTATGAAACTCATTGGAGGGATTAGAATTAACCCCCAAGATGTTACTGTTAGGATTAGCTGGAAACTTGTTAGTTGGGTGGTCAGTCAAAGGGTTAATGGGAGAGCTTAAGGCAATTTGTTCATTTAAGTAGGCTTCTACCGCAGCCTTTATAGACATCATGCAATCGTGTACACCAGTTTCATTTGCTGGAATGCCAACTACATTTCCAGTCTGAGCAGTTAGGAGGTTCTGCACAACTCTCGCACTGGACACTAAGGCCTGCGCCACAGGCGTAATAGATGGAGCTGTTGGGCGAGGGGTTTCAATCAAATCTATGATCTCTGTAAGTGGCGCATATTCAAATGGCCCACAGATAGCAGGGGCACGCAGGGTTACCACCTGTCTGCCAATGGACACAGGAGGCATACTCTGCGGGTCACCAGGTGTCCGGGACATGGGAGTTTTCACGGGGGATAAAGATGCTAAGCGCGAGGTAGTGAGTTGTTGGATCACCTGGGGTTGACGCACCGCACACAGTCGCTTCTTAGACACAGGTTTCTGTTTGGGCACAGTTAGTCTTACACTAGGGGCCTTAGACACATTTGGTGAGTCGATGATGGTGCTTCTTACACTCCCCATTGATCGAGTTTTTTTGGGACTTTTGTCTAAGCTGATCCAAGAGTCATTTGCATTTGTAGCTTTTGCTACTGGGGAGGTAACAGGACAAATAATGTTAGCAAACGAAGGGAGTGCTGATTTAAAGTTGTCTACCCCCCCTGAACCAATTTCTCTATCTAAGGGGAGACTGGTGCCAACTGCTACATCTACCATATGCGTAGATTTAGATGTATTCATGTCAGCAGTTGTTAGTTTGGCTATCCCATCAGCAATTTGTTGAATCTGACAAGCTTGTGTTGATATTTTTAACTCATGTGATTCAAACAATTTATATAGACTGGCTATGGTGGTGTTAACCGTTGCCAATGTAATTTCAATCAAAGCAAGATTTTCCAAGGGTTACCTGAGGTATTAATAGGCAAACAGCGCCGTGGAGTTAGCACAAGAAAAGAGTCATGGATAGAGCCCATCAAAGTATGTATGGCAACTTCGCCTGGATGGTCTTCATGAGACCTACTCAGGTTCCCTTCGCTGGCATGAATAGAAATATTTGATATATCAGCCATATTGGAATTATGAAGGGAGATCTCAGTAAGCGTTGCTAAGGTATTAATAGTGGGTAGATGGGTTCTCAAATCAGGACACACAGAGTCTGAATGGGCATTGGCTAATATAGTAGCGTCAGACACTATAGGCAGGCGACTGGAATCATTCGTGATTGAGGGTACAGACAAAGACGCAGTAATTTGGTGGGGCACAGAAGAGGATTCATCCATCATGAACTCCTTACGTTTTGCACAGAAGGAACAAATGTCTGTGTTAGCTAAAGGAGTTCTCAAAATTGGGGTCAGGATGATGGATTTCTTAGAAATGCGTTCCAGTTTCTTTTGGTGTTACCAAAGCGGTGGTGAGCGAGGCACTCAGAGATTCAGGCATATTTGTTTTTAGAGTGTAAGCACAATGACGCATGGGCAAAACACGCTCTATCAGATTAGGTGAAACACAAATGTTACCTTTACAAAACAAAACTCCTGTTTTCCTCGCTTTCACTGAGAATGCACAGAAAGCTTTCTGTTAATCAGATATAAGCCCACCGCCGTGCACTAAAGGCTTTGAGCCCGCTCTGCCTCCGCCGACAACGCCGCGATGAACTTTGCCGCTTTCTCAGGTTCGCGCGCGCGGTGAGCGCGGGTTCCCATTTATATAGGGAACGCCCACAAGTAGGCTTTGCACAGCCTAAAGTAAAAGGAAAATAAGAGTTATACGTGTTCAAGCCACGATATGGAGAAGCTCGCTCCTTGCAAACAAAGTTCACCTTCTGGGAAATCGATTCCACAATTCAAAAACCGGCACTTTCACGTAGCAAATTGTGCAATCCACCCGCAGGGGAACAGCATTCTGCGGCAAAGTGGGACTTTACCGGGGCTTTCTCAGGTGCGTGCGGGTTCCCAATTATATAGGGAACGGCCACAAGTAGGCTTTGCACAGCCTTCTGGGAAATCGAGTCCACAATTCAAAAACCGGCACTTTCACGTAGCAAGTTGTTCGATCCACAGGCAGGAGAACAGCGTTCTGCGGCAAAGCGGGACTTTACCGGGGCTTTCTCAGGTGTATCCTCTTATTTTAACCACAGATGCTAAGTATGGACAATGTATATAAAGGGGTAGTGCGGGTGGTCTCCGTGGTAAAAGAAAGAGGGGGAAAACGGCAAAATAAATCAGCAAAGTTGTCATCCAGTAAAAAATATAAAACAAAATAAAAAATCGGCAAAGCCTAATAGATCCCATGGGCTGCACTTGTTGGTCCATGGCATGGAAGCTGTAAAGGAGGGGCACTCTGCCACACACTCCAAAAGCAACCTCGAGGAAGGTTGCCATTCTGGCTATTAAGCATTAGTGGCCGTCTCGGAACCCTCTGGTGTAACTGACAAAGCAGAGGGGCCAACTTTGTAACATCCACTAATGCAATTCTCATAATGCCACTCTACATACCATTCGTTTTTGCTTTACTAGCTGGTGCGTTTGCAACGTCAACCCAATTTTCCCTTTGACTTGTAAAGGATATGAAATCAGGATTTCTCAAACTTCATATAACGTCATTTGCCTTTAGTAATTCACGACCCCAGTGTTGTGTACGTGGTACACAAAGCGCGCATGCGCGGCCCGCGGGCCGGCGCATGTGCGCCAGTTAATAAAGGCGGCGCCCGGGGCAGTTCGCGCCGGAGCGCCGGAACAGGCGGACGTCTCCAGTGTTCGTTCTTGCGCGGCACACCTGCGTGCAGGGGCCCAGATCTGGGGAGGGCCCACACTCCATCACAGTGCCCCCCGGGTCCCAACACTGGCGACGAGGAGGTACGGTCCACTTCCGTGCCCGACGACCTCGGAGAGGCGGAAGTCTGCCGTATTACGGACCCACGGAGCGCCGGCGGCCATCTTCTCTTTCACTCGCTCCCCGTCACACGTGGCGAAAGTGGTTGCGGCCCGACTGGGTGCTCGTGCGCCACTCGCCAACGGCGTCGGAGAACACCGAAGAGCAATTTTTGGAACGCCCACAGTCCTGCAGGTGCAGGGCTGTGGCAATCGAGAAGAAAGAAGTGGATTTCGCACCCAACCCTGCCACGAGGCCAGGACAAGCCACCCTCTCCCGAGACAGCCAACTGTGAGTACGTGGCGCTGAGATGGGTGAAGGGGCTGACGATGAGGGTGCCGCCGCCCCAATCCCTCGCAGAGCTCGTAGCTCCCTAGCCCCCATGCCGGAATTCGATACTACTGGCCCCCCTTCCAAGCTAGGCCCGAAGTGGCTATTGTGGGTCAAAAGACTAGATATGTTCTTCAGGGCATCTGGGGTGGACGATGATGACGCCAAAATTGCAACCATGATCTATTCGGCAGGCGCAGAAGTCCACAAGATCTATGACTCCCTCGTCATCCCCGTGGTCACATATGACGCAGTCAAGCAGGCACTCAAAGACCACTTCCTCCCCATGGCCAACGTAGACTGACAGGTTTGTCATGGGCGCTGAGAGACAATTGGACGATGAGCCCCTAGACAAATTCTGCGCCCGCCTGAGACACCTGGCGACCTCCTGCAGATGGGCCAACGAGGAGGAAATGGTCCGCAACCAACTAATACAGGGGTGCAGCTCCGGAAAACTTCGGAGGCAAGTATTGAGGGAGCCTGGCCTGACCCTCCAGCAAATTCTAGACCTGGGCAGAGCACATGAGCTAGCTGATGCCAGAGGCGCGAAAATGGACGCTGCCTCGCGGCCTGGACATAACGAAGACGCATTCGCAGTAGGACGGTCGGCTGCGGGTAGGTCGAGATGGGCGCCGAAAAGGCCTGACGCCACATCCACACCAAGCAACGCCCCATCGTGCTCGTACTGTGGGTATGACCTCCCCCACAGCGGTGACTGCCCGACGAAGTCGAGAACATGCGCCCGGTGTGGCACACCGGGACACTTTGCCAGGATGTGCCGTGCAGCTTCCCCCGTTGCAGCAGTGAGAGGACCGGAGAGAGTGGGACGAGGAGGCGCTCGCAGAGTCAGAGGCATCTCCTCGATTGATCAGGGCCTGCAGGACTTGGATCTCGCAGAAGAAGAAGAGGAGGAGGAAGAAGTTTTCTTCATCTCCAGCATCGCGAAAGGTCCCGGCACGAGGCGCCAACCCACATGCACCGTCAACATCAATGACGTTCCCACCCCCATTCTTATCGACACTGGAGCTGAGCTTCAGTCTGCGTGCTAGCCACCAAACATTATGTAGCCCTACCAGGCCCACCGGAACTGTCAACATCCACAGCAAGAATATATGCATTCGGTGGAGAAACTCCCAGCGTGCGTTTGTCGCCCCAGTCTCTCATGGACAAAACTCCATCAAAGCAAGATTCTTCGTCACCGACGTCAGCCCACATTCCTTGTTGAGCTGTGCAGCGTCAGAAGCGCTCGACATTGTCCATTTCACATTTGGGGTATACCACGCCGATCTGAAAAGCATGCTACACAAGTTCGAGAGTCTCTTCAAGGGCATCGGCAAACTGAACGCAGACCCCATCCGCCTGCACATCGACAAGTCTGTAAGGCCGACAGCCCTCAAACACCGTCGAATTCCCTTTCACCTGAGGGCCCAAGTGGAGGAGGAGCTGCAACAGTTGGTCGACCGAGACATCATCGAACGGGTGGAAGGCCCCACCCCTTGGGTTTCGCCCATCGTAGTAGCCCCAAAGCCTAAACAGCCAGGGGCTGTATGCATCTGCGTGGACATGAGGCTCCCAAATGCCGCCATCAAAAGGGAACGCCACCTCACACCCACCCTAGATGACATCGTCGGTGAACTTCAAGGCGCCAAAGTATTCTCCAAACTGGACCTCAGATCCGGCTACCATCAGTTGGAACTGCACCCCGAGTCGAGGTACATTACAACGTTCACGACACACGAGGGGTTGTACCAGTACAAAAGACTTAACTTTGGGATCTCGTCCGCGGCTGAGGTCTTCCAGAACGCCATAAGAGGAGCCTTGTCCGGTCTGAAGGGTGTCATTAACATGTCCGACGACATCTTAGTCTTCGCCAAGTCAGAAAGCGAACACCTTCAACGGCTAGAGCGCACGTTTGAGAGGCTCCAGGCGGTAGGCCTGACCCTGCACCAAGAAAAGTGCGAATTCCTCAAGGACCGGCTGGAATTATTCGGGTTCACTTTTCATGCGGGTGGCATATCCCCAGACCCTGGAAAAGTAAAAGACATAAGAGATGCGCCTCCACCCACATCACCAGCAGAGGTTCGGAGCTTCTTAGGGATGGTCAACTACTGCGGCCGATTCATCAAAGACCTGGCCTCCCTGTCAGAACCACTGAGGGCACTTACCAGGAATGACGTGGCTTGGCAATGGACAGTGACTGAACAAAGATCCTTCAATGCCATCAAAGAAGCCCTGTCAGAGCAGGAGACAATGGCCTACTTCCACCCCAGCCGGGAATCAGAGATTGTGGTCGACGCCAGCCCTGTAGGACTAGGGGCAGTCCTCATGCAGGCCGACGAACTAGGGGCCATGAGACCCATAGCGTACGCCAGCAAGGCCCTCACCGACACGGAAAGGCGATATTCGCAAATTGAAAGAGAGGCCCTTGCCATCCTGTGGGGGTGCAAACACTTCAGAATCTACATCCTCGGCAAACCTGTTGTCGTGGTCACAGATCATAAACCCCTGATTCCCATCCTGTCTGGCACATCTTCCAAGCCGCCTCCCCTTATCGAGAGATGGATGCTGTCCCTCATCGAATACGGCGTCAAGTTGGTGTACCGCCCGGGCACTCATAACCCCGCGGACTACCTGTGCTGCCACCCAGGCACGAGGAACACCCAGAATCCAGTAGAGGTGTCAGATGCTGGAGACGCGGTGCATCTCGTCGTTGAATCAGCCCTGCCAGTGGCCCTGTCAAGAGAGGACATTGCGGATGACTCGAACTCTGACGAGGCATTCCTACGAGTGAAAAGAGCGGTAGCCACGGGGGAGTGGTGGGACGTCCTCCTAAACAATGCCAGAAGAAACCCAGAGGTGCAGAGAGACCTACAGCTGCTGTGGAAGGCTCGACACGAACTCTCGGTGACCACGGACGGCCTGCTGCTGCGTGGAGACCAGATCATGATCCCCAGGTCCCTGGTCATGAGAGTCCTCCAGTTAGCCCACACAGGGCATGGCGAAGATGAAGGCACGCCTTAGGCTGAAGGTCTGGTTCCCCGACCTGGAACACAGGGTGGCAGAATTCGTGAGGACCTGCATCCCCTGCCAGGCCACGGGTCCGGCGGAAAAGGGCCCGCCCATTCAAGCCATGGAACGGAGCGACGTGCCGTGGGGTACAGTACACGCAGACTTCGGCTCGACCGGTAGAGGTCTATACTTCCTGGTAGTCACAGACCAGTGGTCGAAGTACCCGGAGGTAGAACTCGTAGAATCCACTGCCAGCGATCACACCATCCTGGCCATGGACAAGATCTTCGCCACCCATGGTTTCCCACTTGAGATCTGCTCGGACAATGGAGCGCCGTTCCAAGGGCAGCGCTTTGCCAGATACTGCGCGGAACGAGGCATCAAGCACCGAAAGGTGACCCCGCTGTGGCCGAGGGCCAATGGAGAGGTTGAGCGTTTCATGCGGACGCTTAACAAAATTTTTCGCATCTCTGTCAATGGTGGGGAAGACCTACGCCACAACTTAATCGACTTTCTCCGTGAGTACCGGTCCACCCCACATCGGTCCACCGGAATCGTGCCCGCCGAAGCGCTGTTCTGGCGAATACCCAGAGGGTTGATACCGGAAGCGGGAGAACGACGCCCAGGAATGATCGATGACGCACAGGTAGCAGCAGACAGAGCCGCGAGAAACGAGAGTGAGACAACAAGGCGGAAGCTGCCGGAGAAAGAGATAACAGTAGGAGACACCGTCCTTGTCCGGAACAAGAAACCGGAAGGGAAACTCTCAATGACTTTTGAAACCCAACCAATGGGTGTAACTCACGTCAAAGGCTCCATGGTCACGGCTGCAAACGCGCGTGGGACGGTGACCAGAAATGTGTCCTTCTTCAAACGCATAGGACCAATGGCCACAGAAGAAGAACCCGATCCCGGCCAAGGGCTGGCGGCAGAGGCGCCGCCGGAAAACGTTGAACCGCCCGAAGATCCTGGGAGGCCAGAGAACCTCGAGAGGAGCCCGCCCAGATACCCCTGCAGGGAGGGGCGCCGCCCCCCACAAAGGTTCCAAGACTTCATTATGGACTCGACAGCCTGAGTAACCAAGTCTGTTAAGTATAAAATGTTTCGAGCCATGTTGGCTCCCCATGTTTAATGTATTTGTTGTTTGAGGGGGGAAAAGGTGGTACACAAAGCGCGCATGCGTGGCCCGCGGGCCGGCGCATGCGCGCCAATTAATAAAGGCGGCGCCCGGGGCAGTTCGCGCCGGAACAGGCGGACGTCTCCAGTGTTCGTTCTTGCGCGGCACACCTGCGCGCAGGGGCCCAGATCTGGGGAGGGCCCACACTCCATCACAGTGCCCCCCGGGTCCCAACACCCAGTATCTCGATTCTGAATATTAATATATGATATGACATTTATAACGCGCCTATACACACGTGTTTCAAGGCGGCTATGCCTTGCAACAGATTGATAATTGTCTCACTGGATGACCACAGCAAAGCTGTTTGTTGACAAACTGGAGCCCTAGTCGAAAGGGGTTAAGATACCCAGAATGAGCAGAGATCTAATTGCTGATAACAGACATCCCTCAGTGTAGGGACATCATTCAAACACCACCGTTTTAAAAACGGACCTATGGAAAACATCGAATAGAATAATCGAATAGAATAATAAACGGAATCGATTAATTAAACAGCGCATTCATCAAGGTTAAAAGCAACAGGAGGGGTTGATAATGTCTTCCCACTCTCCCATTCTAAACATGGCTTCCCCTTTCCATTCATTTAAAATAATTGTTCTTGCTCTTCAAGTGAAAACAAAATCATTGGGGGAATTATTTCCAATACAAAGACGAAAAGCTCTCCTTCTTTAATCTCAAGACATTCCTGCATGGCAAGGAACAAAGAGATGACTTCAGCATCCATCCGATTTGATCTTCTAAATGAAAATTGATTTCCACTTAAGTGAAATTGTCTCTCGACTCAAAACATGTGTTTGTTCCTAGCGGGGATCTACATCAGCTAAAGATTTTTCTTCAATTAGCTGCCCGTCAAAGAGCAATAGTGCGAGAGTCTTGTGATGAAAGGGATAAAGCCCATCCGCAGCAGAAAGTATAGACCGGTAGGAAGACCAGCATCAAGGCGGCATTCATCCAGAAACCTTCCAAATTAAAGGGCAAATGTCAAAGGTGATCAGTTACAGCGATCACAGGCATTGGTAATAAAAGCAATGCAGTGAGAGCCGGGATGTTAATTGACCAATTAGCGACATGAGTTCAGTGCACCCATGGTTGTAAGATAACATATATAAGTATTGAGATCAAGCTTTAGAAAGTAAAGAGGCATAGTGTTCTATTAAATAGGTCCCAGAAACATTGAATTACACTTTCCAATTGTTTACACCTCCATCTGGTAGCATTTATGAAGGATTTCTCCAGGTTTCGATCCCAAGGACTGAAGGGGTAATCATTGTGAATGCTGTGTTTCTGCTGTACTGTTATCAGCACATAGTTTTCCCATATGTCAGTCTTGACCAATTCACGTGGGTCCTTCACAGAAGACAGACCTACTGGACAAAGAAAGGCATTGTACAGAATTATTAACTTTCCGCATGCAGTGCTGTGCATGAGAGAGTGTTTTTATGCATGGTTTCATCCAGAAGGCAGCAGTAGCAGATATCTATGCTACTTTGCTAGCTCTGCAACCTGCATGCTATCTTCATCCCTAACACATGAGAAGTAAAACTGGGTGCAGCGGAACCAAGAAGCTCATCCACACTTAAAGGAGACATTCTAATTAGTCAAGATCATCACAGCCCTGGGACTAAAAGTAGTTTGTAACATGCAAAAATAGTCTGTGGTATAAATAGTGCAACATAGTACAAAGGGACAGGAGGTTCCTGTGTACCAAGAAAGGGACTCACTACACCGATAGAACAGTTGAATTATACATAGATAAAAAGCTGAATACACCGGGCAGGGACATTAGCATATGGCAGACATATAGGACAAGTAGACATGACTATAGGTCGCCAACAGGAAATACAGGAGTGCAGCCATTTTCCTAGCGCAGAGATGGCAGCACGTCTCAGAATTAGCAAAACCTCAGAACTCAAGATAGTGAATTTATAAAAACACGTGTATTGAAGAAACTCGTACAGAGGACAAGCAGTAGCTCACAGCCAGAGGCCAGGTCAGGAACATGGAAGGGAGTATTAGAGGAACGGGACACAGGCACAAGATAACAGTTCCCAGGACAAGCAACGGTAGACTCCCAAGTTAATTAATTTTAATAAGAGCACAAACAACCATTGATGACCAGGTGCATGAGACCTGTAAGCCAAAAGACTTTACAGAAGGTAACTGACTAGTGGCATAAAAAATGAGCTAAAACCTCAATAAATAGAAGTAAATCTACTCTCACACACAGTACCCTGGCACATGACCCAGAAAACACTGGCTATTCATTACCAGCCAAACATAGATAAGACACTGGCAGAACTCGCTTAGTCTGCCCACAGACACCAGATGGCACACAAGGCAAAGGACAGGGAAGATAGGGAAGGCCTCATCGCCTCAGGATGATTAGGAGTATTCATTAATTGAAAGTATGGCAGACCATGGAAGTCTCTTCCCCCACTTATGTCTCGCTCAACCTTGGACGCCTTGTCAAGGTGTCCAAGGTTGGTACACTAGATGCCACCCAATGAGAAGTCTCATTGCCACAGCGCCTATGATGGATAGCACCAACCAATTAACTGTACCTGTAATTACGTAGTAGAAGTAGTATCAATAGTGGGATGAGTCCAGGAGGAGCCATCAGATAGGTACCTTCCAATAGAGTGACTAACCCCTATATATCCTATACATAGTTTGAGCCATTAACCCACCTCAGTTACCCATAGGTTTTATAAATCGATAGTGTAATGTGATGTCATTTCTGAAGTAGTTCTGTATCAAAACTTGCTTCCAATCGTTGAAAATATGAGCACTATGAGAATGTAAGGCTTGTATGCTGTCCTTCCTGGCTTAGTTTTGTTGTTTGCATAAAGCTGGGTTTTGACAATCACCCGAGTCCTCCATCATTGAGTATTATTTGTACTAATTGTATGATCCTGGGTGCACTGTAACAATATGCTGAGCAAGCCTGACTTATGACTTAAGTCCCAGCAGAAAAGGCCTCTGAGCGGCACCTGGCTATCGGCAAGTTTCTCCTATTCCCATTTGTCTTATCTAGCCATGCTGTTGGAGGTTCGATTAGCCATCCAGATCTAATTTCCCAGAAGTCAAAGCTGTTGACCTCTGCTTTTCAGCTTCTTTGAGCAGGACTGTTGGCAAATGACCCAAGCCTCATCGATAAGTCGCAGAAAAAATTGATTCCCATCTAATCCCTTTCTGATGGGCGGACTTGCCTGCTCTTGGAAAGACTACAAACCACTAAGGCAGGCCTGGAGTTTCTTTTTACTGACTTCCAGACATGGCGGGCAGAGAAGAAGCCAGTGAGCGTAGTACATGAAGGGGACATTCTGATACTTCACCCCATTTGGAGGCAGGGTGCATGGCTTCAAAATTAACAAAGCTTGGTTAAATGAGTACCAATGCTGGGATAATACAAACCTGCCTTCCACACCTCTACAAAGCATCACGTGTGTGATAAACACCATTATATAAATACAACATTATCATCACTTTGGAAATATTACCCTGGCTCACCTAGTGGTAGCTGTAGTCGAGGAACCATAATAGACATCAACATTCGCTGGTGTGCCTCCACAGGAGTTCTTTTGCTTTTGTCAGGGTCATCCCATTACACATTGGCCATGACCAAATCTCAGAGATGAGCCTAGTTTCAGAAACTATTCTCAGGGAATGATATTTATTATTGTACATAGTGCATTTTGCTTTCTATTTATTTGCAATCATTGTCTATTGAACAGAATGTAGAGCAATACACCCGCAAATTGGGCTCAGTGCCATTCAGTGACGGGGAGGCAGTATCAGTGGGAAGTGGTGTCCTACACACCTCATGTGCATCTACATCTTTTGAACAATGCAGGCCATGGCTAGGAGGTGTGGGAACGGAGGGTGGAAGACAGAGAAAGGTGTGGGAAGGCAGAGACCGAGGGAACAGAGAAGGCGAAGATCAAGGCACTTCCCAGTACACTATTCTGGAAGATATCTCCATGTGAATATGGGAAGGAGGTATAAGGGAAGGGTGTAGTCAGTGTATTATGGTGGCTGAAGTCGTGTGAGAGTGGGCTGCACACAGGAGTGAGATAATAGGGTGGAGCTTATTGGGAAAAGTTCAATGAGGTGCGTCATAAGTGAAGTGCATGAGCCCTGGTATAGCTGACCACAGATGTGATCCAGCGGGCACATAGGTTTGGGGGTCAGCAAGTGCAGGTAGAGGACAGGCCAGTGATCATGTGCCTAGTAGGTGGGGGTGAGGGGAGGTTTGCCATTTAAGCAGCGATGGAGCATGCGATTTAACCTGAAGGTCCTCGCCATTCACGAGCATATAAAGGGTGCAGGGTAGATGGGCCCATACTGTGAGTGTGGGAAAAGGACGTTTTAGCCCAGAGATTCTGAAAGGATGTGATAGTCATTAATGCTTACCAATTGGCAAGGAGTGACCAGGGAGCAGAGGAAGTGAGTGAATGGAAGCGGATGGACTACTTATTAAGAAAGGTGCTTTCTTATGGAAGTATAGTGCATGTGCAGCCAATGCCTCACACAATCTTCTGATATATTCCAACAACTTATGGGATGTGGTCTATAAGGTTGCAAGAAAATGCCAGAGGAATTTCAGAAACTCCTTTTCAAGGTGGTATACAATAACAAGATTTCAGCCAAGAATATGCTGAAGTCCAGCTCTGGCAGTTGACCTATAAAGCAATGGTTACAGAGGTGATCATTAAATTGTTCGGGTCAAGCTTGATAGGACATCACTCAGACCTGTGTTCAATGCATAAGAGGAGCTTCCTAGTCCAAATCAAAGAGGTGCCCATAAGCTTTCCCTGGCTCACCTAGTGGTAGCTGTAGTGGAGGAACCAGGGTTAACTCTTAAAAGAGAGTAGGCAGGCCTTAACAAGAGGATGATGTTGTTACAGGTACAATTACTAGATGCACAGATGGTCTTTAGGCATATCGTTTGGTTTAACACATTAAACACAGGGTTACAGTTCCCCCAGGGCCAGTGTGCATGACTTGCCAATGATCCAATATTGTCCACACACTATTATCAAGTAACGGCCAAATCTATGCAAGTGTTGCCACTACTTCATGTTAGGGCCAGCCAGTGACCATGTGAAGCAGGTTCCTAGAAGGCACCATATTTTAGAGGTTTTGCTTGGTTTGAAAACACTTCTGTAGAGGAGCAGGTAGATATATTCTCCTTAGTCACAACCCCTTCACCCCCACCCTATTGGAATGACGGATGAAGAGTTTTAATTAGGAACCCATGCACAAGTTATGTGACATGTCCATACCTCCTCGACTATATGAGAAACCATATGCAGTCAGGCAGCCATTCATATGATATCCTCAAGTTGAAAAGGTGGAAGAAAGCCACCAAGAAGGATGTCCATTGCTGAGTTGTCAAAAGGCAGCCATGGATAAAATGGTGTGCGACATGAATGTATGTTAAACAAAGTCTAATGAGAGCAAAAGGATGTCCTAAAGAAGATATATGAACTTATGTTGAAACGATATAAAAATACTTCAGAATGACGATGCAACTGAAGCACTAAGAGAAGCATGTACTCCATGATGCAGTATTTACGAATACAAAGACAAATACAGTGGCTCACGTGTCAATAACTGTAAATACACTAAAACGGAAGGTAGAAAAAATACATAGAAGCTTGCTTATAAGAGGTATATATTTAACTTTTAGGACTACCATCAGAACAAGGTGGACAACGGCGTATGTCAACAAACCCAATTATCTCAAAATATGAGCCCAGGATTTTAACGTGAAAAGATGATGAAGAAGCTGTTTTCCTTGTGAAACAGGGGAGTACATTGGCTTAAAACCCAGGATACTATTTAAAGAAATGAAGGAAAAAGTACAAAGGGAGTCTAACAAGCAAACCATGTGCAAGGACATATTTACAAAGATTAGGAGGAACACGGACATTTATTAATGCCAAGTATTCAATAAACACAAAGGAAAAAGCCTATGGGCCTGATTTACAGAACGTTTTTCTATTGGATTGCACCATTATAAAACGTTTCTGTGAATCAGGCCCTATGTGAGGTGGAGTGAGCAAGTCTCTAAAGGCCAATAGGAGAACTTAACCCAGCATAATAGATGCACTGTCGAAATGGACATTTTCATGGCTCTGCAACACGTGATGTGGAGCTCACAAACAAGGGCTATTCATAAGGCCAGGAGCTAAAATAGCGGTGTACCTACACTCCCTCGAATGTCCCGAGAAGTGCAGACTGGCAAGGGCAATCTTCAAACAGAAGACATTGGCATTAGGCCTACCGATGAGAGGATGGCCTAATTGGGGAACAAAGGAAGAGCTGACGTATCTCAATCACCTGGGTTTCGTTTCTATGTACATGATGTTAACAAGCTGAATGTCCATGGTTGGAATTGGGTTGCCAACGAATTTGAATAGCCTGCCATGCAATTTTACATACAATGTTGCAAAATATTAGTCCGCTGCCACATTTTCTGCTATGATGAATGCCTACACCATGTGATTAGAAGTAATTCATGGTATGTCTCACAGACAAGAGACTACCAATGAGAAACGAACACGCATATTTTCTATAAGTATACATGATCCCCTAATTCAATCCCATCCCTCAATAGGTTTTGAAGTTTGCCACGTAGGATGATGTCAGAGGACACATCTAGCATTATATAAACTAGAATTAATTGCTAAACAATTGTGATCTTGCATGAGTCAAATTGATCAGTGTGTATTCGCCCTGCTTTACTTCTTGAGATTAAAGCAGTATTTTACCATCTTCTTTGAGTCTGTCCAGTTAGTGCGTCTTAATTTTAAATTAATTCCATCTCACTCAATAGATGCGTCAAGGTGCTAGAGCACATTCGGTAGCAGTGTGGATGGTTCTGTCTAATCGACCTAGAACTCAGATTTAGAACCCAGACCTTGATTCCCTGATGCTTGGCGTTTCCCGCCATAAGCCAGACGAGTGCGGTTTTCCCTGCGGTGAACTGTGCGCTAAACCAAAATAGCGTGATTGATATATAGTCGGCAGGTCCCCCTTTGAAGAAATTCCTGTTCGGTCCCCACAGGAGCCCAGTGGACGAAAGACGAACTAGTTGATTACCGGAGAGTCGATGCCAGGGGACTCGAGCTGAGTACCAGACATAAGTACACCATTGTAGTTGGTAAAAGCATAAGGGGGAGGAATTGTGATCATGTCATTTCGTAAATAAGAAGAGTAACTGCATTTTTGGGGATTATATAAAGAAGAGGGATAAGGATACCTCGAATTCACAGGCTCATGAGAGATAGAAAGAGCACACACACTATAGTTCCATAGCGGAACATTTAGGATTCCTACTGGCAAAGCCAGGAGTGATTGTCAAACCCCTAGAGGGGGTAAATAAAAAGAGGAGAATACATCCACTAATGTATTGGGGGAAGGCATACATAAAGGGGAACATATATATTCAAAGTGCACATATATAAAGGGTATATGATTGTTTTTATTCCTTTTAAACAAATAATTTTGTATACAAAGAAAGAATAGCGCAGGATAAATAAAAAACGTTTTTTCCTTCTTTTTGACAAAGGAGCAACGTCGATCAAAAAGTTAGAATTAGACAAAACCAAAATAGAAGTAAAGACAGTCTAAAAATACTAGAAAACTAACAATATAAAAATAATTAAAGGAAAGTATAAACAAAGGAGTTCGAAAAATAGTGTCAAATAAATTTTGTTTTAATAAATAATAAAGGTAAGGGAAATATCCTGATCCTTTGGAATACAAGTGGCAATTGAAGGTGCCTACTCAAAAATATTGAAACAATATATTTAATTAATTTGGAAGTAAGAGAAAAAACTTGAGTAAGTATTGACAATCTGAATTGGCTTGTTATAATAAAGGAGACAACTCACACACACCTATGCAGGACACTGCCAATATATACAGCTAAGATTATCCAGTACCATTCCAAACGGATTAAGGGCACGATCAATAAAACATTTATGCCCTGGCCTCCTGTAGGTTCATTGTCAAATATAGTATTACAAAATCTGAAGACATATTTGCATGCCACATATAAGGGAAAGAAGCTAGAGAAAGGTTGGGCAGCATTAGAGCTTTGGACAACGTACCACAATGAGAAAGAAGACCCAGTCTATAAGGCATGGATGCTTAGTCAGCACAAAGGGGAAATACCTTCTGCTCCTCTTTACCCTCCTGAGAAGCAAGACAGAGAATAAAGAGGAGGGGTTTTACTCTCTAAAGGAATTGGAAAGCAGCAGCAGTGTATGTTAATCCATTATATGAACCCCCTGCCTGTACTAGTGAAGAGACAGAAGAGGAGAGTAAGATTAGAGAACGCATAAATATACAGATATGCGATGAAAGCAAATAGCGTGATGAGAAAGTATAGACAAAAAACAGATGGAGATAGAAGAGATAGAGAAACAAAGAAGATAACAGATATAGCAAAGGGTGTGACGATAGTGCTGAATGAATGGATGGGAGGACAAATATTGCTTAAATTAGATGACAAGGTATTGGTGGAGTTCGAGAAAGAGAGAAAAGGGAGCAACAAGGCAAGAGTGCGAAGGAGAAGGAAGAAGTTTATATAAACAAGAGAGCCAAGGAATGTAAGAGAAGGTAAGAACAAAGAAAACATGAGGTGAAAAGAGAGAAAGGTTAGAACTAGAGAAATGAGAAGTAAAAGCTCAAAGATTGAAAGCACGCAGTGTACAAAGAAGGTGAGAGGAAGAGGAATTAAGTGAAATAAGAAAAGAGGAAGAAATTAACAGAAGTAGGGGATTTAAAGATGATATTGAATTTTATGCCATAGAAGCATGATACCCATAGAAACCCAAGAAGAGCGAACTGAAGGAGAGAGGGTCACAACCGTTTTGTGAAGGGTGGCGAGGACCATTAGATATGCCAACGTGGAGAGAAGAAGACAGAGCATAGGAATAAGAATGGGGAGATTATATAGACAAATGAGGGATGAGGAAGGGTATAAAAAAGTCAAGAGGGTGAACAAGGAGCAAATAGGAGGAAGCTTAAATGACATCAGAGCAAACAGACATAGAACTATCACTAAGCAGGTTAGATCTTGAGGACGCGTAAGAGGAAAATAGTCACACAAGTTGGGGCATAATGTCAGCTGAGGAAAGGAGACAAAAGAAAAGTTGGTACATATGGGTTTTCGAGAGAATCGAGCATAGACAAAGGGGTAAAATGGTTCAATTTAGAGGACCCTATAAGGAAGACACCGGAACCAATACTATATACTGAGCAACCACCAGTACGATCGCATAGGACAGGGGATGCGTCCCCACCTTATGTGAGCAGAGTAAGGGCATTACCAGGGAGAAGACAGACAGGGGATGATGATGATGCTGCCTGGAAGACAAGGAGGCTGGATAGGTATAATGAAGGATCAGGGTTTTCACAATTCCCACTATTAGAGAAATGAGGGGCTTGGCCACAATATATACCATGGCCTCAGATGGATAAGAATAATTTTAAATGCACATTTCCGAGTTTGACTTCTGGTGCAGGAAAATGGATTAATAAATTAAAGAAAAGAATGGCTGGAATAACGATAGCTAAAGGCGAAATAAAGGCCTATTATCTGCCATCCTAGCAGAGAGATCTGATGAAATTTGGAAAAGAGCAGGGTACCCAAAAGTAACTGCACAGAACATAGTGCATGATGGAGCACCATTCAATAATTGTAGAGCGATTTATGGCGAGCGCTTAGAGTACAATATACAGATAAATCTGATATTGGGGCAATATGCACTATGAAGATAAGGGAGGATGAAGAGCCTATTGCTTTTATTCAGGATATTCAAGAAAGAGAGCAGAGACGCATGAACCATGGGATAAAACTGTAGGATTATTTTACTACATACTATGTCAGAGACTGCCCGAGCCAGTGCAGAGACAGTTAAAGAAATAGGTGGGAATGGAAGCAAAACCATGGCCATAGATACAATTGGCAATCGTGCATTATTACAGAATGCTCAAAGAGAAAGACAAGAAGACAACTAAGGGCAGAAAGCAAGAAGAGACAAAGTTGGTGCAGAAAAAATTATCAAAGTATATCATAAAGGGAGCAGTGTTGACAAGCAATGAGGCAAGCATGGCGCAAATAGTACAGTTCCTACAGTAAAATAACAGCCAATGCCCAAGATCATAATGGGAATAATTATATGCCAAGAGGCAGAGGGAATGGGCCCAGAGGAGGAGGACAAGGAGGATTTCAAAACCCTCAAGGAAGGGTAGGAATTAATGGCGGAGAGTCAGTAATATGTTGGGATTGTGGACAATTAGGACATATAACTATGGTATGTAGTAGTAGAGCAGCCATGAAACAACAGAATTGGCAATCTTCAAGAGCGGGGATGGAATATGCTCGACAATATAGCACAGATTCACAAGGATATTATGCCCAAGATCTCACGCATAATCACGCATATGCGCCACAACCACAGCAGTTTCAGCAAGAAACAAGCGTCACAAACGCAGCAATTCCAACAAGTACCAATGCAGACACAATCAGGTGAAAGCAACAGCAAGCACCTATGCAAATGCAACAGGCAGCTGGGCCGGATGGTCTGCCTGCCTGTATTTTAAAAGATGACCCATATTTTTGGGGCGCCATTCTTTATACAAAGTTTGCTTATATTCTTTCGACTAATTCTATCAATCAATGCCATAATCATTCCCTTGTACAAAAAGGGGAATCCCAAATTGCCTGAGAACTTCAGGCCAATTGCACTGATGGACGCATCAGAAAAGGTTTTTTCTATAATTTTACTACAGCGTTTACAAAATTTTATAGAAACAAAGAGTATATTCTCAAAGTTTCAAACGGGGTTTCGAAAGTATATGGGGACTTCGTTAAATGCTCTCATTATATCACACATTTATGCACAAACCAAAATTCCAGAGTACGGGGCTGTCTATATGGCAGCTTTGGACATGAGTAGTGCTTTTGACTCAGTAATAAGAGAAATATTATGGACTAAACTCATACAACTTGGTTTCCCAAAAAGAATGGTCCAACTAATTGCAATGTTGCATAATCACACAACGTATCAAATAAGGATAAATAGAGATGGTGCTCTTACAGTACCTATTATGACCAAGATAGGAGTCAAACAAGGCTGTAACATGGCCGCTACATTATTTAATTTATACATCTGTGATATGGATATGATATGGAATGGAAGTGGCATGTATCCCGTGAAACTAGGGGATTTGAAAATATCGTGGTTATGTTTTGCAGACGATATTTTATTGTTTGATCGAACTCCAAGTGGATTACAACAAAAACTGGACAGATTCTCTAATTATGCTGCATCTCATAACTTAACACCAAACTGTCTGAAATCACAAATTGTTGTTTTTCGCAATTTCAGAAAAATCAAATCATATAACTGGCAACTAAATGGTAACATCATTGTATGTGAAAACGCAATTCGTTATCTTGGGTATCCCTTAAATGTTCAGTATTCTCTTAAATTTTGGCAATCATCTTTAAAGACGAAGGTGCGTCCGTTAATATCTATGATGAAGGTTTTGTTAATAACTATCTGAGTTTTCGCTGCTACCGTTGATCAATTTCTATATGTTGAAAGTTGAACCAATCCTTCTATATGGCTTGGATATGTGTCTTCTTGATGTGGGCGGCATATTAAATCACATACAGGGAAATGTATGGAAAAGTGTGTTGGGGTTATCTAAATCAATCCCTAACTCTATTATCAGACATGAACTTGGTATATCCTCTCTAGCTGCCAGATGGTCTTGGAGAAAACTATCACGATATGCAGATATTATGGCGCCTCACAAAAACTCCCTATACATGGATCTAAATGGGTTATTTGCATTGCCAAAAATAAAATCTATGAGC
Source organism: Ambystoma mexicanum (assembly GCF_040938575.1). Classification (NCBI taxonomy): domain Eukaryota; kingdom Metazoa; phylum Chordata; class Amphibia; order Caudata; family Ambystomatidae; genus Ambystoma; species Ambystoma mexicanum. The sequence goes on from NC_090921.1 coordinate 642,550,073, forward strand.
ATATTTGCTAATGAAATGAATTTTATCTTAGACGACTGTGACTGCACGATTCAAGATCTAGTTATGCAGCTTCCTAAAGTCAAAAGGAATCTCTACGATCGTGACTGGTCAGCAACCTTGGATTGTAATAATTCATACAAATCGTATTTGGAATATGCTAGATGGCCACGTAAAAGAGTGTTAAGATCTCCTTATCTGGAGTTATGCCCATCAAGTAAGACTCGTCGAGCTTATCTAAGGTTCAAATTGAATCAATACCACACACTTGAGAGAATTCATCATTGGCGTAAATGTATTGGTGTATCCACTAATCAGCTTTGTCGCCTTTGCGATAGTGGGTTTACTGAAACCTTAAAACATCTAGTAGTTGGCTGCACCTTCTTTGAACACGATAGAAAAAACTATCTGGGGATATTTGCCCCAAAGGATACAGATATTTCGAAATCTTCGTTTTGGGATAGCTGTATGTATGGTGGGAGCATGGCACTTATTATTTCATTAGTGCGTCTGCTGAGTAAAATCGAAACTGTATTGGGAAGCATAAATGACAACCTAAACAACTCTAGCTGAACATCTTTCTTCCAAAATGATGTATAAACAATTTTTCAGGTACGATTTTTGGGTAGATCAAATTATGATGCTGGTAATGAAAAGCTTGATCAAAGAAATGGGTGATGAATTCAATCTATAATCTATGTTTTGTTGATTGTAATGTAACGAAAAGTTTGTTTAAAGAAATGGGTAAGGAACCTAATATTTTTAAACTCTCGTCGATTGAAATTTTAATCATCATGTTTACAATTCATAAGGTTCATGTATTACATAATTTTTGTTTGTAAAAGTCTTCTTTTGTAAAACTACATATTTTTTGCTTGTAAATGTTTTCTTCTGTAAATTCACACAATATTTGTTTATAAAAGTTTTCTTTTGTAAAACTATATATAAAAATTCTTTTAAATAAACAATAATTAAAAAAAATGCAACAGGCACCCACTCAACAGATACAATATATGCCAATGCAACAGACGGGTGCATCACAGTGGAAGATGGACACAGGAGCTACACAGGTAGTCAAACCCAAACTAGGGAGTGCGACAGTAGTAGGAGGAAATCCTTTCACAGGCACAGGGATGATTAAATACCCACAATAGGACAGCCCAAAGGATGACCTGATGTGTTCAGTACTATCTGTAACACCAGACTCCCCTCAAGGGAATTTATACTAGACTTTGCAGGAAGGAAAGCTTTAAGGGGAATTCCCCCTAGATGAAGAAGTGTTTTTGTATTAGTGCATGTTTTATCATCATGGTTACCTAAATTGACAGGTAAAATAAGGATGCCTGATAAATGTTTGTTCAGGACAGAAATCCCCATGGATGACAAGGAAAGGCAAGTTATTCCCATGGAATTATATCCTGCAGTGGTTAGAGAAGAAAGGGTGATGCTTCATAGAACAGATGATGAGGGAAGCGGATGGCGAACAGTGATCGCGCTCGATGAAGGATATAGACCGACAGACTTGACAGATGAGGAACTTTTTAGGGATGATTATTCAGATGACTAATTAGTATTCTTTTTAAGTCATACTTATTGGATCAAAGTTAAGAGCATAGAGGTACTACAGAGAATCGCAGTGATAAAAACAAAGCCATAATGTTTTCAGGAAGACATGGAAAAAGTGCCAAGTATTTTATGGACTACAAGTCCATATGAGGTGGGTCTATTGAAAGGAGTAGGTGCAGTGAAAATCAAACTTAAACCAGAAGCTCTTCTGCCACATGCAACGCAATACCCTGTCTAGAGAAGCGGGAGAAGGGATATTTGAAACCATGTTCACACTAATGGAACAAGGCATTCTAGTACCATCAGATTTGCTGTGTAACATGGCTGTGGACCCTATTAAGAAATCAAAGGGGGCAGGGTTCATGGAGATTCATCCAAGACCTTCGCCCTTTAAACCGTAGTCGAAGCAGAGTTCCCTTTAGTTTTAAACCCAGCAACAAAATTGTGCAATATCCCGTCAACAGCCATGTATTTTACTGTTGTCGATTTGAAAAATATCTATTTTTTCTTAATTCCGTAAAACCAAGACTCTCAAGATTTGACTTCCGTTTCTTATAGAACGATGCATCTGAAACATTCTCATTTGCCTCAGGGATACTGTGAGTCCCCTTCTATCTTCCTTCAGATGGACTTAGGAAATGTTGAGCTTGAAAGCGCCATCATTTAATACGTAGATGACATTTTAGTGTGCAGTGAGACAGAAGAAAAATGTAGAGAAGATTCTGCTAAACTTATGACAATACTCGCAGAGAAAGTGTAGACAAGGTAGACAAAGAAAAAGTAGAGTATTGAAGAAGAGGTGTTGTACATAAGACAATTCATCTCAGATGAAGGGAAAAAAGTGACACCTGAAAGAGCAGAAGCTATCATGAGAACAGTGCATCTAAACACAGTGAGACAAATGCAGCAGGTTTTATGTCTATACAATTACTGTAGGGCGTGGGTCTTTGACTACAGTATATATATTCAACCACTTTTAAAAGTGCTTAAAGAAGCACAAGTGGCTAAAACTAAGACATGACTGAAGGATTTAACAATTAAAAAATGATTACACAGCTCCTGTATTAGGGATTGCAAATTATAGTGACACATTTTACTTATTTTCCCATTCAAATGTAGAGGTTATGACACCAGTCCTTACACAGAAGGAGATAATAGGACTGGTCATAAACCATTGACTTACTATAGTGAGATTTTAGAACCAGTTATGAAAGGATACTATCCTTGTGAACAATCTTTGGCAGCTGCTGCATTCACCATAGAAAAGGCTTCAAGTATAACTATGGGGTGTCCTGTAACTCTTTTTGTAGAGCATGCATTATTTGCAATTTTAGAGAAACCCTAAAGCACTTTGACCACTCCAAGAGCATCAAGGTATGAAGTAATTATTTCAAACCATGGGATTAAAATTGTAAGGTGTAATGTAGTGAATCCGGCAATGTTCATAGCCAAACCAGAAGGTGATGATGTGCATGATAGTGTTATTTTCACTGAGTGGTATAATGATATTCCTCATGTTAGAGAAAATGCTCTAGGAAGAGGGGACGTGGTTTTCATTGATGGTTCATCTAGAATTGACCAGCATACTGGGGCGAGACATTCGGGATCAGCAGTAGTAAGGGTGACCCCCAAAGGCTCCTTTGAAGAACTAATGAGCAGACGACTACCGTCAAGGTATTCAGCGTAGGCTGCAGAGTTATCATTACAAGGATTTTAGGCTGAGGAAGTGACCGTATACTCTGTCTCCGCCTATGTGACGTCAACAGTATATGCAGGCCTAGAAAGTTGGAAGAGGATGGGGCTTCCCCAGTGCAAATGGCTCTCCACAACATGTGGGACTATTAGACAAACTCATTGAAGCCTTAAGCTTTCCAGTAACCATAGCAATCATGAAATACACATCCCATTCAAAAGGAACAGACTTAATATCTTGCAGGAATGAAGCCGCAGACAGAGGCCAAATGTGCCACATATTATTCAACCATGTATGAAGATGAATTAAAAAACTTGAAGAAAGTGAAAGGGCAATGCATGTTGGTTAAAGAAGGATTTACTATGTTGTCCATTGTACAGTTAATTGAGATACAAGAACGGGCATCACAAGAAAAGGAGCTACGGAAAAAGCGGTTGTGTTCTTTATCCCCCACTGAGGCAATTTGGAGACAGGACAAAAGCCAGTTATACTGCTAGCATTATTGAGAGTAGCATTGGAGCAGCTCCACTATCCCTTGCATCTGACTCAAGAGAGTCTAGCTGCTACTAGAGCAAATGACTGGTTCATAACGAATGAACCTCAGTGTGGCACAGTTCATTGTAAACAGTATTGTGTGCCAAAGATTCACACCAGGGCACACCCTGTAAATGGTGAGAGGAGTAATTGCCAGACCAAATGGTCCCTTTCTACATTTGAACATAGATTATGTGGCTATGTTGCAAATATGTAATGGGTATCGATACATGATAGTTGTAGTTTGTCCCTTTTCCAGATGGATTGAGGCAGGTCCGTGCACACATCCTAATGCTGTATGTACTGCAGAGTTTTTGGCCTGCAAGGTCTTTCCAAAGTGGGGGGGTGACGTTTTGTGATCCAATAATGGACCGCATTTTGTGAATGAACTCTTTGAAAATATAGTCTCACTTCTAGGCAATAAGCATATGTTTGCTTCAGCCTATCACCTGCAAGCCAACTTGATACGTGAGTGATTAAATTGACTTTTGAAGGAAAGGCTGGCAAAGCTCAAATAACATTAAACAAAGGATGGCTACATCTCTTGCATTAAATGCACCGAGTAGTCCACCTGGTTCAGATCACTGTTTAATGCCCCATGATGCCGAATGAGAACTCCCCTCACCCCCTGCGAGAAGGTCAAATACAGACGCTCACAGTGTAGCAAAGGCACTAAGTCATGAAATGCACGATTAGTTAAAAAACGATGACTCAAAGTATCTCTTATTTCTCAACAGATCAAGCGTCAACAGGATGGGTCAAATGCAAACAAAGAGGACACTTTGCCTAACAATTTTAAAATCGCATTCAAGGCACTGCCAGTATGTATAGGGGACCAAGTGTTAGTGCGCAAATTTGTTTGCACTTGTAGTACCCCTCGACTTGAAGGCCCAAATTCAGTGGAGGAAATAAGCCTTGCCACAGTAAAATTAAAATGAAGAAGGGCCTGGATCCACCTGCAGGATGTCAAACCTTATAAAAGTGAAGCAACATTGACCTCTCCTGCACTGGTCCACAGTAAAGCAAGTGTCCATAGTGTAGCAAGTATCTCCAGTGAAGCAAGGCCCCACAGTAAAGCAAGACAAGAACAAAGAATTACCGCGCCCTCGATGCTAAAGAAAGTAAAACACTTTTGGATTAGGACTGATTTATGGATTAATTCATCTGCAGTGATCGTGAAACATCTTCTCTAGACTGAAATAGAGAAAACTATGAAGTAATCAAAGAGGGAAAAGGATATCTTGAGTTTTTATGTTGCCGATCGTCCACACATTCTTACTTGCTGTTTTCTCTTATATACTTCAATCTTATCCAGCTTTAATATAAAGAACTACAAACATTGAGACATTGTTCAGAGATTCAGAGAATGGCTTAATCGTTTTAAGAATTGTTTTGGCAATTGTTTTACAATTTCTGTTATAAATGTATGACTTACAGCTAAAACGATAAGGATTGATATGTATTCAAATAAAAACGGTGACAACGGAAATGTTACAAGAAGTAACAGCTGTAGCTCTAAGAAAAAGATGTACCAAACGTAAAATAATTCTTGGCATTTTCTGTGGCATTCCGATTTTGACTATTTTCCTTTTAATGTGAGCATTTACACATGTTCTAAGCAGTGAGGAGTCAGAAAATGAGACAACCCCCACAACTACCATTATTCCCATTGTCCCTATTAAGAACCCAAAAACCACATAACGTCCCGATACTAAAAAAACTATTGTCCAGAATAAGAAGAGATGCTGATGAAGATAATGTAGGTATTAACACATATTCAGATAAATCGGCTCACTTGGCCAATCATTTATGGTACCAGCAGATGAAGGAGGTAGGAGAGAGAACATCAGAAGAAAGTTGCTATGTCTGTTCCATAATATCATATGCCATGAATGCGGCAAGCACATTTATTGCAAGAGAAATGTCTCCATATGATGCAAAATGTCTTAAGTCATCTAGCAGCCTGCACTACGACAGGCCAATTTCAAGGGTTGTGGGCAATTTTAAGATGGCGAACAAGACAGACTTCCATTTGAAGATACATATGTAAAGATAAAATGAATGGGGAGCGGATTAGGGTGGACAAATGAAAAACATATATATCCATCCCAATTTGGAGAGAAGGTACAAGCTGTCAACATGAAGAGAATGAATTGCTCAGACCAGACTGAAAAAACAGGAGAGCCAGGATGTTGGGATAGAGCACAACTGTTGGTGTATGGGTGTGTAGCAACCGGAAATGGATGGGAAGATGGACTAATGTCATGGCCTGCACACTTGTGAAAAAAGACTGTTCACAGAGCGCAAAAGGTGAATGATGAATGCTTGGAATTATGGGCTAAGCAGGCAAAATTACTTACTTGGGTTGACAACGAGGCAGGACCGGTACATGTACTACAATTGAAGAATGCAACAACCTGTTTCAGAAATGATGGCAAGGTCTCTGTTGGAAGGAACAAAGGATGTGGTCTCTGTTGGAAGGAACAAAGGATGTGGAGAAATAATTGAATTACCAGGAATGAATGGAGGAACTGCAGTTCTGGTGGATCGATATTGGGCCTGCAGATCCAAAGCCTATATGCAGTTGCCTAAGGATTGGGGAGGAGTGTGCTCCATTGTAAATGTACACGTTGCAGCACTAGTGATTCCCCAGAGTGATCTCCATATCGAAGAGTTCCCAAAGATTAATTAATATAACAGAAAGAAGAGATTGTTCCATCTTCGCCGACTAAAGAGAGAGAACTATTTCTTATCATAATCTATAAGGGCTTACGAAGACATTCCCGATGAGCATAAACTATTCAGCAAGACTGGTATGATAATGACATCTATATTCATCTCAGCACTTCAAGCTGCAGTAAATACTAAGTGGCTCCAGATTACTAAATGGGAGCTGCTGCAGACAATCAATGTAACAATAAAAGGATTCAATGCAATAAAGGACATTTTGACGGCCATCAGGCTGATGACTCTCAAGAACAGGTATGTTCTGGATCTGATAACAGCAATGAAGGGAGGCGTGTGCTCCAATGTTGAACCATCTTGCTGTATGTTCAAACCATCTCATGATGGAGAAAATGGGACTCTGACAGAGGCAATAATGATGCTGACGACCATGCATGCAAAGATGGAGGATGTAGCTGATGAAGCAGCAGGAGACGACTGGTTCTCATCTTTGTGCGGATGGATTCCATGTTGGTTGGCAAACGTTTTTAAATTACTTGGAGCAATAGAACTGTTAGTAATCTTGGGATTCTGTCTAATAAGGATCATCGTGGGACAATGTCAGAAGGCAGCCAAAAAACTAATTGGAATGAAGATGATTGACATTAATAGACATAATGGAGAACAGATGCAAAATGAATAAAGTACGCTAGAAAATATAAAGAAGAGTTCTCTTGCACCTCCAGGAACAAAGTTTTACTATCCCCAGGATCAGATGTAATATGGATATTCTGTGCACTAGCAGGAGATTGTCATCCGATGACATGGAGTGTGGAGGAACCCAAAGAAAGCTGGCCACCTGAGGGGAGTGACAAAAACATGGGTCCCAAAGAAAAGTAAATATGATGAGGTGATTGAAAAAGATGAAGCAGGAATTGCAGAAGAGGAGGCAAAGAGTCTGGTCGAGAATACCACCTGAGGGGGGAATGTAGAGGAGCAGGTGGACGCATTCTCCCTAGTCACTGCCTCCCCACCCGCTCCCTATTGGAATGACAGACGAAGAGTTATAATTAGGAACCAATGCATAAGATTATGTGATATGGCCATAGCTTGTCGACTATATGAGAAACATTATGAACTCAGGCATCCATTCAGAAGATATCCTCATGTTGAAACAGTGGAAGAAACCTACCAAGTACAATGTCCCTTGCTGAGTTGTCGAAAGGTAGCCATGAATAAAATGGTGCACGACATGCATGTACATTAAACAAAGTCTAATGACAGCAAAAGAAGATTTACGAATACAAAGAACACTAAAGTGGCTCACAGTTCAATAACTGTAAATACGCTGAAATGCAAGGTACAACGAATACATAGAAGCTTGCTTATAAAGAAGTGTATATTTAACGTTTAGGACTACCATCAGAACAAGGTGGACGATGGCTTATGTCAATTAACCCAAGTACCTCAAAATACGAGCCCAGGATTTTAACGTGAAAAGATGAAGAAGATGTTTTCTTTGCGAAACAGGGGAGTACATCGTCTTAAAACCAAGCATACTATTTCGAGAGATGAAGGAAAAAGTACAAAGGGAGAATAATAAGCAAACCATGTGCAAGGACATATTTCCAAAGATTAGGCGGAACAAGAACATGTATTAATGCCAAGTATTCAATAAAAACAATGGCAAAAGCCTATGTGAGGTGCAGTGAGCAAGTCTCTAAAGGTTGAAAGGAGAACTGCACCCAGCATAATTGAATCAAATGATGTTAACTGCACCGTTGAAATTGACAATTTCATGGTCCTGCAACACGTAACAAGAAGCTCACACACAAGGGCTATTCATTAAGCCTGGAGCTAAGATAGCGGCGTACCTACACTCCCTCGAATGTCCCAAGACAGTGCAGACTGGCAAGGTCAGTCTTCAAACAGAAGACATTGGCATGAGTCCTACCAATGAAATCAGGATGGCCTAATCGGGGAACAAAGGAAGAGCTGATGCATTTCAACCACCGGGGTTTCATTTCTATGTACATGCTGCTAACAAGCCGAATGTCCAAGGTTGGATTTGGGTTGCCAACCAATTAGAATAGCCTGTCATGCACTTTTACATATAATGTTGCAAAATATTAGTCCGCTGCCACATTTTCTGCTATGAATGCCTACACCATGTGATTAGAAGTAGCTCAGGGTGTGTCTAACAGATACGAGACCACCAATGAGAAACTAACACAGATATTTTCTATAAGTATACATGATCTCCTAATCCAATCCCACCCCTCAAAAGGTTATGAAGTTTGCCTTGTAGGATGACTTCATAGATTACACATCTAGCATTATATGAACTAGAAGTAAATTATAAGACATTGGGCCTCATTACGAGTCCGGCAGTAACCGAGCAGGAAAAACCACCAGATTTCCGCCGGACTCGTATTACCATTCCGCCTCTGTGATTCCCGGAATCACCGGGACATTACGACTTACTGTGTAAGTTCCCATTCCCATGGAGCCCCATAGGACTCCATGGGGATGGGGACCATGGAAACACCGGTGCCGTCTATGATGGAGCCGGTGTGTTTCCATGTCTGCCTGCAGGCGGGTGGTGATAAACCGGCCAGGTTTTACCACCACCGTTCTTTCCGGACTGGCAGGGTCGGAATGAGGCCCATTGTGACCTTGCATGGGTCAAAATTGATGAGTGTTTATCGCCCCGCTTTACTTCTTGCGATTAAAGCAGTATTTTACCATCTCCTTTGAGTCTGTCCGATTATTGAGTCATAATTAATTTACAGGTAATTCCATCTAGCACAACAGATGCTTCAAGGTGCTAGAGGACACTTCTTTAACTTGGCTATACAAGTTTTAAGTTACTTACCTGTGACTATTGTTCTCCTGCATGGGTCTAGCATGGATTCAAAATGTTCATGAATATTCCCCATCGTCAGGCTGGGAATCCTTGGTAAAAGAAAAAACAGTTTCACTTTCACTTTAAAACTTTATATCTCCTCTAAACCAATCGCTGTCCTCGGTCATATTGCCCCCATCCAATGACAGTCTTCTCCCTAAGCCCCTCCTCTGGCAGCCACCTTCAGATATGGTAAGCACGTAAAGTGGCAGTATGACCAAGAAGAACCACTGAGGGGCCGGAGGGAGGGTTTGCATTTGAATCCATGCCAGACCCATGCTGGAGAACAATAGTTACAGGTAAGCAACTTAAACCTTCGTCAACATGGTGTCTAGCATGGATTCACATGCTCATGAATAACAGATACATAGCAGTACAACATGACAGAGGTGGCAAGGCTCAACAGAAGCAATTAACTCTTACCTCTGGAACAGGCTCACCTCAAGCCAACAAGTTGGGAAGCACTGCTTGGCCAACTCTGGAACCCTCCCTGGATCCCTGTCGATGCAGTAGAACTTTGTGAAGGTGTGCGTGGACCTCCATGTAACAGCCCTGCAGATGTCCAGCAGGGGCACACCAGACAGGAACAACTTCTTTGCAGCGATCGATCTAGTGGAATGGGCTCTCGGACAGCTGGGCAGGGGTCGGTTCGCCAGCCGATGACAGTGTGTGATGCAGCCGGAGAGCCACCTTGAAATGGAAGCCTTCGACAAGGCCTTCCCCATGGTTCACAGGACCAAAGTTCACAAACAGTTGTTTAGACTTCCAAAATCTCTTTATGCATGTCACGTAGAACTTCAGGGCACATGCAACATCCCACGAGTACAAGGCCCTTTCCGGCGCCTATGAAGGTTTCAGGAAGAAAACATGTAACACCAAAGGCTTCATGAGATGAAATTCTGATGGAACCTTTGGGGTGCGTACGGAGTACCATCCTTGATTCGTGGAAAGTCAGGTGCGGTTGCTTGCAGGATAGGGCCTGGATCTAACCTACACATCTGGCAGAGTTGATGGCCACAAGAAAAGCCATCTTCCAAGAGAAATTTGAGTGGGGCCTGATGCACAGGCTCGGAGGGAGCCCCCATGAGCCTTGTGAGAACCACATTGAGTTCCCACGCCGGGGCAGGAGCCTTCACTGGAGGGAAAAATCAGAAAAGTCCTTTGAGACACTACTTGACGAGCCTGTGGGACTAGAGAGCGGATCTTCCTGGAGATCTGGTGTAGCGGGAGATGGCCGCCAAATGCACTGATGGAGGCATGCGCCAGACTAGCCTTTGCTAAGGATAGCAAGTATGGAAGGATTTGTGGAGCCGTGCCCCTCAGGGGTTTAATCTTCTGCGACCGGCGCCACGTAGCAAAATGCTACCACTTATGGCCGTAGCACTTTAAGGTCGCCGACTCCCTGGCGTTGGCGAGGACCTCCCTGCAGTCTGCTGGCAACTCATAACCTCCAAACTCTAAGGCTGCAGGAGCCAAGCCTTCGGGTTCAGCGATCCCGGGTCGTGATGAAGGATTTCACCTCCCTTTCTGTTGAGAACATCCAGAATCACCAGCAGCTTGACTCGAGGTGCCGCTGACATGCTGCGAAGGTCCGGGTACCAATCTGCCTCGGCTACGCCGGGGCGATGAGCATCATCTTGCATTGGCACTGTCTGAGTGTGTTGATGACACGTAGCAGGAGAGGGAACGTGTACAGAAACAGTCCTTTACAAGGGAAGAAAACATCGCTCAAGTTCCTCGGCTGGTGGAACCTGCTGGCTAACTTCTGGCGGTCCACCTGATCCTGATGAAGCTCCCACTCATGAGAATGGTGTTCTTGACTCCCGCCAGGTGAATAGGGACGAGGAACATCCCCTGTCTGACGGCCCAGTGCCACAAGTCCTGGGCCTCCTTGGAGAGCGCAGGCGGTCGAGTGCCCCCCTGCTTCCTGATGTAGAACATGGCAGTGGTGTTGTCAGTGAAGATCCTCACCACCTTGCTTTTCAAAGATGGTAGGAACGACTTGAGGGACCAGAACACTGCCCATAGCTCCATGATGTTGATATGGAGATCCTTCTACGGCAGCCACAGGCCTCTGGCATGCAGATGTCCAGTGTGTGCTCCCCAACCTTCCAGGGAGACCTCCGTTGTGACCGTCTCCTGATATGGGGGTTTTGAAATCCCATGCCTTGGGCGATGTGGGAGCTGACGCCCCGACCACTCTACCGCTCGTCAGAACTCATCGTTGAGTGGGATCTTGTCAGTGAAACCTTCGGACACCTGTATCCAACTGGTATCCTGGAATTCTTGTAGGGGTCGCATCTGCAATCTGCAGAGGCGGACGAGATAGATGCAGGACAATATCATGCCCAGTAGCGACTTGATGGCCGACACCGTGGCCGTCTTCGCCGACAATAGCCATTGCACCTTTCCTTGAACGGCTGCTAGCCTCTCTTTCAAGGGAGACGCCAGGCAAGACACTTTGTTGAGTCTGGCGCCTAGGAACAGCGCATTCTGCAATGGCGTTAAGCAGAACTTCGGATAGTTGACGGAGAATCCCAAATCTGTCAATAGTCGGATGGTCGCCTTCGTGTGCCCGTCAGCCAGCACCTGCAAGTAGGTGCAAATCAGTGAGTCATCCTGGTACAGGTATACATGAATGCCCTGCAGATATAGATGGGCCCGCCACTGGTGCCAGGCACTTGGTGAATACTCTTGGGGCCAACTTCAAGCCGAATAGTAGGGCCTCGAACTGGTAGTGCTGGCTCTACACCACAAAATGTAGACATTTCTGATGTTTCTTGCAAATGGGGACGTGGAAATATGCATCCTCCAGGTGAATTGATGTCAAGAAGTCTCCTTTTTCCAGTTGGCTGGGCATGTGCAGCAACTGGACCATCCTGAATTTCTGGGACATGTATTTGTTCAGACGTCGCAGGTCCAGGATGGGCCTCCAGCCCCCCCGTCTTCTTTCTGACAATAAAGTGTCAGGAATAAACTGGAGCCCCAGAGCCGTTGGGGAACTAGCTGCATCACCCCTTTTCATAGCATGGCTCTTACCTCTTCCAGAAGCTGATGGATGTGCTGCTCCTGCCAGGGAACCAGCAGAATATGAGGACACCTGCGTTGGAACTCCAAGGTGTGTCCCTGGGCGAGAGCATCCAGCACCCATCTGTCGGTGATCTTTCTCCACTCGCTGACGAACCTCATCAACAGGCCTCCCACTGGGGTGCATGATGTCTTGGCCGGTTCAGGGTTGCTTGGGCACCGGGGTTCTGCCCTGTGTGAGACTGCAATGCTGTCCTCTGCTACCGTAAGCCTGGGAGCGGCCTCTGTAGGCTTTTTGCATTTAGGATCGGGAAGGCTGTCTGTACAACATGGAGAACCCTTTTGATGACATGCTCTACTTTCCCCTGGAGGAGCGAAAAGATGAGTAGTGCTGTTGGAGAGTGCAGAGGGAGCGGGCTGTCCTCGTATCGGCTTTGATGGCCTGGAAGGACTCGTCGATGGCGTCCTAAACATATTTTCCCCACAGAAGGGCATGTCCAGCACCTTTGCTTGGACCTCTTGACAGAAGTTAGTGGCCTGCATCCATCCCTGCCGACGAAAGCAGACACCGCTCTTCATTTGCTGGCAAAATCCACTGCCACCGTGATGGCATGGTCCAATGCCAGTTCTCCTTCCTGAAGAGGACGAGGGCTTCCATCTTCTCATCATCGGAGAAGAACTCAAGGATTGGTCCTAGTTTGTACCACAACTCCCTGCCATACCCTGGCTAGGATCGCCAGTGCATTGGCTGCTTTGATTGTGGATGCTGCAGTGTAAATCACCTTCTTCCCCATGGCGTCCATCCTTTTCCCCTCATTGTCTGGAGGGACGACGACGAGGACAGGTTAGCTGACTGTCTCCTCGCGGCCGCTGACACCACTGAGTTCGGTCATGCTTGTGACCTCAGGCATTTGGGTGCGTAGTCCGGCACTCTACACTTCTTTTCCAACCTATATCGCTTGGCTGGAGCTATGCAAGGGTTCTTCATGAGGGCTACGCCATCTTTCCAAATTTCGTCCAGAAAAGGCACCGCCATGATCGTCTATCTCTTGGCCTCTCAACTTTGATACAAGAAGCCCTCCTGCTTGGTTTCCTTGTGCACCAGCTGGAATAGCTCGGAGGCCCTGGCGATCATGGAGTGGAACAAACCCACCTCATCCGGTGGGGAAACCCTACGCGGGGCATCCAAATGTGGTGACTCACCATCTGCTGTGACAATGTCTTCATCATCATCCGTCGTTGTGGCCGTATCCATTCCCGTACCCGTAACGGGGTCTGAGTTGGATCCCGATGCGGTGGAGGAGGTTGATATGGGGGCATCAGATGACGCTTCCTCTTCTTCACTGGTGGCTGACCGGGGACCTGGAGGACCACAGGTACCGGTGCATCTCTGACACCAAGGTGTGGAGAGTCGACAGAGTACCCAAGGAAATGTCCCTTGGCTGGGAAGGCAAAATAGAGAAACTAGGCCCTGCGTCGTCGTCCTTGTGGACCGTATGCATGGACTCCTGATCTTCATCGTCTGTGGATGAGACCTCCATGGCTTGGGAGACGACCTGGGTGGGCTGTTCACTGTGCCTCCTCGCCACAACCTTTTTTCCTTCTTGAGGATTCTGAACTTGAACCTGGGCCGGTATCTTCACCCCTTCTGGCTTACCTGCAGATTTTGCCAAAGTCTCTGCGGTGGTGTTGCGCTATGGGGGCAGGGACACTTTCTGTGCCGTGGGAGCCACCAACGTAGGATCAGCGCCCTTAGCTCCCCCAGTAGTAATAACCGTTGTCAGAGTCACAGACAAGGTCTTTGCCTGTGCCGGTTGAGACTGCATGGTCTGTGCAGCTCTCTTCTCCTCTGTCTGCGGCTTCTCAGATTTCTCCTGTAGCTTAGCTGGGGTAGATTACTTACTTTTTGAAGAAGAGCTGGATTGTAGGCTGCAATGGAGGCGAAAGGTGATGCTGATCGCCTCCTGTCCACTTTGGGACCTGCTTCTGCGGCAAACCCAGTGGACTCAGACTTGCAGATCGTGGCCTTATCTTGGGCTCCCAGCGATGGGAAGCCCTCAAAGGACTTAGAAGACCGACCTCAGACTGGCCGGTCCTGGACGAGGCGTGACCCTGCTCGGACCACGGGTCAGAGGCCTTATTGTTAAAGCATTCCGTGAGCCTACTATGCCTGTTCTTTGTTGTTTTCTTAGAGAAGCATAGGCATATTTCGCACTCGACCTCCTTATGGTCCGGGTGTAGGCAGTAGAGGCATTGTAGGTGCTTGTCCTCCACAAACACATTCCGTAGTCCACATTTGCTGCAGGGCCTGGAGAGGGACCTTCCCTCATCCTTCTCCTCCATCATGGTCAGAAGGTGCGAAGTAGGCCCAAGCTGGCCTTCAAGAATCTTCGATGAATTCTAGTCCTTGAGGGGGGCGGAATTTCATTGACAACGGATCATTGCTGTCGCTGGATGAAGGAAAGGGTGCACTGGCTCTTTGAAAAAATAAATTGAACTTTTCTTGTTGAAAAACACAAAAAAACGTACAAATAGCTTGGAGAGCAACTCAAGGACTCCCAACACTGAAGTGTGCAGTAAAAAGCTGAAGGTGGCTGCCAGAGGAGGGGCTTAGGGAGAGGACTGCAATACAGTTTTAAAGTGAAAGTTTTTTCTTTTACCGAGGATTCCCAGCCTGACGATGGGGAATATTCATGAGCATTTGAATCCATGCCAGACCCCATGCTGGAGAACAAAGGTTCCTCGAGCTGGTGAATCAGATATGCCTTCCAAGTCATAGGAACAGAACAAATCAACTTGACCTCTCTCTAACCAAATCAAGTGTTTTGGCGGACAGAGGCAGAACTTTGTTATCAGAAAGGGTCTTGGAAGATTTCCGGTGACTTCTTCTATGGGACTCTTCCCCTGGATTGATGAGGTAGCATTGCAGATCGTCTGGTAAAATGGTATTCTGCGAGGAAAGAGCCCATCAGCTCCCCAAGGACAGGGTGTCACATGCTCATGAATATTCCCGGTCAGGCTGGGAATCCTCAGTAAAAGAAAAAATCAGTTTCAGTTTCGTTTCTGAACGATCTTTCTCCTAATAGCCAATCACTGGTTTCTGGGTCATACTGCCCCCAGCCAATGACTGCCCTCTACCTAAGCCCCTCCTCTGGCAGCCATCTTCATATTTGGTAGCACGTAAAGTGGCAGTAGGATCAGGTGGGAGGGTTTGCATGTGAATCCATGCCAGACCCATGCTGGAGAACAACAGTTACAGGTAAGTAACTTGTTCCTTCTCCAGCATGGGGTCTGGCATGGATTCACATGCTCATGAATACATAGCAGTACACACATGCACAACCACAGGAGGTGGCAAGGCTCAACATTAAGCATTTCAACAACTCAACATTAAGCATCTCTTACCTCCTCACCAGGCTCACCTTCAAGCAAACAGGTTGTGCAGCACTGCTTGGTCAACTCTGGACTCCTCCCTGGAACCCCGGTCGACGCAGTAGAATTTCGTGAAGGTGTGCGTCGACCTCCACATAGCAGCCCTGCAGATGTCCAGCAGGGGCACACCAAACAGGAACGCCGTAGTTGCAGCGATCCCTCTGGTCGAATGGGCTCTCGGACAGCCAGGCAATGGTCAGTTTGCCAACAGGTGGCAGTGCGTGATGCAGCCGGAGAGCCATCTGGAAATGGAGGCCTTGGAGAGGGCCTTCCCCTTGTTCACAGGGCCAAAGTTCACAAACAGCTGTGACGTCTTCCGAAAACTCTTTGTGCCGTCCACGTAGAACTTCAGCGCTCTAGCCACATCCAGCGAGTGCAAAGTCCTCTCAGCCAGCGACAAAGGCGACGGGAAGAAAACAGGTAACACCAAGGGCTCGGGACTTGCACTTGACATTTCTAATGGCTGCTACTTTTGATTATATGCATTTTAAAAACACAAATACCCATATGGGATTATACATCATATACAAAAACACAACAACAGGATAATAGCCCCTCCCTTTATGCTGAAAGCTGCAACACCCCATGCATGAATAATGTATGTGTATAACCGAGTAATTCATTGGGGCCCATCTGGAAGTGCACACTTCAACAATTGGGGAGCAACACCTCAACTGTGCAAGTCCAAACATTTGGTCTCTTAAGTGTGGTGCAATAATGCTATTGGATGAAAGCAGCTAAGGAAGACAGTGACTGTTGGAAATGGAGAGAAGATCAAGTGCCCATAGCAGAAGTGTGCCTAGAGTATGAACAACACAATATTGTCTTCCTTCTGGGCTTGGCATCGGAGCCTATGCGCCTTCTGAACTCTGCAGCTCCTCACAATAGTTATTGCAGAAAATTGTCACTTCTGTGTGTCGTGAGGGAAAGCTTTACATGGGCCACCCTTTTGTGATCGGAGGTTCATCTTCCTAAGAAAACATTGTTAGGGTTTTTTATTTTCAAACCCCTAAAAGATAGAGGTTTCACCATCTTGAACCACAAGAGTGATTAGCTTCTGTATCCAAGTCTTGGTCTAAATAG
The DNA here is from genome assembly GCF_040938575.1 of Ambystoma mexicanum. Lineage (NCBI taxonomy): Eukaryota > Metazoa > Chordata > Amphibia > Caudata > Ambystomatidae > Ambystoma > Ambystoma mexicanum. The sequence continues at coordinate 642,566,974 of NC_090921.1, forward strand.
TACATAATTGACAATCAGCTGTTTGATGGGCTTGCTGATCCTCTGAAGAGAGGCCCATTACCAGACAGACCATGTATCAGTGGAGTTTAATGTGAATCAAGATTTGCTATGAGCTGGTGAACAAGGAGGTTCCTGAAGTCACAATGGACCATTTGATCAGTTGCAAAGCTGCAAATTCCACCTTGTAGAGGGAGTTTCCCTTTGCAGGGTACCAGTGAGGTGGCCCGCTTGCCCATCAATACTTATATCTATTTTTATATAAATACATTTATAGAATGAAAATGTCACCCTTTCATCTTCTGGGCACTAATAAAATATAGAAGAACAAAACATTGCCAACCCAGTGTTAACAAACAGGAGATTGATTAGCTTCCAAGCTTTCACTAGATTCTGAAGTATTAACAGGCCATTGGGAGACGGGAGTGACAGACGCAGGGCATTCTAGACCTGATAAGAAGATTACCTACTCTCTAGTCTAGCTCGGAAATATCTTAGCAATAGACTGCTGGTTGCTACTCTTGTTATACCAGAGGGCCGACACCACTTGAATTTAAGGGATAATGATAATGTTTGGTTTCTGTTAAAGAGCCTGGGCAATCGGGCACTGGAATTGTGTTTTTTTTTTCAGTGGTAACCAGTGAAGCTGTATACCATCTGTGTCCAAGGATGCCAAGTATCCTGGCACCTCAGACTGAACTATTTGAAATTTGAACATTTCTAAAACTGGAAGGATTCTAATCTTGTCAAAACCAGATTTACAGGCAGTACTTGTGTATTTGATGAACTATGATGCACAGAATTTTCAGTAGCTGTGGAGGATTAGGGCAAAGACCCATAAAAGCTGACCCATTAAAGCGAGCCAGTAATCAGGGGACCACAGATGATACTTCACTGTTGACTGTTTTATCTCTGTTAAGTTTCAGTTGATTTCTAAACATCCAACTATCCCCAGCAATGTAGTTATCCAACTGATGTTGAAAAAGTTTATTCAATAGGACAAGTGCTACATGGAATCTGCGTAGGAATAACATGGCCTCTACCAAATCAGCTGGTAGTAGGGCGACACAAATTAAACAATAAGGAAGCAAGTACCATGTTAGATGGAGTTTGACTCAAATAGGACAGGGCTTATAATGTGTGATCTATCTCACAAATACAAACGGTGCATCAATTATATGATTGTTATTCACTATGTCAGATATAGCGGAAAGGTCCAAAAGGAAGAGTGCTGCCACTTCCCTTTGGTCTGCAATGTTGCATAGATCATCTAGGGGCAATTCAGCTCCTGTATCCAGACCAGGACAAACACAGGCCTGGTGTGTGGGTAACTATGTTCTTCCACATAGGCTTGCATTTCATTGTTTTATAAATTATTTCCCAGGTAGGGGATCTGTGAAATTGGGTGCAAGTTACAGAGTCCTTTTGTCCAGGGCTGGCCTTGTAAGAGTGGTTTGGCCACCACCCTTCTGTGCTCAGGAGTTCAATGTGTAAGACAGTGGAGATGTAACAGAGGTATGGCACAACACAGGGACTTGCATGTATGATTGTATTGGCTTAGTATACATCACATGTAGAAGCAGAGGCCTTGCTAGTTTGAATAATCTTCATTAACTGAATGTGAGGTAACACTGAAAACATCAATAGTGGATAATAAACGCCTCTGCCAAGCATTTCTTCCTGGACTCCATCGAATAAGAGGATGCCAACATCTTGCAGAAGTCATGTCATGCATGGCATTGGTTCCTCATGATTTATTGTCCGCTATTGGGTTATATGATACTACTGTGGGAGTCTTTCAAAATACGAGGAATCTGCAACAATACAGAAATGTCAGAAGCACAAGATACTTTAGGTAATGTTCTTTCTGATTTATACTACCTTTTTCTAACAGATTCTTTACCTCCTTTCTTTCCTCAGCTATGAGCAATAGTGTAACAATGTTCAACCTTTGTTGTGAGATTGTCAATACAGTGCCAGTGGTCTTTACAGCTCCTTTGGTGGTGGACAAAATTACTTCTTTCCGGTAATGTTCTTGCTAATGGATTAGTCCTTTCTCCCATAGATTCCTCATCTTAGATATATATCTGTAAGTGCCAGCTGTTCTCAGAAATCTTGAACCCACCACGCGTTGGGGGCTGAGGGTGGGGGAGCCACACAGCTCTGCTTGCCTGTGTGTGCCCATGATATGATATATGATATTAATAACGCGCCTATACACAAGTGTTTCAAGGCTGATCTCACATCCATGATGCTGGATGTGAGATCAGGGGAAATCTATATGGAGCCACTGGTGGTCTATCACCTCTGCTCCACCCTTTTGGCTAGCATTAATCATCAGAGAGACCACAAAACAGCATGAAGTGAACAAGGTATCTATCATGAGGGTAGATTGGAAGGTTGATGAGGCATCAGAAAGACTATTACTGGGTAGTCTTTGTTCTTCCAATGGATTACATACTCTTACATCGTGTGATGGATAGCTCAGGGGCAACGCGCTCGCCTTGGAAGCAAGACGACGTTGAGCAACACAGGTTAGATTCCCCGGGTCCGCGCTTAGAAACATTGGGGTATTAAGCGCATTATAAATAACCAATTACAATAACAATTACATATTTTGCATCTTATACTTACAAAGCAGGACAGAATATGAGGGAGGATAGACGGACACCACCACCTAAAACAGAAAACTCTGGAGCGCTGCATGTCCAAAGCAAGAATCAAATATGTGCAGGGAAAACCAGGTAGCAGCTAGACAAGATACCCCTTACAATGTCCCGCCTCATGAGCCCCCTAAACCCTTAAAAATCCTTTCCAAACAGATAATAGCACTCTGTAAAGCAGAAGATGATTCACTTGGACCAAGTATGTTCGATTACAGCACAAGCTCAAGTGTAACCAACATAAAACTGGTCATCCTGTCCGATGTCGCTTGTCCAAGGTACATACTAGTTGAGCACCCTATTGGGGTCCAGACAGTTAAACCTCTTCTCTACATTGGATGGCTGTGAGAGGGTGAGGGGGTACAACACTAGAAGATTAATCTTCTGCAAAATATGGAAATCAGTAATCAACCTGGGATACAAGGTCGTCCTCACCTTCAACTTAGAGAAGACCAGGTAAAGTAGTTTCACGGAAAGAGCCTGGAGCTCACTTGCTTGCCTAGCACAAGTGATGGCAACCAGGAAGATCACCTTAAGGCTGATAAACCCCCAAGCTCATAAATGAAGGGGCTCATACAAAGCTACCATCAAACAAGCGTTAACATACATTTTAAATCCCACACAGAAATAAACAGGCGAGAAGGAAACTTATTTCCCGTAACCCACAAAAAATGCATTAACAGTGGTGATGGTAAAGGAGGTGCCCTACTTGAGGGTCCTTTCAAAAACCGAAATAGTGGCCAGGTACCTTCACTATTCCAATATACAGTCCAGGACAGGCCAAAGGGAGCAGAAGATTCAGAATAGTAAGGTCGGACAAATCAAAGATTTCAGACCTTTTCCCTGCACCAAGCAGAAAACCTAAGCCACCTGCAAACATAGACCAACTTGGTGGCATGCCTCCTGGCAGAAAGAAGTACATCGAGACCATCATATGACAAATGCCACTTCTTATATCTCTGTCCAGGGGTCGGCACCTTCAGCTCTCCAGATGTTTTGTAATTCATATCCATGATCCCGCATCATTGGTTATGCTGCATAAGGCTGATGGGAGTTGTAGTCCAAAACATCTGGAGAGCCAAAGGTTGCAGGCTCGTCTCAGTCTCTCATGTCCAGAAGCTCTGTGCAGCATGCTCTCTAAGCAGACTTCTGTGTTCTCTGTATAACCTGTGGAATGACTGGAATAATGGGAATGAATATAGGTGAGCAAAAGCCAATTGATGGGTCCCCTAGAGCAACCCAAGCATGAAACTCTCTGGAACACAACTCACACTTCCTGTTGACAATGAAGGCGAAGAGGTCTATCTAAGGGGTCCCCCAAAATACAATGATCGCACCTGAACTTCCATGCAGAATTCCCACTTGTGGGAGACTGATGTCTGTCTCCTGGAGTTTATACCACATTAGCACTGCTTCTCGGTGCAGAGCCCACAATCAGACACCATTGTGCGAGTTGATGAAGCATGGCCACCGTGCTGTCTGTCAGAATCAGGGTGCACCGACCCCACATTACGCGAAAGACAATCAATACCAGCCTGATGGCCTGCAGTTCCAGTAGAATGATGTGCTCCAATGCCTTCGCAGGCGAGTACAGCCCACTCACCCACATTGCTCAGGTGAGTGCTCCAATGCTTCTCGGAAACCATACGTGACAACTGGCAGGTGAGGTCAAGGATGCTAAAAAGGGTCTCCCCCTTAGTACATCCTTTGCTTGGCACACAAGAGGGGGTCTTCTGACTTGCAACAAGTCAGTCATATTGCCCAGAAACAGACCACTGACATCAACCCAATGAGCAACCAGGCCCAACACTATTAAAATACAGGATGCCATCAGACCCAGAGATGCAAAGAGGCTGAAACTTGGATTCAAATACCTGTGTAATCTGAAATATGTTCACCACTCGCTTCTTGGGAGAAAAAAAAGTGTCCAAGTGCATGACTAGAACTGGCCTGAGGAAACAGAGTGAATGGGATGGTATGACATAGGACTTCTTAAAGGTAACAGATAAGACCGAACTGTGCAGTAGACGAGAGGTAAGGTGCAGGTGGGTCGATAGGAAATCTGTGTGTGCAAGCTCGAATAGTTTGGTGAAAACCTTTAGGGCAGAGGTCAAACAGAAGGGCTGGCCTTTAATGGTAATGGATAATTCCAACCACAAACCAAGTATTTCCTGTGCTCCAGAAGAATGAAGATGGCACCCTAAAAGTCTAGTGACACAAGCCAGTCCTGTAGCTTGAGGAATTTGAGGATCTGGGCTAAGGTTACTTTCTTTAATTGGTCCTTGCACCGGAACAAATTCGCCAGCTGCAGTTCCACGGAGGCCTGAAGGCCCTTGTCATCCTTTGGAGCTAGAAAGTAAGGGGCTTCTCAGCCCTTCCACCTTTCTCGAGATTGGGGGACTGGGGGAAAGACAGAGAGGAGTAGGATCCAGAGGGCTGCATTGGATAGGGAGGAAGTATCCCTGCAACATGACCTGTAAGGCATGGGCTACAAGGGTACTACGCTGCCTCTCCCTGACATACAGGGGCACATTCGAATCTACAGGGGTGCACTGGACAAAGTCCAAATTTAAGAGATTTTGATCCCATGTGGACAGTAGTATTGGCAAATGCACATTTATGAGCACCTGTGTCTCTATTATGGTGGATGGGAAATGCTGCTGGGCTTGTAAGCCGAAGGGGCACCTGACCCTTGCCAGGGTGGGAAAAGGAGCTGTAGAACTGAATGAGTGGACCTTCGGAGCAGAGGCAGCAGGATGTTGAACACCTAAACCAAAGCCATGGGAGCCTTAAACCTTTCCAAGAACTCATCAATCTAAATCCAAAAAAAGGTTGTCGCCATAAAACAGCATGTCAAGGAGCGTCGACTGTGCATCCAGGTCGAACCCAGACAGAGCCTGTGCCCACACAGTATGCAGTGTGAAGGCTCTGACTGGTGCATTTGGCACAATGTCTTCTTTCCATCCTCCACCAGAAGGGAAACCCTTTTTTTATTTCGGGAAGAGGCAGATTCTTTATGCTTTGAAGATTATACCCTAAATGGTATAAGAGTATGTAGCCAGGGTGCATGTTGCACTCACGGCAAATAAGCCAGACTACCAGAGGCAAAGATCTTGTAGGCAAATGCATCCAGCTTCTTACTCTGCCCGTCAGCGTGCAAAGAGGGGAAATGGCTTTCTTTGCTCATGCAGTGGAGCCCAGTACCAGCAGACTCCCCAAATGTGAGGAATCTGTGGGAGGAAGGAATCCAATAGAAAGTGGGTTTAGTTACTAACTATGCCACACCTGTTACCAGTGGTGCGGTGCTGTCACTGAGCAATATGGACTACCCCTCTGGTGGCTATTTAAAGATTTCCATGATCCTTACATTACCCATGTACCCGACGGGTTCCCATTCAGTGAAAGGGTGGATAGAGATTTATTTGAATAATCTAGTTTTAGGCATGCTCTTGAATCTATCCTCACTGCTAATGATATTTAATGTGTTGCCATCATCCACACAAACCTGTACAAACCAGACCAACAGTGTCTTGGGAAATCGATGATGCCACACAAGCCTATCCTCCAAAGCGGAAAGCAGTCAAAAAGGTTAGGGTGGAGGGATGCATGGGGCGGGTTACCACCCTTGCAACTACGGAAAGAGGCACTTCATGCAAGAATAAAAGGTGCAATTTTTGATGAGACAAATATTTGGACCTCTGATTTTTTTTTTTATAAATAAAACAATTTGTATTGATTTTTTTAACAAAACAAACACAGAAAAGAAAATATTGGACACCATGAATCAAAGTTATCATGACTGTTGTACAACTATCTATTGTGCCTCCACCGCTTGATGTAAGAGGCGATGCCCTGCTCCCACTTCCTCCCTGCCTGATGAACCTAGTCACCCTCTTCCCACCGCCCCCAGATTTGATCTGTAGTCTCAGGGCAACACCACGCAGTGTATATACATCGTTTCATGGACACACAAATGTCTACGTTAGCCACCCATTGGCTGTATTGAGGGCGTTCCAGGGTTCCCCCTTTCCTTGAAATGTTCTGTTTTGCCAGTCCAATTACTGTGGACAAAAACCATTTTTCATATTGGCTATAAGAGCTCTCAACCCATACCCCCAAAAATAACAGTTTAGGGTCCACCGGTATCTCTGTGCCAAGTGTGTGAGATAACTTATCGCAACACGCGGTCCAGAAGCGGCGGATCCGTGGACAGTCCCAAAGAATGTGCCTAAAAGTACCCTCCTCTGCCCCACATCTGAAGCATTGGGGAACGTCAGTACAGCCCACCGAAACAGTGAGACCCTGGGGTAGTAGAACCTATGAAGGATTTTGAGTTGCACCAGGTAAAGTCTAGAGGAAATTGCAACCTCCATGGGAGATATCAAGGCCTCCAACCAGTCCTCCGGTTTGATAGGTTCCACATCCGGCTCCCATCTGGCCTTGAGATTGGATAATTCTGGAGTTGCAAAGGTGGATATGGCTTGGTATAAGGTGGAGGTAACCTTGGTGGTTATGAGCTCCAAGTGAACATTCATTTCAAGTGGGGAGCATTGCGGCAAGTCCGGGAGATTGATGAGCTGTGTGTGCAGTGCATGCGATAATTGCAAGTAATGATACCATTCAACATCCAATAAGCCAAACATCTGCTCCAGCTCAGCAAATTAAGTAACCCTCCCCTCCACCCACCACATCACTGATGGTCTTGATGCCCGCATCATCCAACCCCGCCAATACCAGCAGTTTATTCACCTCTGACAGCAGGGTATTTTCCCAGAGCAGCTGAGCCAGGGTCACTATTTTCCCACCCAATATACTTGTGGGCTTCCCTCCACACCTGCACAGTGTGCTGAACCATTGACTTAGGAGAAGTCCTCCGAGTCCCTTGGTATAGGTAAAGGGGAGCCACACCCTCAAGTCACATCCTCTCAGCTCAAATATGGGGCAGGCTAGGGTCCCCATGGAGCATATCATTGATAACTGACAGCTGACTCGCCCAGTAGTAGCATCGAACATGTAGTAGCCCGATTCCATCTTCCAAAACCGACTGCTGTAGTGTGGACAGGGCTATCCATGGTTGAGTACCACCACATAGAAGTTCCCGAAGGGCAGAGTCTATTCTTCTGAATTCTAGTTTGGGGACCTGTAGAGGGCATTTTGTAAAACATGGCTACTCTGGCAATATAAGCATTTTAAAAAGAGCGTCAATTCTATAAGGAAGGCATGGTATCAAGAATAGACAGACAAGTGATCACAGTTCAAGGGTGTTTATTAAACTGTATAGGTAGGTTGGAAATACACCTAATCTAAACCTAAATCTAAGATGGGAGCAAGCTACGACCATAAAATAATAAAAAGGCAGTCCTAGTGGCATCTTGTCAAATTAAAGGGCCTGTAGTAAGAAAAACCTATTGCTAATCCTTACAAATAAATACAAAAAAGTGTGGGATAGGGTTCACAAGACAGAACGAAGTGTTCACAAATGATAAGTCAGGATGTGGTAGTTGGGGGTCTCCCTTCCCCAAGTTTTGAGCATGGGACAAGGCAGGACTCCTGATCACAGCACACTCTGAAACCTTCCCAGCACGAGATGACAGTTCTGCTTTAGGTATCAGGACCTTTGGTGGAAAGGTCTCTTTTCTACAAAAAGTTTCTTGCTTCCGAAGACCTGATGGATTCTAAAAATAAACAAAAAGTTCATTTCCAATGCACGTTGGGTAATGACTTCACACCTGGCTCCCTCTCTTCCGGCACAGACCCTTCTCAACTGTTTGCCTCTCTTTGGGTTATGCTTCTTCACCCCTGGGTCCACCTCCTCGGGGCTCAGACCCTTGTCTGCCTTCAGCCTCCCTCCGTTGTGTTCACTATGGCTTGTATGCAAAGATATTTTCACCATTTGTATTCACAAATCTTAATGTCTTTTTAAACAATTTATAGTGAACATCCCTCTGTCGGGTTCACTCTTTGTCCTCACAAAGTTAATCAGCATCAGGCTTCGCCCTGTTCTGTAGGCATCCCTCCATCTGTTCACTCTTGCCAACCTTACAGTTCCTATTACTTTCTCACTATGCGGGATTCGCTTCCCCTGATTTCTAACAGTTTGCCGGTCAAAGACATTTGACTGTACAGAGGATTTTGTAGGACCACTTTGACCTTTCTCTTCCGGCTCTCCTACGGCCTTCTGTTTTCAGTAGTTTCAACAGTAGGGGGAATTTACCAGTGTGTCTCGAGTGAGCACCCACGTGGTCCTGGATCCCTCTGCAGCTTGTTTCCCCTTGAAGAGTTAACAGTTCTCTGAACTTTCCTTAACTTGTCTTTTGCTACTTTAATTCAACACAGTTCGGTTTCTTATTGGTTCTCCCTTCCAGTGGTCGAAGTGAGCGGGAACGGTTGGGAGCGGTGCTCCTCTTGTTTTAAAGAAGTTTTACCGTTCGCATACTTTTATTTTTAAAAGAAACCGTTCCGGAATGGTTTTGTTTTAAAATAAAAGTATAGGAAGACGTTGAAACTTGCACTTTCACTGCAACGCACTGAGCGTTTCCTTAAGCAGCAGGTGCATGTGTCTGGGGGTTTGTATTGTGTTTGTGAGGGGGCGTGGTAATGGGATTTGTGGGGAGTGGGTCCAGGCCAGCAGGGAACATAGTTCCACTATTTCTTTTTGTACACTTCGACCACTGCTCCCTTCGACTCACTAGCTGTGTTGAACCGCTTGGCTTTCCTTGGATCTGGAGCGAAGGACGTTACCACAGTGGCAAGTGTCTCTCCCCAGCTTGGTCATCAGCGGAGGAGGGCCCCATGTACCGTTGGCAACTGCTGCAACACATGCTGGCTATTGTTTGCAGTCTTATGTTTCCTTCTCTTGAGGTTTCACAGGTCAGGGTCAGAAAGTGCCAGGTCACTTCTCTCCTTGTCACCCTTTCGGTTCTCGCCGTCTTTCTCCTCCTCTTGAACTGCTGTACTTGGATAGCAGAGTCGTCATGAGGTCTGCCTTGCTCATCTTGTCCTCTGCCTTTTATCCCTGTGGGGAAGGGAAAGGGCCATCATGTGTGATTCTGGTCAATTGCCTGACCCTTGTGTTGGCACATGTCCGGTAAACGGCCTTGGTGTTAGTCCGTTGTCTTTTGTATTGTGCAAAAGTGTTTGTGTCGGAAAGGGGGGTGGAGTAGAATTTCTGAGTGTCCTACATGGCAGGATGATGAAAAGGTGTTCCAAAGGGGATACCACCTCTCACCAGTCAGTGTCCCACTTCCACTCACCGAGGACCCCCCATTCCAGGTGATCCTTCACTGGTCCACCCCCAGGAACTGGATCCAAAAGCGATGGCCGTGTCCTGGCCACCTGGATGACAGAGCTCTGGAGACTAGCTAGGGAGACACCTTCAGGTTTATCACACTGTCCAGTAGAGACACCGGATATCTCTAACAAAGTGATCCGTGATAGGATATAGATTGTGGATAAGGAACCATGCATGATCCACATTTATATGGATGCCCAAGTATCGGAAGCCCTCCTTTCCCACCCGGTATGGACATTCCGGGGGTGGGGGGAAATCGCTAGATAGGCACCCTGGACCGGGAAGAGAATGGATTTACTCCAATTTACTCGTAGCCCACTAAATAGTTCATATTCCTGTAGTCTCTGTGTTACAATAGGGCTGAACCTCTATGATAAATAGGGGCATTGGTACTTATGCATCTCAGATATAAACTGTTTGACAAATGTTTAAAGTAGTGTACAGCTGCTGGGCTCCACTTTTCTCCTGGAAGGCTTTAACATGGCCAAATATGACCCTCTGTTTTCTGAGGTATACAGTATGTCTAACTGTTAATTCGATATTAGTTATAGTTATAAAGTGTAGAGCCAACTTACTTACTGATGTTTGCAAGGATGGCTTGCTATAAATGAAATACCACCTTGAACGGAATATTACAGAAACGATTCCCAGAAGCAAAGTGACTTATGGCTGTTTCAGAAGAGGCGGAATCTGTAGGAGGAAAACATCCTTTAGTATTAAGAGGCTTTGGGCACGAGTGGTGGGAAATGACATTGTGAACTAATAAGACACAAAAGAGGTCCTATATCAAGAAATAGACTTGTGCCTAATCTTGAAAAAAATCTATCACATAGATAAACAAGTTACTTACCCCTGGTAATGTTTTTTTGACTGGATGATCCTCCCACGTATTCCTCAACTTTGAATATACATTATCCAGCTTCAGCTGGTTCAGAATTTTATTTTCGGCAGAGGGCGCGGTGTGTCAATGGCATCGACTCGTCCCTCAAAGGCCTCAGTCTCGAGGATGATGTCATTGAAGGCATATATAGTATGCGCAGCGCCCGTTGGCTTCAGTTCTGTTTTTTCCCTTACATGAGAAATACCCGCATAACCACAGGAATGACCTTACTCAGCCTTGAAGGAAAGAAAGCTGTAATATCTTGGGAAATTCTACTGTGGGATAGGTTGCGAGGGCGATAAGGAATATCTAGGAGTGACAGCCAGTCGAAAGAACGTTACTAGGGGTAAGTAACTTGTTCTTCGAATGGATTGCGTCCTCCCACGCATTCCTCATCTTTGATAGACTCCCAAAGCAGTGATTGATTTGGTGGAGGGAGTAGAATTTGATTTTAATGGTTTTCATGAACCGAGTGCCAGACTGCTTTTCCAAAGCTACCATCCTGACCGAGGGAAGATTCCAGACAGTAATGCTTTATGAACATGTGGATAGTAGACCATGTTGCCACTTCATAAATACTTTTTATCGGTACACCCCTTTGCAGGGCTGTAGAGGTAGCCATGCCCCTGGTGGAATGGGTCCTTAGACATTCAGGAGGACCCTTCCCTGCCAGCCTGTAACATTCTGAAATGGCCAGAATGATCCATCAGGATAAGGTCTGTTTAATAACAGCCTGACCCAGTTTGTGGCCCGTATAGCCAATTAAAAGTTGATCATCAATACAGAGTTTTGAAAGTATATATATATATATATATATATATATATATATATATATATATATATATATATATATACACACACATACATATATATATATATATATATATATATATACACATATATACACACTCACCGTAATTGTATTTCTGATGCTTGTATCTGCTTAGATTCACATGCTCTGCATAGGCCGACATCTAGTGGAAGCTGCGGAGTATTACAGTTTGTTTTTCGAAACTCGAAAATGGGCGTCAACCTAGGGCGTGCCAGTAATACTATCCCTAGTGTGACGTCCACTGTACCCATGATCACTCACGGGTATAGGACCCTTAGAGTGTATTTTTTCTGACATGAGGTAGCATGAAGAGTAGCGCGGGTACATATTATCCAAGCAGATAAATAGATGAGACTCTCTCAGAGGGGAGGAAGGGTGGGCACATGTGAATCTAAGCAGATACAAGCCTCAGAAATACGATTACGGTGAGTAATGCATACCTTCTGAGGTTTGTGGAATCTGCTTAGATCACATGCTGTGCATAGATTAGCGAGAAGTGTTAGAAGAAGGTGGGATGTGAGAAGGGTCATGAGCAAATAAATGTCTTAGAACCGCTTTTCCCACTTGAATATCTGTCTTGGAATGAGTGTCACTGCAGTAGTGCTGAGTAAAGGAGTGATTAGAGCTCCATGTAGATGCTTTACAAATGTTGTCAAGGGGTACATTTGCAATGAAAGACAGGGTGGCCCGAGGGCCTCTTGTAGAGTGGCCCTTGGCGTAAAAGGCAGAGTTTTATCTGAAAGGGAGTAACACAGCTGTATACTTTGACTATCCATTTAGAGAAGGCACCTTTAGAGATGCAATCTCCTTCTCTGCCTGTAGCTACAGAGACAAACAGTTGATCTGTCTTCTTTAGCGGTCTGGTCTTGTCTACGTAGTAGAGGACCGCTCTTCGCACATCTAGTGTGTGTAGTTTCACCTCAGCAGAGCTTTTGGGTTCTTGGAAAAAGGCCGGTATCTCAATGGACAGGTTAACATGGAATTTTGAAATGAACTTAGGTGAGAACCTAGGGTGAGTTTGTAGAACCAGTTTATCCTTATGAACAGAAAAGAAAGGATCCTGCACTGACAGAGCCTGAATTTCACTGACCCTTCTTATGGATGTAATGGCTACTAAGAAGGCAGTTTTATAGGTCAGGTGTTTGAGACTAGCTTTACGCATGGGTTCAAAGGGGGGGGGGCATGAGTTTAGCAAGCACCACATTAAGGTCCCATCCTGGTGGTGGGTTCGAAATTGGAGGGTGGAGTCTCTTTACCCCTTCCATAAAGGCTTTAACCACTGGCACTTTCCACCACAATACCTTGTTACGGGAGGTGGTGTAGGCCGACAGCGCCACCAGGTGTACCTTGAGTTAATTAAATGCCAATCCTGCATCCAGCAGGTGGAGAATGTAGGTGACAATATTGGAAGGAGTGCAATCAACCGGTTGATTTGTTTATTCTGGCACCAGATAACAAATCTCTTCCATTTATCAAAGTAACAGTGTCTCGTGTTTGGTTTCCTAGATTCTTTTAGGATATCCATACATCTCTGTGGAAGATTGAGATGGCCAAACTCTATGACTTTAGGAGCCATGCTGCCAAGTTCATCGAGCTGTGTTGAAGATGCACTGTTTGTCCTTCGTGCTGGGTGGGATAGTAGGCTGTGCCAGCACGGGAGTCTGATGGGTTTGCACACTGGCAGTTTGTACAGGTGCGGGAACCACGGTTGTCTCGCCCACATGGGAGCAACTAGGATGAGTGTCATCGATTCCCTGTGTATCTTGTTGACCACCTTCCTCAACAGAGGGGTTGGTGGAAACGCATAGGCAAACATCCCCGACCAGTTCATCCATAGAGCGTTCCCCATGGAGTCTGGCTGGGGGAACCTGGATGCGAATCCTGGGCATTGTCTGTTTTCGCTTGTGGCAAATAGGTCTATAGTGGGGAAGCCCCACTGTGAGAAGAGGTCTCCCACGACTTCTTCGTGTAGACGACATTCGTGTTCTTCTGGGAGGGGGTTCTCTGCTCAAAGCGTCTGCTAGTGAATTGAGATCCCCTGGAACATGTTGAGATGACAGGTAAATGTTCCATCTGAGTGCCCATTTCCAAATTTTCTGGGCAAGCTTGGACAGATTTGGTGAACAAGTACCTCCCTGCTTGTTTATGTAAAACATAGCTGTCGTGCTGTCTGTTAAGATCTGCACTGACAGGTTCAACAGGTGGGGTTCGAACGCTCGAAGCGCTCTGAAGACAGCCAGAAGCTCTAGCAGATTTATGTGATTCTTGGCCACTGTGTGCGACCAGAGACCCTGAGTTGTGTGGTGAAGGAGGTGTGTTCTCCACCCTGACAGGGACGCGTCTGTAGTGAGTACGGCCTGTATGTCCGGGTCGTAAAAGAGTTTCCCCTTTGACAGGTTCTCTCTTGTCCATCAGTGAAGACTCTGTACTAGTGTTGGCGAAACGACCACTAGATCATCCCACTGACCACTTGCCTGAGACCTCTTTCGCCAACCATTCCTGCATGGGTCGCATGCGCAGGCGCGCGTGGGGAACCAGGTAAATACATGACAACATCATGCCTAGCAAACACATAGCTTTGCGCACCCTTATCTGGCGAATGGGTTGATATTGAGGAATTTGCAGTAGTAGATTCCGAATTCTTTCCTCTGATGGAAAGGCCAACCCCTCTTGCGTGTTTAGGACAGCTCCTAGGAACTGTTTGGAGGTGCTTGGCACCAGGCTTGATTTTTTTTCTCGTTGATTGAGAAACCCAATTTGAAGAGGAGGTCGATCGTTCTTTGGATGTTGGAACTGAAAATTACTGGGGTCTCCCTCGTGATGAGCCAGTCGTCCAGGTAAGGGTACACTGGGATTGCCTCCCTGCGTAGGTGTGCCGCCACCAACGCCAGTACCTTGGTGAATACCCTTGGAGCCGATGCTATACCGAAGGGCAGCACCTTGAACTGGTAGTGCTGACTGTCCACCTTGAAGCGCAAGAATCTTCTGTGCGCTGGGACCATGGAAATATGAAAATAGGCATCTTTCATGTCCAATGTTGCCATGTTATCTCCCTTTTTTAGGAGGGGGATTACCTCGTGGAGCGTAGTCATGCAAAATCTTTGGGGCTTGACATACTTGTTTGCAGGGCGTAAGTTTAATACTGGGCGCATTGTCAAATCTTTTTTTGGCACAAGGCAGTAAGTTGAATAAATACCCTTGTTTACCTGGTTGCCCGGGACGAGTTCCATTGCGTCCTTTGCGAGAAGATTGGCGATTTCCTCGAGGAGGATCTTTTGGTGGTCCAGGGAATGTATTTTTTGTCTTGGCGGGTATTTGCGGGGGCGCTCCAGCAGTTCGATGCAGTATCCCACGGACACCGTGGACAGCACCCATCTGTCCGAGGTGATCTCTTCGCTTGGGTGAAGTTGGAAATGCGCCCCCCTACTGGGGATGTGTGGGAAGGGACCCTGAGCGGAGCGTCACTGTTTGCTGGGAGGTGTCCCGCCTCTGCCTGGGCTGCCTCTTCCTCTACCGCGGCCCCTCTTGTTGCCTCTACCGCAACATTGGGTACTTTGTTGGTTGCCACCCCACGATGTACCCTGCTCCTGTGAGTAATTGGAACCCCTCTGGGAATTTTGTCCACGTGAGCGACGAAAATTATTATTTCCTCTTTGGTTCATGGGTTTGTTAGTCAATTGTCCCAGGGACTTTAGGGTATCATATTCATCCTTGGCAGTTTTGAGTGCCTCCTCTACTGCTTTGCCAAACAAGACATTCGGTTCCACCGGCATGTCGATAAGAGCAGCCTGGGTCTCGGGTTTAAACCCTGACTGTCTGAGTCAAGCGTGTCTCTTGATGACAGTGCTCTCTGCGATGAGCCGGCCTGCATTATCTGCGGCATCAAAGGTCGCCTTTAGAATGCACCCGGACACCGATCTACCCTCCGACACAATCTGGGCTAACTGGCCCTTTAGTGGTTCAGGTGCAGAAGCGATAAGGGCAGCTACCTGCTCCCACTGGTGGCAATTATAGCTTGCCAGCAGAGTGGTGGTATTGGCGATTATTGCCTGGTAAGTGGAAGTGGAGGCCACCTTTCTTCCTAGCCCATATATCCTCCTGCTCTCTTTGTCTGGGGGAGCTTCAGATGATGATAGAGGTGTCCCCGCTTTTTTCCTGGTGGTAGTGACTACCAACGAGTCAGGCTTAAATTGACCCATTATATAAAGAGGGCCTGACTGGGCGGCCCTGAACAATTTTTCAATTCTGGGGTTGACAGCCTTAGTGAGATTAGGGGTGAGGATGGAAGGGTCAATTCTGCTTTGGATGGACTTCAGAATTGGTATGGCTTGGGCAATGGGTTTCTTATCCCCCATGATCTCTTCTGCAAAGTCCCTCTCTTCTTGGGCCCCTTGAGTGTCTATGTGAAAGTGCTCTGCAGCTCTAGCTAAGACCTCATTCAGTAGAGGCTGATTATCCACAGGTGAGTCAGTTACCGGTGGCTCTTTGTTAACAGGTGAGTCTAGATTATAGACCTCTGCCTCGTCTTCCTCATCCTCATCCTGGTCTTCGTCATCTCCGTAATAATCGACCCCTGCTTGGTCGTCCAGCATTTGTATGTCTGGGTCTTCGGCATACTGGTGGTAAGGTTCAATAGAAAATGGGTCTGAAATCAGGCCCTGAGCTGGAGTTTCATTACAAGGTATCTTACTAGGAGGCTGAGGGTCTTTGGATCCTGAAGGAGTAGAGTTGTCAGGGGTACTCTGATAACTCAGAAAATAATCAAGGTTTTTTTCATAGAAAATAGCCAAAGAAGACATTCTTCTCATCACCCTGTCGATGTCATCAGAGCTCCATTCCCTGGAACTGGGGTTGACAGGCTTAGTGACAGTGGTCTTAAATTTATCCTTATCTGAAGATCTAGGTTTGTCGTTCTGGACCTGCGGTGCAGATGTTGTGTCCGAAGACTTTCTGCTGTTTGTCCCCTTTACCATGGGTAGGTAACAAGTTACTTACCTGTAACTGTTCTCCAGCATGGGTCTGGCATGGATTCACATGCTCATGAATATTCCCCGTCATCAGGCTGGGGATCCTCGGTAAAGAAAAAAAATCAGTATCAGTTTCGTTTCTGATCTGTCTTTCTTAGTAGTAACCAATCACTGGTCTCGGGGTCATACTGCCCCCAGCCAATGACTGCCCTCTCCCTAAGCCCCTCCCCTGGCAGCCATCCTCAGATTTGGTAGCACGTAAAGTGGCAGTAGGACCAAGTGAAGAGCCGCAGAGGGGAAGGGGGGAGGGTTCGCATGTGAATCCATGCCAGACCCATGCTGGAGAACAACAGTTACAGGTAAGTAACTTGTTCCTTCTCCAGCATGGGGTCTGGCATGGATTCACATGCTCATGAATACAAGAATACATAGCAGTACACACATGCACAACCACGGGAGGTGGCAAAGCTCAACATTAAGCATATCATCAACTCAACATTAAGCATCTCTTACCTCCTCACCAGGCCCAGCTTCAGGCAAACAGGTTGTGCAGCACTGCTTGGCCGACTCTGGACTCCTCCCTGTAATCCCGGTCGACGCAGTAGAATCTCATGAAGGTGTGCGTCGACCTCCACGAAGCAGCCCTGCAGATGTCCAGCAGGGGCACACCAGATAGGAACGCCGTGATAGCAGTGATCGCTCTGGTCGAATGGGCTCTGGGACGGGCAACTGTCGGTTTGCCAACCGGTGACAGTGCATGATGCAGCCCGGAGAGCCATCTGGAAATGGAAGCCTTCGAGAGGGCCTTCCCTTGGTTCGCAGGTCCAAAGTTCACAAACAGCTGCGATGTCTTCCGAAAACTCTTCGTGCGGTCCATGTATAACTTCAGCACTCTAGCTACATCCAGCGAGTGCAAAGTCCTCTCGGCCGGCGACGGGAAGAAAACAGGTAACACCAAGGGCTCATTGAGATGGCAGTCCGGAGGCACCTTGGGCATGAAGAAGAGGTGCGTCCTCAGTACCACCCTCGTCTCGTGGAAAGTCAGGTATGGAGGTTTACAGGAGAGGGCCTGGATCTCTCCCACTCGTCGTGCGGAGGTGATGGCCACAAGAAATGCTGTCTTCCACGACAGGAACTTCAACGGTGCAGAATGCAGAGGCTCGAATGGCGGCCCCATCAGCCTGGTCAGCACCACGTTGAGCTCCCACGCCGGGACCGGATCCTTCACCGACGGGAACGATCGGAACAGTCCC
Source organism: Ambystoma mexicanum (assembly GCF_040938575.1). Classification (NCBI taxonomy): domain Eukaryota; kingdom Metazoa; phylum Chordata; class Amphibia; order Caudata; family Ambystomatidae; genus Ambystoma; species Ambystoma mexicanum. The sequence continues at coordinate 642,584,857 of NC_090921.1, forward strand.
TTCATGAATTCCTTTACCAGGCGATGGGACCACAGTGATGACCGCTCTGGAGTTCTGGTGTAGCGGGAGATAGTCGCCAGAAGGATTTTGATGGAGGCATGGGCCAGCCCCGCCTTGGCCAACGACAAATACGGCAGCACTTGAGGGGCCGTAATCCGCAGAGGGTTAATCTTCTGTGCGCCGTACCATACAGAAAACCTCTTCCACTTATGTCCGTAGCACTTAAGAGTTGAGGACGCCCTGGCCTTTGCAAGCACCTCCTTGCAGTCTGGGATATCGTACCCTCCAAACTCTAGTGCTGCAGGAGCCAGGCCTGCAAGTTCAGCGACTCTGGGTCGTGATGGAGGATGGGCACCTCCTTCTCTGGCGAGGAGATCCGCATCCGTCGGCAGCTTGACTGGGGGGGGACGCTGACAAGTCCAGAAGGTCTGGGAACCAGATCTGTCTCGGCCACGCCGGTGCGACAAGGATCATCCTGCACCGGGACCTCTTGAGTTGGTTGATGAGTCACAGCAGCAAAGGCAACGGCGGAAACGCGTACAGGAACAGGCCGTCCCAGGAGAATGAGAAGGCATCGCCCATGCTCCCAGGCTAGGGAAACCTGCTGGCGAACCTCCGGCACTTGGTGTTCGCCACCGTCACGAATAGGTCAATCTGGGGACTGCCCCATCGTTGGAATAGCTGATCCACTTGATCCTGCCGCAGCTCCCACTCGTGGCACGAGCGCAGCTCCCTGCTGAGCGAGTCTGCGATGGTGTTCTTTATTCCTGCCAGGTGGAAGGGCACCAGAAACATCCCCTGGGCGACGGCCCAGTGCCACAGATCCTGGGCCTCCTTGGAAAGGGCTGGGGATCTGGTGCCTCCCTGCTTCCAGATGTAGAACATGGTGGTGGTGTTGTCGGTGAAGATCCTCAGCACCTTGCCCTTGAGGGGCGGGAGGAACGATCTGAGAGCCCAGAACATGGCTCGGAGCTCCAGGATGTTGATATGCAGTGACCTCTCCTCCGGGAGCCAAAGGCCTCTTGCATGGAGATCTCTGGTGTGAGCTCCCCAACCCTCCAGGGAGGCATCCGATCTGTCGTCACCGTCGCCTGATGCGCCAGGGTCTAGAAGTCTGCACCTGCCGTCAGATGAGCGCAGGCGCCCCACCACCGTATCGCCTGATGGAAGGACTCGTTGAGCGGGATCCTGTCTTCGAAGCTGCCCGCCGCTTGAATCCACCGGGCGCCGAGGAACTCTTGCAGTGGTTGCATCAGCAGCCTGCACAGGCGCACTACATAGATGCACGAGGACATCATGTCTAGAAGGGACTTGATGGACCTCACCCTGGCCACATCCATGGCCAACAGCCTTTGCACCTTGCCCATGATGGCCTTCATCCTTTCCTCCGACGGGGAGGCCAGTTGCGCCACTGTGTCGAGCTTGGCTCCTAGGACAGAACCAGGTGGGATTTGGTGAAGTTGATGGAGAAACCCAGGTCCGTGAGCAGTTTGACGGTCTTCGCTGTATGCCCGATGGCGAGTTCTCTTGTCTTTGCTCGGATGAGCCAATCGTCCAGGTAGGGGTAGACGTGGAACCCCTTCAGGCACAGCCGCGCTGCCACCGGTGCCAGGCACTTGGTGAATACCCTGGGAACCGACTTCAATCCGAAGGAGAGGGCTTTGAATTGGTAGTTCCGTCCCTGGACTGTGAATCTGAGAAACCTTCGATGTCCTTTTAGAATGGGGATGTGAAAGTAGGCATCCTCCAAGTCCAGCGACGATAGGAAGTCGCCCTCCTCCAGATGCCCCAGCACGTGCTGGAGGGTAACATTCCAGAACTTCTGGGCCTTGATGTACTTGTTTAACCGACGAATGTCCAGGATGGGTCGCCAACCGACAGTCTTCTTTCTCACGAGGAAGTACCTTGAGTACACTCGAGGCCCGGAGCTTCTTTGGGACAAGCTTCATGGCGCCTTTCTTCAGCATCGCCCTTACTTCCAGCAGCAGTTGGGGGACGTGGTTTTCCTTCCTGGCCACGGGTGGAATGCGGGGGGCACTTCAGAAAGTCGAGTGTGCCCGCGGGCCAGGGCATCCAGCAGCCATCGGTCGGTGGAGATGGACTCCCACACGCTGACTAACTTCGCCAGCCGGCCTACAACCAGGGTGCTCAGGTGGAGGCCCGACGCTACGGCCAGTTCACCCCTGCTTGGCAGCAGCTTTGCCGCCTTGGCCTCCCCGGCGACAACGAGATCCTCCTGACTTGCTGCGTCCTCTGTAGGCCTCCTGCGGCGAGGAGCGGGCCGCCTGGCGGTATGTCGAGGAGCCGCCGCCGAATCCTTTGGAGGCACCTTGCTTGCCTCTGGAGTTCTGAAAGGGCAGCAATGTCGTTGCTGCAAAACCCCCAAGGCCCGGGCCGTCTCTGTGTCGGTCTTGATGGCCTGCAGCGATTCGTCCACTGTCTTGCCAAAGAGGTTATTCCCGTCGAAGGACATGTCCAAAACTCTGGTTTGCACATCCTGGAGGAAATCTGTTGCCTTGAGCCAACCACGCCATCGAAGACGAACACCGTTGCCCAACTGGCGGAAGCCGGTGCCAGCAATGTCTGTGGCCAACGTTATGGCGTGGTCCGACGCCACCTCGCCCTCCTGCAGGATCTCTAGGGCCTCCGCCCTATTGTCGTCCGGGAGAAAGTCCGGCAGAGGAGCTATCTTAAACCAAAGCTCCCTGTCGTAACGGGCCACAATCGCTAAGGCGTTGGCCGCTTTAATCGTCATCGCTGCAGACGAGATGACCCGTCGCCCCATGGCGTCCAGTTTCTTCCCCTCGCCGTCCGGAGGGGAGGTGGAAGACGAAGCCATAGCCCCTGCCGCCTTCTTCTTGGCTGCCGCCGAGACGACCAAATCTGGGGTCGGCTGAGCCCAAAGGCACAGAGGGGCGGAATCAGGGACCCGGTACTTCTTCTCGTACTGGTCTCTCATGGCAGGAGTTGTGGACGGGTTCTTCAGGAGCGACAGCCCCTCGTCCCAGATATCATCTAGTCACAGGACCGAGAGGACCGTCTTCCTTTTGGCTTCACGCCGTTGATAAAGGAAACCTTCCATCTTCTGTTCTTCGGGGCAGAGCGAGAAGAGCTCGGGTGTCTTGGCAATCATGGCGTGGAAGGAGCCAATTTTATCGGGCGGAGAGGCCCGAAGAGGTGGTGATGGAAGGTCCATCCCGTTGTCATCACCGTCATCATCCGTCCCCGTCGTGGCCGTCTCTGTTCCCGTGTCCTCCCTTGGATTAGGGGAAGGGAATTAACTCTTCTCCGCTTGCTTGGAGGGCTCCCCGACGGGCCAGGTTCTGCTGAATCTTCCATTGGGGGTAAGGGTAACCTGGTCCTTATCTCCATACATAAGGCCTGGATCGTCATCAAGATGGCTCCCGAGTTGTCCTGAGGCTCGAGTACCGGCTGCGACGGGCGCGACGGTTGGGGAGTGGAATCCTCCGCCTCCACGGGAACCTCGTGCCACCGTCGCTCTCTTTGTCTGCTTTGTCGGGATCCCTCCCGTGGGACCGGACCTCCTCGAACTTCTTGTTGAGGACCTTCACGACACCAGCCAGCTCCTCCTCAGAGGCTGAATCCGTGTCCGTGATAGCCACCCCCCCTCTTTTTTCACCGGGGGTCTTATCAATGGGCTGAAAAGAGGATTCCCTCCGCTGTGGCAGCGAAACTCTGGGCCCCGAGGTCGCCTCCACTGGGATATCCTCCACAGGCTTCGCTAGGGCCGCCACAAATCCCTCGATAGAGGCCTTAGCTGGGTGAATCAGGGCCTTCACGACTTTAGGCGCACGCTTGAGGCCTTCACCTTGGGGGGAGGGTCACCGCCTCGCTCCCCCCTCGGCTGTTTCTGTTGGGATCGACCGGGGCTTCTCTAGACGCTTACCCGGGTTCTCCGACTTCCTCTTTACCGAGCTAGAGCGTTGGCTCGTGGTTGATGGCGTCGGTGAAAGCGCACCCTGCCTGGCAGCTAAGGAGCCCGACCGTTCGGCGCTCCCATTGCCCGCGAACTCGCGGTGCTTAGCCTTTTGTTGGGCCCCCGTCGCCAGAGCACCCTCAAAGGACTTAGAAGACCGCTCGGACCTCTTCTTCTCACCACCTTCCAGCCAGTTGGTGAGGCAGATACGCCGATCCTTCATGGTCCTTTCCGACAGGTTCTTGCAAAACGCACAGTCCTTCCCCACGTGCGTTTTGTCTTCGTGCAGGCAGTAGAGGCATCTAGAATGTTCTTCCTCCTTGAATACATTCTGCAATCCGTATCCAGGACAGTTCCTGAACAGCTTGGATCCGGGCGTCGAGTTTCCTTTGTCCTGGGCCATGTCCACGAGGTAGGCCTCAAGGTCTTCTGGAATCCTCCAAAAGTGTAACTCGACAAGAACTTCGCCCTTGAGGGGCGTAGAAAATTCTGAAACGGGTCTCTGTTGATCGGAAGTAGAAACGGTGGAGCTAGAGGCTCGATTGACCGAAAAAATGAGATTAAACTCTTTGAAAAAGCGCAAAACACAGTAAAAGCTCGAGAGCTATAGCACGAGGACTCCCAACACTTGAATGTGCGGTAAAAATCTGAGGATGGCTTCCTGGGGAGGGGCTTAGGGAGAGGGCAGTCATTGGCTGGGGGCAGTATGACCCAGAGACCAGTGATTGGTTACTACTAAGAAAGGCAGTTCAGAAACGAAACTGCAACTGATTTTTTCTTTACCGAGGATTCCCAGCCTGACGACGGGGAATATTCATGAGCATGTTTGTTTGTTTGTTTTTATTATTTATAATGCGCAAATGTACCCGGGGGTATCAGGGCGCAGCCTTTACAAGAATATTCGAAGCTTGGTTACAGTACAAAGAATATACATAATACAGGAATAACTACACCAGTGTTATATACAAGTCAGTGGTAGGTCTACAGGCCATTATATACAGGTAGGCAAGGCACACAAGCAGGTAAGCAGGAAGGCACATGTAGTTACAATTTGTACTGTTGGTGCTGGGCACTTCATGGTCTTAGTGGGTCTCGCTTTTCAACCATGAGATTACCAGTGAGCGGAAATTCTGGTAGGGCATGTCAATTCTAAGGTTTGGAGGCAAGGAGTTCCACAACAAGGCAGCTTTTACCGGGAAGCTATTACCCCCTATGGTGGCTCGCTTGAAATGGGTAACAGTTAGACAGTTTTTGTATGCGGTTCTGGTGGGTCTTGAAGAGGAATGTCGGTGGAATCTGTTGATCAGATAAGTTGGGGCGGCATTGTTCAGAGACTTGTGAGTGAGTGATGCCGTTTTTAATAGAATTTTATTTTTGGTGGTTAGCCAATTATTCTGTAGGCTATAGTTTGTGAATCCATGCCAGACCCCCTACTGGAGAAAGGAGTTTTTCCCTGATGGTTTGACTCTTTCCTAATCTTTTGATGCCTGGCGCCGAGATTCGGGGGTGTGTTGGTTAGGTGCTGTGTCTTTAGAGTGTGTGCATCGAGACTCGGAGGCAGACGTGGAAAGTGCTTCCGGAGCCGACTCTAAGCGTGCTGCTTAGGGGTGGAGGTCGGATTAGTCTTCTGACGACCATACCTCCGTGACTTTGGGGAGCGAGGCACCCTTGGCAATCGTGGACGGTTGCCGTCTGTCATGAGGCGATCTCGATCTGGAACGGCCAGAGGACACTGATTCTGTGGACCGCTCTCTATGTGTCTCTCTCTTCCGAGAGCTCGACACACGTGTCGAGTCTCGGCTGGGGTTAGTGTGCTTAGGTGCAATAGTGCGGGTAGCGCTCGTGTCGCCGGGTGTGGTCCTCTTAACTGCCCCGCCGGACAATCTTCCGAGGCCGGGGACTCGCGCTTGGGTGTCTATCGATGCCCCTGTGCCTTCACCGTCCGAAACGGCGGTGTTGCTGCCATCACTGAAGGAACCCACCGCCTCCATGGACTTGAGCTGCCTGGCGTAATGGGCCCAACGTTTAGTTGAGCGGTCCTTTAGTGTTTTAGCCTTAAAGAGCTTACACACTCTGCAGTTAGCTCCGGGGTGATCCCTAGGCAAACAGAGATTACAGGTGTTATGCTTGTCAACCCAAGGAAACTTGCGGTTGCACTTGGGGCAGAATTTAAATGGAGTACTCTCTCTCCATATATCACCTTATGGCAGCGGGCGAGTGTATGTAGGAAATAAAGCAAGTGTGATTATGCCCACCCCCCACTCTCCCTACTTGCAAAGTCGAGGCCAGAGGCCTTCCGAGGCCCAAAGTCCATCGTGCAGTCTCGACGGTTGTTCGTTCTTCGGACCGGCGTCGATCTTCGATCTCTCGACGTGGGATTGGAAGAACGGAGATTTTTAGCTGAATTATGACAAAATGGCTGAAAGCCAGGGAACTCCACAACAATGCTTTCGACAAGTATGGCGAAAAAAAACAATCTGAGGGTCTTACACGCGTGAGGGATCATGGGTACAGTGGAAGTCACACTAGGGATAGTATTACTGGCACGCCCTAGGTCGACGCCCATTTTCGAGTTTCAATAAACAAACTAATACTCTGCAGCTTCCACTAGATGTCGGCCTATGCACAGCATGTGATCTAAGCAGATTCCACAAGCCTCAGAAATATATATATGCTTAAAGCTCTACGTATGTAACCTCTCCTCTTCATTGCTAGGATGAGGAGGGGCATAGAAAGAAGACAAAACTATTTTTTGTCCTATGTGATTTTGGGTAAAAATGAAGGTTTAACCCCTAGAACTACCCTATCCTTATGAAAGATAGTAAAGGGTGGCTTGGACGAAAGTGCCTGCAACTCGCTCACTCGAGCGGATGTTAGAGCTACCAATAGAATGGTTTGAAGGTTAACAACCTTAAAGGACATGAGTGTAAGGGTTAAAAAGCTGCACACATTAGGAATTTTAGAACCAGATTAAGGTCCCAAACTGGAATCTGGAAAGGAGATGGGGGAACACATTGGTGAGCCCCTTTTGAAATTGTGTCACCAGAGAAATTTTGAAGTATGAACATTCCTCTGACGAGCACTTAAAGATGGACACCGCCGCCAAATATTCTTTAATGGTTCTAAAATTGACTACTGTTGTAGTCTTATCGGCATTCCACAATCCGAAAATAATCGTCTACAGGTCATTCAGAATGGTGCAGTCAGGGGGATTAAGGGCCTTAAACAGAGAGACCATGTGTCAGAGGTCCGGCAGAGTCTACACTGGTTGCCAGTGAAGGCAAGAGTCCACTTTAGAATGCTATTGATCACCCTAAATGTTGCATGGGTCGCATGCCAGCATATCTGATGGAGATCATAGTTGAAAAACAGAACTCAAGGTCTCTCAGATCAAATAACACTTATCAACTAAAAGCACACTGCTGTAAAACCATTAAAGTCCTTAAGGGAGCATTCAGTATTGCCACCTCTATAGCATGGAATTCGTTCCCACTGGACATAAGAGGTTAAGTCTGACATTTTTAAGAGGAAACTGAAAACGTTACTATTTTGTTAGGTCCCGGATCTGCTTGCTTTCCCATTTGCCTTCCACTCCGAGTACAATTAAAAGTCCCTTATGTGTTTGTGTGAAGTTTAGTTTGTTATATGTGCACCCTTAAGCCTTTGGGTATCTGGTGTGCTGTATAAATACAAAGTAAAATGAAATGGTCCCAATCTGGAGCCCCAGATTGGCTAAGGATAGTAGAAAGGTTAGGACATCCAGTGATCTACATTCTTTTCTCTGCACCAGTCGCAGAATTTATTCCAATGGCAATGGGGCACAGGCTTTGTTGCTGGCCTTCTGGCCGAAAGCAAAATCTCCATTACGTCCTCTTGGAGGTCCCAATCCTTGTATCTCAGCTTTTCAGAAACCAAGCATGAAAGTTGAGGGTTTTCACCTCTGGATGGAGAACCAGACCCTCCTCTCGCGAGAGAAGGCCCTCTCTTTGTGGAAGACGTATTGGAGGACAGATGGACATGTCCAGAATGTCAGGGTACCACGTCCTCCTGTCCCAATCCGGGGCAATTAGGATCATGTGTTTCCCGAACTTTCTCAACCTCCTGATCACGCAAGGAATGACAGGGACTGGAGGAAACGCATACAGGAGTGGAAATTCCCAGTCCACCACAAACGTGTTTCTTAGAGCTCCTCTTGGAGGAAGTTCCCGGGAGCAGTACTGTTCGCACTTCCGGTTGACATTGGTCGTGAACAGATCCACTTGAGGGGTTCCCTAAAGGGTGAAGATATCTTGAATGACTTCCTGAGCTAGTTCCCACTCGTGGGAGACTGTGCTCTGCCTGCTTAGAGCGTCCGCCGCCCATGTTCTCCTCTCCGGCTAGGTGAACTGCCGATAGGGAGATTCCATCTTGAATTGTCCAATACCAGAGCTGCATTGCCCCTCTGCACAGTGGTAGTAACCCTACACCTCTCTTGTTGAGGTAGAACATAGCCACTGTGTTGTCTGTCATTATCAGGACATTCTTTCCTCGTACAGAGGACCTCGGCTCCAAATGACTAATATGCAGTTTGGACTCCGATGGAGACCAACGACCGCCGTCTGTCAGATCGTTGCTGTGGGCTCCCTACCCCATGAGTGAGCGTCCATCACTACTGTTATCTCTGGCCATGGTTGCCAAAAAGGTTCTCCCTTCAAAATGTTGTCCTTGCAGGCCCACCACAGAAGATCCTGTCCGACCCTGCTTGGAACCTGAAGTAGGTCTGACATCTTTCCAGATAATTGGGACCATTGAGATTTGAAAGCCCGTTGAAGGGATCTCATTCTCAGGTGGGCCTCTGGCACCAGAAAAATGCAGGATGCCATGATGCCGAGCAACTTCAAAAAAATCAAAGGCCAGCAGACACTGGGCACTTTGAAATTTGGTGACCATCTGTAGAATGTCTTGAGCCCTCACCTCGGGTGGCATGCTCTTTCTCAAAGATGTATCCAGAACAGCTCAGATGAATTGGAGTTTCAGAGAAGGTGTCATATGGGACTTGTAATAGAGGGAGAAGCCCAGTCTATGAAGGAAGTGGCAGGCGACATTGAGATGATGCAGGACTTGTTTGGGAGAATGCGCCCTGATCAGCCAATCATCCACGTATGGCAGATGTGAATCCCCCCTCTCCTGAGACTCGCTGCCACTACCGAGATCAGTTTGGTGAAAACCCTCTGGACGGAGGTCAGTCCGAAGGGCAGAACTCGAAACTGATAACGAGAACCACAAACTGCGAAATCTCAGGTATTTTCTGTGCTTGAGATGGATTGGCACATGAAAAAAGCATCCTGAAGGTACAATGACAACATCCAATCCTGGGGTTGGAGGGCCTGAAGGATCTGAGAAAGTGTGACCAGCTTGAACTTGTCCTTCCTGAGGAACTTGTTCAAGTATCTAAAGTGCAAGATGGGTCTTGGTCCTCTGTCCTTCTTGGGTATTAGAAAATAAGGGGAATACCAACCCTTGTTCCTCTCTGCTACAGACACTGGTTCTATAGCGCCTTTCTCTAGCAAGGTTAAAATTTCCTGCACAAGAAGCGGATCTGGAATACTCAAAGAGTCGTTCCCCGGGGGATTGGTCCGAGGTCACTGTATAAAAGGAAGGCAGTAATCATGGGCTACAGTTTCCAAAGCCCAAGCATCCAAAGTAATGTCCCGCTATTGTTCTAGATGCTGAGACAGCCTGCCGCTCACTGGTGAACTGTGACTCAAGACCCCAGAGGTTTTGAGGTGGCTGATGCAGTGGCAGACAGTAAAGATGCCCCTACTTGAAGTGGCTTTGCACCTCTTCCTCGTCCACTACGAGGAAATCTTCTTTGGCCCCTTTGACCAGCCATTCCTCTGACCCTTCCAACTGAGGAGTAGCAGCGAAAAGATCTACCCCATCAAGGTTGTCCACTAGGTTGAAAAGGCAGAGGTTGCCAAAAAGCAGCACCTAAAGATTTGGCTGCCTCCTTTGAGGTCTGCAACTTCTCAAGACTCGTCAGCCTTGTTGCCAAAAACGTGAGGCGTCAAAGGGCAAGTTGAGAAGTCTGCATTGCATATCTGGTGCAAAACCTTCTGCAACCATGCAAACCTGCGCATAACGGTGCTAGTAGCCATGGCTCTGCTGATGCGGTCAGCAGAATCCAGACCTGACTGAAGAGACTCACACATGGCTTCTTTGCCATCTCTAACTATGGCTAAGAACCCGTCTCTTTTATCCCCTTTGGGAATGTGCTCTGTCGCCATGGAAATGCAGTCCCATAGAGTGAATGTACATTTTGCCAGGGCACATGTGGAGTTGGCAGATTTTTTGTGCCATACTCTCCGCAGAAAATAACATCCTTGCCCATACATATGCTCTTTTGCTGTCCCTATCTGGAGGGATGGTAGGGTAAGTCGCTTGCTTAGATGTTCCAGTAGCTGCCTGCACGACCAGACTCTCTGGAGTGGGGTATTTTGACAGGTAGTCGGGGTCACTACTGGAAGGGCGATACTTCTTGGTCAAGTTTTTATTTACAGCTGGATTGGTTTCCAGCGTTTCCCAATTCGTCGCCACCCTTTTTTGCAAGGTAGTATGAAATGGTAATATAGGATCTGACCGAGGACCCTTACCTAAGATGTCTGTTAAATCATCCTGTTCGAACAGCAATGGAGGCCTACTCCACCCCATGAACTCCACTACCTTGGACATGGGTTCCCCTCTGCTATAAAAACTCTCGGGTACATTTCGCGTACCATATTGTAGGCCAAATGGAGCCTCGTCATCTGATTGTTCATCCTCCTCATAAAAAGAAACTACTTAAAATAGTCTTTTCTTGGCAGATGTACATATATGTTTTCTTAGGTATGAGGGGTTTTACAAACAATGAACTTGACGCTGGAGGAGTCGTTGAAACCTTTTTCATTGGTACAATAGGTTTTAGTAGCGTGCTCGGCTTCTATGGCGCAGCTGGCAGCGACGTAGAGGGTTTGGCTGGCGTCAAAGGTGCCGCCGGCGACATCGACTTATGCTTTTGGCTCGACTGATCCTTCAATGTTACGTCATCGGATCGAGGACTCGATAATTCCTGATGTGGGTCTGTCCTTCATCCCGGAGTCGAAGGAGCGCAGGATTTAGGTTGAGCCGTTTCCTTCCCGGCTTCTTTCAAAGGCACGGTAGGAGCATGGCTTGGAGGCTTCTGTTTTTCAAATATTTTGAGCATCTCTACTCTGAAGCACTCCCACTCGGCTGGCGTGGATTTTGTAGTTGGGCAAGATACCCTCTCAGGGGAAGCGTCCGACAAAGTAGAAGGCAGCGATCTATGGTGCCTTCTCTTAGACTTCGAGGACAATGAGGAGTGGTGATCTCGACCGCTTAACCTTCTTCCTCCGAGGACAGCCACCTCTCGACTTGTCGGTCAAAGGTTTTTTGGTTGGGACAGGAGATTTAGGGATTCGACCCACCTTCAATTTCCCCTTTCGATCCTTCAAGGCTTTTCCTGTCATCAACTGGCACTTGAAGCAGTCTGAGGTGTTATGTCTACCCTGAGGCACCATAAACATATGCGATGTGGATCTGTCAATTACATTTTTGACCCACAATCACAACACTTTTTGAACCCGGTCTTTCGTGTTGTCAGTGTATAATACATTTTCTCGATTCTTTTTCGAAATAAAGTCATCACGAAAGTTAAGAAGCCATATTTCTAGAAGCTAAAGCATTCGTGGAAAAACAGAACTGTAGCCAACGGGCGCTGCGCGTGCTATATATGCCTTCGATGACATCACCTTTGAGACGGAGGACGCCGAGGGAAATCAAGTCGACGCCATTGACGCACAGCGACCTCTGCCAAAATAAATAATTCTGAAGCAGCTGCAGCTGATTAGTATATTCAAAGATGAGGAATACGCGGGAGGACACAATCTCTTTAATGTTGCCAGTGTATTTATTACTACCTTTCCCTTTAAGAAGTACAAAACATATCCTGATTGGAAGACTGACCCTAGGTAGCGGGGCGGAGGGTTTGGGGGAGTGCTGCTTGTCTAATAAGGATCGACAAGTTTCTCAGCACTCAACTACATAAATAACTCTGAAAGTCATGTGTTGCTTAAAGATGTTTAAAAAATAATTAACAAGGGTTGTTGCTGGCCCACTGCTGGTACATTCAGACGGGGACTCGACTGGATTGTTACTCTGCTCTCAGCAGAGTGTGTATACCATTAAACAAGAAAACCATTGGGTGAATAGGGCATCCAGATGAAATATTGGATGTCCCTAAATAGGTGGCCGACCAGTGTCTGCAACTAAAGGGCTAAATTGCATTCATAAGGACCACAAATTATTACTGCATTAATTCTTAATTCAGTGTCAATTGTGCAGATTAATTATCTGGCATCTTATTTATTTGGAGTAGAATTCTTCAATTTTTCTGAGGAGACAAGAGAACATGAATATGAATGCTTAATAATCCATTGCGCTCAATACCCATTATTGAGGTGATTCAAATTAGATTGTTTTAATTCTTATAAGGATTACAAAAGAAGTGAGCAAACTCACCTTTTAGATGACATTGCATCCTGGAGAGAATTTTAAAATAGTTCATTTTTGACGGGGTGGTGCTGTTGCGCACAAAGCTGATGGCTGTCTGAAGCAGAGTGCTCCGACCCCAACAACATCCTTATAGATATATATCCTTCCAGGGGCCACCACATCGCTAAAATGGTGGAAGATTCGCTGATGTGAATGGAAAAAACACGGTAGAAATCAGTGACATACCCGCTGAGAAATCCAGCCCGAAATCTACAGCGGAAACGCGGTGTGGAGGAAGCCGAGCTGGAGCCCCACGTGGAAACTACTGTGGAGCGGTAAAAGAAAGAGTAAAATGTAAGCCTCACAGAAAACCTTACCTGGAAATCAAAAACCTCATGCGTTTGCAGGAAAACTGAAAAGGAACAACAAGATCCCTGAAAACTATAGTCAAGCATCTCTATCATCAATACCTTCATGCAAAGGAAGACCAGAGTAATCCTAACCCAAGGCATTAGATACAAACCTATCAGCCTGCTTGGAAAGTGCAGGTTGGAAATGTAAGATTAACTAAATCAATCCCCTGGGCAATTCCTGAAGTGTGTATAGGAAGTGGTCAGTTAAAAAAAATTAGATGAACACCATTAATGTATGCAACTAAAAAAGCATCAGCCAAGCTGCTGGATTTCACATATAGCATGGATTAAAGCACAGTAACCCAATACCGGAGGAGGAATGGGTAAGACATTTCCAAAATGTACACAGGAAATCTGATCGACAGATTGCATGCCCTCTGGTTGAAGTAGTGCAGGAATTGAACATGTCAATTGAAAGTATTGAAGGCCTGATTAAGAAAGCATCCAACTCTGGGGCGGCCGGCTCAAATGGCCAGTCAAATATCCTATTCAAATCGGACTTAAAGTTGTGGGTGAAAATATTGTTCATCTTGTTCGACTCTGGATTGAGTGAAGGAGAGACATTGACCTGTTGGCATACGGTGGTCATTGTACCCATCTATAAGAAGGGAGATGGGACAATAATTACCTGGACTCGTCCTATCTCCCTTCTTGACAGTGAGAGCAACATTTTTGCTGGCCTGGGCCTGTACAACCTAGTGAAATGGGCCAGCCAAACTGGCTGCCCACTGAAGTTCCAGAATGGCTTCTGCCCATGAGGCTAGGTACGGAGATAAATGGTCTATTGGTTGGCTGGTTGATGGAAGAATCACTCAGGCTAGGTAATTTGCCACCATATCTGGTTGCCATCAATTATATGTAGGCATTTGACTGTGGAAATCGCAATTTACTTTGGGTCAAGTTAAGGGAATGGCAGATCCTAAGAATACTCTTCTACCGGTAAGGTTGGGTGGGCAGGGTGCCTTGAGGGAGGCCTTTTGTGTGGATAGGGGTCCGTTTTAGCTCCCTGTCTATTCAACCTTTACCTGACAAAATTGGGAGATTTTTGTTCAGCTCATTGTTTGCTCCATCTAGGATATACTCTGTTAAAATCCCCTATTTAATATATGTGGATGAGGTCATTCTCATGGACAGGACTCAGGTGGGCCTACAAATACTACAAATACTAATACTAAACGCCATCGGGGAATACTCCTTGTTAAATGAGCTATGCATCAATGGCAAAAAAACAAGCATAATCAGATTAACATTGAATAGGAAAAGTAAAATTGGTTGCATTTGTTGCATGGGGGATTTGCAGCAAACCCGGACAGTATCCTTAACTTATTTAGGATTTAAATTGGATGCAGATGACAATATGGATATCCCTCTAACACGTCTGCTAACGAATGCCTCCCAATAGGGCTCACAGATGAAGATCAGATCTCAGTATTGCAGATTCTCTATCTGTTTGCTGTTGGCCTTTTACAAAACGAAGGTGGTGTCAGATCTATTGTATGGTGCAGAGATCAGTTCTAAATAGCGTTGGCTTCCGTACGTTAAAACAGAGTCCAAGGAATGGAAGCATGCACTGGGTTCACAAGATTGTGTGCCCATGTCATCGCTGAGTTGGGTTTAACTTCTCTGAGCTGTGTACTTTATTGGAGGATTCTTTCATTGTATAGACGAATATTGTTACCTCTGAAGGACTCTTTGTATGAGGATCTGGAAGGTGTCCTTAATTCTTCTTCACATAGTGCTGTGACTCATTTTAGGAGACGAGCTGAGGAATTCCAACTAGTCTGGAGCTGTCTGAGGGAGATCCAATGAGGTATCCGAATGACAAAGAAGGCATTGTTATGAAATGACTGGATAACCACGATAACGAGCAAAAGACAGTTTAAATTGTACACTAGTTTACCACCAGTGAATAAGCTGCAAGGAAGTATCTGGAGAAATATCCAAACTCTTATTGGGCCAGCCAGTTCTTAAAATACAGATTGAATTTACTCCCGACTGGTGAGATCTATCAGATACGATCTCGGAATAAGGAGATTGGAACAGGCTGTCCTCTGTGTAATGATCAAACTGGGCTCCAAGATGGAGAGTATTTTGTTCTGAATTGCCCAGCATTGGGAACATTCAGAACTTTATGTTTGCAGCGATTCATACATTACTTTGAAGACATTGGCACAAAATATTACTTTGCATGTATTTCCAGTTGTGAGGAAACTATGGCTAGGATTGCTGTTGTCAAAACGTTACACAGGGCTGGACTGATGAAGTTAAGATGGTAACATGTACTTGTTGCTTTGCTGTTTGTTTTATTATTGTTTGTAAAAAGTAAGCTGTATATGTTATGTAGTTTTTCGACAGAGGAAATTGTTTTTATAAGCACATTTAGTAGGGTGTGTGTGTGTGTGTGTGTATATACACACACATGAACTTTTATTTGTATTGATTCTTTGTTAAACTGTGTGTAAGGTTGAGTAAGAACAACCAGAATCACAAATACATGAATTTCAAACAGGAAAGCACAGCAGGAACCCTTCAGAAACCATAGGCTGCTTTAAAACAGAAAAGCAGAGAGCAACAAAA
Organism: Ambystoma mexicanum; assembly: GCF_040938575.1. Classification (NCBI taxonomy): domain Eukaryota; kingdom Metazoa; phylum Chordata; class Amphibia; order Caudata; family Ambystomatidae; genus Ambystoma; species Ambystoma mexicanum. The sequence continues at coordinate 642,600,313 of NC_090921.1, forward strand.
GCTTTAGGATATATGAAAAATTACCTTCATGGTGATTCATGTTCTCCGAGTCCAGGCTCTCCCTCCTTCACAACTGGTTGGGTACGCCTGCATCTGCAGACGGGCCGGAAAAACTGGCTGCAAAAAATAGCTGCTGTCACTAAGAAAATTGAAGGAGTAGGGCCTACGTCACGTGTGCGTCCCTCTGCGTTTCGGCCCCACACCTTACCCCTATGTCACCAACGTTCCACACCCAGTTCCTAGTTCTGCCGATGGCTGTAGATTTTAAGTATATGCTTACTATAGGGGATGGCTGGGTGGGTGAGGTGAAGGAGGGAGAGCCCGGACTAAGAGAGCCTGAATCACCATGAAGGTAATTTTTCATTTCTCGTCCGCCCTTCCTCTCCCTCATTCCCAACTGGTTGGAACCAGACTAAAAAAGCTTTCAAATAAGTAAGGGTGGAGGAGATGGCATATACGGAATTCAAGCAAACAAGTTGCGAAGCACCTCTTGGCCAAATTTAGCATAATTTCTAGAGGATGTATCCATAAGCACAGTACTCGCAAAAGGCAAGAGGAGTAGTCCAGGTAGCAGCTCTACAGATTTCTGCAATGGGAACATACCTAGTAAAGGCTACAGATGCTGCCTTGGATCTTGTGGAATGAGAGCGAAATCTCTGCGCATTCGCGAGCCCTTTCATATCATAAGCCTTCGAGATACAGACAACGCATCTGGCGATGAAAGCTTTAGCCAGAAGAGGGACAACCGTAAGTAATGAAGAGCTGGTCTGCTTTCCTGAATGGTTTGGTCCTCTCTAAATACAATTTTAGAGTTATTACATCGTCTAGATTATGTGATGTCTCCTCAGCTGCGGAAACTTGAGTTCTAGGAAGAAAAACAGGAAGACAAATGTCTCGATTTAGATGACAATCGGAAACCACCTTTATCGTTATGGAATATTATATAAAGTTCCTTTGAGGAGAGAGCTTGGAGTTCTCCAATCCTTTTAGCCAAAGTAATGGCTACTAATAAAGCTGTTTTCCAGGTTAGGAGTTCTAATTCACATGCGATGGGCTCGAATGGTTTTTGCATTAGAGCTGACAAAACTATGTTAAGGTCCCACTGGGGTGGAGGTTCACGAACAGGGGGATGTAAATGTAGAAGGCCCTCAAAGTGCCTTTGAATAGCTTAGTTTGAGAGAGCGAGAGAGAGAGAGGACTTATGCTCTCTGTTTAGTTATGCTCCAATAGCCGATAGGTAATGTTTGCGAGTGTCTACTTTGATACCTGTACAAAGTAGATGAGACATAAAGGACGTGACTTAATCAATGGAAGCCTCAAGAGGATTAAGGTTGCCGTCCAGGGCCCAGTGACAGAATTGTAACCATTTGCTACAATATTGCTTCATTGTAGAAGCTTTTCTGGAAGCTGACATGATTGTTAGATTTTGTTCTGTAAGTGAGAGAATGCAAACTTCAGGAACCAAGCCTTCAAGTTCAGCAATTGAGGGGTGGGATGAAGAACCTACCCTTTCTGTTGAGACAAGATCCCTCGATGATGGGAGATCTAATTTGGAAGTCCCTGCTAACTCCAGGAGGTCTGGAATCCAAATCTGGCGAGGCCAGAACGGAGCTATAAGAATCATAGTTGGATTCTTTGCCATCTTGAATTTGAGCAATGTTTTGTGTATTAATGTGAGAGATGGAAAAGCGTAAAGTGCTAGGTTTCACCAATCCAGGTGTAGGGCATTTCCCAACGACTGAAGGCTCCGACCCTGCTTTGACGCAAACTGAGGGCATAGAGTGTTGTGCTGGTTGGCAAAGAGGTCTACAGCTGGGGGCCCCATGTTTGAAATATTGTCTTCGCTACTGACTGTTTCAGTTCCCACTCGTGCAGAGCAGACTGTACCCTGCTTAGTTTGTTTGCTAGGACGTTCTTCTTTCTCTCCAGATGGAATGTCAACAAGAAACTGATTCTGAATGGCCCAATACCAAATCGTCTCTGCAAGGAGACATAGGGGAAGGGGCCAAGTACCCCCCGTCCCCCGCTTGTTCACATAGAACATTGTAGTGGTATTGTCCGTGAGAATTATTACCACCTTTCCTTGAGGGGAGGGAAGAAATCAGTGTAGAGTGAAAAATATGGCTTTTAGTTCCAGGACATTTATGTGGTCCCTTTTTTGTTGAGAAGACCAAAGGCAATGTGCGTTTAGACTTTGACAATGGACTCCCCAACCATACTCAGATGAGTCTGTTGTAATATTTATGTGGTGAAGGGGAGGCTGAAAAGTGACCTGATTAACAGGTTTTCTGGGGAGTTCCACCATGTTAGTGAGACCTGAACTTGTTTTGGAATTTGAATTTCCTGAGAATGTAGTAGTCTCCAGTTGCAGGCAAGATTTCTCATACAAAGCTTTGCAAAGGGAACTAGATTGATACAAGAGGACATTAGCCCCAAGAGTCTTTGAAACCACCAAGCTGTTAGAAGCTGATGTGTTTGGAGCACAGTGATGACTTGCTGCACTGCTACCAGATCAGTAAAGTACTCCAGGTTCTCCCAACTAAGGATATTAAATCCTGCTAAAACTGTAGCAGTATTTACTTGCTTGAGTTGCAGGGTAGCGTTAGTGTAAGACTTTTTACCTTTTGCTTCCAAGGCCTTTGCATTCTTATCAAGAACCGAAGATGGAGAAGGACCTTTGCCCTTGGTGCCTAGGGCAGCGGAAACTACCACAGATTGTGTTGGAAGATTTCCCTTAAGTACGAACGGCTCTTCCTTAGGCACTTTATACGTGGTGTCTAACGCTTTTCAGATGTGAGGATCTGAATGAGGCTTTCACATGCATGCTAATGCTTGCTCTAGGACAGATCTTTTCATAGGAAGCAGATTTTTAGACTGCTGAGAGGGCAGTTTGGCAAAAACACCAGCCGTTTTAGGCTTATCCTTCGGAATTATTTCCATGGCCTGCATCGCTTTTGCTACAATCTCATGAAACACCTTAGATGGTGAAGGAGCGGTGTCGTCATATTTATCAGTGACAGTATCTTTGGCGACTGTTTCTTGGACGGAGGAGCAGTATCCTCTTTTTTTTTTTTAAATATATTTTATTAATTTTATAACATACAACCGCTGGTCCTTACCGGGCCAGATCACATTAACAACAACAATAACGTTCGATGGAATACATGCTCATACAGATCACATACAATACATATCTTATAGTGAGTTCTCCACTGCAGCGTTCATATCCTACATTCTAGGGGTGTTATATTATTAAGATTTAAAAGTTCATATCGTATCTTCCCATCGTTGCCAAATCTTGTCCGCTTTTTGGGGCATCCCCTGGCTTTATATACTCTCCTTTCAATGGCAATGCAGATTTGTACATCAGTGATCCATTGGCCTACTTGCAGCGATTCTGCCGCTCCCCAGAGCTGCTATCAGGTTTGGTGGCATTATTATCCGGTAAATCAGTAATATCTTCTTCTTCACTCAGGAAATGAAGCTCTCTCTCTCCCCCTTCCCCCTGACTTGAGGTTGTAGAAGAATAATCCAGCCTTTTCCTTCGAGATCGCCGGGCTTCAGCCTTTTTTGTGTGCAGATATGGTCTGCCTCGGAAGGAAGCCACTGTGATTCCAGCACTGAGAGTCCCCGGTGACTCCTCTCCGCAACTGCCGGAGCGGTGGAGGGGAAAAAAAACCCCAATTCTTCACGAAGGAAGTACCGCTATCCGGTCAAGATGGTAAGTATAACGATGGAAGCTGGATCCGGAAGATGGTATTTTGGAAGGATGGAACAGCGGAAGAATCAGGAAGAATATGGAATGAATCTTCAGCAAAAACGAAATGGTAAGAACTCAGAACAGGGGACCCAATAACAGGTAGAGAAAAACACGGAATGGCAAAATACCGATAGAACAGGGGAAACGGAGATAAGTAGGGAGGAAGCGAGAGGAAAGAGGGAGACATGCTAACAGCGGAGCACGGGGAGCCTGAAAGAAGCAAAGAAAGAGAAACGAACTGTAAGCAATAGTGTGGGCGGACCACCGCCAAGGGGAAATTTTAGAGGAGCGTAAACAACAAGAAATCCAGAAAATTGCAACACGCCGGGCCGCCGAGTTCCGAATGGGAAATAGAACTCGGCGGTGGCCATGTTGAAAAAGACTAGACCGCTGCAGAACGTTGCGAAAACAGCATGATGGCACACTCTAATGGCGGTTGAACTTCCATTTTTTCCAAACTCGCCAGTCTCTCAAGTTCGTGATAGCTTCGCTATATTCTTTTTAATTATTGCTGTTGCAGTCATGAAGCATAGCTTTTCATATCTTGACATGTCTATATCGCTGTCTGCCCCTAGTAGCAGTAGCTTAGGGTCTCTGCTTCAGGACCCTCGTAAGGATGTCGCAGCATTGTTGCCAGTAATAACTAATATTTGGGCATTCCCATAATATGTGAAAGAAGGTTCCTTCCTCTCTACGGCAGCGTAAGCAATTAGGTTCTGTTATTTTAACCCAGCGATATAGGGCTACTCTCGGGTAATAAATCCTGTGTAATATTTTTAGTTGGACTAGTCGTAGCCTGGTTGATATAGCAACTTCGCAGGGATAAATTAGGATCTGAACCCAGTCTTCCGGCATGATCTCCTCAACTTCAGTTTCCCATTTTGTTTTGAGCCCTACCAGTTCTGGTGTGGCAAAGGAGGTGATAACACTGTACATCACTCACTGTGGTGACTTTTGCCTGGATGTGGTCTGTGATTACGTTTCGTTCCAGTGGAGTACTATCTGACATGTCAGAGAGGATAGGGAGATGCTGTTGTAGTGCATGCCGGAGCTGTGCATACTGTTATCTTTCCGTTTCTGGGAAGTTAAAAGACAGAATTAGTTCATCACACGGTCTAATAATACCATCTACTATAATGTCTCCCACTTTGCCTATACCACATCTCACCCACACTGCCCATTTCGGCAATTTAGCTACCTCAAGGAGATTTCTATTGTTCCATAGCGGTTGTATTGGCGTGACCTTGTCCCCCCAACCTATAAAAGCATGATTCTGTCCAGATACGAGATGTCTGTGATGCCATTATTCTGGGTTTTATTCTGGGTGTTGCAGCATATACCTCTAGGGGAGGTGATGCTCGTACATGCGGCAACGTGGCTTCTGCATGCAGTGCATCATTTATTACCGACATCTGGCTGGACCAGTAGTATGTCTGTAGCCTTGGCAGGCCAATGCCGCCTTCCCATATCGACCTTTGCAGTGTTTAGAGGGATATTCTCGGGCGTTCGCCTCCCCCTAGAAGTTTTCTGAGTGTGCAGTCTATTTTTTGGAACGTCTTCCCAGGTATATGCAATGGGGCATTCTGAAGTATGGATAAGTAGCGAGGGAGTGTCCGCATTTTAAACAGTGCAGCTCGGCCCAACAGGGTCAATGGTAGAGACATCCAATGCTGCACATCCCCTGCAAATCGCTCTGTAATGGTTGTAAATGATTGGGTGTGTAATCATTGAGATTTCTTGTGATCTTAATACACAGGTATTGGAAGTGGTTGGGGGCTATTCTATATGGGCAGGGCTCTGGGGCCTCCATACTTAGATGGTTTAATGCAAATAGTGTGGATTTGGACCAATTCACTTTTAGGCCACTAAAGGTCCCGTATTTTTGGAGTAACTGTGTCACTACTGTGCATGTGTCATGATCTCTGCTTCCAAAAGATCAGGACTTGCCCGACTCCCTTGGAAGCAGACCCATAACCCCGGTTCCGAGGGCCAACCAGTCCCAATTGGGACCTTTTGGACCCTGTCCTGGCGCCAGTGGCACCAGGCTCATAAAGATGCCCAGTCCCAGCGCTGGAAGTGAAGGGCTCATAATGCTTGGGTGGACTTACCTGCAGCAGACCATGCTGCTTACTTACCTGCCAGTTGAACCCCTGATCCTCTTCTGTTTGGGACTACTTTTCCTGTTGGGTGGGGCAGGAGCCACTCCCTAGGTTCAGAACACTGGAACTCTTCTGGAAAGCAGGAACTCTTTTCTTAGGCGTGGCTGTGGAAGGAGACACCTAAGCACTACAGGAGGCTATTTAAACCACACCCGATGGATGAATCTTGCTTTGCGTTATTCTGCATTCTCTGCAGCAGAATGCTCATCGTGTCTTCTGCTTCTGATCCTGGGCCTAAGGGAACAAAGGCTTACCATCCTGGAATCCAGTCTTCAGCAGCATCTGTAAAGACAAAGAAAGAACAGGTTAGCACTACGGTCTTCAGTGGCAGCGCATCTCTTACCTGGTCCATCAGCTGTCACCAACGCCTCGTGCTGCATTCCGGCATCTGAAAGACAAAAGCTTACCAGCTCTTCGCACGCTCCGGAGGCCTTCGGCGCTGCATCCCGCATCTGAAAGACAAAAGAAGGTGCGTTTAAAGACATTGGGCAACTTTATTACTCACGTGCCATTACTCCTTCCCACGCCGAATCCAGTGGGTATTCCAGCACCCTTCAGCTTCTCTAAAGCTCCGAACTTGTACCTGCAAGATAAAAGGGACAGTTAGTGTGCATCGTGAAGCAGGCTACAAGCGCTTACTTACGTGCTTCCAGGCGCTTCTATTCCTCACGCGGGTTCGATCCTCTCATCAGCCCGCCATCGCCGGAACCCTGCAAAACAAGAGATATCATTACAAAAGACTTTTAAGACATTTGAAGTGCCCAGAACTTACCGTTCGTGCAGTTAACGACGGACAGCAGTCCTCTGAGGTCAAGAGGCCTGCACCCTTATCCAGTGAAGAAACTGGTTACGGCACCTTGCCCCGAGGCAGATGGAGAGCTCGGCATTCACTTACCTAAGACATCTTACTCTTCGAGTCAGACATACAGTGCACAGAGGTCCAGCCCAAAGAGCCAACCGTGTGTTACACATCACCTTTGAAGATACGGCATTCACCCAGTCAAGACCGGCGCCTCTGCGGGAATCAGGTGAGCGTTACAGCATGTCACCTTGGGGTCTCGCATATATATATCAATAGGTCATCTACCTACAGTGAGACTTTGTCCTCCCAGTCTGGCCCGCCAGGGATGCCTCTCCATGTAGCTGTATCTCTTAGCAGCTGAGCAAGTGTTTCCATGGCCAGTGCAAAGAGGAGGGCTGATAGGGGGCAGCCTTGCCGCGTCCCTTTTCCCCAAGGCAAAGGATCGTGATGTCCAGCCATTCACTCTGAATTCGGCCGTTTGTGCTTTGTACAGTAGTTGGACCCAGGATAGGAATTGCTCTCGGAACCCCATTTTATGCATGATCCACCAGAGTACCTCCCAGTGGATGGAATCGAATGTCTTTTCAAAGTCTATTGAGAGTACTCCTAAGGGAATATTCAGGGTCTGGGCACGTTCAATGGCTAAGTGTATTCTCCGTATGTTCATTCTTGTGGATCTATCAGGCATGAAGCCACATTGGTCTGGGTGAATCAGAGATGATATGACCTGCTGTAGGCGTGTCGCTAACAATTTGGCCAGTATCTTCGCCTCGCTGTTAATGAGGGAGATCGGTCTGTATGAGCTACAATTATCTGGGGGTTTGTTTGCTTTAGGTATTACAATTATTGTAGCCTTTCTTAGGTCCGCTGGCAGGTGTCCTGTGGTTCGGGCCGGCTGATACATTTTGAGTAGGCGGGGGGCCAGTTCGTTACCACCTATCTTTTTCCAGGTTTCTATGGGAAAGCCATTTGGTCCGGGTGTCTTTCCGGATTGGAGCTGCATCATGGCTGTTGTAATCTCTTCTTCCGTGATTTCCCTTTCTAAGGTAGCAATTTGTTCGGTACCTAGGGAGTGGAGGGACATTTCCTCCAGCACGGAGGCTTCAGGGGGACGCAGGTGCCTTATATAGCTCCTTGTATCTTGCAAACTGTTCAGCTATGTCCACGTCCGTCAGACGCAGTTCCGAATTTGGGGGTGCGATTGCTCTTACTTGATTGTGTCCCTCGTCTCTCCATTCAAGCCAGGCAAGCATCTTCCCCGCCTTGTCACCCGTTTCATAAATTCTGGCTCTCATTGCTCCATGTGCCTGTTTTGCGTTGTCCAGTGCAATGTTTTGCATTTTTTTTTAGCCAGAACCAAAGTTCTGTTTGTGTCAGGACAGTCCTGGGTTAGGTGCATCTCCTCTGCTTGTTTTACATTTGCCTCTGCCTCCCTCAGTAATTCTAGGTGTACTTTCTTTTGTGCTGCAGTCCAGGAAATGATTTCCCCTTCTATCACCAGGTTGTAGGCTTCCCATAGTATAATAGGACAGTCTACCGATCCTTCATTTAGTTCAAAATATGACGTGCTAGCATTTTGTAGGCGTTCTATTAGTTCAGGGGAGCCCAAATGATAGCTCTTCAATCTCCATACCGGTGGGGGGGTTGGTTTGCATGTCGTAATTGACATGAGAAGGGGGGAGTGATCCGAAATGCCGCTTGGGAGGTATTCTGCTTGTGTTGCTGTGTGTATAATTGCTGCCGGTACAAAGAAGTAGTCTAAATGTGACAATGATGCATGTACCCCAGAGTGGTAGGAGTATTGCTGTTCTTCAGGATGTAGGTCCCGCCATACGTCTCTGATACCAAATGCTTCCACAAATGTGGCCAGGTTGGTTCAGCAGTTGGGGTCTCTGCTGGGTAGGTGTGTGCGATCTGTGGATTACTCATGACGTCATTGAAGTCACCTCCAAGGACCAGGATATCAGCGGTATCATTGGTTAGCAAAGGCGTTCTATCTTCTATTAGCGTGGTTTGTAGTGCGGGCGGGGCATAGATCGCCAACAGGGATATTGTTTTATTCCAGAGCGTACCTGTGACGTGCGTGAATCTGCCCCTAGTATCTTGCGTTGTTTTCGTGATGGTGAGCGGCAGTCTTTTGTGTATCAATATCAGTAAACCTCTGGCTCCCATCGTAAAGCCTGCCTGTGTTGCTGTGCGGTATTTGGAACGCTTGAATAGTGCATTGGTTGTACCTGCTAGGTGAGTCTCTGTTAGGAAGGCTATGTCTGGGCCATGCCTATACAGGAACTGTCGTACAAGTCGTCTTTTCAGGCTGTTTCCTAAGCCATTCACGTTCCAGGTAAGAAGCTTTAAGGCTTGAGTATTATTGTCTTGCAGAGTTACGTTAGCACTCATGGTTACGGATGACAGTGAAGCCTCCCGGAGTGGGAGTGTTGCTTACGCTTGTCTTGTGGCAGGGAGCAATGACTAGTGTTTGACCAACACCTGTTTTTTGTATGTTTCGGTGTTCCGTTGAGCTTTTCCATCTTCTGAACATATATCCAACTCCCCTCTCCCCATACTTTGCCCCCAACTGAAGCATCAGTCGCCCCTTCATAACTTAAACACTCATTAAAACAAAAACTATGCACTCTCAGTTTACATTCAATGATTCGCATCTGTTTCACTCCTCCAATCTGTTACTGGGGCGGAGTGAAACTTGTGATCAATGAAACTTCAATTCGCATATATCAGCTCCGTACTAGTTGATCTTCAGTTTGTGTATAGACACTGAAGCTAAGCAGTCTAGTACTTTTGTTAGATACTATGTGGTTGCTTCCTCGTCAGGGGGGCGGCTCTGGTTTGGCCGCCAGCCATTGTGTACCTTGTGGTTCATGATTCTGTTTGGAGCAGGGGCTCCGTTGTGTTTCAGCTTGCAGCGGTTTTTCAATTGTTACCTGTTCGTTATTATTCATTTCCTTGCGGCGGCATTTCCTCTTGTTGCTGGGGTCTGATGTCTGGTGGTCTCTCTGGGTGTGGTCTGTTGCGTTCGCCCCCTGTTTCTTTTTAGTGCTCCAATTGCCTACTTTGCGTCTCTCCGCCCAGTTCCACGCTTCTTTTGGGTCTGTAAAATGCACTGTTCCATTGTGGAATATTTTGAGCTGGGCAGGGGAGATTAGGCCATATTTAGTTCCTAGTGTTTGCAGCCATTTTTTGAGTGGGTCAAAGGATTGGCACGCGTTTTGCACCTCTCTGGTGAAGTCAGGGAAGAAAGTGATTTTAGATCCATTGTAGGTGATTGGCCCTTTCGATCTTGCCATCTGTAGTACGGCGTCCCTATCCCTATAATTTAGGAATCTTGCGATGAATGTGCGCGGTGGCGCCCCTGATGTGACTACCAGTTGGAATTCGATGTGCCCGCTCAATGTAGAAGAATTTGGAAAAGGATTTTGCATCATATATGTCTGTGAGCCACTCCTCGAGGAATAGCTCCATGTTTGCTCCTTCTGCCTTCTCGGGGAGGCCGAGTATGCAGATGTTGTTGCGCCTGGACCTCCCTTCACTTTCATCCACTCTTGCTTCCAGGATTTTGATTTGGTCTAGCATGCCGGACATGTGTCTATTGACCCCCCATAAGTTGTCTTCAGCTTCCGAGATGCGCGCTTCGGCCTCTCCGGTGCGCGAGGTTAGCTTTTGGAGGTCATATCTCAGTTGGGACACGTCGGCACCAATACTGTCCATTTTCTTCTCCATTGATGTTCTGGAGCTGGCAATGGCACCCATCACATCTCTGAGGGAGATGTCATCCTCCATGTTGTCAGGTTCAATTGATGCTGGCCGCTCCGGCGAGCGAGACATTGGTATTGTTGCAGACTGTTCTATCCTGCTTTGTGTGGAGGTTTTCCTGGGTTTGTCCTTCCCCATGTTGGTCCGGCGTCGTAGTGATATGGAACAAGTTACTTACCTGTGACTGTTGTTCTCCAGCATGGGTCTGGCATGGATTCACATGCTCATGAATATTCCCCGTCGTCAGGCTGGGAATCCTCGGTAAAGAAAAATCAGTATCAGTTTTGTTTCTGATCTGACTTTCGTAGTAGTAACCAATCACTGATCTGAGTCATACTGACCACAGCCAATGACTGCCCTCTCCCTAAGCCCCTCCCCTGGTAGCCATCTTTAGATTTGGTAGCACGTGAAGTGGCAGTATGACCAAGTGAAGAGCCACAGAGGGGTAGGCGGGAGGGTTCGCATGTGAATCCATGCCAGACCCATGCTGGAGAACAACAGTTACAGGTAAGTAACTTGTTCCTTCTCCAGCATGGGGTCTGGCATGGATTCACATGCTCATGAATAAAAGAATACATAGCAGTACACACATGCACAACCACGGGAGGTGGCAAAGGCTCAACATTAAGCATTACATCCAAAACTCAACATTAAGCAATTCTTACCTCCTCACCAGGCTCACCTTAGGCGAACAGGTTGCGCAGCACTGCTTGGCCGACCCTGGACTCCTCCCTGGAATCCCGGTCGACGCAGTAGAATTTCGTGAAGGTGTGCGTTGACCTCCACGTAGCAGCCCTGCAGACGAAGGCGACGGGAAGAAAACAGGCAACACCAAGGGTTCGTTGAGGTGGAAGTCCGACGGCACCTTGGGCATGAAGGAGGGGTGCGTCCTGAGCACTACCCTTGTGTCGTGAAAAGTCAAGTATGGGGGCTTGCAGGAAAGGGCTTGGATCTCTCCCACTCGTCGTGTGGAGGTGATGGCCACAAGAAACGCCGTTTTCCACAAGAATTTCAACGAAGCTGAGTGCATAGGCTCGAACGGAGGTCCCATGAGCTTGGTCAGCACCACGTTGAGCTCCCACGCCGGGGCCGGAGTCTTTACTGGCAGGAACGATCTGAACAGTCCCTTCATGAATTCTTTCACCAGACGATGAGACCACAAAGACGTCCGTCCCGTGGTTCTGGTGTATCGGGAGATCGCAGCAAGATGAATCTTGATGGAAGCGTGCGCTAGTCCAGCCTTGGCCAGCGTCAGTAGGTACGGCAGTACTTGCGGAGCCGTAATCTGTAGAGGGTTAATCTTCTGTGCGTGGCACCAGACAGAGAACCTCTTCCATTTGTGTCCGTAGCATTTAAGAGTTGAGGACGCCCTGGCCTTTGCAAGGACCTCTATACAGTCGGCCGGTATGTCGTAACCTCCAAACTCTAGCGCCGCAGGAGCCAGGCCTGCAAGTTCAGCGACTTCGGGTCGTGATGGAGGATGGCACCTCCTTCCCTGGAGAGAAGATCCGCGTCCCCTGGCAGCTTGATCGACGGGGACGCTGACAAGTCCAGAAGGTCCGGGAACCACGTCTGCCTTGGCCACGCAGGTGCGACGAGGATCATCCTGCACCGTGACCTCTTGAGCTGGTTGATGAGCCGGATCAGCAACGGCAAAGGAGGGAACGTGTATAGAAACAGGCCCTCCCAGGGGAACGAGAAAGCATCACCCATGCTCCTCGGCTGGGGAAACCTGCTGGCTAACCTCCGGCACTTGGAGTTCGCCGCCGTCGCGAACAGATCCATCTGGGGTGTGCCCCACCGTCGGAAGTGGCGGTCCACTAGATCCTGTCGTAGTTCCCACTCGTGGCACGAGCGCAGCTCTCTGCTGAGAGCGTCGGCGATGGTGTTCTTTATTCCTGCCAGATGAAACGGCACCAGAAACATCCCTTGGGCAACGGCCCAATGCCACAGATCCTGCGCCTCCTTGGACAGGGCTGGGGATCTGGTACCGCCCTGCTTCCTGATGTAGAACATGGTGGTGGTGTTGTCGGTGAAGATCCTCACCACCTTGCCCTTGAGGGACGGAAGAAATGACCTGAGGGCCCAAAACACTGCACGGAGCTCCAGGATGTTGATATGGAGGGATTTCTCCGTCGGAAGCCAAAGGCCTCTCGCGTGCAGATTTTCGGTGTGCGCTCCCCACCCTTCCAGGGGGGCATCCGTGGTCACTGTCTTCTGGTGGCCCAGGGTCTGGAAGTCCGTGCCCGCGTCAGATGCGCGCGGGTGCCCCACCACCGGATCGCTCGTTGGAAACTCTCGTCGAGTGTGATCCTGTCCTCGAAGGTGCCCGTCGTTTGGATCCAGCGAGCGTCCAGGAACTCCTGCAACGGACGCATCCGAAGCCTGCACAGGCGGATGAGATAAATGCAAGAAGACATCATTCCTAGGAGGGATTTGATAGTCCTCACCTTGGCCGTGTCTGCAACCAGCATCCGCTGCACCTTTCCCAAGATGGCCCTCGTCCTTTCTTCCGACGGCGAGGCCAGAAGCGCCACTGTGTCGAGTTTCGCTCCCAGAAACAGTGCGTCTTGCGCAGGCACCAGGTGGGACTTGGCGTAGTTTATGGAGAATCCCAGGTCCGTGAGTAGTTGGATGGTCCTCGCCGTGTGCTCCGCGGCGAGCTCCCTTGTCTTTGCTCGGATGAGCCAGTCGTCCAGGTAGGGGTAGACGTGGATCCCCTCCAGGCACAGCCGCGCCGCCACCGGTGCGAGGCACTTGGTGAACACCCTGGGTGCCGACCTCAATCCTAAGGGGAGGGCTCTGAACTGGTAGTGCCGCCCTTGGACCACGAATCTGAGAAACTTTCGGTGTCCCTTTAGGATGGGGATATGGAAGTAAGCATCCTCCAAATCCAACGACGACAAAAAATCGCCCTCCTCCAGCTGACCCAGGACGTGCTGGAGGGTGACCATCCGGAACGTCTGCGCCTTGATGAATTTGTTCAGTCGTCGTAGGTCCAGGATGGGACGCCATCCTCCTGTCTTCTTCATGAGGAAGTATCTTGAGTAAACTCCGGAGCCCCGAAGCCTCTTTGGGACAAGCTCGATGGCGCCTTTCTTGAGCATCGCCTTTACCTCCAAGAGAAGTTGAGGGACGTGATGTTCCTTCCTGGCCACGGGGGACGCGCGGGCACTTCTTTAGAAACTCGAGCGCGTGACCCTGGCCCAGGGCGTCCAGCACCCAACTGTCGGTGGAGATGGACTCCCACACGCCGACGAAGTTCGCCAGCCGGCCTCCCACCGGGGTGCTTCGGTGGGGGCCCGACCCAACGGCCGGTTCAGTCCTGCTTCGACAAGGCTTTGCCGCCTTGTCCTCCATGGCGACGACGGCGGGGTCCGCCCGTCTTGCCTCGTCCCCTTTAGGCTTCCAGTGACGACGAACGGGCCGCTTGACGGTAGGTGGAATATCCGCCGCCGGAACCTTTGGAGGCACCCTGCTTGCCTCCGGTGCTCCGAAAGGGCGGCCGCCGTTGCTGGAGAACACCAAGAGCCCGGGCCGTCTCCGTGTCCGCCTTGATGGCTTGCAGGGAATCGTCCACTATTTTCCCAAACAGGTTGTTCCCGTCGAACGGCAAGTCCAAAACTCTGGTCTGCACGTCCTGTCGGAAGTCCGTTGCCTTGAGCCATCCACGCCGTCTAAGGCACACGCCGTTGCCCAACTGGCGAAAACCAGTATCAGCGATGTCCGTCGCTACCGTAATGGCGTGGTCCGATGCCACTTCTCCTTCCTGCAAGATCTCTAGGGCCTCCGCCCTCTTGTCGTCCGGTAGGAAGTCCAGCAGGGGGCCGATCTTGTACCACAACTCCCTGTCATAGCGGGCTACGATAGCCAAGGCGTTGGCAGCCTTAATCGTCGTCGCTGCCGATGAGATGACTCTGCGTCCCATTGTGTCCAATTTCTTTCCCTCGCCGTCCGGGCGTGAAGTTGACGTGGAGGCCGATGCCCCCCCCGCTTTCTTCCTGGCCGCCGCGGAGACGACCAAGTCCGGGGTCGGCTGTGCCCGAAGGCACAAGGGGGCCGCGTCAGGGACCCGGTACTTCTTCTCGTACCGATCCCCCTTCTCGCAGGCGTCGTGGATGGGTTCTTGAGGAGGGCGAGACCCTCATCCCAGATATCGTCCAGTAGAGTTACAGCGAGGACCGTCTTCCTCTTGGTCTCGCGCCGTTGATAAAGGAAGCCTTCCTTCTTCTCTTCCAGGCAGAGCTGGAAAAGCTCGCATGCCCTGGCGATCATGGCATGAAACGATCCAATCTCGTCAGGCGGGGAAGCCCAGGGAGGCGGTGACGACGGAAGATCCTCGCTGTAAACTTCGTCGTCTGTACCCGTCGCGGCCGTGTCCGTCCCCGTGTCATCCCCCCCGGGTCGTGGACGGGGAGGACGACTCAGAAGGGCGTGATGGTTGAAAAGGAGGTGGAGGATGAATCCTTCTGCTCTTAGGAGGAGGGCTCCCAGAAGGGCCTGGCTCCGGGTCCCCTGTCGGGAGCGGTTCCTCCGTTGGTGGTAACGGCAATCTCGTCCTTATCTCCGAGCATAAGGACTGTATAGCCAACAAAATGGCCGCCGAGTTGTCTTGCGGCACTGGTTGAGGGGGTTCCAACGGGTGGACAGGAACCTTGTCAGTACCCTCGACGTTCTCGTCGTGGTCCCTCCCGATGGGCTGGCCTTCGTCCACGTCAATGCCGTGGCTTAAGACTTCGATCAGCTCCTCTTCAGAGGTTGAGGCCGAAACCACAATGGCCTCCTGTCCCCCCTTTTTCTTCTCCGTCGGAGGTTTCACAGGGGTCCTGTCGATGGGCTTGAAAGAGGACTCCCTCCGCGGTGGCAGGGAGACTCTGGGCCCCGAGGTCGCCTCCACTGGTGTAGCCCCCACAGGCTGAGCCAGGGCCGTTGCGACTGTCTCGATAGAGGCCTTGGCAGGGTGGATCAAGGCTTTCGCCACCTTAGATGCGCTCACCGCCTTCTCCTGCGGGGTGGGAGGGTCACCGCCTCGCTCCCCCTCCGATGGGGCCTTCGAGCTCGACCGGGGCCTCTCCAGAAGCTTCGCCTGGTGCTCGGACTTCCTCTTACCCGAGCCAGAGTGTTGGCTCGTGGTCGATGGCGCCGGGGAGGTTGCGCCCTGCCTAGCAACCAAAGAGCCCGACCGTTCGGCACTCCCGGTGCCCGCAGACTCGCTGTGCTTGGCGCTCAGACTTCCTCTTTTTCTCGCCTGACGGGCTCTTCCCTTCCAGCCAGTTGGCGAGACGCAGATGGCGGTCCTTCATGGTCCGCTCCGACATGTTCCCGCAAAACACACAGTCCTTCTCCATGTGCGTCTTGTCCTCATGCAGGCAGTAGAGGCAAAGGGAGTCTTCGTCCTCCTTGAAGACATTCTGAAGCTGGCATGCAGGGCAGACCCTGAACAGCTTTCCGGGCGTCGAGCTTCCCTTCTCCTGGGCCATGTCCGAGATGGGCTTGAGAAACTTCTGGAGTCCTCCAAAAGCGTGGCTCGATGAAACCTTCACCCTTGAGGGGCCTAGAAGAATCCGACACGGGTCCCCGTTGATCGGATATAGAAATGGTGGAGCTTGAGGCTCTTTTGACCGAAAAGAGAGAATTTTCCTATGAAAAAGCGCGAAAACGCACTAAAGCTCGAGAGCAATAGCACGAGGATCCCAACACTTGAACGTGCGGTAAAAATCTGAAGATGGCTGCCAGGGGCGGGGCTTAGGGAGAGGGAAGTCTTTGGCTGTGGTCAGTATGACTCAGAGATCAGTGATTGGTTACTACTACGAAAATCAGATCAGAAACAAAACTGATACTGATTTTTCTTTACCGAGGATTCCCAGCCTGACGACGGGGCATATTCATGAGCATGTGAATCCATGCCAGACCCCATGCTGGAGAAGGAGGTTTCTTTCATTTCGTGGGGGGTTGACAGTGTTGGCACGCAGGTGCGTTTCAGAGTCTTGGGTTTGTTGTCTACTGGATCATGGAGTCCAATGGAAGGTGGTGCTGTCGGGCTGCACAGAGTGAGGTCCTGCTTTATTGTTACCACTTTTGACAGGAGTATCTGTAGTTCACAGGTCTCTATATGCAGCTGTTTTCATTGCTTTGGTGCCGATGTGTACTTCGAACTGGGAAACAGGAAGGACAAGACGCTGTAAGCAGTGGGAGTGCCTGCAGTGTAGGTTGTTAGCTATTTGCTGCAACAGGACGTACCGAGACACCAGTTTCTCGAGCAGCCCAAATGCAACGTGCTTTCCAGGCTGTGGGTTCCTGACACATACACCGGGGGTGTGATAATTTCATTTGTTGTTTGCTACACCCCGTGTGGGTTTATCAGCTGGTATAGGCTCCTGCGTGTACTGTCCCACTGCCTGGCATGCTTGGATATCTTCAGGCTGTTTGTGTGACTTGTGTGGCGCTTTGCGGGTTTCACCGTCTGGCCTCCTTGGCTTGTCTGCACACGGTTCCCCGTCTGTCTGTTGCGGTGGATGACTGGTCTTGCTATGGGTATCTCGTCTTTATATTGGTGCCCAATGCCGCAGTTTCAGAGTTTTAGGAGGTTGCTTCTACTTAGCTCTGATAGTATTATGTCCTCCTCTCTTGTGTCGTGTGGTTTGGCCCGGAAGGAGTGCCTTTGCACCCATGCTGTTGTGGAGCCTCAATGTCCTCGCTGTATCATGTTGGCGTGGTTGGTGCTGCGCTGAAGCAGAGGCGTTTGGGGTTTGTGGGGTCTTTGCAGTTGCGCTGGCGTGACCGCAGAGCGGGCAGGGATCTGCACTTGTGGTCTCCACCTCCCGTCTCCCTCTTTTCCCTCTCCTTACCGCTGTTCTTTATCAGCGCCTTTCTGCATCTCCAGGGTGTGTTACCGCTGCGCTGGGGGAGGACTAGCAGGTGCTCTACGTGGAGCGGAGCGCCCGTGTCTTAGCTGGATGCAGGTTCGTTTCAGCCCGTTGGTTTCTTATGGGGGGCAGGGGAGGGGCTGTGTTATTACCTTCCCCTCTTGTGGTGCGCGGGGATGAATTCACGTGAGTGCCCACACGTAACAGGATGTAGTGCACACACTGGGTCTCTGGGTTGCAGGTTCCACCTGCACGCCCCAGATGCTCCGGGTTGTGTCCGCTCTTCGTCGCTGTGTAGGGGCGGGGGAGGGTCTCCTCTCTCTACCATGTGCAGTGGAGGATGTTCGCCACCACTGCGTATCACGGGTGCGCTGATCCGCTATAGGACTGACCCCGCTCGATTGCACACTTTCCCCAGTTCTACTAGGTGGTGGCCAGTGTACGCTCTGTCCTCTGCTCTCACGATGCCAGTGCAGCCGGAGCTAGTCGCCTCTCTCCTTAGGCCGGTTCCCTTACAGGGTCGCCGATCATTCCGCCTACTTCATATCTCCGGCGGACATCTTGGATGTCTTTCGCGGTCCGTTGCCTCTGGTCTCCGGCTGCCGTAACTTTGGAATTTCACACCGGTTGTGGTCTGCTGTGCTGCGCTTTGCTGCAGCAGTGTTTCACGCTTTGCTGAAGTGTATTTGGGTATTTCCAAAGTAATTTTTAAGCAGGATGGGTGCAGGATTAGGCTGGCGGCCCGGGAGCGACGAGAGATCACGTCTTCATCGCACACCCGTCGGCCACGCCCCCCCCCCCCCCAGTATCCTCATTCTTGACTGACGCAGCAATCGGTGCAGGGGTTGGATCAGTGGGATCTGTTCCCTGAGGAGGTATATTTGGAGACATTTTGTCTCTAATGCGTTGAGCCAGAACTTCTAAGAAAGGCTCAGAGAGCATGGTTTCTAGAACCATATTGGTTATATCATTTGCCCTTTGAAGTATTAGTTTGGGGCTCTTGTACCCTAAAAGGAGATGTAGAAGAGTCAACCCTGGTAGACTGATGGTTTGGATTATAAATGTTAAAAACCACAGGTCTAGGCACTTGAATAGGAGTTAAAACCAGCTGTGGTCCCGATGGAAATGCTGGGATTTGAGTTGGATGAGTCAAATCGTTCTCAAGCTGAGAACATTCTGGCAAAATTTGAGGAGAATTCACTCTCACAGGAGTACTTAATCATTGTTTTTCCGGACGAACTGTAAAAAAAATAAATTTGAAGCATCAAAGTCTTCAGAAACGAGAATCGAAAATCGAATTCTCTTTCGGACTCTCCGGTACCGAATCAGAGATGGAGACAACAGGTGATTTTTTCCGCTTGTGCTTCTTTGGAGAAGTCAGTACCAGGCTGGATCTCGAGTGAGAATGTTTATGCCTCGTGAGAGGACTTGTGTGCCTTCTTCGTTACTGAGGAGCATGAGGGCTCAACTGCGGTAACCGAGGATAAGAGGTTATCTTTCGGTACCAAAGTACTGGAAGATTAACTTGCAGTAGCCGCTGTGGTTGGAGCAGATAGAGGGGAATCGGAAGGTATTGTATCAACCCTGGAGGCGTACGCCTCTCTGAAGGAACCCTTGCCTGTTTGGATTACCAAGTCAGAAGAGGTTTTCACTGGTACGTAACGATTTTGTCCGGTGTAAACAAATCTGGTACCGTGTGGATCTTTTCAGATCCATTCCCACCTGGAGGTAGTAGTGTTTTCCCACCGAGGTGCTCTCAGGTGAAAACGCCCACGGGCCCCCCTAAACAGTCCTGTGAAGACCCCGTAACTGAGGAGGCAGTCTTTGCATGGGTATCGAAGGCTGGTGCCGAAACACGTACCACACCTGAAGGTACAGGCGCCATCTTACCGATGTCAACCTCCCTCCTGTTCCATACAACGTCTTCGGTCATCTTTGGTACCGGTCCCAGCAGTAACATGGAGAGAAGAATAGTCCGCAGAGACCTTAGGTGAATCCCGCAGCAGAAGACACAGGTACTCACCGGTTAATGTATACCCAGATAACAGACGCAGGCATGATGGGGATCGGCCGCCGAGAATTGCTTCTGATAATGGATGCACTGTTTGAAGCCTGTCATATACAGCATGCGTCAGAAGGAGGCACAACGAGAATAGTTTTTACAATGAATGACCAATCATTAAGGAAAAAAGGGATGGACAACAAAAAGTAATGCCCCAAAAAGGAGGGAGTTGCAAAGCGCAGCATAATTCCGACCCACCCAGTAGGCTGAACAGGAAATGGGTGTGGAATGTTGGCGACGTAGGGGTAAGGTGTGGGGCAGCGTGCGGATGGACGCACGCGTGATGTAGCCCTACACCTTCAATTTTCTTAAAGGGTCAGCAACTATCTTTTGCAGCCAGCTTCTTCCGGCACGCCTGCATATGCAGGCATACACAACCAGTTGGGAAGGAGGGAGAGCCAGGACGAAAGAGAAATACAATTAAACTGAAAAAAGTAAAGGACCTTGAAAGGCAGCCTTCAATCTTTAAAATCTATTCTTGGGATTTGCATTTACTTAGAGAAACAGAATGCATCAATACCATACCACCCCGAATCATCAAGAAACAAGCGCTACGAGCCAAGTGCAACATTCTTAGAATAAACACTATAAAAAGGGTGCCATGTCTTGCCCAAGATGCTATTCACAGCACAAGCATTTATCCCCTGCAGCTTTGCCGCATTGGGATGTTACTGTGCCATAAAAGGCAGCACAGGCATGTAAAGGTAGGAAAGGGGCAAGGAGGGGGCAGGAAGGTTGATGGAAAAGGCAGGGTCTGGAAGGGGGGTGGTAGGGAGCATAGAAGAGGTAGAGAAAGAACTGTGGAAAGAAAGGAAGGCCGCCCGGCAGGTCACAGAAGAGAAATCCAGTGAGTGAGGCGGGTGGTGGCAAGGAGCCTGACTGGAGGATCAAGCAGGAGAACCCCCCCTTCAAGAGGATTTCCCGAGAGATTGGGTGGGTGGCTCAAGTAGACCCCTACTTCAAGGTAAAGAAAGTGGGAGCAGTAATGGCACGTCAAACGGGAAAGCATGAAAGATCCATGTGGTTATTGCAGAATGTCAGGTGAGAAGCGGTAAAGATAGGGAACCATGAAAAGAAACAGACAAGTTGATTGTGAAACTGGTTCATTTTTAGAAGGACCCGAAAGAGGTCATGCCACCTCTCTTGTTCCATTTCTGCTTCCACATTATCAAACAAAGAAGTCTAGTGCCAGTTTTTAAAAGAACAGGTTCATTAGTGGGCAAAGAAGCTATTTGGACATGGTTGTCTGATGCAAATCATGTACTGAACCACAAATTCCAACAGTTCTTAAAATAAGCCTTAAAAATCAAAGGCTTACACACTGATGGCCTAGCAGCAAGCAATAGAAAACCATGCATGTTTGCTTGCAGCAACATGACAGATGAGAACACAGAAAACAACCCATCATCTGCAAAGCACTTGCTGATTTGGCTAGGCAAAGTAATGCCTTGCAGATGTAGGTCTTTAGACAGGATGGAGTGCAGGGGCCTATGAGGGGATAAGTAGGTGAAGCCCACTGATATTACTGGCACTATATCCTTCACAATTACCCCAGCGAGTAGAATGTACATAGACGGTGGGGGGTAACCTCTATACCATCATGCCATGCTTTGCAATGCATGCATGTGAAAAAAAGAGCATTGGCTTACCTTACCTCCCCTCAGCCTGTGCTGTGTCCTCCAGCCCCTTACCCTGTACCACTGTATCCATCTATCCCACCCGCCAAACTGCTGTCTCAACTTTACTTTCCCCCTCAAGTCACTGACGACTCCTGCCCCTTAAGCACATCTACCACTCACAGATGTTTTTGTGCGCCCACCCTCCCCCCAGCTCTATCAAATGGCTGGTGCTGCGCACACTGTTCGGAAACTGGAGAAGTGGGACGAGGAATAAGGGAGCCGATCAACTGATTGACATGTAATACCTGGCTCTGAGGCACACATGCATGCACATGGGAATGTGTTTCAGTGTTTGCCTGGGTGTGGGTTGCTTAGCAGACATGGTCATGAATTAACCAGCAGAAGTACCTGAACCAATGAGGTGAACACCCATCACATGTACCAAAACATTCTTTCAGAAAGTGCTACATGCCACCTGCAACAGCCTCAGAGAACTGAAGGGGTGGGGGGAACACAGACGCGGTGAAGACCCCAAGTGGAGAACACATCTGTCCCAAAAACGAGATTACAGTTATTAGCCTAAAGGTAACCAGTAAATTAACTTCGTGAAAAAAGATAAACTAATCCCTGGTGTGAAGAATTCACAGTGGCTAACACCCATTATGTGTTGCTGGAGTCTGTTTTAGGCACTAAATGGTATGATGGCAATACCTGGCCCATTACAGAAGCACAGAGGGAAATCACAGTACTTCTTGGAGCATTGGAAGGCAATACTTGTATGCTGTAGGAGTCTTTGAGCATTTATTGGCAGAATATGGGCATTCGAAACCAGTAATTCCAAATGATGGAAATACCTGATATATTATGGGAGCACCTGGACATGTGGCTACACTGTTTTCCACATTGGAAATGTAATAGACATACAGTGCAATACATCCTGTGTTGCGGATCTACCTTTCCATTTGTTGGCACAACCCATGAAGAACATAGGCTTCTGATGCATGTATATGGGCATGCAGGCGCACCTAGGTATAAAATGGGCTGATAACAATATGAGGCTGTTCCTGGCCCCATGACTGGATACTCTGCCTCAAACTCCTCCCATGCCCCCAACTGTCAGTAGCTGGTCACAGTGGCAATCCTGGAAGCAGCATGGATGAAGGTTGCTGCAGAGTGACAATGCAAAAGCGACCAAACAAGGGGGCCAAGGCCCAGAATCTACCGCCTTAGGGTAACAATGTTTCCTTGACCCACTCCCCACTTCCGCTCCCTCGCCTGATGTGGAGGCTCTAGTAGTAATTGCTGTTCTTCCTGGAATCTTGAAGAGCAGCAGCCTTGGCCATACATGAAGTAATGACCAATTCACATGTGGATTAAGCAAAGATGTATCTATTTGTGAAATGAGGAGATACATTAACACTTACCTGGAAGTAGCACGAATGGGCTAAGATTATGCAGAAATTGAATGTGCTCTGGATCTAGGGCATAGGTACTACTCCCAGTAGGAGTATTGAACACTGGAGGATAGGCATTTAAAAAAGGGGTACCCGGTCTCTCTCTCTCTCTCTGTATACTAAAGTTACAGAGGTTTTCCCAGCCTGACTGGGAATATTGCCAGCATGTGAATCCATGAAAGATACCAACGCTGGAGGAATGGAGTTACAGGCAAGAAACTACTCCCTTCTCCAGAATTGGATCTTTCAAAGATTCACATGCTGTGAATAGACTTTGTAGAAGATAGATCCTGGAGGTGCCTAACAGACAAACAGGACATATACGTAAGGCAATATGATCAACAAGAGGACATCACTTTAAAATCAATACAAGAAAACTGGCACAGAGCCAAAACCCTAGAAGCTCCGGGGCTTACCTTACTGCAAAGGCATTGGGGCACTGCTCGTCCCACCTGTAAATCCTCAGCATGCTGTTGATTCAGACAGTAGTGCCTGGTGAACATGTGTGGCACTGCCCACTTCGCTGCCTGGCAAATGTCTCCGATTAGTATGCCCGCCCTAAGAGCGCTGTGGACCTCGTCGAGTGAGCCCTGGGAGCCGACTGTAAAGGTTTGTTGGCCTTAGAGTGGCAGAAGGAAGTAGTTGACACACCCAGCATGCAATGCCTTGCTTAGAAATCGGCCTCCCTTTATTGGAGGGGCCAAAAGCCGCAAAAGGTTGCTTGGATGCTCTGACCGACTTAGTGCGATCCAGGTAGCACTTCAAAGCTCTTTTGACGTCCAGGGAATGCAGGGCTCTTTCCACTGGAGTCGAAGCATTAGGGGAAAAAAGTTGGCAAGGCAATAGAAGCGTTTTTGTGAAAGTCCGATGGAATCTTTGGAATGAAGTGCAGATTCGTAGAGAGAAGAACCTTGTCCCTCATGAAGCGCATATATGGAGGGTCAATGAACAGAGCATGCAATTCCGATACTCGTTAGGAGGACGTAATATCCACGAGAAAAATTGTCTTCCAAGTGAGAAATTTGGTTTCATGAGCGCTGAGAGCACAAGGTTGAGGCTCCAAACGGGAGGGAACTTTTTCTTCAGGGGAAAAGTCCTGACAAGACCCTTGAGGAAACGCTTAATCTATCGCTGAAAAGAGGTGCAAAAATCCTTTTTTCGTGTGAATCTTGAAATCGCTGCTAGGTGAACCTTGACAGACGAGATAGCGAGATCATCCTTTGCTAACAGCAAAATATAAGGTAGGAGTTGTTGAGGTGACACCCGCAATGGCTGTAGATCAGGTTGTTGAGAACACCAGACACAGAACCTTTTCCACTTACAAGCGTATGATGGGTTGGTAGACGGAGCCCTCGCCGCAGCCAAAATGCAGTGATAGGTTGCAGAACTCCGATTGGTCAGGAGCCATGTAGCCAGTTTGAGGGAGCCTGGGTTGCGATGCCACACCATCCCCTCGTTCTGAGAGAGAAGATCCGGCTGTTAACCCAGGTGAAGAGGGACATCCTTCACTAGATGAAGAAGGTCCGAGAACCAGGTCTGCCTGGGCCAGAACGGGGCCACCAGAATGATTTTGCGGTGGAACCCTGCGAATCATCTGAACGGTTTTCCTTACCAGGGGAAAAAGAGGAAACGCGTAGGCGAACCTCCCCGTCCATGGAAAAGAGAATGCATCCCCCTCCTGCAGTCGGATGAGGAACTCTGTTGGCAAAATGACAGCACTGCTTGTTCTTGGGGCTGGCGAAAGGTCCAAAGGGAGTGCGCGCCCTATCTCTCGAAAATCTCCACCACCTGGGAGTAGTTCAGTTGCCATTCGTGCATCTGAGAAAAGCCCCTGCTGAGGGAATCTGCCTGTATGTTTTGAATCCCTGGTAGGTAGAAAACCAGGATCCGAATTCTGGGAGGTATGGCGCAGTGCCAGATGGTTTGGGCTTCATGGCAAAGGAGACGCGAGTGCGTTTCCCCCCCCACCCACTTGCGCAGATAAAACATGGCCGTGGTGTTGTCGGTGAGAATCCGTACACCACCGAGTCCTGGATGAGGGGAAGAAACTACTTGAGCGCCCAGTGTACCGCCCTCAGCTCTAGGACGTTGATATGCAGTGAGGCCTCCGTTCGAGACCAGAGGCCTTTGACTTGGAACTGCTCCAGATGAGCACCCCATCTGGTCTGCGAGGTGTCTGCCACGATAGTGAATCGAAAATCTGGTTCCACCAGGGGCATCCCCTGCTCAACGTTGACAGGATGAGTCCAAAAAAGTAGGTTGTCTGCCAGAGATCGGGAAATGATAACCTTGTCCGACCAGGAGCCCTGGATCTGGGACCACCTAGAAGTGAGAAATTCCTGCCCTGGCCGCATAAAGAGACGGCAATTGGGAATGAGTGGGATGCAGGACGACATGGTCCAGAGGAAAGACATGAACGAGCGGACCGTGCCAGACGTTCTTGGTGAAAATGAGCCTGCCCGAACAAGAGCTTCTCTTTCCTCTCCTTCGATGGCTTGACATGATTGAGAGCCGCCTGGAAGTGAGCTCCCAGAAAGACCAAGGGCGTCAGAAAGGATTTGATGAAGTTGACGGTGAAGCCCATATATTGCAGAAGGAGCATAGTGGCGTTGAGAGACTCCAATGTCCGCTGGTAAGCTGCCCCCCTGACCAACCAGTTGTCTAGGTACAGATAAACATGGTGTCCGGTCCTGCGAAGGAATGCTGCCACTGGATCCAGACACTTGGTGAAGGTCCTGGAAGCCGACTTCTGCCAAAAGGGAAAACCGGAAACTGGTAATGGCTGTTGCACACCATGAACCTGAGAAGGGAATAGTTTCTTACCTGTAACTCCATTTCTCCAGCATTGGTATCTTTCATGGATTCACATGCTTAGAATATTCCCCGTCGTCAGGCTGGGAATCCCCGGTACATTATATATAGACCCTTTCCCGTAGGAAAACTTTTTCGACGCTTATGCGTCCTATCCACCTTGTTTTGTATCATGCGTGCCCGCACCGTCAGGACGTCATGATATAAATACAGGACCCGCCCCCGCGCTCCCTCAGATTTCGGCCCCCAAAGTAGTGGGGGAACCGGTTTGCATGTTCAGGGGGAGGCAGGTGGGCGCATGTGAATCCATGAAAGATACCAATGCTGGAGAAATGGAGTTACAGGTAAGAAACTATTCCCTTCTCCAGCATTGGATCTTTCATGGATTCACATGCTTAGAATAGATTACATAGCAGTACACCCCCAAGAGAGGAGGCGTGCATGCAAACCCATATACTTTCTTCGCAAAGCCCGTTCCCTATGATCATGTATACATTAGTAATCGTTAACATAGGAAAACGAACCACATACAGTCAAATTCCACAGGATGCAACCCCTCAGTCGGGGTTTACCTTATTGGAATAGGTGTCGGAGCACCGCCTGTCCCATCCTGGTATCTTCGGCATGTTGCTGCGACAGGCAGTAATGGCGGGTAAAGGTGTGTGTAGCCGCCCAGGTAGCCGCCATGCAGATGTCCCCCAGAGGGACTCCGGCCCACAGTGCCGTCGACGATGCCGCTGCCCTAGTTGAATGAGCTCTTGGCCGTCGTAGAAGAGGCTTCCCTGCCCTGGAATGGCAGTACGAAATGGTAGATGACACCCATCTTGACAGTCCTTGCTTAGAAATGGCTTTTCCTCTAGCACCCAAACCATAGGCCACGAACAGTTGTCTTGTTTCTCTGAATGGTTGCGTACGATGAAGATAAAACTTGAGAGCCCTTTTTACATCCAATGTGTGTAACGTGCGCTCCGCTACCGAGCATGGCTCCGGAAAGAACGTAGGCAACACAATAGAGGAGTGTTTATGGAACACCGAAGGAGCTTTCGGTATGAACTGTGGGTTAGTGGCAAGGGCTACCTTGTTCTTGAAAAATCGTAAGTATGGTGGGTCTACCATTAGAGCCTGAACTTCTGAAATACGGCGGGCTGAAGTGATGGCCACCAGGAAGGCCAATTTCCACGACAAAAACTTTAGAGACGATGATGACATTGGCTCAAAAGGAGGCTTCATAAGAGAGGTTAAGACCAGATTGAGGCTCCACTCCGGCGGAAATTTCTTCTCTGGAGGGAAACTCCGAAAGAGGCCTTTAAGGAAGTGCTTAATCAGGCGGTCGCTGAACAATGGTGCCGAATGCCGTCGACGAGTAAACCTGGAAATGGCGGCCAGGTGTACTTTTATTGACGATACCGATAGGCCCTTTTGAGCTAAGAACAGCAAGTATGGCAGGAGCTGTTCCGGCTTAATCGATTGCGGGGCCAACCCTGGTTGATCCTCACACCACTGACAGAAACTTCTCCATTTGTACGTGTATGAGGCGTTTGTGGAAGGCGCTCTTGCCGCTTGCAGGATACGCCGACAGTCCTCCGGAATCGTTAGCCGACCGAATTCAGCGAAGTCAGGAGCCACGCCGTCAATTGAGGCTGTCCGGGTCGTGATGCCAAACTACACCCTCCTGTCGAGACAGAAGGTCGGGGGTCTTCTGGAATCTCATCTGTTCCGCCACAGCTAAGTGTAGCAGGTCTGAAAACCACACCTGTCTGGCCCAGTACGGGGCCACCAGAATTACTCGACATGGGTACCTGAGGATCCATTGCAACGTCCTCCGGACAAGGGGAAATGGCGGGAATGCGTACAGGAATTTGTTCGACCATGGGAAGGAGAACGCATCCCCCAGTGAGCCCTGCTGAGGCCATCTGCTTGCGTACTGATGTCATTTCCTGTTGTTCTTCGTCGCGAACAAATCTATGGAAGGATGTCCCCATTTCTTGAATACTTGCTGTAGTTGTTGGTCGTTCAGCACCCATTCGTGAACTTCGTTCATTTCTCTGCTGAGGGCATCGGCTTCCACATTTCTCACGCCTGGTAGGTGGAACGCCAAGATTTGCATGTTGTGTTGTAGGGCCCAATGCCAGATTTTCTGTGCCTCTGTCGATAGGGACCTGGAACGTGTCCCTCCTTGTTTCCTCAAGAAGAACATCGTAGTGGTGTTGTCCGTCATGACACGCACCACCGAGTCCCTCAGTTGAGGAAGAAAAGATTTCAGAGCCCATCTCACTGCTCTCAGTTCTAGCAGGTTGATATGCAGGGAGGACTCCTGCAACGACCACTGGCCTTGTACCTGTAACGTATCCAGATGAGCTCCCCATCCGCTCAGCGATGCATCCGTCACCACCGTCTTCTGGAACTCCGGTTCCACCAGAGGCATTCCTTTTTTTAGATGAGTAGAAACTCTCCACCAACAGAGTGCTTGTACCAGTTGTTCGTCAATGATCAGTCTGTCGGACCAGCGACCTTGGCTCTGCGCCCAACGGTCCGCTAGAAATTCCTGGCAAGGCCTCATAAACAGACGGCAGTTGTTTATCAACGGAATGCAGGATGACATGGTCCCTAGCAGGGACATGTATTTGCGCACCGACACCCTGGTACCACATCTCCATTCCAACGCCTTGCTTTGTAGCTTCTGTATTCTTTCGCTGGATGGTCTTACCAGACTTGTGTGCGTATGAAACTCCGCTCCTAGAAAGACCAAGGTCCTCGAAGGCTCTACGGAGGACTTGCTGAAGTTTATCGCGAAGCCCAGTTCCTGTAAGAGGGACATCGTGGCCCCCAGACTGTTTCGTGTTTGTTCCATGGACGAGCCTCTGACCAGCCAGTCGTCTAGAAAGGGATAGACATGGTGACCGTCCTTCCTTAAATGGGCCGCTATGGGGGCCAAGCACTTGGTGAACGTCCTGGGGGAGGACTTGAGACCGAACGGGAGGACCTTGAACTGAAAATGCTTTCGCCCGACGACGAACCTTAAATATCTCCTGTGTCGTGGGCGTATTGGGATATGAAAATAGGCGTCTTGAAGGTCTAGTGACGACAGATAATCCATGGGTTGCACCGACCTGATAACCTCCTGGAGCTTTAGCATTTTGAACTTTAGGCTCTTTAGCCATTTGTTGAGTACCCTCAGGTCGAGAATGGGCCTCCATTTTCCATTTGGCTTCTTGACAACGAAGAACCGGGAATAAACTCCGTGTCCTTCCTGTGCCACAGGAACTCTCTCTACCGCTCCTTTTCGCAACATAAGCGCCGCCTCTTGTCGTAGGATTCGGAGGTGGGGCTGGGTCGAAAATACAGGCGGAAGACGTGGAGGCTTCTCTCTGAATTGTAGCGCATGACCCATGCGAATCGTGTCTAGAACCCATCGATCTGTGGTGATGCATTTCCATTGGTCGAAGTGATGAGAGACTCGTCCCCCCAGGACGTTCCGAAGGCCGTCATTGGTTGCTGGTTTGCTTGTTCTTCGTCGACGAGGGACTCGAGCCTCGCCGCCTGGAAGCTTGATAGTCTCTGCTTCTACGTGCCGATTGGGACGCTCGTCTGAACCCTTGTGAAGAGTACGAGGGCCTGTTAAATCCACGGTCCCTCGAGGCTCCAAAGCGGGAGTTTCCAGAAGCACCCCTAAAGGGGCGAAAAGAGCGAAAGTTTCTACCCGTTTGGAGGGCGCCGAGGGACCTAGCAGTATCCGTGTCTTCCTTCATCCCCTTCAACGCTTCGTCAACCTTTTCGCCAAACAGGTGTTCCCCTTCACATGGCATGTCAAGGACTTTGTACTGGACTTCAGGACGGAAAGTAGTACATTTGAGCCACGCTTGTCGACGAAGTACTACGCCATGGTTGATTTGTTTGAATCCAGACTCTGCTAGGTCAACTGCAATATTAATTGCGTGGTTCGAGGCCTCTTCGCCCTCCCGCAACAGTAACATGGCTGCTTTCCGGTGTTCGTCTGGCAGGTGTTCTAGGATAGGGGCTAATTTGTGCCACATTTCTCTATCGTATCGTGACACGATCGCTAAGGAATTGGCTGCTCTTACCGTCGTCGCACCGACCGAGAGCACCTTTTTTCCAAAGGCGTCTTGCCTCCTAGCCTCGCTTTCTGGTGGAGTTGAACATTTTTGCTGTACCCTGGCCTTCCTAGCCGCTGCCGCCGACACCACCGAGTCAGACAGCGGTTGTGATGTTAGACATTTTGGAGTGGACTCCGGAGCTTTAAACTTTTTCTCAATCCGCCCCTTTATAGCTGGCTCCGAGAACGAATGGCGCATCGTCTTGAGACCTTCCTGCCACACGTGGTCCAGAATTGGGATGGCAAATACCGATTTCCTCCTTTGACCCATAAGGTCAAAAAGGAAACAGTCTTTCTTCTGCTCCTCAGGAATCAAGCCGAACTCGGAACAAGCTTTTCCCATCATTGCATGGAAGGCTCCCACATCATCCGGAGGAGATGGCTGTGACTGGCTCCTCGTAGACTCCACCTCTACATCCGAATTCCATGTTGGGTCCCTCGAAGGTGACAGGGAGATGTCTGACCCTGAGTCACCCAGTATAGAATCGGACTCAGACAACTCACCCTCCTCCTGCGCTCGAGGACGATCTTTTACTGCCTGAGGAGTCTATGGGTTTTTAGTCGTCGAGCGAGCCACACAAGTTTGCTCGTCGACAGGAGGTACAGAAAAAGGTGACGACGAAGTCCCAGGTTGAGGGATCTGCGTATCCAGCCGCTGCAGGAGCTTCTGAAAAGTATTAAGCACATCCAGAGACAAAACTGCCTGGGGGTTCAATAACGTTGATGATATAGGTACCATACCCCCACTCGCACTCGTCGTCGCCGACGTGGAAGGCCGTAAGCCTAAATCCGATGGCTGCAGAACCGTGCCACCTTCTCCTTCCACCGAGCAGGCCGTGTCTGGCTGCAGTAAGACCTCAGGGGGGATCGGGTCATAGACCTCTGGCAGCCAAGCCATAGACTGAGTCTCTGTCGACGAAGGAATCCCAACCGCTGCTGCCTGAATGGTAATAGGCATCGTCAATGACACCGAGGTCGACGAGCAAGTTGTCGTTGTCGAGCCCTTAGACTTCGTCGCCGATTTCGATGCTGACTTCCCGGCTGAAGCGTCTCGACTCACGGAAGACCTGGGACGGTCCCCTGAGGAGGATTTTGACAGCGCTTGCCTCTCCGTCTTAGATGAGGAGGAGGAGGGCTTTTTATGTGATGAGGAAGACCCAGCATGCTTCCCCTTATGCTTGTCCTCAGCGCGGTTTTCTGCTGGCCGTACCTTTTTCGATGGAGGTTCCGACTTGCTCCTGGAGGCCGTGGAGCCAACTTCCGAAGCCGGGTAGGCACCCGCTCCGTCATTAAGCCAGTCGACCAGCCTTCTTTTACGGTCCTTAAGGGTTTTTTGGGAGAAACCCTGGCATATCTCACATGTATCCGCCGTGTGGTGCGGGTGGAGACAGTAGATACAATCCATGTGGGCATCTCCTTCATAAACTTTTTTGAGGCCACATGTCGCACAAGGGCGAAATAACGCTTTTCCAGACATAATTCTCCAGAATTTGAACGTCGCCGAAGCGAAACAGAAAAAACAACCTAGTTTCCACTAGCAGTAATCACGAGGATCCCACTACTTTGAAAGACGGTTGAAATCTGAGGGAGCGCGGGGGCGGGTCCTGTATTTAGATCATGACGTCCTGACGGTGCGGGCACGCATGATACAAAACAAGGTGGGTAGGACGCATAAGCGTCGAAAAAGTTTTCCTACGGGAAAGGGTCTATATATAATGTACCGGGGATTCCCAGCCTGACAACGGGGAATATTCTAAGCATGTGAATCCATGAAAGATCCAATGCTGGAGAAATGTTTGATGCCTTGGATGTATAGGTATGTGAAATTAAGCTTCCTCGAGATCTAGAGACGCCAAAAACTCATTGGGTTGAACTGCCCTTATACCGTCTTGCAAGGTTAGCATCCTGAACTTTAGCTTTTTTAGGTTCTTGTTGAGCAGCCGCAGATCTAGAATGGGGCACCATTTCCTGTTCGGTTTCTTGACCACGAAAAACCTGGAATAGGTTCCCTTTCCTTTCGCTGATGGGGGAACCCTCTCGATTGCCCCTTTTTGCAGCATGATACGAACCTCCTGACTTAAGATGTGAAGGTGAGCCTGAGATGTTTTTACCAGAGGAATGGGGAGTTGTGGACACCTGAACTCCAACGAGTGGCCGTATTGGACTGCTTTCAGCACCCATCTGTTGGTTGTAATTGAACGCCACTCATTGAGGTGGCACGCCAACCTCCCTCCCAGCTGAGTGCCCATGTGGCAGTCATTGTTGAGGCTTCATTTGACGGCCTCTTTGTGAAGAGGAGGATTCCCTTTTCCTCTGGCCTTGGTACTCCTTGCTCCGTTGGGCGGCCTGGAAAGAACACCTGTACCCTTGGGAGTAGTGGTAGTTGAACTGTATCCCTTGTCTCGAGAACCCAAAAACCTTGCGTTTCCTGATATGCCACAAAAGGAGCAAAAGGGGCAAAAAAGACCTTCTGACCTGCAGGGCTGTAAGGGACCGTGCTGTATCGGAGTCAGCTTTCATGCTTTTCAAAGCGTCGTCGATCCTCTTCCTAAACAGATGTTCCCCCTCACAAGGCATGTCCACAACCTTGTGTTGAACCTCCCGGCGGAAATCAGTGCAGCAAAGCCAAGCTCGACGCTGGAGAACCACCCCATTATTAATCTGTTTGAAACCAGTCTCTGCCAGGTGGACCTCAATGTTTGTATTATAGTTTGATGCCACCTCCGCTGCTAGCACCAAAAGCATAGCTTCTTTCCTCTGCTGCTCGGGCAGGTGGTCTAAAAGTGGTGCCAGGCGGTGCCACATCTCACAGTCGTTCTTTGCCACGATGCCCAACGAGTTGGTAGCCTTCACCGTAGTGGCTCAGAAAGCGAGGAGCTTCTTATCAAAAGCGTCCAGCTTACAGTTCTCATAGGGAGGAGTGGCGCACTAATGCTGGGTGTGAGCCTTTCTACAAGCCGCTGCAGAAACAACCTATACCTGGGTAGGCTGTGACGTCAGGCACTTTGAGTGGATTCAGGAGCCTTGAACTTCTATTCCAAGCGGCCCTTGACCGCTGGCTCTGCCATACATGATCCAATATTGGGATTGAGAAGAACAAGTTACTTTCTTACCTGGTAACGTTCTTTCGATGGGATGGTCCGACGACTTATTCCATATCTATGACAGATAATGTCCACAGCTGTGCTGCTTCGGAAAATCTTTGGCGTCTGCGTCCTGCGTCGATGACGTCGATGCGCCGTCCCCGAGGACCTCCTCCGACGGCCAACGTCACCCAATGTGATAAGTAGGACGCACGACGCCCATAGCCTCAGTTATAGATTTTTCCCCAGAATGTGTGCCACCAGTTTCCTGCCAGTCAGACACACAAGGCCTTGCGGAACGCAAGCTGCAATCGCAAAATAAATTCTGCAGCGGGGAAGGCAGGGAGGGAGCGATATGGAATACGTCGTCGGACCATCCCATCGAAAGAACGTTACCAGGTAAGAAAGTAACTTGTTCTTCGAGGGGATTGGGTCCACCGACGTATTCCATATCTATGACAGACTCCCAAAGCAGTACCAAGCAAGGAGGTGGGAAAGAATTTAGAATACAAATTTAGCATGCCCAATCAAATTGCGGAATAGAGAACTGCCTTGCCAAAGGCCAGATCTTGCCCCCTGATGGAATCGAGGGAATAGTGACGTACAAAAGTATGTACTGAAGCCCAGGTGGCTGCATCACAGATGTGGCGAATAGGAACTCCCCTCTGCAGGGCAGTAGACACAGCCACTCCCCTGGTAGAATGGGCCCGCAAGCCAGCCGGAGGGTCCTTACCCGCCAAGCGGTAACACTCGGAGATAGCTAAAATAATCCAACGAGACAAAATATGTTTCGTCACAGCTTGTCCCAAACGCTTTCCAGCGTAACCAATGAAAAGTTGATCGTCCACTCTGACCCGGGAGATATAAAAGCTCAACGCTCTCCTAGGATCAAGCCTACGGAGCCTCTCCTCTTCCTTACCAGGATGTGGAGGAGGATAGAATGCCAGAAGAACAACCTTCTGGCTCAAATGAAATTCCGAAACCACCTTCGGAAGAAAAGGACGAACTATAAGGACAACCCTGTCCTTGTGAAATACAGTGAAGGGTGGCTTAACTGAAAGTGCCTGTAACTCACTCACTCTGCGAGCGGAAGTAACCGCAACTAAAAACACAGTTTTCGGAGTTAACAGCCTCAAAGGGCAAGAATGTAAAGGCTCAAACGGAGCACCCATAAGAAACTTAACAAGGTTGAAATCCCAACCTGGCACCAAAAAAGGTGACGGAGGGAACACATTAGTGAGCCCTTTCAAAAACTGCGAAAGTAAAGGAATCTTAAAATAGAAACACTTCAGACGAGCGCTTAAATATGGACAGCGCCGCCAGGTAACCTTTAATGGTCCCCACTTGCAAGCCCCTATGGGCCAAAGAAAGCAAAAAAGACAAAACCATGGGAATGTCGCATTCAAAAGGATCCACATTCTGAACTCTGCACCAGTCGCAGAACTTTCTCCAATGGCAACGGTACAGAGACTTAGTTGCCGGCCGCCTGGCTGAGAGCAACACCTCCATCACGTCTTCAGGGAGGTCCCAATCCTTATACCTCAACCTTTCAGAAGCCAAGCGTGAAGATTGAGGGATCTGACCTCTGGATGGAGAACCTGACCCCCCTCCCGTGAGAGCAGATCATCTCGGTAGGGAAGACGACGTGGAGGGCAGATGGACAAGTCTACAAGGTCCGGGTACCACGTCCTCCGGGCCCACGCCGGAGCAATGAGGATCATGCGGTAACCGAACCTCCGTAAGCTCCACAACACTTGCGGGATGACGGGGACTGGAGGAAACGCGTACAGCAGTGGGAATGACCACTCCACCACGAATGCGTCTCCTAAGGCTCCTTTTGGAGCAAATTCCCGCGAGCAAAACCTTTCGCACTTCCGGTTGACACTGGAGGCGAAGAGATCCACTTGAGGGATCCCCCAAAGGGCGAAGATCTCCAGGAGAATCTCCTGAGCCAGCTCCCACTCGTGAGAGATCGTGCTCTTCCTGCTCAGAGCGTCCGCCGTCTCGTTGTCGTCTTCGGCCAGATGAACTGCCGAGATCGAAACTTCCTGCTGGATGGCCCAGAACTCAAGCTGCATCGCCTCCCTGCACAGCGGAAGTGACCCTGCCCCCCCTCCCTTTTTGTTGAGGTAGTGCATGGCCACCGTGTTGTCGGTCAGAATCAGGACACTCTTCCCACACACAGTCGGCAGAAAAGCCTTCAGGGCTAGCCTGACGGCCCTCAGCTCCAACAGATGGATATGGAGTCTGGACTCCGACTGAGACCAATGACCGCTGACTGTCAGCTCGTTGGCATGAGCTCCCCATCCCGTGAGGGATGCGTCCGTCACGATCGTCACCTCCGGCCAGGGCAGACAAAATGGGGCACCCTTCATCAGATTGCCCACGACGGCCCACCACAGAAGGTCCCGGGCTACCGAGGGCGGCACCTGAACAGGGTCCGACAGCCTGCCGGAGGACTGAAACCACTGGAGCTTGAGTGCCCACTGCAAAGATCTCATCCGCAGACGAGCCTCTGACACCAGAAGAATGCAGGATGCCATGAGGCCGAGCAGTCTCAAGAACTCGGACGCTGGGAGAGTCTGGGCAAACTGAAACTTGTGCACCATCTGCTGAATGTGAAGAGCCCTCACCTGAGGAGGAAAACACTGCCCCAGGGGCCGTGTCGAGCACTGCTCCGATGTACTGGAGCCGCTGCGTTGGTGTCAAATGGGACTTCTTTAAATTGAGGGAGAAGCCCAGCCTGTGAAGGGAGTGGCAGGTGACAGACAAATGATCCAGGACTTGCTCGGGAGAGCTCCCCCTGATCAACCAATCGTCCAGGTAGGGGTAGACGTGAATCCCCCCTTTCCTGAGATGCGCTGCCACCACCACCATGAGCTTGGTGAAATCCCTCGGGGTAAGAGGTCAATCCGAACGGCAGGACCCGAAACTGAAAGTGCGAGTCGCCAACCGCGAACCTCGGGTACTTCTTGTGCTTGGGATGGATCGGCACATGGAAGTAAGCATCCTTGAGGTCGAGAGACACCAACCAGTCCTGAAGTTGAAGGGCCTGGAGGACTTGAGAAAGAGTCACCATCTTGAACTTGTCCTTCCTGAGGAGTTTGTTCAAACCGCGCAAGTCCATGATGGGTCTCAATCCTCTATCTTTCTTTGAAATCAAAAAATAAGGGGAATACCATCCCTTGTTCCTCTCTGCTACAGGCACCAGTTCTATGGCGCCTTTCTCCAGCAGGGCTTGAATTTCATGCGCAAGGAGCGGATCCGGACTCTTCAAAGAGAGGTTCCCTGGTGCATTGTCATGAGGCCGCTGCCGAAAAGGAAGACAGTAGCCATGGGTTATGATCTCCAGAACCCACACATCCGAAGTAATGGCTTGCCACTCTACAAGATGCTGTGCCAGCCTTTCCCCAACAGGCGAACCATGGGACCTGGCCTCATGACTGAGTGGTAGCGGCTGCGGCATTGCCTGAGGGCAAAGAGGCAACTGCCCAATCGGCATTGGCGCCTCGAGTACCTTTGTTTCCTCCTCCGGCACTCTTACGATGGCCTCTTTGACTGCTAGCTCCTCTCGCTTTACTGAAGGACGAGTAATAGCGAAAGGAACCTCCCCTCCATTGCTGTCCCCTAGGACGAAAAGGTGGAGGCTGGCGAACTGCAGTGCCCAACGACTTCGCTGCAGCTTTGGAGGTCTGCAACCTCTCAAGGCTCTCGTCAGCCTTGCTGCCAAAAAGGTGTTCACTGTCAAAGGGCATGTTGAGGAGCCGGGACTGCACACCGGGAGCGAACCCAGACTTCCTCAACCACGCAAACCTGCGCATTACGGTGCTCGCCGCCATGGACCGGCTGACACTATCCGCCAAGTCCAAACCCGACTGAACGGCCTCACACATGGCATCCTTGCCATCCTGAACCATAGCAAGGAAACCATCCCGTTCGTCCCCTTTGGGAATATGATCAGCCGCTAATGCAACACAGTTCCACAGAGTGTTTGTGAAACGAGACAAGGCACATATGGAGTTGGCCGCCTGAAGCGCCATACCCCCAGAAGAAAACACTTTCTTCGCCCAGCCGTCAAAACGTTTGTCGTCCCTATCCGGAGGGATGGTAGGATACGATGCCTGCTTTGCCGGGGCCGTAGCCGCCTGCACCACCAAACTCTCCGGGGTGGGGTGCTTAGACAAGTAGCAGGGGTCACTACTGGCTGGACGGTATTTTCGTGACAAAGACTTGCCCACTGCCGGGAGACTCTCCGGAGCAGTCCAAGCCGCCGCCACCCTTCTCTGCAAAGCCATATGAAAAGGCAAAACCGGGTCAGTGGCTGGACCGAGATCAAGGATGTCCGTGAGATCATCCTGAACGAACTCCCCTGGGGGAGCCGACCAACCCAAGTACTCGGTAACCCGAGACATAAAGCGCCGATATGACGAATCGGCATGAGTGCCAGGCTCCGGCCGACAAAACTCCACCTCCGGAGAGGTGTCCAATCCACTGGCATCATGCAGTGACTGCCTCAGGTCATCAAACTGACTATGGCCCGAGATAAGTTCATCCGGAACCGGAATCAGACCGCCATCAGAGCCTTCATCACCCTCTGAAATGTACTCTAGACGGGGAGAGGAAGACCTCTGCGGACCAAAGCAGTGCCGGACCTTAGCCATAGCCTTTTTAGGGGCAAACCCCGTGCCACGGGGCCTCTCCGACACCACCGTCTCGAAAGGTGTGGAGGGCGCCGACCGAGTCGGGGTCGACAGAATAGGCGATGTCGAGCAAATCGGCGTCGACATCAGCTGCAACACCTCCAGCATCGGCGGCGGCAACACAATCCTCGAAGCCGGAGCTCCGAGCGTGTCTCTCGACAGCCTGGGCGCCGACGACCCCCTCGAAGACGGAACCTCGAGAGTAATCGTCAACTACCTCGGCGCCACAGGCATCGATGTCTTCTTCGAAGACGGCACAGGATCACGCGGTCTCGAGCACGTCGAGGGCCGGGACCTGGAACGGGCATGGCGAGAACGGCTACCCTTGTCCGAGCGGGACTCTCCCGCGAGCCGTGCCGACCACCCGAGCCCGAAGGCGTACGGGCGGTGTCTCTCGACCGGTGCCGACCGACCCCATTCGGAAGCGCAGACGGACCGGTGCCCTGCGATTCCAGAATCGCTAGCATCTGCTTCCCGAAGGAAGCCCATTCCTCCGGTGTCGCTTGCATGGAGGGATAAGCGACCCGCCGACAGGTGGAGTCCTCGGAAGAGGACGGGGAAGATGACCTATGCCGGCCTTCCTGGAATGCCTAGAAGAGGCGGAGGAGTGGCGAGACCCACTCCTGGAAGGAGACCCACCGGACTTCCGACGACGACGTGGAGAGTCACCCCTCGAGTCCTCGGTCGAAAGCCCCGTAGACCTCGACTTCCGGGGCTTAGACACCCGACCTACCGACAGTTTCTTCTTGCATTCTCGCAGGGCCTTGGCAGTGAGCGACTGGCAGTCGACATAGTCGTCCGTATCGTAGGCAGGCGTCGTGCGAGTCCGTGACTGACATCTTGGACCCACAGTCCCCGCAGTTCTTGAAGCCCGGACGCGGGGTCGAAGATAAAAAAGACATCGCCACAAACAAACCAAACAGGTTCAACGAACTGAGAAAGAAAACAGTAACTCCAACGAGTCGAGGCGTACCGAGATTCACAAAGCGAACACGTTCGCGGAAGAAACAGAACTGAGGCTATGGGCGTCGTGCATCCTACTTATCACATCAGGTGACGGCCGTCGGAGGATGTCCTCAGGGACGGCGCATCGACGCCATCGACGCAGACGCCAAAGATTTTCCGAAGCAGCACAGCTGTGGACATTACCTGTCATAAATAATACGTCAGAGGACCCAATCCCTCGAAAACCGCCTTTCTCCTCTTCCCCATGTGATCAAACAAAAAACAGTTATTTTCCTCCTACAGGATGAGACTAAATTCGTGACAGGCTTTAGTCATGGCATGGAAGGCGCCAATGTCATCCGTTGGAGATGGTTGGGCCGGACTACTCAGAGCCATCCTGGTCCGGGTCTATATCCCAGGTGTCTGCCCTTGTGGGAGAAGAAGAAACCATGGGGAAGAGTGTCCTGGCGAGCAATGTCCTGCTCTGAATCATCAAGATTCCCTTCCTCCGAATCCCCTTGGGGAGGACTAAAAAACCCAGGGGAAGGCGGAGGAGGTCTAGGCGGGGATGACCTCCTGCGGCGATGCCCTTGGCTGCGGAAGGCATCAGAGGTATCCTTCTGAGGAGGTATGGCAGGCGGGCTTAGCATTACTGGGACTGACAGAGCCTCAGGTACCAGGAGCCTGGCGTCCAACTGCCCTAAGAGAGCTTGTAAAGTAGTGAGCACATGCATCAAGTGTAATGAGTGTGGGTTGACAAGTGGATACTGAGGCGGCATAGACCCCAGACCCGCGACGTGGACGGAAGGGAGGGCCGGAGGCCCAAAACCGTTGGATCTAGGAAAGGCTGATCTGAACCCCCTTCTTTGGGATCCGATTTCAAAGCTGCACGCTAGTCGTAGACTGGAGCCCCAAAGTCAGAGGTGATGTCATGTTGGAGTATGTCCTCAGGCAGCATGACTGGAAACCCTACTAGAAGATTGTGCTGCGTAGCCACCTTGGCATGCTTCGAGACATCCCTGGAAGGCGGAAGTCCCACCACCACCTCGGGCCGAGCAGGTCTAGCAGAGGATGTCTGCGTCACCGGGGCCTTAGTCTCCGTCAGTGATGACGGAGCAGCCGTCAACGAAGTTGTTGTAGAAGGGACAGAGGATGGCAGGGCTGTCGATGCCGGTAGAGTCGCCGATTAACCAGTCGTCGTAGCGGTCGACAAGGAGCGAGTCATAGTTGCTGTCTGCAATTCTGTTATCACCGTAGATGGAGAAGGCAGCCGCTTGGATGACGACCTGGACCCGTGCTTCGACGACTCATGGCCCAAAGAAGACCTATGGGAAGCTGATGTGGAGTGCTGCATGTCCTTGGCCAAAGACCTCTTCGTTGACTAGGAGGAAGAATGAGGCCTTGATTTTTCCTTCTCCGATGACAAAGCCTTGCGGGCTGGATCCGCGGATTTCTGCTGGTGCGAGCCCCTCTCCTTCAATTCTTTGGAGCGTGATGCCCTTCTACCTTAGAGACCCCCAGCTCCTTTTGCTGGACTTTAGGGTTTTTAACTTCTAACCTGAAGATAGTGAGACCTTTTCCCCCCCACTCTCTCATGTATTTTTCTGTGATTTGGACTCTTTCTTTTGACTTTGGAGTCTGGCAAACTCCATAGGCATCATCTTTACATTGTGACACACAGCACCTTCAGTGCAGTGGCACAGGGAAGTCTCTTAGATTTCCCAAAGGTTTAAACACCTTCCCGTGGTGAACTACTGTTTCCAAGAGCAGTGAAGTGAAATTGACTTTACTTACATTTTGTAAATTTCTAGACCCAGCACACACCATCTTACAATAGGGTGCTAGAGGGGTTACTTAGTATCCCCTTTGTCTGGTGTCTCATGTAACAATTTTATGTTACCCTTTCTACAATTAATGGCTGGTGGTAGTGGTTTACTTTTAATTACCATGATGTGTTTTTACCACAGGCTTCACTTGCAGCTGCAGCAAGGCACACATGGGTGTCCATTTTTTTCTTCTTTTTTCGGCATTACTTGTTGGAAAGGTCCTTCTTGAGATTTACTCTGCGCCAAACCAGGTTTGGTCCCTTTGTTCATTTTGTCTTTGGCGGGATTCACGAGTGAAGCCTGCCTCTGGCTTCAGCGTGTCAGGCAGGGGCACAAAGTGATAGAGGTGCCCGAAACTCCCTGTGCTTCGTCTCCTTGGTTACAGGAATGCACCCAAGGGTGATCCGCTGCAGGGCTGACCTCAGAGGACAGCCACCCTGCTGTGTGATTGACAGCTAGGCTGCAAATGAATGGGAGAAACCTGCATAAGCGGCGAGGCTTTTTGCTTGGCAGCCAGAGTCGACCACTGGACGAAGGAATCAGAAGAAGAACTTGGAAGAGACGCCTGCTGCAACTCCTGGACCATTGGTTTGCCCGGTGAAGCCCTGCAGCTGTGCTGAAGCTCCGAATTTGCCTCGACTAGAGAAGACCTGCAAAGGACGACTTCTCCCCTTTTGTTGGTGGGACCAACGACCCCAAGACAAGCTCATCTGGAAATCCTCTTGGAGCTGGCTGTATTTCCATGCTGCTGCAGGACCCGAAGTGCCAGGGAGAAGAACACCAGAATCGAGTGTCTTTAAGTCGGACCCGAGCTCCAGGAAGATACTCCGGACTCCCAGGAAGCAGGACAGACCAAGCCTGAGCCACCTCAACAGAGTGCTGGACTCCAGATGCAAGGAAAGTCCATAGTGGTAACCGAGAACCGCAGTGTTGATATTTGCAAGCGCCGCGGGGAGCTGAAATCAATAAGTGCCGCTGATCTGAAGTTTGTCCATTGCTGCCGCCAACCTTCAATACGTAGTGCAAGAGTTCCCAGATGTCCTCCCTCTTGTCCCCACGACTGAGGCCCAGGAACAACAAGATCTGCATACCATCACAGGAACAGAAGCAAGCTGGAACCAATTTCTTCTAACCAAAGTTACAGTAAAACTAAGAGGACTTAACTCTTGTTGTGTAGCCTTGCTTGTTCTCAGTTGAGACGTGTCTTGGATACTTTTGCAGAGGTGCTTGCAGCTTTGCCCCTCACAATCCCCCCAGCTTGTGGCCCTACAGTGATTCTATTTTTCTACAAAGACTTCTAAAACATTGTGCAAGACTTACTTACCTGCAAGAAGTGCTTCAGTTCACCTAGACTTTTGCACATTTAACATTAGCTGGCCTGGCTCCCTGAAAGACTTACCTCCGACTTTGAGCTTTACCCTTCCTCCAGGAAATGGTTAATTTACTTTGCATTGGAGGGTTAAAAAGTACTTACCTGTTTCATAATATTTGTTTAACCTTTGTTTTATTCCCAAACCCTTTTATTTGACACCAACTCTATATTACTCTGAATGTACCAGTGATATATTAATGTCCAGAGTGTCCTAGTTATTTAAGTCACCTCAGGGTGTAGGAACCATCTGTGTGCCATCCCAAATGGGTACTTGCTGATTTAGAGGAACTAAGAGTGTGTATTTTGAAGTGCATTTGT
Source organism: Ambystoma mexicanum (assembly GCF_040938575.1). Classification (NCBI taxonomy): domain Eukaryota; kingdom Metazoa; phylum Chordata; class Amphibia; order Caudata; family Ambystomatidae; genus Ambystoma; species Ambystoma mexicanum. The sequence continues at coordinate 642,641,972 of NC_090921.1, forward strand.
GTGTTGCTTATATATTGCTACCTTCTTAGGCAGTGGTTCCTCCGACCTAGCCCTCTGGCACGATGGCGACCTCTTGGCCTAGGAAGTGGAAGGAGGGGGGGGGCAGGGTAGGTTGGGCGTCGGGACGGAGCTATACTCTCGACGTCCCATTGGTGCGGCCTAAAGCACCCACAACAACATCGATAGGACACTCAAGGTGTCGAAGTTTTTTCCATAGGAAAACTACTATACTAAAGTTACCAAGGTTTTCCCAGCCGGACGACGGGGAATATCCACAGCATGTGAATCCATGAAAGATCCAATGCTGGAGAAACATTTTGATTTATTTCTGGAGAATGAATACTGAAAGTCTAAACCCTTGCCAACCACCCTGATTAATCAGTTATAAGGGGTTAAGGGTGGCAATGTGCCCAGGCAAGCTGTTGTGCATTAAGAGGCTCAGACTTGTCAGGCATGCAGGCAAGCATCAGAGCGAGATGTAGGGCGGGTGCTATCCAATGGGATCTAATTGTCCAAAAGGAGCTATTTTCTGCTTGATGACGACAACCCTGGAGTTGGTGTGCAGTTGCAATACCCACTTGAGCTGCAACATAATCCAGGCAGCTCGTTTCATTACAGTGGTTTTACAAGGTACTTACCTTCAAAGGCGTCTAAAAAAGCCACAAGTTCTTGTCCTCCTCAATTACAATACCACAAATAAATGATAAACTTACAACAGCAGTGACCTGGATGAAAGTTGTTGGCTGTGCTAGGAGGGACACTGACAAAACTGAAAGCCCAATAAAACAACATAAGATAGAAAAAACATAGGAAAACCATTCAAGTATTGCATCCATATCTTCTGCAGTCTTATGTTAAAACAATAAAATTTACATCGCCATAAAATACCTCTGAGACAAACACTGGTGCTTAGAGTAAGTGCTACATTGCTAAGGAACAAGTTACTTACCTGTAACTGTTGTTCTTCAGCATGGGTCTGGCATGGATTCACATGCTTATGAATATTCCCCGTCGTCAGGCTGGGAATCCTTGGTAAAGAAAAATCAGTATCAGTTTCGTTTCTGATCTGTCTTTCGTAGTAGTAACCAATCACTGATCTCTGCGTCATACTGACCACAGCCAATGACTGCCATCTCCCTAAGCCCCGCCTCTGGCAGCCATCTTCAGATTTGGTAGCAGGTGAAGTGGCAGTATGACCAAGTGAAGAGCCGCAGAGGGGTAGGCGGGAGGGTTTACATGTGAATCCATGCCAGACTCATGCTGGAGAACAACAGTTACAGGTAAGTAACTTGTTCCTTCTCCAGCATGGGGTCTGGCATCGATTCACATGCTCATGAATAAAAGAATACATAGCAGTACACACATGCAAAACCACAGGAGGCGGCAAAGGCTCAACATTAAGCAGTACATCCAAAACTCAACATTAAGCAATTCTTACCTCCTCACCAGGCTCACCTTAGGCGAACAGGTTGCGCAGCACTGCTTGGCCGACCCTGGACTCCTCCCTGGAATCCCGGTCGACGCAGTAGAATTTCGTGAAGGTGTGCGTCGAGCTCCACGTAGCAGCCATGCAGATGTCCAGCAAGGGCACACCAGATAGGAACGCCGTGGTAGCTGCGATCGCTCTGGTGGAATGGGCTCTCGGACGGCCAGGCAGCGGTCGGTTTGCCAACCGATGACAGTACATGATACAGCCGGAGAGCCATTTGGAAATGGAAGCCTTCGAGAGAGCCTTCCCCTGATTGACAGGTCCAAAGTTCACAAAAAGTTGTGACGTCTTCCAAAAACTCTTTGTGCGGTCCACGTAGAACTTCAGCGCTCTAGCCACATCCAGCGAGTGCAAAGTCCTTTCAGCCGGCGACGAAGGTGACTGGAAGAAAACAGGCAACACCAAGGGTTCGTTGAGGTGGAAGTCCGACGGCACCTTGGGCATGAAGGAGGGGTGCGTCCTGAGCACTACCCTCGTGTCGTGAAAAGTCAAGTACGGGGGCTTGCAGGAAAGGGCCTGGATCTCTCCCACCCGTCGTGCGGAGGTGATGGCCACAAGAAACGCAGTTTTCCACGACAAGAACTTCAACGGAGCTGAGTGCAGAGGCTCGAACAGAGGTCGCATGAGCTTGGTCAGCACCACGTTGAGCTCCCACGCCGGGGCCTTCACCGGCGGGAACGATCTGAACAGTCCCTTCATGAATTCTTTCACCAGACGATGAGACCACAAAGACGTCCGTCCCGTGGTTCTGGTGTATCGGGAGATGGCAGCAAGATGAATCTTGATGGAAGCGTGCGCCAGTCCAGCCTTGGCCAGCGTCAGCAGGTATGGCAGTACTTGAGGAGCCGTAATCCGTAGAGGGTTAATCTTCTGTGCGTGGCACCAGACAGAGAACCTCTTCCATTTGTGTCCATAGCATTTAGGAGTTGAGGACGCCCTGGCCTTTGCAAGAACCTCTCTGCAGTCGGCCGGTATGTCGTAACCTCCAAACTTTTGTTCCACAACTCCCTGTCGTAGCGGGCTACGATAGCCAAGGCGTTAGCAGCCTTAAACGTCGTCGCTGCCGATGAGATGACGCTGCGTCCCATCATGTCCAACTTCTTTCCCTCGCCGTCCGGCGGGGAGGTTGACGTAGAGGCCGAGGCCCCCCCCGCTTTCTTCCTGGCCGCCGCAGAGACGACCGAGTCCGGGGTCGGCTGTGCCCGAAGGCACAAGGGGGCCGCGTCCAGGACCCGGTACTTCTTCTCGTACCGATCCCTTCTCGCAGGCGTTATGGATGGGTTCTTGAGGAGGGCGAGACCCTCATCCCAGATATCGTCCAGTAGAGGTACAGCGAGGACCGTCTTCCTCTTGGTCTCGCGCCGTTGATAAAGGAAACCTTCCTTCTTCTCTTCCGGGCAGAGCTGGAAAAGCTTGGATGCCCTGGCGATCATGGCATGAAACGATCCAATCTCGTCGGGCGAGGAAGCCCGGGGAGGAGGTGATGACGGGAGATCCTCGTCGTAAACCTTGTCGTCTGTGCCCGTCGCGGCCATGTCCATCCCCGTATCATCCCCACGGGTCGTGGACGGGGAGGAGGGCTGAGCAGGGCGCGATGGTTGAAAAGGAGGTTGAGGATGAATCCTTCTTCTCTTAGGAGGAGGGCTCCCAGAAGGGCCTGGCTCCGGGTCCCCCGTCGGGAGAGGTTCCTCCGTTGGTGGTAACGGCAATCTCGTCCTTATCTCCGAGCATAAGGACTGTATAGCCAACAAAATGGCCGCCGAGTTGTCTTGCGGCACTGGTCGAGGGGAGTCCGACGGGCGGTCAGGAGCCCCGTCGGCACCCTCGACGTTCTCGTCGTCTCCTACGTCGGGGTCCCTCCCGACGGGCTGGTCTTCTTCCACGCCAACGCCGTGGCTTAAGACTTCGATCAGCTCCTCCTCAGAGGTTGAGGCCGAATCCACGACGACCTCCTGCCCCCCCTTTTTCTTCTCCGTCGGAGGTTTCACGGGGGTCCTGTCAATGGGCATGAAAGAGGACTCCCTCCGCGGTGGCAGGGAGACTCTGGGCCCCGAGGTCGCCACCACTGGTGTAGCCTCCCATAGGCTGAGCCAGGGCCACCGCGACTGTCTCGATAGAGGCCTTGGCCGGATGGATTAAGGCTTTCACCACCTTAGGTGCGCTCATTGCCTTCTCCTTGGGGGTGGGGGGGGGGGGGGAGTCACCGCCTCGCTCCCCCTCCGATGGGGCCTTCGAGCTCGACCGGGGTCTCTCCAGGAGCTTCGCCGGGTGCTCGGCTTTCCTCTTACCCGAGCCAGAGCATTGGCTCGTGGTTGATGGCGCCGGGGAGGATGCGCCCTGCCTGGCACCCATAGAGCCCGACCGTTCGGCGCTCCCGGTGCCAGCGGACTCGCGGTGCTTGGCCTTCTGTTGGACCCCCGTCGCCGTGGCACCCTCAAAGGTCTTAGAAGACCGCTCGGACTACTACTACTTCTTCTCGCCTGACGGGCTCTTCCCTTCCTGCCAGTTGGCGAGACGCAGATGGCGGTCCTTCATGGTCCGCTCCGACATATTGCCGCAAAACGCACAGTCCTTCTCCACATGCGTCTTGTCCTCATGCAGGCAGTAGAGGCAAAGGGAGTGTTCGTCCTCCTTAAATACATTCTGAACCTGGCATCCAGGGCAGACCCTGAACAGCTTTCCGGGCGTCGAGCTTCCCTTCTCCTGGGCCATGATCGAGATGGGCCTGAGAAACTTCTGGAGTCCTCCAAAAGCGTGGCTCGACGAAATCTTCACCCTTGAGGGGCATAGAAGAATCCGACACGGGTCCCCGTTGATCGGATAAAGAAACGGTGGAGCTTGAGGCTCTTTTGACCGAAAAAGAGAACATTTTCCTAAGAAAAAGCGCGAAAAAAGCACTAAAGCTCGAGAGCAATAGCACGAGGATCCCAAAACTTGAACGTGCTGTAAAAATCTGAAGATGGCTGCCAGAGGCGGGGCTTAGGGAGATGGCAGTCATTGGCTGTGGTCAGTATGACGCAGAGATCAGTGATTGGTTACTAATACAAAAGGCAGATCAGAAACGAAACTGATACTGATTTTTCTTTACCGAGGATTCCCAGCCTGACGATGGGGAATATTCATGAGCATGTGAATCCATGCCAGACCCCATGCTGGAGAAATGAGCACATATTTTATCCTGTCTATACTGGTTTTCTTCTACTGAAAGAAACAAGAGGATTAAAAATGACACATAGAACCCACTGTAGCACATTGAAAGGGTGCTGCAATCTCCTCACTACAGTGTTCAGCTAGCTCAGGTCAAGTGAGGATGAGATTAACAAACTTCCTAATGAAGTAATTGAATCAGTTGATGTAGGGTAAACATGTCCAACACAAAATTACTAATAATAAAACCCCACATACTTTCCAACTTCAAAACTGTTTTATGAAGAATGATTTAAAGTTCACTTAAAAATGTTTGATGGAACAGCAAGCCACTAGCAGCACTATGCGCTTTCACTAGGCTACATCGATTTGAAATGCAGTTTGCCCTAATTTCGTAATTGCTGCCACAGGCACAAAATGGAAGAGCTCTATGCTGCAACTGGGATCTATAGTCCAGGCCAGTAGATGGACACTACAGCCTGACCCCTGTTGCAATGCACAAGACAACAATGGTGGCATCAGACATTGTTCCTCCTTTATGCACCAAGACCGCGCTCATCATGGGTGGCCTGGTGTAGACTGCTGGCCAGCACCACAGCTGGTGTTCCTATGGTGCAGAGACAGTAACGTGATGAGATGGTAAAACCAGTCCATTCATGAGGTTACTTTCAAAGAATCTGTTCTGAGCTGGATGCCGAAATGTCCAACAACCTCCATGCAGCATATGGATTGAGTTCATCTTGATCTCTGCACAATGCCCAAACGTACAGCATACGCAGAACCTTGTCCTGAAAAAGAGAAAACCGCCATCAGTATTTTGCATAAGCTCCTAAACTAGGAAACAAAACAAGTGGCTTATGTTTAAAACATGTCACATGTAGTGCACCCATTATGGAAGACCAAGAGGGTATAGGGGCCAAGGGACCCTATCCACTATGTGAATCGACTGCTGGATTTGGTATATTGAGCATCTCCCAGAGTCTCTCCCCACTCACCAATCTTCAATGTAGAAGGTCTCAGTTGAGCGGATAGACGAGGGAACAAGCATCCCAAGCCCCTGGAACCCAGAGACAAGACGCAACCAATGGATGCTAGTGCAGCATGCCCCACTAAAGCACACAAGGAGCCCAACGCACCTTGCAGTTGAATCTTCACGTAAGCCACCAGGGAAAGGATTGCATCAATGGTGAGAGTTGATGCACTGTAGGCCACACGCAGCAGAGAAGTGCCATATACATGGGAGGACCATCACCTGCTATGGGCTCCGTCAACAAGCCTAGGAGTGAAAAGCCGAGCATACACCTCCACAGAACAGACTTGGGTATAGTGAGGAAGGGAAATAAAAGGCTTCAGCAGCCAGAATATGAGGCCACCCAACCAACATGATGCCTGAGCCCGACTTCAAGATGAGGGACACAGACCACAGTAATTCAATATGGCCTACAACACCTTTCTAAGTGGGGCACAGCACCAAGTACACATGGAAATAAGGCACATGCAAACACACATACAAATGCAAACCAATTAGTCTCCACTAATCACAGAACACCGGGACTATGAGGGAATAGATCCACCAATCAAAACACTCATTGCAACAGTTAGTACCCAAGCCATAATATAAAAAGAGGCAGAAGAAAGTCAGTAGTGTGGGGGTTAGTACAGCATTCCAAAGATTTGGTTCTGTACCATTGAGAAGAATAGAGAAGCAGATGGGAGAGAACATGGAGGTGGGCAAGCAAAATAATCCACATTATGACAGAGTTGAGGAGTGTGGTGTGGCTAAGTAAAATAAGCAACACTGTATAATGGTTGGAGCTTGGAGAAGAGCCTGGGGCAAGGAACCCTGCATCAGGCTTTCATTCAGAATCTGGCAATTACCAGAGCATACTAAAGAGCAGAAGGAGAATTGTCTGCTGAGGGCCCCAGCACAGATGCTGGTTGCAGCTGCACAGTGACCAGAGCTACAATGACATTTCTGCAACAACGAGAAAGAGTAAAGATCCTGTTGGTTAAGCCCAGGGGGGGTGACTATTGGCCAGGGGCTTATAAATTACTGCAGCCTGAAAAGGACCCATATTTGGGAGGGGGAATCCTTTTGAAAAGGGACACTGGTAAGAGCACAACAACGCCTCTATGGCAAGAGGAGTAATCGGAAAGGCCTTGCACTTTTAGGAATACATCACTGAATTACAGAGTTCCGGAAGACAAACTATCTTTTGGATCATCGTCAAGGACAAGAAAGGATACCTGCAGGCGCACCTAAAGCCATCTTGAGACAAAGTTCATTGAAAGACTATTCAAGTCCCACACCTGAATAAAAAACAGATCCAAAGTGGTTACCCAAAACTGGCAAGAACTGCTCGGAAATAGTGAAAAACAAACCCTGCCTAGCGGACCTCTTACAGATGAAAATAGTGCCCAGGTATCACCTTATAGTGCTGTTCTGCAGGCCCAGGTAGCCCAACGAGTGCAGAAAAAACAGAACAGCACAGGTAGGTCAAGTCACGGGGGTCCAGGCCTCAGGCACTGCACCAAGATGAACACTCATGATACCACCACTTTATTTGCATGTGTGCAATACCATCCTCTGAAATAGCTATCCGCAATTTGCTGCGCCCAGACCTGCTTCTGGAAAGAAACCGTTTAGGCCAAGCTCACTAAAAGATGGCCGCCGCTATTTTCGTCTGCCCGCAGTCTCCGGATGCAGACCAGCCGATTGCTGATTGGCGCCTTCACTGTGCCTATCAGAGGAACCGGTAGGCGAAGCCGGCCCTCATTTAAGGCACTCGTTCAAGGCTCCTGTCCCGAGCCTCATTCACCACCCGCATTGCTGTGAGGAGCAGAAGCTCTATCACCCCGTGGTCGCAGGAGCGACCTTCCCCCCGTTTACCGGCTTCTTATTGAGGTAAGCCCAAGGGCTTTGGACACCTCTCTGCAATACTTGTGTTTGCCACCTTAATTTACCAGATCAACACCACTTTATTTGCAAGTGTGCAGTATCATCTGCTGAAATTGCTATCTGCAATTTGCTGCGCCCAGACCCGCTTCTGGAAAGAAACCGCATGGGCCAAGCTCACTAAAAGATGGCTGCCGCTATTTTTCTTTGTCTGCCCGCAATCTCTGGATGCAGACCAGCTGATTGCCGATTGGCACCTTCACTGTGCCTATAGCCTATCAGAGCAACGGTAGGTGAAGTCGGCCCTCGTTGAAGGCACTCGTTCAAGGCTCCTGTCCCGAGTAATAATCGAGACATCTGTACAACTGTGACCCGCTCCATCTAGCACAACTCCCGAGGGATAATAATGCCGCCGACTTTGCAAGTTGCTGCATAGCATACTAAAACTGCCTACCGCCACTAGCTCAAGCCCTTCTTTCTCAACCTTCAAGAATATCGGTTACTTAATCCAGCTTTGCTCGCCGTTCTGTGTCTGACTTTAGCCACAAATAACCTGTCCAATACATTGTAACTATACGCACGGAAAAGGGTTTTTACTGCGGCCTACCTGCATCTATTTAACAGAATATAGCATGCCTTAGCCATGTTTGAATTCTTGTCCACCCGCCTTGTTGCGCATGCTGTTACCTTAACACCCAGTACCTATGTTATTGCCTGTGTTGTCGTTGTGCCCGCTTTGAAAGACACTCACCGAAACGTCGAGCACAGACTACTCCCTGACCTGACGGTCCCAGAAGCCTCTACAAATGTTTGAGAATCTGTCAACCGCGAATATTGATGCTTTAGCACGCTGCATATCTTTTGTACTGTATCACTTGTTAGTTTAGACATCCAAGAACCTGCTTAACGGCTATTTTTACTTTAATTGCATTGTGTCCACCAAATACTTCAAACTGCTTTATTTATTATATCACTTTAATTGCCAGTTCAGAACTCTGAGACTCATTAACGGCCTCTAGTGTTATATTGCACGTCTCCCTCCTTTAATCACTGAGCACAGTCTACTCACCACAGTGCTGTCCGCCCCTGACCCTGTTCCTTCCCCGCCTTATACGTTTAGACACCCAGGGGACCACTTCTCACCTCTTTCTCTCTGTCCATTGCAGGGGCAGTTGTTCGCCCTTCACGTGCTTACTTTGACTGAGGCTTGAAGACCACCTTTAGTTACAGATTACGAGCAACGACAGGGCTCTGGTATGCCTTCTCTACTCTCTCATTGAGAGAACGGTGGATGCGTTTAAGGTGAGCTAGATGGCAACTCTCATTGAGCATCCGCCTCTCTGATGAGCATTTTTCTGTACTAGCAGTGCTGAGTGCTGTTTTATGCTCTTTTGAAAAGCATTAATGAGTGCTTTTCTTGTATTAGTTACAGGTTAGGAGCTACTTACAAGCCGACTACAACCTGATCTACCAAAGTTGTGAGCCCCCACCAGCGCCACTTAATGTACTTTGTTCCCCTTTTTGGGTCCTCTTGTTCACTTAACTGTGAATATGACAAATTAAAGTAGCTACTTTTTGAGCTGACCGTTATTCCTTCCCCCTCTTTTTTCTAAACCCACAGGTTGCACATATACAGCTCCTTTCTCCTTACACTGGACACGATTGTTTTATTGGGATTTTCGTGACTCCAACAACTCTCCTGCTGAATGTTTTCCAAGTGATTCCCTTAGAACTGAAACATGTCGAGACACCTTCCTGGATATGCACAGGGAGAACATTTGATTTGTTTTATCTGACAACAATAAGAAACGGATACAGTGCTTGACCTATGTTTGATTGTATCCACACTTTTTTGTGAACTCACCATCAATTGTATCTCACGATTCCCTATGTTTTATGTGATGATTTGTATGTATTTTTTGTGATGAATTTTGCAAATTCAGTAATTTAATACTTGTTTTAACTAGTTCCTGTGTTGATTAAAAATGTACATTGACTTTATAAGGTTCCGTTTTTTTTACCTGACTGTAACCATAGATGATAACACCTGTAGATTGGACTGACCACCACCTCATCAATTTCTCACTAACTCTAGAAAAGAACCCCCCCCCCCACTATGACCACTTTAGACACCTTTGAGACAAGGAATAAACAGAACCTATCTGCAGAATGCCTCACCCCACTCCTGAAGGAGGCACTGTCCTCCCTTCTCACACTGAGCACTAACACAAACTGTCTTGCAGAACGGTACCATCATTGCCTCAAATCCACCCTTGACACGATAGCCCCTCACAACCAAAACTAGACGCCATGACAAACGCACTACCTTTTGGTTCAATGAAGAACTTGTGGTACTCGTCGAAAAAAGATCCCTAGAACACATCCACAAAAAAACCTTATCCGCCGAGTCTTCTCAAGCACTGGCTGAAACTAACAAAATTTACAAAGCTGCCATTATTACTCAAAGCTAATGCACACCTGCATTAGCAATGGCTCATCTAATTCAAAAGAACTCTTCACAATTCTCAGAGAATTGGAAAATCCCGTCCCACCAACTACTCAAGAAAACACCAGTAAAGAATGGTGTACTACTATACAAAATGCACTAGCGAGCAAAATACAACTACTCCAAGGGAAAATACTAGCCAAAAGAAATCTTCTGGCCAATAAAAACATATCTCTAAAGACAATATACACTTGTAGTGAAAATACCAACACTCAATTCAAATTCACCTCAGTATCCCAAGAACAAGTATTAGACAGCATATCTAAGCTAAAACCCTCCAACTGCAAGGAGACAGTTTCCCAGCGCACCTAGCTAAACAGTGCGCTCCCACTCTCACCCCCATCACCAATAAATTCATGAATGCGTCATTTAGCTATAATCTGGTCCCTCCAAGTATCAAAGCAGCATGGGGAACCCGAGTTCTTAAAAAACCGCCTTGGACCCCACAATCCCGACTAATTACCGCCCCATAACCATGGTTCCCTTCTTATTGAAAATTGACAAAATAGCCTATGCACAAGTTCAATCTCACTTTGAAGAAAACAACCTCCTAGGAGCGAGACAATTAGGCTTTCGGCCTAACCATAGCACCGAATCAGCACTCCTTCATCTGAAAATCCAGATGGACTCCATAAGAGACGCTGGCAAACTGCATCTTCTTATTACTAGATGTTTCCCTAGTGGACTATGACAAATTATGCGCCACTTTGGCTAACGACTTCCAATTCTCACAAGACGCCACCCTCTGGATTAAATCCTTCCTGGCAGAACGTACATCCAGAGTCTCCATTGGCAGGGACACTGCGGACCAAGGGTCGTTTCCATCACCCACCCTTTACAATGTTTACACCAAGAGGTTATTTTCTGCCTTGGATGCCATGGGAGTCATACAAACTTCGCTGATGACACCTAGATCCTAATACCCCTAAACTGGGAATTACGATCAGGACACCATCACGATCAACAAAATATACGTGATTATTCAAAACTGGGTGGAAACTATTCGTCTATGCCTAAACGAGGAGAAGACAGAGATCCACATTGTGCGCTCCACTGCCAAGATCAATGCTCTCCATTCTGACTACTCCACAATCACCATTGACAGAGCACAGATTCCAGTTTCCAAACATGTCAACGCCCTCTCCTCAGTCACCTCCAAACTCATTGCATTAAGTCAGCATTTTTTGACTTCACTAAACTGCACAAATCTTGCCCAGGCCCTCATTTTTATCAAAGTTAGATTACTGTAATGTGTTACTGCTATGTACCTCTAAGGCCAACTTAGACAAACTACAACTATTACAAAAGAAAGAACTGAGTGCAGCCATTGGATTAAAAAATCTGATCACATTTCCACCAGCAGGAGGGAAGCCCACTGGCTCCCTATCAAAGCCAGAATCATCTTCAAAACACTGTGTAACACACAAATGTATTGCCAAAAAGGCCCTTTGTACATCAATAACTGTCACCAAGAATAAAACCCCCAGAACTTTAAGATCCAACAACAATGCACACCTCTCTATCCCACGCTTAAAATATACTAGAGCTGGGGGCAGCAGCTTCTCAGTAATGGCTCCTAAACTAAACGCTCACACATCACGTCAGATCTGAGCCCTCTTTCCAATGCTTCAAGAAGACACTCAAAACATGGCCATTTAACATGTTCGAGCCCAATGCACCATCCTTGCCTACTAGGCCAGAAACTGCTAGACATCCATCCATGTCAGAAGGCACCAAGGCGGAAAGATGACGTGTCCGAGACCATTCTAGATAACTCAGTGATTCGGATTATAGTGTACCCTAACTTCCAGTGTTGCAGGGGAAATTCCCTGGAGTAGAACCTGGAGCAGAGCAACTCTCACTTCCTCTTGGCATTGGGTACTGAAAGGGCAAAGTTCCCTCCCAGAACTTCCCGTCAGAGCTTTTACTCATTGGAGGTCGAAGTCTGCCTGCTCAAATCATCCGCAATTACTTCTCCATGCCAGCAAGATGGAGCAGCCAACAGGAAGATGTTCTCTTGAGTATAGAACAACAGCTTTTTCACTTCTCTGCGCAGAGGAAGCGACCAGACACCACCTCGCCTGTTGAGGTAATGCAGAGCCACCATGTTGTCCCTCAGGCTCAGGACTCACTTGCCCAGCACAGAGGTAAAGCAAGCCACCATGACCAGCTTGATGGCCCCCAATTCCAGTTGACTGATGTGTTCCCATGCCTCGGCAGGGAACTACAACCAGTTCACACTTAGCTCATCCAGATGAGTGCCCCAGCCTTTCAACAAGCTGTCGGACTACTGTCAGTCGAAGTCACGGGTGCCTTAGAGGCTCCTACTTTAGTACATTTTCTTGATGTGTGTTAAGAAAGATTTCTTTCTACAACATTTCCTCCAGTGACATTAATGGAACCCCTAGGCTATTGTCTATGTTTTGAACCCTTGATGACTTTGCAGATAAGTAAGGCATTTTTAGCATCACTTAACTGCTTGACTCATTTATTTTGAGGAACGGGTCAGCACATAAGGTTACCAGTCCAGGAAAACTGTGTTCCCCAAACATGTTCTCTTGTGTTGCTTTACGATAGTGCACTCCAATTTACACTAACTCCAATTGACGCTAGAGTTTTGTATGGGTACTTTGTGTTCCTTTTTCACTTTTGCAAGGTAGCATTTGTTACGTCTTTGTGATGTCCAGAAAGGTGAGTTGCAGTGAATATTTTTTTTTACAGCCTAATACTGTCTTGAGTACTATATTCGCAAGATGGTTTAAGAACTGTCCTTTGGTCATCTTGCTTTTTGGCCATCTGTCAGCCCTCTCCGAGCTGGAAAAACCACAAAGGGACATGCACCTTCACAGGTCAAATGCACAAAACACTTTGCCTGCATCCAGAACCTATCGCAAATTAGGTTTGGGATGGTCTGGTCCATCGACATTCTAGCCAGGGAACATCTGCTGCTGAGCAGTTGTGGGGTTTGTGTCTTTCAATGATTGGGCAGCACTTACTGCTTGAATGGTGCAGATCCTTGCCTTGGCTGCACTGAGGCAAACCCCAGTCTTAATGTAAGATGAGAAGAGGAGCCCAGCAGTCATTCCAGAGGTCGCCCATAAATGTATAGAATGCAGAAAAGAAAATCTGTACTGAAGCCCTGGAAGACTGCTACTACTGACCAAAAGCATTGCCCAAGTCAACTCCTGAGGAAGCCCTTCTGCTCTTCTATGAACAGGGATGTCGCCTGGGTATACCGTCATTTCATCGACGGGCTTTTCATCCCGGGGTTTTTTGCCGCAATTTTTTTCGAAAATAAATAATGTTTTTTTTCGAAAAAAATGTGCAGCAAAAAACCCTGCAATGAAAAGTCTGTCGATGAAATCACATAGAACCGTCGCCTGATGGCCCTTTCTTCCCTATGACTGGTGGGAACAAACACCACCAGAAGCCTGCCCTTGGTGGATTCAGCAAATGTCCCAGAGGGCTGTCCATCCACCAACATGGCCCCTCTGCTGCAACGGCCAAACTGATACTGAGACCACAAACCATGAAGTAGACCATGGTTCTCCTAATGTGCAGCCAAACCTCTAGCATCATGAAGATGCAGGATGCCATAAGACCAAGAAAATGCAGAAAGGCCAAGACTCTGACCAAAATCTGGAACTGGAAGAGACAACCCATCTGAATAATGTGTCACCATGTCCGCGGGAGCAAAGCTTTGCTCGAGCAGGTGTCCAGAACTGCTCTGATAAAATGGGAGTGATTGGGATGGAGTGACAAAGTTCAGGGGGACTCCCAAGATGTGTGGCAGGATATGACAGGTTTAGTGCAAGTGGGCTGACTGGTCTAGAGCATTGGTTCCTTTGAGCCGATAGTCCTGAGAGAGGAAAACGTGAATCTTGTCCCTCCTAACAATTTGCAGTTACCACCATTTACAGCTCGGGGAAAGAGGAAAAGTCAAAAGTCCAGACCATGAACTAGAAATGGGTGCTCCAAACAACAAACCCTTAGGTGTTTTGGTATGGGTCTGCATGTAAAAAATAAGTATCCTTAAGGTCGAGTGATACTAGCTGTAAAGACTGGAGGGGGTGTCTGTACTCCTGCTCTCTATATGGTAGAGGAGAGGCACAGAGGACCCCAGCCAAGATTCTCTATTTGGTAGCTATGGTCGAGTAATCAAGGCCTAGCTTCTCAGGAGGTGATGCAGGCTGGTCCTAAGTACAGTGTAGTCCCCAAGCCCCACAAAGGAATGTCCACACACTATTAGTTAAAACACAGTCTTTATATAATTAACATTCAAGGTTATGTACACTATCACAATAAGTCACTTTGTGCTTCAGTTAATCTATAATGGCAAATATATACAGTTCTAAGTGGTACCACAATTATTAGCAGATCTCATTAAAGTGCATCAACTGAACTCTGGTCAAATGTCACACAGATCAAATTAATAAGAGAAACCAACAATAGATAATAGGAGGAAAGCAGTTGGTTGGAACAATTGGCAGAATACAGACCCCGATACCGCGACACAGTTCTGTGTGGAGATCCCCCCACCTGGGCAACCTTTAAAGCAAAGATGTATCACAAGCCCAGTCCATATATTGTTCTATGAGTCTTATTTCTTTCTACAATAGTTGTACAGCCCCAATGTACCTGGAATTGTAGCGTTCGTCGGGAGTCACGGGTCATCAAACGTCCGACGGAGAACAGGGTGAACTACGGCGATGAAGTGGCAGCTTCGTTCCTAGCGGTGCTCGTCGACGACAGAGCGTTGGCGCCCTGCAAGGAAGAGGCATGCGGGGCACGTCGGTGATGATAGTTCTGGACCGCAAAGAGATGACGAAGAACTGTGGCCCAGCAAGGGCGTCGAGTCGTCAGCGTCTCGGTGGTCGTAAGGTGGTCGTAAGGTGGTGGGAAACCCACCGGCGGATGCTCCTCGGCAGTCGGGCCTTCTCCAGCGGGATAAAGTGGGCGGCGATGCAGATGAGAGCGTCCATGGATCAAATGAAGTTCTTAGGCAAACGGGAGCACAGCGGCTCCAGTCGGCACCGGCGGTTGTCGACAGTGGAGGACAACAGTCCGGGCGCTTCACCTTGGGATTCCGCGGCAGTCCCCGTCTCCGGTCGGCAGCCTGTCGTAGGTCTGTCTACCAGGCAGCGTTGGCAAAGATCAGCTGGTGCACGATGGTCCCTCGTAGCTCGGGAAGAGGGCGCTTACCAGGTCCTCTCTGGGTCAGTCCTTGGAGGCACAGCAGCTTTCAGATTGTGAAGGAGAGCAACAGCAATTCTTCTCGTCCAGCAGGGCTTCAAGGTCAAGGTTCAGTTACTCATCGTAGTGGACTTCAGCTTCTGAACATGAATTCTAGCAGTGAGAAACCCCGAGATATACTAGTTCATCTCCGATTCATTCTGCTGGGTTACACTCCGGCAACCAATCGGTCAGAAGGACATACATGCAGGCAGGCAGCCAATCAGGTGCATAATGCATTCAGGCCATTCACTTCTCTCCAGACACTCCCAACAAGTTATGTGGATTGGGACAAGTACCCAGCCATTCAACACTCCACACTGCATTCATACCAGTTTCGGGCAGGGCTGTCTCAGTCATTGTGTCAACCACCAGATACTAGACACCCACAACACAACCACCAGATACTAGACACCCACAACACAGAATGCGTATTTGTCACACGCTCCATTCACCCAGGTCGTACCCACAACATACAGTCATTGGGAAGGCTCCAGCCAGTCTGGTCAGCACTTCACAACAACACCATATATGGAACTTCCACCCAACAGCCGGTCAAGGCTTCACAGGACTTTGGGAAAACAAGTTAATAGACAATCGAAAGCAAGAGGCCACGGGGGCCATCTTGTTTCCTATCAGGAATCAACTGATTCCAATGGCAGTGCCTGGGCATCCCAAAATGGAGGATACTTAGAGTACCTGTCAAATTCAGCATGGAGCTGCCACCAGCCCATACCCTGCTCTGTGGGCCACACACAGGTGCCCAAAAACATACACTAGGGGCACAGGGTCATACCCCCACCCATGGGTGCCATAAGGGTATCCCATGGGTCTGTTCACCAAACAGAAAGAGAGCTGCACTGCCAGGAGTCCCCCATGAACTTCTGCGTGGAAAACACATGATAAAAAGCAGTAAAGGACAAGGATACGGAGGCCCTGTCCCTCGGATACATTTCCAGCATCACACTAGCCAGTTCTGTAACTCAAGGGCCTGGAGCCTTAAGGGCAACGTGACCATCTTGATTATGTCCTTGCACAGGCACAAGTTCAGAAGCCTCAGATCCAAGATAAAATGCAGGCGCCAGTCCTCCTTCTGCACCAGAATGTAAGAGTGCCAGCACCTTTATCAAACTTCCTCCAGCAGGGCGACATCTGGAGATGGTAGACATTGAGGAGGACAGTCAACAGGGCATCAAATGAATGAAGCACTATCCCTGCAACCTGTAAGGCCCAGGTTTTGGAAGTGGTGACCTGCCACTTCCTGACATGCAAGGAAAATCTCCCATTAGAGAGGTGGGTGAAGTCAAATTCACAGAGGCTTTGGACCTAGTGTGACAGAGGGGATGGCGATTAGGCAACACTGTCTCCCAGTGCTCTTCTGCTCCTTCCTTGTCAGGGAGAAAACAGCTGGCCATGCTTTCTAAGTGGCAGCTGACTCCTGACATCATGGGTGATTTTCTCTCTATGGGGTCAAAGATGAAAAAGCAGAAACTTGGGACCCACTGTAGAGGCCTCCGCCACCAGGCTCACAGGAGTAGGGAGCGTGGATAGGATGCCCAGGTCTGTGGAAGCCGGATGTATTTCGGCAAGGTCATAGTCGACAGCTAATGAGGGCTAGGGGGTCTGTTTCAACTATGTAGCCAACACTGAAAGAGCTACTGCCAGATAAAAAAAAAAAGCAGAAGTGTGTCTTTTGGGGTAATTGGTCAAGGGGAAGACCGGTGCAGGATATCAACAAAACTAGCAACAGTCCACCTGAAGGAAGCATGCAGCATGCCATGTGCAGAGGCCTGCATGTAGTCCAGCTCCTGGGAAGCATCCAGACAACCTTCATCTCGAAGGTATAAATCCAGATCAAGAAGGGCGGCATACGGGTCATAGAATTTCCTTTGGAAATCATTCAGCACTCCCGAATCCAAGGGCTCTAACCTATAACCCGATTATCAAAGATGTGGCCTACTTTAGCCTACTTTAGCAAAAGATTGGGCAATCAGTGCTGCAGTAACCCTCCATGTTGTGTTCCTCCCCTCGGCAGTAAAGACAGACCATGTAGGAGTTAGTGGTGGACATCTCACACAACCAGTCCCTACAATGCTTGAAGCCCACTTTTGGTACAACGCAGTTAAAATATGAAAAATGCTAGTGGGGTTTCTGGGCAGTGTATGGAGTGTGAAGAATGAATTAATCAGGTGCCAATGGCTCCAGATATACTGCTCCGGACATGTCAGGTGTCAGGGGCGTTCATTATAATTGAGCGGAACTGATTTGGAGCTGAAATGTGAGCTGAAAATGTTTCTGAAGGCAGCTGGTGCTGGAAGGTATACATCCAGCTGGTGCTGGAAGGTATATATCTAAATGAGAATCTCTGGGTGGAAAGAATCCATTAGAAATTAAAGCGCATTTTTTTAATGTCAGTTGGTGTTTAAAGTATAAATTGCTGTAGACAATTAGAAAATCTTTCCTACACTCTTGACATATGAAGGTGTCAGGTCTCGATAGCCATCCTTAGATAAAAGCACATATTCCCATCGATGAAATGTATGGCGTAATATCCATCAATTATTCCACAGCTCACTGGCGTGGAGAGCACATATCCTGCATTTTACATGCCAATCCCGGTTCCATTTGGTAAATTTAAAAAAAAAAACATGTGACCCATATCTGCGACTGGACAATGGAGGGAGACGGATCATGTGGTCCGGGGCAGGCCAATTCTCTCTGTATTGTCAATCCCACAGGTGCTATTTTATTTATTTATTTAAATGTATAGAGCGCACAAACAGCCTGAAGGCATCGAGGTGCTGTTACGAGGCAAATGACTTAGTTGCATAGAGCATACATTATGTCTAACAAGTATAGACATTACTAAACAAATGCATAATGTGAAAATGTACAGTACTCAAATGCTGCAATAATGCACAATACATGGCATAGTATGTGCGTTAGCTGATCAGCTGCCGGGTTAAGATAAATAGCAATGTTTTGATGGCTTTGTGAAAAATGAAGTGGGATGATTCTGCTCTGAGGTGGGTTGGCTATATGGAGGATCTTCCAGTGCATCTCCTCCATTCCTGACCTCAGTTGCCAGCAGAGTCCCAAGTCACAACACCAATGGGAACTTGGAAAAACCAAGAATGTCTTTGTGAAGTGCTGGTTAGGATTCCTGCTCTGGTAAATTACTTAGCGTTAGAAAAGAGTCGTCAAAAGCATTCTGCGGAATAGACTGCAATCACACCAGGTGATTGTAACTACAGGGAGAGCACCAGAAATCACAAATATCCATGAACAACAGTTGGGCAGAAGACCACAGATGCCAACTGGTGGGAGTCATGTCAGACTCAGGTCGCCACCATCAGGGCTAACAGAATGTAAGATGTGACCCTGCCACTTATACCATCAGCCCACAGACATGTGCGTCACTCACGAGAAATTTCAATATTAGTAATTAACAGATGGGCTGGGTGTTGAGGTCTAGAAAGAGCAACTAATTCAAAGCGAAGGTAATAAGCACACGCAGGGTTCTCCAGTACATCCATGATTGGCACAATCACCAAGAGTTCACAAGTATAAATAGAAGCATGCCCAAGCTCAGTGTGTGGGTGTTTCAAGAGAAGGAGACAGTGCAGAAGTGAGCAAAAAGAAGAAGTGGAAGGAGGTGAAAATCAGAGGCACAGAGAGTTTGGAGACGGGTCACGACAGGAGGAGAAAAGGGACAGCTGTCCCAAGCAGAAAACAAGCACTGCCCACGTCAATAGGGCCAAAGGCTACAGTGAGTTGCAAGAGGCAGATGGTGGAACCAGTGGTGTATGAGTTTGGGTGCAGCAAAGATACAAGCATTAGAGCAGTGTAGTGCCTTGTTGACCTGGCCCTAGAGAGTGGTAAGGCCAAAAAGCCACAGACCGCAAGAGAGAGAAAGCGGGTGAAATGTATGCTAGTCTGGAGCAAACGGTTATGTTTCAATACCCTGCTTCACTTTTTTGTATTATTTGTTTAATCATTTTTTTATTATTTTGTATGTTGTTTAATGTCTACGCAATGGAAAAAGCCAAGATGAAGTGATATAGAACAAAGTGTCCAAAAAAAACAATAATACAAATTAGAAAGGTGTGCAATGCACAAACAAAGCAGTCAAACTTGCATGCATCCTGTGGCTGCACAGCAACATCTTAAACTACGAGGAGGCCACTGCAGAGCAGTTTCTCCTGGAGACAGTAACCTAGCAACGACTCTTTTGCCGTTTCAGAAATGCTAAGACCTGCATATGGATCAAAGAAATCATTAAAACTCCTTTCATGTAAATAGTAAAGGAAATATACTACCATTCAGTCAGGAAGAAAAAATATACAACACTTTTTAGAGACTAATCTATTTCGAAGGGCAGTGTTGAGAGTATGGTCCCTCCATTGGCATGCTAGTTCTTACCGTGAGCTCCTCTCTGCTGAGGTAAGCATCTCCATTCCTTTCTTTACCTACAGAATCTTCAACCAACAGTAGAGACATTTGCAAAACAGCTTCCATTGGTATGGCAGAATACCTCCCACCATTAGCGTGCATCATTAATCCCCTAACCACAAACCCCACTTTGCTGTTTGTACCAGTCCCTTAAAAGCTATCGAAAACCACGGCACAGTCAAGAGTTTTCTTCCCTTAAGCTGGTGATATTACAACAGGTCAAAACAAAGATGTTTGGAAAGCTACCAGGTGGTCTGCCTCCAGAAACAGCACGTGGAGTCTAAAATCAAGAATCTCTAATTTGATGAGGGTCCCTGAAATGCTGGGAGTTGTGAGAGACATCCCTGCATAATTATGTTGATCAATTTAATATCAAGCAATGCAGCAAGAACCCCTGTGGTGAATGCAGGGATTTTCCCCACATACAAGTGTGCATTGACAGTCTTCTAGGATGTGATGCTACTAGTAAAAAAGTACAATTTCCAGCACTAAATAAGTCAGCATTGCTTCCAAATGTGGCTGTTTGGTGATGTGTAAGATATTTATTGTCATGTATAAGATTGACAGGATACAGCATAACAGCAGTCCAGCTCACTCGCCCGCAACTGAACTCACTGGAACCTTCTACTTGACGGCTCTACATTCTCACTCTCCACATTCTCATTTCAGGTGCTTGTGCTGTACATTCTATATGCACTGTGTACTGGGGAGGAATTGGAAATGGGGTGAAATGTGCGAGTATTACAAAGCATATCTCCTTTGTGCATGATTAAGTTCGACCTTGGTGGTGTGCCTTTAACTTGGGTAAATCACTATACCAGGAGAGCAGTGAACTGATCTGATCCTGCTTCTCTTTCGAACTCTCATAGCAACAGAGTCACCAATGTTTTGTCTGTCCCTCAAAAGGGGACTCGGGAGACTCTTACATACCCTGTTGTCTGAAGTGGTGATTTAGGAAGGACCAATTTCAATAACTGATTGGTTCCCCCGTATTTGGAGAACTCCTTGGGCACTTGATGAGGTGTATTAGCATGCACAATGACACCCACTTGAATACTGTGTGGGCTTACCAGTTGTTTCTTTGTACATACCCTCTAAATTTCTCACTTCTACCCAAGGCAGCAACAATCCTCTGGCTCACTAAGTAGGGCCATGTCCCTTTCTTTACAAAACCAAGGGCGTGGGGAAGCTTGGCGGGGACTTTAAATCCTTTGTAAGCCTGCCCCTCACAAGATAAAAAGGCGACTCACCTTAGGTTGGATGTTTACAGATCCTATAGGCCAAGAGCATATCCCAACTCCTTGCTTGATGAGAAAGTTACATCTGCCAAGGTGGTGAATGGTATCCTTAACCTTGGGGTTAAATCGCTCCACTAGTCCATTGTCCTGGGGACGATACAGTGCATCCTGTGAAGGAATGCCTTCATCTCCACAGGCAGAAATGATGTGGCACTCTCTGTAACCAAGGTCTTGGATATACCCACCCTGGACAATAAATCTAGAACATCTGTTTTCTCTGTTGTCACATCTATAACAAATTTAAAATCATGCCAACGTGAATAATAATCTATGTCCACTATCCCAAACTTGATATCGAGGGGGGAGGGAGGGGTGACAGGCCAGCACATGAAACGGACCAACAATATCTATGTCTATCTTCACCCAAACGCTTCATGGGACTTTCACAGAAACGTATGGAGACCTTTGTGCATAAAGTGCTTTGTGACTTTGCTGACATTCCTGACAGATCCTGGTGTAACGATCTAATACCCCCCATCTACTGCTGGCCACCAGAGACTTTCCTCGACTAAGGCTCTAGTGCCTGATATACCTTCTAGAGGTATGCTCCTTTCTCCCCTCGATACAAAATCATTCTCAATGCCGAGTTCATACGTTGTGTAGATAGGGTTTCATATCCTCTGGCAGTTTCTGTTTGGGAGGCCAACTCTGCCGGATTCCACCATTGAGACTCCACCTTGGAAATTGCCTTTTCCGCCAAACTGCAGTCATAGGTCATTTGAGAATCCAACTCCTGTACACCACAGTCAGATGCTGGGTTCGCTATTGTTAGTCTTGATAAACAATCCAAAACTACATTGGATTTCTCTACTTTATGACATATCTAAAGTCAGCTAGGCAAGATGTTGTGTGCCAAGCGGCTCAATACTTTAGTGGCTTTGCCAGCTTTCAGTACATTAAGGGTTTGTGGCCAGTGACCAGTTCAAATTCTGGCCTCCAGAGGAACTGGCAAAAATGCTCAGCCACTCATGGGCAAGCTAAGGCTTCTCTAACAGAATAGTTAGTCTCCAGCTTGGTCAGGGCTCTGAATGCAAATGCAATTGTACACTCACCTATGGCTCCTTTTAGGAGAGGATGGCACCCAACCCTTTAGCATTGGCATCTACTGACAATGTAGATGGTTTTGAGGCGATGAAGTGGGTTAAGGTGGGAGCAGTAATGGTGCTCTCCTTGGCCTCTTCAAAGGCTTTCTCCTGCTCAGGACCCCAGTGATACTTGGTTCCTTTCATTAGTATGTGTACGAGTGGTTCCATCATTTCTAAAAAGTTTAACAAACGGCATAATATTCACATCGTCACAAGAATGTTAGTATTGCACCTTTCGTAGTGGGGCAAGGCGCATTCCTTATGGCCTGTATTAGGTCACCCTTTGTTCTCACTCCACCTTTTACTATGATGTGTGCCACATAATCGCATTGTAGAAGAGTTTACACTTTTCAGCTTTTAGTGTCGGGCTGTGGGACTGCAAAATTCTTAGCACTTCATGGAGAATTTGTTTGTCAAATCTGCACAAATCAAGATATCATCCAGGAAGTACAAGACATTTGGCAAATCCTAAACATTTTCCCTTTTAGTCTTTGATAAACAGAAGTCGCTGAAGCCAGGCCAAAGGGCATGCAATAGAACCTGCAACATGCAATAGAACCTGTATAGTTCAAATGGTGTGATGAATATACAGTCAGATCCATGGATGATTCCATCAGCTCAATCTGATGACACACACTGTTGAAGTCTGCAGTGGAGAAGAATTTAGCCAGGTCAAGAGCTCATTTGTGTGGGAAGTGGGTGGCTGACCACTTGAATGTTTACAGTTAGGCCTCTTAGGTCTACACAAAGTCTTCTGAAATTGTCCAGTTTTACCACTAAAATGATAGATGATATCCATTCTGGTAATTCTGTCTCTTCCATTATTCCATCACTGATAGTTCCAGTTAATAAATGCTTTAATCCCTCTTGTAACCTGAAAGGGACCTTTCTCACTGACCGTTTCACCAGAATCACCCCTACTTTAAGTTTGATCTCATGCCTGAATATTTTGAGCTTTCCCATCTCGTTCTTAATAAAATTCAGAAAGGCTCCAATACTTTTCTGAGACATAACCAGGCATATCCACCAAGAGTACTTGTTCCTGAGCACAAGGTTTTACAGTCATTCCAAATGCAGCACAGTGCTGCCAGCCTAATATATAATAAACTGCCCTTGAGTGAGAAGTACAAGCTTTTGACAGTTCCTTCTTCGCGATCCCCTTCTTCTATTACAGAGCAACTCTTCCTTGGCTTCTCCGTCTGGCCCTATACTGTTTAGTGCCTTTTGAGGTTCTAAATTAGGAAAAGTGGACTGAAAATCCACATACATTGGCATATCCTGCCTATTGACGAGCAATCCTTAAAAGTTGCAATTTACAAGAGGCTCCCACACCTAAAACATTGCATTTGTGACTCAGTCTGATTGTCTTACTGTTTTAATAGAGTTAGTGCTTATCTTGTGCCATACATACTGGAGGTAGATCTCCTTTCTTCTCACTTTCAATTGCTCGACATTAGCTGTTTGACCTCTCAATGATTTTCACCCAAATAATTGCGTGGTCTAATGACATTTCAGCATCCTCCCAAAGACGCTTCGATATGAGGATTGAGTGGACCGTCAGTTGGTCTCTATCAATTCCTCTAAAAATTGTCCAAAGTTGCAGGATGGAGCCAAGTTTCTCAATGACATGATAAACTCATATCGTCTCACCAGGTTCTTCCTAACTGTTATAGAAATTATGATGTTCCATGATGAAATTTGGCCTAGGGGCAAAGTGCATATCCACCCTCGCTACCATGTCTTCCAATATGTTCAGGGTATTTCACTTACCTTCCAGAGTGGCAGATTATCCCACTTCAAAACCTTATCTGGGGCCCTGCCTGCAGCCGTAGGAGGGAAAAAAGGGATCTATACTTTCATATCCTCAGGAGCCTTCTCTCCCAAAACCAAAAGGTCCATCCCATTCAAAAAACACAGCAAATGGGGAAATGCAGGGAGTTTCCACACAGACCTTGCTTTCACATGGCATTTCCTGATCCTTGAAGCGCAATGTAAACAGCTTATCTATGGCGAGAGGGGGAAGGAGGAGAGAGAGAGAAAATAAAAATGGAAGCCGTCTTAATTGGCCAGAGGGGGCGTAGGTTGGGAGAGTGTGAAGCCAAAGAGGAATGGAAAAGCAAGCGCATAGTCTCTATGTTTCCCTATGAGAGCCTTTGCACGACCATTAGCAATAACATCTTAGTTTCAGCTTCTAACCGACCCCTACACTTCTCTACATCAGCACCCTCTGTGAAGACTATTCATTGCGATCATCTGTTTACTACCCCATCATTGAAGTAGAACAAGTATCCTCTCCCACAAAACACCCTCTCCAATACATTCATATTATATACAGACACACAAGACAACCACCTCCTCACTGTTTCAGATTCTGTCACACGCCTTGAGCATTTCTCAAAGCCACATGACAAATAAATCCTCCACGTGCCACTCATCTGTTGAGGTAGTTTTATTCGAAACCTGAAAGGGTTAGAAGACAACTCCGCTAAAGTTAGTCTAACAGTATTGGAGAAAGCAAATAATAAAACTAAACCTACATTTACAAAAAAAGTCACAAAAATAAATAATTGCATCCGATTCATTAAGAGAGCTAAATGTATCGATTGAAAATGTAACAGAGCAGGATAGAGCATTGATGCAAGATTTACTCAAGCTTTCTGTATACAGCAGAGAATCAGATAGAGGAAGTAAATGCAAAACAAGAAAGTTTGAAGGCTACTAAGCCGCAAGGGCGACACACAAAGAAACAGGTCTTTTTTACATTGGGAGAGAAAAGAAATGTGCTAATCAACAAAACGGCACCTCAAAATTGCTCCAAATAAATGATAATCTCAACACGCAACTGCAAGTACACAATAGAAAAAGGAATCTAGCTCCAATTCCAAGAGTACTCAACCAAGATGGACGGACATAGAGAACAGACCTCAAGTGATTCAAGCTTGTCCCATAGTAAACCACCCAAACACGTCTACACAGATGAGCTACACTGTGCAAAATAAAGATATAAATAATCTGCCTAAAGTAGATGCAAGTTGTAAACCAATCAAATCCATTGGCCCAAAAGACACTCATGGCAGGTACACCAAGTTATACTTGGAAAGAATTGGGCAAGTAAATGATTATTTGAAAATTAACCCTTCAAATATTCTAAAGTTGTTCCATCGCATCCCCACCTTGAGATCAATGGACTCTAGCGACATCCAGGCAGTCTATTCTCCAATACCATCTAAATATGATTCAGTGTGCATGAAGATTGCTTCGAGGCTAGTTTCCCAACTACTACTGAATTCCGCAAACCACCTGTGGCCACTGGGCTTCGATATAACTGATTGCTTACAACAACTGCATACATCGGAACCCAGCAGGTCAATCATATCGGAACAGGATAACAAGCAAGAAGGAGCCAAGCAATTTAGCATCGACAGGGCACCGCCAATGTCATCAACTCCTCTAAGCAAATACATCAAATGCTGGAAGTAAATGAAGGAGCCAACAGAAATCCCCCGCAAGTAACATTTCAAATGCAACAAGCTTGAATGATGGGCCAAACTGTATGTACGCAAAACAATAACAAAGTCAAACCTTGAAAATTCAAATTGGAACTGGCTGGCCGGAGCTGTGAATACAACTCACATGAAATAGAATGAGGTGCCTCTCGTGAAAAAGAGTGTCATCATTGGCTCCAGGAATACGAGGGGCTACAGTCACAGTCATCAACAATAGTGACAAACTTGTAGAATTTGATATACTATATTTACAAGAAACATGGTTGACCGAAGCACCGACAGCGGAAGGTTACGAGTTATTCCTAAATCCTACTTGCAAAAACCAAAAACGTCGACCATCCTCTGGGTTGTTAATCTTGATCAATAAAAACTTAAATTCTCTATCCATGCTGCAGCCAATCCAAACTTAAAAATATTCAAATTCTGACCTTAAAATCCAATTTCCAAAAGTCGTGAAAGGATGGAGCAACAATTCTAATGAAGACCTATTGGAATCCAATGAACTTGTTGCCATGATGATTACCGAAATAGATGAATGCCTCGTCAGGAATGACAACCCTAGGATCATAATTTGCGGTGACTTTAACGCCAACTGCTCTGCATATGGCCTTATGTGTAATAGACCGAACAAGACAACAACACAGCTGGCTGAGAAGATATCTAGGGCGGAAAGTCTGATGAAAGAAATAAAATAACGTAACATCCATACGCTAAATGGTAACACAAACTGAGACATTCCAGCAGTTCAAACTTGGAGTAATGACCAGTCAAGCTCTATAATCTACTATTTCTTTGTGACAGATAACCTACTAAGCCTCAGAGAAATTGGAGATCATGCAGATGACCCACAGCGATCACAACTTACTCAAGCTCACAATGACTTTAACATCCAGTGACCTAAAATTGAAATATCCATATAAGGTCGAGCTTACTTCAAGCAGAAACCGATAACGCCTCACACGTTGGGAAGTAACTAAACTGTATGAGCTATAAAGGGACGTTTCAAATGAAGGAAAGCTTGGGTCCAACTATTTACCACTCCTGCAAGCTTTCTCAGAAAGTGGCAATACAGGATCAAAACCATACTTTCGACACAAACTTGTGTTTGACTAGGCAATTCAAGACAAAAAGCACAATTTTAGGACAAAGATCCAAAGGCTGCGCTCTGGAAATAGTGGATCAAAATGTATAGACATCATAAAATGTCACCAAAAATTGGCTAATATCGCATAAAAGCATCCAATTTCAAAATGACGCGGAATGAATGCTATAAGCTATTGTAGCCAAAAATGCAAGGAACCTGTGGACAATGCTAAATGAGCACATGACAGCACAAAAA
Source organism: Ambystoma mexicanum (assembly GCF_040938575.1). Classification (NCBI taxonomy): domain Eukaryota; kingdom Metazoa; phylum Chordata; class Amphibia; order Caudata; family Ambystomatidae; genus Ambystoma; species Ambystoma mexicanum. Next base: position 642,668,922 of record NC_090921.1, read on the forward strand.
GCAATGCGGTGACTGAAGAGGCGTGGACTTAATTCTATTCACTACTATATAATGTCGAATTGGAAGAAGAAATTATTAAAGAACCTATTGGTAAGTTGCAAGGATGGGACTTACAACTATCTAAACCAGAAATCTTGCCAATCATCAAGCGCGTAGTGCTTCTCGAGGCCCAGGCCAAGATGGGTTGACGAACTACATGCTAAAAAAAAGCACCTGAGGAATGCCCAACTTTCTGCTACGAGCATTTCAACATAATTGGAGCTTCTAGAAGCCTACCAGCATCATGGCGAAGATCCGTGATAATACCAATCTTCAAGAAAGGATCCAGGGCGGATCCAAAAAACTACCACCCGATTGCCTTGCTCGACGTGCTGGGAAAAATGTATGCCTCCTTGTTATTAGCTTGATTAAAACGTTGGAGTCAAGATTCTGACTACTTAGATGAAAGGCAAGGGAGTAGTTTCTTACCTGTAACTCCATTTCTCCAGCGTTGGTATCTTTCATGGATTCACATGCTTAGAATATTCCCCGTCGTTAGACTGGGAACCCTCGGTACACATATATAGTCGTTTCCTATAGGAAAAAACTTCCGACACTTGTGTGTCCTATCCACATCTACGTCCTCCCCGGGGACGTCCACGCACGCCCCATAGGACGTAATGGTATATAAGCCCCGCCCCCGCGGGTCCCGTCAGATTTCGACCCCTCCAAAGAAGAAAGGGGGAACCCGTTTATGCACATATCCTGCACATTGCATTCCGGGGAGGCTGGTGGGCGCATGTGAATCCATGAAAGATACCAACGCTGGAGAAATGGAGTTACAGGTAAGAAACTACTCCCTTCTCCAGCATTGGATCTTTCATGGATTCACATGCTTAGAATAGATTGTATAGAAGTATCCTAGAAGAAGGAGGTGAGAATGCAATGCAACATACATTACAAAATTAAACCACTCCCAGTCCAAATATATATATATATATATATATATATACACACGTAAGCAGTAACATATTTATATTAAGGCGATACATCAAGGAAAAAACCAAACATCGGCAAGGTAAAAGACAACAGTTTCACCATTTGGCTTACCTCATTGAAAAAGATGGCGCAGCACTGCCCTCCCCATCTGTACTTCATCCGCATGCTGCCTTTCCAGGCAGTAATGGCGTGTGAACGTGTGTGGGACAGACCACGCCGCCGCCTGGCAGATGTCTGTCAGAGGAATTCCTGCCCACAGCGCCGCGGAGGAGGCTGTCGATCTCGTTGAATGGGCTCTAGGGTGCCCTTGTAGGGGTCTCCCGGCCTTGGAGTGACTAAAAGCAATTGCCGACGAGACCCATCGGGCCAGTCCTTGCTTGGAGATTGCCCTTCCTCTCGTCGCCGGACCATATGCAATGAACAGCTGTCTGGTAGTTCTGAGTTCTTGCGTTCTTTGCAGATAAAACTTTAACGCTCTTTTCACATCGAGCGTATGAAGAGCCTTTTCCGCCGTCGACGACGGGGTCGCAAAGAAAGTAGGGAGAGCAATGGTCGAGTGCTTGTGATAGATCGTCGGTACTTTCGGGATGAAAGTAGGATTAGTTGATAGTATCACTTTATCTTTAAAGAATCTCATATATGGAGGGTCTATGACTAATGCCTGTAATTCCGACACTCTTCTAGCTGACTTAATGGCAATTAAGAAAGCCAGCTTCCACGATAGGAACTGCATGGATGAAGAGGACATTGGTTCGAAAGGAGGTTTCATTAAAGCCGCCAACACCACATTTAGACTCCACGACGGTGGGAACCGCTTCGTAGGGGGAAAAGTTCTAAAGAGACCCCTCATGAAATGTTTCACCAGTCTGTCGCTGAATAACGGTGAGGAATGTCTCCTTCTCGTGAACCTTGAGATGGCCGCCAGGTGCACCTTGATGGATGACTAGGATAGGTCACTCTCTGCTAGGTGCAGAAGATATGGTAAAATTTGTTCAGGAGTTACTTCCCCAGGCCGTATTTCGTGCTGTGTTTGCCACCACATACAGAACCTTCGCCACTTGCATATGTATGACTTGTTAGTGGAAGGAGCTCTAGCCGCCTGTAGAATTTTTCGGCAATCCGACAAGACTTTCAAATTGCCAAATTCTGCAAAGTCAGGAGCCTTGCCGTCAGGTTGAGGCTCTCCGGATTGTGATGCCACACCGTTCCTTTGTCCCTGGATAGGAGATTCAGAACTTTCTGGAAAGTTATCGGTTGTTCCAACGATAGGTGTAGTAGGTCGGAAAACCACGTTTGTCTCGGCCAATACGGTGCCACCAGAATGACCCGGCATTTGTATCTGCGAATCCACTGTATTGTCCTCCGTATAAGGGGAAACGGAGGGAAGGCGTACAGGAACTTGTCTGTCCACGGAAATGAGAATGCTTCCCCTAGGGATCCTTTCTGAGGCCATCTGCTCGCGAACTGCTCGCATTTCTTGTTTTCTTTCGTTGCGAAGAGATCGATTGAGGGGTGACCCCACCTTTTGAAGATTCTTTGCAGCTGAATGGTGTCCATCTCCCACTCGTGTATCTGAGCCATGCTCCTGCTCAGGAAATCCGCTTGTACGTTCTTCACTCCTGGGAGATGGTGAGCCAATATAGATATGTTGTGTTTCAAAGCCCAATGCCATACCTTTTGAGCCTCCACTGAAAGGGTCCTGGATCTCGTGCCTCCTTGTTTTATCAAGTAGAACATGGCTGTCGTGTTGTCTGTCAGCACTCTCACTCTCGATCCCTTGATATGTGGGAGGAATGATTTCAAGGCCCATCTCACTGCCCTCAGTTCCAGTACATTGATATATAGGCGTGATTCGGTGGGAGACCATCTGCCCAGAGTTTGGTGGTTGTCCATGTGTGCTCCCCAGCCCGTCAGGGATGCGTCCGTGATAATGGTATTCTGAAATTCGGACTCTTGTAGAGGAACCCCTCTGTCCAGATTGTGAAAGCTTTTCCACCATTGGAGGGCTCGGATGATTTCGTCGTCGTCGACGGTTAGCCTGTCCGACCACCGACCCGTGGACTGCTTCCATCTGTCCGCTAAGAATTCTTGAAGCGGCCTCATGAACAATCGACAGTTGGCTACTAGATGGATGCAGGAAGCCATGGAACCTAGGATCGCCACATACTTTCTCACTGAGAGTGTGCCATGTAGACGTAGTTGACTCGTCAGCCGATTGATCTTTGACATTCTGTCTAGGGAAGGTTTCACTATTCCCGACTGGGTTTCGAATTGAGCTCCCAAGAACTTTAAGTTCTTTGATGGCCTTAGAGAGGACTTTTCGAAGTTCACTGCGAACCCCAGTCGTTGCAGAAGCTGTAAGGTAGCCTGTACGCTGTCGTTGGTCGACGCCGAGGAGGATCCCCTCACCAACCAGTCGTCGAGGTACGGGTATACATGATGCCCTTTCTTTCTCAGCCAGGCTGCTACGGGCGCCAAACATTTTGTGAACGTTCTTGGGGAGGATTTGAGACCAAACGGGAGCACTGCGAATTGGTAGTGTGTCTGACCTACCATGAACCTCAGAAACTTCCTGTGTTTTTGACACATAGGGATGTGGAAGTACCCGTCTTGCAGATCTAGAGATGCCAAAAAATCTCCCACTTGAATAGACCTGATTACTTCCTGCAGCGTGAGCATTTTGAATTTCTGGCTCTGTAAGGTCTCGTTGAGGTCGCGTAGGTCGAGAATGGGATGCCATTTTCCATTCGGCTTTTTTACCACAAAACACCGCGAGTATACCCCTTGGCCTTTCTGCGATGCCGGGACTAACTCTATGGCACCTTTCTGTAACATAAGTGCTACTTCCTGCAGCAAATTGTCCAGATGTGGTTGGGGTATGAGTATAGGTGGGCACTTTGGAGGTTTGCATTTGAATACTAGAGAAAGTCCGTACCTCACTGTGTCCAACACCCACTGATCTGTCGTGATGTTTTCCCATTCTTTGACGCAGCTCGACACTCTTCCTTCCAGAACGGTGCGCTTTCCGTCATTGCTGGTCTTTCTGTTTGCTCGTCGACGACGAATAGGTCGGTCGTCTCTTGGATGACTGGAAGTTTCTGCGCCGACTTGAGTTTTGAGAGGCGCGTCTATATCCCTGGGAAGGGTACGCCGATCTGCCGAAGGATCTATCCCTGGTTGTAGAAAATCTTGAGTTTCCAGATGCCCCTCTAAAGGGACAAAAGGATCGAAAGTGTTTACCACTCTGAAGAGCACCCAACGACCGTGCCGTATCCGAATCCTCCTTCATGCCCTTCAAGGCCTCGTCCACCTTTTCTCCGAAAAGAAGGTCACCTTCGAAGGGCATGTCCAATACCTTATACTGCACCTCGGGTCTGAAGTTGGTGCACTTAAGCCAAGCCTGGCGTCGTAGAACAACTCTGTTGTTTATCTGCTTAAAACCCGCATCTGCCAGGTCCACCGCTATGTTAATAGCATGATTCGACGCTTCTTCGCCCTCTCGTACCAGAGACATCGCCGTTCTTCTATGTTCTTCCGGAAGGTGGTCCAGTATAGGGGCCAGTCTGTGCCACATCTCCCTGTCGTACCTGGCCACAATAGCCAGAGAGTTGGCTGCTTTCACAGTTGTAGCACCCACGGAAAGAACCTTCTTGCCAAACACGTCTTGGCGTCTTGCCTCATTATCCGGAGGGGTAGAGCACTTGTGTTGAGCCTTGGCTTTCCTCGTCGCCGCTGCCGACACCACCGAATCAGGTGTAGGGTGGGACGAAAGACACTTCGGGGTAGAGTCTGGCACTTTAAATTTCTTTTCAATGCGGCCTTTGACGGCCGGTTCAGAGAACGGGTGACGCATGGTTTGAACACCCTCTTTCCAGACATGATCTAAAATGGGTATTGAGAATATTGAGCGTCTATTCTTACCCATATGATCGAATAGAAAGCAGTCCTTTTTCTCCTCCTGCTGGGCCAGGCCAAACTCCTTACATACTTTTTCCATCATTGAATGAAAAGCGCCAATATCGTCTGGTGGTGATGGATGAGCCGGGCTCTTTGGTGTTTCCAGTTCCACATCCGAAACCCAGGATGGATCCCTAGATGGCAACAGGGAGATATCCGATGCTGACCCACGGTCAGATAAAGAGTCCGAAAGCTCACCCTCCTCCTGGACTACTGGAGTCACCGGAATTCCGCTCGTCTTGGTTGGACGGTGTGACGGGCCGGGTTCGTCAACTGGGGGGGGGGGGGTCGACGCCACAGGTGGAAGCCTTTCATCCAACGATTTTAGCAGCGAGTGTAAGGAGGACAGGACCTCCATGGACAGGGCCGATTGAGAGTTAGGAACATTGGTAAACACCTGAGAGCAGGTTGCTCCTGATGGCGACTTGGCTCGTAGCCCAAGGTCTTCCGGGCCCGCAATCCTGAAACCGTCGTCTTCCTTCGAGGAAATCGACACTGCTTGTTCCTGCAGTAACGTGTCCGGCAACCCCATATCAAAAACTTCTGGTCTCCAGGCCAGAACTTCGGTCGACGAGGACATCGTCGCCGTCGTCATCGGGTTGATGACGGGGGAAACCAACTGCGTCAGAGGCAGTGAGGGCACTGACTGGTTCGTCGTCGTCGACGGTGGGCCTGCAGGTGGCTTAGGCGGTCCCGCCTTAACGGTGCTCTCCCTGCATTTATCCGATTCTCTACTCGTGGCAGATCTATGAGGATTGCCCGAGGAGGATTTTGGCCTTTCCTTTCCTTGTTTTTTCAACGATGATGATGATAATATCTTTTTTGAAGATTCTTTTGAAGACTCCTTGGAAGAGTGACTTCGTGGAACATCTCTTTCCGCCGGTCGAGTCTTCTTCGCCGGTGGTTCCGCCGAGGTTGAACGGCGCGGGGCTCCCGATGTTTTCGTTGAGGCGACGCTGCGCACGGAGCCCACCTCCGACTGAGGGTATTCTCCCGCTCCGTCATTTAACCACGACACCAGCCGTCGATTCCGATCTTTCAGGGTTTTCTGAGAAAAACCCTTACATATTTCACATTGGTCTGCGGAATGGTGAGGGTGGAGGCAATAAATACAATCTAGATGGCCGTCCCCCTCGTAAACTTTCTTCAATCCGCACGTGGCGCACGGGCGAAACAAATGTTTGCCCGACATTCTGGTAAGACCAAAAAAACCTCAGAGGCTTGTTCGGTCAACCCAGCGAGTAATTTCAACGATAGCCTAGAAAGTAGAGACTACGCGAGGAGATCCCACTATCTTTGGAGACGGTTGAAATCTGACGGGACCCGCGGGGGCGGGGCTTATATACCATTACGTCCTATGGGGCGTGCGTGGACGTCCCCGGGGAGGACGTAGATGTGGATAGGACACACAAGTGTCGGAAGTTTTTTCCTATAGGAAACGACTATATATGTGTACCGAGGGTTCCCAGTCTAACGACGGGGAATATTCTAAGCATGTGAATCCATGAAAGATCCAATGTTAGAGAATGTGGCTTTCTAAGAGGCGTGGGATGTTCACTAAATGTACTGCTGTTGAACATGCTAAAAATGAGAGCCCTATACAAAGGGCACTTTCACTAGGTAACGTGGTGGGAGGCTGATGTTTTGCCACTACAGGGGTTAATTTGCCCGTTTCATTGACGATCATTAACTCGCTGTTTGCCGGCCTGTTACTCTTGTAGCACGAGTGAATGAAGCAATGAATGCCTGATTTGTAAATTTAGATACTGAAGTTCTCGCAAAGCTTTACATTTTTTGAAAAGTTTGAATGTTACCTTTGTGATCCTATCTTGCATTAAGCACAGCACAGAAATCCAGAAAGCGTGAGTCTACACAGTAAACTTGCATGCGTAGGAATTCGCTTACCAACGTGTCTGTAAGGCTCGGCAGGAACGTTCAGTCCTTCCTCGCCCTCTGTGACTCCTAGTAGCCACATAACATCCAGCCGCTCCACAGCACGTAAAAGCTCACACTTTTGTAGAGCCCACGTAAACAGACCCTTGCCTCAGCCACTTCCATTGGCTAGCAGGCTTACTGGGACTACAATCCCCAGGAACACCAGCACTCTTCTTAGAGGAACGTCAGGCGCTTCAGCGCCTGCGCTTCAGGGCCAAGCCGGTCTTGCACCAGTCCTCAGCGTCCGGCGCAGAAAACGCGGCCGGTAAGTACTCGGACATCAGACGCGTACACTACCTTAAATATGGGATTCCTCCCACTAGACAAACTGTTTTTGGAGCACCACAAACTCCAATGTCTAAACAAAGCTAGTACAGCAGCTCTCACTGTCATCAACAAGAAAGGCATCCAAAACGGAAACAATGAGGAACTAGCAACTAAAAGACACCATAAAAAAAAAAACACGGCCAACAGCGACCCAGTCGCTTGCCACATCTGCTAAAACTAAATACACCTCTAAGCTAAAAATCAGCCTACTTAATACACGCTCCTTGAACAAGCACGCCCAATGCATCCACGACAGGATCATCGAGGAGAGTATAGACATATTCTGCATCACGGAAACATGGCTCAAAGAACCAATTGGTCCTACATACGATATTGCGGTCCCAGAAGGATACGTAATTCATTGTACCAATAGAGAAACTGGGCAAGGAGGTGGAGTAGCAGTAATCGCAAGAAGCTCCATCCCCCTCTTCGCGGGTAAATCTACATGCAATGGCTGCGAAATGTTACATCTTAAACACTCACCGACTGTAAATAGTTTCCCAAATCTGATTGTGGTCTACAGATCACCCTCATCCACCCCTGAATTCAATTAAGAATTCACCCATCTCCTTAATCTCCTTAAAGTGTCTAACTGCGCCACACTGGCTGTCGAAGATCTTAATAGATGGTACGGCAACCAGGCAGACAAAGATGCCTCCAATTTAGAAATATCGTTGCAAAATAGACTTCTATGTCGTCAATAGAGACCCCACAATGGAAAATGGACATCAGTTAGACTGGGTATTTACAAATAACCTTGAGACACACGACATCCAGACAGAACCCTGCATTTAGTCAGACCATTTCAGCATCACCTTTCAGGTCTCTTCATCTTTTCCTAAGGGGGAAAAAACGTAATCCTCCAATAAAAGTCACCCAAAGGAATTTCAAAAACATCAGTAGGGAACAACTTGAATCCTGTATAAAGAACTTCACCTCCAATACTAAAGAGGAATATTCCTGCGACACCATGATGACCAACCTTCTCGACCATTTAAAAAAATTAGCAGACCAGAATGCACCCCGTCAGATTAAAATCCTCAGATCTAAGAGCCAACCCCAAGTATGGTTATCAAAGGAATTATCCCAACAAAAGGAAGAGAAAACTAGAAAACGCATGGAAAAAAAAACCCACGGCTGAAAACAAAGATAAATGGAAGACTGCGGAGCTCAGCTAGAAGAAAAAAGCAGTATTTCAATGACCAAATCATTGCAGCCGACAATGCGTCAAGCAAACTATTTAATATCCTGAAATCAATTGACAAACCAATGGCATTCTCGCCCCCATTTGTACCTTCACAACAGGATTGCGATAACACCTAGAAAGCATTTTTTGAGAAAATTGAAAAAGCTAGAGACAAAAATCACAAAATCTCAACTAAATAAATCTAATAACACAAAAATGCCTTTAGAAAAGGCTCTCGAGAACATACATACTTTCAAATTCTCGAATATCACCTCAGAGGAGATGGAAAAAACACTTGCCTCCACGAAACCATCATCATGCGCGGAAAACATTCTGCCAGCTAAAATAATACTAGAAAATTGAGATATATTCGCTCCAACACTGGCTAAAATTATTAACACCTCTTTCATGGACCAGTCAGTGCCTCAAGCCATAAAAAGGTTCCCTGTAACTCCCCCGATAAAACAACCAGGTCTAGATCCAAGAGACCCAAGTAAACTCGGACCAATCACAAACTGCAATTTCCTACTGAAAATCATGTGTAAGGTAGCTACAGCACAACTACACATGCACACAGAAGCCTCAGACTCACTCCACCCACAACAGTCAGGGTTTAGACCGGCACACAGTACGGAATCGGCCATGATAGACATTCAGACGAAGATGCTGAGCATCATGGATAAGGGAAAGGCAGGCCTCAGTGTGGCATTTGATTTGTTAGATGACAATCTGCTTGAAGTGCCACTGGGCAAAACGGCAAACTGCTCACCAGCAGCAAAGAAATGGATAATGTCCTTCCTAAGAAACAGGACATCTCGAGTCCATTAGGGAGACAAATTCTCCATGGAAAGATACCTTGAGGGGTACCACAGGGAGCCAGCATGTCACCTCTACTTTTCAATCTATATATCTATATCTTTTCAATCTATATACAATGAGCAAATCACCAGAGCATCCAATTCCACAGGAAAATTGTTTCAAATTCTAAAAACCTTTGAGAAGCCAACCACCCTCACCCCACTTTTTCAACCATCCATGATCGATTGCGAAAGGGTTCAAACCGCCTTTTCACAAAAGATTCTAAAAGCTAGAGACACCATATTAAATTACAAAGTTATGGATACTCCTCCCATTCTTAACATGGCTGACCCTGAAATCAAAGTACCCACATTTCAGTTTACACCGATAACAAATCATGTTAAACACTCTCTCCAATATGAACTGTACTTCATGCCCACGAAAATATACTACCCCCCCAAATTCATACTAGACAACGCACAAATCTTTTCACCCTTCCTATGTCGCATGACAAACTCGTCTTTTAGAGACCGGTATGTTCCCACCGGCATAAAAACCGCAACAGTCACACCATTGGTGAAAAAGCCTGGTCTGGACCAGCAAAATCCAGCCAATCTTCGACCCATCACCAATTGTAATTTTCTGTTGAAGATCCTTGACAAAATAGCTACGCACCAACTTCAAGGGTACGTGGACAAGCATGATTTATTGCATTCCCAGAAATCAGGATTTAGAAGTGCACATAGCACTGAATCAGCACTACTCGATCTTCAAACCAAAATGCTGAAAATCCTTGATAAATGAAAGGCCGGCCTACTCATCCAATTGGACCCCTCGGCAGCGTTCTATTTATTAGATCATGGGAAGCTCCGAGAGGCCTTGGGAAAATCAGGAAACTGCGCTGATGAAGCCATCGAATGGATATCCTCCTTTCTAGAGGACAGAAATTCTAAAACCACTTGGGGCGGACACTCCACTCGTACGAACCCTGTGGATTGCGGCGTCCCTCAGAGAGCTAGTTTCTCCCCTCTCCTCTTTAATGTTTACATTCATTGCCTCTGCGCCCACCTTTCACAGTTAGGGATTTACTTCACTAATTTCACAGACGACACAATTGATTATAGAACTTTGTGGAGACCATGCTACAGACAATAACAGACTGTCAGCCATCTACAACACCATAGAGAGTTGGTTGAAGGCACACTGGATGTGCCTGAATGGTTCGAAAACAGAACTTATGACATTTGGATCCACAAAAGCTCTATCCAATCTAGGCCCAGCCTATTCTACATTTAACTTTTAAGACTCCAATATCACAGTCACAAACAAAGTTAAAACGCTCGGCATATACCTACAATCCTCATTAGGAGCAGAGGCACAGGTCTCATACCTCAAAAGAAATTGCCAGTACTATTAGAGATTACTACGCGGCATTAGGCCATAGAATAGCGCCACCATCGCTAGAGCCACTATTTTGTCCCGGCTCGATTATGGGAATGCACTGAAGCTTGGGTCTAGTAACAACTGCATTAAACAATGCCAAATAATTCAAAATAACACTGTTAGATCCATCACCGGGAAATCCAAGCGCGACCACATCACTCAAGATCGTATTGGCCTTCATTGGCTCGCCATAGATGAGCGCATTAAATTCAAATCCTTGATGCTGGTTCACCGCTGTCTATATGGGACGGCTCCATCATATCTCAAAAGGGAGTTCAATTGGTATGAGCCAAGCCGATGTTTAAGATCAGCTAAGCAAGTGCTACTTAAGGCTGGCCACACCAGAGTAAAAGCCACTGGACTCGGAAGGGCTTTCCCCACAAAAGCAATTGCTCTCTGGAACGAGCTTCCAGGCAACCTTAGATTGGAAAGTAGTTACTTTTCATTTAGAAAGCAGCTGAAAACATTACTCTTTCAGTAAGTGTTATATATTCAGTTCGGACTCATTTTGAGTCCTTACCTTCCTTCTGCTTTATGTTTGTCCCGTGATCTCTTCATCTTCGTGTTTTTGTCGCGCCCTGATGCTTGCGAGCTGCGGCACGTTATAAATATACAAATAAGTAAATATCAGATATCTATGCTACGTATTAGACCACGTACATTTTTTTTTACTAACTACGCTGATGATACGCAGCTGGTGTTAGAACTTAGCGGGGACCATAAAAAAGATGATGGCAACTTACTCAGGATATACGATAACATCGAACAGTGGATGGATTCAAATTGGATGTGCCTGAATGGCAAGAAAACTGAGTTGATGGTCTTTGGGTTCCCTCAAGCCAGAAACACGCTCTCTCCAGATTACAGCACTTTTCAGATCGAAAACACAAAGATCAAAGTACTCGATAAGGTGAAAACTCTAGGTATGATGGAAGCATCCCTAGGAGCCGATGCTCAGACACAATACATAATAAAAACATGTTAACTACTACTTAAGACTCCTCAAATCCATTAGACCATATCTTTCTGAGAGCAACTGTGCTACCGTGGCCAGGGCAACTATTCTATCCTGACTAGACTACGGTAATGCATTATTGGTAGGAGCAAACAAAAAATGCTTACACGTCTACCAGATCATCCAAAACAATGCGGTCAGGATCATCAAATGCAAATAAAAATACGACCATATCAGTAAATCTAGGAAGGAGCTACATTGGCTCAAAGTAGAAAGTAGAACCCACTTCAAGGCCCTTACAATAGCTCATAGATGCATTCATGGGAAGGCACCAGGCTACTTGAAATCTAAAATACATACATATGCACCAATTTGTAGTTTAAGATCAACGGATCAAAACAGGACGACGGTAGCTACACACAAATGCACGCAGGGACTGGGTAAATCCTTCCCGATCATTACAGCAGGCATCTGGAATAATTTGCCCACCAACATAAGGAAAGAACTGAACTACCTATGCTTTCGTAGAATGGTGAAGACACATCTCTTCAACTACTGCAACAGCACTAATACACCCCCTGACACTTTAACTCTCCGCATAGTTTGTCTCATAAATTCATGTCTGTCCTCTTGTGTCCATGTATCTGCGCCCCAAGACTTGCGGGTTACCGGCGCAATAGAAATAAATAAATAACAAAATAAATAAAATAAAGGACAAAAAACATACATTGCCATAGTAGACTTTGCTCAGGCTTTCGATAGTGTAGATTGAAAGTTACTTTGGTCAAAACTGGTCCAGTGGAAGTGTCCGCAGAGCATATTAGAGCCTATAATGGCTCTATATACAGGAACCACAATTCAGATAAATATTGAATTCTGAGGGACTGTTGACCAAAGATATAAAAACATCCAAAGGCCTTAAACAGTACTGTCTGCTGGCCTTGGAGCTCTGCAAATTATTTATTTCAGACATGAAGAAACATCCTTTTCTCCCAAGTTAAATGGTCAAAGAATAGGCAGATTACTACTATATGCAGACGATTTAATTCTACTAGACCAGACCAAATTGGTTCTACAACGAAAGCTAAACCTTACATCAACACCCAGAAAAATATGGACTAGGAATCAACACGTCCAAGACAACAATACTGGTCTTCGAATCCTTGGAAGGGAGAAGAGCGTAGGCAAAATTCTGTACGTATTTATGTTGACAAATACTTTCTATATGCCCCACAATTACCATAAAAGAAAAGGAAATTCAGTAGTAGAGCTCCCCGGTATAGCATGTGCTGCTGAACAGCTAGGTGTGTGTGACAAAATACTATCTTGCGAGGGTGGGAGAGCCTGAACATTTTTAAGTTTTAGCAACATAATGCTTCATGTAATTCTGTTTCTGAAAGGGAGGTCTGTTATTCAGATCCCCCAATTATAATGCACAATTACCATAAAAGAAAAAGTAATGCAGTAGTAGAGCTCTCCTGTGGGAGGAACATCCAATCAAAAGAATGTTACCAGGGGTAACTTGTTCTTCGAATTGAGTGTGTCCTCCCACGTATTCCTCATCTTATGATAGACTCCCAAAGCAGTATTAAGTTCTTTTGGAGGAGGGAGTAGGAATTTGAGAGTTATTGTTTGTCAAGTATTGGGCATAGAATTACCTTCCCAAATCTTCCCTCATTGTTAGAGTTGTCTAAACAATAACATTTTGTAAATGTGTGGCTGGTGGACCATTTACCTGCCTCACAGATTTCCTTTATCAGAACTACCCTCTGATGGGCAGAGGAAGTTGCTATGCCCCAAGTGGAATGAGCCCTTAAGCCTTCTGGTGGATCTTTCCCAGCTAGCCTGTAGCCCTTCGAAATAGTTAGTATGATCCATCTTGATAGAGTTTGTTTGGTAACTGACAGACCTAGTTTATATCCTGCATATCCAATGGAAAAGTTGTTCGTGCTGTCGAAACTTTGCCATTCTTGAAACATACAAGATTAGAGTCTATGAAATCTTTACTCTTCCTTGCCAGGATGAGTTGGTGGATAGAAGGCTGGAAGCACAATTTCCTGTGCTAAATGGTAATCCGACACAATCTTAGGTAGAAAAGAGGGTTTGACCTTAAGGACAACTTTATCTTTGGGTGGTAAACAGAGGTTTACAGGATAAGGCCTGCAACTCACCCACCCTGCAGGCTGATGTTATCGCTACTAACAAAATAGTTTTGCAAGTTAGAAACATTAAAGGGCAGGAAGGGAGTAGCTTGAAAGGAGCACACATCAATAACTTTAAAAACCAAATTAAGGTTCCAAATTGGGATTTAGAAAGGTGTAGGAGGAAACATTTGTCAGTCCTTTAAGACATTGAGTTATTACAGGTAATTTGAAGTAGGATGCCTCCGCCGAGGTGCGCTTGAATATGGAAAGCGCTGCTAGATAACCCTTGATTGTTCCAATCTGGAGCCCCAGATTTGCCAAATACAGCAGAAACTATAACGTAGGTTTATTGCATTGAAAAGGGTCCACATCTTTCTCCCTACACCAGGTGTAGAACTTGTTCCAATGGCAGCGGTATAAGGATTTTGTTGCTGGCCTTCTGGCTGAAAGCAAAATCACGTCATCCAAGAGGTCCCAATCCTTGCATCTCAGCCTCTCAGAAACCATGCGTGAAGGCGGAGTGTCTTGACCTCTGGATGGAGAACCCAACCCTCCTCTTGTGAGAGAAGGTCCTCTCTCTTTGTGGAAGATGTATTGGAGGGCAGATGGACATGTCCAAAAGATCCAGGTACACATACTCCTGGCCCAATCCGGGGGAATTAGGTCCTTGGGTTTCCCAAACTTTCTCAGCCTCCTGATCACGTGAGGAATGGAGGGGACTGGAAGAAACGTGTACAGGAGTGGAAACTTCCTGTCCACTTCCTGTCCACTACAAACATGTCTCCATGTGGGAAATTCCCTGGAGCAGTACAGTTCTCACATCCGGTTGACACTGGTCACAAACAGATCCACTTGCGGGATTCTCTAAAGGTTGAAGATCTCTTGAAGGACTCCCTGAGCTAGTTCCCCATTCGTGGTAGCCTGCTCAGAGCATCCGCTGCCGTGTTCTCCTCTCCGGCTAGGTGAAATGCTGACAGATTCCTTCTTGAATTGCCCAGTACCAGAGCTGCATTGCCTCTCTGCACAGTGGTAGTAACCCTACGTCACATCTCTTGTTGAGGTAGTACATGGCCACTGTGTTGTCTGTTATTATCAGGACATTATTTCCCTGTATAAAGGGCAGAAAAGCCTTCAGCGCAAGTCCGATGGCCCTCGGCTGCAAAAGATTGATGTGTAATTCAGACTCCGATGGCGACCAACGAACGCTGATGGTCAAATCGTTCGTGGGCTCCCCACCCCGTGAGTAAGGCATCCGTAACTATTGTCATCTCCGGCCATGGCTGCCAAAAAAGTTCTCCCTTCACAATATTGTCATCGCAGGCCAACCACAGGAGAACCTGTGCAACCCTGTTTGGAACCTGAAGTACGTCTGACATGTTACCCGAGAACTGAGACCACTGTCCTGAGAGCCCATTGAAGGGATCTCGTTCTCAGGCGCGGGATGCCATGAGGCCGAGCAACCTCAAAGTCGAAGGCCGGGAGATGCTGGGCACTGAAGTGGGAAAAGTGAACAAAAGGCTCCCACCAATCCCCTCTCAACCCTGGCCTAGAGGATCACGGCCCAGACACCCGCCACGAGAGGAGTTTGCCCATCTACCAGACGACCAAATACCCTGGTACAGGAACATACGAATGTGCCCACTCGCGTGCCCACCCGCCTGCCCACCAGCCTGCCTTGCACATGCCGACACCTGCGGCATGGATGGACTCGACTGAACCATCCAGCACCAAATCAACACATCGTTAGAGATGCCATGACGACCTAGCCAACGGTCAGCACACCCGTGCAAACATACACACCGGACACTCCCACACCAATCCACACGAAGAACATACTCAGTGCTATGACGTAGGCGACGGACACACCCACGGACGTGCATCTTTATTATTTTCCACATAGGCTTTTCAAAATGCAGAAACGCAAGACGCACAATGAACTCATCTAAAAAGGCTTGCTTACGCTTCTCCTAAATCCATGTATCATAATGAGAAATATAACGAAGACACGATACTGGAGATAGAGCAATATGATACCATAACCTAAAGCGCTCTGTATGAAACGGTTCCACCTATGCACCAGGCCCAAGTAGGCCGCAAGCAAAAGCTTCCATGAACATTGAATGAGCAAGAGTTCGGTTGCTGACCCTGCAGAATGAGCCAAGCGAAAGCAGACAGTCAAGGGCACAACGTTGCAAACTCTCATACCGCAAGCCGACGCCAAGGTCGCACCTGCAAGATAAGCCAGGCACACAGTGCGAAATGCAATATTAATTGTGCAGAATTCTGCCTCAACCACTGTCCCACCTCACGTGACCAAGCCGAACTTTATAGGGTGCCAAGTCCTGGAGGAAGAAGGCGCCTGGATCCCCCGTCTCAAGACACAGGCAGATACAATTAAGCGACTCAAAGGACATCTGCGGCGGTGGGAGTAGTCGGCCTTCCTGCTTATGAATAAATCCTCACATTGTCTGCACATACCCATAGTGAAACATTGTTGCAAATGACCGGTGCACCGCGAGCTGGGAACAGCGATGGTCCCAGACTGGGGGGCTCGCGGGTGGACCAATCAGAACATGGGGCCCTTATCACTGACGCCATTAACATTGACCAATCCTCAGGGGTCTTCATGTAACAATTTTTATGTATCAAACTGAAGGGACAACACAAGTATACCACCTGACTGATCCTTAACCACTAACAACGTTCTCTATACGTATGCTATACTAACCCTACCACTCGGGGAACCAATCCAGAGTGGCGATAGGTTTTTTGCTAACTTTCTCAGGTGACGCAAGTAGCGCGTCATACTAAGGTAAAAAGGGCCTGCGAGCCCCACGATGTTGAGAGTGTGTCAGGACGGGCGCGTACGATCCTTGACCCATACCTGCCGTTTTGTTTAATAAACAGCAGAATCACCTTGCTTCTTGCGTGTGTCTCATACTCTATCTCTTTTGGGATATACGGGAGGAGTTGGGGCCTCCCTGCTCGGAGGTCCGCGGACGGCCCAGCCGACCCCGGGAGAATTTCCCCCCCCGACAGCACTCTGAAACTTGTGGACCATCTGGGAGTGAAGCTGAGTGTTACCAGTGTTCCTTGGACTGCGGATTGTGCAGGCTATCTACCTCATTGTGCCAGGAAGGTGCTTTTTTTGCTAAATACTCAGCCCCGGTCGCGGAGCGACGCAGAGTGAAGCTGAGTGTTACCAGTGTTCCTTGGACTGCGGATTGTGCAGGCTATCTACCTCATTGTGCCAGGAAGGTGCTTTTTTTGCTAAATACTCAGCCCCGGTCGCGGAGCGACGCGGAGCGAAGCTGAGTGTTACCAGTGTTTCCAGTGTAGCCAGTGTGGCTGTGGGAGTACACGACTCCTGCCGACTAAGACCTTCATCCTTAATGGATCGGATGGAGCCTGGTCCCTCCGGACTCCACATGATTGAAGCCGTTATGCTCCCTCAGTCCAGTGGCGAAGACGGAGGAGTACACCCGCACACTCGACGGCAGCGACGCTTTCTGGCTGCCGGAGGGATCGAGCCCGTCGAACTTTTGTCAACCTCTCTGGTAAGTGGCTGTAAGACTCGCAAAAGAACTTGTACTTCAATTTCATCCTCTAGTTCTGATAATTTTTACGACTGTCAAGCCATAAATTCTCCTACATTTAATGCTACCTTGACTTCAGCAACAGGATCAGCTTCATATCCTTCTTACGATACGAGGCGAGAAGAAGTGAATGTAAAAAACAGAAGTCAAGCTGAGATGCCCTCGGAAACCCAACCGGCGGCACTCTCGGAAAAAGTCTTATCTATCACTAAGCAAGACACAAAACCAAACTCCAACAGCCTAAACACTCAGCAAACTATCGACTCCCATCAATATAGAGTGGCAGAGTCGCTGTTGAATGAACCCTTAGCAGCCTCAGCGGGCTGCACACTGGGGCAAGATAATGTCCACACGGAAACTAATGAAAGTAACCAATTGGACATAGTAGGCACCCCGGCTCGGTTATCCGGCAGCTACGATTTATACCTGTCCAACAACAGCCTCTTGGCCCAAGTCGAGAAAAATGTTCTGGCAGAAGTGAAGGGAAATACGTTAGCAGATGTTGAGTCCGATGGCGGAACTAATAACGGATATCACGATGATGAAATGCTAATACAGGAATCGCAAGTTATTTCTGTAAAGAATCCGAGAAGTCCTAACCGGCGGAGCTCGCTTGCCATAGCGGACCAAGTACTTAAAGACTTAACTAAAATAAACACGATACTAGCAAGCCAGCAAACCTCTTACAACGAGGCAGACGCATTGTTCATAGACTTGCCACTGTCTCAGACGCCGGCTGTTGAGGCTAATATGTCTTTACCATCAAATACCCCAAAGCAGGCATCAGATACATGGGAGATTGTGGAAAAACACAAAACATGGCTAAATCCTATGGTAAAAAGGAAAAGAACCAACTCTATAAATGAAGATTCTATTGATCTAATGTTTGTATCGCAAAAAAGACACACAAAAGAAGGATATGTAACCGACCGCGATGAAAACCAGGACGAGTCAGTATTAATGAAAGCTGACCCAAACAGAGACGAAAGACGTTCCAAAGAAAATACCCCCGGGAAGCTCAAGTTAACAACACATAGTATGAGATCAAAGATTGCCAAGAAAACAAAAATGCAAACTAAAAGAATGGCAGAACGCTTATCAAAGGAAATTACTAATGAATTAAACACACTAATAATGGCTGCTCACACGATTTCGTTGTCACCTTATATGAAATTATATGAGCAGCTGAATGACAACATAAAGGATCAAACAACACTTTTGGCGATGTTGAACACCAAATTGAGAACTGTGGAGCAAGAGCTGATGAAAACTCAACAAACACTAGTAAATGAAAATCTAAAATCTGAGACAAATGTGAAGATCATTTTAGAGCAAACTATGAACAGCGCAAGTGATAAACGTCTGTTTGCTGAAGTAGCTCGCGAAGCGATAGCTCTACTAAAACACCAAAAGTTGAACTGTAATCCCATGGAACAGCCAGTAAAATTGATTGTCGAGTGTCGTGACAGTTGTGTTCTGGGAACAACTGAAATCAACACATCACAGTACACTGAACACACTGTGGAACCTTTGACTGACAAGGAACCAAACCCAAATACCCAAAAACCACGCCAGGAGAACGGAGGTATGGTTGATCTCCCGTCTAAATGTAAACAAAAATTGAAAAGAACAAAGGAAACTCAAGGATGTAGCATTACTGGCGGTGACAGCAAACTATACCCAGCTCATAGTCCCGCACCCTTGATGGAAAACGAGATGAAAGCCATGCTAGATCAACCAGTGGGTGTTAGCCCCAATGTGAAAATAGACCAGATTCAGCCCAAAAAAGACCCATTGTTTGCAAAACTGCCGGACCTTAATGATTTCGTGATAGACCATGATCACCAAAAACCAAATAGTGATGGTGACCTAAACAACTCCGAAGTAGTCTTGGAAAAACAACCCACATCGATCGCAAAGGAGGTATTCTCAATTTTCGAACCTAAAAATTCGGAGATTCAAAAAAAAAAAAAAACAACCACCAAGAGGGGCTGATAACCCTGAAAAAAACTAAGAACAGGAGAAAGAGTAAAAACCAAAAAAGATCTAGTATCCGCTCTTTTATAAGAAATATAAAAGGCTTCAGCAGCACAACAACTACTAAGCAACCCTCCGGAGCTACTACTAACGATCATTCCAGCACACAAATGCCAAACCAACCAACTAGGCAACAGACCAGCCAAGAAGTTGAAAAAGGTACAATTATTAATAAGGAGAGCCCTATAGAAGAGCTATTAGATCTCTCGACATACGAGCAGAGCGAAAGCGACAGAAGTGGCTGGACCGAGACTCCAGATCTAACAACGAATGAAGACGGTCTACTGGCAGAAGCTGTGATTAATATTGACCTTAGTTCCCCCTTGCAGGAAGTGAAATTATCTGAGGTCAAGAAAACCTGCATGAAGCAGACTATCTCTCATGATGTTCCATTGGGTAAAACCAGCGAGTTAGCAACTAAAGAATCTGAGCATCAACAACGATGCATTACCATGGAGCATTTAAGGCAAGACAGTCTCCTCACGAAATCGCCAGGTAAAAGCTCAACTACCTGTATAACGCTAGAGGAGAAAAGAGCGCCAACAATAGCAAGTAGAAATTGTGAGCACTCCAATGATAATCGTATATCGCGAAACTTGGATTTGTGGAAATACGAACGAGAATTTGAGGCTCTGGAAGCCAAAATGGCCTTGATGGACTTGGGATTAATCCCAGCTAAGATCCCCGATGAAATAAAGCTTAGAAAGGAAGATGCTAATCTAACTGAGCTAACTCCTTTGCAACAAGCCCATGAACAGATGAGACATTTAAAGACACCGCCTAATTTACCACAAGGAATGTTGGAAAAATCCAAATTTAATACAAAAACGATCACAACCGACAGTAAAATGCCTAGACTCCAAATTCGGAATTTCACGAAACCAGGGAAGTATCTCGTACGTGTGGAGCGAATAGTAAGAGAAAAAGATGGCCTCCTACTAAATAGGAAAAACGTAATGAGATTAATACACCACATCCCGCAACTTAGAACAGTGGTCTCTGAAGACATACAAGTAGTCGAATTTGAAGATGAAAAAAACAATGACTGTGTGATACTTCATATAGCCTCCAAACTCATTCGAGATTCTCTCTTACAGGCTGGCTCAATTTTTAACTCCCTAGGGTTCGACATAAATGAGATCGGACATACAAAGGAGAAACAATCATCAAAGGAAAACAATACAAAATATACGTATAACAAAGGAGACGTAAAGGAGATAGAAGCAAAGAACCTGAAGAACAAATACGCCCCGCCAGAGAGAGAAATCCCTGGGAATAAGGAATCAAAGACAGTTTCAATTGGACTTAGGACAGGAAATACTAACATCAAAAGCCACCAGATCGCCCGCACGAGTAACGAAGACCATGATTGGACGTGGGTTGCGAAAACCATTAACAACATCAACAATTGTTAATGCCAAAAGGCCGATGAGGCCGGCAAGATATGCATAGCCTCATGGAACACAAGAGGCTATATGCATCTGCTTGGAGAAATCCCAAATGAACTAAAAGATATTGACTTATTATGCCTACAAGAGACATGGTTAATTGACACTCCAATTGTAAACGGGTTTGAGATTGCATTTAATGAGGCACTAAAAGGGAAAAAGGGACGGCCCAAGTCAGGAATGATGACCCTTGCAAAAATCAAAAGTGGCATACGCATCTTATCCTCAATTAATATTTCATCATATATACAAGTCTCCAAAATCAAACTATCAATGAGTACAAGGAAAAACGAGAATCTGCTAATGCTGATAAATATTTATTGGCAACATGCTGCAACTAAAGCAGAGCTGTTTATAGAAACCATCTCAGAAATCATCTGCAATATTAAGAGGACAGAAAAAAACGTAAACATCTTAATATGCGGCGATCTTAACATAAACTGTCTACCTAGCAGAAACGATGAAGAAGAAGAAGAGAGAGATCAAGTGGCCAAGCTATGGTTAAACGAAATGAAATCTTGGAATCTACAGATGATGAATGGGGAAATCACAGGGGACATCCCGCCACAACCAACATGGCGGAGAAATGCGCTAAGATCAACCATAGATTATATGTTTTCAAATGAAAAATTTAAAAGTGAAGTTATACAGCTAAAAATTATCGAAATGAAACACAGCGCCAAAAGTCTAGTAAAACTGTACTGGCAGACAGAACATATGGAAAGCCGAGTTGAAACTGCTAAAAATGATTTAATGATAGAACCCGGTCGCAATCGACTACGTCTAAATGCGATCAATGTGAACTCATTGCTAAAATCCTTGGAAGAAACATCAGAGGCAGACAAAATTGAATATATATCCCTTTTAAAGATATATCGAGAGAAGAAATCCAGTAAAGCTAGATCGGATTTCAGAAACCAACATGTATGGGATGAAGAACTAAATGGAAGGAAAAAAAAATTTAACAAACTAAGAATGCTCAAAAAAAAGAAAACAGGCTTGAGCAACAAAAGTACAGAGAAACATCTTAAACAAAGCTATAAGAACTGGCTCATTAGCCATAAACACATAATGCTGCAACGGGATGCGGAATGCATGATGGCAACATTAGCTAAAAGAAACACAAGTGAGTTTTGGTCCTACCTGAATAACATCTCGACTCCTCAAGGTGCCATAATGAAAAACATAATACCAGAAGAATTATGGGTGAAACATTATGCAGGAATATTCTATAATAATGATATCAAAACAGAAGTGTGCACTACACCGGAGAGTGAGTGGTCAATTGTCATAAAAAAAGAAGATATCCTTCAAAATATTATGAGACTAAGCACATCAAGAGCCCCAGGACCCGATGGGCTAACAAATTACTCGCTAAAACAACAGCCTGAACTATGGACAGAATTCTGTTATCTGTTATTTTCAAATATCTTAGAGATTCGAAAAATTCCTACATCTTGGAAGAGCGCTATTGTTATACCAATTTTTAAGAAAGGGAAGCCTGATGATCCAAGCAATTATCGGCCTATAGCGCTCCTCGACGTGGTGGGAAAAATCTTTGCTTCCCAGCTGCAAACCCAACTAACAAACTGGATTAATGACTCCAAACGATATGATCCGCGGCAATCAGGATTTGTAAAAGGGGTCGGATGTGGCTTAAACCTAACGATCCTGAATTTCCTAAAAATGGAAGCCATCCGCCAAAATAGGAAAATTTATGTAGCGCTTGTGGATCTATCAAGTGCTTTCGACACAATTGATCGAGAACTACTTTGGAGTAAGATGAAAAACTGGAAATGTCCTGAAAATCTACTTAAACCAATAAAAGAACTGTACACAGACACAGAAATTAAGGTCAGACTGGACTCCAACGGAACGTTAAGTAAGGCAATACGCACAAACCAAGGCGTGAAACAAGGCTGTCCCCTAGCAGCCACGCTGTTCGCCCTGTTCGTGTCTGACATTGGTGAAAGTCTAGAATCTATCATTTCTTTCCCACCCAAAATTAACGGCTCACGGGTAAACTGGATGCTATATGCTGATGACATCGTCTTGCTAGACTTAACCCCAATTGGTCTAACAAGAAAACTAAGAGCCTTAGAAAGCTATGTGGAGAAAAACAAATTAAAAATCAACTCCGCAAAATCAGAAATAATAATTTTGCAAGACCTCACAAGAAATAATAAGCAAAATAAAAACTGTGTACCTACATGGAGGCTATATAAAGACAACTTAAGATGTGTGAAAAAAACAAAATACTTAGGAATGTGGATCAACAGCAACATAAACGACTCACCATGGGCAGACAATGCAAAACAGAAATGCAGACAGTTGGCATGTCAAGGAGTTATTATAAATAAAAAGTTCGGGAAATTCTCTCTTCTACCTGTTCTAGCCCACTATAATCAAAAAGTCATACCAACACTGACATATAGTGCAGAATGTGCACTAGGAGTATCTGCAACCCAATGGCCAGAAATGGAAAATCAATACTGGAGGCGAGTTCTTCACCTACAAAAGGGAATCTCGAGTGCCTGCATTCGATATGAACTTAATCTAATATCTATGCAGGCCCGAGTTCTATGGAACATGCTATCCATATATAGAAAGATAACTTATAACTGACTGCTTACCCCAGTACAAAATATTACAGGATGCTTTGAAGGGAAATCCGGAATCAGTTATATCGAAATGGGCAACTGGTTGTAAAAACAAGCTAGCGGAGATGGGCATTGATCAAAATACCTTGGAAACCAATCCAAATTCTGTTAAGCAAAAGTTATGGGAGTTGGATTGGTGCTTAACAGTTGATGAGCGAAATCGGCATAAACTAATGAAAGATGCTGCAATAGAGGCTAAAGACCGGAACGTAATGTTACAATACTTGATAAAATCACCGAGTACTAAACATCGAGTGACGTACATGAAATTCCGAATGAATCTAATTAACACAAGAGTTAGTTATGCCATAAGAACTCGAAACGCACTAGCACCACTAAGTTGTTGCTTTTGTACGAAACAGCAAGAGACGCTCAAACATCTTGTACTGTACTGCGAAAACCTGAAAGACATAAGATCTGTGCATCTAGGAAACTTAGTAAAACAATACTCTACCCTGTGCGGAGACGAGCTGTGGCGCAAATTTTTCAATCCACGAGAAAAGGACATCTTTGGATTGACTAACTTTCTACAAAATCTGGAGCTTGCGCTAAAAAATCTAAATTAACCTGGTTAATAGAGCAGAGTAAGAAATGCAATATGTGCTACAGAAGCAGAATCCAAATAGGTGAAAATAAGGAAAACTGGATGACCCATTCACGGAAACAAGCAGAATCTGCAAATCAAAATATGGATTGGAAAACAAGATTGGCAGGCTAGCAACAAAGGATACTAAAATTGTTGCAAAACTAATGTGACTAAGATGTATTCTGCTTAAATTCTGCTTCCTGGGCACTTTGTAATATGAAAACTTTTCCTTTTCTTTCCTCTTCTCTTACCTTTCATGTTTCAAAAAGTTTGTATAAACTAAACGAAATAAAAAAAAAAAAAAAAAAGAATGTCTTGAGCCCTAACCTCAGGTGGCGAGCTCTATCCCAAGGATGTATTCAGTACAGCCCTGATGAATTGGAGCTTTTGCGATTGTGTCATATGGGATTTCTTGTCATTGAGGGAGTCTGAAGATAGTGCCAAGTGGCGTTGAGATGATCCAGTGCTTGTTTAGGAGAACGCACCCTGATCAGCCAATCATTCAGATAGGGGTAGACGTGAATTCTCCCTCTCCCGAGAGTCGATGCCACCACTGCCATCAGTTTGGTGAAAACCCTCAGGCGGATGTCAGCCCGAAAGGCAGAACTCAAAACTGATGAGAACCACCAACAGCGAACGTCAGGTACTTTCTGTGCTTGAGATGGATTGGCACATGAAAATAAGTATCCTGAAAGTCAAATTACACCATCCAATCCTGGAGATGGAGGGCCTGAAGGATCTGAGAAAGTGTGACCATGTTTAACTTGTCCTTCCTGAGGAATTTGTTCAAGTATCAACTCCAAGATGGGTATCAGTCCTCCGTCCTTCTTGGGTATCAGGAAGTATGGAGAGTACCATCCTTTGTTCCTCTCCGCTACAGGCACTGGTTCTATAGCGCCTTTCTATAGCAGAGTCAAAATTTCCTAACCCAGGAGCGGATGTGGAACTCTCAAATACGGCTCCCCGGTGGATGGTTCTGAGGTCTCTGAATCAATGATATCACAGCTCTAAGCACAGAGTGCATAATTTTCAGTATGGATGTGTGTTATCTATACACCTCCATCCCACACACCGAAGGCCTAGATGCAGTCCAATGGCTCATCTCCAATGGTAACAACAGTATGTCAAACAACAATCTGGCCCTGAAATTTCTTGAAATTATACTCTAACAGTTATTTCAGATTCAAAGGGAAATTCTATCTACAAACTACTGGTACTTCTATGGGCTCATCCATGGCCCCAGTCTACGCAAACACATTCATGTACAGATTTGAACACCGACATGTACTGGACCACCCGGAACGGTCCTATAAAATACTGATGTGGAAACGCTACATAGATGACATTTTTGGCATTTGGTGTGGGACACGCGATGAACTGGACGCTTTCCTCACCTATATGAATTCCATTCACAACACCATCAAGTTCACCATGGAGATAGGTGAACCCCGCCTACACTTCTTAGATGTGGACATGGAAATTAAAGAACATCGGATCTGGACCACGGTTTTCCACAAACCTACTGACGCAAACAACCTACTACACTTCACAAGCCATCACCCCAAATCCATGCTTAAAAGTCTACCGTACAGTCAAGTCCTGAGACCAAAACGCATAATCTCAGATCCAGCAGGTTTAGACACAGAAAGCAACACATTATTGGAAAGATTTACAGCCAGAGGCTATCCCAAAACCATCCTAGAGGAAGCCAAAGAAAGATCTGGACTGATTAATAAAGAACAATTACTAGTACCTAAAACCAAATCAAAGGATACACCATTACTTCATATCAGCAAATATTCTAGACAAAGCTTCCAGATAAGTAAGTCCATCAGGAAACATTGGAGTAGTCTCCATAACGACAAGACACTTAAGGAACTTTTCCCTAAAGCTCCCTTCAGATGTGGTAGGAACCTTAGGGACACTTTGGTCAGAGCAGAAATACCACCAATAGACAAACAGAGGGTCCTACAAACAAAAAAAATGGGTACCTTCCCTTGCCTCTGTTGTACCCACTGTAACAACGTCATAAAAGGTGACAAGATCGTCCACCCATATACTGGGAAGAACATTAAGTTACAACACTATGCCACTTGCATGTCATCTGGGGTAATCTATGCGATTAAATGCCCTTGCGGCAAATTATATGTTGGTCAAACCACAAGACCTGTCAAAGAACGCCTTGCGGAGCATAAATCGAACATTAGATGCAAAAACACTAAACCCCCCCTCTCCAGACATTTCATGGAAAACAATCATACAATTGCACAACTAAAATTCCAAATCCTTGAAATAGTCAAAAAACCCTACAGGGGAGGTGACTATGTATCGATGCTCTCACGGAGAGAGAAATATTGGATTCACACACTATTACCAAAGGGTCTTAATGACGAATTCTCTTTGAAATGCTTTATCTGACATGTTTTACTGTTGTCTCTCAATTTACTTTAGCTCTGTATGCACCTCATGGATCTCTGTATATTGCTCCAGTACCATTATTGAACATTGATCTTTGTTCTCCCTGAATTATTACATGATTGTACTTCCTTCATTTGATACCGCTATCACATGGTATCCATTTCGGAAAAACATTGTCACCATACGCAAATTAAGTACTATCCCAAGTACACTTATTTGTTCATTAAATACTGTAAATCCAGAGTCACCACATCGTAACCCAGAGGGCTGGTTTCTCTTCCGAATTGATTTATTCCAATTTGTCCGACTTCAGTCCGTACCTACATCAAGCGTGTCTTCATCCACATTCATACATTTTTCATCTTCTAAGATGGCCGCCGCCTTTTACCAACAGCCTACTATTTAGATTCACCCTAATTCACTCCAATAGTCCTACAACTATTGTTACGTGCATCGGCCTCGCTTCACGGACCAACGCTGCATTGAGGGTCCTGCAATGGTGAATGAGCGTCTCACGCATAGCAACAATCTCCGGGGACGTCTTTTCTCTTGGATGGGCTTGGACGACCTCCATTCACTCCGCATTCTACGTTTCATCTCCCGATGGCACACCAATTACAAGCACAAGTAAGCAGAGCTAATAATACGAGGCGATTTTCGCCGTGGTACTGCAGTGCTGTCTGCATACGTGTCACACAGACACCAATTTACAGCGGCCGCTATTTCTCTTATAGGCCCGGACACCAGATTGTCTAGAACTCTAGAAGTTAGACTCCAAGCCACTCGTGCATCGCCACGTGAAATCACTGGTCATGGTTTAAGCCTGCTGGGCATCCCTCAGCGGTGAGTGTTTGCCCTTTAACTGTTTCATTCTCCACGACGTGCCGCTTATGGCATTTTACACTTATCGTTGCACTTATCATTTATCTTCTATAGTGTACCTGTCTTCCTTACTCTCCGTTGGATGAATCCCGTTGGAATTCCACTCAGTTTTTTTTTCTCCGCACATATGAAGCGGTTTTCTTTACCCATTGAAGTACAGGACTTTTCTAGTCTTGGTAAGCAATTCATTTTATTTTTTCTGACAGTATACCAGTGCCCTTGTAATCTACTATGTATTCCTAATGGATCTCTGGATTAGCGGCCATCCCTCGTTTCGATTGTTTGTGGCTCTGGATATAATTGAATCATAACTGCTGGTCATGTTGACCCATTGTAGTTACCTTACTCTTGTTTTCTTATCAAAGTATGAAGATTTTGTTGATCACATTTCTCTGGGAACCCACTATTAGCTCAACACTAACTCCTAATGTATGATGCAGGTAACTGGAGAGCTCTAAAATATCTGATTGTATATATCTCTCTATTTTCAGTGATTGATTCATTGTTCTGGGCTCTTGATGAAGAGAATGAATTTCTCGAAACGCGTCAGCCAATATCAAATGAATTGAATCCCCCCTGGACTCTGCGTTTGGAATAAAGAATCTTTTACTCTTTATACTGGATGTCATTACTGCATTTACCCAAAATTGCGTTACTATTTGAAATTTGTTTGAATATATATCTAATCGATTTTCTTATGAAACTAAATTTTAAGGCGTCATACTGACGCAACCCTAAGGTGTGCAGGGGACGGGAGGGTTCCGTTTTGGATCCTCTTTTCTCTCCTATGGTTTCCAATGCCCAAGCATCCTAAGTAATGTCTCGACCATTCTTTCAGATGCTGAGACAGTCTGCCTTCCACTGGTGTTTCGTGACTCAAGACCTCAGAGAGGTTTTGAGGCGGCTGATGCAGTGGCTGTTGGTAAGGATGCCCCTGCTTGAGCGGGCTTTACACCTCCCCTTCGTCTACCCAGAGGGAATCTGCTTTGGCCTCTTTGACCAGCCATTCCTTTAGCTCTTCCAACTGAGCAGTAGTAGCGAAAATATCTACCCCTCCAAGGCTATCCACTGGGGTGAAAAGGCTGAGGCTGCCTAATAGCGGCACCTAAAGATTTGGCTGCCACCTTCGAGGTCTGCAACTTCAAGAGTTTCGTCAAACCTGCTGCCAAAAAGGCGAGACCCGTCAAAAGGCATGTTAAGGAGTCAGGATTGCACATCCGGTGCAAATCCAGACTAGGTGCTGTCAGCAGAATCCAGACCCGCCTGAAGAGACTCGCACATGGCTTCTTTGCTGTCTCTAGCAATAGCCAAGAAACAGTCTCTTTCCTCCCCCATTGGGATAGGCTCAGCCGCCATGAATCTACTCTCGTCATCCCTATCTGGAGGGATGGTTGGGTAAGCTGCCTGTTTTGAGGTTCACGTAGCTGCCTGCACTATCAGACTTTCTGGGGTGGGGTGCTTTGATAAGAAGTTGGGGTCACTACCAGATGGGCAGTATTTTCTTGTCAAGTTTTTCTTTACTGCCGGACTTTACTCCGGTGTCTCCCATTTGGCAGACACCCTTTTTTTAAGTGCAATATGAAATGGTAAAATGGGATCCATTTGTGGACCCTTATCTAGGATGTCTGTTAGATCATCCTGCTCGAAGGGGAGGGTAGGTCTACTCCATCCCAAGTAGTCTACAACCTTAGACATCAACCGTCTAGATGATGCATCTGCATGCTCATCAGATTCAGGTTTATCAAACTCTAGCTCAGGTGAAGTATCCACTGTATGCATGTTGTCAAAGATCTTTTAGCCTGAACTCCTCCGATATAAAGCTATCAGGGACATTTGGTGTACAATATTGTAGTTCAATGGTTATCTGACAGCTCATTTTCCTCATAAATTGAGGATAATGATTTGAAATAATCCTTTCTAGGCAAAGTAGTACAAGTCTTATCTGGGATGGGCATCGAAGGCTTCAAGAATTTTTAACTCGACGCTCGACGAACCGTTGATATTTTTACTGATTTCCATATTGATGGTGTCGAAGGTGCACTGGTGTCGATGGTGCAGCTGGCGTTGATGGCGCAGCTGGCGCCGATGTCATAGACTACCTTGTCCAATTCTTCGACTTGCGGCTCGAAGGATCCTTCGATGATTCCACATCGCATCAAGGACTCAATGGCTCTCAATGTGGATCTGGCCTTCGTCCCGGGCTAGAGAGCGTGCAGGATTTGGCTTGAGCCCTTTCCTTACCAGCTTTAGAAGGCACTGTAGGAGCATGGCTTGTCGATGGTTTTTGCTTTTCAAAAATGTCAACATTTCCGACCTGAAAGCTTCCCATTCGGCAGGAGTGGAGGCTTTCATGGGACATGATATAGCTCTCTCAGGAGAGGAGTCAGACAAAGAAGTCGAAGTAGGTGACTTATGGTGACTCTTTTTCAACGAGGAGTGGTGGGAGCCACTCCTCGACCTGGATCTTTTCACCTTCCTACGAGGAGAGACCCCTCTTGCATCGTCCGAAGGTTTCTTCGACAGGGATTTCTTGGGGTTCCAACTTAGCGCACGTTTCCCGTTTCGCTCCTTCAGAGCCTTTCCGGTCATCGATTGGCATCTCGAGCAGTCCGAAGTCTTGTGCTCCATACCGAGACACCACAAGCATACTCGATGCAGATCGGTTATCGACATCTTGGAACAGCAGTCCTGACACTTTCACAGTCGTTGGGGTAGTTGGTGTCGACGAACATTTTAGATTTTCTCAGAACAAAACTACTGAAGCATGCTGTAGTTCTCGAAGCGTAAGCTTACTCTGTAAAACGGAACTGAAGCCAATGGACCCTGTGCGTGCTATATATATACCTTCGATGACATCATCCTAGAGGGACATCGAGTCAACTGCATCGATGCAGAGCTGCCGCCGAAAAAAATGATTCCGAAGCAGCTGGAGCTGGATATCAAATATATCAAAGATGAGGAATACGTGGGAGGACACGATCCATTCAAAGCATGATTGTGCAAGTCTCTGGGAGGAGTTTTATTCTGCATTTTGGAAGATTCCAGAATGGCTGTAACCCTCCAACAAGCAAAAGAAGCTTTTGAAGCTTGATGGCCAGGGGTTGATCCACAAAGGTCACAAAGGGGATATTACTTACCAGTAATGTTCCTTCTACAGATTTTTTTTCCAAACATTCCCCATTTGATAAATATCCCTTCCAGCTCTGAAAAATTTTCGACAGGGGGCGTAGGGCGGTTTGACATCAGCGGTCAACTCCATCCTGCCTTGGCCGTGCCACTCCTCAACTCAGGACGTGACATAGTCAGTATATATATTTCGTGTCACTATACCCCCGTATCTCAGTTCCCCAACTGCCCCCCCATATTTCCCACCACTTCGAGGTCTAAAGTCGTGCCAAAGCACCATAAACTATTCTTTTGTGAGAACAGTCACGGTACTGTGAGCAACAAGCCGACAGTACTCGCCAAAGCACAGAAACGTGTCAAACATTCCAAATGTTCCAACCTTAAGTTGTCATCCCACCAGCGATAAAGAACCAGATATGGCAGCAGACCACTTACATAGCGGGGCAGGTTGGGAGGACGATGAAGAATCTGCAGGAGAAGAATCCATATTAGGAACATTAGTGACAATTCATTTCTCCTTCAGTGGATTGCATTCTACCGCAGATACCTCATCTGATACACTCCCAAAGCAACGCAGTGTGTGGAGGCGGGAGGAAGTCCAAACAACAAAACTCTGAAACGCTGCTCTTCCAAATCGAGCATCAGCACCATGTGCCACGTCCAAACAGTAACTTTTAATGAACGTGTGGAGCGATGCCCAAGTCGCTGCCTGACAGATCATACATCACAGTGCAAAATGTCTACTTTCACGCATACAATGATCGAGTAGGTTGTCTGCGTGCAGCCAGTAGCACCTCAAGTACCTCTTCCGAGAGGTCCCAGTCATCATACCTCATCCTCTCAAGAGGCACGCATGACTATTGAGGGACTCTGGGTTACGGTGAAGCACACAACCTGGAGAGGCGGGCAGATGGTAATTGCCAGGAGTTCCAAGTACCATGTTCCAAGTACCATGTTCTCCATTGCTAGTCCGGGGCGATCAAGATCATGGTGACTTGGAACCTCCTCAACCTTCTGAGAACCACAGGATGACGGGTATTGGGCGGAAACATGCAATTCTCCACCAGAAACACGTCCCCTAATGCACTCTTAACAGGAAATTCCCTTGAGCAGAACTGCACGTTGGCCCATGTATATTTGTATTTTATTTATCTGTATAGCGCACCGAGCACTGAGGCATCTGGGCACATTGCTTACATACTAAAATGTTACACAGGTACATACACATTAAGGCAATACAACAGGTTCAGTGAAAGTGCAATGGGGCAATAGACAATTTTGTCAAGAATAGATAAAGAAAGCAATATAGCACATTCAGTGAAAGTGTAACGGAGTAATACAGTCAGTTTAGGCAAGGATAGAGAAGAAGTCTCTTGTGAGGAGAGCCACATTTGTACATTATTCCTGAATATATGGTAGGAGGATTCTATTCTTAAAGTTGTAAGTAACGTGTTCCACAATTTAGCTGCTAGAACGGGAAAGCTGCTGCCTCCTGAAGCTTAAACCTAGGTATCTTAAGGCAGTGAGATTGTGCAGCTCTGGTAGGTCGATCTGAGATGTTGCTAGAGAAATTGTTAGTCACGTATCTGGGTGCTAGATTCACGAGGCACTTATGAGCGAGTGGCACGGTTTTGAAAGCAATCCTTTGCTTGACAGAAAGCCAATGCAAGTTGCGTCTAACTTCAGAGATGTGTTGGGATCTAGGGATGTTTAGTGCTGATCTAATAGCATTGTTTTGTAATACTTGTATCTTATTTAAGTTTTGTTGACTAGTTCCCAGGTAAAGCGCATTACAGTAGTCTAGTTTAGATGAGACTAGTGCTCTGGCTATGGATATGCAGTTAGCTGAATTTAAGAACGGTCTAGAAGCATTAACTTGCAAGTGTAAGCTGTCGAGGAAGCTGTCGCATTGGTTTGTTGTGTCAGAGTTAATGCAGAGTCAATGTAGATGCCTGGAGTTTTCACATCCTTGGAGACCTTAATGATGTTACTGTCTACGTCAAAGGATTTGAACTGTCAATCTACTCTATTGAGTTTAGTTTGGGATCATAGGAGGAGTAACTGTCAAATCGTCGTTTAGACAGAGTCCGTGCTTAGCCATCCAGGGTGGTATGATAAGGTAGATGTCATTAAGTACTTTGGCGTCCCTTTCATAGTCTCCAGTGATGGGGATGAGTATCTGAGTTTCATCTGCATAAATAGGTTAGGTGCCACCCAGATAGTCAAGGTAATCAAACAGGGGCTTCATGAACACATTATATAATGTTGGGGACAAACAAGATCCTTGGGGGACGCCTCAGGTGACTGGTACTGGCTCGGGAGAAGCAGAGGGTGCAAAGACCGTCATCAATCTGTTATCTAAGAAAGACTGGATCCATGTATTAGTTTTATTGGAAAATAAAAATGCTGCTGAAGATAGATGATTACAAAGGACTTTGTGATTAACTAAGTCGAATGCAGCCGATAAGTCTAATAATTACAGGAGGGCAAGTTTACCGTGTTCAATTTGTGCTATAAGGTCGATTTGAGGAGGGGGCGTGGCCAGCGCTGATGGCGTAAAGACGTGTCTGTGCGGAGCTCCCGTCTCGATCCTGGCCTAGATCCTTAATTTGATCAATATTTTTGACCTGAACAGGAGCCAAACTCATACTCCGGTGGGGGGGAAGCGATTCCGGCCCTGCTCGGCGCAGGAACGAGGAGAAACGGAGCCGGCGTCCCTGAAAACGCAGCATCTGAACTGGTACCCCCGGGAGAAACAAGATGGCGGACGGCGCCGAGGCCTGAAGGAAGAACAGATTAAGCCGGCAGCGAGGAGACGGTCCATCGGGCGCTGCCTCCTTTGTCGCGGGCTGGGTCGAAGAAGTCCCTGTGAGCAGAGCGGAAAGACCCCAGTGAGGAAACCAAGCGCAGGACCGGCCACCCTTGGATCTCCCTCCCCCCCAGGAGACGTCCCACTGTTGGGAGCCCCCGAGCGCACAGGAGAACCTCCGCATTACCCAGGGGCGCGAACGGAGCTACATCCGAGGCTCCGGGACCGCTGCAGAGGAGACACAGAGTGTGAGCAGACCGCTGCCATTTCGAGGGAGACCCGTCGGTGATCTGCCAGCCGCGAGTGCGGTGGTGCTCCGTGAGCCGGAGCGGCAGCAGCGTTAGCGGACCCCTGCCGCTGTCGTTACAGCGAACTGCACGGGGCCCTCCTCCCTCCCTGAATAGGCAACCGAGCGGTTGAAGGGGGAACAGTCCACGCTCGGATGAGCCGGTAGGCTTGCAGACCCTAACCCAACACTGGGGAGCAGGAACTCGCCTGTGCCGTAGACAGCAGGGCCCAGCAGGGTTACGGGTCAGTGGCCCAGTGTGCTGGGAGATCGCAGAGCACTCCATTGCCCTACTGGGAGAATATCCTGCGCAGGAGCACATACTTAACTGCACCCCCCTGTGTTCTCCGGTGCCACCACTGATTATCACTGAGCATCACTGCATAACGCTGACCTGTGAGGCTCACTTTGTTACACACTGTCCAGGGGCTCATATCTGCCGTCATAACACTAGGAGGGACTAATGTCTACTTCACGAAACAAAAACAGGGGTGCAACAATTATGGACTCGTTCTCAGGGGCTAAACCCAAACAGCCCAGCCAATATGAGATCCCCACACAGACGGAACCCCCTGCAACAGTTGATGACCCCAGCAACGCCCAAGTGCTGCAGGCTATTGCTACACTCCAAACGTGTATGGAGACCAGGATAGATGAACTTAAGGTGGACATGCAGCTCATCCGCCAAGATGCCCGCAACCTAGCGGAAAGAATAAGCACGGTGGAAATAAATCTGCAGGATACCACAGACACTGCCAAGGACTTAAAGCACAAAGTTATCGCACTTGAGAAACAAGTGGCTCATCTCGAGGCGAGATCAGAGGAAGCAGAGGGAAGGGCCCGCCGCAGTAACATCCGAGTCCTTGGTGTTCCGGAGGGGATGGAAGGCACTGACCCCACGGAATTTATTGAGTCCCTATTAATGCAAGAGGTTGGAGCTGGCAAGCTTACACAGGGATTCTCCGTCGAGAGAGCCCACCGCTCCCTACAGAAACGACCCCCACCGGGATCACACCCACGCCCGACGATAGCCAAGATCTTAAACTTTCGCGATAGAGAGACGATCCTCAAATTCTCGAGGGACGGAGGCGAGATTAGACGCAATGGCTCCAAGATCGTTATCTACCCCGATTATACCCCGCAAGTGCAGCGCGCCAGGAACTCATTCATACCTGTCAAAGCTCAACTGCGGAAGCTTGATCTTAAATACATGCTCCTGTACCCCTCGCGCCTTAAGATACTATACAAAGGCAAAGCTGTCTTCATGGAGACTCCGGCAGCAGCCACTATGTGGATGGAGCACAATAATTTGGCTGAGGGAGAGGATCACACCTTGACGCCCAATGGCTGATCACAAACAGATCTCTTTGCTGTAATGATCAATTAGTTCTTTCAAGGACGGGAGCTATATGGACTACCCACAGACATTGGCACAACCCACCCCACCCCAAGCATGGCTGGCCTATGGCCAACACCACATCCGCACCTCACGACCCGGATCGGCCAATGGGTAGCGGAAGCCCCCGAGCGTTGTCCTCCCAGAACGGCTGCTGGGGGCAACATACAGTTATCTTTCATGTTCAATCCACCTGTTCGAGTGGAAGTTAAATTTGTTCATAAGTCTCCGTTTAATACATCAACACAACAATCATGGTCAGCAGGAAGATTACAATGCGCATTGTTGACGGCCGACCCAGGGGGCAATTGCTCAGCACACGAAGCTGGCTTGAAGACGGTCGAGACTGCCATGAGTTCAGCGCTCCAACTCCTCTGCCACCATCATGTCTACACGCCTTAAGATCACCACTTGGAGCGTGAGGGGTTTGGGTACCTACTTACGCCGCAACAGAGTTAAATCCTATCTACACAGGAAGAGGATAGGGCTGGCCCTGTTACAAGAAACCCACTTAACCAAGGAATCCACCGCGACGCTCCAATCATACTGGGGTGGACAGGGGTTCGGGTCCACATATTCTAAATTCGCTAGAGGGGTGTTTCACTTGGATCAGCCCTCACATCCCCTTCCAGCTTACAAAAGCTGAACTGGACCCGGAAGGAAGGTACGTGATACTCTGGGGCCACATCGAACAAACAGAGATATGTATTGTCAATTCATACCTCCCCAACAACAATATCCCTGCGCACCTCGCTATGTTGTACACAAAGATTGCACTTTATAGAGATGCATTCTTTATCTGGGGAGGCGACTTTAATTGCGTCAGTGACTCTGTGCTTGACAGATCTTCTCCTCCCTTGGGGGGCCCGTCGACCGCTACCACCGCTATGAATGTCATGCTAAACCGCCTAGACCTGGTAGACATCTGGCGGGAGCAACACCCAGGGGATCGAGGCTATTTCTTCTACTCCTCGCCACATAATCTTCACACCAGAATTGACTACCTCTTTACCGGCAGAGAAAGCTTTCCCCAGATTGATTCTTCCAATTACTTGGGCCGCACCATCTCTGATCACTCTCCCCTGGTAATTGAATGGAACATCACTGGACCCAGACCTCCTATACCTACATGGAGGATGCCCACCGAGGCACTTAAAGATTCAGAGTTCAGGGAAGATCTCAGAGAATCCCTAGAGAACTACATTCGTGAGAATAAAGACAGTGTTGACCACCTAAGCACAGTCTGGGATGCTCTCAAAGTGGTTGTAAGGGGAGAGGTCATAGCAAAGGCTGGAGGAATGAGGAAACACCTAAGAACTGAACTTGAATTACTAGAAACTGAAATAGAACAGCTAGAATCCAACACCCTGGACCCCCAACCGCAGGAAGCCAGGCTTGCCAGTACTAGGGCCACCTGCAAGGAAGCTTGGGACAGACTGGCCAAATGTGATTACATCACCAGAACCAATAAAGCACACGCCCACGCTGATAAACCTGGTAGACTGCTCGCCTGGCTGTGTAGGAAAGAACACCCTAAATATTCGACTACAGCCTTAAGAGATGCTGATGGCATGCTACATCGGACCCAACATGGAATTAATGACACTTTCGGGCAGTTTTATGCCCAACTATACTCCCATAATGACATGGTGCCCCCTGAGGAAATTTCAAACACCTTGGACGAAATTGGCCTGCCCCTACTCCCGCTGTCACATAAGGAGGCTTTGGATGCTGATATCACCATAGATGATATAACCGATGCTATCAAGTCTCTGGCCACTTGCAAGGCCCCGGGCAGTGATGGGCTACCCGCCGAATTTTACAAAACCTACGAGCCGGAATTGACTCCGCTGCTGCACGAGGTGTTCCTAGAAGCCTATGAGTCGGGTATCCTGCCTGGGAGTATGCGTGAGACTTTGGTGGTTCCGCTCCTCAAGCCTGGTAAACCTGCAGATGACTGACTCCTATCGCCCTCTTGCGATGCTCAATTATGAGGTTAAAATCCTTACAACCATTCTGGCTAAGCGGCTGTCCAGGGTGATCGGAGAAGTGGTGCACCCCGACCAGAGCGGCTTTGTGCCGGGTCGCAACACCACCGCCAATCTTCGTAGGCTACAACATGTATTGTCACATTCCACTCATGTAGGGGAATCTTATGCTTTGCTTTCTTTGGACGCCATCAAAGCGTTCGATTCTATTTTCTGGGAATGGCTGATTGCGGTGCTTCGGGAGTTTGGCCTTGGAGAACGATTTGTTAGATGGATCACAGTCCTCTATACTAAACCACGAGCACGAGTAAAATCTGGCCGGCTCATCTCCACGGCATGGGACATACAAAGGGGCACAAGGCAGGGCTGCCCGCTCTCCCCTATGCTATATATACTTGGGCTTGAACCCATCGCCATTTTTTTTAGGAAACAATTCTTCGATGCTGGTATAAGGCTCGACGGGGTGGACCACATAATTTCCCTGTATGCAGATGATGTCCTCCTTTATGTGAGGGACCCACAGCTGAATGTCCCAACCATGCTGGAGGTCCTCGGCAACTTTGCCAAGGTATCAGGCATACACTTTAGCAGACATAAGTCTTGTCTGTTTCCGTTGGGTGCCCTCCAAAATACACACGTTGATGACCTCCCCTTGCTGGGTATAAGTTGGTGCCCCATCACGTTCCGCTATCTGGGCATTAATATCTATCACACGCCCGAACTTATGCACGTCAATAACACGGCAGCGGCGCTACCTCCTTTGCGCAAGTCGATTGGGTTTTGGGCTCGCCTCCCCCTATCCATGATGGGTAGGGCTTCCATCATTAAGATGATTGTTCTCCCCAGATTTCTTTATGGTTTCCAAAACATTTTTTATTATATTAGGACTCCCTTCTTTCGTCTTTTGGGGAAGATACTTAAAGACTTCCTGTGGGGAATTAGTAGGCACAAATTTGCATTATCCACGCTGACCCTCCCTTATGAGCAGGGAGGCATTCGGCTCCCTGATCTG
This sequence comes from Ambystoma mexicanum, assembly GCF_040938575.1. NCBI lineage: Eukaryota > Metazoa > Chordata > Amphibia > Caudata > Ambystomatidae > Ambystoma > Ambystoma mexicanum. The sequence continues at coordinate 642,706,889 of NC_090921.1, forward strand.
GAACGATACTACCTGGCTGCCCAACTAAGCTTCGTGGCTAAATGGCTAGCCGATGATGACACCCCCGAAACAATGCTTTTACAACGCTCAATTGCTCCGATCCGGCTAAACGAACTCATTTGGGCCCCTCAACGTCTTGTGGATGGGATTCCATACTTAACTGCCCTGGGTCGTCAGATATGGCAAAGGGTTAACATTCTTCTCCACTTGAAACATAGATATATTCCGGACATACCGCTCCTTGCCGACCTGTGTCAGAACTCTGTAGACCTTGCCTCCATTAGATACTGGGAAAGGCTGGGAGTGTACACTTGGGGGGATCTATATAACGAGGGCTCCTTCCGGGATTTCTCCTCCTTGCAATCTGTCGATGGCGTTCTGGCTGGCCAATTCCTTTGGTACTTAAAGATCCGTAAATTTGCTCTGACTAAATGGGACGCATGGCCAGAAGAACCTGAAACTGACCCCTTCATAACACACCTATATAGATTGGGAGATGGATGGAGGCCTGTGTCCCGTATATACAGTCACCTAATCGATGGGCCCAATCCCCGCAGTCGGGATCTCAAACTCAAATGGGAAGGAGACTTGGGACATGAATTGTCTGAAGCTGAATGGGGTAGAGCACTAGCGTTTCCCAACGTGGTATCTAGAAATTCTAGATTTAAATTGATTCAGCTTAATATGTTATACCGCTCGTACCTGACACCACTTAGAATAGCCAAAATATATGAGCTACCCCAACATAACTGCCCTTGGTGCGGTAGAGATGAAGCAAATCTTTTACATATGTTCTGGGGATGCGCCCAGGTCCGACAACTCTGGACGAGAGTGGAACTCCTCTGTAGCGAGGCAGGCATGACCAGATATGAGTGGACCCCGAAAGAGTGCCTTCTTGGAACGTATCCCAGACTGGCCAAGTTCAAACACTCAGTTAAGCTCATGGACCTGGTATGCATTCTGGTCAAAAGGACCATTGCTATGGCTTGGAAGCGGCCTGGAGGCCCACGATACCAGGTATGGCGTAACGAACTGGAGCGCTGGATAGGGGCAGAAACCTCAGCTTGGGAGGATGGTGTTACCACATCCCCCGAAGACACGAGCTTAGCACTTGCTGCCTGGAAAACTCTCACCTGGGCCTTACTTAACCCCCCCAATGACGATAAACCCCCTTGAGAAACTTGCCCCTATTGATACATGCTATCTGTCACAGAATACTTGCGCAGTCCCTAACCTGAACTTATTTGTTGCCTGACCTCCCCACGTTGCTTACATTATTGACCATACGGAGACTTGTTAATGTTGTTTATGTTTTGCTGTTTCTGCTTAATTGTTAATTTCTAATTGGCTTATTTTGAATATTCCTGACTTATACCACTGTGATCGCTCGATGCTACAATGCAACTGTTTATTATATAAATGCCAATAAAGAAATTTGAAAATAAAAAAAAAAAGAAAAAAAAATAAGGTCGATTTGAGCCGTTTCCATACCATGACTGGGTCTAAAGCCGGATTATCTGAGACCAAGGAGATTATTTAATTCTAAATGTTCTTGAATCTGCAGGTAGGCTGCTCTATCCAGAATTTTCAAAATAAATGGTACTGTAGTGAAAGGTCTGTAATTGCAGGTGTTATTAGGGTTTAGATTTGGCTTTTTTAGTAAGGGATGGACCTATGCATCTTTTAAGTTGTTGGGGACCATACTTGTTTCAAATGATGCATTAAGGAGGTAATGAAGGGAGCCAGTTCCTTAGCTGCCTCTTTGATGATAGGAGCAGGGCAAATGTCCCTCTGGCATCTTGATGGTTTTAGTTTTGTGATTATTTCCTCGACTTCTTTAATAGAAAGTGGAGAGAAGTTAAAAAGATTGGGAGTGGTCGGGGTTGGAGCTGAAGGGGCTGGTTGAGATGCGACAGAGGAGAGGCTACGTTTTTTCTGTTCTATTTTACGTTGAAGCATCGTAATTTTGTCCAATAAAGCTTTATGAATATTGGAGCACCAGGTGATCTCTTTAGTGCAGGTGCCAGGAGGTACAGCAGGAGATTCCAACTCTCCAAGTATATTTAACAGTTCTTTGGTACTAGATTTAGCTTGAATGATGCGATCATTGTAGGTGTCTTTTTTAGTCTGGAGAATAGCCTCTTTGTAGTTGAGATGCTATTAGAAAATGTGTCTTTGTTGAGGGAGGACGGAAAGCTTTTCCAAAGAGCTTCTGTCTTTCTTTTAGTTTTGCATAGTACTCGAAGATGTGGAGTGAACCATGCGTTTAAATGGGCGCGTGGTTTAGCTTTGCACTTTTTTTTGGGGTGCTATTGTATTAATTACATTAAGTAAGGTGTGTTGTATAGATCAACTAGGACGGTAGGGTCAGAGTGTGTTGTGGTGAAGTTGGTGATAGGCTGTAGCAAAGGTAATAGTTTCTCAACTGTTATGGTTATTTCCCGTGTGTGTTGGTGGAGATGTAACGTTCTGATGGTTGCGAAGTTTACCTTCCTTGATGGTGTGATGCTGGAAATGCATCGGAGGGACAGGGCCTCCGTATCCTTGTCCTTTACTGCTTTTTATCGTGTGTTCTGCCGTGTTTTCCGCGCAGGAGTTCATGTGGGACTCCTGACGGTGCAGCTCTCTTTCTTTGGTTTGGTGAACGGACCCGTGGGATACCCTTATGGCACCCATGGGTGGGGGTACAACCTTGTGCCCATAGTGTATGTTTTTGGGCACCTGTGGGTGGCCCACAGAGCAGGGTATGGGCTGGTGGCAGCTCCATGCTGAATTTGACAGGTGCGCGCAGTATCCTCCATTTTGGGATACCCCGGCCCTGCCATTGGGATCAGTTGATTCCTGATGGAAAAAAGATGGCCCCAGTGGCCTCTTGCTTTCTATTACCCATTACCTTGTTTTCCCAAAGTCCTGGGAAGCCCTGACTCTGTCCCTTCCCCCTGACTGGCTGTTGGATGGAAGTGCCATATATGGTGGTGTTGTGAAGGCCCAGTCAGACTAGCTGGAGCCTTCCCGGTGATGTATGTTGTGGGTACCTCCTGTGGGTGGGACCTGGGTGAATAGAGTGTGTGATAAATATGCATTCTGTGTTGTGGGTGTCTAGTATCTGGTGGTTGACACAATGACCAAGACAACCCTGCCCGAAACCGGTATGAATGCAGCTTGGAGTGTTGAATGGCACGGTACTTGTCCCAATACACATAACTTGTTGTGAGTGTCTGGAGAGAAGTGAATGGCCTGAATACCTCGTGTGCCTGATTGGCTGCTTGCCTGCATGAATGCCTGTAGTCGTGATTGGATGCTCGAGTGTGACCTAGCGGAATGAATGGGAGATCAACAGTATATCTGGGGACCTCTCACTGCTAGGAATCGTGTTCAGAAGCTGAAGTCCACTACGACGAGTAACTGGATTAACTGACGCTTGACCTTGAAGCCCTGCTGGACGAGAAGAATTGCTGTTGCTCTCCTTCACAATCTGAAAGCTGTTGTGCCTCCAAGGACTGACCAAGAGAGGACCTGGTAAGGCGCCCTCTTCCCGAGCTACGAGGGACCATCGTGCACAGCTGATCTTTGCCAACGCTCCCTGGTAGACCGACCTTTGACAGGCTGCCTATCCGATACGGGGACTGCTGCGGAACTCCAAGGAGAAGCACTCGGACTGTTGTCCGCCACTGTCGACGACCGCCGTAGCCGACCGGAGCCGCTGTGCTCCCGTTTGCCTAAGAACTTGCATTATCATCGGACGCTCTCGTCTGCATCGTCACCCGCTTGTCTCCCGCTGGAGAAGGCCCGACCGTCGACGCGCTGAGGAGTATCCACCAGTGGGTTTCCCGCCACATACAGACCGCAGAGACGCCGACTCCTTGACGCCCTTGCTGGGCCACAGTTCTTCATCTCTTTGCGGTCCAGAACTATTGTCACTGAGGTGCCCCGCATGCCTCTTCCTTGCAGGACGCCAACGCTATGTCGTCGACGAGCACCGCTAGGAACGAAGCTGCCACTTCCCTGCCATAGTTCACCCTGTTCACCGTCAGACGTTCGACGACCCGTGACTCCTGCCTTAAAGGGAGGGCACTCAAGAAGGGCCGCCGATTCCCCGACACCGAACGCCAAGATCCCCGACACCTCTCGACGATCCGTGGCTCCCGCCTGAAAGGGAGGCACTCAAGAAGGATCGGTCGGTGCATCGTCGGAGAACTCTACTCCACCAGGTACATTGGGGGGGGGGGTAAAACCCTAACAGGAAGAAGTAAGACTATTGAACACTTGGACTGGGCTTGTGCTATATATCTTTAGTTACAGGTTGCCCAGGTGGGGGGGATCTCCACACAGAACTGTGTCTAGGTAACGGGGCCAGTATTCTGCCTATTGGTTCAACCATTTTACATTCCTGCCTATCTCTATTGCTGGTTTACTCGTTATTGATCTGTGTGACATTTTAACCGTACAGTTAATGCACTTTAATGAGATTTGATAACATTAGTGGTCCACTCTAGACGTGTATATATTTATCATTATTGACTTCCAAGTACAAAGTGTGTTATTGTGATTGTGTACATATCTTTGAATATTAATTATATAAAGACTGTTTTCAGTAATACAGTGTGTGGACATTCCTTTGTGGGGGTTCGGGGACTACACTGTACTTAAGAACCAGCCCGCATCACCTCCTGAGAAGCTAGGCCTTGATTGCTCGTCCATTGCTACCTTATAGAGAATCTTGGCTGGGGTCCTCTGTGCCTCTCCTCTACCATATAGAGAGCAGAAGTACAGACACCCCCTACCGGCCTTTACACTGGTGGCAGCGGAGGGATGTTTATGGTTTTAAGACTCAGTGTATAACCGTGCCACTTACAAAATATCCGCACTTTATTCGATTGAGGTTTGGGTGTGTACAAAATAACTGCATTACAAGCAATGGAGTCTATTGCGAATGGTAAATTGACTCGGATGAGCTTAGAGGCTCTCCAGAGTGCTTGTGAAGCCAGGGAATTAGACTTTGTGGATAAGTCTAGGGCTGAGCTGATAGCTGCCCTAGTGGACTACCAGACTGATGGTGAAACTCTTGATGAGGGGGGAATGCAACCAATGATGACTCTGCCCCTGGGGTTTCTACTGAATCTGTTTCTGGGAATGCCGCCATTCCTGCTGCCTCTGTTCCGAACCCCACCAATTCCGTGGAACTTGAGTTATTAAGGATGAAATTGGCCTTTGAATATCGCAAGTTGGAAATAGATGCTGAGCTTAAGAAAGAGGAGCTGGCTCAACAGGTTGAACTCAAGAATACGGATCTTGAACTCAAAGACAAGGACACTGAATGTGAGAGAATCCAGCTAGAGAAAGCTCGAGTGGAGACTTCAGGTCCCCAGCCACTAAATTTATGAAGGATTTGGTTGGTGTGTTTTCGGAGGGTTCTGATATCCTCCAATGGATTGAAGCATTTGAAATGGCTTGTGCAATTCATGATTTTGATAAGAGATTGGGCTAAGTGTTTGCTAAGCAGAGTGCCTCAAACGGGATATGAATGTATTCTGAAGCTGAGTGTGGAAGAACGGGGTCAGTATGAGTGTATGAAATCTGCTTTGATTGCCAAGTTTGGCAAGACACCTATCCAATACCTTAAAAGGTTCAGGGATTTTAAGAAAAGAGAGAATGTGTCTTGGGTCGACTGGGTGAGTGCTCCGCACATGAATATGATGGGGTGGATTGACGGTTACAAGGTGAAAACTTTTGTTGAATTGTCCCACCTATTGTTTTTTGAGCATTTTTCTGAAGCCTGTTCACCGGGGCTGCGTCAGTATGTTGCTGACCAGAACATTTTGGATCCCTTTAAGCTGGCTAGGTTGGCTGACAAGTGGGTCTCCCACCGGGTGTCCCCTAAGGACTCCAGTGGGAAGGACAAGGAAAAAGAAAAGGGGGCCTCTCAGAAAGCTGAGGAGTCCCAAAAGCAGTCACAGTCGAATAAACCTAAACCCTCCTCTCCTAAAACCCAAAATTCTAGTGGGGATAAGTCATCTGTGGGTGGGAATAAGAGTAGTGGTCCACCTGCTGCAAAGCAGGCTCCCGGTGGTTCCAGTACCGTACCCCACACTCCCGGCACTTGTTGGGACTGTGGGGCTCTGGATCACAAAAGGGGTGACTCCAAGTGTAAAGGTAAGGCACTCTGAGTACAGGCTGTCAGCCTGACCTACCTTACACCATGTCTGAGGTGGAGGCTACTGTCCTACCCTTCTCTACCGGGAATACTTTTGGTGCTCCCGCAGAGATTTTCTTAGTGTCCCTTGGGGCCTGGGGCCAGTACGCAGAAGTACTGGCGACTATCCCACAGAACACCCATAGATTTTTGAGAAGTGTCCTCCTGAATGGCCAGCTTTCTACTGGTTTGAGAGACACTGGGGCAAGCATGACAGTGGTGGACATGACCCTGCTCAAGCCCGAGGACTATGTAGATGCTCCTCTGAGAACCACCAGGTTAGCTGGTGGGCCTCCCAAATTATCGCATGTAGCCCGAGTCACGTTCGTAATTGGAGACAAAACAACAAAGCTTCCTGTCCTGGTTCAGGACAACGTCCCTGTTAACATTCTGTTAGGTAACGATCCAGTCGAGTTGGGGTTGATCGCGGATGGTCTTCCCATGACTGCTGCTGCGGTCACTAGGTCACAGGTGACACCGGGTCTGGCTGTGAGTCAGGTACCCAAGCCAAAGGCGCGACCTAAGGCATGACGAAGGAAGAGCAAGAAGGCCACCTCTGTGGAGGGAGCTCCTTCTCTTCCTGCTGTTCCTACAGCACCCATTGGGATCCATGCTCCGGACGGGCTGGGTCCAGTGGTAAACCCCGTCTCGACTCCTGTGGGAGAAGAGCCAGAAGACTCCTGTGGGAGAGGTTCTCAACCCGGAGGATCATCCCCATCTTCAATGCTTGTTAGCTGAAGGGGGACCCTCTCGAGCAGACTTCTGTAAAGGACAGAGAGAGTGTCCCTCTCTCGAGGGTCTGAGGAAACAGGCCCTGTCCCAGGCACAAGGCGAAGTGCCTAGGACTTTCCGGATTTATTGGGAGGGTGAGCTCGTTAGTGAGCCCACTAAGCCGGAACCTGGTGCCCTCAAGAGGCTGGTGGTACCCCAGGTTTACAGGCCCTTCCTACTGAAGTTGGCGCATGAGGTACCCTTGGCTGGTCATCTTGGTACCAAGAAGACTAAGCAGAGGCTCTCTCTGCCCATTCCTACTGGCCTCGGATGGGAGTAGAAGTGGAGTCCCACTGCAGGACCTGCCCAACTTGTCAGTTGTCTAGCAAGACTGGAGGCAGTGTCATTGCCCCACTGCAGCCATTGCCAGTGGTTGGCACACCGTTTGAGAGGGTGGGCATTGACATAGTCAGTCCCCTTGATCCTCCCACGTCAGGTGGACATCGGTTCATCCTGGTTTTGGTAGATCATGCCACCAGGTACCCTGAGGCTATACCCCTTCGGACTGTTACTGCCAAGGTGGTTGCCCGGGCCCTCCTGGGCATTTTCACCCGAGTTGTATTCCCCAAGGAGGTTGTCTCTGACCGAGGATCCAACTTCATGTCTAGTTGCATGAAAACCATGTGGAAAGAGTGCGGGGTAACCTACAAGTTCTCCACTTCTTACCACCCCCAGACCAATGGTCTGGTTGAGAGGTTTAATAAAACTCTCAAGGGCATGCTAGGTGCGTTGGAAGAGCCCCTAAGGAGGAAATGGGCTCTCCTCTTGCCATGTCTGCTGTTTGCTTACAGGGAAGTACCTCAAGAGGGTGTTGGTTTCAGCCCCTTTGAGTTGCTCTTTGGACATCCCGTGAGGGGACCCCTCGCCTTGATCAGAGAAGTCTTGGAAGCCGCCGGTCCCGCCAAGCAAGTGGGGGACTATGTGTTAGGCCTCAGACGGAGGATGACACAGATGATGGGACAAGCAACGGTGAATCTCAAGGCCAGCCAGGAATTGGACAAATACTGGCATGACCTTAAAGCATCGCAAGTGGAGTGGGCTCCGGGACAGGAGGTCCTCGTGATGGAGCCTACCGAGCCTCGGGCATTGGCAGATAAATGGACTGGACCCTTCCGGATAGTCTCCAAGATGGGCAAGGTCAATTATCTGGTTGACATGGGATTCCCAGGGGTAGCCCCTCAGGTATTCCATGTTAATAGGCTCAAGCCGTTCCACAGGCGAGCAGAAGTCTCATGTCTCTTGCTGGCTTCAGAGCAAGAAGAAGATGAGGGTGAGCCCATTCCTGATTTGCTGCATAGCAACCCTCAGGATGGCTCAGTGGAGGGAGTACAGCTCTCTCCAGATTTGACAACCGAGCAGCAGAGGGCCTGCAGGGCTTTGCTCCAGCAGTATGCCTCTCTGTTTTCGCTAACGCCAGGCCTTACACCGTGGTGTAAGCACGAGATTGACACTGGTGACAGCGTGCCTGTCAAGAGCAGGAGCTACCGAATGTCAGATACGGTTAAGAACCACATCCAGGCTGAGGTCGCCAAGATGTTGGATCTGGGTGTTATGGAACCCTCAACCAGTCCCTGGTGCAGTCCAGTGGTTCTTGTCCCCAAGGCAAATTCCCAGGCCGGTACCAAGGATTGGAGGTTCTGTGTGGATTACCGAGGAGTCAATGCCGTCACCAAAACTGACATGCACCCACTGCCCTGGGCTGATGAGCTCGTGGACACCATAGGGGCTGCCAAATTTGTGAGCACCTTTGACCTCACCTCAGGCTATTGGCAAATGGCTCTGACGGACCATGCCAAGGAAAAGACGGCGCTCTCAACACCAGAGGGACTCTACCAGTTTAGGGTCATGCCTTTTGGGTTGAATAATGCCCCTGCCACCTTCCAGAGATTGGTCAATCATGCTCTCAGTGGGATGGAAGCCTTTTGTGTGGCTTAGACGACATTGCCGTCTACAGTTCCACTTGGGAAGAGCACTTGACACATCTGGGTAGAGTGTTGCAGGCCTTAAAGAGGCCTAACCTCACTATCAAGGCTACCAAGTGCCAGACAGCTCAGGGGAAAGTCGCATATCTTGGTCATGAGGTAGGAGGGGGTCAAATCCAACCTCCCCCCAGTAAGGTACAGGACTGGGAGACTCCCACTACTCAAACCCAGGTGAGAGCCTTTTTGGGTCTCACTGGGTACTATCGCAATTTCATGGGGGACTATGGAACCATAGCTGCACCTCTGACATCTCTGACTTCACCCAAGCAGCCTAGGAAGGTCAATTGGACTGAAGACTGTCAGAGGGCCTTTAAAGGCTTGAAAGAAAGTCTGTGTCGGGCGGTTTATAGTGATAATACCGAATTGTAAAATCTCGAAAAAAAAATCTCGAAAAAAAGGCCGAAAACAAAAATATCGAATTTTTTTTATGACTTTTTTTTTTAAATGGGGGGGTTCCCCCGTAACCCCCCTTTTTTCTATTTTTTTATTTTAAACCTTTTTTTAACTTACCTGACCCCAAAAACACACAAAGAAATAAATAATTTGATATTTTTTTTTTCGAGATTTTTTTTTGTTGAGATTTTTGTCATTCGGTATTATTTTTTCGGCCTTTTGACTAAGCACAGTGTCGGGCACCCGTGTTGTGTGCGCGTGACTACAGCCAACCCTTTATCGTCCAGACGGATGCCTGCGACACCGGAATTGGAGCTGTTTTTTCCCAGTTAGATGACAAAGGGAGAGAACATCCTATCATATTCATCAGTAGACAACTCAAGGGTACAGAATTTAGGTGGGCTACTGTTGAAAAGGAATGTTTTAGTATAGTTTGGAGCCTTAGGCGTTTTAGGCCCTACCTTACGGGGTCTACCTTCAAGGTCCAAACGGATCATAAGCCCCTAAAGTGGCTTATGCAGATGAAGGGCGAGAACCCGAAACTGCTCAGGTGATCCATTAGCCTGCAAGGGCTAGACTTCACCATAGAGCACAGACCAGGGAAGAGTCACGTTAATGCAGATGGCCTTTCCAGAAGGTATGTTGACCGTCTGGATGAGGGTGGCTATCCCGTGGGAGATTAGGCACCCTCCACCCCAGTCTGGGGGGTGGGGTGGGGGGACGACTGTGATGCTGGAAATGCATCGGAGGGACAGGGCCTCCGTATCCTTGTCCTTTACTGCTTTTTATCGTGTGTTCTGTCGTGTTTTCCGTGCAGGAGTTCATGTGGGACTCCTGACGGTGCAGCTCTCTTTCTTTGGTTTGGTGAACGGACCCGTGGGATACCCTTATGGCACCCATGGGTGGGGGTACAACCCTGTGCCCCTAGTGTATGTTTTTGGGCACCTGTGGGTGGCCCACAGAGCAGGGTATGGGCTGGTGGCAGCTCCATGTTGAATTTGACAGGTGCGCGGAGTATCCTCCATTTTGGGATACCCCGGCCCTGCCATTGGGATCAGTTGATTCCCGATGGAAAACAAGATGGCCCCGGTGGCCTCTTGCTTTCTATTACCCATTACCTTGTTTTCCCAAAGTCCTGGGAAGCCCTGACTCTGTCCCTTCCCCCTGACTGGCTGTTGGATGGAAGTGCCATATATGGTGGTGTTGTGAAGGCCCAGTCAGACTAGCTGGAGCCTTCCCGGTGATGTATGTTGTGGGTACCTCCTGTGGGTGGGACCTGGAGTGTGTGACAAAAATTTGCATTCTGTGTTGTGGGCGTCTAGTATCTGGTGGTTGACACAATGACTGAGACAACCCTGCCCGAACACGTTATGAATGCAGCTTGGAGTGTTGAATGGCTTGGTACTTGTCCCAATACACATAACTTGTTGTGAGTGTCTGGAGAGAAGTGAATGGCCTGAATACCTCGTGTGCCTGATTGGCTGCCTGCCTGCATGAATGCCCGTAGTCGTGATTGGATGCTTGAGTGTGACCCAGCGGAATGAATGGGAGATCAACAGTATATCTGGGGACCTCTCACTGCTAGAAATCAGAAGCTGAAGTCCACTACGACGAGTAACTGGATTAACTGACGCTTGACCTTGAAGCCCTGCTGGACGAGAAGAATTGCTGTTGCTCTCCTTCACAATCTGAAAGCTGTTGTGCCTCCAAGGAGTGACCCAGAGAGGACCTGGTAAGGCGCCCTCTTCCTGAGCTACGAGGGACCATCGTGCACAGCTGATCTTTGCCAACGCTCCCTGGTAGACAGACCTTCGACAGGCTGCCGACCCGATACAGGGACTGCTGCGGAACTCCAAGGAGAAGCACTCGGACTGTTGTCTGCCACTGTCGACGACCGCCGTCGCCGACCGGAGCCGCCGTGCTCCCGTTTGCCTAAGAACTTCCATTGATCATCGGACGCACTCGTCTGCATCGTCACCCGCTTGTCTCCCGCTGGAGAAGGCCCGACCGTCGACGCGCCGAGGAGTATCCACCGGTGGGTTTCCCGCCACCTACAGACCGCAGAGACGCCGACTCCTCGACGCCCTTGCTGGGCCATAGTTCTTCATCTCTTTGCGGTCCAGAACTATGGTCACCGAGGTGCCCGGCACGCCGCTTCCTTGCAGGACGGCAACGCTCCGTCATCGACGAGCACCGCTAGGAACGAAGCTGCCACTTCCCTGCCATAGTTCACCCTGTTCACCGTCGGACGTTTGACGACCCGTGACTCCTGCCTTAAAGGGAGGGCACTCAAGAAGGGCCGTCGATTCCCCGACACCGAACACCAAGTTCTCTGACACCTCTCGACGATCCGTGGCTCCCGCCTGAAAGGGAGGCTCTCAAGAAGGATCGGTCGGTGCATCGTCGGAGGACTCTACTCCACCAGGTACATTGGGGGGGGTAAAACCTTAACAGGAAGAAGTAAGACTATTGAACATTTGAACTGGGCTTGTGCTATATATCTTTAGTTACAGGTTGCCCAGGTGGGGGGATCTCCACACAGAACTGTGTCTAGGTAACGGGGCCAGTATTCTGCCTATTGGTTCAACCATCCTACGTTCCTGCCTATCTCTATTGCTGGTTTACTCGTTATTGATCTGTGTGACATTTTAACCATACAGTTAATGCACTTTAATGAGATTTGACAACATTAGTGGTACCACTCTAGACGTGTATTTATTTATCATTATTGACTTCCAAGTACAAAGTGTGTTATTGTGATCGTGTACATACCTTTGAATATTAATTATATAAAGACTGTTTTCAGGAATACAGTGTGTGGTCATTCCTTTGTGGGGGTTCAGGGACTACACTGAACCAGCCCGCATCACCTCCTGAGAAGCTAGGCCTTGATTGCTCGTCCATTGCTACCTTATAGAGAATCTTGGCTGGGGTCCTCTGTGCCTCTCCTCTACCATATAGAGAGCAGAAGTACAGACACCCCCTACCGGTCTTTACAGATGGTGAATGAGATAAGTTGGTGGTCCGACCAGGCGCACAATGTGATGGAGAGTATGTCACAGTTGAGGTCGGGTCCTTCCTTTGTTGTGTGTGGGTTTAGTGATGCGATGTATAAAGCCTAATTCTGTTGTTGTGTTGGCGAGGGCTAACGCCTTGACATCTTTCGAGTCCTGAAAACCTAGGTTCAGGTCTCCCATTAGTAGAATTTGTGATGCAGACTTAGTGTTGGCAGTGAGGAGGAGAGTAATGTCTTCTTTGAATGTGGTAAGAGGTCCCAGAGGTCTAAATATGAGGTAGATGGTAATTGTTTGGGAAGCTGAGAGAGTCCAAGAGAAGTTTTAGCCATAAAGGCGACCCCACCCGCATTTTGCTCGATTTGAGTCTCTGTCAAGAGGGGTGATGGAGTACTCTTCTGGGATGGCAAGAGGGAGAGCTGGGCAAGCTGCAGCATGAAGCCAGATCTCCTTAACTGCTAGAAAGTCAGGGGATGTTATAAAGTCAGCAATGTCTAGGTGGTGGGCTAGCAAAGATCTGGCGTTAATGAGTGTGCGCTTGATAGAAGTGGTAACACTATTCAGGTTTCTTTTTAGGCGAGAAGTGTTTTCTTTGGGCGAGGAAACGTTGTTAGCTATGTTATTTGTAGTGTCAATATCTTTTGTTTTAGGGGTAGTATCTTTGGCAGTAGGGAAGTTGTTGGAGTTGGGAGAGGTGTGAACTATCGCGAATCTGGAGCAAAGTCTTAAGTTCCTCTTTTTCAACGAACACAGTTGGTTAGGTGTGGGTCTTGTGGCAAATTGTTTGATCCATTGGGCCGGTGTGAGGAAATAAAGGCTGCTTAGAGAGGATGGTGCTGTGAGCATAGGTTTGGGTCCTACTTGAAGGCAGGAAGGTAGGAATACTGAAGAAGGTATGCTGTCAGATGAGCGAAGTCTCAGGGACCTGGAGAGGGGCATGCTATGAGTACTGGACGTCGTATCAGGGTTAGGTAGGTGGCAATAGGTTATAACTAATGTCTTTGGAAGCCATGGTAAACAAGAGCATAAGGCTGAGCAATAAAGGAAGACGCAATATCTTTGGGAGGGACATGGGCATTACTTGTCACTGTAGTTATTATACTAGGGTCAGTAGAATTATTTAGATGCTAACAGTAGTTGCAGCTTAACATACGGGGATGTCAACAAGGCTACAGATTACAGAGATGGAGGTGGTCTAAGATCCGAATAGTAGAAGCAAGCTAATAGCAGTCTGCTGGAAACACTGGATGCCCAGGGTGGTCATACATAGGTGAATTAGCTCAGTAGTGATAGAATTCGAGGTGGGTACATCCTTCCAATGTGCTATAGTATGTGTAAGGCCGAGCAAATGATTGGCGAGTAAGTTGGAATCTAAACATGCTAGGCTTGAGAAGATAGGGCTATGGTACAGAGGCAGGAGGCAATTCGTAAGTGAACATTGCAGCGTATTGCATTGCTTATGTGGCCCTAGGATGCAGTATACAGGAGTACATGTGTCTACAGGAAATGTAATAATAGGCAGGAGAATGCAACACTGGAATATTCTAGATAATTGTACCACAGCGGAATCGCAATGTATTGTAGTCAAAAGTTGGCAAATTTAATAGGAGGCAGTGAAAAACTGTGCAATGCGGATTTGGCAATGGCAGCAAAACAATCAGTAAGCTGTGCGTAAGTAGGAGGCTATGGGCTGGGACAGGTAGGCTGAGAAATCAGAGTCTTTGTAAGGTGCAATGACGCCTGTGTGGATCGCAGGCGACTAAAAAACTCTGTAGGTCATTTGCCATACGAAACCGTACATCAGAGGGCATGGACCCATGGGCACTACAGCATTATGCAACAGACCTAGCAAGTGATATAAGCTGAGCTGGGCAGCAATTTGAACGAAAAAGGTAAAGCTACAACAGCTATTAGGGTATGAGATCCGACCAGCTAAGGAGGGCTAGAGGAGCAGTGACTACAGCACCCCACCATACAATTATATGCTCTGTAAGCTTGTGCAGGGCAGACTGAAAATAACCACAAAGAGTACCTTGGTGCTAAAGAATCAGGTCAGTTATGGGCATGCATGGTCGAAGAGTGAGTCCTTAGTATCTATTGAGCACAGAGATTTCACACGCGGCGAGATAAGGGACTGTAACTGCAAAGATGAAAGCCAAGGTACATTATACGCACCGTTGGGACAGCTAGTGCATACAAGCAGTTAAAGCAGACTGTGGCAAAGGGTCCCAGAGGCAGCAACAAAGCAGCAGCACAGGTGAGGCTCTGGAAGTGGCAAAGGTAGATGAAGTGGTACGGAGTACGTATTAGGAAAAGGCGTGTTCCTGGCGTTCCTCCCGGCTCCGACAGGCTCGGGACAGGAGCCTTCTCCGTGTGCTGGATGCCGACTTACTCCTGCCGGAGATCAGGATTGGCTAATAAGCCGAGGCGGCAACCAATGGGTGACAAGATGCCATTGTCCGGGCAACGAAGGTAATACAGACCCAAGAATCACTTGGTGGCCATATTGGATCAGCAAATAAAGAATGTCTTTTGTGCCGAAGCACGTGGAATCATGAAGATAATCTGCATGGCTTGTCTCAACTTAGCAGGCGTGGCAAACGGATCAACTGTCGGGGTATCCCACAGAGTGAAGATCTCCTCCAGAACTTCTGGGCACACTTACTACTATTGCAAGACTGTTCTCTACCTTCCCAGAGCATCCACCAACCAGTTCTCCACTCCTAGCAGATGAGCTGCAGAAGCAGAGATCTTGTTCTACAAAACCACAATTGCAATGCCTCCCTAAATAAGGGCAAAGGCTGCACACCCCCTTGCTTGTTGAGGTAATGCATGGCCAATGTGTTGTCTTTCAGAAACAGGACAGGTTTCCCCTTGAGAGAAGGTGCAAAAGCCATCAGGGATAGCCCGATTGCTCGAAACTCAAGTCTGTTGATGTGCCAACGCTGTTCCACTGGGGACCAAATGCCATTCACCTACAGATCCCTGCAGTGAGTGCACCATCCCTTCAGGGATGCAACCATGACGGCCTGGTGCCATGGTGGGCAAAAGGGTTCACCCGCCATCATGCATTTCGTGCTGGCCCACCATGAGCGGCCGTTGGCTACCTACCGACCTCAACACCTTGATGTCCTTCATGGTGTTGAAGTACTGAGACCATTGATCCCTCGAAAGCCACTCATGGGATTGCATCCGCAGTTTGACTTCCGATACCAGAAACATGCAGGATTGAAGCCACTGGTTAGCTATCATGGTTCTGGAAAAGCTCAACCATCTGCCTGACACAGGAGACTCTCTCCTCAGGAAGGAAAGTTTTCCCCATCCGGGTGTCCAGGACTGCTCTGATGAATTGGAGCCTCTGAGCTGGTGTGACATGGGACATCTGGAAGTTTAGGGAGAAGCCCAAACTGTGAAGCAATGAACAGTTTACTCAAGCTTAGTCGATACCTGCTGCAGAGGCCTTCCTAAGATCAGTCAGTCCTCCAGGTACGGGAATACGTGGACAAAGGATCTACTGAGGTGCGCTGCCACCACTGCCATCAGCTTGGTGAAAACCCTGGGTGCGGAGGTTAAGCCAAAGGAGAGTATTTTCAACTAATAGTGAGTGTTCCTGATGACCAATCTCAGGAACTGCCTATGCTTTCGGTGGATCGGCACATGGAAGTAAGCATCCTGAGGATCCAGCAAAACCAACCAGTCCTGGAGCTGTAGAGCCATTGAGAATTTCCTTCAATGTCACCATCCTGAACTTGTCCTTCCTCGGGAACTTGTTCAGAGCCCTAAATGTCCACGAAGGGATGGAGCTCTCCTTTTCTTAAGTATTAGAAAGTAGCAAGAATATCAGCCCGATACTCTTTCCTTGGGTGGTACCTCTTCCAGTGGAACCCTAACAGCAAGGATCTCAGTTCGTTCTGGAGCTCCTGCTCCGGATGCTGGGGAGGTCGTCTGTCTGGGGGCCTTTTAAGGAAAGGCAGGCAGTGTCCCCATATGATGAGCTGCAAGGCCCAGGTGTCCGATATCATTGCTTCCCACCTGTCCTCGTGCCCAGAGATCCTCCCTCCAACCAGTGACACGTGTGAGGAAAACTCAAAGCAGCTTAAAGGGCGCTGCTGCTGAAGTGTGTTGACCATTAGAAGCTCCTTTCTATATCTGTGTTGTGAAACAAGCCCCTGGTCCTGCTTGGCTTGCAGCAGCTAAGTTTTCCTTCCAAAAGGAACATAGCACCTGTAGCCCCTGCCCTCTATGGGCAAAACTGAAGGGGTGCTTGGTGGGCTGCAGCACCACTAGCCCTACAGACTTTGCAGCCAATTTTGAATCTTGAAACTTTTTCAGTGATGCATCCGCTTTTGGTCCGAGAAGATGATCACCATGAAATGCCATATCTAATGGCTTGGCTTGCACATTTAAAGATAAACCTGAACTGTGGAGGTGCCCTACCATTTTCAGTACTGTGGAAGGTCCCATGGCCTGTCCTATGCGGTCTGTGGTGTTGAGACCAACCTGCAGAGCCTGACAGATCACCCTTTAACCATAATTTACCATGTGCAACAAGCCAACTCTCATCTCGCCTGCTGGGAGATGATTAGCTCCTTCAGCTATTTTCCTCCACAGAATGTATGAGTGTTAACCTGTGCAGTACCCTCTGGGACCACTGCAAAAGATTTAAGACTACAGGTGTTTGGCAGTAAACCCACTTGGTAGCAGTCTGTACCACACAGATTCACTTGGTAGCTGTGGCTGAGCAGTCAGACTTCCCTCAAGAAGAGCTAGGCAGTATATAGAGTATTCACAATAGGTCAAGAGAACACAATAGAACAAGTAAACACTGACCAGGGCTTGGTGTAAAAGAGATATAATGATTTATTTAAAACTACATCTAGAAAAACACACAGGCACTAATTGTAAGCAATTCAAAAACACAGTTACTAAAAGATATACACTCCCTTAAAAGAATATTAGACCAGTCTTAAGTAAAGCCCCACTTATTTTCAGACAGCGCTGAGCGCTTAACGTAGATGGCACTCTAATAGTTCGTATTTTTTTAAAAGGGAGAGAAAAGCAGAGAATAAGTTGAAACAGGTCCCAACACTTTTACAAGAACATAAGAGAGGAAGGCAAAGTAAAACCGTGAAGTTAGAGTTCAATAGGCCGAATCCACTTTAAGAGGATCAAACGAAATGTGTCCAAGGTCACACGGTGGCAGTGCACAAAAGTCTTGTAACGGTTCAAAAAGGAGTTGGACCAAAGAAAGGGACCAGTTAGAGGGTCAAGGCGGCCAGCCCAGTCCAGAAGGTTAAGGGGTTATTATTACCTTGTAGCAATCTTTAGAAAGGGAGGCCTGGCGGACGCGGTACCTTAAAGTGGTGAGAACACTCCAGCGGAGGCAGTTGTTCCTGGAAGCGGATGCAAGTCAGTTCTTCGTCCGGGGGAAGAGAGGATCTTGTCGTGGAGGAAGACAGGAGTCCGTTGCACTGCCAGAAAAGAAACCAGCGCAGAGTTTCTCAGGTGCAAGGAGCATTCTGTTGATTTGCGGTTCAGTGGTGAGTAGCTATCCGGCCGCTGGGGTGCTTGGCACGGGCAGTTCGACCACAAACCGGTCTGGGGTGCAAAGAAGAAAGGTAAAACTGGTTGTACCCACCAGTCAGGGGAAGAAGCCTCTCCAGCCGGGAGATCTTCTCTGTTGTCGGGAAGTGGTGAGTCGGTTCCGTAGGGCTCCACCGGTGGTGTCGTCGTGGTAGGTCGGCTCAGCTTCTCCCTCGTCGGATTCTCAGGTCCTGTGGCGACTTCTGAAGTTCCAGTCCCCAAAGCCCTGCTTTTATGCAGCATACCCCCATTCACTCAGCCTAGCTGTCAATCAAACATGCTAAGTGGTGAGCCGGCCGGCTCACCACTTGGGCCAATCACACAAGAGTGCGACTTGAGTTACCAAGGTAACTCAGTCCAGGGTGCCTAAACCCCTTCCCACACCCCAGTGGTACCCAGAGAGAGTGGCACCACTTTTGGAGGCTTCTGTGGAGAAGCCCGCCAAAAAGTGGAACAAAGGGCTCGACTTGGGTTGAGTCACAGAAGAGAACAAAAACGGCATTTTAGAATCGAGTCCTGGCAAAAAATACCAACCGGCGAATTAATATTAATTAAATAAACCGGCAGTATGTTCGAGGCTATGAGTATTAAATAATTAACGTTGGTAGACTCGAACAATGGGAAAATCCCGTAGGAAAATGTTCGCGGTCGAATATAAAAAGTAGTTTCCACTGCCACCAGCCAAAACTCGATCAGGGGGGACGGAGACGTGCCCCCTCGACTAACAGACCCCGGGGCAATCGAATTGCCGCGACCAGTACGTCCACGATAGGATGGTTTGTACTGGTTTCCGTGAATAATTTGGGACTAGTAAAGCCAATGGTGACTTTACATACCCTGGGAGACAGTAGTCAGTCCCAGGGTATGGAGTCTATGGTGGGGTGTCACTATGACACCCCAGTGATACTGCACGGAGGGTGCTGTGTAACACACATAGTAAAAACACATTACCAGTCAAAAGGAACACCATAAATCATGTCCAAGAGTGGGAGAAAAAAAGTCTCACCCTTGGCAGGAGGAAAAAACAAACTCCAGAAATCCAGCAAAGCTGCTGGGGGACTCACTAGGTTAGGAAATTCAGCCTAAAGAGAGAGAATTCTCCCTAACAATGAATACTTAGCAAAGGCTAAGGGCATTAGTCTTTTTGGACTCCCTGTTTATGGGCAGATTGGAGGTGGATGTTGCTGGCCGTGAACTCTCAGATGCAGCTTGGACCACCATCCCTTCTGGCGTAGGATGCACTGACAAAAAAGGCATATCTCGCCTGGCTGGCTTATATTTCTTAGTAAGTTCAGGGTCCACTGCTGGTGTAGAGAATGGCTTTTGCCACAATGTGCCAATGGCGTCTGATATGGCCACATTAAAAGGCAGGGCTCTCTGTGGATGCCCGTAAGGTCATAGCACATGAGTGGCTTGGGTGGGGGAGCCAGCTGCAAAGCCAGGACCACCTTTTCTACTATACTACAAATTGGGATATCCATAGAGGTGATGCCTGCTGCATGTCGAGGTCAGACGAGATGTCAAGCCCACTTGTCTCATACAAACCTTCCGCCTGGGCCAATAAGTGAGCCTGATCTGTGAAGTAATCGGTTACCCCAGCTCCCCTGCTCATTGGCTGATCGACTCTGGGGTAAAAGGGTGGTCGACTATCAGCGACGACTTTGGCGGATCTGCTTCAACAAAACCTCTCGATGGTGATGACTCGAGGGTCATTGGCGTCGTTATCGGCTTCATGAATGTCGATCTCGAGGGCACAACTGGTACCTGGATAGCCTAAGGTTTGGAGGCTGGAGCCGTACCCGCAGCAGCTTTTTGGAAGAGTTGGAGCATTTGATTTTTTTATTCCTCCCACACTTTTCTCGGGGCACCCATAGTGAGGAAAGCTTTACCCCGCTCCTCAGATGAACCGTAGCCGTGTCTATGCCGCCGTCGTCTTTTCTTCCTGTCAGAGGAACACGACAACAAATGGTGCGACTCGCCAATGTTGTCCCCATTCCCTGATGGCCTTTGGGTTCATCTGTTGACCGGAACTGGACTGCTTGACGTTGTGTTTCTTCCCAAAACACCACACGCAAATACTGTGTGTGTCTGTGATGG
The DNA here is from genome assembly GCF_040938575.1 of Ambystoma mexicanum. Lineage (NCBI taxonomy): Eukaryota > Metazoa > Chordata > Amphibia > Caudata > Ambystomatidae > Ambystoma > Ambystoma mexicanum. The sequence goes on from NC_090921.1 coordinate 642,726,922, forward strand.
ACATCTTCGAGCCGCTGTCTGACAATGCTTGAAACCTGAGCTTTAGGGCCAGACATATCAGCGTTGATTGAAAGAATATTCTCACTGAAGAGAATTGCGTTCCAAAACAGCTTGCTGAGCGTGTGGAAAAAAGAAATTGAGGTACAGGGCGAAGTAACGCAATGTATTTACTGCCAACATCCTATCCGGAAGTCTAGGAGTGGCGCAAGATGGAGCAGACAGCCGACGTTGGGCTGGACTATGCCCCCTATTGAAAAGGTTTGAGCAGCTGATGCTGGAAGGGATTTCTATGAGATGTGGAATCTGTGGGAGAATGGAATACATTTAAATAGAGCTTCCGATTTTTCAGAAGGCTTGGTATGAGCAAGATAAAATGTTAGCACCCTTCTAACAATCGAGACAGTGAATGGTTTCCTACGCCATTGACAAAGGTGATGGAACTAAGGTAGGGAGGGAAACTTCTTGATTAATATGGAAGGGTAACAATCGTAGGAGGAAAGGAAGGAACAAGTTACTTACCTGTAACTGTTGTTCTCCAGCATGGGTCTGGCATGGATTCACATGCTCATGAATATTCCCCGTCAGGCCGGGAATCCTCGGTAAAGAAAATAATCATTATCAGTTTCGTTTATGATCGGTCTTTCTTAGTAGTAACCAATCACTGATCTCTGGGTCATACTGCCCCCAGCCAATGACTGCCCTCTACCTAAGCCCCTCCCCTGGCAGCCATCGTCAGATTTGGTAGCACGTAAAGTGGCAGTAATACCAAGTGAAGAGCCGCAGAGGGGAAGGAGCGAGGGTTCGCATGTGAATCCATGCCAGACCCATGCTGGAGAACAACAGTTACAGGTAAGTAACTTGTTCCTTCTCCAGCATGGGGTCTGGCATGGATTCACATGCTCACGAATATAAGAATACATAGCAGTATACACATGCACAACCACGGGAGGTTGCAACAGGCTCAACATTAAGCAATACAACAACTCAACATTAAGCATCCCTTACCTCCTCACCAGGCTCACCTTAAGCGAACAGGTTGCGCAGCACTGCTTGGCCGACCCTGGACTCCTCCCTGGAGTCCCGATCGACGCAGTGAAGGTGTGCATCGACCTCCACATAGCAGCCCTGCAGATGTCCAGCAGGGGCACACCAGACAAGAACGCCGTGGTAGCAGCGATCGCTCTGGTCGAACGGGCTCTCGGACGGCCAGGCAGTGGTCGGTTTGCCAACCGGTGACAGTGCATGATGCAGCCGGAGAGCTATCTGGAAATGGAAGCCCTCGAGAGAGCCTTCCCTTGATTCACAGGTCTAAAGTTCACAAACAGATGTAATGTCTTCCTAAAACTCTTTGTGCGGTACACATCGAACTTCAGCGCTCTAGCCACATCCAGCGAGTGCAAAGTCCTCTCGGCCGGAGACGAAGGCGACAGGAAGAAAACTGGCAACACCAAGGGCTCGTTGAGGTGGCAGTCCGACGGCACCTTGGGCATAAAGGAGGGGTGCGTCCTCGGCACCACCCTTGTGTCGTGAAAAGTCAAGTATGGAGGCTTGCAAGATAGGGCCTGGATCTCTCCCACTCGTCGTGTGGAGGTGATGGCCACAAGAAATGCTGTCTTCCACGACAGGAACTTCAACGGCGCTGAATGCATAGGCTCGAATTGGGCACCCATGAGCCTGGTCAGCACCACGTTGAGCTCCCACGCCGGGGGAGGTGCCTTCACTGGTGGGAATGATCGGAATAGTCACTTAATAAATTCCTTCACCAGGCGATGAGACCACAAGGACGCCCGTCCTGTAGTTCTGGTGCATCGGGAAATGGCAGCCAGATGTATCCTGATGGAGGCTTAAGCCAGTCCAGCTTTGGCCAGCGACAATAGGTACGGCAATACTTGAGGGGCCGTAATCCGCAAAGGGTTAATCTTCTGTGCACGGCACCAGACAGAGAACATCTTCCACTTATGTCCATAGCATTTGAGAGTTGAGGACGCCCTGGCTTTTGCAAGAACACCTCTGCGGTCAGCCGGGATATCGTATCCTCCAAACTCTAGTGCTGCGGGAGCCAAGCCTGCAAGTTCAGCGACTCCGGGTCGTGATGGAGAATGGCACCTCCTTCTCTGGAGAGAAGATCCGCTTCCGTCGCCAGCTTGATAGGTGGGGACACGGACAAGTCCAGAAGGTCCGGGAACCAGATCTGTCTCGGCCACGCCGGTGCAACGAGGATCATCCTGCACCTGGACCTCTTGAGCTGGTTGATGAGACGCAGCAGCAACGGCAACGGAGGGAACGCGTACAGGAACATGCCGTCTCATGGGAACGAGAAAGCATCGCCCATGCTCCTCGGTTGTGCGAACCTCTGGCACTTGGGAGTTCGTCGCCGTCGCGAACAGGTCGATCTGGGGTTTGCTCCACCGTTGAAAGAGCCGATCCACCTGGTCCTGGCTTAGTTCCTACTTGTGGCATGAGCGCAGCTCCCTGCTGAGTGAGTCGGCTATGGTGTTTTTTATTCCTGCCAGGTGGAAGGGAACCAGAAACATCCCCTGGGCGACGGCCCATTGCCACAGATCCTGGGCCTCCTTAGATAGGGCTGGGGATCTGGTGCCTCCCTGCTTCCGGATGTAGAACATCGTGGTGGTGTTGTCGGTGAAGATCCTCACCACTTTGTCCTTGAGGGACGGAAAGAACGATTTGAGCGCCCAGAACACGGCTCGTAGCTGCAGGATGTTGATGTGAAGAGACCTCTCCTCTGGGAGCCAGAGGCCTCTTGTGTGGAGATCTCCGGTGTGGGCCCACCATCCCTCCAGGGAGGCGTCCGTCGTTACCGTCTCCTGATACGCCGGTGCCTGAAAGTCCATGCCTGCCGCGAGGTGCGCACGGGCACCCCACCATAGAATCGCCCAACGGAACTCCTCGTCGAGCAGGATCCTGTCTTCGAAGCTGCCCGCCGCTTGAATTCAGCGGGCATCGAGGAACTCTTGTAGCGGACGCATCCGAAGTCTGCAAAGGGGCAGATACAGATACACGAGGACATCATCCCGAGGAGGGACTTGATGGACCTCACACACTGGCCACATCCGTGGCTAACAGGCGCTGCACCTTGCCCAAAATGGCCTTCGTCCTTTCTTCCGACGGAGATTCCAATCGCTTCACTGTATCGAGCTTTGCTCCCAGAAACAGTGCCACCTGCGACGGGACCAGATGAGATTTGGGGTAGTTGATGGGGAATCCCAGCTCCGTGAGCAGGCGGACGGTCCTCGCTGTGTGTTCGACGGCGAGTTCTCTTGACCTTGCACGGATTAGCCAGTCGTCCAGGTAGGGGTAGACGTGGATCCCTTGCAGGCGCAGTCGCGCCGCCACAGGTGCGAGGCACTTGGTGAACACCCTGGGTTCCGACTTTAATCCGAACGGCAGGGCTCTGAATTGGTAGTGACACCCCTGGACTACGAATCTGAGGAACTTTGTGTCCTTTTAGAATGGGGATGTGGAAGTAAGCATCCTTCAGGTCCAGTGACAATAGGAAGTCGCCCTCCTCCAGCTGTCCCAGCACGTGCTGGAGGGTGACCATCCGGAATTTCTGTGCCTTGATGTACTTGTTCAACCGACGCAGGTCCAGGATGGGGCACCAACCGCCTGTCTTCTTTCTGACAAGGAAGTAACTTGAGAATACTCCGGACCCCGGAGCCTCTTTGGGACGAGCTCGATGGTACCCTTCTTGAGAATCGCCTTCACCTCCAACAGCAGTTGAGGGACGTGATTCTCCTTCCTGGCCACGGGAGGAATGCGAGGACACTTCTTTTGAAATTCCAGCGAGTGTCCGCGGGCCAGGGTGTCCAGCACCCAACGGTCGGTGGAGATGGACTCCCACACGCTGACGAACTTCATCAGCCGGCCTCCCACCGGGGTGCTTCGGTGGGGGCCCGACGCTACGGCCGGTTCAGTCCTGCTTGGAAGAGGCCTTGCCGCCTTGGCCTCCTTGCCGACGACGGCGAGACCCTCCTTGCTTGCCGCGGCCACTGTAGGCCTCCTGGGACAAGGAGCGGCCCGCCTGGCGATAAGTAGAAGAACCGCCACTGGATCCCTTGGAGGCTCCCTGTCTGCCTCCAGAGCTCCACCGAAAAGGCCGCCGTTGCTGAAGGACTCCTAGGGCTCGGGCTGTTTCCGTGTCTGTCTTGATGGCCTGGAGGGACTCATCCACCGTCTTTCCAAACTGGTTGTTACCGTCGAACGGCATGTCCAACACTCTGGTCTGGACGTCCTGGCGAAAGTCTGTCGCCTTGAGCCATCCTCGTCGTCGGAGGCAAACCCCGTTGCCCAGTTGGCGAAAACCGGTATCGGCAATGTCCTTTACACCGTTATGGCGTGATCCGACGCCACCTCTCCTTCTTGCAGAATCTGTAGGGCCTCCGCCCTCTTGTCCGGTAGGAAGTCTAGCAGAGGAGCTATCTTGAACCAAAGCTCGCTGTCGTAACGGGCCACAATTGCTAAGGCATTGGCTGCCTTAATCATCGTCGCCGATGAGATGACTCGTCGTCCCATGAAGTCCAACTTCTTGCCCTCGCTGTCCAGCGGGGAAGTGGAAGTTGAAGCCGCCGCACCTGCTGCTTTCTTCTTAGCCACTGCCGAGACGACAGTGTTCGGCGTGGGCTGGGCCCTGAGGCACAAGGGGGCGGCATCGGGGACCCGGTACTTCTTCTCATACCTGTCCCTCTTGGCAGGTGTCGTGGAAGGGTTCTTGAGGATAGCCAGCCCCTCGTCCCAGATGTCGAGCAACGGCACCGCAAGTACCGTCTTTCTCTTGGCCTCTCGTCGTTGGTAAAGAAAACCTTCCTTTTTCTGTTCCTCAGGGCAGAGCTGGAAGAACTCGTATGCCCTGGCTATCATGGCGTGAAAAGAGCCAATTTCCTCGGGCGGAGAGGCCCGAGGGGGGGTGATGATGGGATGTCTGTTGTGTCATCGCCGCCGTCGTCGTCCGTCCCGGTCGCCGTATCCTCCTGAGGGTCCGGCGAGGGGGATGAGGGGTCCACAGGCCTCGCGCACGAAGGGCGGAACGGGGTGGACTCTCCTCCGCTTGTTCGGAGGGCTTCCCGATGGGCCTGGTTCTGGATCCTCCGTCAGGGTCCCTGGTAACCTTGTCCTTATCTCAGTACATAAGGATTGGATCGCCAACAAAATGGCAGCCGAGCTATCCTGGGGCTCGGGTAATGGCTGCGACGGATGGGATGGCTGCTCCACTGGGCCCTCGTCATCGCCGCTATCTTCGATCACATCAGCGGGAAACTTCCCCTGGGATCGAACCTTCTCGAACCCCTCGTTGAGGCCTATGAACCTCTCGTTGAGGCCTTTCACTGTTTCCACCGGATCCTCCTCGGAGGCTGAATCTGTAATGGCCACCGCCCCCCCCACACCCTCTTTTTCCGCCAGGGTCTTCACGGGGGTCTTAACAATGGTCTGACAAGAGGATTCCCTCCGCAGTGGCAGGGAAACTCTGGGCCCTGAGGCCGCCTCCACTGTCGTAGCCTGCGACAACCTCGATAGAGGCCTTTGCCGGGTGGATCAAGACCCTCACCACCTTAGGAGCGTCCTGGGCCTTCGCTTTGGGGGGGAGGGTCATCGCCTCGCTCCCCCTCGGCTCCCTTCGAGATCGACCAGGGCCGCTCCAGAAGCTTACCCGGGTTCTCGGACTTCCTCTTCCCCGAACCAGAGCGCTGGCTCATGGTTGATTGTGCCGGGGAAGTCGCGATGCCTGGCAACCGAGGAGCCCGACCTTTCGGGGCTCCCGGTGCCCGCGGACTCGCGTTGCTTGGCCTTCTGTTGGTCCCTCGTCGCCAGGGCGCCCTCACAGGACTTAGAAGACCGCTCAGACTTTTTCTTCGCCTTCTCACCTGCTGTGCCCTTCTCCAGCCAGGCGGCGAGGCGGGAACGACGATCTTGCTTGGTCCGTTCCGACAGGCTTTTGCAGAACGCACAGTCCTTCTCCACGTGAGTCTTGTCCTCATGAAGGCAGTAGAGACATCTCGAATGCTCGTCCTCCTTGAAAATATTTTGCAATCCGCATCCTGGGCAGCTCCAGAACAGCTTGGATCTGGGCGTCGAGCTTCCCTTGTCCTGGGCCATGTCCGTTGAGGTAGGCCACAGATCTTCTGGAATCCTCCAAGAAGCCTAACTCCACGAAAACCCCACCCTTGAGGGGCATAGAAGAATTCCGAAACGTGTCCCCGTTATCGGAAGTAGAAACGGTGGAGTTTGAGGCTCGATTAACCGAAAAAATGAGAAAAATCTCCTGAAAAAGCACGAAAACACAGTAAAAGAACTAAAACACGAGGACTCCCAACACTTGAACGTGCGGTAAAAATCTGAGGATGGCTGCCAGGGGAGGGGCTTAGGTAGAGGGCAGTCATTGGCTGGAGGCAGTATGACCCCGAGATCAGTGATTGGTTACTACTAAGAAAGACAGATCAGAAACGAAACGGATACTGATTTTCTCTTTACCGAGGATTCCCGGCCTAACGACGGGGAATATTCATGAGCATGTGAATCCATGCCAGACCCCATGCTGGAGAAGGATGCGTCTGCAAAACCACCATGTATTTCTGAAAGACAGTGAAAGGTTCTGAAGAAGAAAAAGCCTGAATTTCGCTGGCCCTTTTAGCAGAAGTATGAGCAACCAGAAGCGTGGTCTTCTAGGTGACTAACTTGGTTTCCACTGTGGCCAACAGGTTGTGAGCTCAAACGGCCAGAACTTCATTAAGGTCTCAAATCGGCAGAGATCTCTGGACCATTGTAAACAACTTGCGCAACCCATTTAGATGATGCATATTTATAGGATTAGCAGAAGAGAAAACCATTTCTTTTGAATTTCTGTGAGCCCCAATGACCGACAAGCAAGTTCTGCAAGTGTCACCATGTACTGCACTCTGGGCCAGGTGAGTCCTGCGGACTTTCTATGCGATTAAAGATGGCGATGAAGCAGTGTTAAAATTTTTGAGGTTAAAGTCACTGGGGTTCTTCTGGGGTTCCGGGGGTCCTCTCCCCCTGACTGAAGCACACCCCTCTTATGGTGTTCAGATGGCTCCTCTGCCCCTCAATAGAGCAGACCCCTATTCTGGGATTCATACAGGCTCTTCTCACCCTCACTGGAGCACACCCCTCTTCTGGGTTCAAGAGACTACCCTGCTCTGGTGCTCTCCTGTTTACTCAGCAAACTCGTCTCCTCAGCTCCCAACCCAAGAAGTCAACATTTAAAGCTGTATTTCAGATAACTACAAGCATATTGAATAAAGATAAAAACACAAAAGAATACACATATATAAAAGAGCAATAAATATGGTCTATAACTAAGATTATGTTGCAAAGCCTAAATTGTACAAATGAATCAATTGGTAAAAAAAAAAAGTATGGACACTTGGTAAATAAATAGATACCCTTTGGCTAATAGACTCTAAACAATTATTACAAACTACAGTGTACCTGTTGACTAATCATGTCATTTTATGTAATTCGTTGTCTCTTAAGGCTAGTGCTTTCACAAGAGAGATAGATACTGCATGTTGTACATCTGCTTGTTGGGCCGAAGAAGACAAAGGGGCAGGTTAACATTTTCTTAAATATCGTTTTCGCAGCACTGGGATAGCATGTTCTTTCTCTCGAGTGCTTTGACATTTTACAAAAGAAAAAGACTTAGAAAGGGCTTTCTGGTGTTCCCAGACAAAATGGGCACAACCCCAAGGCTGGGTCGTTGTCCGAACCCCACGCTTTAGGGTAGCATGCATTTAGGGACAGGCAGTTAAAACAAAGTCTGGTGATCAAAAGTCTGGTGTCAAATGAGTATATGTGTCTCAAGCCCTTTCGCGAGCGAGATTGATAACATGCTGAGATTGAGTGATTTGTTCAGCTCTATGGTTTCCTTCTTCGAGTCGAGTAAGCTCACAAGTTCACGTAAGATTGGTTTGGTCTTTAGCGGGACCACTGTTATTACATACCAGCCTGCTATGAATTTGTATTTTGGCTATTCTAAAGTGGACAAATCTCAGCCAGGATATTTTCAGTCAGTCCCCTGTCATTATTGAGCCTGTTTATCATTAGTAATTTTGACAATTTGGCTTTAGGTTTAGACATTATTCTCAGGAACAAAGTGACTGGTGTAATGTTAATTTGTTCTACCACATAGTGGAGCCCTAACTCTCTATGGGCAGCAAATGTGGAAGCAGATTTCAGTAGAGATAGGAGCAGTTTGCAAAAATAGTTCAGAGTTTGCTGTAGTGCATCTGCCCTTTAATGTCCCCAAACTCCCACGCCATATAATGCTACAGCTCTTGCCTTAGCTTCGTAAGCTTGAAGCATCGTCATCAGTGGCTGTGGTTTATGTTTGGCAGCAAAGGGAAAGGGCCCTCCTATGGCTTGTTGCATTTTAATGTTTTGTTTATTCAACATGTGCGTTGTTGATCAGAGTTTCTGAAAAGCGTACATATTTTGACATGCTCTATTGTGTTGCCATTGCCATTCAACCTACGCATAATGGCTGATCTTTTCTTCCCAAATACTAGGACTGCTGATATTGCTGGATTTACTGCCAAGCCCCTCATTCATATATGAAGCATACATATGAATACATTTTTGGAGTGACAAAGAGGCACTATCATCTGTGTAAGAAAGTGTCAGGAGTTTTGTATCCCTACCAAGGCATAAAATAAGCAGTGTTGCATAGCAATTTGCTATGCAATTCTGTAGGTTTGCTAATCAAATGGGCACTTGTGTAGCAAAGTTAGCTATTTAAGTTGCCCTCTTCAATTAAGGCACACATCTCGCCCTACTACATTCCTCTTGTCTTTGGGGCTCTCTTCAATCTCTTTTCCCTGTTCACTTCTAGTGCTAGTGGAGAGAGTGCAGAAGTAATCATCTGCTCCACTCAGTGCCAAAGGCATGTGTGGGAGTGCTACGCAATAATTCCTTTTTCAACTAATTGCAAACCAGAAGTAAGCGGGAAGATACATTTATTTTTTTTTTTTAAAACGTATTTTATTGGTTTTGATAGAAAAAAGAAAAGAAAAACGTGCAATACAACAAGAAATCAACATTGGTTTGAACTGGGGAGGAGACGGTGAGGGGGAAACAAGGGGGGGGGAACAAACAAATCAACAACAGTCTTCATGTTGTAGCAAACTTACAGTGGACGGGTGGGTTAGGGGCAGTGACCCAAAGTTTCAGGAAGCAAGAGGGGTCAAACACAGGGGTGGTTCCACCAATGCCGGCATCCGAGCAGTGTCAATGCAGTGGTGTGGGACTTCAGGGGGGTTTGTAGTCAGCGCTGAAGCGTATGTCTCTGAGGAGGGCCTTCCATGATTCCAAAGTGCCACCTTCGGTTTCGCCACTGTTCGTGATTCCTTCCTGCCAGGCCCTGGTTTCAGCTGTTGTCCATCTCTCGAGTTCTTTGAGCCATCTCTCTTGCCTGGGGCCCGACGGCGTCTTCCAGGCCATCGCTATTGTTCTTTTAGCCAGGATACATGAGATGTCCATTAATTTAACAGCGTGCTTGGATTTGCTAGGTCTGGGGTAGGTCCCCAGGAGGCACTCGCCAGGAGTCCATTCGTATCTTGTCATTCCGGCGTCCATGCAGGTCTGTTTGGCCTTGGACCACAGTGCCATCGCCTTGGTGCAGGTCCAGAACATGTGAATCACATCTGCTTTATCATTCCCGCACCAGGGGCATGCAGGGGAGGATGTCTTATTGAAGGAGGCAACCCTATGTGGGGTCATGTATGTCCTGTAAAGAACGTTCAATTGGATCTGGCCAAACCTGGTGTTCCTGGATACTTTTTTGGGAAATATCAGCGCTCTTTCCCATTCTTTATCTGAAATCGGGGTCTCAAGGTCCGCCTCCCATTTTGTCCTCAGATCTTCGCATTTAGGGTTGGTTTTATCACATAGTCTGCTGTAAAGCCTGGAGACAGGTCTCCAGCCGTCCGAGAGGTCATGCATCTCTTGTAGCAGAGGGTCAGGGGAGGGCTCCTCCGGCCATCCGGTCCATTGTTTCTTAGCAGTTTGTTTGAGGCGATGGTACCAGAGGAACTGGCCCGGGGGAATTCCATCGGCAGCCTTAAGAGATTCGAAATCCCTGAATTCTCCCTCCTCATACATGTCGCTCCATGTGTAAATGCCGGCCTCTTCCCACCTCCTTGCCGTAGAGATGTCTGCAGCCGTTCGACAGGTGTCTGCTAGGATGGGATTGTCCGGAGAGTATGGGTGTCGTATTCGCCTGATGCAGCAGGACCTGGCCCATATCTTTCTTCCCAGGTCAATCACCATGGAGGGGACCGGGGGTTGCCATGTAGGGTGCCATAGGATCTCCTTGGGGATCACATTGTCCAAGGGTTGCCTCAGCAGTTCGGTCTCTGCTGAAGGCTCATCCGAGAGCCATCTCGTTATGTGACTCAGCTGGGCAGCCAGGTAGTACAACTGGAGATCCGGTAACTTTATTCCGCCTTCTTTGTGTGGGAGAGAGAGGACGGACAGCGACAGTTTATGCCTGTGTGGGCCCCAAAGGAAGTCCCTGATGATGGCCTCCAGCTTCTTGAAGAAGGACGGTCTAATGTAATGGCAAATGTTTACGAAGAAATACAGGAATCGGGGGAGTACGATCATCTTGACAATCGCTGCCCTGCCCACCATGGCCAATGGGAGCTTGGACCAAAACTTTATAGAACTTCGGAGACTCGTGATGGCGGCCTCGGTGTTGTGTTCATGCATGAGTAGCGGGGTGTGGCTTATGTTGATCCCCAAATAACGGAACTGGACCAGTTGCCAGCTTATTCCTATCTCTGGGAGATTGTTTTCCGGAATGTTGCGTAAGCCCGCCAAGGGGAAGGCAGAGGACTTATTCCTACTAAAGCGGATCCCTGAGTACTTCGCATAGTTGTCCAGTATCTCCAACGCGGTTGGCGCGTTAACTTCGGGGGAGCTTAGGTAAAGAAGGACGTCGTCTGCATACAAGGATATTATGTGGTGTGCATTGCCCACCTTAATGCCAGCATCGAAAAGCTGCTGCCTGAAGTATAATGCAATCGGTTCCAGGCCCAGTATGTACAGCATGGGTGATAACGGGCAGCCCTGCCTTGTTCCCCTTTGTATATCCCAAGCCGCTGAAACCACTCTTCCCGTTCTTACTCTCGCCGTCGGGGAATTGTAGAGGACCTCAACCCACCTGATGAAGCCCCCTCCAAAGCCAAATCTTCTCAGGACCTCCCTGATCCACTCCCAGTATATGGAGTCGAAGGCCTTGATGGCGTCGAGCGACAACACCGCCAGGTCCTCGTCCCTGTCATATGTTTCGGCCATTACATGCTGCAACCTCCGGAGGTTAGCAGTGGTGTTGCGCCCAGGAACGAATCCGTTCTGATCTTCGTGAACGATGGAACCCACCACCCTGGCTAGCTTGCGGGCCAATATGGATGTGAGGATCTTGGCATCGTAGTTTAGCATAGCCAGAGGGCGATAGGACTCACAGTCGGTGGGCGATTTGTGTGGCTTGAGCATGGGGACTATTATGGTTTCCTTCATGGTGTTGGGGAGAATCCCATCCGTGTGTGCCTCCTGGTAGACCTCGTGGAGAACTGGGGCAAGGATGGACTCATACGCTTTATAGAACTCAGGTGGGAGGCCGTCACTGCCAGGGGCTTTGTTGTTGGAGAGGGACCTGATTGCCCCTTGAACGTCCTCAAGAGTGATCTCGGTTTCCAGCTCCTCTCTCTGCTCGAGCGAAATGTGGGGAAGTTCTATCTCCTCGAGTGTGTCTATGATGTCTGCAGCAGGAATCTGGGTCTTGTGGGTATACAGTTCTGTGTAGAATTTAGCAAAGGCTTCATTGATCCCTAGCTGAGTCGAGTGGGATGACCCATTAGCGTCCCGTATCTCCACTGGGAGATGTTTGGGGTGTTCCCGTTTGCAGAGCCATGCTAGTAGTCTTCCCGGTTTGTCCGATTCTTTATGAGATCTGGCGGTGTGCGTGGCGAAATCAAATTTTTCCAGTCTTTCCCATGCCTGCTGACATTCTGTGCGGGCTTCCTTCAGCTTGGTCTCTGTCTCCATAGAGTTGTCGCATGTGGACTCCAGTCGGGAGATCTCAGCTTCCTGTGCTTCCAGGGTTCTCCGCAACTGCCTGCGAGTTCCGCCGGCTCTCGATATGATTTCGCCTCTGGTCACCACCTTCATTGCTTCCCATAATGTGCCCCAGGAGGGGACCGAACCGATGTTGTTCTCCAAGTATTCTTCCAATTTTTCGGCAAGGGTTTCCCTGAACTCGAGGTCCGCAAGTGCCGCGGTCGGCATCCTCCACATGGGGATCGGGGGTCTGGGGCCTCTCATTTGCCATAACATGGTCAGTGGGGAGTGGTCGGAGATCGTCCGCCCCAGGTATTCTGTGGTTGCTATGTGTGGGGTAAGTTCCTTATTGATGAACAGATAGTCAATTCTTGTGTGAACTCCGTGTGGAGCTGAGTAGTGGGAGTAGGACCTGTCGGTCGGATGGTGTTCCCTCCAGATGTCCACTAAGTTGAGTTGCTCCAGAGTTTCCCTCAAGGCACCGGATGTGAGGCTGCTCGGGCGTGGGGGGGGCAGCGATCTGTCTGCACTCGTGTCAGCAACACAGTTGAAGTCCCCTCCCCATATGAAGGTGCGGTCCCGGTACCGAGTCAGCTTCGTTATCAATGTGGCGAGGTACGCCGATATCCCGTGATGAGGGAAGTAAGAGTTGATGAAGCAGACTGGGGTTTGTTCCAATGTGCCCCAAATCGCTGTGAATCTCCCTTCTTTATCTTGTTCACTTCCCTCCATCTGGAAGGGGACGTCCGGGCTTATCCATATTAGCACCCCTCTGGCGTATTTAGAGTAGGGGGACCCTCTAACAGTCCCAGCCCATCGGTCTGCAATTTTAGACATGGCCTCCGTCGTGAGGTGAGTCTCTTGAAGGAGTGCAATGGAGATTTTCTTCCTCCTGAGGTAGGACTGTATACGATTGCGCCTGAGGTATGAGCCCATGCCCCGCACATTCCAGGTCATTACAGTAAGCTGTGCCGCCATCCGGTTCGAGTTTCAGATTTGGTGTGGGACTCTGGGGTCCGACTCCACTTTAGTCTTGTTCGGGTGGGCTGCAGGGGGGATACCACTGCATTTCGTTCATCGGTGTCATGTCCCAGACCCATCTCGGTCTGCGTTGGCAAAAGAGGCATGAAGATTGTACAACTAATAAAACTAACAACAAAACTTAAACTGGTGCGCCCAGCAACTACAACATTGTCGCGGTGCTCAGGCGCTCTCGAGCCGTCGGAGCCCATCCGGGAGTCGGGCGCGAGCTGGGTCAGGCAGGTGCCCAGACCGGGTAAATACTACGCTGGGGGTGGGGCAAGGGCCTGGCGGCAGAGCCGAACGAGGCCGTTTCCAAGTGAAAAAACTGTAGTTGGATTATCTTCTGTATTCCGGTCTCACGTGCGATGTTTCTTACATGGGGGTCGCTGGGGGGTTAGGTCTCAGTCTGTGAGTTGTCCTTGCCATCCGCCAGGTTATTATCCTCAAGCCACATGTTGGCCGCATCTGGGTTCTCGAGAAATACCACTCTCTCCTTGTAGACAACCCTTAGGCGCGATGGATAAAGTAGTCTATATTTTAGGTTCAGTTGTCGGAGCCGGGCTTTTATCGGGACAAATGAGTTCCGCTCTCTTTGTACCTTCTGCGTGTAGTCCGGATAAATGGAGATTTTGGAGTCTCCTCGCTCGATGGGGCCCCCCTCCCTGGATCGCCGTAAGATAGTTTCTCTGTCCTGAAAGTTCAGTATCTTAGCGATTATGGGTCTGGGGTGCGATCCGGGGGGAGGGCGCCTCTGAAGGGATCTGTGGGCCCTTTCGACAGAGAATCCCTGGGTCAATTTGCCGGCCCCTATTTCTTGTAGCAGAAGGGTTTCGACGAAGGATGTGGTATTTACTCCCTCGTTCCCCTCCGGGACCCCCAGGATCCTGATGTTGCTCCGTCTGGCCCGACCTTCGGCCTCCTCCGCCTTTTCCTCCAAAAAGGTGACTTTCCTCTTCAGGAGGACAACTTCGGACTTTATGGCTGTGATGGCCGTGGAGGCTTCCTCTGCCGACTGTTCAACGGTCGCGACCCTCTCCGTTAAGTTGCGAGCGTCTTGGCGGATCAGTTGAATATCGACTTTGAATTCGTCGATCTTGGAGTCTATATGCGTCTTTAGCGAGGCTATAGCATCAAGTATCTGAGAGTGGTTATCGGCCGCCACCTCTTCGCTCGACTGGGCAACTTCAGAGGAGCTGGCCTTGGATTGAGTGGGGGTCTTCGCCCTGGTGGAAACAAAGGAGTCCATGGTGGCGGCTCTGGTCTTGTTCTTGGCGGCCATCTTGGGGCGATGGTTGCGGGTGTTTTAGGCCTCAAAAGTTAGTTCACTTGTGAGATCACTGGTGGGGCCCTTCACCTGGCCAAATATCGGGTCGTGAGCTGTGGTCTGCCCCCGTGTGTGATGGTGTGGTCCGTAGAGGTGGTCTCTAGAAGAGCGGAGCCTCTCTTTTGCTGCTGCCTCTCCCCGCCGGGCCCTGGAATCCGTTGGGGGAGGGGGTACCCCTCGCAGGCACCGCTATGCTGCGCGGGGCGCCATCTTGGATCCAGTAAGAACGGGAGGGGGGGAGAACCGATTCAGGGCCACCGGAGTCTCAGGGGGGTCCAATTTGGTGGGCCCAACAACTATTCAGGTGCAGGGCTGCTTCGCCCAACCGCTCGTTCCTTTTCAGAAGTCGGGGTCGCACGCGAGCCGGAGAAAAAGGATCAGGAAACGGCGTCTCGGCCGGAGCTCGGCGGATCAGCTACCGCTCGCCATCGGCGCCAAGCCACGCCCCCGCCCTCCTGGGAAGATACATTTATTAAGCGTTCAATAGTCTGCCTGGCAAAGACCTCTCTAAGTGTCAACTTTATATTTTTTTTAAAGACAATTATGCAATTCCATTGCTAAAATGTAAGTTGTTACATAATGCATAATTACAGTATTGATGGTGTAAAATACTGCATCTCCATGATTTACAGTCAAGTTTATGTTAATGTTTTCTAAATTTCACAGTGTCAGCTATACTTCATTTTGTTGGGGAAGATGCATCAAATTGACGAGTGAACACTTTTGAAAATGTACATGATGAAATGCTTTTGATGGCAAAACTAGTTCTGTAACCTGCAGGTTGCATGCATCTTGCAACTGGTGCTCCTACGTGCGAAACCATACTCCCTGACATTCTATGACATTCAATATTATCACCCTGTTGCTTTATACAAGGTACCCTGAAAGTTAGATGACCACAAACTACAATATTCCACCTAGTTTGCCCAGGTCTGTGCCTGCTACGCCATCCACTCTGCTTAGTCTCTTTCTTGCCTCTTACATAACGAATACACAAAGCCAACTAGATGCTTACACAAAGTAATGATCGATAGTTCCAGACAGTCTGTGCATCTACAACTCTACTGCAATACTGAACACAGTAGTTGGCATCCAGAGCTCGCTTTGCTTTTTGAATTTGATTGTATTTAATATGATCACCTGCAGGAGACAGCTTCCCAAACTATTTTCAGAGCCTTTTTATCTTGTGTTTTTGCCCATTCATGCAGCTAACCTTCTACATTTTACAGACTCATCTATGGCTCGCAGTCTTTTCGCACACTCGCATACTCTAGTAGATTTTATGAAGGGCGAGTATCATTTGCAAGAGATGTTTGAAACTTATTTAACATTTACTTTGCAGTAAATGTAAAATAAAAGTTTCACTGTGCATAGCTGGCCTCTGCGTGGCAGCAGGGTTCCAAACAAAGTGGGTGTGTAGTGACATGCACCAATTTACAGAAATCGCATTTTAAAGGTGTTGTCCCCCGTGGCTATGGGTAGAGTGCATTTCTCTTGGGTTGAATAGGTAAACTAAGTTGCACGACCTGCAGATCAAGCTGAAGTTTAAAGAATTTGCAAGGCCGACTCCTCTCACGGATGTCTTATTTCAGCGGTACGCAAAACTGCTGTATTGTTGCTCATTTCATGTCTTGGGTACAAATGACTTCTGGTGACATTAACAATATTAGTAAAAAATGGCTAATCAAATGGGTCCGTTTGCTCATCAAAACAGATTTAATTAGCAAACTCTGCTAATCAATTTTTGAAACCTAATTTATGCCTTGCCTACAATGCGGATAGTGTTGAATGTAAAGAATTTGTAAGTAGATTAAACAAAAGGGCAGCTAAAACACAGCCCTGCCTTAACCCTCTTTTTTCACAGATCTAGGTTTAGTCATGCTACCATCTTTACTATACACGACTACCGCCCTGAGGTGCTCATGCAGCACTCCCATCTCTGCCAGTGTTTTCCACAGACTGATCCGGTTCATACAATCAAACGCTGCACCCTGGTCCATAAAATCCATGCATAGGTTCTCCCCTTTAATGCATATAGTGATGGCTGCCAGTATGCATACATTTAGGCTCCGATAGTGTGTACCCATTTCTGCCCTAATGCCTAGCTGTGTCATTGCCAAAGTGTCATCTATTTCAACCAAGTTTTGAAGTCTTTCTAGAATGACTTTGCCGAAGATTTTAAGCATGTTATCCAGGGTCGGACTGGGGCATACAACTGTCTCGGGCACCAACGAAAAAGTGGCCCACAGCTGCAAATGGGAATTCATTCCTTTTGTGACGCTGTTTAAAAAAGGGGGAGGTTTTTGATAAAATGTGCTGTAAATTTTATATTTTAAAGAATATTTATTCAGCAGCACTGGTCAAAACTATTAGCTGCATAGTGAAGTAACTCATCAAACTGGCCCACATTGGCCAAAAAAGTGTCTCACTTTGACCAAAAGAAACTGGCCCACACTAACATTTTGCGTTTTTGATTCGGCCATTGGCATATTGCCCTATAAGCCAGTCTGAGCCTGCTATCTAATAAACATTGTCCTAGAGTTGGCAGGGTACGTGTATTCCCTTTTTGAATATGGGACAGATTATAGCCTTTCTTTCCAATTTACAGGGTACTGGTTTTTATTATCACGATTGTATTAAATACCCTAATTAGTATGGGAGCCCAGATTACCTTCTACATAACAAAGACGTCAGATGGCACAATGTCAGGCCCTGCTCTTTTACCAGGTCTTACTGATTTAAGTGCCTTCTGTATTTCTTCCACCTTACAAGCCATTTGGTGTGTTGGGCCATGTGCCATCAGTTCCCAAAATACTTTAGAAATCTTGTCGGCTTCAGCCTTTATCATAGCTTGCCAAGCTATATACGTCGACACTAATTTCCTGCGCTTCAGTACCAATTTATACTGCTTCCTGAGTAACCGGATTGGCCCCTGAATTCTTGTCGCAATCCCCAAGTGCCTGCCTTGGATTTTTCTTGCATAGCCTACACTCTTTGATAAACTAGCAACACATTTCTGGCTTTTTGATCTATCATTACGAGGTGGAGAAAGCTTCTCCCAAACGGTCTACGAGAGCATTATAAGTGACAACAATTTCATCAGGGATGAAAGGCTCTACAAGACATTTCTTTATCAATGTTACCTTTTCAGCTATAAATCGATCCATCATGAGCACCCCTTTCCCCTTGTCCCAGCGTATGACATAAGTTTGACTTGCTCTGAGGAGTGATGAAGTTAGCATTCTTAGATGAGTTGCCAAAGGGATTACGCAGTGACAAATGAAGCAAAGCATGATCACTGCCCACCCTTGGTGTAATCTCGAGTTCAAATATTACATTCCAATGAGCAGCACGAACAATAAAATAATCTATAGTAGACGATCCCCGTGAGATAAAAAGTGTCAATCTTCCTGCAGAATCGGAAGGTGCTATGCCATTAATCCAGCGCAAGTCTACCACTAGGTGTCATTCAATATGGGGCGGAGGAATACCCTAGCAATGTCTTCATTTCAGTCAGAGGTGCCTTCTGTGGCGCCCATTCTCTATTTAAAATTTAAATCATCCCCCAACAAAATAAAAGTGTTGGTGGTAATTGGTATATGCAAAATTAAGTCCAATACATCTTCTAGGTTAGTCAGGAAATTTTCCTTTTCTTTTTTCCAGTGAGGTCTATAACAGTTCAGCAACCACAATGATGAGAAATCTTGGGTTTGGTGTCAGAAGCCAGTGTCAACTACAATTGAAATTGCATGGTCCGGATGCGGTTTAATTTCTTGCAGTACTGTCTGGGGTTCTTGTTTCTTGTCATCAGGGAGGAACTCTAGCATGGGACCCAGGTCATACCAGATTTCTATGTTAAAAAGCCAAGAACAGGTAGAGAGTTTGCCACTTGACAGTTGCTGCTGCAATGCTAACAATTTCTCTAGCAAAGGTGTCCAAACATTCACCATCCTTATCTGTGAGGAACACAGAGGGGACACATTTTCCAATCTCTTCCTGACCGCTGCAAATACCACTGACTTAGGGCTACACCGAGCTCTCAAGGGGCATTATCTGGCACTCTGTTTTTGTCATCCAACTGGTCCCCTCTTGCCAGTGCTGTAAACGGGTGTCACACTGCTATTAAACCACCTAACCAGTTCTCTAGAATTGGGATGGACAAGATTGTCTTTTTGGTTCTTTCCCTTATCCGATACAGAAAAGGTTCCTTTCTTTTGTTCTGAAGGGAGGAAGTCGAACATCTTTGCTGCTTTTGCAATCGTGGTGTGGGAGACTCCAATTGTGTCTTCTGGAGAGTCTCTAGGCAGGTTTTCATTAGGTTGCCCATACACGTGGAAGAGGTCTTCAAACTCATCCATTCTGGGTGAACAAGTAGACTCAGAGTGTTTGAAACAAGATCACGGTCTTATGATAGTCTGTGTAGTTCTAGTCTATGTTCCCTTTCCCTACTGGGAAGATGGGCCACAGCCTTGGCTGTTCCAGTGTGTGCCTTGTAAGGGGCTAGGTTGTTGGAGGTCTTGGAGGAATGTTTGGTACTCATTTGCAGCTCAGTTACTAAGGTCGTGAGTGGATGAAGAATGCCCTTTTATAGATAAGGTGCCTGCAGCTGCAATACGGACCTCAGTGCTGGCTTCAGTTGCCCCCATAGGCCCTGGTGCAATCCTTTCACCTTCCAGAATGTCTTCAGGTCGAATTTTTCAAGGATCTTAGAGGGTGGAAGGGACACAGACAGTGTCAGTACGCCCAGTCTTGGTCGTTCTGACGAATGCAAAACCCATTCTGAGAGTAGCAAACCCCTTCTGTGAAAATGACATTGATGGTTTAAGAGACCATCAACTGCCAATTCGTCTGGGCTCCCATTGACAAAGTGGGTTAAGCTCACTGTATTGCCATTGAGATGCAGAAAAAAGCATGGATAGAAAAGGTGTCCACCCAAGTAAAACACTATAGGAGGGAAAAAAATGAAGGCTTGTTCCACCTTGTTCATGTGGAACACACTTTTGGCATGGCACATGTAACCATCTAAATCGCAAAACATTGGATAACATGGACACAAGCAATAATGTACTAACTGAAATTTATATCACTAACTGATCTATGCTTCCTAGGGTGTCCTTGGAAACAAATAAAATGAAGTAATGATGCATTTTAGCTTAGCTTCCATGAAGTCAAGAAAGTCAAACTTATCCAATACAGATTCCAGCAGTGTATTCCCAAGAATGTTCCACAATCTATTGACCACCTGAGACGGACCCTTTTTCCACTCCAAGAGATAAGAATATCTTAGTTGCTATAGACAGTCTGAGGAGGACTACAGTTAGATTCAGCAATGTCAAGTTTGCTTTCCATGTTCCTATTTTTCATAAACATGCCGTACAATGCATTGGAAATGTATTTTGTTTAAACCAGAGATACTCTGTTTAAACTTTACTTTCAACACTACCAACAACTTTAAAAAAAAGATTCCCAAAAGTAGCCAATAACAACCACCCTTTCTAAGGGCTCATAGAAGGTTGCATACCAAACCTAGTTGACACTTTGGTGGCTTGGAGGTGCTGAGAGCATGGCCAAAGTGCATGTCATAGTGAAGTAGCCACTGGTAATGAGCACACTGCATGTGAAGTAGGTGCCTAGGACATGCTGGGAAAGGTCATGGGTGAGTCGAGAGGAGGTCAAGTTGTATTGAAATGTCACTGCCTAACTATCAGAACCAAACACTGGTGGTGGTTTACCACTCCCTCATTGCACCTTGTGGCAAGTGTGACTGGTGCCCTAACATCACATCAAAGACTCCATGGCTGCAACATGGGAGACCTCCAATTTCCATTGTTTTGCTATTCAGTTTAGTGCAGCCATATGGGTTGAATCCAAAAGGAATCAGAAACAAGCAGTAGATTCCATTTTCGACTGCGCCATTATGTAAGCAAACATTCAGAAAAGATCAACCTGAATGGCGTAAGTGAATTTACTACCAATTTAAAAAAAAAAAAAAAAACATCCATCATTCAGCAATACAGCTTGTCAGTTTATGCAGCCCTGTACTCTCCTTCAGTCTTACATTAGTGCTTTACTTACCGGATCTCCTTCCACCACTTCGCCTTTCTGGTTCCTAATCACCATCACGATCTGTGCCTGGAAAGTGATGATTAGAACAGGGCCCTGCTCCATCATCTTCCCCATTGCCAACTGTATGTGGAAAGAAAAAGAAAACATGTGTTGTTTTAACCAACCAGTAGTAACTACCTCAGACAGTGTTAAAAGGTATGCTGAATAAACTCTGCATAGCTGGTTTCACCCAATCATTTGCATTGTATGGGTCTACATAGTTTTGTGCCTGTAAGGTAAAGGCCACGTAAATTGCAAAGGGAAGAAGCATCAACACGCTTTCACTGTCCTTATGTTTTTTCTTGGTATTCGCACATATGCTGGTGCCAAAACAATGCTACAGTGAAGAGAGATAATGGTAAGGTTGAGAAGCAGCATATTTGATTGGCATAGCCACACTATAGTCCTAACCCTTCTTCCACGAAGGTTCTCTTACTTGTCCTGTCCTTCATGCTATACCCAGTCTCCATCCTACTCTTAGTTTCACTTTCATCCCCACCACCCCCCAGCCATGCAGAAAGTTCTGCCAAACAATTGGAGCTGGCCTGTGAGGTTGAGAGTGTGGTTAGGGTAAAATTGGTGGGGGTCCAGCCTTTTGCAGTATAGCCAATAGCAGAGAATGCTGGATGATCTGGGGTTCTTTTGGACCATCACACCAGAGATTAATGCCTCCCATAATTTGTACCACTGGACCAGTCACAAGGGGTGAGCTGGGTTGACTGAATTAGTCTTAAGCTTTTCTGGGATGCAGCATTTATTTTTCACTGTGCCTCTACAGTTTAGCAGCCGCAAGGCAAGGGAAGAAGCAATGTGATATAATCCAATGATTCAGCAGGCATCAGTGCTTGCAGATGAGCCTATAATCATTGCAGTTGCCTTTCCTTGTTCCGATTGAGTTGTTCGGTAAGGAGGCCTTCTCAGAGAAATCTGAAGGAGAGCAAGGCAGCTTTGGTGCACATAGTGATGCCGAAGACATAATGGGGTCAGCAGACTGCCCGGTGGCGGTCCACAGTTTTGTAGGGCATGTCCCATGCTCTGCTGTGGAGACTAGACTTGGCAACAAAGGCACTGAAAGGAACACACACAGGGGTGCACACAAAAACCATAAACACACAACCCCCCCAATCCATACTTCAAGAACATTGAAAGATGCCCACTCAGTAACAAAGAGCAATTCAAGTGTTTCTGGCTTAACGCGCCCATAGTCCACTGCACCCAGGTCCTCGCTCGCATTTAGCGCAAGACTCCCAATGTAAACAGATGCCAAGCATTTTTGTTACCGCGCCTAAAACCTTAACGGTTAGTTTCGCATAACCCACTCCCAAACAGGTGCCGGAACTATCCTCATTTATTTCACACACACAAACAACCTTCGAATGTTTCTTCCTTTGTCGATTTATTTTCCTTTTTTTGTTTAAAGAACGTCACCCAGTAAACCATAAATATGTTTCTATGGGGGAGTGGGGAACCACCAGCAAAATAGGGACCCTCTTTTACAAGTTATTATGAATATTTACAAAGATGACATACGATGCCTTCATCAACGATGACTGTACTTTATATGGTGACCCCACTATTTGGGGAGTTTTCCTAAAGTCTACCTGTGGTAAGACTTTATAAAACTATCCCTTGGCATAATGGCCCCAACTTCTAGTAAAAGTCTGCACTATTCAAGGTTTTGGTAGTATGGCAGAGCAGTCAGGCGTCTCTAAGGAGGGAGATGTGAGCTGCAAGTAAGTACAATGAACTCAGTAAATACATGGCCCAAAGAAACTCTTACACACTTGTCGTCATAGTAAAATAGATATTTATTTTATATACACACTGTAAGGTTATTCAGGTAAGTACTATTTTAACTAATCAACACATTGAAAACAAATGCAGTTGAGTAAACCATAAGTGAAGAATTATACAATTTCTGAATACAGTTCAAAGTAAAATCACTTGTTATAGCAACTCAGAAAATGTTCTGTCGTAGGAATAAAAGATGTTGCAGCAGCAGTCGGGAGAAAGGTCTCTGCAATTTTTGGCACCTTTTTACAGGCTTCAAGGATGAACGTTTACTGACTCGTCAATCCGCCTCGATTCTTCCTTCCTGCACTCTGTTGAAAGGACTTTTAGGATGGGGGGGGGGATCTTCTCTTTGGAGGTCGAACTGGTGCCCACCAAAGTTCTGGAGGTGCCATGATGCCTACCTCCAAGGAGCCAGGCCGGGCCCAGCAACCCCAGAGGCAGACATCATTTTCCCCAGGGAAGTCTCAGCGGGCCCAAGTCGGGGCCCTTTGGACTCAGTCCTGGCGCCTTAGGCGCCAGGCTCATAGCGGACCCCAGTCCTGGCGCCTTAGGCGCCAGGCTCATAGAAGAGGATATGTGTTTAAGTGCTTGGGTGCACACTTACCTGATGCAGATCTTGCTGCTTCATCCAGGCCCTCTTGAGGCCTGAATGGGACTACTTTACCTGTAGGACTACTTCACCACCCGGGTGTGGTCGGGGAAGGATACATACCTGATTGGTGGAAGGATACATACCAGGAACTTCTTCCAAGGCTATTTAAACCCCACCCGAACAGCCACACGTGCTTCGCGTTGTTCTGCACCTAGCAGCTGGACGCTCACCGTGTCAGCTCCTGCATCCTGACTTCAGCCACGCCTGTCAGCACCCTGGAACACCTGCAAGGGGAGAAAGGAAGAGAATAGGAGAAGAAAAGCCCTTACCTGCTAAATCTGCATCCCGGAGTCATTTCTCCAACGGCCCTGAAAAGGAAGACATCATTTTAAAGGCATTTTGTTTCGATCGCTGCAGCGCTGCATTTTACTCACCTTTGCAAGGCGCTTCCATCTTCAGCAGCGATCTTCCGGATTCAGCTACGCCCCAGCGCCTAGAGGAAAAAAGACAAGAACAGAGGTGAGAGGAAGAAAAGGAATAAGGAAAGCTCAGTTTCCTTTTAAGTCTTACCTGTTGGATTATTCCCACTGCATTTCGGGTCCTGCCGCTTCCTGGCATCTCCGGACCCCGGCCCCTATGGGGAAAAAAGACAAAGACATTGAATGAGCGAATGCAAAGACATTACCTGAGCGCTCATCCAGAACGGTTTCACTTCGGGTCGGCGCCATATCTCCGGCACTCCGAACCCCGGCCCCTAAGGGGAAAAAGACATAAGCATTAGCGCTTGCTGCAATTAGACAACGAACATTATTATTAAGCTTGAACTTTTGAACAGAACTTTTACAGCACCTTACCTGAACAGTCAAGCTTACCTGAACTCCCATCAATCCTCAATCCAGTGAAGTAACTGGGTTTCAACGCGCCCCTGCATCAGAAGCAGGATGGAGAGCTCATCCTTCCAAACCCTAAGGTGAGGCTTCACGGGGAATCGTGGAGGAGGTATCGTGGAGGGTTGGAAGGGAGTGGGAGGCTTGAGCATTGTTCCACAGTTGGTAATACTCCCTTTTCACGCACAGGAGGGTATCCAACGAGCCAGGGAAGTCAGAATAGAGGGGCCCTTCCTGTCCATCTCCAGAGTTCTGCGCCTTCGACGCCGCGCCTCCGTGGGAACCAGGTGAGCGTTACAGAACGCGAAGCCTTACCACAATTTCCCACCTGGGCGCTATGGAGACTTCCGAGACAGATCAGCTGGCCCATCTTTTAGGGGAATTACGGGCAGAAGTGCACTCAGCCCGCCAGGAGACTAATGCTCTCAGAAGGGAACTAATCCTATCCAAGGAAAGAACTGATGATCTGGCCAAAAGGTTATTGCAGGGCCAGGCAGAGCACACTCCTTTACCTGTTTCCGGAGATATTTCTACAACAATGGGTTCGAATAACCCGGTACAAATCAATCTACCTGGACACATGCCTTTGGCTCCGCCGGAACGTTTTGCGGGGGATCCCAAGAAATATGCCGTTTTTATGAACCAATGCCGTTTACACTTTTTATGCAGGCCCGGGGCCTTCCCCAACGACCAGACCAAAGTAGCCTTTGTACTATCTTACCTCAGTGGCTGTGCTGCCGATTGGTCTATTCCATTGGTAAATCAGGATGATCCCATTCTCCGGGATTTCCAGGGCTTCCAGGCCAGCATGGAAAGATTGTTCGCTCGACACTCGCAGGGACAGGCCCTTGACAACAAACTGCTATCCTTACGACAAGGTAATCAGGATCTTTTGTCCTATATCGCCACCTTTAATAGACTAGTTGTGGAAAGCGGATGGCCTGAAAATAAAAGGATCACATTGTTTCATCGAGGCCTGCGCGGAGAGCTTAAAGATGTTATAGCTCAGATAGTAGATCCACCCCAGGCCTGCGCAGACTACATAGACGTAGTGGTTCAACTTGATCACAGACTTCAAAATAGAAAAGCAGATC
This sequence comes from Ambystoma mexicanum, assembly GCF_040938575.1. Classification (NCBI taxonomy): domain Eukaryota; kingdom Metazoa; phylum Chordata; class Amphibia; order Caudata; family Ambystomatidae; genus Ambystoma; species Ambystoma mexicanum. Next base: position 642,751,831 of record NC_090921.1, read on the forward strand.
GGCTCAAGTATGAAACCAGAGTACCTATCAAGACCCACGTTAACTCCAAGAGTACTGACGTTTCCGAACCTATACAAATTGGCAGTGTTAAAGGACCATTAACGCAGAAGGAACAAGAGAGAAGGCGACAAAAGCAACTTTGTCTGTATTGCGGAACTTCCGGTCACTTTCTTCAAAGTTGTCCAGTTAAACCACCCAAGAAGGTGGTTGGAGCCACTGATAACGAGTTATTGACACCTGGTTCGGGAAACGACCTAGCCCGACAAGCGTAGGGGTCCGCTTGCCGAGCTTGAAAACAAACTCTTTGACCTCGCATTTTGTCATGCCAATGATGCTTGTGAACCCAAAACAGCCTCAGCAGTTGCATGCTATAAAAGCATACATAGACAGTGGAGCTATTGGAAATTACATAGACCGTGAATTGGCTTCCAGGATTAAGCTTCCTCTCCGCCCGAAAGTAACCCAAGATGTAATTACTACAGTTGATGGAACCGAAATAGCCTCAGGGCCTGTAACGCATTCCACAGTTGAAATCACTCTGGTGGGTCAGGACGGACATCGGGAAGCAATCGTGTTTGATGTGATCAAGGCCCCACAATTTCAAGTACTTCTTGGTATCCCTTGGTTAGAAACACAATCCGAGAATAGACTGGCGAGCAAAGAAGATAACTTTTCCTGATTGTGAACCAACCTGTTACCCAAGGAATCCAGCTATGGGTCTAGCCTCTGTAACTTCCACTCCTGTACAGCTACCATCTGAATACCAAGAATTCCAAGACGTTTTTCAGAAAGAGCAGGCTAACACCTTACCTCCCCATCGATCTTACGATTGCCAAATCAACTTGGTACCCAATGCACAACTACCTTGTAGTAGGATTTATGCTCTTACTGAACCTGAGAACCTGCATTTGCGCCAGTATTTGGATCAATACCTGGCCAATGGCTTCATTCGCCCATCAAAGTCACCAGTCTCTTCCGCTTTGTTCTTCGTACCTAAAAAGGAAGGAGACCTTAGGGCCTGTATTGACTACCGCGCCCTAAATCAGATAACGATTAAGAATCGTTACCCTTTGCCCCTGATACCTGAGCTTATCGACCAAGTAAAAGATGCTTGTGTGCACACCAAGCTAGATCTCCGAGGAGCTTACCACCTGGTACGTATAAAAGAGGGCGACGAGTGGAAGACTGCATTCCGCACCAAATTTGGGCTCTTTGAATATCAAGTAATGCCCTTCGGTTTGTGCAACGCACCTGCCGCCTTTCAGTACTTCATGAATGATATTCTTCGGGAACTTATCGATGTTTGTGTCATCGTTTATATTGACGACATCCTGGTGTATTCCTCCTCAGAATCTGATCACAGAAACCATGTTAGGGCAGTTCTTGAGAAATTGTGCCAGCACAAATTATTTGCCAAGCTCGAAAAATGCATTTTTCATACCACAGAAGTGGAGTTTCTCGGATTCATCCTGACACCTCAAGGAATCCGAATGGACTCGCGGAAAGTGGACGCCATTCTCAAATGGCCATCTCCTAGCTCTGTGAAGGGAGTGCAAAGCATGCTTGGCTTTGCCAATTTCTATCGAAGGTTCATCCCGGAATTTTCTCGAACTGTTCAACCCATCACAGCTCTCCTAAAGAAAAATAAACGCTTTGAATGGACTCTTGAGGCTGAACAAGCCTTTCAGGACCTGAAAACCAAATTCACCTCTGCACCTGTATTGAAGCACCCGCGCCCAGATCTCCCTTACATCGTGGAAACCGATGCATCCAGTTCGGCCATGGGAGCTGTCCTGTCGCAAAGAGACCCAGAAACTAACCAACTACACCCTGTAGCCTTTTGGTCCAGAAAATTCTCTCCACCTGAACTCAATTACGCAATTACCGACAAAGAACTACTGGCTATTAAATCAGCTTTCAAGGCTTGGCGTTACTATCTTCTCGGTGCAAGACACACCATCACCGTAATTACGGACCACAGAAATTTGCAGTATTTAAAGACGGCCAAAGCTCAATCTTCGCGACAACTCCGATGGGCTTTATTTTTTGCGGAATTTGATTTTGTAATTACCTATCGCCCTGGCTGCAAGAATGGTAAGGCAGATGCCTTATCCCGGATAGGCATGGAAGAACCCAATTCGAGTTTAGAACCGTGCCAATCATACCGGAACAAAGAATTCTGGGCTTGACTTCATTGCAAACCATTGAGGACATCAAAGCTCAAGTAAAACAGCTTTTTGACTCTTCTGCCTTACTGGAATGGAGTCAAAAGGGTCCTCACTACACCGTTAAGGGTGATTTACCCTACTTCCAAGAGTGGTTATTTCTGCCAAGTAAAGAATTGCAGGAACTTGTCATTACCCGTCATCATGAATCATTAATGGAAGGACACCCCGGTATCGCGAAAACAGAAGAAAAGATCAAACGCCACTTCTGGTGGCCTTCTTGGAGAAAAGACAAAGTCATTTGTGTTGTCTTGCGGAATCTGTGCCCAAAATAAGAGTCAAAAGAAAAGGCCAGCCGGCCTACTTCAACCTTTGGACATTCCACCAGCACCTTGGCACACCTTGTCAATGGACTTTATAACTGACCTGCCACCTTGTGGTGGTTACAACACGATTCTCGTAATAGTGGATCTATTCTCCAAAATGGCCCATTTTATCCCTTTAAAAGGATTGCCGTCAGCTTCCACCTTGGCCAAGGAATTTATGGAAAATATAGTGCGGTTACATGGTTTCCCTTCCATATTAGTCTCAGACCGTGGAAGTCAATTTATCTCCCACTTTTGGAAGAAATGTTGCCAACTAGCACAAATAGACGTGCGGTTATCCACCAGCCACCACCCCCAGACCGACGGACAAACCGAGAGAACCAATCAGACTCTCGAGCAATATCTGCGGTGCGTGTTACACCAATCCGAGTTAAATTGGAAAGACATCCTTTGGATTGCAGAATATGCATACAACAATTCAGTGCATTCTGGAACCGGACAGACTCCTTTTTATACCCTGTAGGGTCACCATCCTCGGACCTCTGACCTAGATCCACCTCTGACCCTGGAGATGCATGCAGTAAATCACCTACATTCCACAATAACCCAAGCCTTCAAAGAAGCTACAACCCACTTACAGCAAGCCAAGAAAAAGTATAAAGAAAACACTGATTTGCACCAAAGTAAAACTCCTCCTTACCAAGTAGGAGATCAGGTATGGCTAGCAACTAAACATCTACCCCTCAAGGGTCAGCGAACTTTTAATCCCAGATTCATTGGGCCTTACCCCATCAAAGCTATTATCAACCCAGTGGCCTTTAAACTCGATTTACCATCCAACATGCGGATTCATCCCGTTTTTCACGCATCTCTTCTAAAACCAGTACAACCTGGAACCAGACTGTCTGAGCCCCCAGGCCCTGTCCAAAGTGATGGAGAATTAGAATTCGAAGTGAAAGACATTTTAGATTCCAAGATAGTTAAGTCGAAACTCTTCTATCTTGTTGATTGGAAAGGATATGGAACTCAGGAAAGATCTTGGGAACCCAGTAACTATGTTCACGCACCACGATTAATTCAACGATTCCATCGAAGATTCCCGCACAAACCAAAACCCCCGGAGGAAAAGACCTTGGGAGGGGCCTTGAGGGGGGGTACTGTCATGATGCCTACCTCCAAGGAGCCAGGCGGGCCCAGCAACCCCAGAGGCAGACATCATTTTCCTCAGGGAAGTCTCAGCGGGCCCAAGTCGGGGCCCTTTGGATTCAGTCCTGGCGCCTTAGGCACCAGGCTCATAGCGGACCCCAGTCCTGGCGCCTTAGGCGCCAGGCTCATAGAAGAGGATATGTGTTCAAGTGCTTGGGTGCACACTTACCTGATGCAGACCTTGCTGCTTCATCCAGGCCCTCTTGAGGCCTGAATTGGACTACTTTACCTGTAGGACTACTTCACCACCCGGGTGTGGTCGGGGAAGGATACATACCTGATTGGTGGAAGGATACATACCAGGAACTTCTTCCAAGGCTATTTAAACCCCACCCGAACAGCCACACGTGCTTCGCGTTGTTCTGCACCTAGCAGCTGGACGCTCACCGTGTCAGCTCCTGCATCCTGACTTCAGCCACGCCTGCCAGCACCCTGGAACACCTGCAAGGGGAGAAAGGAAGAGAATAGGAGAAGAAAAGCCCTTACCTGCTAAATCTGCATCCCGGAGTCATTTCTCCAACGGCCCTGAAAAGGAAGACATCATTTTAAAGGCATTTTGTTTCGATCACTGCAGCGCTGCATTTTACTCACCTTTGCAAGGCGCTTCCATCTTCAGCAGCGATCTTCCGGATTCAGCTACGCCCCGGCGCCTAGAGGAAAAAAGACAAGAACAAAGCTGAGAGGGAGAAAAGGAATAAGGAAAGCTCAGTTTCCTTTTAAGTCTTACCTGTTGGATTATTCCCACTGCATTTCGGGTCCTGCCGCTTCCTGGCATCTCCAGACCCCGGCCCCTATGGGGAAAAAAGACAAAGACATTGAATGAGCGAATGCAAAGACATTACCTGAGCGCTCATCCAGAACTGTTTCACTTCGGGTCGGCGCCATATCTCCGGCACTCCGAACCCCGGCCCCTAAGGGGAAAAAGACATAAGCATTAGTGCTTGCTGCAATTAGACAACGAACATTATTATTAAGCTTGAACTTTTGAACAGAACTTTTACAGCACCTTACCTGAACAGTCAAGCTTACCTGAACTCCCAGCAATCCTCAATCCAGCGAAGTAACTGGGTTTCAACGCGCCCCTGCATCAGAAGCAGGATGGAGAGCTCATCCTTCCAAACCCTAAGGTGAGGCTTCACGGGGAATCGTGGAGGAGGTATCGTGGAGGGTTGGAAGGGAGTGGGAGGCTTGAGCATTGTTCCACAGTTGGTAATACTCCCTTTTCACGCACAGGAGGGTATCCAACGAGCCAGGGAAGCCTGAATAGAGGGGCCCTTCCTGTCCATCTTCAGAGTTCTGCGCCTTCGACGCCGCGCCTCCGTGGGAACCAGGTGAGCGTTACAGGAGGATTCGTTCACAGGAATATGATGCACTGCAATATGGTCAGAGGTCTCCGGGTATTGGCCATTTGTAGCCCATTAATTACACAGCAGGTCAGAGATGGCTCGTCTTGCAGGTCGTCTTTTGGCTAGCTGGTCCCACCAGCCAAAGGGAAAGAGTCCTCTTTCGGAGCTCCTCTGGCTATTTGAAAACGGGGTCAGGACAGCAGGGGTCTCTTTGCAGTTGCTGGAAGGGGCTGCAGGCGTCTCTGGTGGTCGTCTTCAGTACCAGTGGTCAACATGTCTTCTGCCTCAGGATCCCCGCCTTTTGTCAGGAATTCACAATCATCTGCAAACTCTCCCTGCAGTTTACAGAAAGCAGTGGGTGGTTGTTGAATCTCGATAGCCAGCTCCCCCCGCATCCCTGACAGTGGGAACTCATTTCCCTCAAGAACACCAGAAGACAAATGATAGATGACTTAAGGGATCCTCCATTGCTTCCTGTCCTCGCAGACATACTGGAGTCTCAGTGGGCAACACAAAGGGTTCCCACCGAAGACGAAACTCAAACCAGACCTCCCCCAGCACGAATGGGAAAAGGACCAAGAAAGGACAAGCCCACGAGAAATTGCGATAAAAGAAAGAAGCCTCCATTTTGGGTCGATGGTGACCCTTCCGTGCATAACCGTAGCTGTGGAGACAGCCTTTGGGTAAAAATTGCACGAAAGTCGGTAGAACAAGTCCACTACCACCAGCCATAAGTGTATGCCTGTTACTGTAACAGAAATGTTACAGAAGCAGTGATAAAGGGGATACAGGTAACCCATCAGCACTCCATATAGGGTAGTGTGTGCTGATCTCACAAAAGTAAAATCTAAGAAGGATAAAAAGTATCCCCCTAACCTTGAGAACAGTAGTTCTTAAGGAAAATAAAATATAAAAAGGAAAGCCCAAAGGGCTCACAGAAACACTGCACAAAAGGGGCAGTGTGTGGCAAAAGTGAAACGCAGATGCCTTTAACAAGTATGGAGGAAAGCAAGACTCTATATACCAAAGTAAAAACACAATGAACAGGGTTCCCATGGTCAGAGTAAAAAGAATGAATGAGGGGGGGGGGGGGGGAAAGGCTCCTCTCATTGAGCAGAACAAGGTCCACAAGTCCAGCAAGAAGTGCAGGGGGTCTCACAGGGAGAGGGGATTTGCCATACAAATGAAGAATCTCCCCAACAATGATCTTGATGAAGACCCAGATTATTTGCTACCATCACCCGACATTCCGGATGTTTGCAATTTAGGCGTTTCTCCCTCTATCCAGGAATTTAGGCATTCGTCTCACCATTCAGCACTGTGTTCCAGCTGTGGGTGCTCCACCAACTCTGCTGAGTTTAGCTCTAGCCTCTCCCTAGCAGTACAGCTATGCTCTGAGTGAAACAACATCTCCAGAACTAGATATCCGCGTAGTAAGCAGCCCCAACTTTAGGTGCTGCACCACCTCCCCTGTGCTTGGAAATTAGAGGTTGCTAGGGGTAGCTAGCAGAAAGTAGTAAAAAGATAGTGACAAATCCCCAACGGTCTAACAACTAGAGAAGTGTAGATTTCACACAGACGGCACAAAGGATAAGGCGACCTAAGGTGCGCACTCAGGAACCGCCCCCACCTCTGCCCTTTTGGATCCCCCCCCCCAACCAATCTGCTAGCCAACAGACAGCAAGACTGCCACCCTCAATCATGCCCCTGACAATAACCACAGACCACTAAATCCACAAAGAAACCGGAAAAAAATAACCAAAAATAAACCCAACAGAACTTAGAAAAGAGTTGCACGTGGGCGACAGCCCTTGCAACCCAAACACAATTAACACAAAAACCATAAACTACAAGACTTCAAAGGACTAGAATATTCCACGACACAGATGGAAGAGAAAACTGGGAGAAAGAATAAACCAAATGGAACCACAACACACCAACAAACACAGACTCAGCAACGGAACACACACCCATACGCATGACAGAAATTAGAACAAACTCTAAAACAAGACAAAAATGTTCATACCCAACTCCATACCTCACGACGAACCAGCCACCAGAGTAACCTATGACCACCAACAATGCCAGACACTCCAGAAAGACGCCAGGGCCGCATAGTAAAAGAGCAAAAACATCCAGGAGGAGAAAGAGGGTAAACGCAACAGTCACTCCGTATATCACCAAAACTCTAGGGCCCTCACAGCACCGGCAACGAGTTACAGAAGAGGAACCAGAAGAAGTCAGCAACCCAATACGAAATCTAGCCGATCTATTCAATGACGAAACAGACCCTATTGCACACAACCCATATCCTGAGAGTAACGAGGAAACTCGTTAACGAGACCACTGTAAGGTGAAACCAAGCACAAAACAAGGCACTATGAAGAAAAAAAATACACTGCAATCTAACCAACGCAAGATCAATATCCAAACAGGCTATAGAGATCTACTGTACGATGGTGTAATCGTCATCTTGTCACAGAAACCTGGTCAGATGACAACTACAAAGTCACACGACGCAGCGGTCCACCAGATAACTTCAAATGCACACAGGTAAACAGAAAAGGAAGAGCAGGACTTGCAGTAGCTTACAAAAAACACCTGAAAACGGCTGACCTGCTGAACATCAGAAACTGCAAATCCCTCATCCTTCAACAGACAGCAGACTCAAAAACTAACCTCACATTCATACTCATCTACAGACCACCGACCTATGACGCTACCTTCGTAGACACCTACACTGAAATCTTCACAAACCTGGCCATCGCACATGATCACCCGATAATCCACTGATCTCAAATGCGCCACCAATTCAAATACCATGGAGCGACCAACTCATCATACCGTTCATGATCCAAAGCACCCAAACGGCCCCAAAAGCTCTCCCGATATGGAAAAGAAACTGGAATACATCATAACTTAAAAGAACAACTGTAATCCTCGAAACCATCAAGCACAACCCTGGATGGAACTAACCTATACGAAAAAGCAGACCTAATCCAGAAATCGATTGGCGAAAACAATAGACGGCATCTCCCAGGAAAAACTCTTCATCCCATCATGAAAGAAAGCAGTGGCAAGATGGTCTACACCTCAATTCAATGGGAAAAACATACCGGAAACTTGGAACTAGAATGGAGGGAAAAACTACGACCAAGCCAAAAGAATAATCAAAAACAAAAAGGTAATTCTCAAAGCCAAAAAGAAATACTATGACGACCGAATCACAAAAGCCACCAACACCCAGAAACAACTATTCAATATTGTAAATGAGATGAGAAATCCCCCTAAGTGCAAGAACACACCGGTACCTTCACAAAAACTATATGATGATTGTGCAGACCACTTTAAAAATAAAATCACAGACCTACATCGGATCACACAAAGTAGACCAATCAACCAGACCGTGCACCATCCTTTACCTACCGCGAAACCACAAAACAAACTGCAAAGCTTCGCCAAAATGTCAAAAGAGAAATTCCTCAAACTGGTGAAACACAGCAATAAAGCAGGCTCCCCAATTGACACCTGCACACCTGACAATCGATAAATCGATACTTGCGCAGAGCACACCTTTGAAATGCCACAAACCTCTTCAGGAGAGTACCACAGGCTTTCAAATCTGTGTGCATCAAACCACTCCTCAAGAATACAACGGGCGATGTGGAAGACATCTCCAACTACAGGCCGATAAACATCTCCTATCTAGCAAAACTATTAGAGACCTATGTCTAGGAACAAACACTGGTACATGTAGAAACACACCAAATATTAGACCAAGCGCAAACCGGCTTCAGACCCATGAGCGGGAACTAGACAGAACTTCTCTATTTGAGACGGCCTAAAGGCCAACACAGACTTGGCGTAAGGCGCTATATAAATAACAAATAAATACGAAATACTCCAACACACACTCTGCACTGATACTACTCTACCTCTCTGCAGCGTACGACACAGCCAGCCACAACATCCTCACCAAGAGACTGGAAGAAATAAGGATCACTGACAAGGCGCTGCTCTGGATTAAATCCTTCTTGTCTGAAAGAACAGAAACCATATGGATAAAACCATTCAAATCCGCACCACGGGACTCCACATGTCGAGTACCACAAGGATCATCCCTATCCCCACTCCTCTTTCCTATTCAACATCTACATGACTGCACTAATTAACTTAATCAAAAGACAAGGCTTCACTTGCTACAACTACGCAGATGACATCCAAATCATCCACAAAATCGAAGATGTACAAGAGGAGAACTCAATCACATCCTGACTTATTGTTTTGTGAACACTTCTTTCTTTATTGAGAACATTACCCCACACTTTTTTGTATTTAGAATAAGGATTGGTAGTAGGCTTTTCTTAGTATAGGCCCTTTTATTTTGACAACGCCATAAGAACTGCCTTATTTCCATTTGATGGTCGAAGCTTGCTCCAATCTTAGATTTAGGTTAGCCATTTTTCCACCCTGCATTCACAGTTTAATAAACACCCTTGAACTGTGATCACTTGTGTCTGTCTTTACTGTTGCCACCATGAGTTCCTTACAGGACCGATGGGGTTCCCAAATCGGGACGTGCAGGTAAGCATCCTTCAGATCCAGGGAGCACATCCAGTCTCCCACACACAAGGTCTCTGCAATGAAGGCTGGGGTAACCAACTTGAACATTTGGAGGGAAAGGTTCAAAGAAGATAGGTCCAACACACCTCTCAGGCCAGCATGGTTCTTTTTGTGTATGGCGAAAATTTGGGAATAGAAGCCCTTGCCTCGCTGGGAAGCTGGGACTTCATCCACCGCCTGGCTCACTACGAGCAAGCAAATTTCCACCAACAGAGTTGCTGTACCAATCTGCTGGAGTGGAGGGGAGGAAGGAGGAAAAGGAGGAATTGGTAGCCAGGAAGCCTGTGGACACCACTGAGAGGATCCATGGGTCCGCAAACCTTATCCAGAAGAAGTGTACGTGAAGGGCAAGCCTGCCCCACACTGGAGACTCATGGATCCGGATGGACCTGTCACAACCTCTTTCCCTCTGAGGCTTGTGCTGAGGAGGGTGGGGGACTGGAAAAACCCCTTGTTAGCCGCATTGTGCTACTTGCGTCTATGCTTGCTTGGGGAACTGTCCGGTTGCGTAGAACGTCTCTCCTGGAAGCCCCTAAAGCCTCTGAAGGCATGACCTTGTAAGCATTTAGCTGTCTGGAAGCTATTCTTTATCTTGTCGAGTTCCTCATCTGTCGTCGAGTGGCACAAGGCACTCCCCTCAAAAGGCCGGTCGAGGATGCACTCCTGCGCATCTGGGTTGAATCTTGTTGCCTTCATCCAAGCCGCCTTCCTCATGTCCGTGGCATTACATATGGCCCGGCCTGAGGTGTCAATGTGGGCCACCATAGATCCTGGGCCATAATTTTGGCCTCCGCCAAACCAGCCTTGAATCATGCCTGGCTGTGGGTAGGGAGTTCTGGAAGGAAGTCTGCGATTTCCCACCACAACTTTTAACAGCCGCGAACATGGCATCAGTGTTGGCCTGACGCAGGTGGAGCGTGGCATTTTAGTACATCTTTTTTTCAAACGCCTCCAAAAGCGTTTCCTCCTTGCCCAGGGGTTCAGAAGCGGATGCAGCGAAGGACGACTGCGGTTTGGAATTTAGCCATGCCACTGCTATAAGAGGAATGTGGCTGGGGGTGCACCGACAACAAAAGGGCATCACCCTCCGTCTGCCTGTATTTGGCATCCAGGTGCTTGTTGGTAGGTTGGGTAGAGTGTGGCTTGACCCAGCCCTTTTTGGCTAAGGCTTTAACGTCCTTCTGAAAAGGGATTCCAGTCCCAGAGGACGAAGCGTAAGAACTTCAGCCAGGACCCCTGCTTCGGGTTGCTCCACCTGTAGCTGAGTCAGACGTGGGAGGTGGAGTGCCCTCGCCCATGGTGGCGGTAGTGCTGCGTACAGGCGCCCCTTGCGGCTCCTCAGCGGTAGGACCGGTAGGATCTTGCGACCTCTTGGCCCACAGGCCGGTAGCTGGAGTAGCCTCGGTCTTCTTGCTGGTTTTAGGACCTGCAAGTTTCCTCCCGCTTGGCTGCTTCCCAGGGAAGGAGTGGACCTTACGGGGTGCAGAGGAGAACAGAGCACCTATCTTTGGCATGGTCTTCCTGCTCACAAATGCTTTGAGGTCCTCTGGAAGTGACTTTTCGAAGAGGTCTCTCCACCTGGCCAACCAACTCTTCAGAGCGTGCCGGGATCAAGGCGTTCATGCAGTACAGCCGTCCCAGCCATCGTCTGGGCCAAGGCACTGGAGGCAGAGTGCGTGAGGGTCAGACGTAGGGAAGGGACCCTCACAGGCTGTACACCTGCTGAAACCCGCCATCGTCGACATGTGCCGGGGAAGAGCGTGGCACCAGAGGACAGAGCAGTACCTGACAATTGGAAGAGAATAAAGAAAGAAAGAATAACTTCTTCCGGGGAAGAGCACGTAGAATTACAAGGCCGGAGGCCTAACTCAGGAGCGCTGGTGAAAGCGGTCCGTTCCCGTCAATGCGGAAAAGAGGAATGGGGAGTGGCGCTGGGGGCTGAGTCAGGGGAGCCCCTGCACACATCTAAATTTAAAGTGGAAGCCAATTTTTTCTGGTAAAAAAGGTTCTGTTTCCTGTCCCTAGCGAGGGACACCCATACAGTATGGAGGAAAGGAGATGGGACAGAGTATGATGTATGCTCCCTGGAACAAAGACTACATGTTAATGAGTAATAAATTCAATGTACCCTGGTAATGAGTCTAGAGACTCACAAGTGGAAAATATGCAGCGCATCACGCACAACTTCCCACTTCATTTTCAGATCGAGAAGAGAGAACATTTGGATCAATAACTTAAAAGAAGGCTTGGAGGGGGAGAACATCAAAAAATGTGTTAAGCAGCTGCTCAGAAGGTCCTCCCCACCAACAACCAGGAGTGGAACAAGCACACAGAGTGGGTCCTAGGAGCTCTGTAAATGAAACTCATCCAAGAGATGAGGCTTAGAAACTGACATTCTACAGGGTTAAAGGGGGGAGCCAGGAAAAAAGCCCGACCTGACCTAATCTACCCTTATGAAACAGAGGAATCTTCAACAGATTACCAGAAACTCATCAAGCATAAGGTCCATTATATTCAATTTACCTTGGTATTCAATTTACCTTGGGAGCGAAAGTTCATAGAATAACCACAAAAAAGAGGGGCAAGAAATTCTGGGAAAACAGTGCTCCCTCAGATGATTTTGATGGAAGATTTAGACCCCTCGTACCTTTGGAGTATGGTTGGTCCCCACAGATCTTCATCAGCGTTCCTCATAACGGCTATGGGAGAAAATATCTAACAATCCCACTACCTCAGCACAGCTCACTTCGCTAGGGGGTGCCGCGGGAGGGGTCTCAATTTGCAAACCACTCCACAATCATTACTTTTCAATCAACACTGCTTTGCATTCTGGTACTAGCAGTTTAGTTGTCTTCATGATACGTATGCACATACTCCAAGCATGTAAAGCAATGATTGAAAAAAAAATGCCAGGAGTTGATCAGGGAGTCACATGAAATGAGTAAACATGACAGCCATCTATAATGAAACATTGTTTTTGTTTTTAAATAAGATTCTGCTCATACTTGTATTTCATATAAATTCAGCACTGGTGAAGAACAGCCCTGGAGTGACTGGTTACATGAAGTCGTGCACATTCTTGTTTTAAATGCAGCAAACACCTTTTCCCTTGTGCACTAGGGAAAACTAAATTGTGCTTATATCCTTGTACACTGACCTGATTCTTTTACACAGGTCGACTCAGGGAATCACTTTTCTAAGGGAAAATCCTTACCCTCCTACAGAATTTCTTCTATTGTGCTATTGGCATTCTCATATAATTTTTTTTTCGAACTCTCCTGCAGACCTTTTTTCGGTGGAATACAAATTCTTCCTCCCATCACTGCCTCTTTTCCTCTGCCACCTCTGATTGCCTCCTTTCAGCCTCCGACCTCACCGTTTGCCACTCAGGGTTCTTATGGTGAGAAAAACATGTTTCTAGTTGTTAAACTATCTAAACATCTTGAAATGATTAGCTCCTTTAAAGGAATAGTCAACATTTTAGAGTGATTGTCCCAAAAGGGGTCCCCTGGGCTCCCCTGACTCGGGGGAGCCCAGGAAACTCAAAGCTGAAGCCACCGCAAACATAAATACAATGTTATAAATGCTGTTGTTTTCTCACTAAGTTTCCCAGGCTCCTCCAGCATTTATAATGCTATATAAGCACTTACCAGCATGCAGCATTTCTGCCTGCATTCTCTGCTCTCCAGTAATAATGAAGCAAAAGCTACCCATTGGTAGCTTTTGTTTATTACAGCTGGCTGGCTTTTGCTTCATTAGTGCCGCAAGGGCAGAGCTTAACAGAAGCACAGGAGGCTCATCCATGTCACAAAATAGATGCTGCCTAGTGCTTGAAACCTTTGAGTTTGAGCCTCATTTGCTCCAAACTTTACATAGGGACTTTGTTTAAAAATATTTTTTATATATATTTTTGATTATGGGCCATCTTTTTAGCCAAAGAAAAGAGATGAAAATTTAACCTGGGAATCCTTCCGTCCCCTGCACACTTTCAATTGTTGGACATAAGCCAATTACCAAAATGTGTTTGAAAATTCAATGTATTACTGTACATCTTATACATAAAGCAATAATTAAATCACACACAAGGAGATTTTTTTAGAGACAGTATCTATAATTCTTTAAAAAGAAGATTTACAAGCTAGTAAACAATCCAGCATCATAGTATGCATAGAAGTAATGAAGAAGAAAGTGCGTTTTTTCTAGGCGACGAGTTTCAAGGATTTTTTTCTCTTTCAAATGGCCAATATGGACTATTGAAAAGAAATAATACAGTATTACAATACAATGATTACAAAGAGAATATTCAAAAGTACCATACATCATTTTTGTGTTTGTTGACTATCTGTACCTTTACTACATTCTCTCCTTTAAAAAAAAAATACAACTATATGAATACCTATATAGGTCTATGAATGCAGTGATAAAAAAACATGTTTTGTCTCTGTTGTTGACCAATGCACTTTGAATGGCCAGGACTGGCCTGTGCTTTACTCTATCCTATACACAAGTAACTTATTTACCAATTCTCTATCCATGTACTCGGCTTGCTAGACAAGGACTTTTTCGCACAATCAGTACTACAGATCGCGTAACTGTTTCTAAACAATCAATACTATACTTCGCTATATAAACTCAATAAACATAATAAACAAACACATTTGTTGACACTAATATATTTCTACACTTTACTTGCATTCTTTTCTGCACGCGTTGGTCATGAGAATTGTCCATCTCGTTAGACATTTCCATAATGGAGGACTGTTGCATTTCAATACAACTAGTCCACCATTGTGTTCTGGGTAAACTGGTTCAAACGCATTTTCGCGGCAATATTTCCTTTTATTTTATCTACTCTTATCACAAGCCTTGCCTAATTTATCTAACACTCATCATGTAGGACCTTGCCCGAAGTGGCTTTGAGAAATGTTTCCGCCCTGTTAGCCAGTCACATAATGGAAGACTGCTGTATTTGAATACAACTAGTCCACCATTGTGTGCTAGGTAAACAAATTTATTCGCGGTGCAAAATTTATTTATATTTTTTTCCATACTTTTACCCTCACAGGCTTTGTTGAATACTTTCAACATGGAGGACCTTGCATCTCCATGGAATCAGTCCATTTTCTATTGCTACTCTTTGCGCCTCATATAGCCCTCAGAAAAATGGCGCCCACTGTCTCCGTAGCAATGGACACAGACGCCTACTGCAGATGCCGGCTATCCATACCGCGCCTACTGTTGTGAAAGGTACGTGCCAGAACGGATGACTGTGCACTTAGTAGGGACTCTCAACAAACTATTAGCTTCTGATTTATGTTTCACTTTTTGACTGTAGAACCTGCATTTTCAAACAGCGCATTGACTTCGTAGATGTGCATCCGAAATCAGGAAGTCAGGAGAGGTTGTCTCTGCACTTGCCCATGTGCACCTGCCATTGTGCGCATTGCTGACTCCAATCATTGGTATGCTGACTTTTCCCCCATCCCTTTTTTTTTCCCTCCCTTCTTTTTCTATCCTTTGCTTTAGAATAGTCTTAACACTCGTTGCTGCACCTTAAGTAATATTCCGCGCTTATATCGTTGTCTGATTATTTTCTAGCTCAGCTAGCCTTCGTTATCGTGACTACAGGGAACACCCCACGGTGTGTTTGTTTCCCGCATTCTGGAACATTTTCCGGTTGTGCTGGTGGTTGAAATTCTCTACACGCTGGTTTATCCTCGGGTAGGTCCGGTATATCCAGCCTTTTTCAAGAATTTGTAACACACCTAACCTGTTAGAGACATTAGCATTTACCTCTGTATCTATGTACCATTACCTTCCCAGGTTGAGCCTCACCTTTGGATTATTCAAATTGACCCTCTACGGGATTGATATTTGGAGCAAACACCAGCAGCACCTGCTAGATTGAGTTATACATACACATCATGCTTTAGCTTGGGTGTTCTCATTCGCACCCCAACCCGGTAAATATGTCATTACTTCCGCCTCTTGTTTATCTCTTGGTTTGACAAGAATTTCTATATGCTTTCTTCTTCACACCATTTCCTCACTCCTCACCTACAAAATAGTGCCAGTCCAAGGGTATTTCTGAGCAGTTTTGATCAACCCATAATTAATATGTTTACTCGGTGGGATACCCGCACTATAACCTGGTCTCAATATAACCTCCAAACCATGTAAAATCAGAGTCATGTCTATGGTGAACATTTTACTATTATTTCACGAGATATATGTTGAAATCTTGTAAGGGATAAAAAAAAAAAGCCTTTTGAATTATAAGACTAAATTGATAAATTTTGTACATATTCCCTTTGTAATCATTTGATTGTAATACTGTATATTATTATTATCATTTCTTTTCAATAGTCTGTATTGGCCATTTGAAGAAGGGGAAAATATCCTCGAAACGCGTTGCCTAGAAAAAACAGACTTTCTTCTTCATTACTTCTATGCATACTATGATGCTGGATTGTTTACTTGCTTGTAAATGAATCTTCTTTTTAAAGAATTAGATACTTTCTCTAAAAAAAATCTCCTTGTGTGAGATTTAATTATTGGTTTATGTATAAGATGTACAGTAATACATTGAATTTTCAAAGAAATGTTGGTAATTGGCTTCTGTCCAACAATGGAGTGTGCAGGCGACGGGAGGATTCCCAGGTTGAATCTTCATCTCTTTTCTTCATCTCTTGTAGGGGTTTTGTGCCATGATCCCAGTTCCTCCCAATTTAAAAAGCATAAAATTAACATTCAAATTAACACTCTAAATTATCTATCAAGGTGTGCACCAGTGTCCTAAACTTTACATCTTTTTAGCCAATAATATTTTAGAGTGAACTATTCCTTTAAGTTTCACTATTAATGTCAAGACTGTGTAAAACTCATTGTATTAGGGGGGCATGGCTGCAATAATAGAATCCGGTTTATCCACTGAGGTCAGATACTTCATTGCTTAATTACACTTTCAACTGCTACTTTCCCACTTAGAGTGAAATCAGGGTCCTGGTGTTAGGTACAAACTAATGTCAGACAAGATCATTCAACCTATTCACTGCAGTTTGATATAGGTCTCTAGAATATCCCCCTTACTCTTCCAATGAGAATTATGTGTTTCATTTTATTAAAAAAACATATTCCAAGAGTTCAGTCAAGTCAAAGATGCAAGCAACATCTGAAGAACATCTCCACGCTTTCACATTAGTGACTGGAGCGAATGGCTAAATGGGTTGTGATAAATCCTGCAGAGTCCTCACAAACACCCTACATAAAGTCTACTCCCAGGTGGCGAGGGAAAGGCAGACACTTCCTGATCCTGACCTGGGGAGTTGGTATTAGCCAGCATGATCACCTGGCAGGAGAAGGGCCCCAGGGGAACAGAAGGACTTAGTTGGGTGAGATGTGGCATTTGTCTTCCCCCAAGGAAGGAAATAACATTGATACCAGAATCTGTAATGGCTTGCTGTCAGAGACAGCTCTTATTTTCCCAAGCAAACTATCTGAATGTGGGTGAAAACAATCATAACCCGTTAAGTATTTGTAGTAAGAAAACTCCCTTTAAAGTCACTGACATCAATAGCTCCTGTGACTCCCATGGAATAACAGAGATGAGTCTTTAAATATTACCAATTTAGACCATGAAAATTCTCATTCCTCTGTGAAGTCAAATCCTTCATTTAATCCTTATAATACTTCTTTAAGGAGCACAAGTGAAAAGAGAAAGGAACTTGGTATTGTTTTTTCCACTAGAAAAGCTGTCTCACAATGCACAAACTACTGGGATGAGGAAGAGGGTTGCAGAGGCACAAGACTGCAAATTGCAGCCGATTAGTGGCAATGACCCACACCGGAGGGAGACTGAGGGGAATAAAAGGCCCCCTCAGGTGCAGGCCAAACAGCGAGAAGCACTGGGAGCAACGGCTCTCCCCCTGAGGACCACAGCTGCAGAGGTTGTGAAGCGAAAAGCGTGCAAATTGGAGGCTTTTCCATTTGTCAGACGGGCTCTGGTGGAAGACAAGCGCCGGGGGGGCCATGGGAGCAAGGAGAGCTCCCTTATTGATGAGCATGGGCCGCCGAGAAGGAGAGGTTTCCGGGCCGCACAGGAAAGCAGAAGTAGAGGACCTGGAGGCAGCGAGGCGAATGATGCACACACCAAACCCGGTGAGTTCACAAGTAGATTGCGACACTGGAGCGCTCTGTAAACGCCAGCTGGCCAATTCCGTGCCCCGTTAGCACACGTTAGCACAAAGTGGTTTAACAGTGTAAAGTGGGAAAAGAGACATTGTTTTGAATACCGAACTGACATAAAGCAGATCGATTACCCCTTTTGCAAACCAAGTTGACTTAAAACAAAGCAGGTGGCAGAACAAGAGTTAACTCCTCTGGCTAGAAGGGTGTGACTGTATATATGTGGGGCAGATTAAAGACCTGTATCAAAAAATGACAATAGCCTGAGAAACCAATACAGACAAACATTGTCAAATCCAAAAGAGAATCATACCAAGGCAAGATATAAAGCAACAACATTGCCAAAGCCAAGAGAAGGCAATTAAGAATTCAAGTGTTTGTTAAAAATATTGCACATATGCAAAAGAGATCATAAGGGGCACTGGCTTAAACCCACATTTTCAAAGAGTGAGAAAGCATTATTATCAGCATTTTGGTTCATACGGAAGTGAGAAAGCAAGAGCGGCAGAAAAGTTGCCCTTCTGCTAGAAGGCATTCAGGGGGAGTGTAACTTAGCCTGCATTGCATGGGGCAATCACAAGTGTGTAACGAACAGCACCAGTGTGGTTCTGGTTTCCCCTGAAGAAATACTTAAAACTTGATGTTGTAGAGCAAAAGACAATGCTAACCTTTTTGAAGTTAACCATTACCACAGAAGTACTTATAGTTGGTAGTTTTATTCTGTCCAGCTGGAGAGTACACCAGGGCAGAGAACCTGATAGTAGTAGGCCTGGCAGGCGAGTGGACCGGGTGGAAGTTATTGAAGTATTGTCATGTGGTTAAATGTTTTGAAGAAGTGTCAGAACCACTAAGATGTTCTTGTGAACTATTACAGAATCATCCTGACAAATTCATATTGCTGAAGCCAGTTTTGTGTGAACTGTTGGAGAATCATCTAACTGTTAAAACAAGTGGTGAATGAACTGTTGCAGAATTATCCTGACAAAGACATTTTTGTTGATCCTAATGAACTGTGGAAGAATTCATGGTTCATAAGAAGTTGTTCTGAGCTCTTTGTCACAAGTGGAAAGAGGAAAAACTTTGAACAATTTTAAACTGTTGGTGGAATTCAAGTTGGAGCGCTTGTTGTCAAGTTGGGAACAAAAGTAATGAATTGGAACTTTATTACAAAACAGGATGTCTCTACCTCTTTGGAACTGGTGAATAGAATCCTGCTGGAATCTGGGGAAGGGGAATTCATCCCTATTATAAAGGTGTTACGCTCACCTGGTAAATGCAGGGACGTTGGGGCATGGTTGCAGCCCTTCCTGGAATTGGGTCCCCTTAATCATGCTTCTTCCCCTGCTTGTGTTGTGGACTGCGCTGGTTGTTGGTAGGGCTGTACTGAATAGCATATTTAGTATTCGGCCGAATACCGAATAGTTTCTCAACTATTTGGCCGAAGCCGAATATGAAGCCGAATAGTTGCTTTATTTAATAAATCATGTTCCAAACATCAAATAACACACTTATTAAAAAAAAAATCACCATTTTAAATGCAATCTATACTTTTATTTCTCTTCATTGTAAAGAATGTAGCATCTTTATTTCAAATATAAAAGCCAGAAATAAAGCAGATTTAACCAAAATGAAGGGACCAAATGTATAGAAAATTGTTACATATCCAGTGCCAGTTAAGTAGGAGGCTTCACAAATGCAAAAGGACTGCCTTTGTGAATCCGATGCATTGCATTCTCTATCCAGTTGCAAAGTAAGTCGATGCGGTCGAGTTTTGAAACTTCTTTGCAGCTCACATAGAAATGTATAAGATGGTTCATGTCAGCTCATGCAGGACACAAGTCAAGAGTAAATCTGAAATGCGTGAACTGCGTGAACAACTATTCACCCCACCCAAACAAATGCTGCTCACTTTTCACTTATCCTAGCCATCTTAATCGCCAATACACAAACATATTCAACTTATAATTCCTGATAAAATATCAGCTAATGTTAAACTCAGGACTCAAGTCCTTAAAGAAAGAAAAGGGGGGACTATGACATACGCAATAGGAAGTGACATGACAGGAAGTATCTTTGCACATTTCTTTCAGTTTGTGTTTTCCAACTGAAAAAAGTGCACATTGTATATAAACATTCGCCAAAAGAAAAGATGTTCCTGTATTGTTGGAGGCTAAGTATAAAAGATGAGCACTTTTTTATCTAAGAATCTGTAACAAAACATGCCCTAAAGAGCAGATTACAATATAAGATATTTTTCAGCTGTGTGATAGCAATTTGTCTGGTCCAATTCTATTCAGTTTTGCATACTAAAGTCTACATTTGCCTTTCTGAGTTCATGTTGCATTGTATTCAAATGAGAATGTCAAAGTATTCGGCAAGAGCCGAATAGCAAGAAACTATTTGGCCGGAGCCGAATAGTTTTTTTTCAGCCGGAATTCGGCCGAAGTTCGATACACCCCTAATTGTTGGCACTGCCCCTGCCAGAATATGAGAGGCTTTGAGAATGCTGTGATAGGACTGTGGTCCCCCTCAAACCCTTCTTCTCAGAATGTGTTGAGCATGCGCCAACCCATATAGTCTCACCTGTTTAATTATGATGGCGAGCTCTCTGTCCTGCTTCTCACTACCGGGGCGCTTTAGATGGACCGAGTTTCTTCACTGGTCCATGTGCGTGGCAGCCCAGACCGGCTGTGGCTGAACCACTCCGAGGGTAAGTATCCGTTCAATAATGATTATTGTCCGTATCCTTTTGCAATGTCTTTCCTTGATTATTGGCCGTATCTGTTGTAATGTCTTTCCTTTTCCCCAATAGGTGATATGAGGCCCAGCGTTAGTTGCGGTGCAAGAAGCGATCCCCAATGGAAGAAAAGTGAGTTCTCGGTGTCCCAATAGGTGGTAAGTTTGGTTTTAAGGTCAAGCGCGAGGATTGGTCTAAGCGCGACCTTAGCGGAATGTCTATCGTTTTTTCTAACCTTGTTTTGTCTTTTTCTCTTGCAGAGATTGTCTGCCATTGTCGGACTGGAATGCTGTTATCCGAAGATCTGCCGGCGGGTGAAGGATGCCTGGACCAGCGATGATGCTAGCCGAAGATGGACTCCCAAGTAAGTGTTGTGGCTGGGAGCCGGAATCATGTAAGGATGCGATCCGACTGCGGTTGCTGCTGGAATCAGGTAAGGATGCGCTCCGACTGCGGTTGCTGCTGGAATCGGGTAAGGATGTGCTTCAGGCGGCGATGAGCGTTACGCTCCAATAAGCAGACGAACGCAAAGTGCTTGCATGCGGGCGAGGCAGGCTTAAATAGCCTGGTCCCGCCATGCCCATTTGTTCTAACTCATGGCCCCACCCTGCCACTCCTTGAAGATGCTGCGCGTGCAGCCCAATTAACTCCCATGGCCACGCCCGACCCGGAGGCATGTGGAGGCCCTGCAAGAAAAAAAAAAAAAAAAAAAAAAAGGACGTGCCCCAGAATAAATTGTGCAGAGCACACTTACTCATGAGCCTGGCGCCGAAGGCGCCAGGACTGGCTCCAACTGGACCTTTTATGTAGTGGAGCTTGTGGTTCTTGCCCAGTGGCCATGACAGCACTCCCCGACAAGGTCCCTCTCATGGGTGCTCTTCCTCCTGGCCCTGGCTTGGAGAGGTTGTTGCGATGGAAT
Organism: Ambystoma mexicanum; assembly: GCF_040938575.1. Taxonomy (NCBI): domain Eukaryota; kingdom Metazoa; phylum Chordata; class Amphibia; order Caudata; family Ambystomatidae; genus Ambystoma; species Ambystoma mexicanum. Next base: position 642,773,337 of record NC_090921.1, read on the forward strand.
TGTCTAATTAGTCGTGGAGCATGGACAAATTCACTAGGTTCCCATGTACGGTCTTGAGGTCCATAACCTTTCCAGTCTATAAGGTAGTACAGTTTAGATCGCACTATCTTGGAATCAAGAATAGTCTTGACCCCGTATTCCGGTTCTCCTTCGATGATGTCGGGCTCAGGTGGTGCCTCAATCAGAGTACCTGGTTTCATTGGTTTCAAGAGAGAAACATGGAACACCGGATGGATCCGCGTATTAGATGGTAAATCCAATTTCATGGCAGCAGGGTTAATTATGGCTTTGATGGGATAAGGTCCCAGGTATCTCGGACGGAAGGCTTGTGGTCCTTTCAAGGGAATGTTCTTGGATGCTAACCAAACTTTATCCCCGACCTGATAATGTGGAGCCTCTCTGCGGTGTTGATTTGCACATTGTTTCTGTTGTTCTTTGGCTCTGGTCAGATTTTCAGCTGCTTCTTTAAGGGTTCAAGTGATAGTTTTGTGCAAGGCTGTAACTGCTGGCATTTCATCAAGTGAATCAAAAATGGACGCTCGAGGATGTCGGCCATGCACTGTGTAGAATGGGGTTTGTCCGGTGCTAGTGTGGATGAAATTATTGTAGGCGAATTCGGTCAACCAAAGGATGTTTTTCCAGGACTCTGTTTGTTGTAACATACACCTCAGGTATTGCTCCAAGGTCTGGTTGGTCCGTTCGGTTTGGGGATGATGACTCGTGGATAACCGGAGATCAATCTTGGCTATTTTGCAGCACCTCCTCCAGAGTGTTGAGACGAATTGTGAACCGCGATCTGAGATCAATACCGATGGGAAACCGTGTAATTTGTCAATTTGCTCCAAAAACACAGTGGCAAGGGCAGAAGCAGTGGGAAGCCCCTTCAATGGAATAAAATGGGCCATCTTGAAGAATATGTCTACAATAACCAGGATCATGTTAAATCCGTTGCAGGGAGGAAGATCGGTGATAAAGTCCATAGACAGCATATGCCATGGTTCTGGTGGTACAGTCAAGGGATGTAGTAACCCTGCTGGGCTTAACGCCTGAGATTTGTGTTGTGCGCAGACATCACAGGTCACAACGAATTGGGCAATGTCTTTTCTCCAGGTTGGCCACCAATAGCCCTTTGTATTTTAGCACGAGTCTGGTCAATCCCCGGGTGCCCTTCCACTAATGATTCATGGTAGTTTGCTATTATCTGGTCTTGTAATTCCTTGTCCTGAATATATAGTCTCCCTTCAAAATAGGGTAAATCATTTTCAATGGTGTATCGGTCTCCTCTAGCTAGCCACTCCTGTTGTGCTGTTTGGTTCATCAGAGATTGGAGATTGGTTTTCAAGTCATCCAAACAGGTGGTTGCGGCAATTTGGTTTTGGATCCGTTCTTCGGGAATGATGGCCACAGATTCAGATGTGGTGAAAGCTTCTTTGTCCGCACCCATGCGTGACAGAGCGTCTGCTTTCCCATTGCATACTCCTGGTCTGTAAGTAATGACAAAATCGTATTCTGCAAAGAAGAGAGCCCAGCAAAGCTGGCGTGAGGATTGGGCCTAGGCAGTCTTCAAGTATTGTAGATTACGGTGATCTGTGATAACTGTGACCATGTGTCTTGCTCCCAGAAGATAGGGTCTCCATGTTTTGAAGGCTCCCTTAATCGCCAGCAGTTCCTTGTCAGTGAATGCATAGTTCAATTCTGGCACAGAAAACGTACAGGACCAAAATGCTATGGGATATAATTGCCCCGTGTCAGGGTCCTTTTGCGATAATACCGCTCCCATGGCTACGTTGGAGGCATCTGTTTCGACCACGTATGGCAGATCCGGTCAAGGGCGTAGAAGAACTGGTGCTTTGCGGAAGGTAAGCTTCAGCTCCTGGAAGGCGTTCTCCGCTTTGGGAGACCAGAAGAATTTCTTATTTTTTCTCAGAAGGGAAGTAATTGGATGCCAAAACCTTGGAATAAACTGACGATAAAAATTGGCAAATCCGAGCACACTCTGTACTCCTTTTGTGGATGTTGGTGATGGCCATTGAAGGATAACATCCACCTTGCGTGTGTCCATGTGTACCCCTCGTGGTGTGAGCATGAAGCCCAAAAATTCAACTTCCGTAAAACATGGAAGAAACACATTTCTAATTTGGCAAACAGCTGATGCTGTCGAAGCTTTTCCAAAACGGCTCTTACATGGCTGACGTGGTCCTCCTTTCGAAGCTGGGTAAATAAGAATGTCATCTATGTAGACGAGTGCGCAAACGTTCTATAATTCATGAAGCACATCGTTCATAAAGAATTGAAACGCCGCCGAGCATTACATAATCCAAAAGGCATGACCTGATACTAGAAAAGCCCATACTTGGTTTGGAATGCCGTCCTTCCACCTGTCTCCCTTTTTTAACTCTCACTAGGTTATAGGCTCCTCGTAGGTCCAGTTTTGTGTAAATTTGAGCATTTTTCATCTGATCTATAAGCTCTGTGATGAGCGGCAGGGGGTATCTGTTCTTTATTGTGATTTGGTTAAGCGCTCTATAATCTATACAAGTTCTTAAGTCGCCCTCTTTCTTTGGTATGAAAAAGAGAGCCGAGGAGGCAGGGGACTTAGACGGGCGGATGAAGCCGTTAGCTAGGTACTGATCTAGGTAAGATTTCAGATGCTGGTTTTCTTGCTCCGTTAGAGCGTAAATTTGACTGCAAGGAATTTGTGCTCCGGACACCAGATCGATCTGGCAGTCTTAAGGTCTGCGTGGAGACAGGGTGTTTGCTTGCTCCTTCTGGAACACATCCTGGTAATCCAGATATTCAGGGGGTAGGGAACCAGAGAGCCCCAGTATAAATGTTGCCTTGAGTTCCCAGCTCTTCACATTCTTGTGGTAGCAGATGTTAGCACATTCTTGACGGAAGGTCAGCACTCGTTTTCGCCAGTCGATCCTAGGGTTGTGGGTTTCCAGCCAAGGCATTCATAAGATCATCTGGAACTGGGGAGCTTCAATGAGATTGAAAGAGATGTCTTCCCGATGACCATCCTGACACATCAGCATGACTTTTTCGGTATGTTGTGTCACTGGGCCGGATGACAACTGAGAACCATCCACTGCTGTGACGTTTTCCGATTTTAGCTTTGGCTGGAGAGGAAGGCCTATTCGTGCAGCCAGATCTTGATCAATCTAATTTCCCACTGCTCTGCTATCAATGTATGCCTCCAAGGCATGTACTTTTGATGGTTGACCAAAAGTACCGGGATGACCAGATGTGAAGTCTGTACAGATTCCTTCTTTTCGCTCGACAAGTGGACCCCTATGCTTGTCGGGCGTTGAGTTTTCCGGATTTTGTTCCTTTTCATCGTTGCCATTGTCCGTTGCACCAACTATCCTCTTGGGGGGGTTTTACCGGGCATTCCTGGAGAAAATGTCCCGCTCTTCCGCAGTATAAACATAGATGATGTTGTCTTCTTTTCTCTCTCTGAGCCTTGGTGATAGGACTCCGTAATCCCCCGATCTGCATTGGTTCGGTTTGTTCGTGGGTTTTGGCCTGGTTGTCCTGGGGTCGCATATAGACCAACCTCCCTTCAGTTCTTGTGCAATCCATTTTTCGATCTGCACCCTATGGTCCAGCTGCACAGTCAGGTTGATGTATTCCGCACAACCCTCAGGAGGATTGACCACTTGGGCTAGAACATCCCTCGCAATCCCTGATAAAAAAAAAAAAAAGAGTGATCATCTTATCTTCTGGCCAGTTTGTCTGTGTACGAGACGATTAAAAGTACCGATATAGGTTAGCAGATCTTGGTTTCCCTACCTGAGTGACAATAGTTCATTGGATACTTAAGGATGCGCTCTGACTGCGGTTGCTGCTGGAATCATAAGGATGCGCTTCTGGCGGTGGTGAGCATTACGCTGCAATAAGCAGACTAACGCGAAGCGCTTGCATGCAGGCGGGGCAGGCTAAATAGCCTGGTCCCGGCCACGCCCATTTGTTCTAACTCATGGCCCCACCCGGCCACTCCGTGAAGATGCTCCACGTGCAGCCCAATTAACTCCTATGGCCACGCCCGACCTGGAGGCACATGGAGGCCCCGCAGGGGGGAAAAAAAAAGGATGTGCACCAGAATAATTACTCATGAGGACTGGGTCCAACTGGACCTTTTATGTAGTGGAGCTTGTGGTTCTTGCCCAGTGGCCATGGCATAAGGAGAGACAGTTATCAGGTTGTATATATAACTGTTACATTTGTTATATGTGAACTGCAAGACATTACCTTGTTGAATAATTGTATGTATAAGTGTGAGGGACATAATCCTATTGTTAAGAGTGTTTGGTTTAGTTCATTTTAGGCAGATGCACAGGGAGGAAAAGACTACAAAGGAGTCTATCCCAACGCTCACTGTCCGCCCACACAGACCGACTCGGGTAACCATACCCTGTGCCTTGGGTAAGGGCCCCTAAGGACCGTCACAGTAAATCAGCATTTATAGTGAATACCATTTGTTCTTTGTTTTTATTGACAGCTCAAGAAGGACCAGATAATCCTCAGAAAGAAAGGGGAAACATAGACAGACCCCCTAATAGAACAGTGACAACAGATTGAAATCTCCCGAAGAATGTTCAATATTTAGACTATGAACAGAAACATGTTGAGAGTATAATCCTCTGTAATTAAACACTGGTATTAGATCACAAAGGTATATTTATGAAACCCTAAAAGTAGGTGAAGATTTACACCCAGCCCACTGATAAAATACTCTATAGAGAAGTCAATAATAGAGCATTATAAAAGGTCACATACTATTTTTGTAATTGTTTTTCTGAATTGTGTCACATTGGAATAACTAATCGTGTTTTAATACTATGTCTTAATTATAAAATAAAGTGTTTTATATGACAATGCATTACTTACCGTAAAAGCATTTCTGATGGTTGTATCTGCTTAGATTCACATGCTGTGCATAGGTCCGACATCCAGTGGTCACTGCGGAGTATTGCATTTTGTTTTTCGTAGTCGAAAAGGGGACGTCGACAAGGCGTGTCTGTAACACTATCCCTATAGTGACGTGTGTTGTACCCACAATCCCTCACGCGTCGAGGTCCCTCTGTTTGTATTTTTCTGCCCTGAGGGAGCCTTCTAGACGTGAGTGAGTACAGAAAAGAGAGAAATATAGAAAGATGTCTATTTTCCTTCCATCCGAGCGGGGAGGAAGGGTGGGCGCATGTGAATCTAAGCAGATACAACCATCAGAAATGCTTTTACGGTAAGTAATGCATTGTCTTCTGATGTTTGTTAATCTGCTTAGAATCACATGCTGTGCATAGACTAGCGAGCAGTACCCGGAGTTGGCGGTGGGTTATGAGAAGGAACAGTAGAGAAAAGATGTCTTAATACTGCCTGTCCCACCTGGGAGTCAGATCTAGAGTGTGCATCTAGACAGTAGTGTTTTGTAAAGGTGTGCACAGAACTCCAGGTAGCCGCTTTGCAGATGGACTCAAGGGGAACATTTGCAATGAATGCTATGGACGCCCACGTGCCTCGAGTAGAATGTGCTCTTGGCCTAAAGGGCAGTTCTCTCTTAGCAAGAGTATAGCAGAGAGTGATGCATTGGACAATCCATCTAGAAATCGTGGACTTTGAAACTGCATCCCCTTCTCTTCCTGCTGCCACCGAGACGAAGAACTGATTAGTCTTCCTCAGTGGTCTGGTTCTTTCCATGTAGAACATGACCGCTCTGCGCACATCTAGTGTGTGCAGAGTCCTTTCTCCCAAGTTGGAAGGATTTTGAAAGAACGCTGGTAGTTCTATAGACTGGTTTACATGGAATTTTGAGATGAATTTTGGAGCAAACCTTGGGTGAGTGCGTAGAACCACTTTATCTTTGTGAACTGTAACGAAGGGGTCTAGAACAGAAAGAGCCTGTAGTTCACTTACTCTCCTGATGGAGGTGATAGCTATTAGAAAAGCAGTCTTAAGAGTGAGGTCTTTAAGAGTTGCTTTGTGCATGGGTTCAAAAGGTGATCCCATGAGTTTTGTAAGTACCACGTTAAGGTCCCATCCGGGAGCTGGGTTAGCTATCGGGGGGTGTATTCTCTTTACTCCCTCCATGAAGGCCTTTATAACAGGGATCTTCCACCACGACACTTTGAGTTGGGAAGTGGTGTATGCAGAAAGTGCCGCTAGGTGGACTTTAATGGAATTGAACACTAGACCTGAATCCAATAAATGGGTCAGGTATAGAACAATATGTGTGGGAGAGCAGTCAATTGGGTTGATGCTCTTTCCTCTGCACCAGATGATAAATCTCTTCCATTTACTAGAATAGCAGTGGCGAGTGTTAGGTTTTCTGGCTTCCCTGAGGATGTCCATGCATCTCTGCGGGAGCTGTAGGTGTCCAAATTCTACGACCTCAGGAGCCAGGCTGCTAAGTTCATGTTCTGGGGGCATGGATGCAGCGTCCTGCCCCTGTCTTGTGACAGCATGTTGTACGGGCAGGGGAGTTTCACTGGGGGCGATAGAGACATCTCCATCAAGTGAGCGAACCATGGCTGTCGGGCCCACATTGGGGCCACCAATATCATGGTTACTTGTTCCTGGTGCATCTTGTGCACCACCTTGTTGAGAAGGGGAGTCGGGGGGGAAAAGCGTAAACAAATTTCCCTGACCATCGAATCGACAGACCGTTCCCCTTGGATTGGTTTTGGGGGTACCTGGAGGCGTAACTTTGGCATTGTGAGTTCTCCAGGGTTGCAAACAGGTCTATTTCTGGGAATCCCCATTGCGTGAAGACGTCGAAGACGATGTCTTCGTGCAGTCGCCATTCGTACTCTTCGGGCAGGGGGAAATCTCTGCTGAGTTTGTCTGCCAGCAGATTGAGTTCCCCTGGTACATGTTGTGACAGGAGGAACATATTCTGTTTGAGAGCCCACTTCCATATGTTTTGGGCCAGTTTGGACAGACCTGGCGAGTGGGTTCCCCCCCTGCTTGTTGATGTAATACATGGCTGTGGTGCTGTCTGTAAGGACCATCACTGTCCTGCCTTGTAGGTGTTCCTGGAAGGCTTTTAGCGCCTTGAACACCGCTAGTAGCTCCAGAAGATTGATGTGTTTGGATGCTACGCTCGGAGTCCACTCTCCGTGAGCAGTCTGATGGGATAGGTGAGCCCCCCATCCTGTGAGGGATGCGTCTGTGGTTAGAGTGGCTTCCGCCGCGGGTGTGGCAAAGGGTTTCCCTTTTTCTAGATTTTCTTTTATCCACCACCGTAGCGAGAGAACTAAGGCCTGCGAGACCACTACTAGATCGTCCCATAGTCCGCTGGCCTGACACCACTGGCTGTTGAGCCACTCTTGCATAGGGCGCATGCGCAGGCGCGCGTGAGGTACCAAATAAATACACAACGCCATCATGCCTAGCAAGCGCATTGCTTTGCGTACCGTCACCTCTCGACCGGACACATTGAGGGATCTGAAACAACATGTTTTGAACCCTCTCTTTGGAGGGGAAGACGAGGCCGTCCTTTGTTTGAATTAGAGCCCCTAGGAATTGTTTGATTTGGCTGGGGTCTAGGCTGGACTTCTTTTCGTTGATGGAGAAGCCCAACTGGAACAAAAGGTCTACAGTCTTTTGGGTATTGGAGAAGCATGTTTCGTAAGAATCCCGTTATGAGCCAGTCGTCGAGGTAAGGGTAAACTGGGATGGACAACCTGCGCAGGTGGGCCGCTGCCACTGCAAGTACCTTCGTGAATACCCTCGGTGCTGATGCTATGCCGAAGGGTAGCACTCTGAACTGGTAGTGTTTGCCCTCTATCATGAACCGGAGGTATTTTCTGTGCGCTGGCAACATTAAAATATGAAAGTATGCATCTTTCATGTCCAATGTTGTCATGTAATCTCCCTGTGAGAGCAGTGGGATCACTTCCTGTAGGGTCACCATACCAAACTTTTGGGGTTTGATAAACTTGTTCGCTGGGCGCAGATCTAATACAGGGCGCATGGTTAGATCCTTTTTGGGTACAAGGAAGTACACTGAATAAATACCTTCCGTTACCTGAGATAGAGGCACGACCTCTATGGCTCCCTTTTCCAGCAGTTGCTGTACTTCTTGTAGAAGGATGGCAAGATGTTCCGGTGACATGCGTCGTCCCCTCGGGGGTTTGTATGTTGGGGAACTGTTGAATTCGATGCAGTATCCGTGGGCTACGGTGGACAGTACCCAGCGGTCTGACGTTATACCCTCCCATGCTGGAACAAAGGATGTTATCCGGCCCCCGACCGGCGTTGCATGGGAGGGGACGCGAATCTTCGCGTCACTTGGTGTTGTTAGGGGCTTGGGAACCTCTGGGGGTGGACCCTGGTGGACCCTCGCCCTCTTCCTTTGCCCCGACGCTGTCCTCTTTGACTGTACTGGCCACTACTGGTCTGGAAATTGGTGGCAGGGTACTGTTGCTGCTGCTTTTGTTGTTGGCGTTGGCCACGAACAAAGCGTTTATTGCCATATCCGCGCCCGGTAGCGGGCTTAGAGATTTGGTCAAGAGTTTTGATTGTATCGAACTCTTTTTTAGCCATCTCCAGAGCCTCATCCACCGCCTTCCCGAAGAGGTTGGAGTCTTCAACAGGTTTATTTATTAAATACGCCTGTGTCTCCGGTTTGAACCCTGAGTTTCGCAGCCATACGTGTCGTTTTAGGACTATTCCCTGAACTAGTGAACGTCCCGCAGTTTCTGCCACATCCAGAGAGCTCTTCACAATACTCTGGGTTGACCTGGGTTCCTTCGCCAATAGTTGAAAGCAGGCGTGTACGTAATGGTTCCGGCGCTTCTTCGGCGTCTTTGCGCAGTTTGGACCACTGCGCGTCCGCATAGCTAGCGAGCAAAGAATTGTTGTTAGCAATTCTTGCCGAAAAAGCGGCCGAGGATGTAATTCTTTTAGCAAGGGCATATAACCGCTTGCCCTCCTTGTCAGGTGGTGCCTCACTGGTGGAAAGTGGTACCCCTGCCCTCTTTCTTGTGTTGGTTACTACCAGGGAATCCGGAATGGAATGTCCCCTGATGTACAGCGGGTCTGAGGGTGAAGGAGTGAAAAGTTTTTCAATTCTAGGATTGACCCCTCTGATTACTGCGGGTGTGGACAGCGAAGGGATGATTCTTCTCTTCACCGAAGCGAGGAGGGGAATTGTCTGACTGACCGGGGGTTTCTCCTTAATTACCCTTTCTACAAAGTCTAATTCAGGAGAGAGCTCCCCAGTGTCTAGTTCGAAGTGTGCTGCTGCTCTGCGCAACAGTGCATTAAATGTGGGTTGATCGTCAATGGGAGACGTGTTTCTAACTGGTGAAATATCAGGAGGATTTAGATTCAGGACATCAGTGTCGGAATATATTGATGGTGATTGCCAGGGGTGAGAAGGTCCTTCTTCTGGATTTTCTCCGAAGCCTTCTCCTACCGAGTCTGGGCTGTCCTCCAGACCTTCCTCCTGGTTCCGTCTGTCTTCCTCGTCCATAAAATCATCCTCTTCCTCAAAATAATGTTCTTCCCCAGTGAGGTCATACACACTGTGGAAGTCTGAGGCTGTGTCCTGGTGGGGATTGACTAATCTTGGAATTTTGGCCCTGGGGTCCTCTTGAGGCCCTTCTCTTATTCTCTTTGGAGTGGGAGGGTTTTGGGCATTCATAAACCTCTCCATCCTTTCCATGCAGAGATGGAGCCTTTCCATGGTTTCATGGGGTACCCCTGAGCGGTCTAGCGGGGGAAAATTGGTGTCTTGTAGCTGAACACGGCTCGACCTCTCCCATAACGTCGAGGAAAGTGTCCCGTCGCCTTCCGAAAAGCCTTCAGGTGTGTCTTTCGACCTTTGCGTAACGCTCGATGTGTCTTTCGGCGTACGCTTTTGGGCGTCGGCTACCACGATCCTCGCCAAGCTCTCAGCGACTCGTTTGTCAGCGGGGAGCTGTGGTTTCGGCGTTATGGGTGTCGAACGCTCTACGGCGGTATGCGCTTTCTGCTGATGCGCTCCGGCCGATGATTTGGGGGCGGCGCCCTTATTTGCCGAAAGCCCAGTCGCTGGTCGCGGCTGCAAGAGGGGCTTCGAACCCGAACGGTCCGAGGAGGCCGGCGGTGAAACCTGCGGCTCCTTGGGGCGCTGATGCTCTTTGCCTTCGGCAAAGAAGAGCCATGGGTTGTGTGCTTATGTGTGGTCTTGTGTGCGTCAGTGTCGCCGGGGTGTTCATCCCCATAAGCAGGGCGTGAGCCGAGCCCGTCGGGGCCGGGGACAGACGACGAAGCGCGTGTGCGCTCTCTAGGGGGGTTTACGACTTCCGTAGCGGAGGTCGTGGTATCACGTTCCTCGTCACTGTCGGAGGTAGCGACGGTGGGTGGAGCGTCGGCCTTCGACATAGCGTAGGCCGCCCACCTTTTGACCCTACTGTCTTTTAGAGTCTTCGGCTTAAGAAGCCGACAAGCCGTGCAACCTACCTCCTTGTGATCGAGGGGCAAGCAGCGGTTACACCGTGAATGCTTGTCCTTCCAAGTAAACTTGCCCTTGCAAAGCGGGCAAAACCTAAAGGGTGTCCTCTCCATAGCTGAGGCAATAAAACGTGATAACCACCCCAAGGGAAAGGAAGGGGAAAAGGAAAGGCATTCTCAGAAAAGAGTTAGAGATGTCCCACGACCCCCACTCTCCCTACTGTATTTGGCCTGCGAGGCCAGGCCACGTGTTCGGCAACGCCGAAGGATCTCCTCCGCTCGTCCCCTCCGTCGAAGATCTTGCTCGGCGGGGAAGCTTTACAACAGCGTCGAGGGGAGGATCGATATGTTCTATATTAATATAGGAAAACGACCAAAGGTCGAGGAGATGAAATCTGCAATGTCTCTCGAGGAGCTCCGCGTAAAGGCGACCAGTATCTGGGCGGAAAAAAACAATCTGAGGGACCTCGACGCGTGAGGGATTGTGGGTACAACACACGTCACTATAGGGATAGTGTTACAGACACGCCTTGTCGACGTCCCCTTTTCGACTACGAAAAATAAAATGCAATACTCCGCAGTGACCACTGGATGTCGGACCTATGCACAGCATGTGATTCTAAGCAGATTAACAAACATCAGAAATTTATTTCTAATCAAGGTGAAATCACAGATCATTGTAACCCTTCAACTGTCAGTTTTTCTTGATCTCACTGAAGATAGCTGCCATTTCCACTGCTTTATAATTAAACATATACCCCTAGAAATAGGAAGGGAAAGCACTTGGTAGTTAACTAGTGCATCCCGGGATTCCCCCCTATATTTATAGAGCTATGTTTGTAGGCCAGGGGTAGGTGTCAAGGCTGTTGTCCCGCATTGGATCTTTTCATGCTTAGCTACAACATCTAATATTTTGTTTTTATGGAGGATATGCCTTGTCATGCCCTCATCACGTAATGCTAGGTCATGTTATGTCTTGCTATACATGGCTTGATTGCTTGCGCCCTCATTAACCTGCTCAATATTCTGCTTTTTAACTTCTACTATACTACTCCCAGGTGCCCTACTGATGCTCCCCTCTCTGTTTTTGCTCCCATGTGTCCCACAGCGTGTTTGCTTTCAAACGGCCAATGTAATTGACATGACTGGCTCCTAGATATAGGACTTTATTGTGCTTTTATTTTATTGCTTAAAGTGTGGACCTAGCTCAAGACAAGTGGAGCGCTGTACAGAGTGTGGGTAGCCAGCGTTGGGCTGGAATCTTAACTGTAACAGCACTTTGACTTGCAGTCTGTGCATCCATTGCGTCCATTGTGATTAGTTAAAATGTGAAAAAACATGTTTTGAGGTATTTGCGAAATTGGAGAATTTTGGATGCATTCCGTGCTGATCGACTCACTAGATCGAGTTCCAGAGGGTGGGTGCCTGACAATAGGATGGTTTGTAGACGAGTTGTGATTCGTTCCGGTTGGTCAATTTGCTGCGACACCAAATATGTGGAGATTAATGGCCAGGTATGCTTGTGTGCTACTAGTGACTGCTTTGTAGATGATGTATGCAGTCTTGAACAGTGTCCTGGCTTGGAGATGAAGCCAATGTACTTTGAATAGAAAGGGGGTGATCAGTGGAATTTCTATGCACCCATATTAAGACATGCTGTGGTGGAATGCTTTTAGGGGAGCCAAGAGAGCTGCTGGAAGCCCTAGCAAGAGAGCATTTCCCCATCTTGATCTCATAGCAGGCCGAGTTCTTATTAGTACGCCACCAGAACTCTGCCCTCTCTTGAATCCCTACTTTGAATTCCAACCTGAAACTATTCTAACCCACTATCTCCTCAGTGCCCACTGCTGCATGCCCCCTATGTTTTGCGCTCCTCTACCTGTTTCCCAACTCCCACAAAGGACCAGTCGCTGATCACTTTCCATTACCAGATATACTAGCTCACCCCAGGGCACTTCAAGACATCTCCATTGGTATAGCCATACTGGATGAATGCTCCAAGTGGCCAACCAGGACCTCCACTGTAACCTCCACACCAACTTTCTCAACCACCATGCTCAAACTGCACATACACCAGCTAAACCACTCACACAGCAAATGAATAACCCCCACTACAGACATCAAACAACCAAATTATACACTGCTACAATTAACATGCATATCTCAGTCCTGACCAATGCACCCTGACATCACAGGCATGCTATGCCCCCTCATTGCCTGTGTCCTTGTGACACAGGATACCACGAAGAAAAGCAGCATGCAGGCCTCAGGGATTTTCCAGTTTGCATGCATATAAATCAAAGGTATCTTGATTTTCCCTCTGTCCCAACAAACCTAATCAACTCCCTCCCTCTATCAATGGCGTCAGAGTGCACGACGCCTACACAAATTAAGTGCTGCACGGAATATATCCCAATAACATGATATATCATTGATAGGCATGTTTATTTTGCTACAAAACATCTACTTTTAATACTGCCCAAGTGACCTTCAAAGCTGCAAACTGGCTCATCTGGAGCCCGTTCTGACATTTCAGCCAACAGCTCTTTGAAGTCGAAGGCTTGTAGTTTGGTTGTCCTCATAAGCAGTATGTGCCTGCAGTGGGTCAATATATCTACTGTAGATATCTGTGGACACCAAAGCGTCATGCTTTTGAGTCTCGTACATGCAAGAGGTGAACGCAGTGATTTCATTTGCTTGAATAATAGCGACACGCTCACAATAGGACTACAAAAGAATCACAATTCGTGGTGAAAAGCAATATGTGCACGGAGCCCTGTAATTTATTTTATTGTGCATTTGTAAGCACTTATACATCAAATAAATTGTGTTTGGCCTACTTACATTTTGGGGTTCTATAATCTGCTTGTCCTTGAATCTGTTCCTTGCACCAAAATTCTGTTAAAACCAGCACTGTCAAAGCTAACAGTTTTGACTCTTGTAAAGGCATTAGACAGGCATTTGCAAGGCACTCCCATCATATGCCGAGGTAGTCAGACCTTATGCTAGCTGTTGCCATCTTGTGGCCAGATAGTACCAATTATGTCAGTGCCTGGCAAATACCAATCCCATGCTGTTAGGGAGATTTTCCTTCTGTCTGATCCTCCCAGCACTACTACTGGACTCTCTGGGATATTTTTCATACTCCAGAGGTGAGAGACCTTTTTGTCTCACCCACCTCCTGCGTGTACTGTGATTTTTGGGTTCACTGGACTCCTCTTAAAAGGGCCCAGTGAAGGGGAGATCTCACCCATTTGTCTATTTGAGCCTCATGCTTTCCCATGGCAGTACTCCCACCATAGGTAGTATGCTGCCAGGGACACCCAGTGTCCCTATCGCACTGTTGTTTTGGGTTCACTGGGGTGCCCCCAAACTCACCTCCTTTTTGGTAAATGGTATTTTTTACCCTTTGCAGCACAAGCCATCCTCAATGGAGTGCTGCGTGGACACTTTGTCACTTCCAATAAAGTTAAGGGGATACAAACAGGTTTGTGGCCGTTGCTATTTTTTACTCTTGCGACTACATTGATCAAGGCTGCTGCAGCTGCGATAATGCTCTATATGGGTCCATACACTAAAAATGGCTCCCATTGTCGTTTTAAGTCCTGTTCAAGGTGTCCTGTCCTTTGGCGGATGTCCTTCTTCCTTATCAGGTGGGGAGGGCCCTTTCCTTTCATGCACCTTTGCAGGGTTCTTTCAGAATGCCTGCAAAGGTTCCCCTTTGTATGTGTGCAGGCAGGAACTGGGGAGGTGTTGCCCAGCCCTCAATACACAGTCCTCCAGGAGACTCTTTCTGTTGCTGGGGAAGATTCCAGAAGGCTGGCTGTCTGCAATTGCACAGCCAACTTTAAGTATGAATGGTGCTTTTGTCCCTATGGAGGGCTGAGGTGACCCCCAGCCTCTGTTTTGGGTGTAAGGAGACGAGCTGGACCCATGAACACAAGTCGAACACTGGACCAGAAGAGATCCGATGAAGATGTCATACAGAAGCAGCAAAATCTTTATACATAGCTTTGTCAGCCCAAGAGTCACAGCTCTCAAGGAGAGAACGTCCATATACGCAGTTCACTCAGTGGAGATCATTGGTGTAGGTCAGTGGGCATCCTCGAGATTTGAGTCATTTTTACCAAAAGCCATCAATATCAATATGGCTTGTTTAAAAAATGCAAGCAAAACCCTTCTACCATACAATGTCACTAGAGCAGGACATTTCAGTGAACAAGATACACATGACACAGGCACAGCACCAAGAGCTAAGAATCTGTTTGGCAACAGAGTGCGGTTCTAAAGCGCATTGTTAGACAGACGAAGTGGTAAAAAATACAATACAAACGTGGCGATGGAGGACTGGTGAAAACTGCTGCAATGCATATTTTGAAGCAGTTTATTGCTATTTGTAACTCGAAAATAATGCAAAATAGGTTTTCAAAGTGCGTCTGCTAGCTGGCACTAAAGGGAAGTTTCTCTCTAATGCAGTAGCCAGGCTAGGCAAATCAGGACACCGTGATGAAATGTCTGTGTCCTATGTATGACTTTCAGGCAGAGTCCTTAATCAGGCCATATTGGTGCAGAGCCAAGAGTGACTGCCAAAGAACAAGCCGTCACAAATAGAAGTGCTTCGATGTCTCATGGCCTCCCATTATAGTCCTTCATCTCATCACTTCGCATCTATTCTCTCTGAAGCTGAACGTATAGTTACGTGTTTGAATACAACCGGTCATCCTTAAGTTGGTAAAGCAAATCCCACTGGCATCGGTGATTCAAACGCCAAAAGACACAGTTTGTGGCGAGTATTGTTTAAACAGTCACTGCCAGTAACATAACCTTAGAGAACACATGCTTCGTCACTTGTAATTTGTATTGTGGCAAACGGCATTGTTATGGACATTTTACATGCCGAACACATGAGCACTTTAACAGGCAGTCACATGCAAATTACATCCACATTCGTCCGATATAGTCAAAGATATAGTCAATGTATGGCCACTGGTTTGTAAAATTGAGTTAATGCAGTAGAAATGTTGTCTAGCAGAAATAGTATTTAACTGTTCAACAAGCTAATGCAGCAGAAACTTTTATAGTGGACACAAATATGGCGTTGCACTCTTGAAAGACTGAGCTACCTGTGGACTCAATACTGTGTGTGTGAAATGCGAGGAGGAAGTGGGAGAAACATGGAAGGTAGGGCAAGAAAGTCCAAATGCCTATCTGTATGCAGAGACAGCCTAATGCCATTGTGTTATGTTACTATGCTTCGACTGTTACCTCTTGGCAATGGCACGCTTTGTTGCTTGTACAGCACTTTAAACAATAATGCACCTCAAAGGTAGGTGGGGGCAGGGAGGAAATATTTCGGGCTGCAAGCCAACAACATGAACACAAGTGTGCTTAGAGATCAGCACCGAAGGGTGAGCCAGCCAGCGAACAAGCCAAAGTGGAGAGAGTGAACCAGAAGTGAAGGTGCTCCAAAATGGACTCGCGGGCAAGATATTGGTGCACACCTCAAAAATCTTTTAATGCAAGCATTCAGGAGTGGATGCAAGCCAGAAATGTTGTTTTTCCATGTTCTTAAATCCATGAAAAATGTGTACAACTTTCCATGCTGTTTACCCCCGTAATGGTACGAAGTCTCCATGCTGCGCCAACCCAACACTGCAGTAGTCTCAAAGTGCCTAGGCATTTCCGTTTGTAAACAAAGTTTAAGGTGTATTTATTTATTTGAATTTATAAAGCGCCCAGCGGCCCGTAGGCATCGTGGCGCTGTTACAGCCTATTCACTTAGTACAGGTACATTACATAGCAGTTGTAGAGATTTGGGGAAAAAAATAAAAAGTCTTTACGTAGGCAGGTTAGGCATTGTAGGGACAGTTAGTTGAATAGATTAGTTTTTAGCATCTTTCTGAAGACAGATTTTTCATGGCGTAGGTTGGGCGGGAGTGCGTTCCAAGCTTTAGGGGCTAGTACGTCAAAGCTCGTACCGCCCACTTTGGCTCTATTGAAGACTGGAACTGATAATAGCTGGGAGTATTGGTCCCGCCTTGGTCTGTGGGCTGGAGCAAGGTGTATTCTTTCAGACAGGTAGGCAGGGGCTGTCTGGGCAATGCATTTGTGAATGATCGAGAGGGCTTTAAATGTTATGCGTTCTTTGATGGGTAGCCAGTGGGCA
Organism: Ambystoma mexicanum; assembly: GCF_040938575.1. Taxonomy (NCBI): domain Eukaryota; kingdom Metazoa; phylum Chordata; class Amphibia; order Caudata; family Ambystomatidae; genus Ambystoma; species Ambystoma mexicanum. Next base: position 642,789,940 of record NC_090921.1, read on the forward strand.
TCTTTTCTTGCCTGTGAGATGTGTTCTCTCCTAGGTATGCAGAGGGCCGCTCTGAGGGCGTTGTTTTGTGCCGTTTGCAGTTTGTTAATGTTTTTGGTGGAGGTGCCTAGGAGCAGGATGTTGCAGTAATCCAGTTTTGCGCCAATGGTGGCTCTGGCGATGTTGAGGCAGTTGGTTGGTGATTATTGGGTTCCAATGAATAATCTATAAGGACGGATAAGAAATGTAATAAAGTGACTATGTAGAAAAGCTATAGCATGGATAGCCTAGTATGCATAAGAGAGGACATGTAATGAATTGACAATTCAAAAGTCGCGGGAGAGAGAGTCCTGTATATTGTAGACCATAAAAACCATAGAAATAATGATTAATTGACCTTCAAATAAATCTAAAATATTGTACAAGTCTCAGATTGCCAGAGGTTTGCCAAATAAAAAGAATTGCATCTCCTTAGTACATGTGGCTGGGAGGATAGCTCACGGGCAATGCGCTTGTCTCGGAAGCAAGACAACGCAGCATAACAGGTTTGAATCCCGTACCGAGCTTATAGGCTGGTGCCCGGTATTAAGCGCATTATAAAATATGAATTATTTTGGATTTGAACTTCAAAAGGTAGTTCATATAAGAACAGTCAACCAATAAACAGAAAAATTAACATTTGAACATACACAGTGATATATTCAGTGATATCAAGGCTGCTAATTAGAATATGGATAAGATAGGATATTAAAAAAAAGATGGATAGAAAGAAATGTTACATATCCTAAACCATTTTACTACAAGGACAATACAATTAAGATGTGTGATGTACTGGACAGAAAGGTACCTCAAATACCCCAGAAGAGGCACTTCTGATCATTTACTCTATATATGCACTTTTCGTATAAGGCCAATTTCCACATGTTAAATAACCCGTTTTCAATAGAGGGCGCGCCAGGTCTTTATCTGAGAAGTCTTGTAATAAGGCCACCTTTCCATGTTCGGGTATACATAATCTGCATCCTGCCAACAACTGATCCCAGGGTACCGATATTTGTGATACAATTGTTAGGTAGTTAGGTGCGGTTGTGTGCCAAGGCATATTCAGTCACAAGATGATTCATATATATAAGGTTGTATCCAAAGGGTGAGTATCAGCATTCTAATACAGTCCTAGATTTTGTGTATTTATATTTAAGCCTTTCTGTTAAATCCAACATTAATATTAATTGCATGCATAAGTATCCCAATATTATTAACTACTTGGAGATACAGTTTGCATTAATCATGTCAGAAGACTCATTTATATACATTGGGCCCAATGCCCATTTGGTTATTAATCATGTGTGTAGGAGGGCAGAGAAAGAGGGAGGAAAAGAATGAAGGAGACTGAGAACTTTAGGTAAATGGTTTTAGCTAAAAAATAGCATGTAGACTAAAGTGTAGCCCAAGCAATGAACACATTTGCCTCAAAATGGCGTGGTGAGGATCTCCCATGTAATCGATTCTCAGTATATATAAGTCGATGTTAGATTGGGTCTAGGCTTATATATAGCATTGGTGTAAGTGCACCATTATATCCAAGTTTCTAGTTGCATGTGGGTAATCCCATTGTGTTCGGGAACTGTTGGTGCCCATTAGTGAAAGGTTGTCTATTCAAGTACGTCCCTGCATTGGTAATTACTAAGTTTGTGTCAAGATGATAGCGTGTTGATATCGTGTTGATATCGTCAGGTGTCAGTTGTGCCACTACAGGCGGTGCAGCCAATTAACTGGAGGCTGTGGTGAATATGATAAAACAATATGTTGAATTACCTTGATAGCGTGGAGCGAGATCCTAGAAATGGTTTCAGTGATCGGACCGTTGTCCAAAATGCTCAGTCTGAATTGAAATGGTATTCCCGTTGGGGGATTGGCAGATTAGGGAGCTAGTATAGGAGAGGTCAGTGATAGAACACAGCACTGAAGCTAGTTGGGTCACTAAGTTGTAATAATTGGGTTGCATTAGTGATTACTAGGTTGAGGACGGCAGAGCAGGAAGGCTATGTGATAAGGCGTCATTTGAGCCAGTTGTGGTCTTGTATTTGGTCAACTAAGGGTTGTGTTAAAACCTGGGCTATCTAAGTAATGCTCCTGTTAGGAGAGTGGCATGAATGGGGCGCAGTCAGATACAGACCAATAGTTATACCAAGTTGAAAAGGCTGTTGTATTGCCTAGTCATAATATTGTAGGTATACTCATGGTTATTAAGTATGTGGCAGCATTACAGCAGGTGGTGTGGCGCTATTTGAGCCATAATGTCCTGCGTGAATGAATAACTAGGGACTTGAGTGATACCCTAGCTCAGTTTACCTGGATGGCGCTTTGCAAGACCCTGGAGAAAATGTAGATGAGGGGTCAGATGTCCATTAGCTTCCTCGTGAATAGTAAAGGTTCTCCTGTAGGGAGAAAAAGATAATTAAGGGGCTGGCAGAGTTGGCCAATAGATGAAAGGGTGGGAAGCCTGTAGGGTTGCCTGTTGCCCTCTTACCTGATTAGGAGTAGTGGGTTTCACAAACTGGTTTCTGGATGGCGTTGCGCCTCTACATTGAGTGAACGCAGCCATCTTGAAGTCGCCACTATATGCCATGGAGCGATTACATCACACAGAGGGTGTGATTACGTCATCGGAATCTTTTTCATTGCTGCGATCGCAGTAAGTGAGGAATAAGTAATAGTTTAATGTGCCACTGAGGCCTCTGGAGCCTTATTTAGGTCTCCCTTATGACTGTACTTAAGGCTGGGTGCGTGTCCAAAAGTGACATCCTCGCTGGATTTGATGACAATCAGCAAAAGTCTTAAAGTTGATGCAGTGGATGCACCTGCTGTAAATGGATCTGTTGATCAGATTAGGTGGTGGGTGGGTTAGGCATTCCACAAACTTTAAGGATTAATTAAAAAACAAGAGAATCTAATTATGCCAGTGAATACGAGGTATGTGAGAGCGTGGCAAGTGAGCTTGGCGCATGGGCTGGGTGGGTGTTGGTTTGTTTGTTTATTTATTTGTTTGGTAATGCGTGCCAAACCCATAAGGTAACCGGGCGCAGTATAGGTCAAGACAGCTTAAACTTGGTTACAAATGAGTACATAGAAGCATATAATATACAAAAAACAGTTTGAAAATAGGCTGCCAGGGTAGCTACAGTGGCATACAGAAGGAAGCAAGTTAAGAGAACATGCAGCAGAGACAGGAGTGCAAGGTGCCGAGAGGGTAAGCTAACAGTCATTCATTCGTAGCCATTTAATTATATTGAGTCTAAATTCAGGATATGGTTGTTCCTTTCTGGCGGTTGTGCGGTAGTGCATTCCAGGTTTGTGCTGCAATAACTGGGAAGCTAGATCCTCCCGCTGTGATACGTTTGAATTTAGGCGTTTCCAGGGTATGGGCATTGGCTGTTCTCGTTGGACGTGTGGACGATCTTCTATTTATCCTTTCAGCAAGGTAGGGTGTGGCCAAGTTGTTTAAGCATTTGGAGATAAGGGAGGCTGTTTTTAGAGGTATCCTGTCAGCTATTTTTAGCCAGTGAGCCTCTCTCCTAACATCAGAGATGTGTTCTCTCTTGGGGATATTCAGGGCTGCTCTTAGGGCATTATGTTGCATTCTTTGTATTTTGTCGATGATATTTTTGTTGACACCTGAGTAGAGTGTTACAGTAGTCTAATTTCGACATTACAAGGGCATTGGCGAGGGTGATGCAACTGGAGGTAGAACGGAATGGTCTGCAAGCTCGGATAACCTTACAGGTGTAAGCTGTGGAGGATTGAAGTGAGTTGACTTGTTTCTTAAGCAAGAGAGTGGCATCAAGATAGAAGCCTAGTGTTTTGACCACTGGCATCACCTTGATGAGATTGTTGTCAATATTGAAGGCGGTATAGTTAGGGCTAAGTTTTTTTATATTGGTTTCATAGCCTAGGATTAGTATCTCAGTTTTATCGTCGTTCAGGCAGAGGCTGCGAGATGCCATCCATGCCTGAATGAGAAGGTTCACTCTGTTCACTAAGGCCATGTCCCCCAAAAAGTTGGCCGAAAGAGGAATGAGGATCTGGGTGTCATCTGCATAATTAGTGTAGGTGATACCAGGTCTGTCCAATTTGTCGAACAAAGGCTTAGTGAAGATATTATACATAGTGGGTGAGACACACGATCCCTGGGGTACTCCACAGGAGATTTGAGTTGGGTCAGCAGCTGTTAGTGGGGAAAAGACTCATTGTCCTGTTGGCCAGGAAGGATTGGACCCAGGCTATGGCTTCCCCTGAGAAGTGCGCCGCCGACCTACGATGGTTACATAAGACTGCATGATCCACTAGGTCGAACGCTGCAGAGAGGTCCAGGAGAAGTAGCATAGCTGTTTGTCCCTCGTCCTTCAACTCGTCAATTTGAGTCTTAAACTCTAGCAAGGCAGTTTCCGTACCGTGGAGTGGGCGGAAGCCAGACTTTCGTGATCCTAGTAGGTGATTAGCTTCTAGGTATTCCTGAATTTTAATATAGGCTACTCTATCAATGATTTTAAGTAGAAAGGGGACAGTGGTAATTGGGCTATAGTTGGTGGGGATGGTAGGGTCCAGTGTTTGTTTTTGTTTTTTTTTAAACTTTTCTTTATTGGCATGGTGAGAGAACAGACAATCAACACACTGTACACCATAGCAAGAGTGACAGATATATACATAGTAGTGCAATACATGGGAATGTTAGGTAGATACCGGTGGGCCCATTGCCCAGCCCCAAGCGGCACAGCAGTGGATTAGATTACATCACCAGGAGGAGGGGAGGACAATACTTCTAGGTCGTCTTTGTTATTTAAATATGTACAAAATTCCGTCCACACATTCCTCGGGCGGGAGGCCAGCGGGAGGGTATTGATGTAGTCCTTGCACAATTGAGTCCAGGTGAGGGCCCTCATCCACATCTCAAACGAGGGGGGGATCGGCGCTTCCAACATTGTAATATGCATTTTTTGGCTATTATGGTGGCAACATTTAGAAACCTAGACCTTTTCCTTAACTCCGGGCTATCCCACAGGCCGAACAGTACAGCTAGGGGTTCTGCAGGGATACGGGACGCTGCGATGTCTGAGACACCTTCAATTATGGCCTTCCAGTATGGGCCCAGCGTGTCACAGGACCAGAACATATGAGTATGATCTGCAGCAGGAGAACCGCACTTAGGGCAGGTGCGGGCCTGGGTGTGTGCAAACCTGTCCAGTCTTTGAGGTGTGTAATATAGTCTGTTAAGGAGCTTGTATTGCATGCACCTATGCCTGGCATTCAAAGAGGTGGTCCGAGTGTGTGTGCACATTTTCCCCCCACATTTCGTCCGTGATGGGGAGGCCCAGCTCCTCAATCCACGTATCTTGGCCTTGATTGGCACGTTTTTGGGGTCGGCCATCAACAGTTTGTACAGCGCGGACACTATCCCCCAGCACCAGCCGCGTTGGATATATACCGGATCTCAGGTGAGTCTGGAGGCTCATCTGGGTATAAGGGCCACCAGGCGCGGAACGCCGCTCTCAGCATGTAGTATTGTAGCAGTTCCAATGCAGTACCTAGGTGTCCGGGGCGCCACGTCTGCGGAGTGATAAACTTCCCATCAGGGTAAAAGTCGGTGAGGGCCCGATACCCTAGATCATGCCAGTGTTTCATCAAAAGCTTATGTGTAGGGCTGAGGCCCGGGAACTGCCAGATGGGCAGCCATTTGTAGTACGGGTGGTGGTCAGGTTGTATCTGCAAGATATATTTTCAGGCCCTAACAGTGGCTGCCACAGGGTCTGCCGGGGCGTCGGCGTGATGTGTGATGGAGGATGAGGGAGAGGGTGTTAACGCTCTTGCTCGCTAGTTTCTCGAGCTTCACATATGGGGGGGTCGGAGAACATGTACCAGTATGTGGCGTGTTGGGCCTGCGCAGCTGTCCAATATTTGGCAAAATCAGGGGCGGTGAAACCCCCGTTACCATAGGGAAGAGTCATGTGTTGCCATTTCTTACGAACCGCGCCCGAGTGCCACAGAAATCTGGCACACGCAGCGTGTAGGTTCCTGAAATATCGCTTTCCGGGCCAGATCGGCACATTTGTAAAGACGTAGAGGAATTTAGGGACCATAATCATTTTGATTAGCGATAGTCTACCCGACAAAGAGAGTGGGAGAATGCGCCATTTCAATATTTGAGCCTCAGCAAGCTGCGCCACAGCCGCATAGTTTTCAGCCAACAGTGAATCTTTAGTGAGGGACACCTGCACTCCAAGGTACCTGATGCCTCCCGGTGACCATCGAAGGGGGAATTCGCAGGACGGTTGTGCAGTGGCCGGGGTGAGCGGGAAGATTTCGGATCTGGAATAATTTATGGTGAAGCCCGAGAAAGTGCCAATTTTGGTTAGGTCTCTCAATATCGGATCTAGGTGGGCCGCCGGGTCTCTAATATCCCACATTCACACTCACTTCACGAAAGGTGCGCGCTGGAGGCTCCAGCTTCCCCACCCAAGCAGCCACGCACTGGAACGCACTGCCACCTCACCTAAGACTGATTGAATCAAACCTAGCCTTCCGCAAGGCTATTAAAACTAGACTCTTTGTCTAAACAGAATATCTATCACGAGTTGGTTTGAACAGTTCCCTGCATATTTGTTCGCTACAGTGTAACCATGAGCCCATTGGGCACCCGCCTGTAACTCAAGTCTGCTTATCATCTATAACAGCGCCTCGATGCCTTATGGGCTGCAAGCGCGCTTGATAAATGCAAATAAATATATAGGAGCACGTTGTCGGCGTATAGAGAAATGATTTTGTGAGTTTTTCGGAGACGTATACCTTTGCGCGTATGTTTGTCCCTTACGTTATCAGCCATGGGCTCTATGGCGAGCGCACAGAGTATCGGGGAAAATGGGCAGCCCTGGCGGGTACCTCTGTGGAGAGCAAAGGAGGCCGAGGCCCTGGAGTTGACCAGGACTCTGGCTGCGGGGCTTGTGTAGAGAATTTTGATGTACAACCTCATGCGTGGGCCAATTCCCATTTTGTGGAGCACCGCCCACATGTATTGCCAGGACACCATATCAAATGCCTTCTGGGCATCGAGGGTGACCGCCATGGCCTGTACGTTGAGGTCAATTCTAGCCAGAACATTGAACAGGCAACGGATATTTAGGGCGGTGGATCTGCCGGGCACGAAGCCACTCTGGTCAGGGTGGACTAGGTGGGGCATAATGGGGAGAAACCTATTGGCAATGATCTTGGCGAATATTTTTGTGTCAGTGTTGATCTTTAGTCGTGCCGGGAACAGGGTGGCGTAGGGGACGTTGCGCTCCCCGAGCAGCTTTTTGATGCCTAGGAACTGGTGCCTTTCCTGCTGCACCGCCAGCGAGAAGTCCGGGAAGATTCTGACCGTATGGGCTTCAAATCGTAGGTCTCCCTTTTCCCACGACAGGCGGAGGATGAGATCTCTGTCGCGGTAGTTGAGAATCTTGGCGATAATGGGTCTGCTGATGTCGCCGGGTCTGGGCCGTGGAGCCAGGGTCCGTTAAGCCCGCTCGACCGTGAAATACAGAGAGAGAGCAGGGTCGCCCAGTAGGTCCATGAGGAGTTTCTCCACTGCGTCCTCCATCCGCCCAATGAGGGCATTTTCAGGGACCCTGATAATGCGCAAGTTGTTCCTACGGGAGCGCGACTCCAGACCGTCACACTTCGCCTTGACTCCTTTCATGTCACGCGTTAGGGAGGCCACAGTGTCCTGGAGCGCGGTGATGCTATCTTCGTTCACCGAGATCCTATTTTCTGCCTCGGTGATCCTTGATCCTGCCTGGTCCACTCGAGCCTTAAGCGAGGCGACGTTAGCATTGATGTCGTCTAATTTTTAATTGAAGGAGATTTTAGCCATGGATTCCATTAGTAGGGTGAGGTCAGGGGCCTCGACCGCACGGTGCAGGGTTAAGTCTGGTTCGTCCTGTGGCGATGATGTGCTGGCTGGCTCATCTCGAGGGACCGCTTTAGTGTATTTGTTCATTGTACCTCCTTGGGCCCCCACCTTGTTTCTGCTAGACATTGTCGTTGTGGTGGGCACGGTTGCAGTGAGGGCCCACTTACGGGTAGGATGGAGAGCTGAGATGGGCCAGGGCCAGCAGGCTCAAACGCAGTGTCCTTCGGTGGCGGTAGGCGGTTAGAGGTAGGTGGGGGACCGCAGTGGATAGCAGAGAGTCAGCAATGGAGCTACAAGGCTGTGATGGCGAGTGATCGTGGCCTCCTTATGTGTACAGGTTGCGTGGGGGTGCCAGCGGGATCTTTCTTAGGGGGCCGCGGGCAAAGGCGGTGACACTGTCAGCGGTAAAGTGGGCAGACAGTATGGTGAGGGCCGCTTCCTTATGACAGTATAGGCCCGTAGTGTCGCAGACAGCGGGCAGAGGTCTCGACGCCCACCGCTCCAGCCCCCGCTCACCTGGTCCGCGGCAGCGGGACGACGGGATCCTGTGTTGTCGGCGCCGGGGGGGGGGTTGTGATGATCACTGACGCAGCAGGTGGCATCCACAGTGTGGCGGCGTCCGCAGCAGGACCCCCAGGCACTCGCTGCGATTTCACAGAGCGGCGGGCAGCGGGAGCGGGGAGGGGACCCAGGAGTCAGGCAGGCCAGGCGGGAGGGCCGGATGTTAGGCAACCGCCGGGGCCGGTTGGAGTGCTAGGCCCAAGTCCGACAGGGCTGCCAGCCAGGTCCCAGGTGGGCCGAGCAAGACCAAAATCGCACAAAATGTCCAGTGCAGTGGCAGAAACAACTTGTCCAGCCGATAGTCCTTCACAATATCAGGAACCGCAGATGGGAGCAGATGAATGCCGAGGCCGCACAGAGCTGAAAGGCTAGGCAGCCATCTTGGGCTGCTCCACAGCGCCACACTAGTGTTTGTTTTTTAAGCAGGGGGAGGACCCAGGATTCTTTGAGGTTATTGGGTACTGTATTAGTTCTGAAGGAAGCGTTTATGAGCTTGGAGATAAATGGGGCAAGGTCTCTAGCCGCATCCTTTATAATTTGCGCCGGGCAACTGTCTCCCTTGCAGTTAGATGGTTTAAGAGAGAATGTTTTTTTCTGTGTCAAGAATAGAGATTTCTTTAAAGGTATGGTGTAGTAGTAAATGGTGTAGTTGTGTTACCACCTGTGTCAGGGGCTGGTTGTTGCTCAGAGGGGGGAAGAGAAGCTTTTTTGATTGCTATTTTCTGTTGGAGTGTGGTGATTTTGTTTAGGAGGCCTTTTTGAATTGCAGTGCGCCCTGGTTTGTCCTTCGGTGTTGGTGTGATGGTAAGGCGGGGTTTCCCATGATCCTGATTTTTACCAGGGGTGAGTATAAGTAGATGTGGTCCCCGAGTTGGTTTTTCAGTTTATATCTAGTTGAAATAGGTCCAAGTGACATGCCGTTATCTTGCATTGGTCTACACCGTACTTGCCAGCTGGGCGGTTCTGTGGCAGCCGAAGTTTGAGAATATATCCCATAAAATGGTTAACGTGCTGCTAGGTGAGGTATTTTTGCTAGTGGAGTTTAATCGCCAAATTGGGGGCGTCATTTAGTCTGTCAGGTTTGTCTCTTCCATCATATTTTCTTTCCTTTTCGGAGTTAGGTGGGAATGCATGTTATAGTTGTCTATTGTATGCTGCTGCAGTACAAACATTTTACTTGAGTTATCATTGTCATTTATGTACAGAACTGATTGTGGGAAAATCATTGCGTATGTTGTCATAAGAAGTAATGCATCTCATGATCCGCATTGAGTCCTTCCTGGATAGTTCTGAGGTTACAGATGATCTTGGCTTCCTCTTGGCGGAGTATCCTTTCTCGGTCTCCAAGCCTCGTGTCCAGTTTGATGTGCCGGATCCCAAAGAATTTAACATTGTCTTTTTCTCCAGTTGGTGCTCCTTGTACCAATCGTCGGCCAGTGGTGTTTTTCGTTCTGTTGTGGTTAGGCTGTAGATATGTTCCCTTATTCTTGTCATTAGTTTTAGTAGGACTGTTATTGTGTCTTTCTACCTTGTTCCCTCGTCCCTTTTCGTCTTGTGGTGCCTTGAAACACCATTTGTTGTATAGGCGCTGTACAAATATCCAATAAATAAAAAATAAAGAGTCCATTGTCCCCTTTCCTTCATACTAATGGGACGTCCTACAGTACAGCAACAGGATCGGAGCCTGTTCTATAGCAGCATTTTCTAGAACTTTCTTGCACCAGTGAGCCAGCCATACCCCTGCGCATTCCTACTCTCGCGCACCCCACCCAACTGTCAGTAGTCCCTTTTTCCAAGTCGGACTTGATAACATTAACAGGGATGGTGGGAGGTCGTATGAGGTAAAGGAAACACTGGATTAAGCACAGTTGTTGCTACGGTGAGTAACCTTTCCAGGAAGATTTCAAACACATCCCCAACAGTGGGAGGTTGGAACGATCCCCCCTTTTTTTTAAAAAAAAATATATATTTTTGTTGGCAGAGGCAGATGACACACACACACACACATCGGAGCAGCTATACAGAGACATTCTGGATATTTTAACAGAGTTCAGTGGCACATATGCATAGTGAGAAGTAATAACATGGAGATCGCAGCACTATAGAGCATCAAGTAACAAAGCACGTAGTAGCAATAATTACGGTGAATTATCCATAGAGGAGCTGGCATCAATGCCATTCAGGTAACTATTAAAGGCAGTCCAAATGTTTTAGGCCGGGACCGTGCCGGGAGGGTGCTAATGTATTCCTCCTCGCAGTTCCGAGACCAGGTCAACAGGTTCAGCCATTTCCGGAAGGTAGGAGGGGCAGAGCGCTTCCAGTCCTGTAAGATACATTTTTTGGCAATGACACAGCACACATTTAAGAATTTAGCAGCCCCTCTGGCTCCCTCATCCCCCCCAAGCCCCAAACAGTACACCCAGCGGGTCAGGCTCGATGACAGTATCACAGATTTCAGACAAAGTTTTCAGGATTTCCTCCCAGAATGGGGTTAGCCGTGGGCAGTCCCAGAACATTTGTAAGTGGCCTGCATCTACCGCGCCACAGCGAGGCCATAGCCGTGGGTCGGAGTGGGCGAACTTGGAGAGCCTGCGCGGGGTGTAGTAGAGCCTGTTCAACAGTTTATACTGTATGGTGCAGTATCGGAAATTCAGGGAGACTATTAGTGTGAGAGCACATTTTCCCCCACAGCTGGTCCGTGAGTTCTACCTCCAGTTCGGAGGCTCAGTCATCCCACACCCTAGAGAGTTGCGGTGTAGCACTTGTTAGAAGGAGTTTGTATAGTGATGATAACCCCGCGGGCCCCACCCGAGTTGGCGATGTACAAAATCCCAGGGGAGTCAGGGGGCTCGTGGGGAAACTCAGGCCATGTGTCGCGGAATGTAGCGCGGAGTCTGTAATATTGCAGCAGTTCCATTGGTGATCCCGAGTGACCCGGTTTCCAGGTCTGTGGTGTAATGAATAGCCCATCCGGGTAAAAGTCGGTTAGGGCCAGGTACCCCAGGGACCGCCAATGGCGTGCCAAGGCCATGTTGTTTGTAGGTTGTAATCCGGGGAACTGCCAGGCGGGGAGCCACTTGTAGAATGGGCGTTCCTCCACACCCGCAGCAAATATCCGCCTCCAAGCCGATACAGTGGTTTGGACTGGATCTATGGGCGAGTCTGGTTCATATTGTTGATGTAGGATCAAGGTCATATTGGTGCCAGAAGCTGCAAGGGCCTCTAGCTTGACATGCGGGCGAGGGGGAGGCCCAGGGTACCAGTAGGTGGCAAACTGCGCCTGCGAGGCGATCCAGTAGCGCATCAGATCAGGAGCAGTAAACCTGCCTTTCTCGTAGGGAAGAGTCATGGCAGCCCATTTTTTCCGCACCGCACCAGAATGCCACAGGAACTGAGCATACAGCTTGTGTAGATGATCAGCAAAGTACTTTTTGCCGGGCCATATGGGGACATTCGTGAATGTGTACAGCAGTTTGGGGAGTAAAATCTTTTTAACCAGTGATAATCTACCCGCCAATGACAACGGGAGAGAGCGCTAGCGCACTATCTTGGACTCCGCCTGTTCTGCCGCGGCCAGGTAGTTGTTAGTTGAGAGCTTCTTTGGTCAAGGACACCTGGACTCCCAGATATTTAATCCTTTCGGGAGACCAACGTAGCGGGTACTCCGTGGTAGGTTGAATCGTGGAGCCCGTGAGGGGGAAGAGTTCGGATTTGGCATAATTGATGGTTAATCCAGAGTATGTATCGATGCGAGTGATGTCGCGCAGAATAGGGTCGAGGTGCAGGTCTGTGTTTCTGACGAACAGTAGTACATCATCTGCATAAAGTGAAATAATCTCGGGGGTACCCTGTAGCCGTATCCCTTTGCGTGAGTGGTGCTCCCTGACAAAGTCTGCCATAGGCTCAATGGCCAGTGCGAACAGGATCGGGGAGAACGGGCATCCCTGAAGAGAGGGAACAAGGCAGACGTTTGAGAGTTGACTCGGACCCTGGCAACCGGAGAGGTGTACAGCAGTTTGATATATGCAATCATCCTAGGCCCAATGCCCATGGTCTCCAGGACCAGCCACATGTACCTCCAAGACACCATATCAAAGGCCTTCTGGGCATCCAGGGTGACCGCAACTGCACTCACGTCCTGATTGATTTGTGCCAGGACATTAAGGAGCCTCCTGATATTATGTGATGTGGCTCTCACGGGCACAAAACCTGACTGGTCGTCGTGCACCATATATGGCATAACAGGTAGGATGCGAGAGGCGATCGCCTTGGCAAAGATTTTTGTATCCAGGTTCATAAGTGAAAGGGGCCGATATGATCCACACTCATCAGCAGGTTTGCCAGGCTTGAGCAGAACCGTAATAAAGGCCTCGCATAATGTCAGTGGAAGGGATCCCAGTCGGAGAGACTCGTTCCACACCCCGAGCAATTCGGGGGCTAGTATAGCCGCATGTTCCTGATAAAACTCCGCCGTCAGCCCAACAGGGCCCGGCGCCTTTCCTTTTGGGAGACTAGAGATAGCCTCCACTATCTCATCCAGTGTAACGGATGAGTCTAGCTGGTCTCTTGTAGCGGGGGAAACGATGGTGGTGGGAATCTGTTCCAGGAGTTCCCGCATCTGGGAGTCACCATGTTCGGGGGGCTGAGAGTATAAATCAGAGTAGAAGCCTGTGAAGACCTCCAGGATATGCTGATCAGACCACTATCGCCCCCTGACTGTCCTTAACACAATTAATTTGGGATTGACCCCACTCCCTCCTCGCCAGAGCGGCCAGTGTTTTGCCTGGTCTGTCAACCTCCGCGTATTTCCGTGCCGCCTGTGGGCGGCTGAAGTACTGGACTTCCCTATTGGCCTGCTCGTTGAAGATCTTGAGCTCCTCGCTGATCTGGGAGAGGACTCCCGGATCAATGGAGGCTGGGTGGACTCGCTCCAGGTCCCTTAATTTAGTTTCAGTGCGGGATAGGGTAGCTCTTATGGTTTTAAGGACTCCTGATTCCCTAGAGATGGACGCCCCCCCTGATGAAGGCCTTGAAGGAGTCCCAGCGGAACCCCAGTGTGGTGGACTGTGGCAGATGTGCTCAAAGTACGACTGAATGTCAGCAAGGATGTCCTCCCTAAACACAATGTCTTGCAGAGCGGCCGATTTGAAGCGCCATGTATTGATGGTGGGAGCCGGAATACCTAGTTCTAGGGATAACGCAATCGGCGAGTGGTCAGACAGTGTGCGTGCAAGTATGCATGTTTCCGCCACCCTGCCCAGCAAAGGGCCAGACAGTAGGAAAAGATCAATCCTGGAAGAACTGTCGTGTACTGATGAGGAGTCGGTGTACTCCCATGCTTGCGGCATAATGCCCTCCATACATCATGAATGTCGAGTGTCGCGCAATGAGTCAGGAGTCTACGCGCTGCACCTGCAGGGGCCTGGGGGCTGTGTTAGTCCTAACCATCATGGTATCAAGGATGAAGTTCATATCCCCCACCCCAGATGATCTGCACCCCCACGTACCCTAGTAATATGGATACCAACTGATCAACAAACTCGGGAGAGTCAACATTGGGGCCATAGGTATTCACCAGCAAATAATCACTGCTGGCAATGGCCCAGTACAACACTATGTATCTCCCCTCCGGGTCTATGTAGCTCTTGTGGAGAACAAACTTGAGTGACTTATGGATCAATGTCACCACTCCTCTGGCACGAGTTGAGTATGAAGTGAAATATCTGTGAGGCCCCCAGATTGGTGCAATGCTCCTAGACAGTGGGCCCGTGGAGTGTCTCCCCTGTAGGAGCAGAATTTTGCATCCGTGCCTGCTGGCATATGCCATAATCTTGCGACGCTTGGTATAGTTGCTTAGGCCCCGAACATTCCTGGGCATTATAGTTACAGGCATTCTAGTGATCTAACTAAGATACACTTAACTGGAGAGCCCATAGGGTGCGTTTCCTGCACAGGTAGCATTTGCACCCATGCCTATCGATGTGTGCCACAACCTCCGGAACCCCAACAAGGTTGCTCAGTCCCTGTGGCTCGCTAGACATCGCAGTTATAGGCAGCACAGAAGTCTAATGTACATCCCACCACTGTTGTCGTAAACCAGATGCGAGACAAAGTCCCCTCCGATGCGGATGCCCCAATGCGATGCGGTCTGCCAATCCGCCTCCACCTTTTACCATAACACTTTTCCATTCCCCAACAAACCCCCCCCCCCCCCGCCCTCACTGCCCACCCCCAACTTGCAGTGCAGTCCCCCTTCCCCCCAAAGCTGATAAAACAGAAGATGACGAGGGCCAACATCCAACAGGGATGTGCCCCCACCATGGCCCAACTGGGGCCAGCTATCGAAAACACCCAATCAAACATTTACATTGCCATTGCAGTGGGGTGTGCTGTTGCCGTGAGGACGGCCGCTTAAGTATCATGTAGGACAGCAACAGCCGTCTGGTGTAGGTTCTGCCGTAAGCGGATCTTGCGTCAGGTCCCAGGGTCAGCTGGCCATTGAACGTAGGATGGGAACCGAGGAGTACTAAGTAGTCATGTTCAGTTCCAAGCACTGAAGGCGCACAGAGATCAGTGTCCAAAGTACCAGCGGTGAGCCAGGGGCCAGAGGGCCATACATGGGGCCAAGCGTGGTAAGCTTGTGGTAGATTATTGCTAGTTACACATGTAAAGTGACGAGGAAGAGGGGGTTTTGCTAGATAGGTTAATTAGGTCCCATTAGGACGCGGTGCGTTGGGTCAGTCTCCTTCGGTGTGTCCACCATCTGGATCATGGAGAGGGATGTGTGCTTCAATAAATTTCACCGCCTCGTCAGGCACAGTGAAGAAATATAATTTGCCACTATGTGATTTTAAGACGAGCGGGGAACAAAATGGCGTATTGCGCTCCCTGAGCAACTTCTTGACCCCGAGGAATTGGTGCCTCTCCTGCTGTACAGCTATTGAAAAGTCAGGGAAAATCCTAATGGTATTGGCATCAAAGCGTAGCTCGCCCTGCTCACGTGCCAGGCGCAGGATAAGGTCTCTATCGCGGTAGTTTAAAATTCTGGCGATGATGGGCCTTGGAATGTACCCTTGTTTGGGGCGCGGTGAGAGGGCCCGACGGGCGCGCTCCACCGTAAAGTAGGGCGAGAGGGCCGGATTGCCGAGGAGATCTTTGAGCAATGTTTCAATGGCATCTTCCATGCGCCCTTTCAGGGCGTTTTCGGGAACACCGATGATTCGCAGGTTATTTCTGCGAAAGCACGATTCCAAGTCGTCGCACTTAGCATTCACACTTTTCATGTCACGGGATAGGGAGGTGACCGTGTTCTGCAAGGCTAAAATGTCATCTTCGTTTGTCGAAATTCTGCTCTCCGCGTCGGAGATTCTGGTGGCCGCTTGGTCCACGCGTGTCTTCAGGGAGGCCACATTGGCGCTAATGTCATCCAGTTTCCCGTGGAACGAGGCAAAGTTTTTAGCCATGGTTTCCATGAGTGTAGTTAGATCGGGGGCAGTTGCAAGGGGATGAGGGACCAGATCTGATTCCTCCTGTAAGGATGATGTATGGGCGGATTCCGACCTCGGCACAGATTTGGTAAATTTGTCCATGGTTCCCCCTTTCGAATTCCCTCTGGATTTGTTGGGCATAGCCGTTAGAATTTCAGATGAGGCATGTGCCTGTGGCAGCAGAATGGTAATGGAGGCCAAACACTCACCTGGTCAAAGAGGGAAACCCAGGTACGGCCAGGAGCTCCAAGCAAGGAGGCGCTGGCGTGTCCAGCAGCCAGGGTCTACAGAGGCCCCCTCCAGCATAGGTGATCCGGGCGCGGCGCCCCTTTCCAGAGCGTAGGCCTGGGTCTCTTAGGCGGCAAGACTAGGTGATGTAGGCCACAAGTGACTCGGTTCGGGGCCTCCCCCGCCCCCCGCTCCTCACCTGGGCATCGGTGTCCGGATCGGGAGCTGCAGATATCAGGTGGGCAACCAGGCTCCTGCCCAGTCACCCCGCAGCTCAGTGAGGACAGGGCCCCAGCGCCGCCACGAGGGAGAGCAGCGGAGTTATCCCAGGGGGGGTATGGAGCGAGCGCTGCAGCACCGTTGTGGGGAGGAGGGGAGGAGGTGCCCCCACGGTGATCGCCGGTGCGGTGATGTGCCCCAGGGAGGGGCGGCCGGAGCGGATGGCAGAATCCCCCTCACAGGGGGGCGCAAGGCAGGCGCCGTGGAGCTGGTGTGTCGATGAGTGGGGGCAAGCTCCAGCGCAGGCCCCTGCAGCCGCCGCCCGCGTTACAGCATACTCCAGGAGGGAGGCCGCAGGCGATGTTGGATTCAGTACACAGGGGGACTGGTGTAGGCTGCGAGCCAGAGGGCCCCGGGCAGTGATCAGGGGCCGCAGGACCCACACCCAGCATTCACCGCCAGCCGCCGCGAGATCCGGCAGGGAGGATCCGGCAGGGAGGGAGCCGGGCGTGTGCGGAGGCCCAGTCAGGAAGCCGCCAGCCGGTAGAGACGCCCGATTCGTCTGGTTCCCGGGACCGTTTCAGACCAGGATTGCTGTGGCACATGCAGAAAGGTCGCCCAAGTGGATCCAAGAAGTATTGGGTTGCAAGGATATTTAATACCGCAGTTGATGGCGGATTTCGGCTGCAGCCCCACGGAGCTCAGAGACTAGGCAGCCATCTTGGGCTGCTCAACAGCGCCACCCCAACGATCCCCCTTTTTAAATGCAATGCAAAAAGGTTCCAGAGGATAGCTTGTCCAAAAGCTGTAACATTTCTCTAAACTGTATCCGATTAACAATGTTCGCAAAAAGGGTGTGGCGTTGCCCACAAGGCTGCCTTACATACGTTGACCAATAGGTAGATGCCTCTGGAAGGCTATAGATGCAGACTTTGCTCTTAGAAGGTGAGCGAGTAGACCCTTGGCCGGGCTCTTTACTCTACTGTTGTAGGCCCCTAAAATCACTGTGACCAACCAACCGGCGATTGCTGTATTTGACTTGCCTGCTACTGTCCCTCCAAAGGTTACGAAACGTTGCTTAGCCTTTTTCACTTTAATTCTTTCCAGGTAGAACTTCAATGCCTTAAATACATTGAACGTGTGAAGTGTTCTTTCTGCTTCGGTTTTAGGATCTGTAAAAAAACAAAACAGGCAATGATATTTCCTCACTGATATGGAAAGAAGACATTTGGGAGGAGCTCTCAGGACAACCTGTCTATGCAACACAATGTAGGGTCCCTCAACAATGCCAACAATTCCCCTATCTGACGAGCCGAAGTAATGCCTGCCCAAAAAGTGGTTTTGGGGCTTACTCCCCGCACAATTCCGTTTTGGCCATGGTATCAAAGGGTTTTTGCATTAAGGCTGCAAGTATCACTTTTAGATGCAAGGGAGTCCTCCTCCTTGAGTGATTCAGCTTTATTAGCCCATTATTTTCACAACCATATTTGATAGTGAACAGGTTACAGAATAGGTAGGCCACTACTGTGGCCAAATAAGCGCTGCACCAGTCCACCGACACACTGGACTCTACCAAATGCGTGATGAGCTAGAGTACATCAGTTAGTTTGTGCAACACCCTCTTTACTAGTGGAACATAGACCATCTGCCCGTTCCACGGGAGCAGGAGTGCATTCCAATGCAATGCTTCTCCATGACCCTTCCAAGATGCATATAGGGGACATTTCCTGTAGCAAATAGGTCGAGTGGCGGTGTCGCCCACGTCACACATCTCATCCAGCATCTCCGTCTGAAGCTCCCATTCATGGAGTGTGTGACACATTCAGCTTAGTTTGTCAGCCAAGATATTTCCCCTCAAGTGCTGGTGATTGGTTTCTTTGGGTTTTGGAGGCACCATTCTGTTAACTGCAGGACCAGCCGGCACAGGGGCAATGATCTTGTGCCCCACTGCTTGTTCACGTAGAACATGACCATTGTGTTTGTCCGTGTATAATCAGAACCGTCAACCCTCAAGCTGTTGATGAAAAGCCTTTAGGGCCAGGAAGTTGCCCTTTAGGTTCTAGGAGTCTTCTATTCTTCCGCTGGTCCTCTGTAGTCCATAGGTTGCTTGTGCATGTCCCACTGCTCCATCATTGCTCCCCATCCAGTCTGGCTCCTTTCTGTGTATAGATTCTTTCTCAGTGGAGCAGGCAGGATGGGAACTCCGACTGCCATGTTATAGTCTTGCATGAAACCGTCAGTGATCGGGATGCAGAGATTTTGAAACTTGAATTCGTTTTCCTGACAAATTCAGTTGTGTCTCTCTCTCATGTGTATCAGCACTAGTAGACGCTGAAATCTTATTGTTGGTAGGTGAGTGCTCACGAGAAACTACCTGCATATGTGTGCGTATGTTCATGATTCTTTCTAAAAGGGGGTATACTCTCCATCAAGAGCAGTCCCAATTTAGACCTAAATACTGCAGTCGTGTGGGAACCAGTGCTTTTTACTGATTCACTGGGAGGCCCAATGCAAACGCCAGTTGTAAGACACAACTGACTGACTGTAGTACTCTGACCGGTGATGCAGCACTGATCAGCCAGACGAACAAGTTACTTTCTTACCTGGTAACGTTCTTTCGATGGGATGGTCCGACGACGTATTCCATATCTATGACAGGTAATCGCCACAGCTGTGCTGCTTCGGAAACTTTTTTCGGCGTCTGCGTCCTGCGTCGATGCGCCCTCGTCGAGGACCTCCTCCGACGTCCGACATCATCCGATGTGATAAGTAGGACGCACGATGCCCGTATTTTATTTATTTATTTTATTACATTTGTTATACGCCCAAACCCGGGGGTAACACGGCGTAGTTACAGACAATGGGAGAATGCAATCTTAGAAAGTACACAAAGGCACACAGGAAAAGCAGTCAATAATATACAATAATATGCAAGGCAGTCAATATACAATAATATGCGAAGCAGTCAGATATGTACAGTTAATTGGAGCGGATTAGTGCTCTAGTTCAGTTACAACTTATTGAAGAGCCAAGTCTTCAGGAAGCTTTTGAATTTAGGGAAGGAGGTTTCGTTCATAATGTGGGTAGGTAGTGCGTTCCAGTGTCTAGGTACCTGTTTTTTGAAGCTACTGCCCCCTGCTTTCTCTCTTTTGTATCTGGGGGTTTCAAGGTATGCGTTTTGTTGGACCTGAGAAGTCTAGTCTGGAACTTCATCGTGACTGTGTTGTTGAGGAATTTGGGAGCTTTATTAGCCCTGCATTTGTGGGTGATGCTCAGGGTTTTAAATAGAATTCTGGCTTGGATGGGGAGCCAGTGGTGGTCTCTTCTGGTGTTAGAGATATGTTCTGATTTTTTGATGCCTAAAGCTGCTCTGCTCTAGCCTCAGTTGTAGTTTTTTTCCCCCAGAACGAGTGACATTAGTCCACTGCCAGTCAGACACAAAGCCTTGCGGAACGTAGGCTGCAATCGCACAAGAAATTCTGCAGCGGGGAAGGTAGGGAGGGAGCGATATGGAATACGTCGTCGAACCATCCCATCGAAAGAACGTTACCAGGTAAGAAAGTAACCTGTTCTTCGAGGGGATTGGGTCCTCCGACGTATTCCAGATCTATGGCAGACTCCCAAAGCAGTACCAGAGCAAGGAGGATGGAAAGAATTTAGAATTAAAATTTAGAAAAGCCAATCAAATCGCAGAGCAAAGGACCGCCTTGCCAAAGGCCAGATCCTGTCCTCGGATGGAATCGAGGGAATAGTGGCGTACAAATGTATGTACTGAAGCCCAGGTGGCTGCATCACAGATGTTGCGAATAGGAACACCCCTCTGCAGGGCAGTATATGCAACCATACCCCTGGTAGCCAGCCGGTGGGTCCTTACCTGCCAAGCGGTAACACTCCGAGATGGCCAAAATAATCCAGCGAGACAGTCTGTTTCATCACAGCTTGTCCCAAACGCTTTCCAGCGTAACCAATAAAGAGTTGATCGTCCACTCTGACCCGGGACATGCGTGAAACAAAAGCTTAAAGCTCTCCTAGGATCAAGCCTATGGAGCCTCTCGTCTTCCTTACCAGGATGCGGAGGATAGAATGCCGGAACAACCACCTTCTGGGCCAAATGAAATTCCGAAACCACCTTCAGAAGAAAAGAAGGACGAACTCTAAGGACAACCCTGTCCTTGTGTAATACAGTGAAGGGTGGCTTAACTGAAAGTGCCTGTAACTCACTCACACTGCGAGGGGAAGTAACCGCAACTAAAAACACAGTTTTCAGGAGTTAACAGCCTCAAAGGGCAAGAATGTAAAGGCTCAAATGGAGCACCCATAAGTAACTTAAGAACAAGGTTTAAATCCCAACCGGGCACCAGGAAAGGTGACGGAGGGAACACATTAGTGAGCCCTTTCAGAAATTGTGAAATTAAAGGGATTTTAAAGTAGGAACACTCTTCAGACGAGCGCTTAAAGATGGACAGCGCCGCCAGGTAACCTTTAATGGTACCCACTTGCAAGCCCCTGTGGGCCAAAGAAAGTAAAAAGGACAGAACCATGGAGATGTCACATGCAAAAGGATCCACATTCTGAACTCTGCACCAGTCGCAGAACTTACGCCAACGGCAACGGTACAGAGACTTTGTTGCAGGCCGTCGGGCTGAGAGCAACACCTCCATCACGTCTTCAGGGAGGTCCCAATCCTTATACCTCAACCTTTCAGAAGCCAAGCGTGAAGGTTGAGGGATCTGACCTCTGGATGGAGAACCTGACCCCCCCCTCCCGTGAGAGCAGATCTTCTCGGTAGGGAAGACGACGTGGAGGGCAGACGGACAAGTCGAGAATGTCCGGGTACCACGTCCTCCGAGCCCACGCCGGAGCAATGAGGATCATCCGGGAACCGAACTTCCGTAGCCTCCGCAGCACTTGCGGGATGACGGGGACTGGAGGAAACGCGTATAGCAGTGGGTAGGACCATTCCACCACGAACGCGTCCCCCAAGGCTCCTCTTGTAGGAAATTCCCGCGGGCAGAACCTTTCGCACTTCCGGTTGACACTGGTGGCGAAGAGATCCACTTGATGGGTCCCCCAAAGGGCGAAGATCTCCAGGAGAATCTCCTGAGCCAGCTCCCACTCGTGAGAGATTGCGCTCTGCCTGCTCAGAGCATCCGCCGTCTGGTTTTCGTCTCCGGCCAGATGAACTGCCGAGATCGAAATCTCCTGCTGGATGGCCCAGAACCAGAGCTGCATTGCCTCCCTGCACAGAGGAGCTGACCCTGCCCCCCTCCCTTTTTGTTGAGATAGTGCATGGCCACTGTGTTGTCCGTCAGAATCAGGACATTCTTTCCTCGCACAGTCGGCAGAAAAGCCTTCAGGGCAAGCATGATGGCCCTCAGCTCCAACAGATTGATATGGAGTCTGGACTCCGATGGAGACCAACGACCGCTGACTGTCAACTCGTTGGCATGGGCTCCCCATCCCATGAGGAATGCGTCCGTCACGATCGTCACCTCCGGCCAGGGTAGACAAAATGGAGCTCACCTCATCAGATCAGATTGCCTTCGTCGGCCCACCACAGAAGGTCCTGGGTGACCGAGGGCGGCACCTGAACGGGGTCCGACATCCTGCCGGAGGACTGTGACCACTGCATCTTGAGGGCCCACTGCAAAGATATCATCCGCAGTCGAGCCTCTGGCACCAGAAGAATGCAGGATGCCATGAGACTGAGCAGCCTCAATAACTCGAACGCTGGGAGACTCTGGGCATGTCGAAACTTGTGTACCATCTGCTGAATGTGAACAGCCCTCACCTGGGGAGGAAAACACTGCCCCAGGGATATGTCGAGCACTGCTCCGATGTACTGGAGCCGCTGGGTTGGCGTCAAGTGGGACGACTTTAAATTGAGGGAGACCCAGCCTGTGGAGGGAGTGGCAGGTGACGGGAGAGCGCGCCCTGATCAACCAATCGTCTAGGTAGGGGTAGACGTGAATCCCCCCTTGCCTGAGATGCACTGCCACCACCACCATGAGCTTGGTGAAAACCCTTGGGGCGAAGGTCAATCCGAACGGCAGGACCCGAAACAAAGTGCGATGAAGGGCCTGGACGACGAGAGAGTAACCATCTTGAACTTGTCCTTCCTGAGGAGTTTGTTCAAACCACGCAGGTCCATGATGGGTCTCAATCCCCCGTATTTCTTCGAAATCAAAAAATAAGGGGAATACCATCCCTTGTTCCTCTCCGCTACAGGAACAAGTTCTATGGCACCTTTCTCTAGCAGGGCTTCAATTTCCTGCGCAAGGAGCGGGTCCAGACTCTTCAAAGAGATTCCCTGGTGGATTGTCGTGAGGCCTCTGCCGGAAAGGAAGACAGTAGCCGTGGGCTATGATCTCCAGAACCCACACATCTGAAGTAATGGCACACCATTCTACAAGATGCTGCGCCAGCCTTCCCCCAACCGGCGAACCATGGGACATGGCCTCATGACTGAGTAGTAGCGGCTGCGGCATTGCCTGAGGGCAAAGAGGCAACAGCTTGCGCGGCCTTAGCACCTAGAGTACCTTGTTTACCACCTCTGGCACTCCTACGGTTGCCCTTTTGACTAGCAGCTCCTCTCGCTTTACTAAAGGATGAGTAATAATGAAAGGAACCTCCCCTCCATTGCTGTCCCCTAGGACGAAAAGGCAGAGGTTGTCGGACTGCAGCGCCCAACGATTTTGCTGCAGCTTTGGAGGTCTGCAACCTCTCAGGGCTCTCGTCAGCCTTGCTGCCAAAAAGATGTTCACCATCAAAGGGCATATTGAGGAGCCTGGCTTGCACATCAGGAGCAAACCCTGACTTCCTCAACCACGTAAACCTGCGTATCACGGTTCTTGCCGCCATGGACCGGCTGGCAGTCTGCCATGTCCAAACCCGACTGAACGGACTCACACATGGCATCCTTGCCATCCTGAATAATAGCAAGAAAACCATCCCGTTCGTCCCCTTCGGGAATATGTTCAGCCGCTAAGGAGATACAGTTTCACAGAGTGTGCGTGAAACGAGACAAGGCACAGACAGAGTTGGCTGCCTGAAGCTCCATACCCCCTGAAGAAAACACTTTCTTCGCCCAACCATCAAAACGCTTGTCGTCCCTATCAGGAGGGATGGTAGGATACGACTCCTGCTTTGCCGGGGCCGTAGCCGCCTGCACCACCAAACTCTCTGGAGTGGGGTGCGTAGTTAAGTAGCAGGGGTCGCCACTGGCTGGACGGTATTTTCGCAGCAAAGACCTGCTCACTGCCGGGAGACTCTCTGGGGCAGTCCAAGCCGCAGCCATCCTTCGTTGCAGGGCCATATGAAAAGGCAGAACCGGGTCAGTGGGTGGACCTTAATCGAGGATATCCGTAAGGTCATCTTGAACAAAAGCAACTGGGGCGCTGACCACCCCAAGTATTCTGTGACCCTCGACATAAGGTGCCGGTATGATGACTCGGCATGGGTGCCAAGCTCAGGCCTACAGAACTCCACCTCCGGAGAGGTATCCAGACCACTGGCATCATGCAGTGTCTGTCTCAGGTCCTCAAACTGGCTATGACCAGAAAGAAGCTCATCTGGTACTATGCGAGGAACCACCCCATCTTCAGAACCCTCTTCCACCTCTGAAATATAATCCATAGGCTGGAAAGTGGGTATTGAATAAGTGGGTAAGACATGTTTTGCCTTGGCCAGAGCCTCCCTCGGAGGATCCACCGTGCCACGGGGAACCTCCGACACCACAGCCTCGAAAGGTGTCGAGAGCGTCGACAGAATTGGCGTCGACGTACAGCGCGGCGCCGACAGCATTGACACAGTCCTTGAGGCCGGAGCCACGAGCGTGTCTCTCGACAGACTAGACGTCGACGACTTCCTTGGAGGCGGGGCCTCGAGAGAGTCCGTCGATGACATCAGCGCCACAGGCGTCAATGTCTTCTTCGAAAACTTCACAGGTGCACGCGGTCTCGAGGGCGTCGAGGACCTGGAACGGGCGTGACTAGAACGACTCCCCTTGTCCGAGCGGGACCTCTCCCGCGAGTCGTGCCGACCACCCGAGCCCAAAGGCGTACGAGCGGTGTCTCTAGTGTGGACACGTCCGACCCCACTCGGAGGCGCGGATGGACCGGAGCCCTGCGATTCGAGAATCGCCAACATTTTCTTCCCGAAGGAAGCCCATTCCTCCTGAGAGGAACGCTTGGTGGGAAAAGAAACCCGCCGACGGGCCGAGTCCTTGGATGAGAACGGGGAAGGCGACCGATGACAGCGCTTCCGGGAGTGCCTCGAAGAGTCAGAGGAGTGGCGGGACACATTCTGGGACCGAGACCCCCCCTAAACTTACAACTACGATGCGGAGAGTCGCCCCTCGAATAGTCAGTCGAAAGCCCAGTGGACCTCACCTTCCGGGTCTTGGACACCTTACCGACCGACAGCTTCTTCTTACGTTCCCGTAATGCCTTGGACGTAAGCGACTGGCATTCGACACAATCATCCGTGTCGTGAGCCTCCCCGAGGCAGGCGTTGTGCGAGTCCGTCACCGACATCTTGGACCTGCATTCTCCACACTTCTTGAAGCCCGGGCGCGGGGCTGAAGAAGAGGACGACATCCCGAGAATATCAATACACAAAACAAACAGGTTCGAAGAACCGAAGAACAGAAACTCCAAAGAGTGGAGGCGTACCGAGATTCACGAAGCGAACACGTTCGCGGAAAAAATGGAACGGAGGCTACAGGCGTCGTGCGTCCTACTTATAACATCTGATGACGTCGGCTGTCGGAGGAGATCCTCTAGGACGGCGTATCGACATTGGACGCAGAAAGATTTTCCAAAGCAGCACAGTTGTGGACATTACTGTCATAGATATGGACTACGTCTGAGGACCCAATCCCCTCGAAAGAGTGGTTACAGAAGTCGGCCAGAGCTGGAGCAAGGGTGTCAATGTGGCCCTTAATGGTTTTGGACGAACAGGGAGGAACCTGTTTTGAGGAGACTTTCATAGATCGGACTTGTCTGGAAATCTCGTCAGGGGAGAACAGAGGAAAATATGAGAAGATGGGAGGAGAGGCAGCTGCAGGGGAGCCAGAGAATCAGAGAGAAGGGGAGGGGGAGGAGAGGATGAGAGTGTGGACAAGGGTATTTGAGATGAAATGAGAGGCCAGGGCCGTGTAAAGGGCCTGGGAGGCGACAGGAGAGGTAGAGACTGCAGCAGGGTTAGCCAGCTCTTTGCCCATTTTAAAGAATTTGGCAGAGTTCTTAAATGTCGCAGAGACACATGCTTGGATATGGGCTGCCTTCTTAGTGCGGACAAAGAGCTGGTAGTGCCATTGGAGCAGGTGGCAGGCCAGTTTTTCGGAGGATGCACAAGAAGCCCTCCATTTCTTCTCAGCCACCCTACACTTGCGTTTAAGGGTAACTAGGTCAGAATCGTACCAAGAGTTGCACTTGACTTTGGGCTTCAAGTGGATCCTCATGAAAGGGGCAAGAACATCAAGAGTATCATATATAGAGGAGTAGAGAGTGGAAAGGGCTGTGTCAGGATGCGAGTCAGCCAGAGGTGGGGCAGGGGGAGAGAAAGTGGTAGCAAAAGCCTCAACCGACACACGCTCATGGGTCGGATGACCGAGAAGGTAGGTGAAAGTATTGGAGTTGGCTTGGCCTGAGGGGTAGCGAGGGAGAGATGGGAAGAGAGGAGAGACTGATCACTCCTGGAGAGAGGAGTGGTCAGAGGGATAGAGAGGGGGAGGTCTGAAGAAATCAGAGCATCCAGTGTGTCTCCTGCTGAGTGAGTTGGGCCAGAGGGGAGAATAGAAAGAGTCGCAGATGAGGAACAGGGAGAATCCAGATGGATGTTGAAGTCTCCAAGAAGGAGTTGAGTGGTCGAGGCCAGGAGGGAGGAGGAGAGCTCCACCCACTCAGAAAGTAAGGTGGAGATCTGACCAGGTGGTCGATTCATAGTAGCAGCCACGGTAAGAGAGTGGTTAGGAAAAAGGGAAAGCCTACAGACAAGGCATTCAAAAGAAGAGTAGGCCTGCATAGGAATGACAGAGGCAGAAATTCACTCTGGGAAGATCAAGGCTACACCACCTCCGGAACGGTTTGGTCTGGGGGGTGGAGAGGATCTTGTAGCCATCAGGGAGGATAGCGTCAAAGCTTGTGACAGAGCTGGCCGTGAACCATGTCTCGGCGAGACCGAGGACATCAAGGTCAAGTTCTTCCAGGAGGCGGCAGGACCATCTGTGAGGTTATCTGCAAAGTCCTCCATTTCGGTCCATAATTTATTATTGCAAGCTGCTGGATTGCCTCACAGTTTGCTTGGTGGCAGTGGAGAGACTGGTCCGGTACATACTTTTGCCTGTGCTGTCTAAGGCCTTTTCGCCTTCCCTCAAAGCATAAGAGGGCCATTACTAGACCCCATGCTAGAGGCTTGAGTTTTTCCTTGTGCCATTGCAGTGCAAAGAACCACTGAGTGTGCTACGGAGAAGCAGGTTTGAGGCTATACACTATGCAACATTGACGTCTGTATCTGGAATTCAATTTCTTGTCAACTGGCCCACATTGTATGGATTTTACCATACCTTCTTGGCCTCTGCCAGATCTGGCTGCATTGCGATCCCAGTTTTATCCAGCTCAGTACTTAAGCCAGTAGTGCGGTCTCCATTGGGGGCATCTCTGGAATTTGCAGCTCTAACTAGTCCATGATATCCATTATTGGGTCATGAAAATGTAAGGTGGCCTTATCCAGATTTTCTTCTTCACATGTCTTAGTTGGTTATGTAGGCCCAAAGGGTTCGGTACGCAGGCCCCAATTGCATAGAGGGTGGTGCCGGCTACCACTGATTCAGGAGGGCCATCAGTTGGCCACTAACTGAAGGGCAAGTGCGTCTATTGGTGGCACAATGTCTCTGATAATGCCCTCCAAGAATAACCTCATATCAGGACCTGTGAAGAATTGTTTGAACCTAGCAAGTAAAGGATCATCAGCTGGTCCTGGTAAGATTCAGTAGCCACTTCATGTTGAGCTGATTGGTCTTTGCGGTAAAGCCTGCGTGTGGCGTTGTGGCATCTCTCTAAATGGGCAGCTATGTGGGCACTTCACAGTGCAGTTCCCTGCATGGTGCCATCCACTCAACCCTTGGCTCGTACAAGTGGGTGTGCCTCATGCTGACCATGCCCCCATCGGTAGACTGGGTTATTATGCTTTTTGAACCAGCTATAGCCATACGCACAATCCGCATATGTAGGCCCATGCCCTCAATCTCAGATGACCTGTGCAGTGCACGGAACCGACTTGCCAGTATTATACCGGTGAAAGGTGACACGCTGGTATGGTCTGACCCAGATGCTGACTTTTTACCCTGATCTCCTGCGGGATTCACATGAGAAGAAGTAGGGGAGGAATGTTGCCTCTTCTTTTGCCCGGCTCCTCTGCTGTGCACAGAATGAGTATTGTTTAATGGGATCGATAAAAACGGACGCTCCCTCTGTCATGTGGTGTATGCCTATGAGGAGAATTCTCCTTCCTGTGTCATTGCTCCATGGATTTCACACAGTGTGGTAAGCCAGATATATGGACATGAAGACATGGTTCAAAACAGAGGTTTAAAGAAAACTTAAAGAATTACCTTCTCTACTCCTGATCGCTAAGATTAATTCCCTATGCTACTAAATAAAGAAAGGGTGCTCGTCAGGATGTCACAAAGTAAGTAAAGTCCTTGGTCCAAAACCTAACTTGACCCATCACTAACCTACTGTAGAAAGAAGATCGAAAAGAATTCTAAGTTGATGTTTTTCTCAGCGTTACTGCACCGAGGGGACTTTAGTTGAGGCTGGTTTATGACCCCCACCCACTGGTGTATGAAGACTCAACTTTATTATGGTCTCTTCAAAACAGTCTTGCAGCCTCTAAATGCTCAAAGGAAATCATCTTTACGAATAAACAAAATATAACACAAGTTACCTCAAGGTACCTGTGTTTATCCCATCTCTGGGGATATTGGAGTTTGTCCTTTAGGTCTTGGAAAGACAACTTCCAAGAATGCGGATCTCTGAAGTTTCCTGGACGCTCTGGGTCTCAGACCTCCAGTAAGTGATGGTCTTCTCTGGCTCCATCTCTGTTCGTTCCTCTTAGGAAATGGGTGCATCTCATCCCAGCTGTTTCTTGGTTAAGCCCTCTTGGGCTACGACCTTCGGCAGGCCTTGTATTTGCTTAGTTTAGCTCTCGCGGGCTTCAGGTAGGCCAATGGCTTCTTCGTTCTGATTTGTGGTATTGTTTTGTAGGGTATGAGCTCCTTTCGCCTCTACCGTTCCTTGGTTGGCTCTTTGTGTGCTGCGCGTCTTCCTGAACGCTTGATTAGCCTCTTGTTGGCTATGAGTGTTGGCGGACTTCTAGGTTTCTTGGTTCGTCCGTTATGGATGATAGGTGTCTCATCTCTCCGGTTTCACCTTTGGTCCCTCTCGGGCAGTGGGCTCTTCTAGCCCTGGCAGATTCCTTGGTTTGCCCTTCGTGAGCCTTAGGTTCCTCTGGCCCTGGTAATGCTTTGGTTTGCCTGTTCTGGGCTTGGCCTGTGTTAGCTTCCCCGTGTGGGAAGTGGCAGCCTCGCCGACTCTAGAGGCGCGTTGGCTTCCTTGGTGGTGCTCCCTGCCTCAGAGGCCCTGTGGTACATGAGGATTCTGCCTTTGTCAGAGCTCCGCCTTCCTTCTCGCACCCCAGTGTATGTCTTATGCAAGACTCCTCCCTTGCATGGCTCGGCTGATGTTCCCCTCTTCTTTGGCACTGTGGCTGATTTTAAAGTACCTCCATGGATTGGAAGTAACCAACTGGTTGGTCCGGGTGTTCAGGTAAAGGCGGCACCATATCTAGGTCAGGTCCTGATTAGTCCCAATATGCCCTACAGGCATGTTGGACTGGAAGGACTGGGAAGGTGAATGTTAAGAAGAAGGGACAAACTCCCTGGATTCGCCACAAGGGGGTAAAGCGCATGGTCCCTGCAAGTCCATTTTCTACGTAGACTCAGGGTATGGCACATGCCATGTGATCAGGGTTGTCCCCCTCCTGTGCCGGTGTCCCGTGGGAGACCAGTGCGGGGTACTGCAGTACTCCTGTGTGAGAAAGGAATCATTTTCAGATATTCATTGATAAGGTGCTTCAACTGTCTTGGTGCCAATTCTGCCCAGGAAAGCCAAGAGAGGAAGAGTTTATTTATTGAGCATTTGTTAGGCGCCTATACAACAGAATTGTGTTTCGAGGCGCAACAAGACTAAGTGGGGAGGGAACAGGGGGAGTAAATAAAAGTGGCAAAACAGTCAATACACAATCATGGCCCTACTAGGCATTGTGACATTCAGACATGCAACTGAGGTGAAAAGATGTGCGAGGGGGGGAAAGGGAGGGATGGGGTGAGGTAGAAGGGGGGGCAGAGGGAGCAGGGTAAAGGCAAGTGCCGGTGGGAGTCCGGGAGGGAAGTGCCAAGGGGAGCCAGGGAGGAGGCCAATGGCTCAGTGCTAGGGCAGAGTAATCCCATGGGTGGGATGCACTGCCGCCAGGCATGGGGCCCGTAACCCATAAGGGCAGTGCTGGGGGTTGGGGGGATGCTTGTGTCGACTGGGTAGAGGGCCAGGTTACCTGTGAGATTCATGAAGGACCAGGGTACCAGTCTCAGTGGGGTGATTAGCAGGGACAGAAAAGAGGTAGAGAAAAGCAGAGTTTTGAGAAGTTTCCGTAATTTAAGAAGGTCCGGCTCAAGTCTGAGAGGGGCAGGGAGGCTGTTCCAAAGAGAGGCACCAGCAGGGGAGAGAGACCTGCCCCCCGCTCTTTGAATGGATAAGCATTTGACAAGTAGGGAGTTGAGGTTAGAGAAGCAGAGGGCTCGAGCAGGGAGGTATTTAGGAAGGGACAGTTGGAGATAGTGTGGTCCCTGGACCCAGAAAGCCTTCTGGATGATGCAGAGGATCTTCAATTTGATCCTTGCAGCCACCGGGAGTCAGTGGAGAGATTTTAGGGCTGGAGAGATACGGTCCCTGGGCTTGAGGCCAAGGATAAGTCTTGCAGTTCTAATCTGGATTAGCTGAAGGGGGCCTAAAGAGGAAAGGGGGAGATTGATGAAGAGGCTGTTGCAGTAGTCCAGCCTAGAGAGGACCACAGCTCTGAAGACGTTGAGCTTCTGGGTGGGGAAAGGGAGAATACCTCTAAGGAGGTGAAGCTGAAAGTGGGCCTTATTGGCAAGGTCCAAGATGTGAGGGGTGAAGGAGAGAGCGGATTCAAAGGGGACCCCATGGTTTTTCGCCTCACAGGATGGGGGCGGTAGAGGGCCCAAAGAGGTAGGCCAGTTGAAGAAGGGAAACAGGGCGCAGGTGTCCCAATGAGAAGGATCTCCATCTTACAGGCATTAAGACAGACACCACTAGCCGGACACCATGCCTGGATGGCATGTTCATTATCTTCAAGCAATTATTAGACCATAAAGTAGCTTCTGGATGTAGAAATGGGTGAACTCCAGTAACCTGCCTACCCTTTCCCAATGCATTTGTTTTTAGAATGGGGTGGCTAATTTTACGGGAGGGCATGAAGAAAATTATGATTACCCCACCTCTGAGAAATCAATTTGTTTTCTATGTGAGCCATAGTGGGATGTTGGCAGTGGTGTCTATTATCACTAGCTAAATTTTCCAGCAAGGAAATACATTTCCATGCTAGGCAGATGCAAGCGTCCAAGTGTCCGTCTGGAATTTCAGACCACTAGGCATCGGATTGAACCCTCCCCATAAAACATTCAACTGTTTTACCAAGTATAGGCCAGCAATTGTATATAAAAAGTAGCGGCAACATAGAAAAGATGCATAATAGTTTGGGTGAAACCATCACCGTCCCACACTGAATTGGACCCTAGAGTGAAATATTAGGTGTAGAACATTTGAGAAAATCAACAAAGATTTTCTCCCAAGTCCCTTTGATATTGTCTTACATAATAGTATTCAAACCTCGGTTTACTACTTTCCAAGATTTTTAAGCCCCTTCTCCTCCCATTTGAAATTGAAATGTACTAAGTGAGACTTACAAGAATATAATGTTAGGAGTAGAGCCTCACATGCATTACAGTTGATTTTAAATCCCATGAAATCATCAATTAGGGATATCGGATGCTTAATTGATGACTCAGGATTTCTACTAAAAAAATAACACCTTGTCAGTATACAACAGTGCTTTAATCTCACCTGCGGGTGTGGAGAGGCCTGAGATACAATAATTTTGTCTAATTGCTGCTGGCAAGGGGATGTAGCGCTATTAGGATTAAAAGGGAACACAAAGGGAATACCAGTCTTGTGCCTCACTAGATTTTGAAGGGGTGAAAAATAAAACCATTACTTGTTATTTTGGTGGACGAATTTGGGTAAAAACTTTGATTTTTTAAATAAAATCTTGTCTCAGACCAAATGTCTACTTAATTTCAAAGAGATAGGACCATTATAAAATGCCTTTTCGGCATCAGGCAGAATGAATATCAGATCTTTTTTTAGTCGTTCCGTCCAGACGATGTGCAGGTTGTTTTTTGTCAGCCTTCTTAAGACAGAGTCTGTTTGGGAATCATGGATCAATGATGGAATTACATTTTCTAGTCTTCAAGCATATACTTTTGCAAATATTCTCATGTCCGTATTGAAGGAGATAGGTCTCTAATTTGAGGATTAAGCGGGGTCTCTACCAGGTTTAGGGATTACAGCTAGGGGGGCCCATTTGAATTTAGCTGTCCTAGATTGCAGATTCCCTGCCACATTCAATAGGTTCAATACTTAGGGGGATGCAATAAATGTACAGTTTTTATGAAATTCAAAGGGCAAGATGTCTATCTCTGGTGCCTTACAGGTAGGAAGTAGGTCGAGTGCTCCTCGGATTTCCTATTCATAGATATTATGGCCCAACTATGGTCTGTCCTTCTCTAATAAGCTAGGAAGCTTCAGTTGATCTAGAAATTCAACTTAACGTGCAAGGAAATGGGATTGTGTTTCATTGATAGAATGTTTTGAAATTCATTGTGGATCAACAATGTACCAGTTAATGGGAGTTCCTTCTCATTTCTGAGATTCTCATGCTGTTTTTTCTTTGTTTTAACAGGGCTGCAAGAGGTCTACCAATTTTTTCCCCCCTCTCGAATAATGCATATTCAGCTGATTTTGCTTTTTTTTTTTTATTAAGATCATGCTGATCTTTATTCAATTTATAAAGGGCAGAATGGGACATAGGTCTGAGTTAGGGATTTAATTTTTCTTTCCGATGATTCTTGTGGTTGTTGTGCCTTTCGTTTTTCTTCTAACGCATATTATATCAATCGACCCCTAAAGTCTGCTTTTCCATTGTGTGCTTTTATGCTGTATCTAATATGAATTTAGATCCAAGATGTCCTTCATGAAGTCCTTAAAAAGGTCTTTCTTATTTGGATTATGAAGAGACTAACAGTGATTCTCCATCTGCACTTGAAGGCCCTGAGAATAGTCAGTGTGCAATTCCACTGCAGCGTGACTTGACACACTAGATGCTAGGCTTGAGTGTGACATGAGTTAGAAGGGATTGAGATATTACAAAATAATCTATTCTTGATAGGTAACCTTGAGGCCATTGTCACTTAAGATGTCTTTTAATATGCATCGCTCTCTATTGTGTTTCTAGTGTGGTTCACCATTCATATAGAAAAAGGTCCATAGCTATATGTCAGTCACTTACTATAATAACGGGCACAAGTCACATTTTCCAAAGGGTTGCATTAATATAGGAGAGGAATGTCGCCTTATGTTCATTAGGGGCATATATAAAGCCCAAACCTACCACTCCATCGGTCAGCTTTACCTTGATTCAAATCACCCTACATTCCCCGTCCTTCCACACCTTCAAGACACTACAATTTAAATGTTTGTTAATTAGTATTGCAACTCCAAATCTTTTCACCTTCTTTAAGGTACTAGGATAGACCCCATCACTCTTGATTTTAAAAGCCTTTTCAGGGCTGTGGGTTTCCTGTATCAACCCTATGCCCATGTTTTGCGATTTAAGGAAATTTAGTATTTTCTTCAGTTTATTAACACGATTAAGCCTGCTAACATTGCATGATATTCTTTGATTAGCTAAATTTCCAACAGTAATTGGGAAATTTGTTATAAGGTTTAATGATATATACATTATTTTTTAATAATGTGCTTCATGGCTGTCTTCAGCCTCTAAGCACGGGACTGGGTATCGAACCTGTGCGGCTCGGCATGATCATGTTTCCAAGACAAGCAAATTGCCCCATAGCTATCCTCACGGCCCATGTATGAATACTGTACGGCCATGTTCTGGCACCTTTCCATGGGTCAAGTGCAAGATATTATAAACACCAGTACATGCATCCTCTTACGTAGATTGGATAGGTCTGCAGAATTAAACATTTTGATGTGGGTGCTGTTCTGTAAAACCATCAGCCTTGAACAAAGCAGCCCAACAGCAGCTCGAATCATTTTCGTTAGGTCTATCCATAATGAATCCATAGTGCCCTTGCGCATCGCTGAATATCTGACACTCATGTTGTGACTGAGCCGAGGTAGTCTTATGATAGCCAAACCTGCTACAATGATCTTCCTTAGTTGTGCAATCCATCTTGGATGCCGTTGGTGGTGTACTACATAACACATTGTTGCTTCTGAGCAAATACCTGTCCAGTAGTGTACATAACCTCTTCCATATCTGAGAATGCATCAATTCTGCTATGATTACCTGCGATTATCATTTTTGCCGGGTCGATCTGACCGCACCATAATTGCTTCTGATGAAGTTGAGGTTTTCGTTCCAGGAAAAGATTTTGTTTACTCATAGTCTCCCTTGAAGAGTCTGCAGAAACTTCGATCTTGTGAACGTTGTATGCGATTGGGGGGCTTTCTTCGCAAGACGGACTTGTTGGTCTGCTGGAACAGTTACATGCAGATTATAAGCAGTCTGAGCCTTCTCAGTTGCCAGGTTCTCTCATCCAGACACGATGGGCTCTTTGTATCCTTTGTATCTCCAAAGGTAGCTGAATTGTGATGTTCAACAGGTGTGGAATTCAAGATTCCATGAAGTAAATCTCATCAGCGCCCTCTGTTTTTCCGGTATTCCAAAGAGGCAAATATTGTCACATCTATTTTTGTATTCCAAGTCTGTGCAGGGATCCTTCTCTCCCCCTGCGTGCTGAAGATGATGAAAGCCCTCAAAACTTCCTTCTAGTGTGTTTATTCGGTCCTCAGTATCAGAGATTGTACCCACATGGATTTCATTTTGGCAATTAAATTCATGTCTTCCTGCATGCCAAGCATTCTTTTATCCACTGATGATGTGGCAACCTTGATATCCAACACAATGGCTGGGATCCTGCTAATGACAGCTCGCAGTTGTGCAATAAGAGAATGGGGATCTAGCTGCTAAGAGGTCCAAAACCACCATTACTGATTTGTTCACGTCAGGCATTCTTTTGAGGAATTCTTTCTTTGAGTGATGTTTCTCAATAGGCATTCCAGAGATCAACAGTATGGACTGTATCAGGAGAAACGCTGAGCTAGCTTGTAAAATTGAAAAGAGACCGTAACAGAAGAAACTTGCCCAAAGGTATGGGCAAACGAGACATTTCCCCATATGGAACAGAAGTTGTCACAGATTATATTTCCTTATATTCAGTTATGAGAGAAGTATCTATTGCTACTTGATGCCGTTTCATCCAATCCAATCTGGCCACTGTAGTTGCCCTCATCAACAGCACGTGCTGAACTAGCTACTCAAAGATGGTTCTTCAGTGCTGCTTGCTGAACCAAGGAACAGTCAACAAAGACTGTGCAATCTTGAGAACACCAGCAGAGATGCCCTTACCTCAATGGCTCAGTAGAAGCGGCACCTATCCGTTTGGAACACAGTGTTCTCCAATACCTGCTTGTTAAGATGGATTTCTAGAATATGGCTGGGTGGACAGCTTCTAGGATGCCATCCTAGTTATAATGAACAGGGAGCTCCGAGAGGTTAGCTAAAACCCAATGAAGGTATGTGGATGAGCAGTCAAGGATTAGTCTCAGGAGAGTGTGAGTGAGGTCAGGGGTCCTCAATAGGTCCTCAATGAGTCCACACATTATGGCACACAAATTCAATTTAGACAGTCAGTATATAATACATTAAACTATTTTAGGCCTTATGAACATACTGGAAACATTATCTAACAGGTAGTATTATTACAAAATACTCCATCATACAAATATAAATGAAGTCACAATAGAGTCACTTAACAAACATCAGATAACTTAATCAAGCAAAGCAGGTACGTTAGATGCAGTAAATGATGGGAACCAATCACAAGAGCAATATCCTAACTTGATCAATCCAAGCCCTAAGATGAATGGGGCCTTGTGCCCAAAAGTCACAATGTCTGTAAGCAGCACAAGTGCTCTTAGAAAGGATGCAATGGGCCTGTGGTGGAGATTAGTTCCAAACTCAAGTTCTAGAACAATTTACCAACAAAAAGGGAAATGTTCTCCATTTTTCCAGAGGGCTAACCCAGGGGCAGGATACCCGACCCAGGTTCGACAACCAAAGGTGAGTGGAATGGCGATAGGACACAAAGGGACTTGCTCCCAATGTTGTCCTATCGAGGACGGGTGGTGGAGGGGAGGATATAAGGCACACTGATGCTTACTTACCTTACTTACTTACCCCCGACTACGATTTTCCCAGATGTCATTGTGGATCGTCTGGGGTTGCTGCAGCCTCGGTCTTCTGCCGTTGGCTACAGTGAGAGGTGCCCAGGAGTTGCGGTTTTGAGCATTCTTATGGTTATGTTATGTTAATGCTTATAACGCGTCAGAGCCCGCAGGCATTAGGGAGCACATATAACACTAGACAAGAACCTGACCACGGACAAGACACAAGCACCCAAGGGGCTACACAAAGAGTTCTGGACAAGAAGCAGTCATTGGGCGGAGGCAGATTTACTTATTTAAATAAAAGGGTCTTGAGGCTCTTTCGAAAAATTAACAGGCTCTCCTCTATGCGCATCTCGGCTGGGAGAACATTCCAAACAAGAGTGGCTGTGACCGAAAAAGAGCGGCCTTTGCCTCGGCTTCTCTTAATCCTAGGGCAGACAAGACGATTGGTGTTGCTTGATCTGGCTGACGTACCCTGTGTTTGTCAGGTGAGGCAAGTCTTCAGATAGATGGGGTGAGCCCATAGAGGCATTAATGAATCAAAATCTTGAAGGTAATCCTCGAAGCAACAGGGAGCCAATGGCCGAGGTTATATGCTCCCCTTTGGAGACACCTTTTATGATATGGACCACATTGTTTTGAAAGACTTGGAGTTTCTGTATGCAGTTTTTACTGGCTACCCCAAGCACGGCATTACAACAATCAATGCATAGCATTATTATAGCTCTGACCAAAATCTCTCAGTTTTTACTGGTAACATATGGTTTGACCAACCGAAGGAGCCTCACGTGGTACTGGGATTTCTGTACAATATTCGCTACATGAGAATCTGCACCCAGTGACTGATCCACTATCACTCCCAACGTCTTGGAGTGGCCATTAATGTTACATTCTGCATATAACAGCCCCAATGTTGACCTTGCTTGGGAAGATCCAAAAACCAGCAGCTCAGTCTTTCTGCTATTGAGGCATATGAGAAAGCTAAAGTGGTATACAGAGGCACACCTTATTAGAGTCAAGTATAACAATGGTGTGAATAGCTTAGAAAGAAAACTTGGGTGCAGGGGAGGTAGGCACTACCCTGACACGGATCAGGATACAGACATGAGCAATACAAAATGGTGTCTGAAATAACTTGGGCACTCCTGTCCCCTGCACACCTGTGCGCTGAAAATCAGCCAGTAAATGGTAATTTGAGATTCTAACAACAATTTAGCAAAAAACAATTCAATGGAGTCAATTCGGTTAAGTTCCAAAATTCCTCTATCTTATTCAATGTCATGAGCACAACGCGTTTCAGGAACAAGACTCCCCTTCATCAGGTGTAGTAAATCTAAAATGTAACATTATGTACAGTCAGTCTGGGGATTTTTCAAACCAAAAATGTGTCAAATCAAATTCACCATCTAAGTTAATATGTAATTGGATCCATACAATTGACTTTTACAGGAGAGAAAATCATCAAGGTTATCCTTTCATTTGAACCATAAGCAACAAATTATAATACTTAGAATCCACCATTCAAACAGCCGGTAGTTGTCCAATCAGGGACAACTAGCGGTTTCACATCTGCCCCAGAAGCAGACTTTCTGGCACCAAGGATGTAGACTGGGACTAGACAATCCTAGTCTACTCCCTGGGCCACACACAGGCGCAAAGGCTCAATAGCCCACAAAAGCTTGTGTACAGGCATGTTATAAATATTATATATATATCACAGGTGTATGACCTTATCAGATCTTTCCTGATCTGAGAGGGCAGGAAGAAAGCCAAACCACAATATGACTGAAGAACAAGCGAAAATCTCATGAGGCAGCCATGTAGGGCACTAGGAACCTTTAGTAGCCTTACGCTGTAAAAGGAAATGTACACACCAAAAATAATGCAACAATGGTAAAAATGTAACTGCTGCCGCCTACCTATCTTTAGGCACATACAAAAGTAACCCAAAATCCTCTGTGAAAAAGTATCTCCATTGCACTACATTGAAAGATGTGTGCAGTGTTAAAAATACAAGAATTCAAAACGGAATCAAAGTTTCCCAGTAATGATAGCCTGAAGGACTGATAAGTTTCCCCATAACATGTGAGCAAGAGGCAGGGGGAAGTGAAGCAGAAGGCTTTACTTCCCTACAAAAAATCAGGACAGGATCCAGAACAGAGCAAAATGAACAGGGCTCCATGTGAAAGTATAGAGGGAAAGTTGCAAAAAGGAAATCTTTCCTAACATTGCTCTCAAGTCACTGAAGCAGAGTGCATGGACGAGGCGACCAGTAACATGCCAAACTGCACTGAGGCACCACTACTCCCACCCCGAGAATCACTACTGCACTTGCCGGACACCACCGTAGGGAGGAAAATACAACTTTACAGCAATATATTCAGGCAAAGGTTGGAGTTTTTTTATATGAATACGATGCAAAGGGTAAAAATGACATTAAACGATCAGTCATACAGCCACCACCGACCATTTTACATTTTCAGCCTGTGATTAGAACAATCTGCTCCATGTGAGGGATCTTAAATCCTTTTGGTTGACACTCTTCCTGCTACTTTCAACCTCCAGTTTCGGAATGTTAGGCACTGCTGTTTTAAGCAGGTGCAAGCACATTTTGCTTTGAAAGGCACTCGAGTGATGACCTCTCTAACTAGGTTAATTTTGCAGACGACAGCCATGCCCACCTGCAAGTCAAGTCAACTTTCATTCATACGATTTCAGCAATAGTTGGGTCTTCAGAGGAAAAGGAAGACAAAGGGAACACACAATTTTAACAATTACAGTTTGGTCATGGGGATGCCGACTGTTGGGGGAGTTTTCCTAAAGTCCACTTTGTAGGGAGACTTCATAAAATTATGCCAATGGTTTGTAGATCCCCCAACTCTTCGTATCAGTATGTACAACTCATGGAACCTTGATAGAGTGGCAAAGCAGTATTTCTTATCATAAGAGGAAGATGTGAGCTGTAGATAAGTATACTGAACCTAGTTAGTAATGCAATTCAAAGAAACACTTACAATAAATATATATTTTAATATACATTTATGTGTATTTACACAAGATATACTTTTAAATACTTAGCACATTAAACCAAAACAGCTTAGAATAATTGTAGATACTTTTCAAAGGCCACTGCTTAGTTTGTAGTTGCTTGTGTTTACAATTGTTACAGCATTTGACACGAATGACAGTTCTACTGTATTATCGGTAATAACACACTTATGCACACAAAGTAATACAATAATTGTATTTAGTTAGTAAAACCACATAAGATAGTAACTTTTAGGAAGGAAAACAGTTGATTAGTGTAACACTAGCAGGGCATAAGGTTATAGAGGCAGTTTCTTCGCACAGCAAGACTTTTAAAGTCCAAAACGCAACCGTAGCTAGAAGGCAGTTCGGAGAGGCTACAAGTCTTGTGAAGCAGCAGAATACAAAAGTTCCTGTGGATACTTTCTAGCCTCCAAGATGCAAGAAGATACTGCCAACGTTGGAGACACTGTTCAAGGATTCGCTAAGGGGACACAAGCAGCAGCTTGGGTCAGAGGTAAAAGGGGGTTGCACTGGACACCTCTACGTGCACTCGAATGCTCTGGATCGACTTTTCAGATTGACGTAAGCAATCCTTTTTCCCCCCCACAGTACCTGTGGTTTGAAGAAATGTTCGTGGCTGGATGTTCCTCGATGTGGCAGCACTGGACCGGACCTCCAGATTCCTTGGTTTGGTGACGGAGTCTTGAGGGAGGACCTCTGGCACGGATTCCAGCAACTTCTCTGGTCACTCTGTAGTTTTGGCGCCTTTTCTGAAGCACCAAAAGAGGACTTGGTTCGCCCGGTCAATCTTCTTTGATTCCTGGAGTCCGGGGAACTGGATGAGTCGGATTGTGTATGGAGGTTCACCTGGAGCTCAGCAAATACTTTGACGGATTCCGCCTTTTAAATTGGGTCAGAGGTCTCCTGGTATTGGGGTTCCGCAGCTCTGGAAAGTCACAGGACCTCAGGAGATGGCTCAGAGTGCAGTTCGTCCAGGGATTGGTTGTTCCCACCAGTCGAAGGGAAGGAGTCCTCTTCGGAGTTCCTCTGTTGCACCGAAAACAGCATCAGGACAGCAGTGGTCGCTATACAGTGTTGCAAAGGGACTGCAGGCATCACTGGTAATCGTCTTCTTCAGCTTCCAGTGGTCGCCTTGCTTTCACCTTAGGTACCTCACCTTTTATTCAGTTTCAGCACACACACTGTGTAAACTGCTGAGAGAGATTACAGAAAAGGGGTGGGTGGCTGTCCAATCAGGACAGCCAGACTCCCAGTGGGAGCTGGTTCCATTCAGGCACTCAGGCAGACAAAGGGCAGGGGAGTGAAAAACTCCTCCCCACTTACTGTCAGCCCAGAAACACTGGAGCCTAGGCAGGGACAGACACACAGACAGACACACAGACACACACCCACACACACACACACCCCTCCCAGAATGTTAGAAGGGCTAACAAAGAACACCCACGCTAGAAATGGCAAAAAAGAAAGAAGCCCCCAAGTTAGTATTTAGCTGCCCCTATTGTGCAAAATCGGGACTGTGAATACAGTCTGCGCTAAAAGAAAAGCACAATAGTCGGTAGAACACGTCCACTGCCACAAGCCATAACTAGAAGGTTGTCTATGTGACTAAAATGTCACAGGAGCAGAGGGAGAGAGAAAGGGATACTAAGTATCCCCTTGGCACTTCACATAAGGTGGTGTGCGCCAATCTCTCAAAATATAAAGTTTCAGGTGAGATACAAAGAACTGTACTTACTCTAGGATACAGAAAAGACTCTCAAAGGAGAACCCAAAGGGTTCCGAGCAACACTGCCCATAAGGAGCTGTGCGCTGGAATATTAAAATACAGATGCCTTAAAAGAGGTATGGAGGAAAGTAGACTCCACAGGACAGGAAAAAAACAGAACAGAGTTCAAAAAAGACAGACCCCATATGAATGAGTGGAAAAAGGGTCCACTAACTCAGCATTAAAGAAAAAACGTCCATAAATCCAGCAAAAAGTGCTGGGGGTATCACTAGGATAGGAGGATGAAGCATAAAAATGAGAAATCTCCCTAACACCCAGATTCTCGGCTTGTAATATCCCAACTCAGTGCTCCTCCCCTGAATTTAATGGGTCGTGGTTCAGACAAACAAAATAGTCCGTAGTCAATCGCTGTCCCACATGGACAGCTGCCCTCCCTCAGAGAATATACTGAAGCAATCAAATACATACAATCAAATACATTTTTAAGAGGAAAAACAAGGTTCGACAGAACAGCATTTTCTTTTTTTTTTGTAGATTTTATTTTACTTTCAACAATTACAATCAAAATGTAACCAAAAGGAAACAATATACAGCATCTACATTTACAATCACTGAAACTATATACATTTCCACCCCCGCCCCCCAAGAAGTCATATCCACATCCAATGTTAAAACAATAAGAGAAATGTACCTGATATCTTGTTGAATAAAGAAATTTTCCTATCTCTCCCATATAACACTCTTTCCATCTCCGCCAATATATGCATTACTGCAATCCACATTTCAATTGCGGATCTTTTCAAAAGTGGGAAATGGATGACTGCTAAAGTAGTATAGACTATGTTTCATATTTCTGATTTCTGTGTGGCAGACTATCGGAAGATAAAGAAGGCAGTGGGTGAGGTGAATGTGGAAGTTGGGATTAACAAGGAGATGCTTGGGTGGAAACGAGGAGTGAGTGATTGTGGTCTGGTCAGTTATATTTATAGACTAATTGTGTCTAATTATAAGGGAAATGTTTCACTGAGGTTGGATTGGAGTCAGAGGATTGGGACTGACATTAGGGAAGATCACTGGTCACGTATTTGTGAGAATGTCAAGTTGTGTTCACTGGGGCTGACTGAAATATCCTGTCAAATTAAGATTATAAACAGAGTATATTGGACGCCTGAGAGACTAATGAAAAGGGGATTATGTGACTGCTCTGACTGCTGGGCATATGTACATGTTGGCACATTGGAGCACATGTTGTGGGATTGTCCAAGAGTGAAGGGTTTGTGGTTTGAATTCGACAAGATTTGTGAAAGTATTCTGGATGAAAAGATTTTTATGGATTTCAAGACCATTGTGCTTGGTAGTTACGACATGTTGGGAGATTTGTCTATATCTAAAGAAAAAGGATTTTTCGGGGTGCAGAACAGCACTTTCTTCATAGTATGTGCAGCAAAAATGTCTCCCAGGGGACAGCCTCTTGAAGCTCTTGCACCAGCCATGTCAAGTCAAATATATAGCAGCAGGTACCACATAGCACAACCTCATCTCAGAGGCATAGCAGACCTAGAGTGCTTCTGGGTGAAATGCAGGGTGCCTGGCCACCTCCCTAACCCATGATCTTGGTATTACCTTTTCACAGCCCACTCAGTCTTTCCTAGTCGTAGCCCTAACGAGTCTCGTACTCAAAGGGCCTTTTGCTATCATTTCAGGAATCTGTCCCTCCCCTTGATGCCATGACAGGTGCTCGTACTTCCTCACACCCCTCTCACACAATTCCTTAGGATGGGTTGCGAATATTCCTCTCACAACATTAACTCTCCATCTCCTCTATTCTATTCCTCTCCTATGCATTAAACCACCCCCTCCTCTGACCTTACTTTCTACTCCACCCCTTCTGCTGCTTTCATCGGCCCTCTTTCTCCTACAACTCCTTTGCTCCTTCTTTCACCATCACCTACTCCTTCTCCTGTCTTCCCCCCCTCCTGCCCTTCCATTCACCAGAATGTTCTCGCTGAAACTTTATCCATCACCCACATCTCTCCTCTTATCACCAGCCTCTTTACACTCTCATCCACATCTTTACTTTGCTTGATATAGTGCAGCAATGGAACCATGGGCATAATGGCGCTGACAAACAGACAGTGATGGAGAAGAGCAAGGGTCTAAGGGTCATGCGAGAGGGTCAGAAGGAACTCATAGTGGGGATTAAGCAAACAGCCAGGTCTTCCGTTTCTTCTTGAAAGGCTCTAGCTTGGTCTGGAGCCTTAAGTCTAGAGGAAGCAAGTTCCAGGCCTAAGGGGCAGCCACTGCAAACGCCCCCTTTTCTGCCTTCCTAGATTTGCATCTTGGGATGATTAAAAGGTTTTGGTATTGGATGGGAGGGCTCTGCAGGAACCTTTCTTCACAACTAGGTCCTTCAGATATCCTGGCATAGTGCCCAGCATGCATTTCAATGTAATAGTAAGGAGACAAACTAATTCACGCCTCCACTGGCAGCCAATGTAGTGCCTTTCTGGCCTCTGACACGTGATTACGTTTGGCTAATCCCTTCACGCCCCTCACAGTGCCATTTTGTATGACCTGGAGTCTGTTGGATTCTGCTTTACTGGGGCCTGTCAATAGGCTACAACAATAATCGAGTTTAGCACCCACAATGGCTCTTGCCAGTATCTCAGTGTTGGCCTGGATTATAAAGGGACATAGCTGAGCAAACAATGTGATGTAATAGGCAGCTGATGAAACCAAACTCCCTACTTGAGCCTTCATGGAAAGGTTCTGGTCGAAAATAACTCCT
This sequence comes from Ambystoma mexicanum, assembly GCF_040938575.1. Lineage (NCBI taxonomy): Eukaryota > Metazoa > Chordata > Amphibia > Caudata > Ambystomatidae > Ambystoma > Ambystoma mexicanum. Next base: position 642,833,597 of record NC_090921.1, read on the forward strand.
AGCAACACAACTCCTACATCGTCTGCTCTTCTTTTAACCAGTCCCTTTCCCATCCTCATTTCACCACCATTCTTACTCTCTCCTCTGCTCCTCCTTTCACCAGCCCCCTCTTCTACTTCTGCCTTTACAGCCTTCTCCAAGTGCACAGTATATTTCTCCAAAACCTCACACCACTTATTTTCTCAATCATTCTAGCATAAGGTGTTCTCCCCTACAATGGGCAAGGCTCTCGGGAGGATCTGCATGTGTGTATGTTTTCTGATCTCCATGCACTATTGGCCAGATATAAGCAAGCATTTTAACTCATGTGATACACATATAGGAATTAGGTCTTCTCTGTTCCCAAGGACAAAGCTTTATCTGGTCATGGTGAAGACGCCAGAGCTCTGTCTCAGTTCGTCAGGCCTGGCATTGCTCCAACAGATTCTGCAGCAAATGTCTTACTTTTCAGTAAGCAAGTATGCGGTTTGAGCACTGGTAAACGGACACAGTTCTCTGGCACTAATATAGGCTGATTTCCTGCAGGGCCTGTCATAAAAGGGCCTGCATTACTGAGGACCACATTATGTCCCCTTCCAGGCAACACTTTACTGAAAGGGCCAGATTCTTTGAAATGGTGCGTATGACAAGCCACTTCTCCTTGAACCAGGTGCTGGGGTGGTAACCAGGGAATACTCCCCATACTCCTCTGGCTTTGAATTATACCCAGCCCCCAAGGCCACTCCATACATACCCCCAAGGGTCACGCAGGTAACCCAATCACAGTACTCTTCACTAAGTATTTATCAGAAAAAGGACGTTTAGTTCAGAATAGAGAATTATCCTGCTTCTCTAACCAGTGATAATGCATCGGGTCAAGCGAACAGTAAGGTTTAGGGCTACAAGGTCCTGCCAAAATCATTTTGGTTTTTAAGCGGTTGAGGTGGTTGTCAAACATCCAGTCCCCTAATGGCGAGAAAACAAGATGTAATGTAAGGCCAACTGGGTGCCATCAGCATACAGTTGAAAGCAGTGGCCCAAATCCTCATCCAAACAAGGTATGAGCTGGAAAACGTCCTCTTTCAAAAGGCACTGCCCACCTCTGTGCTCCTAATAAAATACCTGGACATATTGCTATGAAGCATATATTCTATACTAGGGGATCAATAATAGAGGCTGCTCATCTAATGTAGGCATTAAAGAGCAAGAGAGACATAACTGCACCTGGGGATTCTTGAAGGTAAGGTGAGTCCTAATCTAAAAGTGGAACTGTTCAAATGTGTCATGTTCCATCAATCCCTACTACAGAAACATCTAAAGTTCATACTAATTTCATACTTATGCTTATTGCTGTCAGTGGAGTTTATAACTGTTCTCAATAATCACACTTGCCGGACCCCCATCTTATCAGGCATTTCTCTTTTGTGTATTCAATGTTTTTGTCCTTTTGTATTATCTCACCACACATTGTATGCTTAACCGTGAAAACCTAGCCTACAGCCTTTCACTGACTTCATAATTTCACCTTTCATCTCACCTACACCCATAGAAAAATTCATTCTTGTTTCTCATCTTAATAAGCATATCCTTTTCAATGCCCTACCCACTGTTTGCCTTTACTCTTCTCCCCTCACTATTTACCTTAGCCTGAAGCCCTTGCCTTGAGGGAATGTGTTCCATATTATTTTCTCACTATGTTCCTCTTGTTCATTGTCTGCTTAAATTCACATCATACCCTAAAGGCTTAACCCATCCCATAGCAGGAGGAAGTAGCTTTTCAGTGATGGCGCCCAAAACCTGGAACTCCCTTCCACCCATCACCAGAATTGAACCCTCTCATCAGTAATTTAAGAGGTCACTAAAAACCTGGCTTTTCAACAGATACTAAGCAGCAGTAATCACATTGCTTATCTGAACTAATCACACAACAGCTTAGCTGACTTATCACAAACCTAGTACTGCCTAGCTCGCCTTAACACAGTGCCCGCGGCCCACTACATTGCCCTAACTGCTATACGTAACTAGGTCTGTAACTATGTAATCTGTAACCCAACTGTATGACCCAAGATTTACTGTACTCTGTATGTAACTTTCTTTTGTAACCAGAAATGTGTAAGACTTCTTTTAACCTGCGCCGTGATACCCCAGGGTCTGGGCGTGTAACAAATGTCAAATAAATAAATCAAAAAATACATCCTGGATAGTTCCTTAATTTGATCCACATGCAAATATCCTCCAGTTGGCTCCTATCAAAACACCCTTGCTCCACCCACTCTTCCTTCACAAAGATCTGAGCTCCCATCCCAATTTCATTTGTTTATAAGAGGACATTTACATATGAATGCCCCCCCACCCCCCCAGCGCACAACTCTTTGATCCCAGCATCATAATGGTTACCTGCTCAGAGCACTCTTGCAACTAAGACACAAAATGCAACTTTAATTTCTCACCTACCCCGCTCTTCATACCTTTTCTACACAGCCAACACATCTGAGGCCCAGTTACATGCTGACCGCCTCATGACCAATACCTCTCAATGCGCACAAACAAGAATTCTTATTCGTATTCACACTAGGGCCGTTTCCCCTTCTATCCGATGACCTATCTTCAGCTCCCAAGTATGCAGCATCATTTCAAATCAGCACTCTGCTTTTACTATGACACATTCTAAAACTTCTAGCTCCCCGTGCACTACACAGCACTGTTATAATTGTTATGTAAAATCAATGACAACCTGTTTATAATCTTTTCCACGCATGAGACATTCACATAAGTAATGGGATTACAGTACTCCAAGAAATAGCAGGTCTAACCTTTTAGATGGAAATAATGTGCTTCCGTGCATGAGCGGCACAGTACAAATGCAATACACCTCCTTAAAACACAGATGAACACTCACTTAGGTCAATGCATAGGGTTATTCTTTAAGAGGGCTACTTTAAAGTGGCCCTAAATTCTCTGGAATCTCTGCGTGTATTATGAGGATGAACATGCTTGACAGCAAGGAGCAGAATGGCCTTTCTACTATCTTTCTAACCCAAAGTGCCTTCTGACACTGGTTTACAAGGATAACAGTAGGAGGTGGCTGACTATGCTTGCCTACGGAATGTAGCAAGCTATTAGACCATTCCTTTTTGTGTGATTCACTCTTGAGACCATGCACAATGAGGCTAGAGTGTGCAAACATCTGTCTATGCATATACCTTACTCAGGGACATCTGCCTTCCCAGAGTTCTTAGCTAACTCACCATTCCAACGTGGAGGAGATTATAGGCGCACCTAAACTAGAAACCTATTCGCAGAGATATTTGACATCACATATATGAATTAGGTTTTCTGTAAGAAGCAATACTTCAGATTCAGTGTCTTTGTTTTCAACTGGATTCCGATTATGCCTGGGAGTGTACATCATACGACGATACGGAACAGGGTGGTGGCAGGCAGCGGCAGCTGGTGTGTTGTAGTGCAAGGGCGCGTCGCCCTATAAGTATGAGATTTAAGTTTACATTGAAATTCTAAACTTGTCTCACAAGGTGTTGTAGAGAAAATTACAGGTGCTTAAAGGGACTATTACTTGCTTCTGCCTGCTAAAGACACACCACCCGCTTCAGAGATTTTGTAGTCATTACTACAGATCCCAAGGGCTCAAGGTACATGTCATAGACCCCAATACTAAGAGGCCAGTGAACATAAGAAGCCTGACCCTGCTGCTTTCCTCAGTGTGCAAATAGCAGGGGATGGGAGGGGAAATGCAAAAAACTTGGTATCCAGCATGTGTGTGAGGGCATGTTCGGGGTTAGGGGGAAACCAGGGCAGCTATTGACGTGAGGGTGGCCTATATTGGTTCAGCAGGTATAAACCTGTTTTCTTACAGTGGCATGGCATTTATTTTCTGTCCTTATGGGCAAAGCTAATACAATGAAAATTCTAATGTGGCCATAATGGCCTACATTTGTGCAGCCAGTATGGACATGTTTTCATTCTGTGGCATGGAATTATTAACTTCCATTATAAGCAAAGCCCACATAACTAGGTTCTTATGTGTGTATGCTGTCATATATTGGCAGAAGCAGCATGGAGATGTATGGTCACAGGCTGAATACTAGCATACAATGCAGGCAAAGGCATCACGAGTAGGCATGCTCCTGGTGCACTGTTGGTGTTTTAAAGTCATGCATCTTGCTGTTACACAATACCTGCACAGTATTGGTACAACAATTAATAACTTATCAGGCATTGCCACACAATATGCTGTGTCTGCCATAGCCTAAGCCCAAAGGTGCATTGCTGCTAAGAATGATTGTTGGAGGAGCAGACCAACAGCGTTCTACCTCTGGTATGGAATGCTTCACAGCACCCACAGAGGGCACAAGCTTGGCCAAATGAGTCAAACACTACTCCAAAAAGTCCTTGTTCTGTTCACTCTGGAGCCTTATTACCTTGTCTTTTTTTTTATTTGGCAATGTAAATCCATGGCTTTTTTATGTGTTACCCTACAAAACCGTTTGTAAACTTTGACCATTTTTACCCTATTCTTCACAGAAAGCGTACTATAAACTGCATCATTATGGTCCTATTATTGTAAACATTTACTCAGGAAGAGAACTGCCCTCAGAACCTGTTAGAAGGGTTTTTCAGAGCCACTCTCAAAAGTAGTCGTGACCAAGCAGAAAGGCTGAACAAAGGCGGAAAGGCCACTGTTGTGTAGTACAGTTAACACTTAGTAGAACAGGTAAGTAAAAGACCCACACAGGAACCAAGATGGCCGCCGACGCAAGGTAGACGTGTCGGCAACCGCTCTGAGTCTCGGAGCACGAAAAGGAAAAATCCACCACCTCAAACTTGCAGAAAGGACGATATAAACCCTCTGACAAGGAAATTACCCGCAGAACGGCAAATTGAGTGAAGCTTGGAGGGGTTCCATGTAATGTTTCCACGAAAATCTCGTCATGCAAAAATATCGCCGAAAAATTGCCGTTTTTTGTGGCGACATTATTGCATGGAACATGCGGGGGACACGCCCGCAACCCCCAAACTTTTTTTTTGTGCCCTTGTCCCCATATATATGGTCACCCAAATAATATTGCCACAACCTTTTCCCGGCGATATTATTTACGGCGACCATATATATGGGGATAATATTACCTGATACCCTTGGAGGTCGTGGGGAAGCAAGAGACGTTCCCGGGAGGCCAGCAAGCCCAGGGCAGACCGGCTCATGAACGACCTGGCCCTGTGGGGACATGGAGAAAGCACTGCAGTGCCAGAGGAGGAGAACAGTGAGGGCAGCATGATGTGGTGAGTGGCTTCAGTGCCCCCCACCCCCAGCGGTCAGCAGCAGACGGACGGCCCGCCCATCCCGGGCCAGGAGGCGGGGGCGAGGATAAGGGCTCTCCTCTCCACCCTGAGGGTGAAAGCAGCAGAAGGGATGAAGGATTGAGCACCAGGACATGACAGACAGCCCAAGGGGGCCGAGCCGCTGTCCTGCAGAGCCGTGGCCAGGGAGGAAATTGTGACCCGGGCTGCAGGGAGGCCTCAGCAGTGAATTGGACAAGCAGTGCCTCGGGGCAGTCATACGGAATCCCCGGCCCGGGGGAGCCAGAGGCTGAGGGGAGGCAGCACATCGAGGAAATGGGAGGCAACACCAAGAGAAGCCTGGTCCCCAGAGGATAGCAGCCGGTACGGGCCAAGCCCCAGTTGAGGGGGGGCATGACGAGCCTTAGAGGTCAATCACAGACCTGACAGAAGAGTGTGCACCGGTCCCGGCCCCCAGCAGGGTCTAGGAGAGGGTGCCCCCTTGACAGCAGGAGCAGTGCTATTCCTCGTCGGGCAAGGACCACCCTGGGAGAATAAAAGGGAGGCGGGTTTGCTGTGGAAGAGCATGGAAGGAGAGGTAAATTGGAGCCCTGGGCCAGATAGAAGGCAAGCAACTGGCACAGGGGGGTTTCCCCCTACCCCCCACATCCCCGGTTGAAGGGGGCCAAAACCAGAGAAGAGGGCCCACAGCTGGCCCTCATGAGGGGGAATAACGAGGAGGACTCAAGGGCTGGCACAGGGAGGCACAGCAACGAGGGTGACAGGAGTACTGATAGGCCCATGAGGACCGGGCTGGAGAGGAGAGGAGGCCCTGGGGAAATTGGCCAGTTTTGGCCCCCCCAAAGAAGGTCAAGGAGGAGAAGGTAGAGGATCACAAGGTTGCACACCAACAGAGGGGTGGGTGAAGGCTGCCTGGGGACACCTGGTGCGCAGGAGTCTTCCCGGAGGCGGGGACCCTGGGGCAGGGGGGCCAATGTCAAAAGCAAGGGCCCGAGCATCAAGGCAGGGACAGGCTATCACAGAGGTGATGGGCACCATCCCCACCCTATGGGCAACGCCAGGCGGGGAGAAGGGATCAGCAAAGGAGACCCATATCATGGCTGAACAAGGGAAAGCAGGGGGGAGCCAGAGCTGTGGAGCCTGTTGATCCCGTCACAATCTCCATTGGGACATGCAGACCTCACTCACGAAGCCTTTTCAAGAACAGTTTAAACTTATGAGATCAGACCTCAACAGTGCCCTGGCAGAAATGAAGCAAGAGGTGGGGCAGCTAGGGAAGAGGACGGACCTCTTAGAGCAAGGCCTTCAAGAGGTCAGCAAGGAAGCCACGGCAAACAGCAAAGCGATAGAATGGCGAAACGTGGCCACACTGAACCGAGAAAGGCAAATGGATGACATGGAAAACAGATCCAGGAGGATCAACATAAGAATTACAAACCTTCCAGAGGCAGTGATGGATAAGGAATTGAAAGGAGAAGTCAGGAAGATTTTTGCAGGCATATTGGGGGAACTGAGCCCGGAGGTAACTGAATTGGACAGAATCCACAGAACAGGACAGAAGTCACCGACCTCCAAAGGCAGGCCAAGGGATGTCCTGGCAGCATTTACATGCTATGCCCATAAGGAGGCGGTCTTAAGAGTAGCGAAGGTGACTGAGCCGGTGCAGTATCAGGGTACTGAGATCTCCCTGTTTCAAGATTTGACAAGCAGCACACTACTCAGGAGAAGGCAGATGGGTCCGGTGGTGAGGGAATTGTGCCGCCGGGGGATCCGATACAACTTTTTCGGCGGGGGAGAGTGAGTCGGGGGGGGTTGGGGGGGGGGGGGGGCGATGGGGGGATGGATGGCGGGGTTGGGAGCAGAGTTGGGAATGGGGTTGGGGGAGGGAGCATCCCGAGTTGGGGAGCGGGATGGGGGAATATAGAGGGAGGGGCGGGGTCCGGGGTGCATGGGATCAAGGGGTCTGGGAGGGGCCAAGAAGGTGGGGGAGATTGGGAATCGCGGTGGCTGGACACGGGAAACAGAGGCAGGGAGGGGAAGGGTAGAAGGGAGTAACGAGCTAAGGGCAAGCCAGCACGGGGGAGAGAGGAAGAGGCGAGGGAGGGAGGGAGGCACAACCCTTCAAGGGGGCTATGCATAACATAAGGGGGGTTAAACACACCCCTCAAGAGGAAAACATTGGAGCAGTTTGTTAAGAGAAAAACCCTGGGTTGTCTAGCGCTGCAGGAGAGGCATCTCCTGAAGAGGGATTAGGTTAGGCTTAAAATGCGGGGATACAATATCTACCATACCTCGGGCCCCACCAAGACACGGTGAGTGGCTCTAGAGATCCGGAATTGTATGGACCTCAAAGTTGGGGCCACAAAACCAGACAAGGGAGATACGCACTAGTATTAGGGGATTACTGGAGGGTGACATACACTCTGGCCTCCGTCTACGCACCCAACACAGGGTAGGAGGTGATTTCTACACAGACCTACAAAAGACCCAAGACCCATCGCGCCTGTGCCAAATCCAATTTCTGAAAGTGATTCACCTTCCCTCAGTAGTTGGGTAGGCAAGGGAAATACTCTGAAGTGAGATCTCGCAGGAAGAGGTGCAAAGAGTGACAGTAGGTTTCCCTCCGAATAAGGCACCAGGACCAAGCAGGTTCACGGCATCATTTTATAAAACCTACGCTGGAACCCTGACCCCACACCTAATAACCAGGTTATTTAATCACTTTCGGGAGACAGGGAGGATTTCGGCTTTGATGGAGGAAGCAAAAATAACGCTTATTCCCAAACCCAGTACAGATAACACGAGGTGCCCATCTTATAGACCAATAGCATTGATAAATGTTGATGCTAAAATGTACACTAAAATACTGGCCAACAGATTAGAGACATACCTCCCGAGCCTAATGCAGGTGGCACATTTATTGGAGGAGTCTAGTCTGCCCTTGAATTCTCCTGCCCATGGATGCCGAGAAGGCATTCGACAGGGTGGAAAGGTCCTTCTTGTTCAGAGTAATGGAAAAGACGGCAGTGGGGGAGGATTTTCTTTGCATGGTACAGGCCAATTACAAGGCACCAAAGGCTAGCCTTCTCATCAATGGATCCAAGTTCTGAGTCATCCAACTAAGCAGGGGAACCAAGCAGGGGATCCCTCTCTCCCCCTCCTTTACGCGATCTATTTAGAACCACTATTGCAGGCATGGAGGGACTTGCGGGAGGTACACCTGGTACCATTTGGTGGGGTCCAGCACAAAGTAGCTGCATTTGCAGACGACATGCTCTTAACACTAACGAAGCCAAGGGAGTCGGTGAGGACGTGTAGGGAGCTACTAGAGGGTTTTGGGGAAGCCTCAGCGCTAAAAGTAATTCTCGAAAAATCTGAGCTACTCAATGTCACGGTAAGGAGAAGGGAGGTGGCGGAACTGAAAGCTGCATCACTGTTTTCGTGGAAGTCAGAGCTGATAAAATACTTGGGAGTCCGGATTACGCCTTCATTGTCGGGTTGGTATGCGGTCGACAATCCCTTCATTTCATTGATAAAACCAGACCTGCACAAAAGGAGGAAACTCAGGGTCTCATGGGTGGGGAAAATGGTAGCAATTAAGATGCGAACGCTGCTGAAACTACTATATCTGCTTCAAGCGAACAGCGGTTCTAAACAGCTTTTTCAAGGGACTGGGCAAGTTAACGAGCAAATTCATATGGGAGGGGGAAGAGGCCATGGTTGAGATGGGTTGATGGGTTGAGATGGGCCTTGTTGACAGCCACAAGGAGGGATGACACTTCCGAACTTGCGAAAGTATTATGAGGCGGCTCAGATGCACATTATACGGTAGTGGTTCTCCGGGCAGCAGGGGAAAATTGTGGGTAGCCATTGACCGAGCAGTGGTGAGGCACAAGTTGAGGGAGGTTTTGTGGTTGCCACGACAACACAGACCAAACCACCTGTATTAAGTGCGATCACAAGACTGCTAGCAGACAAGTGGGACAGACAAGTAGGAAAATATGGGATTACTACCTTCCCATCACCTCCATCTCAATATATGGGAGCCCGGAACTTACACCAGGGATGGAGCAGGGATAGTTTACTAAATGGCGTGAGCGAGGGTGGCAAGTGCTGCGGGACATGTTTCAAGGGGCAGAGATAAGGTCATTCATAGACTGCAAGGAATGCTTTGGGGTAGGGGAAAGAGGATGGGGTATTTTCAGCCAAGGCATTGGCTGCACAACAAAGGGGTAAAAGCGGAGGCGACACGACAGCTCACGCCATTCAAGAAGTTTCTCAGAACGCATGACGGGGCTAGGGTCATGGTGTCCAATCTTTATAGGATCCTAAGTGTAGCCAATCCCCGGGAATCGTGGCCCTATATGAGTCAATGGGGAAGGGTGGTCGAAGGGAAATTACCAGGGAGGAATGGGAGAGGTTATGGAAAATTATACCACGGGTGGCCAGGGCATCCCAATTGCAAGAAAGTTGGTACAAAAGTTTACTGGGTTGGCACAACACCCAGGTGCGCCTTCACAAGATTATTGTGTACGGTGCCAGAATGTTGGAGAGGGTGCGGGGGAGTAGGAACGGGTTCCCACATATGGTGGAGATTTCCTAAGATAGTACCATTCTGGAAGGAGGCGCAGGATTCACAAGCCCAGGTATTTGGAGAAGGGGTAAGTACCTCCCCCGAAGAGGTATTGCTGGGGCTAGATAGGGGAGTTGGGGAGCACGGAAGCAGGGGTCAGACAAAAGCCAGGGTGATCCTTACCTTGGTAGCAATGTTGCTCATAGCCCAGCAGTGGAAAGGGGAAGCAATCTCCACGATTCAAGACTGGATACGGAAAATGTGGGACTTTGTGGCATTGGAATGGGTAACATATGCCATGAATAACAATTTACTGCAATTCGCCAGAGACTGTAGGGAGGTTTTGGCATTCTTGAGAGAGGACTATATAGCTCAATGATTACCTCGGCGATTTGCGACTTTTGCACTTAAATTAGAGGAGGGGGCCTTGGGAAAAACACAAAGGGGATAACAGTCTCCATGGACTCTGAGGGGAGAGGCGGGGTATGGAACTAGTGGAGGAGGGTTGTATTATTCTGTTGAAAATCAATTTTAAAAAAAAGAGTAAAAAAAAAGACCCATACAGGTAAGTTATAAAAATAACATCTTTTATTACAATACTGCACTAAGGCACACTTTACATATTTAAGGAAAGTAAAAACACCCTAGAACATAAATACAACTCACAGTTAGGTCACCTTTAAGGGGTTACACTCCATTTTAAATTACTTTGGCAAAAAACACATACATTAAAAAAGTATTTTAAAGTAGGGAGCAAGTAATGTTATCTCACAGTTAAGCCCAGCACCATATACTAACTTTGGAAATCCAGCCATAGTCTATCCCAAGTCTCTGAAAATCGTTTAGGTGTCCGAAAACGTTCCTGAGGATGAGGGTGAGTAGCCAGGAGGGCACACTCACTCAGTGCACATTACCAAAGTTCAGTCAGTGGAGAGCAAATGCATCAATGTAAAGAGGTTGACTTAAGGGACTTCAGTCCAGCTCCAGTGTGAAGAGGAGCACCTACCACCCCCGTGGTTCTTCAGGACTCTCGTCAGAGGTGCTGACCAGGACACCACCGCCCTAGGTCAGTCTCAGATAGTGCCAAACCAGATGGGGCGATGCCTAGTGGGGCCGTAAGCTCAGTGGGGTCACAAGCCTGTTCCATGTTAGGGAGAATTCTCAAAAAGGTGTTAATTCCCTCCACCTTAGAGACCCCCAGCAACGTTGCTGGATTTTGAGGACTTGATTTATTTACCTGGAGAGAGCGAGACCCTTTTTTCCCCACTCTCTCATGTATTTTAATGTGATTTTATACACAGTTTCTTTTTGGTTGTGGAATCTAACCAACTCCATAGGCATCACCTTTTACATCTGTGTCACAAAGCACCTTCAGTGCATTGCCTTAGGGAAGTCTTCCAGATTTCCCAAGGTTTAACTACCTTCTCTGGGATCAACTACTGTTTCCCAGAGCAGTGCAGTGAAATTGACTTCACTTAGTCCTGTAAAGTTCTAGACTCTGCACACCCTATCTTACAATAGAGTGCTGGAGGGGCTACTTCGTATGTTACCCTTTCCTCTCAGAATGGCTGCTGGCAGTGGTTTTGTAATGAATTACCATGAACTGTTCGCAGCTCTGGTAACGTTAAATCGCGGGAGCCACGTTTTTCAAAATGGCGCTGAGCCTCCTTTGTTAAAATGGTCCCGTTCTTCTCTTGTTGCCATTTCTTTGTGGCAAGGTCATTTGAGTTTTTCTCTGCGCGCCAAACCACGTTTGGTCTCTCGGTTTATTCGCCATTGGCGGGCTTCAGGATTGAAACCCGCCTCTGGCTCCACAGTGTCTGGGGTAGGCAGGAAGTGAGGGAGGTGCCCGGAACTCCCTTTGCTTAGTCTCCTAGGAGACCCAAATGCACTCTGTGGTGATTGGCTGGCTGACTGTCCGGCAAGGATAGTCACCCTGCTGGGTGAGTGACAGCTAGGCTGGAATGAATGGGAGAGAACTGAATAAAAGGCGAGTCTTTTGGCTTGGAAGGCAGAGTCGACCACTGGACGAAAGAACCGAAGAAGAGCTTGAAGAGGACACCTGCTGCAACTCCTGGACCATTGGTTTGCCCGGTGAATCCCTGCTGCAGTGACTACTTGCCAGGTTTGCATCGACAGAGAAGCCCTGCAAGGATGACTTCTCCCTTTGTGTTGGTGGGACCAATCAACTACCAAGTAAGCCACCTGGACACCCATCTCGGAGCGGGTTGAATTTCCTCAGAGTTGCTGCAGGAAACCGTAGAACATGGGAGAGGGACACCAGATTGTGTGCGTTGCTTGTAAGCTGGCCTAAAGCTTTTGGAAGATCCTCCGGTCTCCCACGAAGCAGGACTGACCAAGCCTGACCCCCCCTCAGTCAAATGCAGGACCTCAGATGTGAGGAAAGTCCACCTTGACAGCCAGGAACCGCGCTTATTGCTCTTTGCTATAACGCAAGGAGCTGAAACGCGAAACAGCCACTGGAAGTAAGGTTTGCCAGTTGCCAGTTTTGACAGTGGAGGAGTCCCCCCTGACGTCCTCCCTCTTGTCCCCACGACTGAGGCCCAGGAACAGTGAGATCTGCAGAGCTGCATAGGAACAGAAGTAATCAGCTGAATCTTTTCTTCTTTGCCAAGGTATTGTAAAACAAGTCTAAGAACTTACCTCTTACTGTGGAAGTGTTTGTAACTTCTGCAACTCACAAGTCTAATCAGCTTGTGGCCCTACATTTGATTCTTCTTTTTATCAAAGACTCCTAAGAACGTGTGCAAAGACTTTTCCATTTACTTACCTGAAGTGCTGCATCCTATACAAAGACTTCTGCCCATTGACTTTGGCTTAGCCTATTTGAATTGAATGACTCTTCTAAGTGCTATCCGAAAGTATTTGCCCTGCTTATGAATATTTGTAATTTCTTGTGTTCTAATAACCTTTGCCTTTTACCAACGTTTTAAGAGTGTTTTGAACGCCAACAGTAAGATATTAATGTCCCCAGCATCCTGGTTACTGAAGTCACCTATGGGTGTAGGTTGTGTCTGTGGGCCATCCGAAAGGGTCTTGTCTGATTCAGAAATTCAGAGTGTACAGTATTGAAGTATATTTGTGTGTGACTTTTCTATTGCTCCCTTCTGAAGAAGGCTTTATAAAACGGACTGGTAAATACATTATTAATTGTTTATGCAAGAAACCTTGAGTGTAAGAGTTTATTTGAATACCTGTAACTGTGAATCTTTGTGTAACTCCACTACTGCTCACATTTCCCCTCTTGAGATAAGCCTGGCTGCTCAACACGCTACCAAATCTGTGTAGTACAAGCTTATACCAAAGGTTGGGTTGCCTATACTTGTAGTCAAAGTTGTTTGGAGTGTTCCCAGACGGTACTGCATTCAAACTTTGCCTAACATTCCAACATGGCGCTGGCCATTTCTGCTGCTGGCTTGCCTCCCCAGCCCACCTCGCCTTGGCTCTGATTGGCCATCACACCCTGCCTTAGGCCAATCCGGGGGCCGGCAAGGATTAGCCAGCCCCTGACAAAGGCCCGCCACTAAGGCCCCTGTCTGGGCCTATTGGGCTCGGAGAGCCCCCCCTTCCTACACCTCTGCAGTACCTCATGGAACAGCCACCAGGCATGCAGCCTGTTACCCCACAAACTTGGGTTTCTGAAACTGCGTATTTCTCAAGATTACCCACGAGTCATGGCTGCACATTGTAACCGCTTTTCTCCACTAACCTAAACAGATGTAAATCCAAGGTGTGCCTATGCCATTCTGCCTTCCTTGCCTTACCTAATCCATCTCTCAATGCATTTCTGTGCCCTTGGGCAAATTCGAATCATTGTGTACACATCTCTGCATCCCATTGCCGGTACTAAATTGTTCCCATTGCCTCAGTTTTGTTTTTTACCTTAGCTACTTGGCCGCCTGGTGAGTTGTGCTTGTCCTGTGCTGTGCAGCCCCTCCTCCATCTTCCTCCTTCCCTCCTCCACCCCTATGGCACTCACCATCTCCCCTATCTTTTCTAACTGCTATACTATCACTTTTCCTCCCTCTCTCTCTCTCTCTCATGAAGTCTGGAAGAAAATAGCTTATAGATAAAAAACATCCTGACCACAAACCCTGAACTACCTACTGCAGACACCTATGTCAGTACAACTTCCAGACAGATTTTCACTGATATCCTCTTTTCTATCCCCTCTACACATATTCACCCATTAATAGTGGCACTAGATGGGAAGTACCCTTGGCGGGCTTATCATCCAGGTGTATCATTAATGTCTACCACAATGGCACTATCTTGGATCAGGGTCCTCAACCCAACCTCCTCTTTGAGCAGCGCTTGCCGTCCCTCATCAACTTCATTTCCACACCTGCTACTCCATCCACACTCTCTGCCCCCCCCCCATCCGACTGGTGTACCACGCTCCTGTACCCCTCCTCCGAAAACCTTCAAAGGCAAGTGACCTCTTGCATCTAGCCACGCTTAATGTTCGCTCTTAATCTCTATATCCTCACTCTTACAAAGACGTGGTACAATGCCAGGTCAGTCACTGCTTTTAACTCCCTTCTCCCTGATAGCTAAACGATCATCTCCATGCCATGTCCCCTAACCAAGCTGGCGGTGGGGTTGCCCTAATCTTCCCCGAGTGGGTCCCTCCTCCTCTCATACGCACCCAGCCATACTCTTCCTTCAAGACCCTGGTTTGCAAACTGGTCATCTCTTCCACTTCCTCCCTGACCATTGCCACCATCTACAGGTCACCTGGCTCTACCACCCTGTTCCTCTCTGAATGGGCTGATTTCTCCTCCTCTCTCCTCTCATTCACCTCTAAACTCCTTTTCCTGGGTGACTTCAACATCCACCTTGACTCCTCAATCACGGCATCCACTCTCTTCCATGACCTTTGCACCTCGCTCTCCCTCTCCCTCTCCATTCTCCCCTCCGGTCCTATCCACTCGGCTGGACACACTCTTGATGCCATCATGCACACTGATCTCTTGCTCTCCTCCCCACTCACTGCCCCTCTTCGCGTGGTCAGACCATTCTCTCCTCTCACCTGGGCCCTCTCTGCCGTCTGACTGCACCTCCCCCAGCCCTGCCAACCTTGTTCACGAACATCTGTCCGATGAAACGAGTGACAGCTGCTGCTTTCGCATCTACCTTCATCACCCCTATCCCCACACTGCAGACTCTACCTCTGACTCCGCTCTCAACAACCTCCATCTTGCCATCACCAACACCCTTGGCATTCTTGCCCCAGTCAGGAAGATCCGCCTGAAATATGCCTCCAAGCGGAACACCTGATACGACTCTTAACGTGCAGCCCTGAAACGCAAGTACAGAGCTGCAGAACGGAAGTGGCAGACCTCAGGCTCACCCCTCTGACAAACTGGCCTGTGTTCCTGCTCCAAAGGCAATGCTGAGTCTCCATTCGCTCCAGGAAAGAGCACACATCCAGACTTGCGTCTCTGGTGACTCCAACAACACGGCTGAACTCTTTAAAAATCTACAAGGAACTAGTCAACCCTTTCACAGTCTCCACCTCACCTCTTCCGTACCGGGCCCTCTGCAATGCACTGGCCACACACTTCACTGCAAAAACTAAGGACATCCTAAGCACCCTTGCTTCTCTATGCCCCTCCCCTTCGCCCATCCTATCCCCCCTCAGCCTTTCTCTCCTCCTATCACATCTAATGAGGTCACTGGAGTCGTCCGCTCTATGAAGACCTCCTCCAAACAAGTCTGCCCCTGTTATTCCGGAACCATCAAGGACAACATTGGCTCTCTTGCCCTTACTGATTTCTGCAATCATTCCTTTGCTACAGGGTCTTTGCCCCCTTCTCTCAAGTACTCTCTTGTGTGCCCGCTCCTGAAAAAAACTTCTGCAGACCAGTCCTGTACGGCTAACTACTGCCCCATCTCTATCCCCCCTTCCTTGGGAAACTCTTGGAGAAGCTGGTCCTCCCCCAACTGACCCAGCCTTTTGAGCTTGTTGGTTGCCTACATGACCATCAATCTGGGTTCCAAGCATCCAGAGGCACGGAAACTGCTCTTCTGCACACCCATGAAGAATTGCTTGCATCTCTTGATTCTAACTAGCCTGCCTTTCTCATTCTACTTGATCTCTCCTCTGCATTTGGCATGGTGAACCATTCCGTCCTCATAAAACAGCTCCACAATACCATAGGTATCTCAGAGCGGGCACTGGGCTGGCTGACCTCCTTCCTCAATGACTGTCCCTCCCAGATTATCCTGGGATCTTTCTCCTCTCCCACCTCCATCTCTACCTGTGGCTTCCCCCAGGGCTCTAACCTTTCTCCCTGGCTCTTTAACATTTATCTTGCCCCGCTTGCACACCCAATTTCCACCTTCTCCCCTTACTTCCTGTGTTAGGCAGATGACACTCAATCCTGCATCAAACTTCCCTCTGATTCTTCTCCTTACCGCCTCCATCATCCCTGACTGCCTATCCGCCATCCAGTCCTGGTGTGCATCAAATGATCTTTGCCTCAATGCCAGCAAGACCGAGATCCTTACCATTGGGACTCCGGCTCCCTCTTTCTTCCCCTCACTCGGGCCACCCTCTATGGGTTCTCCCCCTACTCCTTCATCTGAAGCCAAAAACCTTGGAGTCCTCTTCAACCCCTCTCTTTCCTTCCACCCTCACATCTTGGACCTTGCCAAGAAGGCCCACTTTCAACTACACCTCCTCAAAGGAATCCTTCATTTCCTCACTTTTCCCCAGAAGCTCAATGTCTCTAGCGCTACTCTCTAGGTTGAGTACTGTAATATCCTCTTCCTTAATCTACCCTCTTCCCCTCTACGTTCCCTCCAGCCAATCCGGAATAGATCTTCAAGACTTATCCTTGGCCTCAAGCCCAGGGATCGCATCTTTCCAGCCCTAAAAAATAAAAAAAATAAAAAAATAAAAAAACACTGCCTCCCGGTTGCTGCAAGGATCAAATTCAAATCCCTCAGCATTGGCCCTGGCCCTAGACAGCCTTATGGATGATGCAATCTACAACTGGCTCTCACTAAATACACTCCCTCCAGACCTTTACGCTCCTCTGGCGCTAACTCTCTGCATTTCAAGCGATTTGCTAAAGAGCGAGCTGGTGGATGATCTCTTTCCTCGGCTGGCTCCTCTTATGGAACAGTCTCCCCCTTCCTCTTCGTCTTGTGCCGGATCTTCCCAAATTCCAGAAGCTCCTCAAGACTTCACTTTTCACTTCCTCCTTCCCCTCTCCCCCTCCCTCCTTTATTAAACTACACAGTTGCTGAGATTGGTGACCAGGGTCCTTATGTGTCCATCTGGGTCCTGGCCTCCCACCCCCAATCGCTTTCAGCCTCCACCCATTCCCAGCACTTGCCTTAGGCGCCCACTGGCCTGTGCTATCACAGACCTGCACTTATTTATTGGCAGTTGACCACTCTCACCATATGATCTCTGCCAGTCACTTAACAGTCTGCAACTTACTTCCAAGCACTTCGCTCCCATTACTCGTAGCACTTACCCCCCCGCCCCCACCCTCTCTTCTCTGCACTTGCACGCTCTGAATGCTCACGTGGCCTAGTAGGACCGCCTCTCACTTTCATTGTTATATTTGCCTTTCATTCCCATGTTCCCTACCTGTTGCCCTGTGGGCGCTTTGAAACACAATTTACTTGATGTATACATGTCTTACAAAAGCACAATAAATACACCATTTGCATTAAATTAATCAATGTTTAACATTTGAACCTAAGATGTTTGGGAATACCATTGGAACGTGTAATACAATTGTGAGACAAGGTGGAACTGGGTTATGCACATTTTGAAGGCTACACTGGAACTTTGTATAAACGTAAAAAGTGCTCTCTGAAGCCACCTCATCTTGGCATCTAGGTGGGATCATTGATAGGTTCACTGTGAGGTCCAACCAAATCTGAAGATGAAATCCTCAACCCATCTTTAGGTCTAGAATGACTATAAAGAAGCACAGCCGTTCACCAATAATAATCGTTAAGGAGATGGCAGTGGTAGCCCTTAGGACACTTGTTACACTGAATAAGCTGCTGGTTGTCATACCAAACATGGTAACCTCAGTATTTATTTATTGAGCATTTGTTAGGCGCGTATAAAACAGAATGGTGTTTCCAGGCACCACAAGGCAAGGTGGGGAGTGAATAACATTGGCAAAAATAGTAAATATACAATCATGGTCCTACTAGGCCTTGTGACATTCAGAAGTGCAAGTGCAGCGAAGAGAAGTGCAGAAGTTAGGGATGGGGTGGAGGGGAAGGGCAAGGAATGGACAAGTGCTGGTGGGGGACCAGGAGGGAAGTGCCAAGGGGAATCAAGGGGGGAGGCCTCAGGGTAAGTGCTAGGGCATATGAATCCCAAGGGTGGGATGCACAGCCTCCAGGCAGGGGGCCTGCAGGAGGCAGTGCTGAGTGTGCTGTGTCGACTGGGTAGAGGGCCTGGTATCCTGTGAGATTCATAAGGATCAAACCATCGGTCTCAGCAGCAGTGGGGTGATTATCAAGGAAGGGAAAGAGGTAGAGATGTTCAGAACATAAGGCGGTCCGGCTCAAGTCGGAGGGGCAGAGAGGCTGTTCCAAAGGGAGGCACCAGCTGAAGAGAGGCCTGCCCCCCACTCTCTGCTTGGAGAAACGTTTGAAAATCAGATAGTTGGAGTTAGAGGAGTGGAGGGCTCTAGAAGGGTAGAATCTAGGGAGGGAAAGTTGGAGATAGCGTGGTCCCAGGCCCACGAAAGCCTTGTGGATGATGCAGAGGGTCTTGAATTTGATCTTCACGGCCACCGGGAGCCAGTGGAAAGGTTTTAGGGCTGGAGAGATACGGTCCCTGGGCTTGAGGCCAAGGATAAGTCTTGCATCCCTATTCTGGATTAGATGAAAGGGGCGTAGGGAGGAAAGGGGGAGATTGAGGAAGAGGGCGTTGCAGTAGTCCAGCCTAGAGAGGACCAGAGCTCTGGAGACATTGAGCTTCTGGGGGAAGGTGAGGAAAGGGAGACTACCTCTATGGAGGTGAAGCTGGAAGTGGGCCTTCTTGGCAAGGTCCAAGATATGAAGGAGAGAGCAGAGTCGAAGATGACCCCAAGTATTTTGGCCTCACACGATGGTGAGGGTACAGGGTCCAAGGAGGGCGGCTAGAAGGTAGGCAGAAAAAAGGGCAAAGGTGTCCCAATGAGAAGGAGCTCCGTCTTACTGTATTAAGACAGTGATCATTAGTCGCACAACACACCTGGATGGCAGTCAGACAATCGGGGATGAGAGAGGGGGAAGAGGAGGTAGTAGAGGTAAGTTAGAAGGAAGGTGTGCGTCATGAGCATAACACTGGAAAGGAGGAGAGAAGGAGTGGATCATGTGAGCAAGAGGGACAAAATATATATTGAAGAGCCATTGCTATAGGATAGAGCCCTGAGGGCTGCTGCAGGTGGAGTGTGGTTGTGGAGGAGAAAGGGCCCAGTTGGAGCTGGGAAGGGCGGTTAGTGAGGAAAGAGAGCAGCCATTCCAGTGCCCAGTCTGTGATACAGACGGTATCAGAGTCATTTAATGAGGATAGAATGGTTGACAGTGTCAAAGGCAGAGGAGAGATCGAAGAGCATGAAAACAGCAGGAGAGTTTAGAGTCAAGATTTGCAAGCATGTCTTCAAGGGTATTCAGGAGAGCAGTTGGCTGAAATGCAGATTGATGGTCATGGAGGCAAACCAACATGTTCAGTGTGGAGGGTCAGCTGGGGGAGGACCAGCTTCTCCAAGAGTTTACAGAGGAAGGGCGTAGTGGAGATCGGATGATAGTTAGGCAGGCAGGAGGAGTCAGCAGAAGATCATTTTATTTTTAGAGAGCGTGCACAAGGGAGTGCTTGAGGGATAGCGGGAAAGAGCCAGTGGCAAAGGAATGATTACAGAAGTCGGCACGAGAGGAGATGCTGTTCTTAATAGTTCTAGAAGAGTAGGGGAAACACCTGTTTGGAGGAGACCTTCATAGAGAGGCCAGGTTTAGAGACCTCATTCGGTGCTATGGGCAGGAGGAAGGAGAGTCGGGGGGTGGAACGAGGGGAGGCAGGGGAGTGGGATTGGAGATGGGGTGGGGGAGAGTGAGGACAGGATGTCCTGAGTTTTAAATGTGAAATGGGAAGACAAAGCGAAGGAGAGAGGTGGAGACTGCAGTTGGATTGGTGAGTTCCTTGCAGATTTTTTCAAGTTCCGCCGTGTTGTTGGTGGCTCCAGAGATGCAGGCTTGGATGTGGCCCCTCTTCTTGGAGCGGATAGAGAAACGATATTGCCTTTGGAGCAGGCGACAGGCCGGTTTATCAGGGGATGAGCCTGTGGTTTGCCACTTCCATTCAGCAACTCTGCACTTACGTTTCAGAGATGCCAGATGGGAAACATACCAGCTGTTGCACTTGGAGGCAGGTTTTAGGCTGATCCTCATGACAGGGGCGTGGATGTTGAGGGTGTTAGAGATGGTGAGGTGCAGATTAGCATGGACAGAGTCAGAGGAGATTCAGAAGCAGGGGATGGAGGGGGGTGGAAGCAAAAGCAGCGACAGTCACTCGCTTCATCAGTCGAATGAAGGCGAAGAAGGCTGGCAGTGCTGGGGGTGGCTCAGATAGAGGGCAAAGGGGCCCCAAGCGGGAGGAGAGAATTGTCGGACCAGGAGAGGTAGGTGGTGACCAGGTTATTGATAGGGATGTCGCCAGAGATGTGGGCATCCAGAGTGTGTCCGGCTGAGTGGGTCGGACCGGAAGGAAGAATAGCGAGAGAAAGGGGGTCATAAAGGACACAGAACTGTGAGGTGGCTGATTCAAGGGAGTTGAGGTGGATATTGAAATCACCAAGGAGGAGGCGTTTGGAAGAAGAGGTTGAGAGGGAGGAGGCAAGAGGCCCATTCAAAGAGGAAGAGGGAATTAGGGCCAGGGGGCCTGAAGATGGTAGCGAGGGTGAAAGAGAGTAGGCAAGACCCTGAGCCTACAGACGAGGCATTCAAAAGAGGAGTAGGATTGAGTAGGTATGATAGAAACAGGGATCCACTCAGGGAAAATCAGGGCCACTCCACCTCTGGGCCGTTGGAGAGGATTTTGTAGCCCTTAGGAAGGAGAGTGTCAAGAGCAGTGAGAGTGCTGGCATTTAATCATGTCTTGGTACGGGCGAGGACATAAAGGTCAAAGTCTTCAAGAAGGAGACAGATGTCAGTAGTGTTTGACAGCAGAACGAGCATTCAGAGTACTAAGTGAAGCCAATTACCACCTTTGAAAGTTTTCCGTGGGCAGGGTACAGGGGCGTGGTACTCCTGTCGGTAGTGGTGGAGAGGTTAGAGGAGAGTACGACGGAGGGGCAGCAGTAGAAGGGAGGAAGTTAATGAGAGAGTGCAGGCGCCGGTAAAGGAGGAGAAGGGTAGGTCGAGAACCTTGGGCCATGATAGTGCCATTGTATTAGACATTAATGAAACACCAAGAGGATGAGAAGTATGCCAAGAGTACTTCCCATCTAGTGCTGCCATTAATGGGTGAAGCGGAGAAAGGGGAGAGAGTGGAGACCAGGTGGGGAGTTCATAGTTCCTGGGAAGGGACAGAAAAGAGGATGTTGGTAATAGTCTGCCTGGAAGTAGCATTGACATTGGTGTCAGCAATAGGTAGGCCTGGATTAGAGTCCAGAAGAGCTATCTTAAGCTTTTTTCTTTCAGACTTTGTGAGAGAGAGAGAGATAGGATAGGTGATAGAGTAGCAGTTAGAATAGATAAAGGAGAGAGAGCCATGTAGTGGGGCAGAGTGCTAGTGACAGAGGGGCTGCACAGTGCACAAATAAACTCACCATTTGGCCTAGCAGCCAAGAAGGCCCAGAAGGAGGTGCTTTAGACCAGATATGCACAAGGGTAGTAGAGATTTTTAAGTATCTCAGACTGGGTTAGTGCTAAAATGCAGCAGAAAACATACACTGCACATGTTCAAAGGCACACCTAGATTCAACTTCAAAGTAAAGAACTAAAATGCAGCACATACAGGTCAGTAGTAGCAGCCTTCCGGAAACGTTAGTAGTGATTCTGATGCTTCCTTCACTGTGCACCTTAGGACAGGACATGCTTTCTGCTTTTTATGGGTCCTTCAAGACGGAACCAGGAGAAATTAGATTGAAGTGGTAGTCCAGGCCTGGAATATTTACAGCTAAATGGAGGACTTAATGCGGTGTGCTGGACACTATCATGTGCATTGAGGTTAACCAGGTAATGAGTGCACAAACAATAGGATATTGGCACTGTAAGGTTTTCCCGAATTGCATGGATGAACAGCCGGGAAAAATAAAGATCATAAAGACAGACTGTTTGTGAGAATAACAATGTGCTCACTTAAGGTTTCACAGGTATTTGTAATTTCTTAGCAATTAAAACCTGGATATCTTTGAGGGCTGGGGGGAGGGCTAATAAAATGTAGGGCTCCTGTAAAAGCCTGCTGTGACGGGACAAAAACAGGAGCACTTCACAGAAAAGCCAGAAGTGTTCTGGTCGCACAAAGTAAAAACAAAACAAGTGCTGGTCTACTTTGGAAAACATTAATCTGCCAGGGCGATGGCTCTTAAAAGTGATCCTAATCGGCAGGGGAAATGTTTGGGAGAAAGCCTTACGGCTAATGTCAGAGAAGCTTCACAATAAGGCACAGTTGAAATCCTTTTTCTCTTGCAAGAAAAATTTTAGTTTTGCCAGGGTAATTAATATAAATGGGTAACTTACATCAATGTTATCGATGTCAAGAATCCTGGAATGGAATTGCAGAGCCATGGCTTTCGCTTGTTGGATTGGATGAGCAATTTGACTGTATGTCTAAAACAACAATAAATCATGGTTTACAAAGTGAACAGGACTTACAGGAAGGAAACATTTTCAAGAAATAGCATACGATTACATAGACAGTTGAGTAGCATATTCCAAATCAACAGAAGCGAACAATAAG
The DNA here is from genome assembly GCF_040938575.1 of Ambystoma mexicanum. NCBI lineage: Eukaryota > Metazoa > Chordata > Amphibia > Caudata > Ambystomatidae > Ambystoma > Ambystoma mexicanum. The sequence goes on from NC_090921.1 coordinate 642,856,411, forward strand.
TATGGTCACAGCCAGTTGAATTCTAAGAATTCCTGGCGGCAACAGCAATTAGGGACTGGCCAGATAATACACAATCTGCAAATAACTTGTTTCAACAAAATGATCAGTTTAACCAGATACTTTAAAAGGCATAGTGCTCAGATGGATTTCCAAAATCCACACTGGGTTGGATTTTGAGAGGCCAGCGTACTATGGTGAACAGGAAGACACCGAATTCTAGCCAAACCAATCAAGGTAGATAGCAGAACTGCAAGTGTTGGACTTAGGAGGGATGTGATAGTGGTCTATGGCTCCAATGAGACACAGAGCACACAATAATTCCAGTAAGCAGATAAGTGCAAACATATACAATATCTATTAGGCCTTTAAAATACAATGAAACTTGTAGTTAAGTATGGTCTCATAAGTACTATAAAATACATATATACATTCACTCTTGTGAGAAGACGGGAAGCACAGGATTCAAAACCAGTGCAATACAGGTACGTAGTCTGGTGTATACAACACAGTAGAAACACTTGAGCGCACTGCTAAAAAAAAGTACCCTGTTACTTAATAATTCCAGCCCTGAGATGGATTGGGTTCTACTGCCCTAAAGTAATCAGTTCCAAAAGATATACTTTACAGTTCGATTTATTATGGGATTAGATGATGCCAGTGGTTCAGATTCAATGTTCCAAAAGTTAAGGAAAGTTCAGGTAAGTAACTCTCTCAATCCCACTACACTAAGGTAGGCCCAGGAGGGGATCCTTGACTAGACCACCACCCATAAAAGTCTGGAAAGAGAGTGATAGGGACAGGACTTATTTACCTTTGGGAATATGGGGGGCAAAGCAACAGGTGTGTTAATTCCCCCACCCCCTTTCTCCAAAGACCACTGCTGAGGTTCTGCATTCCATTGGGGACATGTTCCTCTGTGCTTGGTCCAGTCTATGGAGGCCCAGGGCTTGCGGTGCAGAGTTCAGTTTCGGATGCAGGACTTACTTTCGGTTGGTCGCAGTACCTGTATTACAGTTCCAGGCACTGTCAAGCTGAACATCCTTTCAAAGAAATGGAGAAGATTTCTGTGGAGCAGGACACCTTCAGGGAGTGAAGAAGACTGGTGGCAACAGGAGTCACCACGATCAGGTGGGGACAATCCATCATCAACGGACGAACAAAGGAGCAGGCCCTGCACAATGCCCGTTGGGACTAGAAGGATGAAAATGCAGGAGCAGGCATCTTGTAGCACAAGTTGAAGATCCTCCAAGTTTCAGGGATGCACTTAGAACAGCGCCGGATGCAGGAAGATTGTCCAGGGGAGAGCTGGTCAGTCCACCGGGTGGTCCAGAGTCACTTCCAATGGCTCAGCGGGCACGTATCCTCGAGCAGGAGTCGAGATTGGTTGTTCCCACTAGTCCATGGGTTGAAGCACAGGCAAGGGCCTTCTTGAGATGAGGCAGAGGAGAAGGGCTCCACTAGCACTTGACTGGAGGCAATACAGGCCATCTTCAAGGGTCGTCGTCAGCGGCTGCACTTCTTTGTTGGGGTCTTGCAGGAGTCGTCTTTATCCAAGATCTGGACTGAAAGCATACCCAGGTCCAGCAATGGTAAGGACATGCACTATTGAAACTGGCAGTGGCATTCCAATTACACTCAGGGGTTGAATGTGAATCAAGGTAAGGTAGCGAAGAGACAAGGCTTAGACTCAGGAGGGCTGTGAGAGTGGTCTAGGGCTACGAGTCCACACAGAACACCAATAATTCCAGTTAGACAGGTAAGTACAAAATAATTACAATGATTTATTAGAAATTTAATACACACTAAGAAAATTAAACCTCTAGGCAAATATTGTCCCACACTTACTATAACACATATATAGTGGCGTAACAGAAGAAGAACGTACCTCAGTGAGTCATGATTCAAGGGCTTTTATTTAAATAAAAGAAAAAAGCCTATCTGGCTCTACCCACTATCAGGAAATTTCCCTGCCTTATCAACTAAAACTAATGGTGCTCGTCAAGTCCCAAAAGAAAATAGTCTTCAGTCCGAATCTTAATAACTAACTGGCCCTACCACTTAAGAAAACGTAACACAAAGAAGGAGGGCGTAGCAATGGCCTCCGTTGTTGGCGTCTGCCTGGCCCAACACTTTGATGACTTGTTCTCAGTCTCTAGATATAATGATGTAGTTGGCAGTCTTTTGTAGAGATTCTGCTCAATAAAACACAAATGTCCTCCAAATTGTTTTATCTTCTTCTTTGGAAAAGAAGGGTTCTCCCTAGACTACTTTTCCCAGCTTTATATCAAGTATTCACATCCCTTCAGGATTGTGAATAACACAATTATTTATGCCCAACATTCCTAGAACTTGGATTCCCCAAAGTCTTAGGACTCTCAGTCAAGTTAGTACATGTGGGACGTCTGTCCGCTCGGGTTCTCGTAACCTAGTTGGCTTTTCTAACCTTGTTGCAAAGTGTTCATACTTCTTTCAATTTATTTTACACAGGATGTCGGACTTGGTTTGTTCCTTGTACCCTGGTCAGTTTTCCCAGCCTTGGCATAAAACACACGTATCTATTTCACTCTGTTGTACATAGGGTGTGGGCCTGTTTGTTTCCATCAGGTTTTCGTACATTTGTCGGCTTCTTCAGCCTTGGCATCAGGGGTTTGTATCTTTTTTGCTCTGCTTTACTTACAGTGTGGGTCCATTCTGTTCTCTCAAGCTCCCTGTAACCAGTCGGCTTTTCCAACCTGGGTGTAAAGGGTTTGTATCACTTTTGCTCTGTTTTACAGAGGGCGTGAGCCCATTCCACTTTCTCAAGGTCTCGTACCTTGGTCGACTTTCCCAGCCGTGGTTCTCACCATAACCTCGTCAGGGTTGTCGACATTGGAAAATAAAGCAGCCCACAGTGGTGTTTTTGCTTTGGGAGCGTTTGCTTCCCTGTTGTCGTTTCTATCTGTAGAAAACGCTATTGCCATGTGGAGCTCGGGGACCCGGGCTCCTTTCATCCTGCTGTTCTTGTGCAAGGGCCACCACTGCTCTCTTGTGCTCACATCTTTGTCCTTCTCCCGACCACAGATCTTGCTCGGTCAGGATGACCACACTTCAGCCTCTAGCTAGCGTTCCTTTCTTCATCCCCCATCACTGCTGGTTCCACGGCTTGGCATGGCTCCGGCACTCCAGGACAATGTCTCTCCAGAGGCTCGCCTCTGCGTAGGGATTTCCCTACTCCCTCCGTAGGCGTCTCTCTCTGGTTCACCGTCGGCTCGGCTCATTTGTAAGTCATCAACAATAGCAAATGTGTCCGTATTCTTTAATTATAGCATTCAGATGACGCTCAACATTATCTGACGCCAAAGGAGTGAAAGAAGTATCCTTGTTGTTTATATGCACCAAAGTCCTTTCAAAATATATACACACACATATATATATGACGAACATTACATATCTGTAATCGTCTATCTGATGCTTGTATCTGCTTAGATTTATATGCTTTGCATATGCCGACATCTAGTGGTTGGTGCAGCGTATTACATGATTTATTTTCGAGGGACGAAGGGCGCGTTTGTAATACTATCCCGACCGCAACATGTACTGTACCTATGATCTTTCACGCATTGAGGTCCTCGCGTTTTTATTTTCTGACCTGAGGTTGCATGAAGTGTATAGTGAAATATGAAAGTGAAGAAGTGCGTTTAAAACCCTTACATTAAACATGTTGTGTATGGTACCTTCTACTCCCAACAAGCTGAGTGTCAGGTTCCACATTATGTTCTTCACATTTTCAAGGGTCTTAAGAAATGTGGGCGTTTCAAACATTCATTATGGAGAAATAGAGGGGAAGTTTAGTCTTAGTACTAGGTTGAGTCTGTAGCAGTTTATGGGTTAAAGTTTGTTTTCCTTAACTGTTCATCATTCAGAATAATGTAGCTCTCCCAGGCCAAGATGGTGGAAATACTTTTCAACAGTGATTGGTTAAGACTAGTGTAGTTATCATTGTGTTGTCACTTGGAATCTTCAGTGCAATTCTAAACTGCCTTAAAGTTATCATCTGAGTAGATCATATATTTGTTAGCTCCAGTTAAAAAAAAATTTAAAGTTTACCATTTTAAAGGTGTAGAATACTTTACTGTTTAGTTCTAGCCCAATCTTAGTATAGTAGTCAAGAAAGAAGTTGGAGAAGTCTGCAGCAGAAGGTCTGCCTGAGAGAATCAGTTTGCTGAGCAGCAGATCTGTTATGTCCAATGAACACAGGCTAAGCTAAGTTAATTTCAGTTATCTACAGTAAAACTCTCATCATCTGAATAGAATATATAATCTAAAGACTTGGAACTGTGAATATTGTGTAAAAGACTTGAAAAAGGATCCATAATATTCTTAGGAAGAAACTATGTTCATTTAATGAAAATACATAAAGAAAATTGAGAATATTCAACAATTCAATGTTAGCGTGTAATTTTGTTTATCGTACTAACAGGGCGTGCGGAACGTAATCGGCGTGTTTTTAACATTTAACTGATTCTAGTTAACTTACTAACAGTAAATTAGTTTTTCGTATCGGTAGCGACCTTATGGCGCATATTACTGAGGATCTACGAAGCGCGCGTGTTCAAAAAAATGACCTTACGACGTCGCGTGTGCGTCGCGGCCATTTTGGATCTTCATATATTTTTTCTTTTCTTTGTTGCGCTCCGTAATGAAATGCTTTTCATGAGAGATGAACAATTTACTTTCTTACCTGGTAACATTCTTTCGATGGGATGGTCCGACGACGTATTCCATATCTATGACAGGTAATGTCCACAGCTGTGCTGCTTCGGAAAATCTGTGGCGTCTGGATCCTGCGTCGATGACGTCGATGCGCCGTCCCCGAGGGCCTCCTCCGACGGCCGACGTCACCCGATGTGATAAGTAGGACGCACAACGCCCGTAGCCTCAGTTGTAGTTATTTCCCCCAGAACGTGTGCCACCAGTTTTCTGCCAGTCACACACACAAGGCCTTTGCGGAACGCAAGCTGCAATCGCAAAAGAAATTCTGCAGCGGGGAAGGGAGGGAGGGAGCGATATGGAATACGTCGTCGGACCATCCCATCGAAAGAATGTTACCAGGTAAGAAAGTATCTTGTTCTTCGAGGGGATTGGGTCCTCTGACGTATTTCATATCTATGACAGACTCCCAACGCAGTACCAGGCAAGGAGGTGGGAAAAGAATTTAGAACACAATTTTAGCATGCCCAATCAAATTGCAGAATAAAGGACTGCCTTGCCAAAGGCCAGATCCTGCCCTTGGATGGAATCGAGGGAGTAGTGCCGTACAAATGTATGTACTGAAGCCCAGATGTGACGAATAGGAACACCCCTCTGCAGGGCAGTAGACGCAGCCACTCCTCTGGTAGAATGGGCCCACAAGCCAGCCGGAGGGTCCTTACCCGCCAAGCGGTACAACTCGGAGATAGTCAAAATAATCCAACGAGACAAAGTCTGTTTCGTCACAGCTTGTCCCAAACGCTTTCCACTGTAACCAATGAAAAGTTGATCGGGACATGCGCAAAAATATAAAAGCTCAACCTCTCCTAGGATCAAGCCTATGGAGCCTCTCCTCTTCCCTACCAGGATGTGGAGGAGGATAGAACGCCGGAAGAACAACCTTCTGGCTCAAATGAAATTCCGAAACCACCTTCGGAAGAAAAGAAGGACGAACTCTAAGGACAACCCTGTCCTTATGAAATACAGTGAAGGGTGGCTTAACTGAAAGTGCCTGTAACTCACTCACTCTGTGAGCAGAAGTAACCGCAACCAAAAACACAGTTTTCAGAGTTAAGCCTCTGCAAAGGCTCAAATGGAGCACCCATAAGAAACTTAAGAACAAGGTTCAAATCCCAACCAGGCACCAGACAAGGTGACGGAGGGAACACATTAGTGGGCCCTTTCAAAAACTGAGAAATTAAAGGTATCTTAAAATAGGAACATTCTTCAGACGAGCGCTTAAGTATGGACAGCGCCGCCAGGTAACATTTAATGGTACCCACTTGCAAGCCCCTGTGGGCCAAGGAAAGCAAAAAAGAGAGAATCATGGGAATGTCACATTCAAAAGGATCCACATTCTTAACTCTGCACCAGTCGCAGAACTTTCTTCAACAGCAACGGGACAGAGACTTTGTTGCCGGCCGCCTGGCCGAGAGCAACACCTCCATCACGTCTTCAGGGAGGTCCCAATCCTTATACCTCAAACTTTCAGAAGCCAAGCATGAAGGTTGAGGGATCTGACCTCTGGATGGAGAACCTGATCCCCCTACCGTGAGAGCAGATCGTCTCGGTAGGGAAGACGACGTGGAGGGCAGATGGAAAAGTCGAGAAGGTCCGGGTACCATGTCCTCCGGGCCCACGCCGGAGCAATGAGGATCATCCGGGAACCGAACCTCCGTAACCTCTGCAGTACTTGTGGGATGACGGGGACTGGAGGAAACGCGTACAGCAGTGGGAATGACCACTCCACCACGAACGCATCTCCTAAGGCTCCTTTTGGAGGAAATTCCCGCGAGTAGAACCTTTCGCACTTCAGGTTGACACTGGAGGCGAAGAGATCCACTTGAGGGGTCCCCCAAAGGGCGAAGATCTCCAGGAGAATCTCCTGAGCCAGCTCCCACTCGTGAGAGATCATGCTCTGCCTGCTCAGAGCGTCCGTCGTCTTGTTGTCGTCTCCGGCCAGATGAACGGCCGAGATGGAAACTTCCTGCTGGATGGCCCAGAACTCGAGCTGCATCGCCTCCCTGCACAGAGGAAGTGACCCTGCCCCGCCCTTTTTGTTGAGGTAGTGCATGGCCACCGTGTTGTCCGTTAGAATCAGGACACTCTTTCCTTGCACAGTCGGCAGAAAAGCCTTCAGGGCAAGCCTGACGGCCCTCAGCTCCAACAGATTGATATGGAGTCTGGACTCCGACAGAGACCAACGACCGCTGACTGTCACTTCGTTGGCATGAGCTCCCCATCCCGTGAGGGATGCGTCCGTCACGATCGTCACCGCCAGCCAGGGCAGCCAAAATGGGGCCCCCTTCATCAGATTGCCTTCGACGGCCCACCACAGAAGGTCCAGGGCGACCAAGGGCGGCACCTGAACAGAGTCCGACAGCCTGCCGGACGACAGACCACTGGAGCTTGACAGCCCACTGCAAAGATCTCATCCGCAGACGAGCCTCTGGCACCAGAAGAATGCAGGATGCCATGAGGCCGAGCAGTCTCAAGAACTCAGACGCTGGGAGATTCTGGGCAAGTTGAAACTTGTGCACCATCTGCTGAATGTGAAGAGCCCTCAAGGAGGAAAACACTGCCCCAGGGATGTGATGAACACTGCTCCGATGTACTGGAGCCGCTGGGTTGGTGTCAAATTGGACTTCTTTAAATTGAGGGAGCAGCCCAGCTTGTGAAGGGAGTGGCAGGTGACGGACAGATGATCCAGGACTTGCTCGGGAGAGGTACCCCTGATCAACCTATCGTCCAGGTAGGGGGTAGACTTGAATCCCCCCTTTCCTGAGGTGCGCTGCCACCACCCACAATGAGCTTGGTGAAAACCCTTGGGGCGGAGGTCAATCCGAACGGCAGGACCCGAAACTGAAAGTGTGAGTCGCGAACCTCAGGTACTTCTTGTGCTTGGGATGGATCGGCACATGGAAGTAAGCATCCTTGAGGTCGAGAGACACCAACCAGTCCTGAAGTTGAAGGGCCTGGAGGACTTGAGAGTAACCATCTTGAACTTGTCCTTCCTGACGAGTTTGTTCAATCCGCGCAAGTCCATGATGGGTCTCAATCCGCAGTCTTTCTTCGAAATCAAAAAATAAGGGGAATACCATCCCTTGTTCCTCTCCGCTACAGGCACCAGTTCTATGGCGCCTTTCTCCAGCAGGGCTTGAATTTCCTGCGCAAGGAGCGGATCTGGACTCTTCAAAGAGAGGTTCCCCGGTGGATTGTCGTGAGGCCTCTGCCGAAAGGGAAAACAGTAGCCGTGGGTTATGAACTCAAGAACCCACACATCTGAAGTAATGGCTCGCCACTCTGCAAGATGCTGCGCCAGCCTTCCCCCAACCGGCAAACCATGGGACCTGGCCTCATGACTGAGTGGTAGCGTCTGCGGCGGGGCAAAGAGGCAACTGCCCGAGCGGCCTTGGCACCTCGAGTACCCTTGTTTCCACCTCTGGCACTCTTACGGTGGCCTCTTTGACTGCTAGCTCCTCTCGCTTTACTGAAGGACGAGTAATAGCGAAAGGAACCTCCCCTCCATTGCTGTCCCCTAGGACGAAAAGGCGGAGGTTGGCGAACTGAGGAACCCAGCGACTTTGCTGCAGCTTTGGAGGTCTGCAACCTCTCAAGGCTCTCGTCAGCCTTGCTGCCAAAAAGATGCTCACCGTCAAAGGGCATGTTGAGGAGCGGGGACTGCACATCAGGAGCGAATCCAGACTTCCGCAACCACGCAAACCTGCGTATTACGGTGCTCGCCGCCATGGATCGGCTGACACAATCTGCCATGTCCAAACCCGACTGAACGGCCTCACACATGGCATCCTTGCCATCCTGAACCATAGCAAGGAAACCATCCCGTTCATCCCCTTCGGGAATATGTTCAGCCGCTAATGCAAGACAGTTCAACAGAGTGTGTGTGAAACAAGACAAGGCACATATGGAGTTGGCCGCCTGAAGCGCCATACCCCCTGAAGAAAACACTTTCTTGGCCCAGCCGTCAAAACGTTTGTCGTCCCTATCCGGAGGGATGATAGGATACGACGCCTGCTTTGCCAGGGCCGTAGCCACCTGCACCACCAAACTCTCCGGAGTGGGGTGCCTGGACAAGTAGCAGGGGTTGCTACTGGCTGGACGGTATTTTCGCGACAAAGACTTGCCCACTGCCGGGAGACTCTCCGAGCAGTCCAAGCCGCCGCCGCCACCCTTCTGTGCAGAGCCATATGAAACAGCAATACCAGGTCAGTGGGGGGAGCAAGATCAAGGATGTCCATGAGATCATCCTGAATGAACTCCCCTGGGGGAGCCGACCAACCCAAGTACTCGGTGACCTGAAACATAAGGCACTGATATGAAGAATCGGCATGAGTGCCAGGCTCTGGCCTACAAAACTCCACCTCCGGAGAGGTGTCCAGTCCACTGGCATCATGCAGTGACTGCCTCAGGTCATCAAACTTGCTATGGCTCGAGATAAGTTCATCTGGTACCGTAACCGGAACCAAGCCTTCATCAGAGCCTTCATCACCCTCTGAAATGTACTCCAGGCGGTGAGAGAAAGACATCTGGGGACCAAAGCTGTGCCTGACCTTAGCCAGAGCCTTTCTAGGGGCTAACCCCGTGCCACAGGGCCCCTCCGACACCACCGCCTCGAAAGGCGTCGACACAGGCCTCGAAGCCAGAGCTCTGAGCGTGTCTCTCGACGACCTAGGCGCCGACGACCCCCTCGGAGGCAGAGCCTCGAGAGATAATGTCGACGACCTCGGCGCCACAGGTGTCGACGTCTTCTTCAAAGACGGCACAGGATCACGTGGTCTCGAGCGCGTCAAGGACCACGACCTGGAACGGGCATGGCGAGAACGGCTACCCTTGTCCGAGCGGGACTTCTCCCGCGAGCTGTGCCGACCCCCCTGAGTCCGAAGGCGTACGAGCGGTGTCTCTTGACCGGTGCCGACCGACCCCACTCAGAGGGGTGGACGGACCGGTGCCCTGCGATTCAAGAATCGCTAGCATCCGCTTCCCGAAGGAAGCCCATTCCTGCGGTGTTGCTTGCATGATGGGATAAGCGACCCGCCGACGGGCGGAGTCCTCAGAAGAGGACGGGGAAGGCGACCGATGCTTCCGGGAATGCCTCGAAGAGGCGGAGGAGTGGCGAGACGGACTCCTGGAAGGAGACCCACTGGACTTCCGACGACGCGGAGAGTCGCCTCTCGAGTCATCCGTCGAAAGCCCCGTAGACCTCGACTTCCGGGTCTTAGACACACGACCTACAGACAGCTTCTTCTTGCGTTCCCGCAAGGTCTTGGCCGTGAGCGACTGGCAGTCGACACAGTCGTCCGTATCGTGGGCCTCCCCTAGGCACCAGAGGCAGGCGCCGTGCGAGTCCGTGACCTACATCTTGGACCCACAGTCCCCGCACTTCTTGAAGCCCGGACGCAGGGTTGAAGACGAAGTAGACATCGCCACGAACAGGTCTTCACAAAAAACTGAACAGGTTCAACAAACCGAGAAGAAAACAGCAAACTCCTAAGAGTCGAGGCGTACCGAGATTCACGAAGCGAACACGTTCGTGGAAAAAAATGGAGCTGAGGCTACGGGCGTTGTGCGTCCTACTTATCACATCGTGTGACGTCAGCCGTCGGAGGAGGTCCTCGGGGACGCCGCATCGACGTCATCGATGCAGGACGCAGACGCCGAAGATTTTCCGAAGCAGCACAGCTGTGGACATTACCTGTCATAGATATAGAATACGTCGGAGGACCCAATCCCCTCGAAATTATTTTTGTTGGAAACGCAGCGTTTTTGAATTTGAAAATAAAAGCTGAAATATGATAAAGAGACTTCAGGAATAGCAAGAGGTAATCTTAAGATAAGAAAAAATATTAAAAAGATTACACAGGAGTTTTATTGAAAAGCAATAGTAACAGTAATTATTTTGGGCTGACTTCTTGAAGATAAGAGAGAGAAAGAAACAAATTGAAGAGAAAGTTTGTTTAAAGAGAATTTCAGCATAAAATAGTACAAGCTGAGAACATCATTTTTAAACAGTAATCAAAAGTCAGCAGTAGAATTCATTCAGCAGCAGCAGCCTAAAGGCAATCAAGCTTAGGCAACAGGTAACAAGAGAAGCAGTTACTTGAGAGATTTTAGTCAGGAGGTGAGATTGAGAATTATTTATTTAAAATTGTACTTTTCTTTTAGGAGCACTACTGAACAACCATTCCAGTGAAGACAGACTGAAATACAAGCAGTAGAAGTTTGTTATTTTCTCCATTCCCCTTGGGGTTGCCTGACCAATAGTTTTATAGTTATAGGATTGTTGGGCTGGCAGGCTTAGGGGGTCTGAAGGGCCAGCTTCACTCCTGCAGGATCCAACAGCATCAGTTTTTGACAGTGAGGATGGGTGGGCGCATATGAATCTAAGCAGATACAAGCATCAGAAAGATAATTACAGGTATGTAACGTTTGTCTTCTGAGGCTTATGGATCTGCTTAGAATCACATGCTTTGCATAGACCAGCAAGCAGTACCGGGTGAAGGCGGTGGGTTGATAGAAAGAACAGAGGCAAATAAATGTTTCAATACTGCCTGTCCCACCTGTGAGTTATTTCTTGTTCGTTTGTCAGCACAGTAATGTGTAAAAGTGTGCACTCAACTCCATGTGGCTGTCCTGAACATAGCCTCTAAAGGCACATTTGCGATGAAGGCTAATGTACCCCCTGTACTACGTGTGAAGTGTACTGTAGGTATGAATGGACGTATCCTTAACAATGTCTTAACACTGCTGTATGTATCTTAATATCCATCTAGCAACATTAGCCTTTGAGACAGGATTTCCTTCTTTCACGGCCGCTAGGGGCACAATGAATTGGTCTGTCTTTCTGAGCGGTTTTGTTTTGTACATCTAGTGCATGTAGTGCTCTTTCGCCAGAGTACTGTAGGTCTTTAAAGAAAGCTGGCAGTTCAATGGATTGGCCAACATGGAACTTAGAAATGTACTTTGGTGAGAAACGCAGCTGCGTTCTTAAGACCACCTTGTTTTTATGTATTGTGCCAAAGGCTTCCGTTGCAGACGGCGCATGTAGCTCCCTTACCCTTCTAAGGGAAATGATGGCTATAAGGAAAGCAGCTTTGTAAGGGAGGTCTTTGAGGCTTGCTTTATGCATAAGTTCAAAAGGAGGGCTCATGAATTTACTTAAAACAATATTTAAATCCCAACCAGGTGGTTGGTTTGCAACAGGAGGATAAAGCCTTTTAACTCTCTCAATGAATGATTTCACGACTGGACCATCCCACCAAGAAACCTTGTTTTGAGATATTGTAAATGCAGACAGTGCGGCTAAATGGACTTTTAATTAAAACCAGACCCGAGTCTAACAAATGTAGTAGATAGTGCACTATATACCAGGGGGAGCAGTCAATTGGATTGATATTTGACTTTCTACACCATACCACAAATCGGTTACATTTGTTAGAGTAGCAGTGGTTAGCGTTTGGTTTACGGTCTTCTTTTAATATTTCCATGCATCTGCCAGGTAAAGTAAGGTGTCTAAACTCTATGACTTCAGGAGCCACGCCGCTAACCTGGTTGTATGATGTTGAGGATGTAGGAATAACCCCCGATTTTTTGTCAACATGTTGTCAGGGCATGCTAGCTTTATTGGTGGGTAAATGAACATTTTGAGCAGGTGGGAATACCCAGTTTGACATGACCACATTAGAGCCATTAGGATCATTGTTCCTGGTGCATTATGTGGATTAGTATGTTCAAGAGTGGTGTTGGAGAAAGACTTACACAAATATCCCTGACCAACTGATCCACAGTGCATTCCTCTTGGATCCTTTATATGGGAACCTGATGGAGTAACTTAGGCATTCTGCGTTTTCCTTTGTGGCAAACAGGTCTAAGTTTGGTTGCCCCGAGCGTATAAAAAATTTGTTTAGTATGTCCGAATGTAACTCCCACTTGTGTTCAGGGGGTTGATTTGTGTTTCTGCTTAGTGTGTCGGCTAGCCAGTTGTGTTTCCCTGGAACATGAGATTAGAGATACATTCCTCTTTGGAGGCTCCATTTCCAAATCTTCTGTCCTAGTGTGGACATGTTTGGGGAGTGAGACCAGTCCGGTTTGTTGATGTAAAACATGGTGGTTGTGCAGTCTGTTATAATCAGTACATTTTCTCCTATCAAGTTATGATTGAACACTTGTAGTGTCTTGTAAAGTGCTAGCAATTCCAGAACATTGATGTGCTTTTTGGCAAGTATTTGTGTGCACATGCCCCAAGCAGCATGGTGGAGACAATGGCCTTCCCCATCTAGAGATTGATGCGTCTGTTGTGACAGCATTGTGTGTTGGCGGATTTACAAAGGGGTTTCCCCGTAACACGTTCTACTTTGTCCACCACTGAAGTGTTAACACCACTGTTTGAAAAATCTCCACTAGCTTGTCCGATTTGCCTTTCACCTGAAACCAGTGTTTCGCTAACCACTGAATGCATGTGTAGCCTTGCATGTGGCACGATGTAAAAGCATGCCATCATGCAGAGAAGTCTTATTTCTATCCTGACTGTTATCTGACAACTGACTGCATAACAAAGGATTTGCTTTAGTAGGTTTTGGACCCTCTTGTTGGAGGGAAACACCAAAGTGTCATCTCTGAGAATAACTACTCCTAGGAACTGTTTTTGCTGGCTGGGTATTAGGCTTGATATTTTTTATTTAATTTTTTATTATTGTGTTATAATCAATGTTAGGCAAGATTGTATTTCGTACCCTGTGGGAGACTGCCCCAGCCTTGACCTCTTGCCAATAGTTAACCCAACCTTTGGTATAAGCATGTACCAAACAAGTTGGTAGAGTGACTGAGCAGCCAGTCTCATCTCAAGAGGGGTCAATGTGAGCAGTAAGGTTGTTAGCCAGGTATTCACAGTAACAAGTATGCAAATAAACACTTACACTCAAATGAATAATTGTTTAATCAAGAAACCTTAACAGTCAGTGAAGTTGAGGAAACAAAACAATGGTTAACAAATATTCTTAAGCAGGTAAATACTTTTTGAACCCTCCAATGCAAAGTAAATTAACCCTTTCCTGCAGGAAAGGCCAAGCATAAAGTCAGAGGTAAAAGCCTTTCGTGGAGCCAGGCCAGCCAATATTGGTTAAGCAGGTAGGTAAAAAATCTTGCACAATCTTTTAGAAGTTTTGTATAAAAATGAAATCACTGTAGGGCCACAAGCTGGGAGGCTTGTGTTTGGGCAAAGCTGCAAGCAACTCTGCAAATGCAACCAAGGCAAGTCTCAACTGAGAGCTAGCAAGGCTACAAGACAAGAGGTAAGTCCCCCTTAGTTTTACAGTACCTTTGGTTAGAAGAAAAACTGCTTCCAGCTGGCTTTTGTTCCTGTGTTAAGGTCTGCAGATCCTGGTGTTCCTGGGCCTCAGTCGTGGGGACAAGAGGGTGGACGCCTGGAGACTCCTGCACTACGAATGGAAAGTCGGCGTCAGCAATGGGCAAACTTCAGATCAGCAGGACTTCACGGTTTCAGCTTTTCGCAGCTCTCGCAAACAGCACCACCGCGGTTTTCGGATACCACTATGGACTTTCCTCGCATCTGGGGTCCAGCACTCTGTTGACGTGGCTCAGGCTTGGTCAGTCCTGCTTCGTGGGAGTCTGGAGGATCTTCCTGGAGCTCGGGTCCGACTTAAAGACACTCACTCGATTCTGGTGTTCCTCTCCCTGGCACTCGGTTCCTGCAGCAGCAGTGGAAGTACAGCCAGCTCCCAGAGGATTTCCAGATGAGCTCGTTTTGGGGTCGATTGATCCCACCAACCCAAGAGGAGAAGTCGTCCTTTGCAGGTCTTCTCTAGTCGAGGCAAATTCGGAGCTTCAGCAGGGCATCACCGGGCAAACCAACGGTCCAGGAGTTGCAGCAGGCGCCTCTTCCAAGTTCTTCTTCAGATTACTTCGTCTAGTGGTTGACTCTGCCTTCCAAGCAAAAAATCTCGCCTTTTATGCAGGTTTCTCCCATTCATTCGCAGCCTAGCTGTCAATCACACAGCAGGGTGGCTGTCCTCCGAGGACAGCCCTCCAGCCAATCACCTTTGGGTGCATTCCTGTAATCAAGGAGACTAAGCACAGGGAGTTTTGGGAACCTTCCTCGCTTCCTGCCCCGCCTGCTTGTATGCAGAACATTTCGGAAAATCTGTTTTACCCCACAGGTGCAGATTCTGCGGCAAACAACCCAAAACAGGACCAGAGGGGATCCAAACGAAGAGATCAAGAGGTTGGTTGCGAACCAGGAGCCCCAGGAGAAGGTGCAAGAAAGCAGGTAAACCCCTAGTCTGAGGCAATGGGAAAGGCAGTTGAGACTCACCTCCAAAGAACCGTTGATGGCCAAATAGCTGAGCAGAGTTAAATTTGAAAAAGCACTAGCCTCTTCATGAAACTGCAAACATGGTTTTAAACACTTGAATACAATCATAATGGAAACAACCGGGAGAGCGCAGTGTCAGCCCAGGAATAGCCAACAGCTATATGCAGCAAGTAACTTTAGCGATTTGACTGTGTACCCTGAAATCACAGTATGCATAAACTCTGCACCAAAACGATTGTCAATACTCACTGCTTCATAGCACCAGTCTTTGAGAATCTCCGTCTCGCCTTGGATCATTGCCTGCAACCAGAGAAAAACTCACAAAAATAAGGATATTTTGCAGTCTTTGTTTTAAAAATATGTATTTCTTTGCCTATAAAAAAGAAAAAGTAAATGACATGCATTACTTACCTCAATAGCAATTCTGATGATTGTATCTGCTTAGATTCACATGCTGTGCATATAGTCTGACATCTAGTTGTAACCACAGACTATTGCATCTTATCTTTCGAGTACCGAAAGGGGACGTCCACATGGGCGTGCCTGTAACACTATCCCTAACGGGACATGTAGTGTAGCCAAAATCCAACACGTGTTGAGGTCCCTCCTATTGTATTTTTTCTGCCGTGAGGGAGCCTTATGACTATCGTGAGCGAGTACAGAAAGAGAGAAGAAGTAGTAAGATGTCTATGTTCCTTCCATCCGAGCGGGAGGATGGGAGGGCGCATGTGAATCTAAGCAGATACAATCATCAGAAATGCCATTACGGTAAGTAATGCATATCTTCTGATGCTTGTGAATCTGCTTAGAATCACATGTTGTGCATAGACTAGCGAGCAGTACCCAGAGTTGGTGGTGGGATGTGAGAAGGAACAGTAGTGAAAAGATGTTGTAGTACCGCTTGTCCCACCCGAGAATCAGACCTAGAGTAAGTGTCTAGACCATAGTGTTTTGTAAAGGTGTGCACAGACCTCCAGGTTGCCCCTTTGCAAATGGACTCGAGAGGAACATTTGCAATGAAGGCTATGGAAGCCCCAGTGCCTCAAGTCGAGTGTGCTCGAGGCTTGAAGGGCAGATCTCTCTTGGTGAGAGTGTAGCAGGGTGTGATGCAATTGACAATCTACCTTGAGATGGCTGATTTAGAGACAGGATCTCCTTCTCTACCAGCCGCCACTGAAACGAAAAAGTGGTTTGTTTTCCTTAGTGGTTTAGTTCTTTCCAGATGGTACTTGATAGCCCTGCGCACATCTAGTTTGTGTGTAGGCTTCTCTCCGCCACGTTAGTGGGATTCTGGAAGAATGTGGGTAGTTCTATTGACTGGTTCACATGGAACTGAGAAATAATTGTGGGTGCAAACCGAGGGTGAGTGCGCAGAACCACCTTATCTCTGAATTGTGACAAAAGGGTCTAGAATTGAAAGGGCCTGTAGTTCACGGACTCTTCTTATTGAAGTGACTGCCACTAGGAAGGCGGTCTTGTAAGCAAGTGCATTCGGGCTTGCCTTGTGCATAGGTTCAAAAGGGAAACCCCCCCCCCATCAGTCTGGTTAATACCACATTTAGGTCCCATCCGGGAGCCGGGTTAGAAATAGGGGGATGAATCCTTTTAACCCCTTCCATGAAAGCTTTAATTACTGGGATCTTCCACCACAACACTTTCCGCTGCAACGTGATATAGGCTGAGAGTGCAGCTAAGTGAACTTTCAGGGAATTAAAAACTAGACCCGAGTCTAGTAGGTGAGTCAGGTATAATACAATATGAGTAGGAGAGCAGTCAATGAGATTGATGCTCTTGGAATTGCACCAGATGACGAAGCGTTTCCATTTATTGGAGTAGCAATGTCTGGCGTTAAGCTTTATTGCTTCTCCATTTATATCCATGCATCTCTGAGGAAGTTGGAGATGCCCGAACTCTAGGACCTCAGGATCCAGGCCTCCAAGTTGAGAGTCTGCGGGCATGGATGAAGTGTTTCCCCCTTGTCTTGACATAGCATGTTGTATGGGCAAGGTAGTTTCATCAGAGCAGAGAGACATCTCCATCAGATGGGAGAACAAGGGTTGGTGGGTCCCACATCAGGGCCACCAATACGTTGAGTAGGGGAGTCCGGGAGGGGGGGAGGGGGGAAAGCGTAACCAAATTTCCCTGACCATGTTATCCAGAGACCGTTCCCCATTGGAGATGAGGTCTTCGTGTAGTCGCCATTCGTTCTCGAAGGGCAGTGTGAAGTCTCTGCTGAGCAAGTCTGCCAGAATATTGAGTTCCCCTGGCACGTGTTGAGACAATAGGAACATCCTGTGTTTGAGAGCCCATTTCCAAATGTTCTGGGACAGTTTGGATAGCCCTGGAGAGTGAGTTCCCCTTGCTTGTTCAGGTAGTACATGGCCGGGTTGCTGTCTGTGAGGATCAGTACTTTCTTTCTCTGCAATTGTGTCTGAAAGGCCTTCAGTGCTTTTAACACCGGTAACAGCAATAACAGGTTTATGTGGTTGGATGCCACTACTGGGGACCAAACGCTGTGCGCAGTCTGCTCAAGGAGGTGAGCCCCCCACCCTGTGAGAGATGTGTCCGTCGTGAGAGGGGCTTCTACTGTGGGGGTGGTGAAGGTTTTCCCCTTCAGGAGGTTTTCCCTCGACACCACTGCATAGAGAGAATGAGGGCTGCCGAGACAACCACTAGATCGTCCCATTGTCCGCTGGCCTGACACCACTGGCTGTTGAGCCACTCTTGCATGGGGCGCATGCGCAAACATGCATGAGGAACCAAGTAAATGCAGGCTGCCATCATTCCTAACAGTCGCATGGCCTTGCATACCGTCACCTCTCGACTGACTACATACTGAGGGATCTGAAACAGCATGTTTTGAACCCTCTTGTTGGAGGGGAAGACAAGGCCGTCTTCTGTCCGAATTAGAGCACACAGAAACTGCTCGACTTGGCTGGGGTCGAGGATGGATTTCTTCTCGTTTAAAGGGATAGTCCAGTTAAAAAAATGATTTTAAAAATAGATAGGCAACATTAAAAAAATAATACTAGCACTTTTTTTTTTAAACTTCCTATGTAAAATTTTGAGCTATTCAAGCTCAAAATTCGCAAAAGCAAGCACATGGGCGCAACCATTTTGTGAAATGGATGCCCGCCTGTGCTGGCTTTTGCGGCACTAATGAAGGAAAAGCCAGCCAGCTGCAGTAAACAAAAGCTACCGCTGGGTGGCTTTTCCTTCATTGGTGCTGTACACGGAGGACGGGGACCGGAGACCCTCCCCCCAGGGGAGCACCGGAGACCCAAAGTGAAAGCCAAGGCAGGCAGAAACACAACACGGTTGTGTTTACAATCCGCGGTGTTTCTGCCTACAGCTGATTTCCCATTTGGGGCTCTCGGGCTCCCCACGGGGGAGCACCGGAGACCCAAAGTGATAGCCACAGCAGGCAGAAACACAACTCCTCCGAGCCGGAGGAGCCTGAGAAACGTGGAAAGAAAAACCGCAGCATTTTCAAACACAACATTGTATTTATGTTTGCGGTCGCTTCAAAAGCGACCGCAGACAAATACAATGTTTTTAAAGCTGAGGTTTTATTTCTAAGTTTTCCGGGCTCCTCCAGCCCGGAAAACGTAGAAAAAAAAAACGCAGCTAGTGCTTATTTTTTTTTTTTTTTTTAAATAAATAGCACTTACCGAGATTCAGCTGCAGCTTTCCTGCTCTGGTCTCCGGTCCCCGTCCTCCGCGTACAGCACCAATGAAGGAAAAGCCACCCAGCGGTAGCTTTTGTTTACTACAGCTGGCTGGCTTTTCCTTCATTAGTGCCGCAAAAGCAAAAGCCAGCACAGGCAGGCATCCATTTCACAAAATGGATGCGCCCATGTGCTTGCTTTTGCGAATTTTGAGCTTGAATAGCTCAAAATCTTACATAGGAAGTTTTAAAAAAAAAGTGCTAGTATTATTTTTTTAATGTTGCCTATCTATTTTTAAAATACATTTTTTTTTTACTGGACTATCCCTTTAAGGAGAATCCGAGACTGAATAAGAGATCTATTGTCCTTTGGGTGTTTGACAAGCATGTCCCCTGTTATGAGCCAGTCGTCGAGGCAAGGATAAATTGGAATGGATTGCCTGCACAGGTGAGCTGCTGCAACTGCCAGCACCTTTGTAAATACTCTTGGGGATGAGGCAATGCCAAAGGGAAGGACCTTGAACTGATAGTGTTTGTCCTCTATCATGAACCTTAGGTATTTCCTGTGTGCCGGCAACATTGAAATATGAACGTATGCATCTTTCATGTCCAATGTTGCCATGTAATCCCCCTGCGTTAGTAGAGGGATTACTTCTTACAGCGTTACCATACGAAACCTTTGAGGTTTGACAAATTTGTTTGCTGGGCACAAGTCTAGCACAGGGCGAATGGTGAGATCCTTTTTGGGTACAAGGAGGTACACTGAATAAATATCCTTGTTTACCCGTAGAACGGGGACAACTTCGATTGCGCTCTTTTCCTGCAGGATATTGACCTCTTGCAGAAGGCTCTTCAGGTGTTCCGGTGTTAGACGCCTGGACTTTGGTGGCCTGAATCGCGGTGGCCGGCTGAACTCAACGCAATAACTGTGGGTGACGGTCTTGAGCACCCACTGGTCTGTGGTAATCCCCTCCGATGCGTGTAAGAATGAGGTTATTTGTCCCCCCCCGACCGGGGAGGCATGGGAGGGGCCCTGGATCTGAAAGTCATTTCTGACTGGAGGCTGGGGAGCCTGTAGGGATGGCATAGCGACCCCTTCCTTTTGCACGGCGCTGTCCTCTAGGTGGATACTGATTGGAGGCAGCAGACCCTTGACCTGAGGAACAAGTGTTACCCGTTCCATATTGGTTATGTGGGGAACGTGAGTGGGACTGTCTGCGAAAGAAGCAGCGAGAACTCCCACCTCGCTGATGAAAGGGCCTTTGAGTTATTTGATTTAACAATTTCAAAGTCTCATGCTCTTTTTTCGCGGTTTGCAACACCTCATCTACAGCTTTGCCAAAGAGGTTGGACTCCTCCACCGGTTTGTTGATGAGAGATGCCTGTGTCTCGGGTTTGAACCCTGAGTTATTTAGCCAGGTGTGTCGTTTCAAAAGGGTACCCTGGGCCAGAGTCCTCCCTGTCGTCTTCGCAGCGTCTAGGATGTTTTTATGGATATTAGGATTTACTTGGCTACCTTCTGACACAACTGTGAGCAAACGTGAACGGACTGGTTCAGGGACTTCCTGCAGGCCCTCTTGTAGCAGGTTCCACTGCACATCACAATAACTGGCCAACAGCGTGGTATTGTTGGCAATCCTGGTGGAATACGCCGCCGCAGTAGCAGTGACTCGTTTTCCTAGGGCATACAGTTTTTTGCAGTCTTTGTCCGGTGGTGCCTCACCCGTGGACAAGGGTACCTCCACACTCTTTCTTGTCGTAGTGACCATGAGAGAATCCGGGGTGGCGTCCCCGAATATAGAGGGTCTGTAGGGGACGGACAAAAAAGTTTCTCCACCCGAGGGTTGACAGCCCTCGTCTGTGAAGGTGTCGGTAAAGAAGGTGTCAGTAAAGGGGCGATGTGCCTTTTAATGGGAGTTTAATAAAGGGATAGCCTGACTGGCAGGTGGCTTCTTTAAAATATCCTCCACAAAGCCAGAGTCCTGCACCGCTTCCTGCGTGGCTATTTGAAAATGTTCTGCCTTTTGCAGAATGGCATTAAATGCCATCTGGTCATCTATGGGAGATGCATGGCGCAGAGGTGGGGAGGCGGGAGGATCCATGCATATCGTGTCAGGATCTGGGGTATTGGTAGGTGACAACCAAGGTGGGTTATCCACCTGTGGTTCGTCTCCCCAATCAGGGGCCTGGTCATTGTGATCCTCAAATGGATCATCCTCTTGTACAAAGGTTCTTGAAGAACCTCATCCTGATCTGTCAGGTCAAAGACCTCCCCATGAAGAGGGCAGGAGGTCCTCTGAAATTTAGAGCCTGAAGGGTTAAGCTCCTCCTAATTCTTGGGAGTGGTTAACTTTTCTGAGAAGTCTACAAACTTTGCAAGCCTATCCATACACCCCTCAGACCTATCCCTGGTCCATAATGAGGAGCCAGAGGGCGGGGGTGGGGGCGGGGGTGGGCTCCTCCTGGGGATCTACCTGCCTAGAACGTCGAGATTTATCTGAGAGAGTTTTAGATATGGACTGGGGGCTCGCAGAATAGTCTTCCTGTTGATCCAGACATGTCTTTCAACCTATCCTTAGTCTTATTGGCCGCCGAAACAATGTTTGCGAGACTCACGGATGTTTGGCGTCTGCGGGAGGGGTTTCGGGTATTCAATCTGCTTCGCCGTAATTTCTGACATAGCCGGATCCTTATGCGTCGGCGTGCTCTTAGGAGGCGTCTCGACAGTCTTCTAACTTTTGGTGTTGACGCCCTTGCCTGCGGAATGACTAGACGAATGTCACTTATGCGGATGCAGGGAAGACTGCCAAACGCGTGGATCAGCAGGTGCCGTCAAGGAGCTTGACGTACACGTTAGCGCCGTAGACCGGCCGACGAATCCATCGAGACGGTACTGGTGGTTGTGTGCTTACTGTTATGTGTGGCGGGGGCGTCCCTGTCACCGGGATGTACATTCCCCATAGCAGAACCATTGTCCTGCCTGCCGGGGACGGAGGGTTCGGTGCGTAACTGCTCCAATTAAAGGTTGATGGCATCGGTATCGGAGCCATGGCCGTCGCTTAACTCCTCGTCACTCATGGTGCCTGTGGCAGCAGGGGAGCTACCCTCGGCCTGCATCATGGCGTAGGCCGCCCACCGTTTCACTCGACGCTCCATGATAGCCTTAGGATGCAAGAGATGACAAGACCGACAGTACGCCTTGTGGTGATCTCGAGGGAGACACTTATTGCATCTCCGGTGCGTGTCCTTCCAAGGGTACTTGCCTTTACAAGAAGGGCAAAATGTAAAGGGTGTCCCATCCATAGCTCAGGTGTATTATAGTGACTGCAAAACCAAAGGGGCAAAGAGAGGGGAAAGGGAAATACATTTTTGAAAGAAATGGAAACACCTGGACCCCACTCACCCTACTGTACAGACCGGCCGAAGGCCCGGTCATGCGGTCGACAGCGTCGGCGATGTCTTTGGCGGTGGTAAGAAGTAGTCGTCGATGAGGGGACGAATATAAATAAATGACCGGAGGTCATGGGGAAGAATATATTTTGCAATATGTAAGAACTCTGCAGACAACCAGCTGGCTGGGCAGAAAAAACTATCTGAGGGACCTCGATGCGTGAGGGATTTTGGGGACACTACACGTCGATAGTGTTACAGGCATGACCATGTCGACGTCACCTTCCCATCCTCGAAAGACAAGATGCAATACTCTGCGGTTACCACTAGATGTCAGACTATATGCACAGCATGTGATTAAAAGCAGATTCACAAGCATCAGAAATAATATTATGCATGATAAATATAGAAATAGATTACATTTCTTTAAATAAAATAAAAAAGCTGGTAAGATCTGTTAAAGTAGGGGATTAACACAAGTTGTTTTCACTGTACCAGATATTGCACACAGATGCTAATTGTTAGGTCAGACAATTCTTTTTGACTACCCCGATGGTCCTCTGTTCTTTCTGCTGGTTTTTGTGTGGGTCCTGGGCTATTTCAGTTAACAGGACATTTTTTTCTAAAGCTCCACTGGAGACTGCAGCTCATTTTTGTATGTGCTGCATCAAACAGATGGGGGATACTGACAAAATGCCCTTGTGTGAATTTTTACACCCATACAATGGGTCAGTGTTACAGGCTGGTAACAGCACATTTTTAATGCTGCAAGACAGTTAGCAATCTTAATGCAATTGTAGCCATTTGTTCCCCAATCAGGGATGTCAGGAAGATAGTTGAAAAGTCCTCACATAAAGGCTTGAGAGGACCAACCAGTAGTGTATGACAGGATTGCTCATGAGACAACCCGGACTCTCTCAAGCACTGACTGAGCAGGATTAGTCATAACGTACAGAACACAAAGTACAGCTTACACAAACATCAGCACACACTAAAGGAGGATCCACAGAGTGTACTACTAAAAGATATACACCCTTTTCATTAAGATGGGCATTATAGGTAAACATTACAATACAGGCAACTAGTGAAAACCATAAATAAACATTAAAAACAGTAAAACGTCTCTAAAAGAAGCATACTACTTTAAATTAGATATGCAACACATGCCACAATACAATCATCTGGATCAATGAATTCCTGATACTCCTTGTGGGAGTGTGTGTCAGGAGGAAAAACTACCTAGGGCTCTATTACGACTTTCTTTCTTAGAGGCTCATTATATGTGGTGTGTAGTTTCAGCTTTGCTAGTAGCTTAAGTTTTTGCCATGAGCAATACCATCTTGGACATGGTATCCCTGAAATTATGCACAGTCCGTTACTTTGGCATCAAGGTGTGACCTCTGATGCAGTAGAACTATGGAAGGGAGTAGTTTCCTGCGTTTCAGCCTCACCATATTGTTCAATGCCGGTTTCACACCCTTCTTCTCACTCCTTTTCTGAGTCTGTAATGTCTACCAGTGTCTTCTGTTGGAGTGGTGCAGCAAGCGTGTGCCACTCTGTGAATGTGCCTCTCTGGATGTGATGGGCATCAATGGGACGGACTAAGATTTGGTAGAAAGTTTTCATCCCCCTTTAATCTATCGGTTGAACTTGACCCTTCAGCATCTTTCTCACACCTTTCATCGTGCTGATATTTTTGTTTGCGAGACTCGCGTTCGTCCGGGTGACTTCTCTCTAACTCACCCAAACCAGTGTCAGGGCACTAGAATGAAGAGGCCACTGTGCTGATCAACAAAGGGGGATTGGGTAGGCACGGCTGCGTGTGTGGGGGTTCGCGTGAGACAGTGTCCTGTCTCGGGTAAGGTGTCCACAATTCTAAATTGGTGATCCCTTATCACATGGCTGGGTAAGGAATTGTTAAAGACATCAATGTCTGAGTTTATAACAGGCAAACATATGGTGGTACTAAACACGAGACTTGTATTCTGTAGCTGACACGTGTTTCAACCCTCCTGGGTCCTTATCAAGGCTGAGGTGGGCATGAGTGAAAACACTATGTGAGAGAATGGTAACAGAATGTGTCCCAAGTGAAAAAGACCCCATAGCCAGGTGAACACATCAAACAAGAAGCAATTTTCATGATGTTAATATATAGAAATGAGAATCTCGTAACAATTAAAGCAATGATAATGTCGTCCGAAAATCTAGGTCAGATGAAGGACAATCAATGGTTCATGTAGCAATGTGGATTCAAGATAATGTGAGCATGAGGGAGAAAAGAAAGATGAGAGAAGATGGATGATTAGTTAATTTGAACAAAATACAAGGCCCCTCTGTACCTAAGTGCAAGGATGCATGCTCAAGACATGTAGGACTCGCTTACCAATCTCAAATTGCAGAGTTAAGTTACTCAATAATGTGAGTTAAAGTTGTGAACTGCTAGATGAATTCCAGACACCTGATGGTCCAGGATCTAATTTAAGATAAATGTTTGGTTACTGACAAGAAATGAGTGAGGAATATATTGCGTCCCCTATATGAAATAGTAGAGATCCTGGTTCGGTTGGATGAGAAGCTTGTGATTTGGAGACCTTCATATAAGTCAGAAGATCAACCAATTGCTAGGAGATCTCCTGCGGTAGAATACCTTCTGATAATGGAATATGCAAACCTAGATCTGTGGATGAGAGAAGAGAGATGGCCCATTCATCGGGCCAAAGTGTGTAGTGGGAGACATCTATGTTGCAAGTGCACATATCCATCTACTGGCTGGCGAGCCCACGAAGGATTAGTGACCGTTGGTCCAGTGAGTTATATGGTGGGGCTGGTTACACAATCAGCAATGTCAGGGACCTTGATGCGACACTGTATAGTGTGCTCAATTCAATGATACAGACTTTTACCAATATAAATTAAACTTAAATCAAGGTCGGACAAAAGCATTTTTTTTTTATTATGTTAATTATAATTGCAGTCCTTAAAAAGATAAGGCGGGACTGTTGGGGCAGTGCTGGTGGCATGGAACATAATATAAGGGGTGAGAATCGAGTAAAAAAATCCATAGTTTAAGTAAAAGGAAGTTGTTTCTCAATAATGAGTTGACTGTTAGGATTCACTGTCCATAAATAATTGAGTCGACCTGCTAGAACAACCTAACAGATAAGTACATGATGGAGGGATTGCTTAGCTTACCTCTGGTGGACTTGTCAGGCCTGTCAGGTGAGCCTTGCTGTGTGCACGGTCATTACAGTGGCATCCGCCATTCTGCATTCTCATTATAAGGCTGCCACGCGTAACGTGATGACGTGTGACTTAATGTGTCAACAGAAATAGGGCATGGCATTCCGTTATGTATAACGTTCTATAAATCATTATTTAATTTTTAGGGCGCACAAAAAAAACATAAAAAGACAAAAATAACAAGACAGGGCTCAAAAACCAGAGGGGAGAATACTAAAAAAGCTGCCTATCTAACCCGGATTAAAGAGATGGTTCTTGACCAGTTTTCTTTAAGGCGATCCAGTGGACCGGCCGATCTAATGGGTCCTGGTAGAACGTTCCACAGCAATGGTGCCTGGACATCAAAGATTGTGCCACCAAACCTGACTAGCTTATATCTGGGTTGAACAAATTTAGGGTTGACCGAGGATCGCAATTGGCATCCCGGTTTATGGGCCTTCAACCAATCCTTAAGGTATTTAGGGCTTGCATCAGTCCAACATTTATAGGCCAGGGTAAGAATTTTGTGTGTGATCCGATGTGCAATAGGGAGCCAATGAGGTTTCCTCCTGGCATTGGTGACGTGACTTCGCCTTGAGAGACCATGAATGGCGCGAACTGCGCCATTTTGCGCAAACTGGGGCGAGTGGAGATTGACCTGTGAGGTAATGATTATGAGCCCTCATATGATTCAGGCCCCTGAGCAATGAATTTGACTATGAGGCACATATGGTTGGTGTTAGGGAGATTTATTTGTATGCTTCATCCCCTCTCCTAGTAAGACCCCTAGTACTTTTTGCTTGACTTCTGGACCATTTTCTTTAATCCTGAATGAGTGGAGCCTTTTTCCACCCATTCATTCTTATGGGCTCTGTCTTTTGGAACTCTATTTTTCCTCCATAATTCTTAAAGGCATCTGAATTTTAATACTGCAGCACACCGCTCCTTATGGGCAGTGTTGCTGGGGACCCTTAGGGTCCTTGTTTGAGATTATTTTCTTTATCCTAGAGTAACTACAGTGACCAAAGAAGTTGATGAAAGCCTTGCCAGAGGTCCTCCCTCGAGAATACTGCTGAGAGATCCCATCCATTGTCCTGCCTTTCGTCATCAGACCAAGGAATCCGGAGGTCAGGTCAGAGCTGCAACATCGCGGAGCATCCACTACGAACGTTTTCTTCCAACCTAAGGTACTGCAGGGAAAAGTACTGTTTACCTTATTCCAGAAAGTCACTCCAGAGCGTTAAGAGTGCACGTAGAGGTGTCCAGGGCAACTCCCTCTTACTCCGATACAAGCCGCTGCTTGAGTCCCTCTAGCGAGTCCTTTCTCAAGGTCTCCGACGTTGGTTAAGTCTTCTTGTATCTTATCTTCTTTCCTAGAGACTAGAACGTACCCACAGGAACGTTTGACCTTTGCTGGATTTCAAGACTTTAAGCCTCTCCAAACTGCCTTTTAGTTAGGGTTGCCCTTTGGACTTTAAAAGACTTGCTGTGCAGGGAAACTGTCTCTAGAACCTGAAGCTCTGTTAGGACAACACTAACCACCCGTTGTCCTTCCAAAAATCACCATCTTAAATGTGTATGCTGACTAAATACAATTACTGCACTACCATGCCCTGCATACTGCCCCCAGAGGGCGTAGGAGCCTCTCATATGCAACTTATCTCTAAATCCCCTTGTAGCACAGCACAGAGAAACCATAGACTCCGGGCACGACTACCCAAAATATTCAAACCCGTCAACAAATATAACATTAACTTGGACCACCTTCGACCGAAACTACTCCCACCTCTGGAAACCTCCATTCTTCCTAACCGCAAAACCCTCCCTAAAAGAAACAAGACCACCACTAACCGACCAGCCACCGCTAACCGGAGTCCTACACTATAGCTCGAACCCGACCTGAAAGGTGCATTAATCAATGGTAGATCTTTAGTCGCTCATGCCACAGACATAGCAGACACTATCCTGGAAAATGACCTTGACTTCATCTTATTTCTGAATCCTGGCTCCACGAGACAGCAGGTCCAGCACTAACGCTAGCAGTCCCAGACAACTGCACTATCCTTAGAGCTGCCAGAATAGATGCACAAGGTGGAGGAATAGCGATCATCGCCAAAACCAATCTCTCTATGAGAATCACCTCTACACCCAACCTTAAATCCTGCGAGTCTCTCTCCATTAAACTACCCACTGCCAACTCTCAAACATTAAATATCCATCTCCTCTATAGACCCCCAGGCCCAATCAGCACCTTCAATGAAGATATTACCACGGTTATCTCTGAGAAGCTAAAATACTCCTCTCAAACCTTAGTGCTAGGAGATTTCAACCTAGGGTACAATGATATCAACGATCACCAGGCCAACGCCGTAGCCAATATCCTGACAGAACTAGGCTTCACGTAGAAAGTGACCATGTCCACCCATACCAAAGGGAGAACTCTTGACTGGATTGCCAGTCACAACTGCAACCTCTCCATTACTTTCATCGCCCCCCAAATATGGACTGACCACCACTTAATCTCCTTTACTCTCTATACTAAAAGACCCACAGCTCTAAAACCCCCCATGACGCACCCACATTAACTAGAAACAAGAAAAATATCACATCATACAATATCTTACCCCTTATCCTACCGAATCTTAACTCCTTACCTGACCATACTGCCCCAGGCCTTCTAGTGGAGGAATTCAATAATGCTATGACCACGGCTCTCGACAGCATTGCTCCACTTAAACTTAGGAACAGTAAACAAAAAAAGCATCTTAACTCTTGGTTTACACCCCACCTAAAAAACCTAAGATTACAGAAAAGAAAATGCAAAACGGTATGGAGCCTACATCCTACCACAGAAAATAAAAATAACCTAATAAATATCTCAACGCAATACAAAAAGGATATCATCCTGGCCAAACAAGAAACGTATAACAAAAGGATTACCCAAGCCAACTCCAGTATGAAGGAACTCTTCTCTATTCTAAAAGAATTGGAAACCCCTATTGCAGTACAGGATGACACCATTAAAGATAAAACTTGGTGCACAGACAGTTGGCACTAACAAAGTAGTCAACCTCCAAACAAATATTGCTCTAAAGAAAGCCTCATCATCCCAAACCCAAATTCCCCTGAACAAAACACCAATACCTAAACCCAAAGAACTCACCCAATTTAACTTCTCTAAGGTCTCAGTGATCGAGGTGGAGAAAACCATTCTTGGACTTAAACCATCCAATTGCAAAGGCGACCAATGCCCAGCACAACGGATGAAGGGAGCTAGATCTCTAGCAGCGTCCTTGATCACCAAACTTATTAATGCCTCCTTTACTACTGGCACCATCCCGCGCAACCTAAAGGAATCCTGGGTACTCCCCCCTCCTAAAAAAACAAACTTTGGACCCCAACATTCCCACAAACTACAGGCCCATCACCACGGTGCCATTCTTACTAAAAATACTAGATAAGATAGCATACACCCAAATTCAGAACTTCCTCGAGGTGAACAATCTCCTTGGCACCCGCCAATCTGGCTTCCGCACCCAACATGGCACAGAGACTGCCTTTTCGATTTAAAGGCCCAAATAGACTCACTCAGAGACGAGGGTGAATTAGCACTCCTCCTCCTACTAGACCTCTCAGCCGCCTTTAACCTGGTGGACCATATAGTCCTGTGTAATCACCTGGACTCTGCGGCCCACTTTTCAGGGGAGGCTATAGTCTGGATACAGTCCTTCCTCAGTGACAGGACCATGAGTGTGTTCTCCCCCTCAGCGGCAGCAGAT
This sequence comes from Ambystoma mexicanum, assembly GCF_040938575.1. NCBI lineage: Eukaryota > Metazoa > Chordata > Amphibia > Caudata > Ambystomatidae > Ambystoma > Ambystoma mexicanum. Next base: position 642,885,542 of record NC_090921.1, read on the forward strand.
CCGATACCTATTACTTGTGGAGTGCCCCAGGGATCTTGTGTCTCGCCAACACTCTACAATATCTTCACCAAGCCACTCTTTGACGATCTTGACAATCTGGGTAACACCTACACCAATTACGCAGACGATACTCAGATTCTCCTACCACTTACCGGGGATTATGGAGAAGATCTGGCTTTGGTGAACAGAGTCTATAGCATCGTTCAGGTATGGATGGCCAACCATGGCCTATGCCTGAACGATGACAAAACGGAGCTCATCATGCGCACCGCTGCTCGCATTTCTAAACTGAACCCAAACTACTCAGCATCCATCATCGATGGGAACACTATCAAAGTCGCCAGAGAAGTAAAAACGTTAGGTTTCTACCTCGACTCGACCCTATCCCTCACCAAACAGGTAAACTCACTGGCCTCATCCACGGCCTATACATGTAAATTATTACGAGCCGGGAAACAATTCCTATCAGATGACAGTTGCCTAATCCTATCCAGAGCCCTTATCCTATCAAAATTAGATTATTGTAATTCCCTCTACATAGGGGCAACTAAACAAACCATCAACAGAATACAAGTGCTCCAAAACAATGCACTTAGAGCGGCCCTAAGTATTCCTAAAAGCGTACACATTTCTGAAATAAGACGAAAACACAAATGGCTCTCCACCCAGGAAAAAATTTAAAAAAAAATAAACCTCAAATCTGCCTCCCTCATCCACAAATGCCTAAATAACAAAGCCCCTCGTTACCTAACAGAATGTTTTACTAGAAAAAACTCCACTAGACCCACAAGAACAGCCAGTCCCAACTGCTTGCTAGTGCTCAGATTTAAACTGACACCTATTGTAGGGCCCAGCTTCCCAGTCAGGGCAGCTCAATTGTGGCAGCTCACGCTCTTAGATCTGACCAAACGTTCATCAAATTCAGAAAGAACGCAATAAAATGGCTTACTGAGATTGCTATGTAACCCGCATTCTGTACTGTACCTGTTCATACACTTGCTATTATGTAAACGTCAGCTATATGATGACTCTGTCTGCATACCGTCTTGTATATATACTTTACTGCCTTACCTTCACCCTGTGGAGATAAGAAAATTGTTTTTACCATGCTCTGTATATTTGTAACTTCTGTAACCAAGCTGTAAGCCCTCTTGTCACATGCACCCTGCTACCTCAGGGTCCGGTGCGCACAATAAATAAACAAAAACTTTGTGGGTGTGCGTTATTACTGATACTACTGTCAAACTCCTGTAACAATTGTATGCGCTCAGCAACTACCAACTAAGAAGTGACCCTTTGAAAGTATTGAAAAGTATACCTATGTGTGTTGATTTATCGTACTAAGTATTTCAAAGGGACCTTTGTGTACATATAATAAATCTACATTTTAATATAAGTTTATGAGTTTCTTTGAAGTACCTACAGCTCACATCTTCTGCTTAAGATAAGCCTGACTGATCTGCCACTCTACCAAGGTCTCTGAGTAGTACCGGCTGATACTAACAGTTGGGGATCTACAAACTACTGGGATAGCTTATTTAAATCTTACCTCCAAGTGGGACATTAGGAAAAATCCCCTAACAGTTGGAATTAAATAAAAACTGAGCTTCGGTGCATGTAAAAGAAACTTGTGAATGCGAGGATAGTTTTAACTGTAAAGCGCAATGGTTGGATAAGTATGAGAGGTTCTCTAGCAGGTATAGGGTTAGCTGTGTGAACGTGACATTGTGATCCCACGTGTGGTGTTAACCATCCTGCTGTCGCTCGGGAAGATCCTATTTATCTTTAAGCTAATCCAGGAATAAACAATCACTAGATGGTAACAATTAAGCCAGGGATATCCCATCTTAGTTAAGGTTGGTCCTTCATGTCAGAAGTCACTATTGCACTGAGCTTATTTATTATTTATTTTATTTATTGTGCATTTGTAAGGCGCTTATACATCAATAAATTGTGTTTCAAAGCGCCCACAGAGCAAACGGGGAGGGAACAAAAGGCAAATGGAATAAAACTGATAAACAGGAAAGAGGCAGTCCTACTAGGCCTTGTGAGCATTTGGAGCGTGCAAGTGCAGAGAGAGTGGGAGGGGGGGGAAGGCGGGTAAGTGCTAGGGGTTCCACAGAGGGAAGTGCCAGGGAGTCAGTTGCAAGCAACAATTGTCTGGCCGAGATCACTAGGTAAGGAGTGATCACCTGCCAATACAATAAGTGCAGGCCTGTGAGGCAACACAGGCCAGTGGGTGCCAAAGGACAAGTGCTAGGAGAGGGCGGAAGGCTGAAGGCAACTGGGTGGCAGGCCAAGACCCGGAGGGACACATGGGCCCAGGCCACCTATCTCAGCGACTGTGGAGTTTTAGCACGGGAGGGAGAGGGGGAAGGAGGAGGTGAAGAGGACATTCTTGAGGAGCTTCTGGAATTTGAGGAGATCCGGCTCAAGTCGGAGAGGAAGGGGGAGGATGTTCCATAGGAGGGAGCCAGCTGAGCAAATAGATCGGCCACCAGCTTGCTGCTTAGAGAAACACTTGACATGCAGGGAGTTGGAGCCGGAGGAGCGTAACGATCAGGAGGGAGGGTATTTGGCAAGAGCAAGTTGTAGATAGAGTGGTCCTCAGCCCCAGACCGCCCTATGGATGATGCAGAGGGAATTTTATTTGATCCTTGCAGCAACCGGGAGCCAGTGGAGGGATTGAAGGGCTGGTGAGATATGGTGGTCCCTGGGCTTGAGGCCAAGGATAAGTCTTGCAGCCCTTTTCTGGATAAACTGGAGGGGGTGAAGAGAGAAAGAGTAGATTAAGGAAGAGGCTGTTGCAGTAGTCCAGCCTAGAGCGTACCAGAGCTCTAGAGACATTGAGCTTCTGTGGAAAAGTGAGGAACGGAAGTATACCTCAGAGGAGGTGGAGTTGAAAATGGGCCTTCTTGGCAAGGTCCAGATTGTGAGGGAGGAAAGAGAGAGGAGTCAAAGATGACTCCAAGATTTCTGGCTTCAGATGCAGGAGAAGGGGAAGGGGAGAGCTCATAGAGGGTGGCTAGAGTGAAGGGAGGAGAGAGGGAGTCCCAATAGGGAGGATCTCAGTCGTGCTCGCACAGAGGCAGAGATCATTAGAGGTACACCAGGACTGGATGGCGGGTAGGCAGTCAGGAATGGTAGAGGAAGTAGTGAGACGATCAGGGGGAAGTTTGAAGAAGAGTTGGGTGTCATCTACATAACACTGGAAGTGAGGGGAGAAAGTGGAAATAAGGTGAGCAAGTGAAGCAAGATAGATATTAAAGAGTCAGGGTGAGAGGTTGAAGCCCTGGGAAATGCCAGAGGTGGGAGAAGAGAAGAGAAGAGCCCAGGACAACCTGTGAGGGGTGGTCAGTGAGGAAGGTCGTCACCCAGTCCAGTGCCCGCTCCGAGTCCCCAAGGGTATCGTGAAGCCGCTGACCGTATCAAATGTAGAGGAGAGATCAAGTAGAATGCGAACACCAGGAGAGTTAGATTCAAGAGATGCGAGCAGTTCTTCACGGGTGTTCGGAAGAGCAGTTTCCGTGCCTCTGGATGCTCAGAATCCAGGTTGATGGTCGTGTAGGCAGAATCCGTACAAATTAACGGAAAAATAAACCGAAAGGGAGAAAACGCAGAAAAGGTTTTTTGAAAAAAAACGAATTGAAAGAAATGTCCCCCCGCTCCCATTGATTGACATTCCGGGACTTTAGGGGTTGCGGGGGTGTCCCCCACTTCCATAAAAAGTAAAGAGGGGGACAAGGAAACAAAAAAAAAGCAAACGAAAGGACGCTGCGCGCCGGTTCCCTTCTGTGTGCGGTTAGGGAGAAATTTCAGTTTAGTGCTAAATTCCTCCCACCCTAGAGACTCCCAGCTCTTTTGCTGAACATTGGGACTTTGTACTTTTAATTCTGTGTTTTCTGTGTTTCTTTTGGGTATGGAGCCTGACAAACTCCATAGGCATCTTTTTACATTGTGACACATAGCACCTTCAGGGCAGTGGCACAGGGAAGTCTTATAGATTTCCCAAAGGTTTAAATGCCTTCTCTTGGATAAACTACTGTTTCCAAGAGCAGTACAGTGAAATTGACTTTACTTACATTTGTAACTTTCTAGACCCAGCGCAGCCATTTTACAATAGGGTGCTGGAGGGGTTACTTGGTATCCCCTTGTCTAGTTTCTCATGTAACATTTTTATGTTACCCATTCTACAATTAATGGCTGGTGGCAGTGGTTTACTTTTAACTACCATTGGGAGTTTTTACCGCGGGCTGCGTTCACAGCTGCAGTAAGGCACCCATGGTTGCTCATTTTGTCAAAAAGGCCCGGGTCTTCTTTCACCATTTCTTGCTGGAAAGGTCCTTCTTGAGATATACTCTGCACGCCAAACCAGGTTTGGTCCCTTTGTTCGTTTTGTCTTTGGCGGGATTCACGAGTGAAGCCCACCTCTGGCTCCAGTATGTTAAACAGGGGCAGGAAGTGAGGGAGGTGCCCGAAACGCCCTATGCATAATCCCCTTGGTCACAGGAATGCATCCAAAGGTGACTGGCCGGCTGGCTGTCCGGAAAGGACAGTCACCCGGCTGTGTGATTGACAGATAGGCTGGAATGAATGGGAGAAACCTGAATAAAAGGCGAGTCTTTTTGTGTTGGAAGGCAGAGTCGACCACTGGACGAAGGAATCCAAAGAAGAACTTGCTGCAACTCCTGGACCGTTGGTTTGCCCGGTGAAGCCCTGCTGCTGTGCCGAAGCTCCGGATTCGCCTCGACTAGAGAAGCCCTGCAATGACGACTTCTCCCCTTGAGTTGGTGGGACCAATCAACTCTAAAGTGAACTCGTTTTGACATCCTCTCGGAGCTGGTTGTACTTCCACTGCTGCTGCCACCAAATCAAATGGATCGCTTTTAAGTCGGACCCGAGCGCTAGGAAGATCCTTCTGACTTCCCTGATGCAGGACTGACCAAGCCTGAGCCACCTCAACAGAGTGCTGGACCCCAGGAGCAAGGAAAGTCTGAAGTGGTATCCGAGAAGCACTGTGTTGCTATTTGCTGTCAGACGCGAGGAGCTGAAACGCTGAAGTGCCACTGAATTGAAGTTTGCCCATTGCTGCCGCTGACCGTCCCATTGTAGTGCAGAAGTCCCCAGACGTCCTCCCTCTTGTCCCCACGACTGAGGCCCAGGAACACCAGGTTCTGCAGAGCTGTAGAGGAACAGAAGCCAGCTGGAACCATTTCGTCTAACCAAAGGTACTGTACAGTCAAAAAGAACTTACTCTTGTGGTGTAGCCTTTCTTGTTCTCAGTTGAGATTTGTCTTGGTTAACCTTGCAGAGTTGCTTACAGCTTTGCCCCTCACAAGCCTCCCAGCTTGTAGCCCTACATTGATTCTACTTTTTCTACAAAGACCTCTAAAACATTGTGCAAATTTACTTACCTGCAAGAAGTGCTTCAGCAGACCTACACTTTTGCCCACTTGACATTGGCTGGCCCGGCTCCCTGAATGACTCATCTCTCCTCGGATTGTGTGTTTTAACCTTCCTTCCAGGAAAGGGTAAACTTACTTTGCATTGGGGGGTTCAAAAGTACTTACCTGCTTCAGATTATTTTTGTGATTTCTTGTCTTATTCTGAAACCCTTTTCTTTGACACCGACATTAGTATTGCTCTAAATGTACCAGTGATATATTAATGTCCACAATGTCCTAGCTATTTAAGTCACCTGAGGGTGTAGGAAATGTATGTGTACCATCCCAAATGGGTACGTGCTGATTTAGAGAAACGAGTGTATGTTGGAGTGCATTTGTGTGTTACTATTATATTGCCCCTTCTGAAGAAGCCTTAATCAACTAGGCTGTAAAATTAATAATTGTTTAATCAAGAAGCCTTGTGTGTAAGAGTTTATTTGGATACTTGTCACTGTGAATCTCTGTGTAACTACCCTACTGCTCACATGGACCCCTTTTTCAGATAAGCCTGGCTGCTCAGCCACACTACCAACCTGTGTAGTACAGACTTATACCAAAGGATGGGTTCCTTTTGCCAGGAGGTCAAGGTTGTAGTAGTGCACCCAAAGGGTACTGTTCCAAATCTTGCCTAACATGCGTGAAGGGAACCGGCATCACATGGGGATTGCAGAGGCAGCAACTGAAACTCGTTTCATCGGACGGTTGTCCGTGAACAAGGTTGTAGGAGCTCAGGGAGGTACAGTCAGAGGGTCGAGAGGATCCAGGTGAGAGGAGCGGAGGGAGTGGTCTGACCAGGAGAGTGGGGTGGCAAGTGGGGAAGAGAGCAAAAGATCAGTGTGGATAAAGGCATCGAGACTATGTCCAGCCGAGTGTGTGAGACCAGAGGGGAAAATGGAGAGGGAGAGTGAGGTGCAGAGGTCACGGAAGAGAGTGGACGCTGTGATTGAGGATTCAAGTTGGATGTTGAAGTCACCCAGTAGAAGGAGTTTAGAGGAAGATGACAGGAGAGAGGAGAAATCAGCCCATTCTGAGAGGAACAGGGTGGTAGAGCCAGGTGCCTATAGATAGTGGCAATGGTCAGGGAGGAGGTAGGAGAGATGACCAACTTGCAGACCAGGCTCTCGAAGGAGGAGTATGGCTGGGTGGGTAGGAAGGGACCCACTCTGAGAAGATCAGGGTAACCCCACCGCCAGCAAGGTTAGGGCGAGGCCTGGAGATCTTGTAGCCATCAGGGAGAGGGGAGTCAAAAGCAGTGACTGAGCTGGCATTGAACCACGTCTCGGTAAGAGCGAGGATATTGAGGTCAAAGCGAGGATATGGAGGTCAAAGTCTTCAAGGAGGAGGCAGATGTCAGCAGAATGTTTGATAGCAGAGCAAGCATTAAGCATGGCTAGATGAAGCAGGTCTCAACCTTTAAAAGGTTTTCCGACAAGGGTTACAGAGGCGGGGTACACCATTCGGAGGAGGAGGAGGAAGAGAAACCGAGAGAGAGGAAGGAGTAACAGGCACAAGAAGAAATGAGGGACGGCACGCGCCAGGCAAAGAGGCAGAGGTTGGGTTGAGAACCCTGAGCCATGATGGTGCAATTGCGATAGACGTTGATAATACACCTAGATGATGAGAAGCCCGCCAAGAGTACTTCCCATCTAGTGGAACCATTAATGGTTGAGGATAAGAAAGGAGAGAAAGCAGAGATACGATGATGAGTCCAGAGATCTGGAGAGGGGACAGAAAAGAGGATATCAGTGACAATCTGTCTGGAAGTTGTCTTGACGTAGATGTCTGCAATGGGTAGACCAGGGTTAGTGGTCATGAAGTCTTTTTTAAACTCTTTCCTTCAAGACTTTGTGAGAGCAGGAGGATAGGTGATAGTAAATCAGTTAGAATTGATAGGCGAGATGGTGAGTGTCATAGGGGTTATCGGTTGCTTAAAATAGCACCCTTTAACATTTCTTAGTGACATGTCGTCACCATTACATTAAACATGATAGAACAGTCCCATCAGAACACTTGAATTGTGACAATCATAATGCAAATAAAGATGTATTTGTGGCAAATTGTTGTAAGAACACCGGGTCACAAAGACATTAAATTCATGTTTGGAATTTAGACCAGCTGTGTCACATCAACATTTATATTTAACCTTGCTTCCTTTTGTCCTAAAAGCAGTTCCCGATCGCCACCCTTTTTTATTGTCCAACTGATGTTTTTTCTGCCAGTGACTTACCAGTGGGTATCTTGCAAGCTTAACTGCGATCCTGGTAGTCTGCAACTGTGGACTTTCCCCAAAACAGCATGATTTGTTGGCACAGAGAATTACGGAGCACATAGTCTGAGACATAACTCTATGTGTCATCTCCTCCTGTGCATAACCCATGTGCCGGTAGTAGCACAGGAGAAACAGTGAAAGAAAAGGGGGGCACTTGGCTACCTTCTAGGTTTGTTGCTTAGACAGTTAAAAGACCCAAGGTGGCTCTTTATTAGCAGAGGCTAAGTGACTGCCTTGATTGCATGGGACGGGTGTAGGCCACTGCTGTGGGGTGCGATGCGAAGCTGGAACCCGGCCGCAACAGACCTGTGAGCCCATCCCTGCTGCTCCCTTGGCTGAGGTTTCGGTTAATCCACCATACAATTGCATGGCGGTTATTTACTTTGCTCAAATTTGACGAACGAAATGCAGTTGGACAGGAGGACTTATCGTGGTAACTCATATCTTAGAGATGCCTGGCTCCAGTTCCAAGAAACAGAGTCGTTTATATACCTTCGCTAAAGTCACACCGTCTCGGAAGGAACCGCTTCCTCATGGGAACGTACATCCTCTTTTACTCAGGCTGGGGGAACAAAAATCTGCGGAGCTGCGCTCCATTATGCTCGATATGAAGGGTACTCTGACTAGGCTGGACCAAAAAATTGATACTTTGGCTGGGTGACTTGAGAACTCACAGCACAAGATCGAACAACTACGTGGCTGTATTCCAGAGATGGAGAAATGTGTTGGCACAACAGAGCATTTGATTAAAACACTGGAAGGGAAGGTGTCCGGTTTGGAAAAAGAAATGAAAATGGTACGGGATAAGAATGATGACCTAGAATCCAGAGCAAGTTCGAACAACGTTCGTATAGTAGGCCTTCCTGAGACAGCAGCCAAGGGGCCCCTGGAGATGTTTCTGGAAAAGCAACAGCCGATTCTGTTGGGACATCCTTTGTTTTCTGACAATTTCTTTATTGCGAGGGCCCACCAAACTTCTGGGCCACGACCTGCTCCTGCATATCCTCTACATATGGTCATTGCTAGATTATTAAATTACACAGCTAGAGACCTGATACTCAAGACTGCCAGGGAGAAAGGAGAATTAAGGTATGACAATGTATGCATTTCTATATATCCTGCTTCAGTATTACGGTGCAGGAAGCAAGCAGAACATTCCACGATGTCAAGTGTCGCCAGGGTTTAAGGTGTACAATACCAAATGCTTTTCCCTGCTAAGTTGAAAGTGATACATGGGGGAAAATCACTTCTTTACAGCCCCGGACAATGTCTCGAACTATGTGGACTCTATATAATGCCTCACCCTCCCCGTGTCATGAAAGATTATTGTGCTTCACCCACCTAGATTATGTCACATGGAATTAAGCATTGCCATTTGATTTTCTAGTGAATAATGAAGGGCTCCTCAGGCAGACAAGTGGGCTAGGCATCCCCCGCCACCCTAGCGAGATGCACACAGTTTTTTTGTATTCATGTTTGTTCCCGTTTGCTTCTGTTGACAGCTTTTTTGGTCTTACTGTTTATGTTGGACATTTTGGGATGTTGGTGGCTTCAGTGAGTGAAGGAGGTGGGTGAATGGCCAACGGGGTTTAAACGGTTGGGTACTGTTTGGTTCTTATATCAGTGTTAGGATATGATCTATGAGGTAGAACAGCTTATTGCACATATACAACATATTACAACAGAAAATGTCTGATAATTGGATGGTGCTCGGGTTGGGAGTGGTGGGGGTGGGGGGGTATTTAGACCCTTATAGGACCCAAGATGAAATGGGTCGTATGACCAAATTGAAGCTCTTAAAATGGAATGTGAGGGGGCTTAATAATAATCATGTTAAGCAGTGTAAAATAATAGCCTACCTCAAACGCCACAGATGTCACCGTTATTCTGCAGGAGACATACCTCACACAGGCGGGCCATGAGCGGTTCTGGTGATCCAAATCACTATTCAAATGGCATTTGCGTACTGCACCTATTCTCGTGGGACCATAACACTCATATACAAAGTCAGGTGACCGTATAGTCCTGGTTAACCTATATGCTCAAAATATAGATGATCCTAATTTTTTAGCTAACATCTAAATCAGACTACAGGAATTTCTAGATTACGATGTGATTATAGGGGTTCTGTGTGATTGTTGCTTTTTGTTGGTCGCCTAACAAAAATACCCATTTTTTTGGGGCAATTTTAGGCAGCCTACCAAAAAAAAAAAAACAAAAAAACAAAAAAAAAAAAACATTCCCTGCCCCAACCCTCACCCCCTGCGGCGGGATTAACTCCAAATTGGGGGGTTTCGCCCCCCAAACAGCCCATCCCTCAGCCCCCACTCCCCTCCCAATTTTAAAACACACAAACGCCCAACACACACTTGCATACATACACGTACCTGTTCTCCCTCGACGCTGCTTCCGGGTCCTGGAGTGCCCGTCAGCCCCTGCGCGCACTTGTGTGCGTCGCAGGGGCTGACCGTTCGATTTAGAAAGACCGCTCTGCGTGGTCACAGAGTAGCCTTTCTAACTCGATTTTTTAGGCTGTTTTTTTTTTTAAAAACGACCTTTATGTAGGACCAATTATGACTGGTGATTTGAACACTCTCACCGATGCATAGTCGGATAGATCCATGGATAAAAGTCAACCGATAAACTGTGCAGCAAAAGTTCTCAATGCTCTTTTTGATAAATATGAGTTACGTGATAGGGATGCATAAATCACAACGTGAATACACATACTAATCAGTGCATGCTCCTACTCCGGTATAGACAGGAAGCTACTTTCTGAACGGCTGGAGCTATGGGTGAAGCGCCGCAATATTTTACCTTGTATGCCATCAGATCATTCACCGTCACTCTGGAAAGGTTTATTCCCAAACATAGTTGTTGCACCAGAATATGGAGATTTAAGCCTGAGTCTCTTCATGATGCAGCATTCAAAGCAGATTTCATGTCGGATATGTCTGCTTTCTTGGAGATGAACATAGGCTTGGTTACTGATGTGGCAACGTTATGGGAAATATAAGGTGCACCTCCAGAGAGTCTGTATTTACAAAGAAAACAGGGGTCTCTGAGCACTTGGAGGCAGGTTAGACAGAACTGAGAAAGCCCTAAGGAGACTAGAGATGCAATATCCAGTCGATCACTGCCACAATATGCTGGCAGAGTTTAGACACCAACTGTGCGAGTTTCGGGAGGCTACAAACATGGAGATAAAATATTTGAACCATAAAGTATCTGCTAGAAGATATGGGGAAGGAAACAGGCCGGGTAAACTGCTCTCATGGGCACTCCACACAGTTAATCCCCAACATTGATTACGAAGATAGAGGACGAATGGGATGATGCTAAAGAATCAGGGATCTATAATGAATGCGTTTGTTGCTACTATGACATGCATTACTTACCGTAAAAGCATTTCTGATTATTGTATCTGCTTAGATTCACATGCTGTGCATATGGTCCGACATCCAGTGGTAACCGCAGAGTATTGCATCTTGTCTTTCGGGGGACCGAAAGGGGACGTCGGCATAGGCGTGTCTGAAACACTATCCCTATCGTGACGTGTGTAGTACCCAAAATCCCTCACACGCCGAGGTCCCTCCAATTGTATTTTTTCTGCCATGAGGGAGCCCAAGGCTATAGTGAGTGAGTACATGAAGAGAGAAAGTAGTAAGAAGTCTATGTTTCTTCCACCCCGAGCGGGGAGGCAGGGAGGGCGCATGTGAATCTAAGCAGATACAATCATCAGAAATGCTTTTATGGTAAGTAATGCATGTCTTCTGATGCTCGTTAATCTGCTTAGAATCACATGCTGTGCATAGACTAGCGAGCAGTACCCGGAGTTGGAGGTGGGTTGTGAGAAGGAACAGTAGAAAAAAGATGTCTTAGTACTGCTTGTCCCACCTGAGACTCAGACCTAGAATGAGTGTCTAGGCAATAGTGTTTTGTAAAGGTGTGTACAGAACTCCAGGTTGCCACTTTGCAAATGGACTCTAGGGGAACATTTGCAATGAATGCTATGGTGCTATGGATGCCACAGTGCCTCGAGTAGAATGTGCTCTAGGCTTGAAGGGCAGTTCTCTCTTTGCAAGAGAGAAACATAGTGTGATGCATTTGACAATCCACCTTGATATTGCCGATTTAGAGACAGGATCCCCTTCTCTACCAGCTGCCACTGAAACAAAGAATTGTTTAGTTTTATCCATGTAGAACATGACTGCCTTGCGCACATCTAGTGTGTGAAGGCTTCTTTCGGCCATGTTAGTAGGTCTTTGGAAGAACGTGGGTAGTTCGATTGACTGGTTCACATGGAACTTTGAAATAAATTTTGGCGCAAATCTGGGATGAGTGCGCAGAACTACTTTATCTTTGTGGACTGTAACAAAGGGGTCCAAGACCGAGAGGGCCTGTAGTTCACCAACTCTTCTGATAGAAGTGATAGCTACTAGAAAGGCTGTCTTGTAAGTCAGGTGTTTCAGACTAGCTTTATGCATAGGCTCAAAAGGGGGGTCCCATGAGCCTTGTTAAAACCACGTTTAGATCCCACCCAGGGGCTGGGTGAGTGATGGGGGGATAAATTCTTTTAACCCCTTCCATAAAGGCTTTAATCACAGGTATTTTCCACCACAACACCTTTTGCTGTGACGTGGTGTAGGCTGACAACGCCGCTAGGTGAACCTTTAAGGAATTGAAGACTAACCCAGAGTCCAACAGATGGGTTAGATATAACACAATGTGTGAAGGCAAGCAATCGGTGGGTTTGACGCCTTTGGAACTGCACCAAATGACAAAACGTTTCCATTTGCTGGCATAGCAATAATGTGTGTTAGGCTTTCTTGCCTCCCTCAGTATGTCCATGCATCTTTGAGGGAGTTGCAGATGTCCAAACTCTATGACTTCAGGAGCCAGGCTGCTAAGTTCAGAGTTTGTGGGCATGGGTGCAGAGTCTCCCCCCTGTCCTGAGACAACATGTTGTACGGGCAGGGCTGCTTGACTGGTGGGTAGAGGGACAATTCCATCAGGTGCGCGAACCAGGGCTGGCGGGCCCACATGGGAGCCACCAGAATCATGATGACTGGTTCCTTGTGCATCTTGTGCACTATCTTGTTCAGAAGGGGAGTCGGGGGGGGGGGAGGGGGTCAAGGGTAAACAAATTTCCCCGACCAAGTTATCCAGAGACCGTTCCCCTTGGATCGGTTCTGGGGGTACCTGGAGGCGTAATCCGGGCATTGGGCGTTCTCCTGAGTAGTGAATAGGTCGATCTCTGGAAACCCCCATTCTGCGAAGACGTTGGATACAATGTCTTCATGCAGACGCCATTCGTATTCTTCTGGCAGAGGAAAATCTCTGCTGAGTACGTCTGCCAGAAGATTGAGTTCCCCTGGAACATGTTGGGATATCAGGAACATCTTGTGTTTGAGAGCCCATATCCAGATGTTTTGGGACAGCTTGGATAGCCCTGGAGAGTGCGTGCCCCCCTGCTTGTTCAGATAATACATTGCTGTTGTGCTGTCGGTTAGGACCAGCACTGTCTTCCCTTGTAGTTGCTCCTGAAAGGCTTTCAATGCTTTGAACACTGCTAGTAGTTTAAATGGTTGGACGCTACCTGAGGGGACCACACTCCGTGCGCTGTCTGTTGAAGCAGGTGAGCGCCCCCACCCTGTGAGAGATGCGTCTGTCGTGAGAGTGGCTTCCACTGCAGTGAAGTTTTTCCCCTTCAAGAGGTTCTCCCTCGACCACCACTGCAGAGAGAGAATGAGGGCTGGCGAGACAACTAAAAGATCTTCCCATTGTCCGCTGGCCTGACACCACTGGCTGTTGAGCCACTCTTGCATGGGACGCATGCGCAGCCGCGCGTGGGGGACTAAGTTTATGCATGACGCCATCATCCCTAGCAAACGCATAGCTTTGCGTACCGTCACCGCTCGACTCGCTACATACTGAGGAACTTGAGAGAGCATGTTCTGAACCCTCTCGCTGGAAGGGAAGACTAGACCGTCTTCCGTGTGAATTAGAGCCCCCAGGAACTGTTTTACTTGGCTGGTGACTAAGCTGGATTTCTTTTCGTTGATAGAAAATCCCAGGCTGAACATTAGGTCTACTGTCTTTTGGGTGTTCGAAAAACAAACGTCGAACGAGTCCCCCATGATGAGCCAATCGTCAAGGTAAGGGTAAACTGTAACTGATGGTCTGCGCAGGTGTGCTTTTGCCACTGCCAGGACCTTGGTAAACACCTGTGGCGCCGAGTCTATGCCGAAGGGGAGTACCTTGAACTGGTAGTGTGTGTCCTGAATCACAAACCTTAGGAATTTTCTGTGCGCTGGCAGCATTGAAATATGAAAGTATGCATCTTTCATATTCAATGTTGTCATGAAGTCCCCTTGGTTTAGCAATGTGATCACCTCTTGAAGTGTTACCATGCAAAACTTCTGGGGCTTTATGAACTTGTTCGCCAGGCACAGGTCTAGAACAGGACGCATGGTGAGATCCTTTTTGGGTACAAGGAGGCATATTGAATAAATACCCTCGTTTCGGCTTCGATGGCGTCCTTTCCCAGCAGCGCCTCCACCTCTTGGACCAGGATCTGCAGATGTTCCGGTGAAAGGCGTCGATGTTTCGGCGGTCTGAACTGTGGGGGTGGGGGGCTCTCGGGCGAATTCCATGCAATAACCGTGGGCGACCGTCTTTAATACCCACTGGTCTGAAGTTATCCCCTTCCATGCCTTGAGGAAAGATGTTAATCGCCCCCCGACCGAGGGGACCTGAACTTGGTGGTCATTTCTGACCAGAGGTTGATGCACCTCTGGAATTGGAGCCTCTGCCTATATTCTTTCCGCGCTTCTGACCCCTCTGGGGGTAGTAAGTGGGGCTTGCAGCTGGTTGACTTGCGTTGAAGTTGCCCGTGCCAAAATTATTTTGAACGGTGCAGGCTTGTCCTCGAAAGGACCGCCGAGAATTGCTGCCCCTCTGTGAAGAGGGTTTTTGGGAAATCTGGTGCAGCGACTTAACAGTCTCATACTCCTTTTTGGCTGTCTCCAACGCATCGTCTACCACCTTCCCGAAGAGGTTGGCCTCTTCAATGGGTTTATTGATGATGGATGCCTGGGTCTCAGGCCTGAAACCCGACGTGCGCAGCCACGCGTGTCTCTTTAGGAGAGTACCCTGTGCGAGAGACCTGCCTGCTGTCTCTGCGGAGTCCAGGGTATTCTTTACAACATTTTGATTGGCAAGTTTGCCCTCGGAGACAATGGCGAGAAGCTTGGCTCTGGTTGGTTCCGGAACCTCCTGGAGTAGGTTCAATTGGGCGTCGACGTAGCTTGCCAGTAACGGTTTGTTATTGGCAATCCGGACGGCATAAGCAGCCGCCGACGTGACCCGTTTGCCTAAGCCATACAACCTTTTGGACTCCTTGTCCGGGGGTGACTCTCCTGTGGCAAGAGGAACCCCTGCACTCTTGCGAGTGTTGGTCACCACCAGCGAGTCCGGGATTGCGTGTCCTTTGATATAAAGCGGGTCGGTGGGGGAGGGCCGGAAGAGTTTTTCGACCCTTGGATTCACAGCCCTAATCTGAGCGGGTGTGAGTAAAGAAGGGGCCAGCCGTCTCTTTACAGAGCTCAAGAGAGGAATAGACTGGCTTGCCGGAGGCTTGTCATTAATAATGTTTTCCGTGAAATCCTGTTCAGGCAATGCCTCAAGCGTGGCAATTTTAAAGAATTCTGCTTTTTTCAACGTGTTGTTGAAAGCCATTTGATCATCCACCGGGGGAGCTTGCCGAACCGGTGTGGATGGGGAAGAGTTGAGGCAAACGATATCAGAATTGTGATCGTCCTGCTGGGGGTCCTCCCAGTTGCCGTTGCGCCTTGATCTTCCCCATAATTGTCCAGAAAAGAAGTCTCCTCTTCTTCTGTATAGATGTCTCTATACGTGTCCTTCTGGACATCTTCTTGATAATCAACATAGTGTTGAACATCTAGGTGTTGGGTAACTCGTGTGTGAGGGTTAGGGTCTACCCGAGCTTTTTTTCGGCGGAGGTTGATCAGAAGCCCTGAAAACCTGCTCCAGCCGATCCATTTACCCCTCAAATTGTTCCGTAGTCCACTTGGATGACCCAAATGGACCCATCTGAGCAGGAACAGGGTCCTCCGCCCTAAGGCGTTCAGAGGATCTCCTCAGGGTGCTTGAGAGGGGTACCTGGCTCTCTTCGTAAGAGTCCTCAGGATCGTCTTCCAAAACTGTGGAAAACCTTTCGGCGGATTGGCCCATAACTGTGGGCGAAACCGGTACTAGGCCCACCGCCGTAGCAATCCTATTGATACTCTTACTGATGGTTACTGAATCTTAGGGGGACAAAGCCTCCGATGATGGTTTCTCGGGCAGAGGCCTACTGGTAGTTGGAGGCCTACTCGTAGTTAGAGGCCTACTCGTAGTTTTCGGGCCTGCACGGGCCTTGGAAACCTTGAAACTCGAAGTTTCTTGTTCAGAAACTTTGGCGTGTGTAGTTTGGGGAGTAGCACCTTTGTTATGTTTATTAAGCCCAGTTGTCACACGCTGCTGCGGATGCGGGGAAGGCTTCGGATCAAATCGATCCGATGGCGCTTGCGCCTTCTTCGACGAGGTCGCTTGGGTTGTGTGTTTTGTGCGGTGCGATTGTACGCCCCCGTCACCCGGTGTGGTCCCTGTAGCAAGACCGGAGTCGAGCCTGAAAGGGTCGGGGACGGGCGTGGCAGCTCTAGAATCGTCCGCCTCAAGGTCTACAACGTCCGCGTTGGACGTTTGGTCATCCGATGTACCCCCGTCACTCTCGGCTGGTGTCACGGCAGGGGAGGGAGTCTCCACGCGTGACATACCGTACGCAGCCCACCGCTTCAACCAGCGCTCTTTAAGGGATTAGGTTTAGGAGTTTAACGCCAAACACCGCTTTAGTGCTCTAGGGGGAGACAAGCGTACACGAAGTGTGCTCATCTTTCCACGGATATCTGACCCTTCACAGAGGGCAGAATCTAAATGGAGTCCTTTCCATAGCAGAAGGGAAGGGTGACCAGACCAAAAAGGAAAGAAGTGGAAATGAGGAAAGACATCATAGCAGTATGGCAAACCCCGAGCCCACTCTCCCTACTGTGTAGGCCGGCCAGAAGGCCCGACCACGTGGAGGTCCGAACGCCGTATCTTAGATGCCGGAATCCACAGCTGTAGACGCTACCCCCGTAGTCTTTGTCGAAGATGTTCTTGATAGGCGAAGTGACTTAACGGGGATTAAACCGACAATTCGGTAAAATAAACAATGTCTCATGAAGAGCTCCGCTATAGGGCGACCAGTATCTGGGCAGAAAAAAACAATCTGAGGGACCTCGGCGCGTGAGGGATTTTGGGTACTACACACGTCACGATAGGGATAGTGTTTCAGACACGCCTATGCCGATGTCCCCTTTCGGTCCCCCGAAAGACAAGATGCAATACTCTGCGGTTACCACTGGATGTCGGACCATATGCACAGCATGTGATTCTAAGCAGATTAACAAGCATCAGAAACAGAGTTATATAACAAACATGGGAAGAAACCTCATGATATGATGCTACATTATCTGGAGAATAATGAACTAGCCTGTGAAGTGAATGAGCATCATGAGCCTCTAAAAGATCCTATCGCGGTTGAAGAGGTTGGAAGAGCCACTAAAGAACTTCCAGGCGGTAAAGCTCCTAACCCAGATGGTATATTGGTTCAATAATAAAAGGAACATGTGGGAGCGCTGGTTGCCCTTACTATTGGAGAAGCATCAGGAAGCACTCGATAGAGAAACCTTACCTCACAAAACTAGAAAGGCGATAATTACATTAATCCCTAAACCAGGGAAAGATTAATGACTTTGCACGCCCCTCACCTTATTGAGCTTGGCCAAGAAGATCTTAGCTAAGTAGCTGGCCAATAGGCTGTCCCCCCACCCCCCATCATGTGCAAATTGGTCCTACAGGTTTAAAGTGGATTTATTGCAGAGAAATTCATACAACATAATCTTAGACTATTGTTTGCTGTTGTCTCACAAGTGAAGCAGTGACAGCATGTTGCCACAATATTATTAGATGTGGAAAAAGCATTTAACTCTAAGTTGATCACTCGTCTTGACCATTCTCAGACGTATGAGTCTGGGTGCTTACCTGATCTCCTCGATAACATTTATATACATTAAACTCATGGCTAAGCTTCTTATAAATGATAGGACATACACCACATTTAGACAGAGGTACGAGACAGGGTTGCCCAGTCTCCTCTTTTCACAATAGCTGTAGAACCTTATGCCGGCGTTCTTCACTCGGACCACATCTATAAGGGAATTTGTTTTGATATGCAGCATGCCCTGGTTTCACAAAACGCGGGCGCTCTTATTTATGTCTCAGAACCTGGTGTCAACATTGATCCTATTGTGCGCACACAGTAATAGAATTTGATGAATATTCTGGGTTACGAAATGATTGGACAAAGTCAGAATTGCTTCTGCTTACACCTTTGACGAGTCATGTACAAACCAGCTGGGGTTTTAGATGGTGCCCCAATCCTTTGGTATACATGTCTCAAATGATAATCAAACATTCTATCCCACAATTATTTAGCTGAGCTCGAATCCGTTGAAGCTCAGCTGGAACGCTGGAACACACTTCATTCTCACTCATTGCACAAATAGCCATTATAAAGATGGCGATTCTTGTTTGGTGGTCTGAATTTTTGAGGTTTGACACATTTGTTTGGTGGTCTTCGATTCGTCCTTTTTTGGTACCAGAAAATAAACAGTATATTCTTGCGTTTGTCTGCTGGTACTTCTTCTATTGCTCCCTTTTTTAATAGTTCTTGTATTTTCTCCAGTAGAACCTTTAAGTGTTCCGGGTGGATGTTCTCCTTTTGGGTAGATGATTGAGTGTTTTTTGTAAAGGCTCGATACAGTGCCTTTTCCTTACTGTACTTAAGTTCCACTTGTCTGATGTTATCCACTCCCATATGTGGGCGTATGATGTTATGCAACCTCCTGCTGGGTTTGTATGGGAGGGGTCTGCTTTTGGGTAGTAATTTATTGGCATGGGCTGTGCCTCTATAGGCCTGCCATGTGATCTTCCCCTTTGGGGATGGAACATGGGTGAGTAACCCCCTGTTACCTGTGTGTGGTTTATTTGGAAGGTGGGACTACCCTGATGTTAGTGTTGTTGGCTTGGTGTTGTGTAGGATTGCTTCCGAAAAGGCTGCCTGCCTACAAAATTCCCTCTCTGAGGGAAGGATCTCCCTGAAATGTTCAAACATTTTAGGGTATCATGTTCTTTTGTAGCTTTTTCTAAAGCTTTGTCTACCTGTAAACCGAATAGGCAATCATCCTCGACTGGTTTGTCCAGGAGGTTGACCTGTGTCTCAAGTTTGAACCCAGGCCCTCTAAGCCAGGCGTGGCTTTTTAGGATTGCTGCCAATGTAATAATTATGGCTGCTGTTTCTGCAGCATCCAGTGAGTTTTTGTTATCACTGCATTAGATGTATTTTTCCCCTGCTTATTATTTTTAGCATTGCTGACCTAGTTGGCTCTGCAAGTTGTTCTATTTCGTCCCATTGGTCTCTATTGCACCTTGCCATGAGGGCTGTGTTGTTAGCAATTCATACCTCATGAGAGACGGAGGTTGCTATTCTCCTCCCAAAAGTGTGCATCTTTTTACTTTTGTAATCTGGTGGGAATTTACTTGTTGATAGTGGTGCCCCCCCCATTTTTCCTAGTAACAGTTTCTACTAAGGAATCAACCTTGTGGTGCCCCCGAATGTAAAGGGGGTCAGTAAGTGCTGTTCTGTAATTCTAGGAATAATGGGTTTGTATGCACTGGATTTGTAAAAGATGGTGTAATTCTTTTCACTACACTGTTTAATAAATGAAGCAGACTTCCTTTCCTTGGGGACATCCTCAATAAAATCAGCCTCTTCTTGTGGTTCTTCTATTTGTATGTTAAACCTTTTAACTGCCATCTTTAATAAGTCAGCATATAAAACTGTGTCCTCTGCAGGAGAGAGTTAATTTCAGTTATTTCTAGAGAGGGCATGGTATAGTCATCAGGATCCATTTCTGTGTTTTCATCACTAATCTCCTCCTCAGAGTAGAATTCCGCCTCCCTCCACTATGTCGTGTTCCTCTTGTGTAGGTTGTGTAAAAAGTCTTTGCCTTTTTGGTTGTTTCATCAAAAAGGGCTTCCCCTTTCTTTTTGTGGGTAGTCTGTTGCGCAAATGATCAATTTTCCCCATGAGGGTAGAGAATCTATCCTCAGTCCATTGGGTTCCTTGTGGGTGTCCTGTGTGTGTTCCTATTCCCTCTTCTAATGCTATTAATCGTGTGGCACCCTTCTTCTGCATGGCAGATGGTAACCCTTCTCTTCTACAGATGTGTGTGTGTGTTCCCTTACCTAAAGTCTGTGTGGTATTGGTATTTGAGTTTTCTTTGACTCAACGTCTTTCAGAGTTTATTTTTCTCTGCTAGACTTTGGAACCTGTACTTACGTTGATTTCTGTGTGGGTTTTGACAAGACACTTAAAATCTCCGACCCCTTATGTTTATGTGCGTCCCCGGTGTGTCCGCTCGATGACCTTACTTTAGACGTTAATCCGTTCTGCCGTCTTTGTTTTCGGCGTAGTGGTGCGGACGGGCGAATGCGTGTGTCTGTTCTTACAGTCTTTTGGGTCTTGTGCAATTTATGGACGCCGGGGGTTGTCTGCACAGCATGTCCCGACATTGGCCCTATGGAGCTGGCCACCGGCTGAGAGGATACAATCATCTTTTCCTCTATTTCTTGCCCCTCGGCTTCACTAATGCAACCACCGCCCATTTAACGGTCAACTTGCCCAATTATTTTCTGCCTGCATTGCATAGGATGGCCACCTTTTGGCTTGACGATCCTTTAATGTTTTCGGCTTAAAGACCGTAGGCCTTGCATCAAGAGTCGTTGTGATGCCTTGGAAGGTGATAGTTGCACACACAGTGTGTCTGCTTCCAAGGGAACATTACAGTGTGGGTAATATTTAAAAGGAGATGTCTCTGTTGGGATGGCTGAGAACGAGGAAGCTAAATGTCATGTTTAAGTCCGCGATGGGCATTAAAGGAATTCTCTAATTTTACAGAAAGTATGAGAAATATTATCCCTTCCCCACTCTCCCTACTGCATCGCCTTTTCGGTGTTCGTTCGCTGCACTGCCACTCTAGTCTTTGCTTTCGGATGTGAACTTCGGCACGATTAGGTCTCGATTAGGCCACGTTAGTCGTTCAATCGATGGAGACTGGGCATTTAGCATTAATCTCAGTAGTGCAAAAAAACGACAATCTGATGATGCTGACGCGTGACGGATCATCGGTACCTGTACACCTAGAGCAGGGATAGGGTTACAGGTACGCCCCTGTCGATGCCCCTTTTTCGATTATAAAAAAAATAACATGTAATACTCTGCACCAGCCACTAGATGGGGTACTATGCACAGCATGTGAACCTAAGCCAATTCACAAGTCCAGGAAGTATTACTAGCAAACTTTTATGGACTACATCTTTTGGGTGGGGAGGTTCTGCTAATAGAACACCAACACTTTACTTTTAGAAACAGTTATGTAATTGAAGTAGAGTTAGAAGCAACACTTGAAATAGTTGTGAGTAGTAAAGTACTGGAGAAAGTAGATAAATAGTACTGGAGAAAGTAGAGAAATAGTCAATTTAAGTTATAGTAAACACAGGTAAGTAATTTAAGTAGAATACCTAGAGATGAATCAAAGACAAGGTCTCTCACTATTAGTCCAACCCTGAGAGGAAATGAAACCAAGTGCCCAAAAGACACCAGTTCAATGAAGCACTCTGTTCAGGGGTGTTTACTATTGGATTGAGACGATAGGTACTCCAAATACCACAGGCTGCAAGTAAGTGTTCAAATGTTAATGTTCAGAAAAGCGTCTCTTCCAGTCCCACCACTCCAGAGAAGGCCCAGAACACCACCAAAATTAGTCAGGCACATTAATAGCCTAACATTGATTTGCAGCCATGGCAGATATCAAACGCAGCTGCATTCCATCAAGTCCCAGTCATTACCCAGTGGAGGAACGAAGCAGGACATTAGGACATGATGGGATTGGAATGGGAGTTTGGCTAATATGAGAGAGTCTATTTACAATCAATATAGCAGTCACTCCTATTCTACATTGACGGGAACCGGTAACCAAGCAAGGACACTATTAAAAGTAAGGAACACCGACTTGGACTGTCAGGTTTCATGAAAGCTCACCACAGCCTTCCAGGATAAATTTAATTCAGCGAATACCATCTACAGACCCGGCGAACAGCCTTTGTAGAAGTCTTATTAGCACCCGGGGGGTGATTTACGGGGGGGGGGGAGAAGCTAATCCGGTTCAGCTGATCGCAGGCTGAAATCTCTGATCTAAGCCTGCATTCCACCAAGCCTGCAAGCTGCCTCCACTGCCGCGGGCTGCCATCTTCCCCCTCCCGTTTTTTGGGTTTCTTTTTCATTTCACAAACCCCCTTCCCCTGCCCACTTGCCTTTTTGATGCGGCAGCAGCTGGTGCAGCCACCCAGCAGCTTCCCTCCTCCCTTTCTTTTTTCCGGACGTAATGGTAACAGAAGAGAGGCTCCGTACGTCTACAACAATGGTGGTCATTTTGCATCAGTATTTTCATTCATTGAACGGGACGTGCTGCAGTGTTCCATTCAATGAATGAAAATACTTTTATTATTAGCACCCCCGGTCACCGCTTTTATAACCCAGGGTGCTAATGGCATGAACACCCTGTTTCAAGGAAGGAACGGGGGGAGGGGTGGGTAATGCCCCAGAGCCTTTGTTAACCGCCCTTGTTTCGCTCGGGCCGTTAACTTGGGCTGCCGGGCCGTTACCCTCCATTTAAGCCTTTGGAACGGGATGTTAACACCACATAAAGGCCCTTAATATCGACGTATTGAAAATGACCAGATATGACCAAAGATCTTGCAGAGGCGTGGAAGACCAGTGAATTTCCATTTGATAGCAGCAGCTTTTAACACAGACTAGGTGATGTCTGGCCTATTTTAAGTATTCATGAGGTGGCTAGAGAATAAGAACATGAAAAGGCAGGTCTGAAATGTTTTTACCCTGAACTAAAAAAGTTGGGCTTTGTAAATAAACAAAAGCATTCTTGTGACATAGGTTCACAATAAAAAATAATTCATACTTCACTAAAACAAGGAGACTGGATCTCACTTCTGGCTAACAGAAAGGTCACCAGAAAAGCAGTATCTGGAAATATTGAGGTCACAAAAATCCATACAGTTGAAGGGCGTGGGTTCATATGAACAAAGAAAACATACTGAAGGGCATTCTCACACCAGTAGAAGAGCTTGAAGAATCACCATTTGCATGCTAACTCTCTACCAACCTCACATGAGCAGAAACTACTGCCATGCCAATGGGAAATTATGGGGGGGGCACTCTATAGACGTACCAGCAAGGGATCCAATGAATGCGACAGAATCAGAGCATATTTAGTATGGCTCACTTACAGACCCAGACTTTGAAATGTTAAGCAGGTGTAGATTTTGGGAGAGCCCAATTGAAGAGGGATTGCAAAGCAACCAGTCAAATAATTAGGGTGAGATCATCTCACTATCTTCAAAAGGCCTTCAAGCTATGTGTCTGATCTATAGCTAACACCGATGGGATGATGTTTAAAAAAAACTTGGCATGGGGCAAAAGTGTTGAGGTGGATTTTCAGAATCAGCCCTATGGACAGATTCCAAGAGGCCACCCTACTCTGCTGAACAGGGAAAGGCACTACTGTCTGGTCAAACTACCTGGGTAGTGTGACTAAGCAGCAAAGTTAAGACTTATGAAGTGTGAGAGTGGTGAAGGATTCCGTTAAACACACACAGAGCACTTCCAATAACACAAGTTAGGCAGAACGTATAAAAATACATTATATATTTAGTACTTAGACAAACTCTTCCCAATGAAAGAACACAGGTTTGTAATGCACTAAAACATTTGCACTATTATATACACATTCACATTTGGTGTGCTTTGCTAAGAGCACTAACACTTTACTTTAGAAAACAGATCAGTTTCAGAATCCTGTGGGATAGCAAAGCAAGTGTATAAAAGAACCAAATAATAAACAAGTTACTTACCTGTAACTGTTGTTCTCCAGAAAAGGCCTGGCATGGAATACACATGCTCATGAATATCCCCTCTCGTCAGGCCGGGAATCCTCGGTAAAAGGAAAAACAGTTTCACTTTCACTAACAAACTGTGTCTCCTTTAAACCAATCACTGACCTCTGGGTCATACCGCCCACAGCCAATGGCTGCCCTCTCCCTAAGCCCCTCCTCTGGCAGCCATCTTCAGATCTGGTAGCACGTAAAGTGGCAGTATGACAAAGAAGAGCCGCAGAGGGGCTTGATGGAGGGTTTGCATGTGAATCCATGCCAGACCCAGGCTGGAGTAGACATGAATTACTTACCGTAATAGCATTTCTGATGATTGTATCCGCTTAGATTCACATGCTGTGCATATGGTCCGACATCCAGTGGTAACCGCAGAGTATTGCATCTTGTATTTCGGGGACCGAAAGGGGACGTCGGCATAGGCGTGTCTGTAACACTATCCCTATAGTGACGTGTAGTGTACCCAAAAACCCTCACGCGCCGAGGTCCCTTTGTTTGAATTTTTTCTGCCATGAGGGAGCCCAAGGCTATAGTGAGAGTACATGAAGAGGAGAGAAGTAGTAAGACGTCTATGTTCCTTCCACCCTGAGCAGGGAGGCAGGGCGGGCGCATGTGAATCTAAGCAGATACCATAATAGCATTTCTGATGATTGTAAGTAATGCATGTCTTCTGATGCTTGTTAATCTGCTTAGAATCACATGCTGTGCATAGACTAGCAAGCAGTACCCGGAGTTGGAGGTGGGTTGTGAGAAGGAACAGTAGAGAAAAGATGTCTTAATACTGCTTGTCCCACCTGAGAATCAGACCTAGAATGAGTGTCTAGGCAATAGTGTTTTGTAAAGGTGTGTACAGAACTCCAGGATGCCGCTTTGCAAATGGACTCAAAGGGAACCCCTTCCATAAAGGCCTTAATCACTGGTATCTTCCATCACAACACCTTTAGTTGTGATGTGGTGTAGCTGCTGTGGTGCAGCCAGATGAACCTTTAGGGAATTGAAGACCAACCCAGTGTCCAACAGATGGGTTAGGTACATCACAATGTGTGTAGGTGAGCAATCGATGGGATTGACACCCTTGGAATTACACCAGATGACAAAACGTTTCCATTTGCTGGCATAGCAATAACGTGTGTTCGGTTTCCTAGCTTCCCCGAGTATGTCCATGCACCTCTGAGGGAGCTGTAGGTGTCCAAACTCTATGACCTCAGGAGCCAAGCTGCTAAATTCAGAGTTTGTGGGCATGGGTGTAGGGTCTCCCCTCTGTCCTGAGACATGTTGTACGGGCAGGGTAGTTTCACTGGTGGGGAGAGGGACATTTCCATCAGATGAGCAAACCAGGGTTGGCGGGCCCACATGGGGGCCATCAGTATCATAACTGGTTCCTGGTGCATCTTGTGCACTATCTTGTTGAGAAGGGGAGTCGGGGGAGAGATGGGGGGAAAGCGTAGACAAATTTCCCTGACCATGTTATCCAGAGACCATTCCCCTTGCAGTGGTTCTGGGGGTAGCTGGAGGCGTAGTCTGGCGAGACAACTACCAGATCTTGCCATTGTCCGCTGGCCTGACACCACTGGCTGTTGAGCCACTCTTGCATGGGACGCATGCGCAGCCACACGTAGGGAATCAAGTATATGCACAACGCCATCATTCCTAGCAAGCGCATGGCTTTGCGTACCGTCACCTCCCGACTGGCTACATATTGAGGGATCTGGAAAAGCATGTTCTAAACCCTTTCGTTGGAGGGGGAAGACGAGGCCGTCTTCCGTCCAAATTAGAGCTCCCAGAAATGGTTTTGTTTGACTGGGGACTAGACTGGATTTCTTCTCGTTGATCGAGAAACCCAGACTGAAGAGAAGATCTATTGTTTTTTGGGTGTCCGAAAAACATGTGTTGTACGAATCCCCTATGATGAGCCAGTCGTCGAGGTAAGGGTAAACTGGGACGGATAGTTTGCGCAGGTGTGCTAAAGCCACCGCCAGGACCTTGGTAAACATCCTTGGCACCGAAGCGATGCCGAAGGGGAGTACCTTGAATTGGTAATGCCTGTCCTCTATCATGAACCTTAGATATTTCCTGTGCACTGGCAACATTGAAATATGAAAGTATGCATCTTTCATGTCCAATGTTGCCATGTAGTCCCCTTGTTTCAACAGTGGCGCAGGTCTAGAACAGGGTGCATGGTGAGGTCCTTTTTGGGTACTGAATAAATACCCTGTTTACCTGAAGAATAGGGACGGCTTCTATGCCGTCCTTTCCCAGCAACCCTTCCACTTCTCGATTCAGGATTTCTAGATGGTACGGTGAAAGGTGCCGTGAGCGTGGTGGTCTGAATTGTGGAGGTTGGGCGAATTCCACGCAGTACCCGTGGGCGACCGTCTTTATGACCCACTGGTCTGAAGTTATCCCCTCCCATGCCATGAGGAAAGATGTTAATTGCCCCCCGACCGGGGAAACATGGGAGTGGACCTGATGGTCATTTCTGTCCGGAGGCTGCGGCTCCTCTCGGACTGGGGCCTCTACATCTGCCGCTATGCTGTCTTCTTGAAGGGTAGTATGCGGGGCTTCCTGAAGTTTGTCCTGTATAGAAACTCCCCGTGCCATAGTTACTTTGATTCACACGGGACTGCCCTCGAAAGGACCGCCGGGAGTTATTGCCTCTCTGGGGGGAAGGTCTTTGTGTGATCTGTTGCAGAGACTTAAGAGTCTCATGCTCTTTTTTGGCTGTTTCCAATGCCTCATCAACCGCTTCCCCGAAGAGGTTACTTTCTTCAATAGGCTTATTGAGGAGTGAGGCCTGGGTTTCAGGTATAAACCCTGAGGTACGCAGCCAAGCGTGTCTTGAGTAGGGTCCCTTGGGCCAGAGACCTGCCTGCTCTTTCAGCCGTATCCAGAGTGTTCTTTATCACATTCTGGTTCACCTGCCTTCCCTCAGCTACAATAGAGAGAAGTTTGTACCTGGCGGGTTCTGGGTCCTCCTGGAGGCCCTCTTGGAGTACGTTCCATTGAGCGTCAGCATAACTTGCCAACAGCGTGGTATTATTTGCTATACGCGTAGTGTATGTGGCAGCCGAGGTGAGTTTGCCTAAGGCATACAGCCTCTTGGATTCCTTGTCCGGGGGTGCCTCCCAGTGGCAAGGGGTACCCCTGTGCTTTTTCAGGTGGTAGTCACTACCAGAGAATCGGGGATTGCGTGCCCTTTAATGTATTGTGGGTCAGAAGGAGACGGCCGAAACAATTTTTCCACTCTTGGGTTCACTGCCCGAGTTTGAGGCGGTGATACCAAGGATGGAGCCAACCTTCTCTTGATGGACTAGAGGAGGGGGATGGCTTGGCTAGATGGAGGCTTCTCCTTAAGAATATCCTCTACAAAGTCCTGCTCAGGCACAGCCTCTTGAGTAGAGATCTGAAAATGTTCAGCTGCCTTCTTCAACATAGAGTTGAAGGCCATCTGGTCATCTCCAGGCGAGGCCTGACGAGCCGGACAAGCCGGAGTGGATGGAGGGGAATCCAAACAATACATCAGTGTCCTGATCTTGATGGGGAAGTGTCCATGGGTCTGTTCCCTCGTGCTGGGTTTCTTCCCAATTGTCTGTGGCATGCGTCTGTTCCTCCTCATAATCCTGTAAAAAGTTTCTTCCTCTTCATTGTAAATGTCCCTATAGGTGTCCATGTGGACAATGTCTTCCTGCTGGACAGGGACAGAAGGCTGATCTCCCTGAAAATGGGTAGATTGAAGATTAGGCTCTCCACGAGACCTTTTCGGGGAGAGGATGATCAGAAAAACTGATTATTCTCTCCAGACGGTCCATACAGCCCTCAAAGTTCTCCCTTGTCCATTTGGAGGACCCGGGAGGGCCTACGGGTGGAAAAAAGTTGTCTTCCGCCCTACGGCGCCGAAAAGTGTCTCTTAGGGTGTTGGAAAGAGGCTCCTGACTGTCCTCATAAGTATCGTGAGAATCGGGGCCCCATGGCGTATCAAAAGATTTGTCCGCGGCTTGCCCCATGATTTTCGGCGGAACCGGGATAAGTCCCACCGCCGCAGTAATCCTCTCGATGCTGTCCTGGATAACCGCTGAATCGGCGTGAGATAAAGGTTCCGATGGTCTATCAGTAGGTGTATTACCTTCAGCGGCGTTAGAGGGCCTAGCGGTCAAGTTTTTTTACTAGAGGCCTAGTCGTGATTTTTGGGCCTACCGCGGCCTTCGGGACCGCCGTAGCGTCGGATTTCCGGGCTTCGACGTGTGAAGCTTTTGGAGTAGCGCTCTTGTTTTTGATTGCCCAGTCACAACACGCTGCTCTGGATGCGGGGAAGGCTTTGGATCTGCACAATCCGAGGAAACCGCCGAAATTTTCAACGCCCCTGCTGACGCTTTCGCCTTTTTTGACGAGGACGTCAAAATAGGCATAGGGGTTGTGTGCTTAGTGAGATGCGCTTGTATGCCCCTGTCGCCGGGTGTTGTCCCTGAAGCGTGACCAGAGTCAGGCCTTAAAGGGTCGGGGACGGGCGTGACGGACCTAGAAGTGTCAGCTTCAAGGTCTATTACATCCGCAACAGATGTTTGGTCATCTGAAGTGCCCCCGTCACTCTCAGGGGGTGTGGCGGTGGGGGTTCCACCTGCGACATACCGTACGCGGCCCACCGCTTTACACAGCACTCCTTA
This sequence comes from Ambystoma mexicanum, assembly GCF_040938575.1. NCBI lineage: Eukaryota > Metazoa > Chordata > Amphibia > Caudata > Ambystomatidae > Ambystoma > Ambystoma mexicanum. The sequence continues at coordinate 642,914,107 of NC_090921.1, forward strand.
AGGGTCTTAAGCCAAAGGAGTTTGCAGGCCGCACACCACTTTTTTTCGTCGTGATATAAGGGGAGACAGGCGTTACACGTCCTGTGTTTGTCCTTCCAAGGATATCTGACCTTACACTTAGGGCAAACATAAAAGGAGCAAAAGGGGAAGATGACTAGACCAAAAGGGTAAAGAGGGGGAAAGAGGAAAGACAACGAAAATATGGCCACCCCGACCCAACTCTCCCTACTGTAAAGGTCGGCCAGAAGGCCCGGCCACGTGGAAAATCCGGCCGCCGGATCTTAGCTGCCAAAATCCACCACCGTAGACGACTCCCCCGCAGTCTTCGTCGAAGATGTTCTTGTGACTGAAGTGACTTAACAGGGAATAACCGACAAGTCGGTATAAGATAAACACTGTCTCTTATGTAAGAGCTCTGCTATAGGGCGACCAGTTAACTGGGCGGAAAAAAAAAAAAAATCTAAGGGACCTGGATTTTGGGTACACTACACATCACGATAGGGATAGTGTTACAGACACGACTATGCCTACGTCCCCTTTCGGTCCCCGAAAGACTAGATGCAATACTCCGCGGTTACCACTGGATATCAGACTATATGCACAGCATGTTGTTCTAAGCAGATAAACAAGCGTCAGAACAATTGTTACAGGTAAGTAACTTGTTCCTTCTCCAGCATGGGGTCTGGCATAGATTTGCATGCTCATGAATAAAGAATAAATAGCAGTACAAACATACACAACCACAGCAGGTGGTAAGGCTCAACAGAAGAAATCACTCTTACCTCCAGAACAGGCTCACCTTCAAGCGAACAGGTTGCGTAGCACTCCTTGGCTGACCCTGCACTCCTCTCTGGCATTCCTGTTGACGAAGTAGAATCTTGTGCAGGTGTGCGTAGACCTCCACGTAGCAGCCCTGCAGATGTCTAGCATGGGCACACCAGACCGGAACGCCGTTGTTGCAGCGATCGCTCTGGCAGATGGGCTCTCGGACAGCCAGGCAGTGGTCAGTTTGCCAACCGGTGACAATTAGTGATGCAGCCCGAAAGCCACCTGGAGATGGAAGCCTTGGACAATGCCTTCCCATGGTTCACAGGACCAAAGTTCACAAAAAGTTGAGAAGTCTTCCGGAAACTCTTTGTGCGAGCTACATAGAACTTCAGAACACGCGCCTCATCCAGCGAGTGCAGAGTCCTTCCAGCCAGCGACGAAGGTGTCGGAAAGATCACAAGCAACACTAAAGGTTTGTTGAGATGGAGTTCTGACAGAACCTTTGGCATGAAGGAGGGGTGCGTCCGGAGCATCACCCTCGTATTGTGTAAAGTTAGATAAGGCCACTTGCAGGACAGGGCCTGGATTTCACCCACTCTCCTGGCAGAGGTGATAGCCATGAGGAAAGCCGTCTTCCACGAAAGGTACTTGAGAGTAACTTGATGCATAGGCTCGAAGGGGGCCCCCATGAGCCTCATCAGAACCACGTTGAGTTCCCATGCCGAGGTGGGCATCTTCACTGGCGGGAATGATCGGAACAGTCATTTTAATTAACTCCTTGACCAGACAGTGTGACCAAAGCAAAGACCGTCCCGGGGACCTGGTATAGTGGGAGATAGCCGCCAAATACACCTTGATGGAGGCGTGAACCAGCCCCGCCCTGGACGAAGACAAGTATGGAAGGACCTGCAGACCCGTGAACCTCAGAGGGTTGATCGTCTATGTCCACTTGTGCCCGTAGTAATTAAGAGTCGACGATCTGGCCCTAGCAAGGACCTCCCTGCAGTCCGCCGGGAGCTCGTACCCACCGAACTAATGCTGCAGGAGCCAAGCCTTCAGGTTCAGCGACCCTGTGTCGTGATGTAGGATTGCGCCTCCCCTGGTGAGCAGATGCGCAACCACTGGCAGCTTTACTGGTGGTGACGTCGACAGGTTGAGAAGCTATGGGTACCAAATCTGCCTCGGCCACGCCGGGGCGATGAGGATCATCCTGCACTGGCCCGTTTGAGTCGATTGATGACTTGCAGCTGGAGGGGCAACGGAGGTAATGCGTACAGTAACAGGCCTTCCCACAGAAAGGATCACAAGTCTCCCATGCTCTTCGGCTGATGGAACCTCTGGCATTTGGAGTTCGTCGCTGTCACAAACCAGTCGATCCGGGGCCTGCCCCACTTGAGGAAGAGACTGTCCACTTGATCCTGCCGAATCTCCCACTCGCGGCAAGAGCGTAGTTCCTTGCTGAGGGAGTCAGCAATGGTGTTCCTGCCAGGTGAAAAGGAACGAGGAACATCCCTTGGGAGACGGCCCAGTGCCACAAATCCTGCGTTTCTCTGGAGAGCGCCGGGGACCTAATGCCCCCCTGCTTCCGGATGTAGAACATCATGGTGGAACACTGCCCGCAGCTCCAGGACATTGATGTGGAGGTCCTTCTCCTCCGGCAGCCACAGGCCTTTGCCGTGGAGATGTCCAGTATGAGCTCCCCATCCCTCCAGGGAAGCGTCCGTGGTGACCATCTCCTGAGAAGGAGGGCTCTGGAAATCCGTGCCCCCGGCGATGTTGGAGCACACGCCCCACCACCTTATCGCTCGACGGAACTCCTTATTGAGGAAAATCTTGTCGGCGAAGCTTCTGGACACCTGGATCTAACAAGAATCCAGAAACTCCTGAAGAGGTTGCATCGGCAACCTGCAGAGTCTGATCAGGTAGATGCACGATAACATCATGTCGAGCAGCGACTTGATGGTCCTCACAGTAGCGATCCTCGGTGCTAACAGCCGTCGCACCTTGCCCAGGAAGGACGCTATCCTGTCCTCCGGCAGGGGACCGAGTTGCGGCTGGACCCCAGGAATGGAATCCAGCAGGACTTCAGACAGTTTACAGAGAACCCCAGATTCGTCAGCAGACCGGCGGGCCTCTCTGTGTGATCGACGGCGATCTCCCTTGACTTGGTACGGATGAGCCATCATCGAGGTATGGGTACACATGTATTCCTTGCAGGTGCAGATGGGCCGCCAGTGGTAAAGTTTGTAATGACTCTGGGTGCCGACTTCAGTCCGAAGGGAAGAGCCTTGAACTTGTAGTGCTTCCCGTTTACGACAAAGCGCAAGAACTTGCAATGTTTTTCATGAATGGGGACGTGGAAGTACACGTCCTCTAGATCCAGCGACGACAAAGTCCCCCTCCTCCAGTTGGCCGAGCAGGTGCTGCAACGCGACAATCCTGAATTTTTGGGACTTGATGTACTTGTTGAGACGTCGTAGATCGAGAATGGACCTCCAGCACCCAGTCTTCTTTTTTACTAAGTAGTATCTGGAGTAAACTCTGGAGACCTGGAGCCGCTTTGGAACCAGCTCTATCGCACCCTTTTTTAACATGGCCCGCACCTCCAGCCGCAGCTGAGGGATGTGTTGTTCCTACCGAGCCACTGGTGGTATCCGCGGACACTTCTCGCTGAAACTCCAAAGTGTGTCCGTGGGGGAGAGCGTCCAGCACCCATTGATCAGTGGAGATGTTTTCCCACACGCTGATGAAGTTCGCAAGCCGGCCTCCCACCAGGGTGCAGGGGCGGGCCTTGCGTCTTGGCCAGTTCAATCCTGCTTGGAGGACTGCTCGTGCCTTGGGAGCCTCGACGACAAAGGCAGCCACCTCCGAAGGCCTTGGAATGACCCCTGTAAGCATCCTGGGTCGTGGAATGGGAGGGTTGGCGGTACGAGGATGATCCTCAGCCGTAAACTTTTGATGATCTACCCAACTTCCCTCCTGAGGAACGAAACGACAGACGGTGCTGTTGCAGTGTGCCCAGGGCACGGGCCGTCTCAGTGTGAGTCTTTATGGCCTGCAGTGAATAATCGACGGCCTTTACAAAGAGATTGTCCCCTTTGGAACGACATGTCCAGAACCCTCGTCTGGACTTCCAGCCTAAAGTTGGTGGCCTTCAACCAGCCATGGAAACAGAGGCAGATCCTGTTTCCCGTTTCCCATTTGGCGGAACCCTGTGTCCGCAATGTCCAGGGCCACGGTGATGGCATGGTCCGACGCCACCTTGCCCTCCTGAAGGATCTCCTTCGTCTCAACCAGTTTGTCCTTGGGGAGGAATTCCAGTAGCAGGGCCATCTTGTACCATAACTCCTGGTCGTACCTGGCCAGGATCGCTAAAGCGTTAGCCACCTTGACTGGCGTAGCCGCTGAGTAGATGACCTTTCTACCCACAGCGTCCAACTTCTTCCCCTCACTGTCCGCAGGAACGGAGGCTAAGGATGACGGGTTGGATGACTTCTTCCATGCAGACGCCGAGACCACGGAGTCCGGTGATGGCTGTGACAGCAGACACTTGGGTGAAGACTCCGGCACCCAGTATTTCTTCTCCAGCTGGTCTCTTTTCGCTGGGGCTGAGGCAGGGTTTTTCAGCAGCATCAGGCCCTCATCCCAGATGTCGTCCAGGAGGGGCACTGTCAGAATGGTCTTCCTTTTCGCCTCCCGGCGTTGATAAAGAAAGCCCTCCTTCTTCGTCTCCTCTGGCGTAAACTGGAAGAGTTCTGATGCACGGGCGACCATGGAGTGAAATGAACCCACTTCACGGGAGAAGCCCTTGGCGGCTGAGTGATGTCGTCGTCTCCATGTCCGTCCCCGTATCCCCCGGGGGTGGCACGTGTGGTGGCTGGTGAGGTGGCGTAGGCTGCCGCTTCTTTGGCGGTGGTGGTGCGCCCGGTGTCAATGGGGCCGGTGTCGGTAGTGCCCTCGGCATCCTCTTCTGCATCTCCGACACAAGCGTGTGGAGAGACGAAAGAATGTCCTTTGACAAATCCCTTGCCATTGTCGGGGGAGCAGGCTTGCTGGGCACAGCGCCTACGTCATCGTCCCAGCCGTCGCCTCCGTCGGGGACTTCCTCCTCCTCAGCGTTCCAGTCATCGTCGTCTTCCGGGACCGTGTGGACCAAAACCATGTCCTCTTCGCCAGAAGAAGAAGAAATATCTGTGCCCTGGAGCACTTCCACTCCCCTCCCCCCCCGACCATTTTTTGTGTCCTGAGGGGGTCGGTCTCAGGTGTAGGGATGGCATCCTCTTTTCCGGGGCATCCTCTTTCTAGGGTCTTTTCCATTGGCTTGGCCAAAGCCTCCTGCCTGAGAGGAAGAGCCGCTCTGGCCACCGTCGGGGCACCCTGGACTGGGTCAGCCCCTTTCGCCTTCGAAAGGGTGGCCGCCACCAACTCTAGTTTAGGACGATTTAGCCTGGATCACCTGGGCCTTCACAGGAAGGTCGGCCACCTCGCCCTGTGGCTTCACTTTCTCCGGTTTCTACCGCAGCTTCCCGGGGGTAGCTGACTTCCTCTTTGACGAAGAGCTGGAGCGATGGCTGGAGAAGAGGCAGATGGAGAAGATGAACACACCCTGCTCATACTGGACACTTGCGCAGCGACCGAGACGGAAACGGACTTGCAGTGCTCGGCCTTGTCTTGGGCCCCCATGGGTGGAGCACCCTCAAAGGACTTAGAAGCCCACTCTGACTGGCTGGATCTGGGTGAGGCATGCCCCTGTGGACCACATGGGGTAGAGGCCTTGGCGTTGAGTCACACCGCCAATCTGCTGTGCCGATCCTTGATGTTGCGCTTGGTAAATCCACTACAGATCTCGCAATCCTCCTCCTTGTGTGTCGGGTGAAGACAAAGGCACTGGGAATGCTTATTCTCCACAAATGTATTCCTCAAACCGCAGCTGGTGCAGAGCTTGAAGAGAGAACCTCCCCGTCCTCCTCCTCCGTCATGGTCCGGCATGCGGTATAGGCCCGATGGCCTTCTGGAATCTTCGAAGAGAAAACACTTGACGATTCTGCCCTTGAGGGGCGATGAAAGATGCCAACAAATGGGTCCCCATTAGTCGTAGAAGAAACGATAGAGCACACAGGCTTGATTGAACAAAAACTTGAATTTCCTAGCACAAAAGTGCAAAAACACAGAAAAGGTCTAAGAGAAGAACACAAGGACTTCCAACACTTGAACATGCAGAAAAAATCTGAAGATGGCTGCCAAAGGAGATGGCTTAGGGAGAGGGCAGTCGCTGGCTGGGGGCAGTATGACCCAGAGCGCAGTGATTGGTTTATAGGAGAAAGACAGTTTGTAGGTGAAATTGAAACCATTTTTTCTTTTAACGAGGATTCCCGACCTGACAACAGGGAATATTCATGAGCATGTGAATCCATGCCAGACCCCATGCTGGAGAATAACGAATACATAGAAGTACAATGTTGCACAACCACAGGAAATGGCAAGGCTCAACAGAAGCAATCAACTCTTACCTCTGGAATAGACTCACTCACTTCAAGCGAACAGGTTGCCCAGCACTGCTTGGCCAACTCTGGACTCCTCTCTGGAATCCCTGTCGATGCAATAGAACTTTGTGAAGGTGTACATGGACCTCCAGATAGCAGCCCTGCAGATGTCCAGCAGGGGCACCCCAGAGAGGAATGCCGTAATCGCAGCGATCGGACTATGGAGTGAGCTCTCGGACGGCAGGGCATCGGTCGGTTCGCCAACTGATGACAGTGCGTGAAGCAGCCGGAGAGCCACCTTGAGATGGAAGCCTTGGACAAGGCCGTCCCATGGTTCACAGGACCAAAGTTCACAATCCTGTGTGCATGCCACGTAGAACTTCTGGGCACAAGCTTCGTCCAGTGAGTGCAAAGCCCTTCCAACCGGTGACAAAGGCTTTGGGAAAAACACAGGGAACACCAAAGGCTCGCTGAGGTGGAATTCCGATGGAACCTTGAGCATGAAAGAGGGGTGCGTCCGCAGCACCACCCTCGACTCGTGGAAAGATATGGCTGTTTGTAGGATAGGACCTGGATCTCACCCACCCTCCTGGCAGAGGTGATGGACACATGAAAAGCCATTTTCCATGAGAGGAACTTCAGGGGGGCCTGGTGCATAGGCTCAAAGGGGGCCCCCATGAGACTCGTCAGCATCACGTTGAGTTCCCATGCCGGAGCAGGAGCCTTCACTAATGGGGAAGATCGAAACAGTCCTTTGAGGAACTCCTTCATGAGACGGTGATACCAAAGAGAAGATCGTCCTGGAGACCTGGTGTAGCTGGAGATAGCCGCCAGGTGCACCTTGATAGATGGGTGCGCCAGTCTGGCCTTGGCTAAGGATAACAAGTACAGAAGAATTTGCGGGCCCGTGACCCTCAGAGGGGTGATCTTGTGTGACCGGCACCACATCGCAAAATGCTTCCACTTGTGACCATAGCACGCAAAGTAGACGATGGTCTGGCCTTGGCAAGGACCTCCATGCAGTCCGCTGGCAACTTGTATCCTCCAAACTCTAGGCCTGCAGGAGCCAAGTCCTGAGGTTCACCGAACCAGGGTTGTAATGCAGGATTGTGCCGCCTCCTCTGGTGAGAAGATCCGGAACTACTGGCATTTTGACCGGAAATGACGTTGACAGGCTGAGAAGGGTACGCCGGGGTGATGAGTATCATCCTGCACTGGCACTCTGAGTGTGTTGATGGCTTGTAGCAGCAGAGGCAACAGAGGAAATGCTTACAGAAACATCCCTACCCATGGGAAGGAGAATGTGTCTCCCAGGTTCCTCCGTTGGTGGAATCTGCTGCAAAATTCTGGCATTTGGAGTTCGCCATTGTTGCAAACAGATCGATTTGGGGCCTGCCCACTTGGTAAAGATGCGGTCCACCGAGTCCTGTCGAAGTTTCCACTTGGGGCAGGAGCGCAATTCCCTGCTGAGGGAGTCGGTCATGGTGTTGGAGAGCGCTGGGGATCGAGTGCCGCCCCCCCGCTTCCTGATGTAGAACATGGTGGTGGTGTTGTCCGTAAAGTTCCTCACCACCTTGGCCTTCAGAGATGGAACAACTTGGGGGCCCAGCACACTGCCCGTAGCACCAGGGTGTTGATCTGGAGATCAATCTCCTCTCGCAGCCACAGGTGCAGACGTCCGGTGTGGGTTCCCCAGCCTTCCAGGGAAGTGTCCATGGTGACGATCTCCTAATATGGAGGGCTTTGAAACCACGTGCCCCGGGCGATGTTATCGGAGTGGATTCCCCACCACCCTATCGCGTGACAAAACTCCTTGTCGAGCGGGATCTTGTCCGCAAAGCTTCCGGACACCTGTATCCAACGAGCATCCAGGAACTCCTGAAGAGTCGCATTTGCAACCTGCAGAGCCAGATGAGGTAGATGCAGAACGACATTATACCGAGCAGCAACTTGATGGGCCGCACCGTGGCGGTCTTCATCGACAACAGCCGCTGAACCTTCACTTGAATGACGACTACCCTCTCCACGAGGGTGATGCCCGGCAGGACACTGTATGGAGTCTGGCTCCTAGGTACAGCGCGTTCTGCGATGATGTTAAGCAGGACTTTGGATAGTTGATGGAGAATGCCAGATCGGTCAGTAGCTGGACGGTCACCTCCGTGTGTCCGATGGCCAACTCCCACGAGCGGTCCCGGATGAGCCAGTCATCGCAGTACGGGCATATATGTATGCCCCACAGAAGGAGATGGTCCACCACCGGTGCCAGGCATTTTGTGAACACTCCAGGGCCGACTTCAATCCGAAAAGCAGAGCCTTGAATTGGTAGTGCTGACCCTGCACTACAAAATGCAGAAACATTTGCTGTTTCTTGCGAATGGGGACGTGGAAACCGGCGTCTGCAGGTCAAGCGACATAAAGAAGTCACCTTCCTCCAGTCGGCTGAGCACGTGCTGCAACGTGACCATCCTGAACCTTGAGACCTTGCAGGTCTAGGATGTGCCTCCAGCCCCCTGTCTTCTTTCTGACCAGAATGTATCTGAAATAGACTCCGGAGCCCCGGAGTCATTGGGGAACTACCTCTATCGCCCCTTTTTGCAGCATGGCCTGTACCTCTTCCAGGAGCTGAGGGATGTGCTGTTCCTGACAGGTAATCAGAGGGATCCGCAGACACCTGCATTGAAACTCCAGGGTGTGCCCCTGGGCGAGAGCGTCCAGCACCCCATCTGTCAGTGGTGATGATCTTCCACTCGCGGACAGTCAGCCAGCTGCCCACCAGGGCGCACACATGGGGGTCTGAAGTTCCGGCCGGTTCAGGCCTGTTTCGGAGCCGGCGTCCTGCCAATGTGGTCAGCAGCGACGCTGTCCTCTGGTACTGTAGGCCTGGGAACAGCCTCTGTAGGCTTCCTGAGTTGCGGATCTGGTGGGCTGGCGGTACTAAGAGGAGAAACCTTTGGAAGACCTGCTCAACTTTCCCCTGGAGGAGCGAAAAGAAGAGTGCTGCTGCTGGAGAGTGCCCAGGGAAGGGTCCATCTCTGTATCCGCCTTGATGGCCTGGAGGGACTCGTCAACGACCTTCCCAAACAAGTTCGCTCCGAAAGGCATGTCCAACACCTTTGTCTGTACCTCCTGCCGTAAATTCATGGCCTTCATCCAGCCTTGTCGACAAATGCAGACACCATTCCCCCCATCTGCCGGAACCCCAATTCGGCGACGTCCAACGCCACTGTAATGGCGTGATCAGACACTACTTCCCCCTCCTGGAAAAGGGCGATTGCCTCCATCCTCTTATCTTCATGGAGGAACTCTACAATCGACCCTAGCTTGTACCACAGCTCCCTGTCGGACCTGGCTAGCATCGCCAGTGCGTTGGCTGCCTTGATAGTGGACGCCACGGTGTAAATCACCTTCCTTCCCATGGCATCCATTTTCCCCTCGCTGTCTGGAGAGACCGCAGACGACAAGGACGGGTTAGCTGACTGACTGCTTGCAGCCGTGATACCACCGAATCCGGCAATGGTTGCAACTTCAGGCACTTGGGCAGAGTCCGGCACTCAATACTTCTTCCCCAGCCTATCCCGTTTGGCTGGAGCCATGCAAGGGTTCTTCATGAGGGTCAGGCACTCTTCTCACACGCCGTCTAGAAGGGGCACTGCCATGATTTTAAGACCTCTGGTACAATAAACCCCTCCTTCCTGGTTTCTTCGGGAAACAGCTGAAATAGCTTGGAGGCTCTGGCGATCATGGAGTAGAACAAGCCCACCTCGTCCGGTGGGGAGGTTCTATGTGACGCATCCAAATGTGGAGACTCGGCCGCCCGCTGCGACGATATCCTTGTCGTCCGCAGTCGTGGCCATATCCGCCCCGTACCAGTGTCTGGGGTTGAAGAGGCTTGACGCGGATGTGGAGGCTGAAATGGGGGCGTCGGATGACGCTTCCTCTTCTTCATTGGAGGCTGAATGGGGAACTGGGGGACCAACGGAACCGGGCCCGGTGGCATCCTCTTCTGGATCCCTGACACCAAGATGTGAAGGGTCAACAGCATGTAGCTGGCGGGATCGGAAAACTAGGCCCTGCGCCATCATCGCCATCTTCCACGTCCTCGTGGACCATGTGTAAGGACTCCTGGTCCTCCTCGTTCATGGACAAGACCTCCATTGCTTGGGCCACGGCCTGGGAGGGCTGTTTCAGGTCCACCTCGCCCCCTTTCCCCCCCCTGCAGGGCTTGACCGGGGCCTGAGCTGTTTTCCCCTCCCCTGACGTGCCAGCAGACTTCGCGAAAGTCACTATGGCGGTGTTGCGCTTAGGGGGCAGGGATACCTCCTGTGTTGCGGGGCTAACTTCACAGGGTTGGCTCCCTTAGCAGTCATGATAGCAGCTGCCACCAACTCCATCGTCAAAGTCTTAGCCTGTGCCGATTGGACCTACTTGGGCTGGGTCGGCCTTCTTCTCCTCCATCCGTGGCTTCTGTGACTTTTCCTGCAGTTTAGCCGGGTAAGATTTCCTTTTCGACGATGAGCTCGATTGGCAGCTGGCAATGGAGGCGGAGGGTCGTGCCCTGTCCACCTTGGAATCGCTTCCATGGCGAACGCGGTGGATTTGGACTTGCGGTTCTTGGCCTTGTCTTGGGCCCCCACAGATGAGGGGCCCTCAAAAGACGGAGAGCAGAGAATAGTACAGCGGCAACGTGCTGGTCTTGGAAGCAAGACCACACAGAGCAACAGAGGTTCGAATCCCGGTTCCGTGCTTAGAAACCGAACTCGGGTATTAAGTGCGTTATAAAAAAACAATAAAATAAATAAGACTGCTCCTCGGACCAGCCGGTCCTGGGTGAGGCATGAACCTGATTGGGGCACTGGGCAGAGGACTTCGCGTTAAGCCACTCTGCCAGTCTATTGTGCCTGTCCCTCGTCATCTTCTTGGAGAACCCAAGGCATATCTCGCACTCCACCTCCTTATGGTCTGGGTGCAGGCAGTAGAGGCATTGCCGGTACTTGTCTTCTACAATCACATTCCGTAGCCCGCACTTGGTGCAGGGCTTGAAGAGGGACCTTCTCTTTCTCCTCAGTCATAGTCAGAGGGTGCAAAGTAGGCCTGAAGGCACTCTGGAATCTTCAACGGTCTAGGCCCTTGAGGGGCGCTGAAATTCACTAAAACGGATAACCACTGTCGGCAGATCGAGAAAAGAGCACACAGGCTCTTTTGGAACAAAACTGGAACCTTTTTCCATCGAGAAAACACAAGTAGCTCGCAGACCAAACTTAAGGACTCCCAACCCTGAAGCGTGCAGTAAAAATCTGAAGATGGCTACCAAAGGAGGGGTTTAGGGAAAGGGCTGTCATTGGATGGGGACAGTACGACCCAGAAGACAGCGATTGGTTTAGAGAAATATAGTTTGTAAGTGAAAGTGAAACTTTTTTCTTTTACCAAGGATTGCCAGTCTGACGATGGGGAATATTCATGAGCATGTGAATCCATGCCAGACCCCATGCTGGAGAACCACTAGCTAGAGAACTAGGAAAATAAAAAAGTTAGAAATACCATACAAAATCTTAAAATATAAAGCACTACACACCTTAAAAAATCCTTCCCTCGCCAGAAATATCAGATCTCTTCAGAAGGCTAGGAGTCTTTTTAAGGTCTAAACAAGTTTTGGCAAAACTAGCAGACAGTTTGTAAGGATCCCAAAGTTAAGTAACTACGGACGAAAAGTTATTAGCAGACCTTCTCCCAATCCAACCACCTTAATGGAAGCCCACGGGGATCCTTGACCAGAACGGCATCAATCTTATTCAGCAAAGGGAGAGGTATGGCAAGGACGTTATGCCCGTTAAACGCTATGGAGGTAGGGATGGGGTAGGAATAGATACATTTACTCACCCCCCTTGTCCTCGAATTCACTCAAATTTCTGGCCACCCTTATCTCATGTCTTGGTTTCAATTGGGAAGGTCCATTATCTTCAGGTTGTTGGGTTAGGATGGTCTGCGGGTCAGATGCTCTGATGGATCAATTCTGGGAATTGGACAGCTGAACACCTCTGCTAGGCTGAAAAAGGACCACCACTTAGGTGACAAACTAAGAGGACCCCCAGGATAGGTTGCAGGAGGCTATCAGCGATGGCCACACCAAACAAAGTGGCAGAAGTTGACCCTCAAGGTGGAAGCAAATACACTGGTCTTGCAAGGGAGAGCTGAAACTGCAAGTCAAGGATCTGGAGTCCCAATGCTCCCCTCGAGATTGCGACTGTGCAGCAAGGTAGTCCAAAAGTAACTGGTCAGCCCACAGGATATTTGTGGGACGCTTCCGAAAGCTACTAGTGCCAGAATCCTCAAGCAGGTGTCTAGACTGGTTTTTCCCACTGGTGCAGAATCAAAGCACCAATGAAGATCTTCTGCAGATCAGCAAAGGAGCAGATCTTCGCCAGGATGATTGAAGAAAGCAATGCTGGCTGACTTCGACTCCAAGATCTGCCTCTTCAGCAAGATTATCCTCTTTGTAGGGCTCTTAATTAACGACAATCTGAAGAATGGTGTAGGAGTGCTCATTTTTTCCAGGATTCGAGCTGGAGTCTTTCCAGAGCCCACCAATGGTAAGGATTTGCACCATTAAAACTGGCAGAGGCTGTCCAATCTGCCAAGCCACAGACATTCTCTGGTATGTACTGGAACCAGGCTGCCGAGCCCCCAGACCTGGCCACAAACACATAGCGCTGCTTTGCCCGGGAAAGCTGGAGCTTTCCCCTGTAAAGGGCTCTGCGTATATGGGAAATCTAGCCCTGCGAGTGCAGAAGGAAGTTCAAATTATAAGGCTAGGCGACAATCTCGTGGCATGGCCAATTTAGATTATATGGTACTCTAAATGTCATTAAGCAGTAAAAATGAAAAAGCGCTGCAAATACCAAAGTTATAGGCAAACAAAGTGTCCGTTTCACACTTCACTGTAAGGTGATGTGTGCAGGGAAAAATAAACAGAGAACTTTACAAACGAGATCAGAGTTCTCCTGCACTGATAGCCATTGGGACAGATCAGTGCCCACAACACTGATGAACTTAGCAAGGTAAGTAAACCAAAAAAGACTAATAGCAATCAAAAGTCATAACAGGTTACAGACAATAGCAAAATGTTTGGACGCCCAATTAATGTCTTAGGAGGGAAAGCAGCAAAAAGAAAATCTTTCCCAACAATGACTATGGCCAAAAAAAGAAAGGACCGCTCTGATGCGGACTACCTCAGAGGAACACCAGGACAAGATGCAGGCGGGGGGGGGGGGGCAGGGGCCAGAGGATCACTGCCAACAGACGCCGGAAGAGGGTCCTTGCGGCAGAGACAAAGAAGCTGGTCCTTCAACGCACCTCTCCCTGCTGGAGAGCTGCAACTGTAGGGGGATGCATCTTGTACCAATGGAGTGAGGTAGCCCAGGCAGGAGCTGGTCAGTAGAGAGGGTGGACATGGCACACTTCAGAAGGCTTGCAAGGGCAGATTCCCACCAGTCCAGTGGTTGAACACCAACAAAGACTTTCAGGAGATCAGACAACGAAAAAGGGCTTCGCTGGGACGATTGCTGGAGGCAATGCTGCAAAAACAATCCATGGGTCTTCAGCAAGATGCTCCTCTTCGAAGGGGACTTTGCTCCAATGACAATCTCAAAAATGCTCACTGTATCCTAAATTTGAACTGGAGTTGCCCCCGAACCCACCAATACTAAGGATCTGCACCGTTCAAACTGGCATGGGCTGGCCAATCATAGATTGGTCTCCGGCCTCCGTCCACCCCATCCCCCCAGCAAAAGACTGATCAGGATGTGGATTTGGACCAGAGAATCCCAGCCCCCAATCTGGCCTAAAACTCATACCATTGCTTTGCTCAGGGAAGCCAGAGATTTGCCTAGGAAAGGGCTTACCATATACGGAATACCAACATAAATCCTCCCAAGGCTAATGCATGCAGTGACTCATCAGCATGTACATACAATGGATACACTGCCAGAAATCAAGCACACTCTGCCCATATGCCAAACACCTTCCCTTCCAAGCAAGAAAAACCAGCAATACAAACATGTAAACATTTAGACCTTATTGTGAACGCTTTTTTTCTATGGTCAATACACACCACCAAACACATAGGATAACACCTCTCAACTTGGACATGAACCGGTTGGCCCACCCACCTCCCATATAATATTGTAAGCCTAACATAGCCGGAAACAAGAACAAATAGGCTTAGGAGAACTTGTAACTGCTTATTAAACAAGTGGGCAACAAGATACACACAAACGTGTGTCCCACCAACAGGCCACGTGTCAATAACCTGATGCCCTAACTGGGCCTCAACTTCACCAAACCACAGGATACTCCTATGCATACAGAAAGGAAAATTGGAGGAACTTGGCTCACACTGAACTTTATATGGCCAAAGCAATGTACCACCCAAGAAATGGAATAGCCAACCTACCCTCCCATTAACCAATTAAGTTTTCATCATCAGGCACATTCTCCCATCTTACACTACGCACATCAACCAGCTAAGCGACCTATGAGTGGCTCAGCCATTCATATAGCGCCTACAACAGAAACCACTGCATCTGTTCCATCATCCCACTGCCTTGCATTCCCCGCACCTGTGATGCTGGAAATGCATCGGAGGGGCAGGGCCTCCGTATCCTTGTCCTTTACTGCCTTTTATCGTGTGTTCTATCGTGTTTTCCGCTCAGGAGTTCATTGGGACTCCTGGCGATGCAGCTCTCTTTTGGTTTTGGTGAACAGACCCATGGGATACCCTTATGGCACCCCTGGGTGGGTGGCACAACCCTGTGCCCCTAGTGTATGTTTTTGGGCACCTGTGTGTTGCCCACAGAGCAGGGTATGGGCTGGTGGCAGCTCCGTGCTGAAATGACTGGTGCCCTGAGCGTCCTCCATTTTGGGTTGCCCAGGCCCTGTCATTGGAATCGGTAGATTCCTGATGGAGACAAGATGGCCCCCATAGCCTCTTGCCTTCCATCGCCTGTTACCTTGATCTTCCCGCAGTCCCGGGAAGCCCAGATGTCTCTTCCCCCTGACTGGCTGTTGGGTGGAAGTTCCATATATGGTAGTGTGGGGAAGTGCCGACCAGACTGGCTGGAGCCTTCCCAACGACCGTATGTTGTGGGTACACCTGTGGGTGGGACCTGGGTGAATGAAGTGTGTGACGCATATGCACTTCTTGTTGTGGATGTCTGATATCTAGTGTTTGACACAATGACTGAGACAGCCTTGCCCGAAACTGGTATGAATGCAGTGTGTAGTGTTGAATGGCGTGGTACTTGTCTGAATCCACATTCTGTTATGAGTGTCTGGCTGGAGAAGAATGGCCTGAATGCACCGTGCGCCTGATTGGCTGACAGACTGCTGAATGCCCTTCATAGTGATTGGATGCTCGAGTGTGACCCAGCGGAATGAATGGGAGATCAACAGTATATCTGGGGACCTCTCACTGCTAGGAATCGTGTTCAGAGCTGAAGTCCAAACTACGAAGAGTAACTGGAGTGAAACCGACGGTTGACCTTGAAGCCCTGCTGGAATAGAAGAATTGCTGTCGCTCTCCATCAATCTGAAAGATGCTGTGTCTCCAAGGACTGACCCAGAGAGGACCTGGTAAGGTGACCTCTTCCCGAGCTACGAGGTACCATCGCGCACCAGCTGATCTTTGCCAAAACTCCCTGGTAGACAGACCTTCGACAGGCTCCCGACCCGAGACGGGGACTGCCGCGGAATCCCAAGGAGAAGTGCCGGACTGTTGTCCGCCACTGTCGACGACCGCCGTCGCCGACCGGAGCCGCTGTGCTCCCGTTTGCCCAAGAACTCCCACTGGAGAAGGCCAGACCGTCGACGCACCGAGGAGTATCCGCCGGTGGGTTTCCCGCCACCCAAAGACCACAGAGACGGCAACAACTCGACACCCTTGCTAGGCCACAGTTCTTCAAACTCTTTGCGGTCCAGAACTATCGACATCGAGGTGCCCCGCACGCCTCTTCCTGGCAGGACGTTTATGCTTCTCCGTCAAGGAGCACCGCTAAGAACGAAGCTGCCACTTCACCGTCGTAGCTCACCCTGTTCTCCGTCGGACGTTCAACGACCCGTGACTCCCGCCTTAAAGGGAGGGCACTCAAGAAGGGCCGTCGATTCCCCAACGAGGAACGCTACAACGCCAGGTACTTTGTGGTTGCAGAACTATTGGAAAGTCTCTTGTGAACAATATATGGACTGGCTTGTGATATATCTTTATTCTACAGGTTGCCCAGGTGGGGGGCTCTCCACAGAGAGCTGAGGTACAGACTCCCCCTCCCACCTCCCCATGACGTCTTTACAGCACCTATCCATGCTCGAAGGATTAATCTTGCTAATATGCAATGGAGCATCACACCTGGGGCCCACCCACCTATACATAAATGTCGGTGTTAGTTAAATTCTGATATTAATAAAAAAGATTTCAGAACAAGTCTTGAAAAATATACATACAAGTAAAATAAAGCACATAGAACCACAGTGAGGAGAAACAGTACACTTCCAACACATTCACTTGCAAACAAACCTGAACAGACATGTATTGATAATTAAAGCATACCTCAAGAATGTTTGGAATAATATCTCGCTCACATTGTTTCAGAAACGTATCCTTGTCAAAACCGGGGTCTACTTTTAGAATTTCTGTCAGAACCTCTGACATTTCTGTTTTGGAAAACAAGCCACCTGTAAAAAAAAAAATAAATAAAATACAAAAAATAAAAAGATGGCTTTTGATCAAAAAGTGAGCCTTAAAGCAAGTTTTCTACAACCATAAGAAATATGAAACTATCTGAAAAACTAGTCTTGCTGAAGTTTTAAGTCATGTTTCCAAAATGTGTGCCATCATACATTATCAGACCGTGATCATTTTGTTCTCTCTCTCTCTCAACCTCCTTTAGAAATCAGAGTGCCCTGTTAAAGAGCTAATCGTCTCTGAAGGTATGTTAACCAACAAGATATACATACGTTGTTTGGATATGGATATATCCATATCCAAACAACTTATCCATATCCTTTTGTCCAATATTTAAAACCTGTGTTGCAGGATTCATTTCCTGTTTGTCTTGGAGGACTTGGAGATGCTAATTGAGAATTTTGATTTACTATTGGATGGCACTGAGGCAGTGACTACACTCATTCAACCAACTCTGAAAGCCGGCTGTTGCGGGGTGAAACGAAAGATATGACACTCAGGTAAGGGAAGTGACTTGTGTTTTACTAAGTTCCAGTGACAAGGTATTTACAGGAGGTAAGTACAAGGTTAAGTAGGAAGGTACACAGGAGACATCCACCACCTCCTCTCTCACAGGCTGCTTCACTCCAACCAACCTTCATGGAGCTTACAGGGGCACTCCCACCACAACATTCCATAGGCATAACATTCCATCAGGCATTCTCTCAGGCAAGCATTCATGCAGGACCAAAGCAGGGAACAAACGACACAACACAGGCCCCAAACATTTTCCTGTTTAGATAACGCATGCAAGGCAGTCAATTAATTTATCATTGTTTTAAAAGACATACACTCTGTGGTTCTATTGTTACCTTCATGCTAAGAAACAGAAGCGAAAATTGACGTAAAGTGGAGCTGAATGAGGATTTCTTTGAATAGTCTATTAGGTTGCTGAGAATAATGAACCGGTCAGAGAAATGGTTGCATTATTTCTTGAGACAGTATGGCTGTGATCCTAGTGTTATTAAAATGTTCGCGAAGGCCTGGGTGGTACACAAGTGGCAAAGCTATGGTATCTAATTTCGAACAATTATCAATAGCTTGTGCTGAAGCAACACTAGCGCTTAGGCATTTAAGGCAAAGAAAATACCCGGCATCAATAGTGTACCAGTAGCGCTGCTTAAAGCAAACTCTCTCAACTCCTTTGTTATACAATATACAATGCGTTTAATGCTAGGTTACTTATTACCAAATTCCCATAAGTGCAGTAATCGTCACGATAATTAAAAAGGGGAACCGATCCCTCCCATCTAGCTAAAGACGCATATCCCTCCTGGAAAGCTCATTCAAACTATTTGACAAAACATTTCTAGCCTAAACTTAAAATTGGGTGGAAGTTAAAAATATACTGGCCCCACGCAATTGGGGTTTAGGAAAGGGCTTGGCATGGCAAACCAGAGACTACAACTATGCATAAGGTTTCCAAAATGAGTGCACTTGAAACAATAACCCATCTTTGTAGTTTTAAGGCTCTAGATAAAGTGTTTGATTGCGTCAACCATATTAAGCTCAGGGAAAACATTGATGTGGGTATTCCCAAACAATCTTGATAGGAATAGCACATAAACAGCTGTGGACTTGCACTGCCCTTCCTACTTGTAATGTAATATTTAGGAAATCCTTGTGCATGCGTTACTGTATTGTTTATACCATGAAAATGTGTTCATAGACCCTCTGGTAGTGATTAGTTAAATTGTGATGAATCAAAGGATTTGTCAACTCTTCAAAAGGGGGAGCCTCCCCACTACCATTGGAACTAGAGAGGTGAGCCTGCTAAGCTCAACACCACCTAGGTGACAGGGCAGGCAGGATCCTACTCAGAGTGACCCCTTCTGGGGATAGGCCCACTGTAGGACGAGAGATCCCCCTCCCCCGTCCAAAGACTACAATCCTTTTACCTACGAGTGGGATCCTTTTTCCACACTCACAGAATCTTTTTATGTGTCATTTTCTTTCTTTTTTTAAACATGTTTATTTTAAACCAATGCACATTTGACAAAAGAATACAAAGCAAGAAACACTTCATGTATAACCCCTATTTTACCCCCCCCCCCCCGTCCGTCTACTAGAAATATGTGAGTTTCACATATCCATGCCCTCTGCCTCAACCCTGGCCCCTTCACTCCCCCCACACCCCTGACTCCACCTCCCCCCTCCACATGTCTCGAGACTTCCGCCCCTAGGGGGTCCCCCTCCACGCCAAGGGCCCTCTTGACCGCTGGAGGTTTATTAGTTAGTGCTGGTAAGTTCAGATCGTAGTCCAGGAACGGAGCCCAAATGTTCAGGAAACGATGTAGGAGGCCCGCTCTGGCCGCCAAAACCTTTTCCGCAATCAGAATGTCCCACATCTTCACCCACCAGAGAGACATAAATGGCCCTACAGTTTTCCAGGTGCGGGCGACTGATTCTCCCTGCCAGGAGGAGCTGGGTCAGGGGCTTGGCTCGCCTTCCAGACCTTGGTTAAATCCCGGGGACCGGGGCCCCCAAAAGGACTGGTTCCGGATATAATGGGATTGCTACTTGGGTAATGTTTCATCTGTTTCCCTGAGCTGAAAGGCCGCCTTACATTGCTTAAAGGTGCAGGGTTGGCCCCCCTCGAAAAGTTTCCCAGAGTTTCAAGGCTCCCCGCAATCCAGTTTTTACAGTTCTGGGGCTGACCCCAGGAGAGAATACCGAGTTATGGAAAATTGGGGAGGAGGGACTTAGACCCCTCGGAATACCCCTGCGTTTCAGGGCCCAGTCCCAGATGCTCAGGGTATGTTTGGAGGAGGATAACAGTTTCTCCCATTGCCGGCGCAGTGGGGGCGAAATGTGTGGGAGGAAGCGCAAGGGGAGAGCCAGGCGAGATTGTTCTGCCTGCACCCATATCGGGCGCTCCGAGGACATCAGCCAAGCATGAGTGTGGGCTAACTGTGCTGCTACTTGGTACCCCCGCAGATCAGGAACCCCCAAGCCCAGCCAGTTTGGCATTGCCCATCATTGTCCTCTGGGAAGTTCTTGCCTTTTTACCCCTCCAGATGAACCGAAACCCCCTCCTTTGCAGGCAGCGAAGCAGGGGGAGCGGGACCGCAACGGGCACGGAGGAACAGGCGTATAGGAACCTTGGGAAGAGGTTAATTTTACAGGCTGTAATGCGCCCCATAAGAGAGATCTCTTGTGATGCCCAGCGATCCAGGTCCTTCAAGATCTTTAAAGAGAGAGGGGAAATTTACATGGTACACCTCTCCCGGGCATGCAGGAATATGCACCCCTAGGTAGGGAATAATTTTATCGTTCCATTGGATTGGGCTGAGAGAGTCGAGGGATTCCCGCTCAACTGGTTCTAAGCCTATCCCAACGGCTACGGATTTATTGAAATAAATGATGAAGCCTGTTACCCTCCCAAAACTATCAATTTCCGAGAGAGCATGTCTCAACAAGGTGCCAATCTCTGTGATGGTTAGCAGAAACATTGTCCGCGTAGAGGGCTATTTTATGCTGGGAGGGGCCAAGATGTAAGCCCTTGATTTTAGCGTTTAGTAGAAATCTCTGAGCAAAAGGTTCCATAATCATGGCAAATAGGAGCAGGGACAAAGGACATCCCTGCCTGGTTCCACAGGTTAGGGGAATTGGGCTAGAAAGGGAGCCATTAACCCTGAAGAGAGTGTTCAGGGATTTATAGTTAGCCAGGACCATATTTTGGAAGGCCAGTCCGAAGCAGAAAGCCTCTAGGTTGAGATGCATTAAGGCCCAATCAACTTTGTCAAATGCTTTGGTAGCGTCCAGGGCCAAGAGCGCTAGTTACCGCGAGTCCTGAGACGCAATGTCGATTAAATTCAGGGCTCTACAGATATTATCCCCTGTGGACCTGTTTTTAATGAAGCCGGTTTGTCAGGGTCGATTATGTTGGGCAATACATTAGTCAAGCGGTTTGCAAGGATTTTGGAGTAAATATTTGCATCTATGTTCAGGAGAGAAAAAGGTCTATAGGAGGTATTGTCCCCGGGGTCTCTGCCCGGCTTGAGTGGAAGAATGGTGATGGATTCCTGCATGGAAGGGGTTACAAAGCCCGTTTCCCCAAAGGAATTGAAGAGCGTGACCCGTGAGGGGGTTAATTGGGGCCGGAAGAGCTTATAAAACTTGGTTGAATATCTGTCCAGGCCAGGAGCTTGAGGTTTGAGGGCTTTGATGGCAGCACCAGGCAGGCTTGTCGTTTGTGCCTATGATATGCTGCACCTGGCGAAATCAGCTTCCCTCGCACCACTGCCTTCATGGCGTCCCAGGTGTTAGCTGGGATGGTTTCTTCATTTAGGTTTTCTTTGAAAACATTCTGGATTGTTTCGGCAATTGCGTCCCTCAATGGCATCTCATTGAGCATGGGATCATACAGATTCCATCGGCGTTGTGGATTTGGGACTGGGTCATGTGCCCGGAGAGCCAGAGTTATGGGAGCGTGGTCAGGTAAGATTCTGGATCCGATGGATACTTCATCAACTTTTGCCAAAATCTGAGGAGATGCCAGTACGAGGTTGATCCTCGAGGGTCCTGTGTACATAGGAATAGAAAGAGAAATCCTTCTCGGTAGGGTGGAGCACCCGCCATGAGTCCACCACTTCCAAGGTTCTGAAGAAGTGGAGGAAGCTGATCGCGAGTTTGAAATCTTTGGGGGCGGGAGGGTCCGATCTATCTATAGCTGGATCAGGAACCCCGTTAAAGTCCCCTCCAATGATGGTTTGGCCTTCCACAAAGGGGGGTGCGCATTGCCAAAAGCCTCGTAAAAGGTAGCTTGTCCTTCCTTGGGGGCGTACACCGAGATGAGTGAGTACAATTGTCCCAACAGCAGGCATTTAACTGCAATGAAGCGACCCTTGGGGCATTCTTTAGTTTCCAGGATTTGTGGGTTCAATTCCCTTGCAAAAAGGATCGCTGTTCCCCTTTTTTTGGTGCCGCCAGAGGCCAAGTATTGGAGTGGAAAGTGTCTGTTGCGAAGCCGCACGAAGTCCACTGGAAGAAGATGGGTCGCCTGCAGAAAAGCCACTGCGGCTTCTTCGTCCTGCAGTCTCTGCAAAATAGATTTGCGCTTGGCGGGGGAATTCAGCCCCATGATATTAAGTGAGACAAAAATATTCGAGTCGGGGTGGAAACCGAAGCCTCCATGGGGTCTGGGTGGAGGGATTGCGATGGGTACGAGTCAGCCATCAATCGGGGGTGTTATTAGCATGAAGTCCCCTTGTGATTGGGATTTTAACCTTGGCCTCCAACGTGAGGTTGAACCTTTAGCCGTATGGGGGGGGGGGGAGGGGCGGCGGCATTTCTAAACCGGCCCGTCCCCTCGCCAACAGGGCCAAACTTGTTCCCTCACCCAACCGGGCTGGGACAGATAACGACATCCGAGTTCCACTCCAAGGAATCCTTGATAACTTGTACCTTGGAGTTGGGCATGGGCAGACCGCAGCGTGTTCCTGTAGTTCCGAGCTTCAGGGCTGGCTGTTCTATGCCAGGGCAGCCTATGAGACACGATGGCACGATGGTGGCGAACCCGTAAGAGCTAGGTCCGAGCAGCATACGAGTTGCCGGAGTACACCCAATGCTCTAGGCTCGGCGCCACTTAAAGACTGCCAACCCCGCAGCGGATCATCTAATCTTCCTGCTCCTTTGTACTTTTGACCAGGAAGCCCGCCTCGGCTCTGGAGGGGAGTCGGGCGTCCCGCCCCCTGTACTGTCTGGTGCCAAATTCTTCGAGCCCCCGGCGGCGAGTCAGGGTGTAGGATCGCTTCTGCATCTTCGAGGTGACAGATCCTACGGAGGGTACCCTCGTAGGAAAATTAAAGGGCTGTTGGAAATAGCCAGCGGATTTCACATTTGTCCTGAAGTGTTCGGATCGAGCGTTGGACCTCCACCAGGGCAGCCGAGTGTTCTTGAGAGCAATCCTCTATCTCTCCTAGCCTCTGTTCCGCCTCTGTGACCCTTTGGTAGGTCTGTTGTAGTTTTGAGGTGTGCTCCGACATGCACGATCTGAATTCCGCCTTTATTTCCGACATGAAGACTTGAATATCTTCTTTGGTAGCTAATGCCGATTTGTCTTCTGGGGCTTTTTGAGGCGTGAGTTTGAGAGGTTCAAGCTTTTTCCCCTTGTCCGCCGAAAGGCGCATAGTGGCGATGTCAGGGTTTTTGGTGGATTTTGACTGCCTGGACATTGCTTCCACTGTTCGATTGAAAGGGGGAGCTTTATGGTCTCTGGAGCGGATGGGCTCAACTGAGGAGGAGGGTTTCGTAATGTCCGCTGGTTCAGATGGTGCAATGGAGACTGTCCAGAGCTTGTTCAATGTTACTTACAGTGGCTAATCTTTCGCGGCGTCCGTTTGGTAGTGGATTGGGGGGATTGTCACGGATCGGGTCCTGTGCCGGCAGCTGAGACCCCTAGAGGAGCCGCGGTGAAGCTGGGCCCCCCGCAGGCGTAAACCAAGAGAACTTTGATGCGAGAAGGCAAGGGCTCCTAGACAGCACCCAGACAGTTCAAGTGGAGACCATGGATGTTGATGGCAGTTCGGGGCTTATGATTGCCCAGTGGGACCTGTGGGTCCTGCTCCTCGATGTGGGTGCCCCTGCCGGGGAGAGCTGGCCAGCCTATGTTCTGTCCAGGCAAGGCGAGTTGTTGTGTTAACCTGCTGGGGGGCGGGGGTGGGGAGGTTGGATTCCGTTGTGGGCCGGGGCGCCCCAGGCAGTGGTTGGAAGCTCAAGCGAGGCCCAGAGCGGGGGCGGGATGCCTTTTATCCACCGGCAGAGACCAGCGGGGTGCGCAGTGCCTCCCTGCTCAATGCTAGGGCTGGGTGCGCTCCCTCTCCACTGGCCGGTGTCGATGGAGCTCCTCTCTCGTCCCGAGAGCGAGAACAAGCTGCTGCTCTGGAACACTTTTCAGGGAGTAATCTAGGCAGGCCGGAGGGTGGTCCAGGGATCAGGGGCTCTTCATCTCAGATGCTCGCGGTTAAGGCCATCCGCTGCCAGCCCGCATCCGACGCCGCAAAACCCCCTCTTGGGTCCGACCACCATTTTGGTTCGTCCCGGCAGAGGCCTCACACAGCTCCTCGTTCCCACTCAGAAGTTGCAGCGGACGTTAGCTGCTAATTTTCCTCCATTCTGGTGCCCGGATGTTCCCATCGCCGCAACAGGCATTTTTCCTTTTTCCACCGTTATAAAGCTTGCCGAAATGTTGCTTTAGTTAGCTCGGCTGCATGCTTCCCACGGAGGCCATCAGGAGAGCGACCACATAGCTGATGCTCCAGGCCACGCCCCCATGGGTGTCATTTTTAAGACTCTCCATAGTGTCTTTTAAAAGTAATCCTCTTTGACAACATTTTGGCAATAAGTGCCTATTATTGCTGGGTTGCCTTAGGGTCTCCCCTTTTTAACTTTCTCTGGCTAACCTTGTGAGAACTATAGTTCCCAAGGGTAGAAAGGCTCTTTGGATCCCTTTTACATTTTATTATGCAAGACCAGCAGCCCACACCTTATGTGGAGTGTTGGGGATCTACTGAGTATCCCCTTTCTCATTTTAAATGTAACCTTTATGTTACAAGGACAAACTTACCTTTAATGGCTGGTGGCAGTGAAGTTTATTATTCTGCGCACCTTTATCTCGGGCTGTTTGCACCCATGGGTGCTCATTTTACCAAAATGGCCCAAGTCTTGTTCTTTCGCCATTTTAGTGTTCCTTATCTTTTCTTGTTACTTCCCGTGACCTCCAGGGTGCGAAATAACTGATTTTTATCTTCGGCAGGAGTTCTGTGGACTTCCCACTCAGGCTCCAGAGTGTCTGTGAAGGGAGGAAGCGAGGGAGGCGTCCAAAACTCAGCGGCACTCTGCCTTCCAGCCTGACTGCTAGAATCCAGTTCAAACTGGAAGACTGGCTGTCATGAAAGGAGTGCCAACCCCCCAATTTTGAATGCTGCAAGGCTGTTTGATTGGCAGGGTTCCTGCATAAAAGTGTGATCCTGGAATCTGAAGAGGTAGTCGACCACTGGAACCAAAACCGAAGAGGAAGATTAAGAATTCAAGGCTGAGCCGATTTCCAGTGACCGGAGAGCATGCTGTGTAACCGGAGCCTGCGGTTACCCTTCCTTCCAATTGACCTGAGGTTTCCGAAAACGACGACCCAGAGCTGGTGAGACCCACTAGACTCAAGACATGCATTTTGAGCCATCCCACGTCGTGCTGCTACATTGCGGGACGGCAATACCCCAATACCCTGTGGGCCATCCTGCTGGACCTCCAGAAACGTGATGAAGTCCTTAAAGTCCCTCACCAGAGTGCTGGACTTTGCAAACAATGAGAATGCAACCAACAATAGGTCGTCTTCTGTGCTCCTGAAAAAGGCGCCAAATCCACAGAGTCATGTCCAGTCGCGAAGAAACCCTTGTCTGAAGCCTTCTCTGTCAAACCCTGCTGAAAAAGCCCATAGAGGGTCCTGACTTCTGTCCTACTGACAAGGAATGCAGTCCCTGGGTTTTTGGCTACAGATCCTGAAGTTATCCTGCTGCAACATCATCTTCTGTGCTGAGGTACTGTTTTGGCTTGGGTATTTACTTACCTTAAGTCTCTTGTGATTTCTGTGTAGTTGTGGGGGGTTTTCTGTGATTGGGAGGTCTATCCAGTTCAACCAGGCCCACTGCTGGAATCCTCCTAGGGTGTCTTCTCTGAAGTCCCTGGACCTTCAACTAACTCTAAAGTAAAATACTTATTTGTTTGAACAGTCTTCCTCTGGAACTCTGAAATTTTCCTGCAACTGAGCCCTATCTCACCCTGCCTACAGCTGGCTCCAAGACTACTAGGGTCCCTTCTTCTGCCTCTGGGAGAACTCATGTACTAGAAATGGGAAGGGCTAGAAACTTTAAGGGGTCTGCCTTACAAAGTAAAACAAGAGTTGAAATGTTTACTTACTTGTTAATGAGTTAGTGGGTAGCTTTAAACTCTCAGAGTGAATAGTTACAAAAATGTATTACTTACCTTAGATATGTTTTGCCATTCTTAAAAGTACTATAGGATGCAATTACCTTGAATAGGCTTTGTGCCTTCTTATATAAGTATTCTCAAAGTCTTACTTTCCTTAGAAACTGTTTTGCCATTCTAACAGAAAGTCGGTAAAGGGTTAACTTACTGACCTGTGAATTGGGTTCCCCTCTTCCCAAAGGTAATGCTGTTGGTTTCACTTTAATATTTCTGTTAGGATAATTGTATGAGTGTCCCCAATTGGGTCTTGCTTCCCCTGACTCTGTTAGCCTGTCCAGAATAAATCTGCCTAAGTCATATTTAACTTTTAGGTGGCTGGTAGCTCCTGACAAAAGTAGATCGGTTTTACCTACCTTGAGCTCAACTGTTAGTTCTGTGAACTGAAAAGCAACTTTAATTGAATATTACACCCCAAGGTCCAACTCCCCTAGAACAACTGTGTTATCTTGAATAAGAGTTATAGGTGTTTTACTGTTCCCAGAATAAGTGTTCCACTATTCTGAAAATTATATTTTCCAGTTGACTTACTATGTAATTTTTTGCTGAGCATCATGGTACAACTGAAAGGGTCTACTACCCTGGTATTACTGAAAGTAATCTAAAAGTAATTATTTGTTTTGACTTCCGGTGTTCCAAATTAGGTTATTTGCTTTGTTCTGTGTACCTTCAAGCATAGTGTGTTTTTCTATGTGTTTATATGATATGTGATAGTACTTATTTCCCCCAAAATGTATCTGGACCTAACCTAACTCAGGTGGTACAGCCTTATACTAAGAGTGGAGTCTTGTACTGTCTCAGTTGAATGGTCTTACTAAGAACTTAGTTGGACCTCAGGAAAACTGTTCTAAAAAAGACAAAACGTACCTGTAAAAGTGAAAGGTGCAGTTTCTGACTTGTTTCAACTAGTTGTCTGCAGCTTCGAAAGGACAGATGGGAAGTCCCCCCCCCCCCACACCAAGAGCATTAAAGGACTAACCTGTACCCAAGCTGAAAGAGAACTGCCACAGAGCAGAAAGGACTGCCCGCCACCTAGCTGGGAGATAGATAGATTCCTCTTCCAAGGAGGTGTGACGAAGAAAGGCCAACGTCCCGAAATGGCGGAACTCCGCTCAGAGACGCACAGGGTACTTTGTTACCTCCTCCGGGAGCAGGAACCAGGAGCATCAAGGGCACAGAAACGACTCAGAAACAGGGTGGTATAGAGAAGCCTGTGCCTGCAGCCCGAGTAGTGTCACTGACAGGCCTCAGAACGAGCCACAAACTTCCCGCTGGTGAGGAGGTGACAAACAGCACCCAAGTTGGGGTGAGAGCAAGTGCGCCCCAAGCTGGGGCGTGAGCCAGGACGACTCCAATCCGGGGCGAGAGCAAGAGGATACCAAGCAGAGGGCGAGAGCATTGAGGCCCCAAGCCGGGGTGAAAGCAAGAGAAACCCAAAGCGGGGTAAGAATCAGAGATATAACCTGAGAAGGGTTGAGAACCTTGAAAACGCCTGGTGCTGAGAAAGCAATAAGACCCCAAGTGTGGGGGGGAGGGGGGTGGGGTAGAACTAAATGGTCCAAAGCTGGCAAAACAACCCAAGCAGTGGTATTGGCAGTCAAAGCCAAGAAAAAGCATGAGAGGCATCAAACCCAAAAGGTGGGGTAAAAACTAAAATCTTCCTAGAGTCATTTAAGGACTGGATAACAGAGAAAAGCAAGTAACAAAACATTCTTTCTGCGGGTTTTGAATAAGTACTAGGCGAGGGGTCCTGTAAAGAGACGCAAGATTGGGGGTCAGAAACTAGCCTCTGCTTATTTTTCAGGCATAGGGCCTATATATCTTTTGTGTTAGAACTTCTAGGTTTCTTTAGTAGTGGTAGCGTCAGGGTAGCTCCGGTTTGGACAGAGGACTTCTTTTTCTTAGGGGCATTCTGACAAACCACTGCAGAACATTGAATCCTAGAGATAAGGACATCTTAGGTTTTGTGTGCATACGAAATACAGAAGGTAAATAATATGCTACCTTGCCCATCCCCGGACTCTGACTTACAACAAAATAGAGTGATAATGCTCAGCCGACACAAGTTTCCTGCACGGAGTGCTTTCTCAAGGTTGTGAAAAGACAAACAATAGGAACATTTGCTAGTATCTTTGTCAAAGAAAAAATAAATCACATACAGAAAAACAGACACGTAAACATTTATGCCACAAATACTTCCTTCATAATCTGCAAAAATTGTGATAAAGGCTGCCATTTTTTATATATTTGTTTACGTGTCTGTATTTATTCATATTTATTGTGTGGTCTATTATCTGTATTCATCTGCATTTATTTATTTATTTTTCACGAGTATTTTCACATTTTTTCTAATCAAATGCTTACACAAACAAGTGCATGAACTTTAAAGTTTCATTTTCAAAGTTAATATGCATATGAGCATATATTTTTGTATTAAAGCATTATGTGATGAACCCAGGCAATTTGTGCCTTCTCCCCCAACGGATCTACCCCCTTTTGGACTAGAGAGGTGAGCCCGCTACACAATGCCCTCTATAGGGTGCAGGGCAAGCTGGATCCCAATGGGGGTAATTGCCCCCTCGGGTACAATGGATGTCCAAGTAAGAATTCCATTCCACCTCCCTTCACTTCACACGCCCCAATGCGCGTTAGTTATATGGGAATTGAACATGGCACTTGGGTGCATGGGCCCCTTTAAAGTGGATGGCTTGGTACCTGTATTTGTTTCCGCCTCTTGATGAATACCTGGACCAATGGAATCTTCCCTACCATTCCAGGGAAGAACCTACACAAAGCCGGAAGCCAACATAGGAGGAGAGAATTAGCTTGAGAGCGAGAAACACTGGCATATGCAGAGAACGGAGTTGCTCCCTCACAGAAGGAGCTGAAAACCACGGATTCAGCATGGTGGATGGAGACCCAAGGCAGCCCTCAGAGCACTACTGCTTCAACGAAGAAGGAAGCCCCACCAAGCCCGAGACCGATGAGGAAGGAAGCACAACCGAAGGAAAGGGACATACCGGTCGACGCCGAAGCCCAACAAAGGCAGAAGTAATCAGGAACAGCCAACCAGAGAAAGGTCAAGGACATCGATCCGCATGGACTAGACAGACTGCCTCCCCTACAGAACGGCAACATCAGAGGAGCAGCTGGTGGGTGGTGATGCCACAACCGAGGCCACGCTGGGCTAAGAATATGACTACATTGAGAGGGGCTGCGAGAATCAAGAAACCAAATGGGGCCAAAAACCCAAATACCCCAGGAGGGGGTGATAGAAATAATGGACCAAGCCAGGCTACAGAAGCCCAAAGCCCACGCAGGGCTGAGAAACCGAAAAACCAGCAAGGCACAGCACATTCAGGGCTGAACAGGCCCATAGCCCACATGTAGCTAACGACCAGAGTATCCCCAGGAGGGGGTGAGAGAAACAACAAACTGAGTAGGGCTGAGCAGGCCCATAACCAATGCGAGGTTGAGAATACGAATACCCCAGAACAGAGAGAGAAAATCAATAATCACAGGAGGGCCAGAGCTTGTTAAGACCATGTGATGAGGCCATTATCTGACCAAAAGAACAGTTGAGACATTTAGTTGGAAACATTCTACGAAACCAAGAGCTGGAAGAGACAGAGCACTTTGGATGGGGTCAGAAAACCATCCACGACCAAGTGGGAGTAACCAAATACAAAACTGAAGATTTTTACCCATTTCTTTCTTTTGATAGTGGTAGGGAAGATAGTAGGTTAGCATAGATTTGGATGAAGGACAGAGTTTATTTGCAAGATACACTGACAAGAACTAGTAGTTCTAGGGTAGTGAATCCATCATAGAAGTAGGGTTTTGAGGAGGTTTTCTTACATTTCTTTAATAAACCATCTGAACCAAACCAACTGACTTATCACAATAGTTATTTAACTAATAAGCACTACGTAATAGGGTATTATCACCAAATACAAACGGAAACTGACAGTGTACCAGATACAGATAAAGGGATGATGCAATTCAGCTGAGAAACAAACCACTTGGGGCACACCGAGCTAATGTCTTTTTTTAGCTCATTAGGATTAAGTGGTTGAACAAACATGAGTTGTGCAAGAATTTGCACTCACCAATACTTGAGGTCTCACATCCTGTCCTCACCATCTACTCCCTTTACTGTGTCTGACAGGATCTCGAACCAAGAGGCTGTCACAATAGTATAAGTGTGGCTACACTAGACCACCTTAAATTACATAAAAAGTAACATACATGTAAAGTAAAATACTGAAGCCCTCTTTTGGTAATGATGCCGATAAACACTGCCCACCTTTTACACTTCACCATGGACATTAAAATGGCCACAGGGTTCACTTATATGGTCTTGAAATGAGGCACAGATTAGACATAAAACGTGTGTAAACAGGTTGCTTTTAGTTGATAATTTAGTCCCAACAGTTCTGAAAGCGCAAACATTGCACCCCTTAAGGTGGACAATGTTCACTTCAACCATCCATTCTGCAATCATTGCACTAATGTGCAGATGAAAGGGCTGCACATTACAAATCCAGTGCAGAAAACAGATGTGATGTAAAAGTATTTGCCAGGTCATCTGGAAGTCATGCTCACATTGCAGCTCTTCCTGCAAAGGTAAGTCGCCTACTTCTAATTACATTTTCCATGTTGCCAGTCTGTGCAACTTTGGTCAGTATCAAGGTGTTTTCTGTACAGCCCTCTGGTGAGTATTGTATAACCACTAATCTTAAGGTAGGGCAGTAATGACACCTCGTAAAGGTAAGCAGCAAGGCGTAGCAGTGAAGCTTAACTCAAGGAAGGGGAAGGAGGCTGACACAAAGGTAAATAAGTCTACACAGTGGTATACTGGAAAATATACACCTTTATTAGGTTACACACACACACACACGGATAACATTACTTACCGTAATCATATTTCTGATGCTTGCATCTGCTTTGAATTGACATGCTTTGCATAGGCCGATATCTAGTGGAAGTCGCAGAGTATTGCACATAAAGTTTTCAATGTTCGAAAAGGAGCGTCGACAGAGCGTGACTAATACTATCCGTAGTGTGACGTACCCTGTATCCATGAACCCGCACGTGTTGAGGTCCCTCAGATTATTTGTTTCTGACAAGAGGGACTGTAAATTGTAAGCGTGAAGTGTAAGTAGAGACCATGGGGTGTGAAAGATCTATGCTTTTTCCCCAGGCATCTTCTACTCAGAGGGGATGAAGGGTGGGCGCTTGTGAATCTAAGCAGATTCAAGCATCAGAAATACGATCACTGAGTAATTTATCCCTTTTGAGGCTTGTGTATCTGCTTAGAATCACATGCTTTGCGAGCAGTACTTGTAGAAGCTGGGTTAAGAAGGTATCGCTACAAAGAGTTGTTTTGGCAGCGCTTGTTCCACCGGTGTATCACCCATAGAATGCGTGTCCAGACAGTAATGTTTGGTGAAGGTGTGTACTGAACTCCAAGTGGCAGCCTTGCAAATCGCACCTAAATGCACATTTGCTATGAAGGCTAAAGTTGCTCCAGTGCATCGAGTTGAGTGTCCTCTGGGCTTGATTTAAAAGGCAAAACACTATCTTGGCAAAAAAGTAACAGAGTTGGATGCAGTTGACAATCCATATGGAAATCGCTGCAGATACAAAGAAACAATATGTCTTTCTGATCGGCTTTGTCGTTTGAAGGTAGAATATGACAGCTCTGCGTACATCCAGTAGACTTTTTCCTGCTGCGTTTGTTGGGTTTTGGAAAAACACAGGAAGCTCTATACTTTGATTGACATGGACTTTTGATATGAATTTGAGTGAGAAGCGAGATGTGTGCGTAGCACCCCTTTGTCCTTGTGTATAACTACAAAGAGGTCTTGTGCAGACAGAGATTGTAGTTCACTGACCCTTCTGATAGAAGTAACAGCTATTAGGAAGGGCGTTTTGTATGCAAGATGTTTAAGGCTGGCTTTGTGCATGGGATCGAAGGGGGCCCCCCCATGAGCCTTGCAAGTACGACATTGACGTCCCAGCCGGGAGAAGAATTAGAAATGGGAGGGTACAATTTTTTGACACCCTCCATGAAAGCCTCAACTGCGGGCAACTTCCACCACAAAATGTTGTTCTGAGATGTGGTGTAAGCAGCAGAGAGAACTGCTAGGTTTACTTTCAGTGAGTTAAAAACTAATCCTGAGTCAAGTAGGTAGAGCAGGTAGAGCAGGTAGTTGACTATATTAGTGGGTGAAAAGTCGGTAGTATTGAGAGACTGTGTTCTGCACCATGACACAAAGCATTTCCATTTGTTAAATTAGCAGTGCCTTGTGTTAGGATTGCGTGCCTCCTTGAGTATTTCCATGCACCTTTGGTCTAGGTTAAGGTGACCAAATTCTATGACCTCAGGAGCCAAGCTGCTAAGTTCAGCTTCTGCAGGCATGGGTGCAGAGTTGTTCCCTGATCCTGGGTCAGCAGGTTGTCCGTGCAGGGTAGTTTCATGGGAGGACACAAAGACATCATTTGTAAGTGTCAGAACCAGATTTGACGGGTCCACATTGGGGCCATTAGGATCAGTGTTACTTGTTCCCGGTGTAGCTTGTTGACTATAAGGGAGTCAAGTAGGCCCAACGGCCTTCTGGAAACTTTGACAATCTTTGCCATTGAGGGGCGCTGAAATTCACCAACAAAGGAACCTCACTGTCAGCAGATGGAAAAAAAGAGGCTCTTTGGGAACAAAAATAGAATCTTTTTTTGTTGAAAACACAAAAAACCTAGAAGTAGCTCACAGAGCAAACTCGAGGACTCCCAACACTGAAACATGCAGTACAAATCTGAGGATGGCTGCGAGAGGAGGAGCTTACGGAGAGGGCTGTCATTGGATGGGGCTGTATGACCCACAGGACAGCGATTGGTTTAAAAGGAGAAGAACAAGTTACTTCTTACCTTGCAATGTTCTTTCGACGGGATGTTCCTCCGACGTATTCCTTATCTTTGAGAATACGTTTCCAGCTTGCTGGCCTCAGAAATGTTTCTGCAGAGGGCGCTGCGCGTCGACGTCTGCCGAGTCGATGTCCCTCGACGGCCACCGTATCTGCGCCGACGTCACCATGCCCATAAATAGCCACGCGCTGCGTCCGTTGCTCAGTTCCGTTTTGTAGCATAAGAAAAGTCATGCCTGAATTGGTTATTGACCTTGAAGGAGCGTAAACTGCAACCACAAGGGAAGTATCACTGCAGGATGGATGGGAGGGGCGATAAGGAATACGTCGGAGGAACATCCCGTCGAAAGAACGTTACAAGGTAAGAAGTAACTTGTTCTTCGAAGGGATTGTGTCCTCTGACGTATTCCTTATCTTTGATAGACTCCCATAGCAGTGGCATGTAACTGGAGGTGGGAGTGAGAATGTTATGTATCCCTTTAGGGATGGACCAAATGTAATACGGCCTTGCCAAATCTGGTATCTTGAGTAGTGGAGGAATCCAGATTGTAAAATCTTGTGAATGTATGTGCGGACGACCATGTGGCAGCCGCACATGTCTCGGACCGGCACCCCTCTTTGGAGAGCCGAAGAGGCTGCGATACCCCTGGTTGAATGAGCCCTGAGCTTTTGGGTGGCTCTTTCCCTGCCAGTTTGTAACATTCCAGAATGGCCAAAATATTCCACCTGGAGATGGTTTGTTTTGTTATGGGTAGTCCCAACTTGTGACCCGAGTATCCTACAAACAGTTGGTCTGCTTGCCTGATCCTAGCCATTCTGCTGATATAAAAGCTGAGAGCTCGCCTTGGGTCCAGCGTATGTAGCCTTTCCTCCTCTTTCCCCGGATGGGGAGGAGGGTAGAACGAAGGTAAGGTAATTTTCTGAGTAATATGAAATTCAGAAACCACCTTTGGGGGAAATTAGGGTTCACCTGTAGGACAACTTTGTCCTTGTGGAAAATTGTATGTGGGGGTTTACAGGAGAGAGCTTGTAGCTCGCTCACCCTCCTAGCAGATGTTAGTGCTACCAATAGGACAGCTTGGTGAAGACCCTCGGGCGGAGGTCAGCCCAAATGGCAGAACTCGAAATTAATGAGAGTCGCCAATTGCGAACCTCAGGTATTTCCTGTGTTTTAGATGGATTGGCACATGGAAATAAGCATCCTGCAGGTCCAGAGATACCAGCCAGTCCTGGAGCTGGAGGGCCTGAAGGATCTGAGAGAGAGTTACCATCTTGAACTTGTCCTTCCTGAGGAACTTGTTCAATTCTCGTAAGTCCAGGATGGGTCTCAGTCCTCCGTCCTTCTTTGGAATGAGAAAGTAGGGGGGGGAGGACCAGCCCTTGTTCCTGTCCGCTACAGGTACCGGTTCTATGGCACCATTCTCTAGCAGGTCTATAATTTCCTGCAAGAGGAACGAATCTGGAACTTTTAGAGAGCTGTTCCCCGGTGGATGACTCTGAGGGATGTGTAGAAAGGGTAGGCAGTAACCCTGGGCAACTGTCTCCAATGCCCAAGCATCTGACGTTATAGCCTGCCATTCCGTCAGATGGTGAGTTAACCTGCCCCCTACAGGTGTATTGTGTGGAAAGGCCTCAGAGTGGTTTGGGGGCGGCTGATGCAGATGCCGAGGGTAAAAAGGCACCTGCCTCTGCTGCGGCCTTAGTACTTTTGACACGTCCACCTCGGGTGGATCTCCTTTGGCCTCTTTGAGCCGGCTGTCCTCTGCCTTTCCCGAATGCGGAATAGCAACGAAAGGACCTTCCTCTCCGAGAGGTTCCTGAGGGGCGAAAAGGAGTTTGGCGGATAGCAGCTCCTAAAGATTTTGCTGCTGCTTTAGAAGTATGTAACTTTTCCAGACTGTCATCAGCCTTTTTTCCTCCGAATAGTGAAGAGCCGTCAAAGGGCATTTTCAAAAGTCTGGCCTGTACATCTGGAGCAAAGCCAGACTGTCGCAACCACGCATGCCTGCAGATTGTTGTACTTGCCGCCATGGCCCTGCTGATACTGTCAGCGGAATCGATGCCAGTTTGAAGTGATTCGCACATGGCATCTTTGCCATCTTTAATAATGTTAAGGAAGGCTTCTTTTTCCTCTCCTTCGGGTATGCAGTCAGCCGCTGATGAAGCACACTCCCATAGTGTGTGACTGAACCTGGCGAGCATACAGGTGGCGTTGATGGACTTCAACGCCATACTACAAGCAGAGAAGACTTTCTTCGCCATAGAATCGTACCTCTTGTCATCCCCATCCTGTGGGACAGTGGGGTAAGCGGTCCTATTGCTAGATGAAGTTGCCGCTTGAACCACCAGGCTCTCTGGAGTCTGGTGTTTTGATAAGTATTCAGGGTCAGCAGCAGCTACCCTATACTTGGCTGACAATCTTTTATTGACCGCAGGGATAACTTCAGGAGTTTCCCAATTAGATGTAATTTTCCTTTGCAAGGTTGCATGGAAAAGGACCACAGGGTCCTCCTGTGGACCTTTGTCTAATATGTCTGTTAAATCATCCTGTTGAAAAACAGGGGAAGTCGCAGACCAACCCATAAAGTCAATAATTCTTGCCATAAGGGTTCTATAGGGTGTTTCGGCATGTTCCCCGGGGTCTGGCTTAACAAATTCCACTTCTGGGGAAGTGTCCAGCCCACTTGCCTCATGTAGTGACTCTTGTAGGTCCTTCAGCCTTCTTTCATCAGAGGTGAAATCCTCTGAAATAGGCAGTGTGGTCCTCTGTAACCCAAATGTTTCCTGGTCAGAATCTTCCCCCTCTTCATAAATTGAAGATAGTCGAGGGTACTCTGACCTCTGAAATGGTGTCAAACCCATCTCTAAGAGGCAGAAGGAGCCAAACTCGTCATTATTGGGGGAGAAAACGTCAATGTCGTTGACGCCGATGTGACAGGCTTCGAAGGCGCCGAGAACGGCGTCGAAAAAACTGGAAGGGGCCTCGAAGAACTCGAGAGGATCGGGATCCTACTCAAGGACATCGACGACGGTCTCGGCGTCGTGCCGGAGGCCCTTGGAATCACCGTTGGCTGTGGAGTAGC
The DNA here is from genome assembly GCF_040938575.1 of Ambystoma mexicanum. Lineage (NCBI taxonomy): Eukaryota > Metazoa > Chordata > Amphibia > Caudata > Ambystomatidae > Ambystoma > Ambystoma mexicanum. The sequence continues at coordinate 642,950,117 of NC_090921.1, forward strand.
CTTGGTCTTCTCTTTCATCGGCGTCGATGATGGCGTCGAGGAACCCTTCGACAACGGCGTTGATGGTGCCGATCCATGCGTCGAAGGAATCTTCGACGACGGCGAAGGAATCCTCGACGACGGTGTCGAAGATGGTGCCTTCTTACCCGATGGCTCGTGCGCTCTCGCGTGGAATGTTTCGCCGGGTGCTGCGACTCGCAGCGTTTTGATTTTTTGGGTTTTTCACCCGGGGCATCACCCTCAGCTGTCTTCGAGGGGGTCTAGGCCGAGTTCTCGAAGACGCTTAACATTTTCTTTCTGAATTCCTCCCTCTCAGCTTGAGAGCTGTGTTTTGTGGGACGGGAGACCCTTTCTGGGGATCTCCGACGTCTCTTTTTTGAGTGTCTTGATCTCGACGAATGGTGGGAGCTACTTCGAGATCTAAAATGGGAATGTTTTTTCGATGGCGAGGAGACGAATGCCTCGACTCAGCCGAAGAAACCTTCGAGGAGGTTTTTGACTTACCTCTCTCGAGCTTCCCCTTGTGCTCCTTCAAGACTTTTGCCGTCATGGACATGCAGTCCTCACCCTCCGAACAATGGTGCTCGGATCCCAAGCACCACAAGCAGATCCTGTGTGGTTCCGTTATCGACATTTTTTTTACCGCAGTCTCGACCTTTCTTGAAGCCGGATCGCAGCGTCGTCGGTTCCGATGAAGATGCCATTGAGAACGAGTAGGTATTATTCGAGTAGATCTAGGGTTATCCTGACTGAACTGAGCAACGACGTTCCAAGGCCCCACGAAGCGCGGAAAAACGGAACTGATCAACGGACGCAGCGCGTGGCTATTTAAGGGCATAGTGACGTCGGTGCCGATACAGTGGCCGTCGAGGGCCATCGACTCGGCGGACGTCGACGCGCAGCGCCCTCTACAGAAAAAATTACCGAGGCCAGCAAGCTGGAAACGGATTATCAAAGATAAGGAATACGTTGGAGGACACAATCCCTTCGAAATACAGTTTGTAAGTGAAAGTGAAACAGTTTTTTCTTTTACGGAGGATTACCAGCCTGACGACGGTGAATATTCATGAGCATGTGAATCCATGCCTGACCCCATGCTGGAGAAAAGGAATTACCAAGAGTGTTTCTCTTTTGGTTCATCCATAAACTTGTTCAATCACTTACAGTTTTAGCTGTTTCATAAGTGCAGGGGACGGGAGAGTCCATAGATTGGACATCATTTTTAAAAAATGTTTTATATTTTCTCCATGCATGCCTCATACTTCTCTCTAGTCCACCCAGAGAAGCTGGACTCATCAGGGGGGTGGGAAGGGTTAGGCAGCTGGAGCAGGATTTTATTTTATTTATTTTATTGAGCATTTATTAGGCGCTTTATACAACTGAATAGTGTTGCAAAGCGCCACATGGCTAAATGGCAAGGGGAAAAGGGAGAAATAATGGCAAAAACAGTAAAATACAGTTGTTAGGCAAAGTTTGTATGCAGTACCCATTGGGACCACGACACAAACTAGGACTACAAGTGTAAGCAAAACCAACCTTTGGTAAAAGTCTGTACTACACAGTTTTGGTAGCGGAGCTGAGCAGCCAGGCTTATCTCAAGAGGGGAATGTGAGCAGTAATGATGTTGCACAGATGTCTACAAACACAAGTGTTAAAATAAACTCTTACACTCAAGGTTTCTTTGATAAATACTCAATTTATCTGTCTGTTATTAAACATTCATAAGAAGGAGGCAATATAATCGCACACAAATATACTTCAATACTATTTCAGAATACTTTTCAAGAGGAGTAAAAGGCAAAGATTATTAGAACATGAAAGGTTACAACTATTCTTAGGCAGTGCAAATACTTTGTGTTCACCAGAAGAGTCAATTCAATTCAATAGGCTAGGCCAAAGTCAATGGGCTAAAGTCTTGGATAGGATAAAAACGGTTCTGGTAAGTAATCGGTAAAGTCTCTGCAAAAGTTCTCAGAAGTAGTTTGTAAAAAGAAGAATCATATGTTGGGTCACAAGCTGATTAGGCTTATGAGTTGCAAAAGTTTCCACTGCGAGAGGTAAGTACTCAGTCTTATTTCCACAGTACCTTACAATGAAGAAAAAGCTGCAGCTGGTGACTTCTGTTCCTGGCAGTTCCTACAGATCTCGCTGTTCCTAGGCCTCAGTCTGGCGGACAAGAGGGAGGACGTCGGGGGACTCCTGCACTGGGACTGATCCAAAAGCTAGCACTTTCAATTTCTGTGGCTGTGAGTAAAGCACACAAACTGGTGTCCCTCTCCCTGGTTATACGGATTCCTGCAGCACTCTGAGGAAAATGCAACCAGCTCCGAGATTGGTATCTTTGTGGCTTCTTGTCGAGTTGATTGGTCCCACCAACTCAAAGAAAGAAGTCGTAGGGGCTTCCCTGTCGAGGTGAACTTGGTGATTCAGACCTGCAGAGGGCTTCACCGGGCAAACCAACGGTCCAGGAGTTGCAGCAGCCGTCCTCTTCAAGCTCGTCTTCGGTTCTTTCGTTCCAGTGGTCGACTCTGCCTTCCAAGCCAAGAGACTAGCCTTTTATTCAGTTCACTCCCATTCATTCCAGCCTAGCTGTCTCTCACCCAGCAGGGCGGCTGTCCTTGCCGGACAGTCAGCCAGCCAATCACCACAGAGAGCATTTGGGTCTCCTCCGAGACTAAGCACAGGGAGTTTCGGGCACCTCCCTGACTTCCTGCCCTCCCCAGACACTAGGGCGCCAGAGGCGGTCTTCGCTCTTAAAGCCCGCCAAAGGCGAAGGAACAAACTCTAGAAGGACCTTTCCAAAAAGAAATGATGAAAAAAGAAGACCGGGACTGGTTTAAACAAAGGAGGTTCAGACGCCATCTTGAAAAACATGGCTCCGGCGATTTAACGCTACCAGCGCTCGCGGTCGGGGAAAATCATGGTAGTTAATTGTAAAACCACTGCCACCAGCCATTCTGAGAGGAAAAGGTAGCATTTGACTGCTACATGAGTATTTAGACACACGGGATACTAAGTAGCCCCTCCAGCACTCTATTGTAAGATAGGGTGTGCTAGGTCTAGGAATTTAAAGAGACTAGTAAAGTCAATTTCACTTTACTTACTCTGGGAAACAGTAGTTTAACCCAGAGAAGGTAGTTAAACCTTGGGAAAGCCTGAAAAGGTTTCCCTGTGCCACTGCACTGAGGGTGCTCTGTGACACAAATGAAAAGATGATGCCTATGGAGTTGGTTAGACTCCATAACCAAAGAAAACACAAGAGTAAAACACATTTCAAAACACATGAGAGAGTGGGAAAAAGGGTCAGACTCTCTCCAGGTAAATAATCAAGTCCTCAAAAACCAGCAAAGTTGCTGGGGGTCTCTAAGGTTAAGGGAATTAGCACATTTATGAGAATTCTCCCTAACAGTCAAAGTCCTACTGGGCCTTGTGGCATTAGGACGCGCAAGTGCAGAGAGGAGAAGTGCAGGAGATGGGGAGTGGGATGGGGTCAAAAGGGGACAAGAGGAGTGGTAAGTGCTGGTGGAGGGGCCGGGAGGGATGTGCTAAGGGGAGCCAGGGATGAGAACCTCAGGCTAAGTGCAAGTGCAGGCAGCTCCCACGGGTGGGAGGCAAAGCCACCAAAGCAGGGACTGCAGGTGTGAGAAACCAGAAGGTGTCTGATTGAACTTTAAAACTAAGATACAATACCTTTGACAGAGTGGTCCGGCAACGCATTTGTGCTCAATCGAAAGTCTCTGTAAGGTATCTCGCCGAGAGTTGCCAAAAGTGAAAAAGTGGCAAAGGAATAATGCGCACAATAGAAATTCTTCGATGTTGATACAGTAAAGAAAGTTTATAACAAAGTAAATCAAATAGGTCCGAGCCCGGCAGAGGGAGACTGATTAAAGATTTTGTGTCAAATCTGATCTGAGACCGGCGGGGGGGATCCGAAGTGAACAGTCAAACACCTAAGAAAATTGTCTGACCCACTATTCCCCAGAGATCTGTCATCCAGGTGGCCAGGACACGGCCATCGCTTTTAGATCCAGTTCCTGGGTGTGGACAAGTGCGGGAGGATCACCTGGATGAGGGGTCTTCAGGGAGTGGGACACCGGATGGTGAGATGAGGTATTCCCCCCCCGTAACACTTTTACCCCCATCCTACCAGGTAGGATATTTAGGACCTCAACCCCCCTCGGCCCTTTTTACAACACAAACACTTCCTCACAGACAGCCCGCTATGAGAGAAAACAGACCAACACCCAAACGTACACCCCACGTTGCCCAATAGGGTGGTCCGGCAATTACTGACCATCGCACACCCCTGACTTCCATTACACTTCCCCACACGGATAAAAGCGGAGCACAAGAGCACAATTTGAGCAAGGCAAAACACACAAGGAAACAGCAGTTCCAAGATGGCAGTTTACCAAGAGGAGAAAGACAGCAAAACAGAAGGGGATTGCAAGGAGGGAAGTTCCTGTGACCTTTTTGACAAGGAACCGTTACTTTAAAAAAAGCCTTGAGAATAGAAAGCGTAAGACCAGGAAACGAGGCTTAGAAATCCTGCATTGTGTGTCAGAGGTACCCGGCGCCCTCCCGCGTCGATAATCAAGGTGGGGAGAATCGCCAGCTGCCGTGATACTGTCCTTGGCTCCAACAAAGCAGCGTCAGTGAAATCTAAACAGCCGGTGAGTTGGAGAGACCGATACAAGACCAGTCTGTGTTGAAGCCAAGGTTGCAAGTGGTAACATTGTATGGAGAGCACTGGAACGAACATTGTATGAAACGCGTGTGATAACCAATGCGAGTAAAGTTCAACTACAGATGAGTGATTGAACTTTGAACCTTTGACAGAGTGGTCCGGCACCGCATTTGTGCTCAATCAAAAGTCTCTAGAAGGTATCTAGCTGAGAGTTGCCAAAAGTGGCAAAGGAATCCTGTGCACAATCGAAATTCTTCGATGTTGATACAGTAAAGAAAGTTTATAACAAAGTAGATCAAATTGGTCCGAGCCCGGCAGAGGGAGACTGATTAAAGATTTTGTGTCAAAGCGGATCTGAGCCCGGCGGAGGGGGATCCGAAGTGAATAGTCAAACACCTAAGAAAATTGTGTATATATGGAAATACAAAAAGGAAAGGAACTTTATTCTTTGTTTGTTGCATCAGGCCCTCTGAAAGAACTTTTGAACTGCACCCTCGTGCTAGAGAAGTCAGAGAGTGTGCCGCCTTGTCCCGTGCTGAAAGCGTGGGGAAGGGAATCCAACGGCTTGAATATTCTGACATATCATTTCATGTCAACACTTTTCTTTTGCATAACATCGTTTCCCACACTATTTGTATTTAAAGGTAAGGATTGGCAATAGGTTTATTACTTTAGGCCCCTTTATTTTGCCACAACACTAGGACTGCGTTATTATTTGATGGTCATAGCTTGCTCCCATCTTTAGATTTAGGATTATATAGGCGTTTTTCAAACCCAAATGAAGTTCAATAAACACCCTTGAACTGTGGTCACTTGTGTCCGTCTTACTATCTATACCATGCCTTCCTTACACAGGGCAGTGCATGGGGAGGGGGTGGGGGTTATTGACTGGAATCCTGAGAGATTCAGGCCGCCAGTCACAGCGGCAGTGGGGCGATTAGCAGGGAAGAGAAAGAGGTATAGAAGAGCAGAATTTTGAGTAGTTTCTGGAACTTGAGGTCTGGATCAAGTTTGAGAGGGACAGGAAGGCTGTTCCAGAGGGAGGGGCCAGCCAAGGAGAGGGCCCTGCCCCTCACTCTCTACTTCGAGAAGTGTTGACAGACAAGGAGGCGGAGTGAGAGGAGCGTACGGCTCAAACAGGGGAGTATTTAGGGAGGGAAAGTTGTAGATTGCATGGTCTCAGGCCCAGGAGGTCGTGTGGACGATGCAGAGTTTCTTGAATTTGAAACTTGCAGCCACCGGGAGCCAGTGGAGTGATTTTAGGGCAGGAAAGATATGGTCCCTGGGCTTGAGGCCAAGGAAAAGTCTTGCTCCTCTACTCTGGATTAGGAGGGGGGACGAGGGAGGTTGAGAAAGAGGATGTTTCAGTAGTCCAGACTGGAGAGGACTAGAGCTCTGGAAACATTGAGCTTCTGGGGGGAAGTTGAGGAAAGGAACAATGCCTCGGAGGAGGTGGAGCTGGAGGTGTGACCTCTTAGTAAGGCTCATGATTTGAAAGATGAAAGAAAGTGGAATCAAAGCAGACCCCAAGGGTTTTTAGCCTCACAGGATGGTGGAGGTAGAGGGCTCAACGAGGGTGGCCAGAGGGTAGGAGGAAAAGAGGGCACAGGTGTCCCAATCAGAAGGACCTCAGTCTTACTGGCATTTCGGCACAGCATGTTTGAATGGCAGGCAGGGTTCAGAGAGGAGGAGGTAGAAGAGTTAAGTTTGAAGGAAAGCTGTGCGTCATCGGGGGAGAGAAGAAGGAAATGATGTGAGCAAGAGGGGCAAGATGGATGTTGAAGAGCCAGGGTGATAGGATAGAGCCCTGGGGACACCAAAGGTAAAGTGTGAGGTGGTGCAGGAGAAAGGGCCCAATTGAAATTGGGTGGGGTGATTAGTGAGAAAAGAGCTTAGCCAATCCAGTGCCCGGTCAGTGATGCTGAGGGTGACAGCATCATTTTATGAGGATGGAATAGTTGACTGTGTCAAAAGCAAAGGAGAGGTCAAGGAGAATGAGAACAGCAGGAAAGTTGGATTCGAGATTTGCAAGCATGATTTCATGGGTGTTCAGGAGAGCAGTTTCTGTGCCTCTGAATGCCCGGAATCCAGATAGATGGTCATGAAGGCAACCAACAAGATCAGTGAGGAGGGTTAGATGGGGAGGACCAACTTCTCCAAGAGCTTATCCAGAACGGGAACATTGTAAATAGGGCAATAGTTAATCAGGCAGGAGCAGCAGACGGCTTTTTGAGAGAGCGTGCACAAGGGGAGTGCTTGAGGGATAGAGGGAAAGTGCCAGTGGCAAAGGAGAGGTTACAGAAGTCAGCAAGAGCCGGGCGAGAGAGGAGATGTTGTCCTTAATGGTTCTGGAGGAGCAAGGGAGCACATGTTTGGAGGAGGTCTTCATAGAGCGGGCCACTTTAGAGACCTCATCAGGTGCTATGAGCAGTTAGGGAGGAGATTAAAGGGGGTGGGAGCCAAAGGAGGCAGGCAGGGGGGGTATGCGTGGGAGTGGAGTGAAGATGGGGGTGGAAGAGAGTGAGGACAGAATCCTGCTGTAGGGCCTGAGGCTAGGTAATACCCCTCTGGTAAAGGGGAAGCCTTTTTAGGGTCAGAACCATGTGAATGGGCCTTAAACACCTTCTCCCGGAGCATTGGGAGTGGTTTAGATTGATGAGCCCGTTTTGGTGCGTCTTTCGACGCTACTGCGTTGGGGGCTGAATATTTATGAGAGGTGCCTGGTGAAGATGGAGTCTTGATGCTGTGCGTAGGCCACGGTGGCGGGTGCGCAGAGGGCGTTGAACAGCAAGGGTCAGTAGGCCCCACCAAACTTTGATGGGCCTGTGGGCGTTGATGGCTTCCTCGACTGGTCTGTCGAGGGAAGCTTAGGGGTTGTGTGTTCTCGTTTCGTGGTAGCGTGTGTGTCCTTATCGCCAGGGTGTGAACTCCCCATCGCACTGCCGGTGGCATGCCTGTCGGGGCCGGGGACGGACACGTGGGACCTGTATGTTCCACCATTAGGTCTACGGCTTCCGAATCTGAGCCGTGGCTGCTGGCAGACTCCTACTCCAACGTGACCGCTCCGGTGGAGGAGTGACTTCGGCCTGCATGGGGTAGGCTGCCAACCACCTGGTGCGCCTGTCTTAAGGTTTTGGGACAACAAAGTGTACAGGCCTTGCAACGCCGCTCATTGTGGTCACGAGGGAGGCACCAATTACACTCTTTATGCTCATCTTTCCAAGGGAATTTGCTGTTGCAAGACAGGCAAAATGTAAAGGGAGTATGCTCCATACTGTTCGGACAGTTTTTCTGAAGCACAACTAAGGGCTAAGTCAGAGCTTTTCCAACACATTCAGTATAGGCCACACCTATTCTTGGGAGTAAAACCATAAGATAGTTTTGGATTACTTTAAAGTAATTCAAGGGTATTAGACTGTCAGTTGTACCGTGACGCTCAGCAAGAAATCACATAGTAAGTCAACTGGACAATATACTTTTCAGCCTAGTGAACACTTATTCCAGGACTAGTAAAAACCTATGAATCTGATTCAGGAAGTTGGACCTTGGGGTGTAATATTGAATTAATGGAAGCAATAACTTGTTAACTTATTTTTGAATAGCACACAGCTAAGCAAGGTAGGTAAATCCTATATACTTTTGTAAGGAGCTACCAGCAATCTACAAAGGTAAGTATGACCAGACTTATTCTGGACAGGCTAACAGCAAGTCAGGGGAAGCAAGACCGAATTGGGGACACTCATCCAATTATCTGAACAGGAATAATAAAAGTGAAACCAACAACATTGCTTTTTGGGAAGAAGGGAACCCAATTCATAGGGGAGTAAGTTAACCCTTTACCTACTTTCTGTTTGAACTAAGGAAAGTAAGACTTTGAGAATACTTATTTAAGAAGGCACATAGCTTATTCAAGGTACGTAAATCCTATATATACTTTTCAGAATGACAGAACATATCTAAAGTAAGTAATAACTTTTTGTAACTATTCACTCAGAGTTATCAACAAACTCTTTTACATGCAAGTACACTTTTCAACACTTGTTCTACTTTTCAAGGCAAACCCTTTAAATCATCTAGCACCTTCCAATTCTAGTACATGAGTTCTCTCAGAAGCAGAAGAGGGACCTGAGTGGTCTAGAGCCAGCTGTAGGCAGGGTTAGATAGGGCGCAGTTGCAGGCAAAGTTCAGAGTTCCAGAGGAAGACTGTTCAAACAAGTAAGTATTTTACTTTAGAGATAGTTGAGTGTCCAGGGACTTCAGAGAAGACGCCCTAGAAGGATTCCAGCAGTAGGCTCGGGTGAACTGGACGAGAGACTTCCCAATCACAGTAGCACCCTAAGGATACAAAGGAATCACAAGAGACTGAAGGCAAGTAAATACCACAGCCAACACAGTACCTCAGCACAAACGAAGTGTTGCAGCAGGAAGCCAAAAAAACAGTTGATAGATACCTTGGTCTAGAAGACGGAGGACAGGCCTTTGGAAGGACTTTTGCAGCAACGATCCCGGAAGAAGGCTCCAGGCAACATTTTCCTCGTGGCTGGACGCGGCTCTGCGGATCTGGCGCCTTTTTCAGGAGCACAGAAGAAGACAGAATATTGCTGGTCAGATTCTCATTGTTTGCAAGGTCCAGCACTCTGGTGAGGGACTTTTCAGAGCTCAACGGAGATGGCAGCGGCAAATCCGACGGGAGAGGTGGGCCGGATCATGTGATGGTCCGGAGCAGAGGCCAGACACGGCCGTCTGACGAGCAAGGAGATCAGAGTTAGCGGACGTAGGAAGGGTGCTGGCCGTGAGTGGGGGCCAACCCTGTTGCAGGCCTCAGGACGTGGCGCCTGCGACGGATCCAGTATAGGGTAGCAGAGGAGCCACATGAGAAACCAGAGCCTGCAACCCGGGGAGCAGTTCCAGCCACCCTTGCAGCGGCTGCACAGGAGACAGAGGGAGAAGCATACCAGTCCCCACACGACAGGGGAGAGGGAGGGCGGAGGAGGCACTGGGAAGACCCCGTCCACGTGCCGAGCCTGCCCCCTTCCAGGGCTCCACGTGGAGGAAAAAAAGATACAGCATTGCGACCCGCCCTACCCCCCCTGGTAATACAGCGGCCCGGGGACCCAGTGGAACACACTGGAGCAGCAGACGTCGCCTCTGCCCATAAAGACCCGGGCCCAAAGCGGTGAAAGCACCTGATACATTCAGATAACATGTTAAGAGTGCTAAATTAAAATTAGAGGAAGTGACACAGGGGGATTGAAGCGAGGAGCACGAGTAGTCAGGGAGTCATCAGTTTGGATATCTTGGAAGACATTTGGAGCCTAGCTGTGACTATTTCAAGGGTCTTGCGGTCGACTTCCCTCCTTTTGACCGCCTGCAATCCTGTGGATCTCATGTTGGAGGCATAGCCACTCAGTATTTGATAAACAGGGTGGAACATGACAGGATAGCAAGATAGTGGACCAAGAGATATGTATAGAGGTGACAGCAAACACTGAGGCGCCAAGGAACCTCACATGCAGTCAAGTGCAGACAGCAATTTCACGGAAAGGTGGGGCTCTAGCCTTGTCGGCGGGGCACAACAGGCCCGGAGGCGAGTGGACCCCACAGGACAGTGGAGCAGGGCACTGGAGACACTCTTTGAATTTTGTCTGGCAGAGAAGAGACATAGGGCCAGAGAAGCCCGAGGCCCAGGGGCAAAGCACACACCACGGAGGATAGGGCATTACACAAATCCACAGACCCCCAGAATACTATGCGGGACACGGGAAGTGAGACACAGTGAATGCAGCACCTAGAAGCCACGGGCGGCCACGGAAAGGCGACGGACCCACTGAGGAATTGCATTGAAGGTACAGTGGGGTCGGAGGAGCCCACGGCGGTACAGACTCTGGTCACGCTGGAAGAGAGTCAGAGCCGGCCAGGACACAGAAGGGCTGCGCAGTTGGGAGTACAGTCTCTCCAATGTTTCCAGAGAGGCCTGGTCGACAGCGGGGAGGGGAGCCACCGAATCCAGGCGGCGAGAGAGGGGTTGCGGGGGGGGGGGCGAGGGGGTGGAGCACACCTTCCCCAGCCCTCACCAGAGACAATCTTAAGGACATACTCCAAGAAAAAAAAGGCGATCAGGACGGACATTCAGGCCTCCATAAGTGACGTAAAGGGCAGGGTGTACAAGCTGGAATACAAATTGGAAGGGATGAAGAATAACCACCTGCAGATAGACCTTCTGGACATGAAATACGAGGCACGCCTGACTGACCTGGAAATGCGAGAGGAAGAAACCACCATGAAATGCGACGACCTGGAAAATAGGGAACGCCAGAACAATCTATGTATCCTGGGAGTCAGAGAACAAAAGGACAGTCTGCGGTGGAGGTTGGGAGGAAGGTGCAGGGAATGATCAACCAGCTGTTCACCTTGGACGGAGGGGGGGAGGAAGTACAGCTGGAAAAGGCACACAGAGGAGGCCAAGGAGGAGGAGGAAAGGGCCCAAGATCTATAGTGGTCCATTTTCTAAGATACCGGGAGAAAATGGAGGTCCTGGAGAAAGCCAAGCTTGGGGAGTTTCCAATATGACGGAGATAAGATTAGGGTGTTCCAAGATTTGTCGGGACTCACCCTATCCAGGCGCAGAGACCGTCTACCCCTCACACACTGGCTGACCGAAGATACCGCTGGTCCTTCCCATTTGCGCTGTCATTCGAGATGGGAGAGGCAGTCTACAGAGTAACAAATGGACAGGAGGCACAAAAAGTCCTCCAGGTGTTCAAAGGAGAGGACTCCAATGGACGGGATGGGACTGCAGTGGCATCAGTGGAACAGCATGGCCAGAGGGCCCGCAGAGTATCAAAAAGATGACACTGGGTGGCACGAAATTTAAAAAGCTCAACACCCCTCCACAGAAACACTCTGGGGACTCCTTATTGGGAGAAAATGGGCCGGCAAAGTCGTGAATGTATAAAAGGCTAATGTGTTTTGTAATGAAGTATGGGGGGAGCAGTGGTGATAATTTGAAAGGACGGGCTGGGCATGCACTTACCCCTGGTGGCCCACCACATGGTGGGTGTCGCAGATGGGATATCAATTTCTGGTGGGGGGTGGGGGGTTGAGGTGGAAGAGGGGTAAGCTGGGGAGGGGTTCAAGGAGCAGACGATTACAGAGAAAACCATACCGAGATTGAAGGTATGGGGGGACAAGGTCACACATCCAACTGACGAGAGTTGAAAGTATGGGCCAGGCTGAGGCTCTTAAGATGGGGACACTGAACGTTAAGGGTCTGAATTCTACCAAGCGCTCATTATTGGGGAGGGAGCTCTGGGTAAGGCTCTCGTAACTAGGACTAATGTCTGGCAGAGGGACTCCCAGGACGCCCCTTGTTATTTGTATGTGGGTGGAGTTCCACCTTCTTCTCCACAGTCCATAGGACTCGCACTCGGATTGATTACTTGTTCCTTAAATAGAGAAACGTTAGTAGGGTCACCTTTAGTGAACATTCCCCAGTCAGTTGGTCAGAAGTGGAGGTGGAACCAGGCATGATATGGGACGCAGCAAAGGCGACATGTAGACCCGTATTATAAGGGAAGGGGCAGCGAAAAAGAGAATTAGGACGCTGCCGGCGGAGAGATTGAGGGGCAAGATCCGGGAGCTTTAGACAATGGAGAGCAAGGAGGAGGAGCTGATAGTGGGAGACCGGGAGTTAGCGAGGGAGAAGAGGCAGGAACTGCGGGATATGGAGATGGGGAAGGTGATTGACGGTCTGAAATTCCTGAAACAAAGGTACTACGAGAAGGGGGCTAAGACAGACGCACTGCTGGCGGCTAGATTGAGGGGGTCAACGGGCAGAGAGGTCGATTCTGAGGGATAACTTCATTACCTGTCCAGAGAGGTGGCCCAGAATATGCCGCCTTCTACGAGCAGCTGTATGGGCAGGAGGGGGAGAAGACCGACGAGGACCTAGATGGACACCTGGGGCGTGTGCCACCTCCGCGCATACTGGACAGTGAAAGGGCAGGAATGGAGATACATATCACCTGGGATGAGGTCCTAAGGGCAATATCTTGATTGAAGCTGGGTAAGGCCTCCAGAGAAAACGGATATACAGTAGGGTTTTACAAACGTTTTGCAGGGTCCTTAGCACAGCATATGGCTAAGTTGTTTAACCACATCCTGGATACAGGAAAGGCCCCACCATCGTTCGGGAAGGCTCTAATTACAGTGATCCCAAATGAGGGCAGAGACCCGGAGAGCTGTAAATCCTAACATCCCATTTCCCTACTCAATGTACAGGGGCTGCGTCACAGATGGGAAAGAGACCCGGGTATAGAGTTAGACGAGCGTCTCTGGCAACAGATGTGTCAGAGAGCTTTTAAGACCTCGATCTCATGTCAGTACAATCTTCATGGCGTGAAACTACTACACCGGTGGCAATACGACCTGATGCGGTTATCTAAGATGTTTCCTACAGTGAACCCCCAATATAGGCATGGATGTGGTAAAGCGGTAGACTATTGGCACATGTAGTGGGACTGCCCTAGAGTGCAGATGTACTGGTCTGAGGTCCTGGGGTGGATCAAAGAAGCGGGGCGGAGGAGGGGGGCGGGGGGAACTGGGGCTTGATCCCATGCTGATACTCTTTGGCTTAGAGAAATGAGAGGATAGATGTGTGCGCTTCCACGATTGGCGCTCATCTTTCGACTAGGTGCCTGAGCAAACCATGCCAGATACTGGAAAAGGGTAACACTCACAACATTGAAATAGTGGGTCAGTACAGCAAGGGACGTGTATCTGATTGAAAAGATTACTGCAGTGTTACATGAAGGGAGGAGGGGGGGGTGGTGGAATTGGACTGACACAGGGCCCGGCTCGGCCCGTTCAAATGAGAGATGTTAGGACTTAACTAACATCTGCTATGATGGATCTTGCACCCTTGAAATCACCCAGGCGTTGTCACATTCGACAGTGACTTTGGAATTGGACTGAAATAACTGTTCCTCAAGGGGGCAGGGGTGGGTCAAGGTGGGGAGGGTCAAGGTTGTAAGGGCATGTTATAATGACATGTTTGATACCATGAGGGATGTTCCCTCAGATAGACTTAAGTTATTTTGATTTCTTTTGTGCACATAAAACCAATAACATTCAATAAAAAAAAAATGTAAAAAGGGATCCAAAGATCCTTTCTACCCTTGGGAACTGTACTTCTCACAAGGTGAGCCAGAGAAAGTTAAAAGGGGAGCCCGTAGGGCAACCTAGCAACAACAGGCACTTATTGCCAAAGAGTTGTAAAAGAGGATAACTTTAAAAAGACACTATGGAGAGTCTTAAAAAAGATACCCATAAAAAGTGTAAACGTTTCTGTGAATGTGGAAAAAGGTTCCCACACAGAGGCACAAGGAAAAATAATCCACAAGTAAAAGCAAATCGTTCTGGGGTTGACACGTCAGGAAGATTTATCATTGCTATGAAAATCTTACCGAACACATACCAGAGAGAAAAGGCAGCCAGACCAAAGGAAAAATAAAGAGGGGCTAAGATGAGGCATTCTCAATAGAAAATCAGTAAATAGGACCCCACTCTCCCTACTGTTAGGCTGGGCCTGAGAGCCAAGGCTGAGAAGAAACCAGTCGCTGAGTCACCGGAGATGTATCGTCAGAGAGGCAAGACCAGTTGTCGAGAGGATGTCAAATTGGCATTGAGACAGTTGTTGAAGAACCTTAGCGAGAACCGCTTAAGCAAGACAAGCAATATAAACTCTACACGAGCTCTGTATTTAGCTACCGACTAGCTTGGTGGAAAAAACAATCTTGTGGGACATCGATGCATGAAGGATTGTGGGTAGACTACACGTCACGTGAGGGATTGTGTTATAGTCATGCCCATGTCAACATCCCTTTTAGAACTTTGAAAGAAAGATGCAATACTCTGCTATTACCACTAGATGTCAGACTATAAGCACAGCATGTGATTCTAAACAGATTAACAAGCATCACAAATATATACACACACACGTAAAAATATATTTGTTCAAGAAGTGATTCAAACAGAAAAAACAAACAGTTATAATACCGGAGTCATGGATTTTTAAAAAAGTACAATGTCATAAAGACATTTCTCGTCCCCATACTAAAATAGAGACCCACTACCTAGTGGTAGACACAAAACATTCACAGAGTTGGGGGAAGAGAGCAGGGAAAGGGAACCACATATTAGAACATACAATAATAATAAACAGGATCCTGTTAGGAAATATTTCTCTTTCAGCAACTTTCCCTCCATGATCTATGGACGCACAAACCTTTTGCTTTTGTTTTTCAACCTGGCCTGACTTTTTACAGAGAAGTGAAGTTTTCTTGTGCTCATTTTGTCATAGGGAAACGGATCAGTCCTTCAGACTATCAGTACTGGAATTATATGTTTCCCTTTTGTCTTTCTATTCTCTACCCGTTCAGGTAATATTTTAACAGTGCACACAGCATCATACAATGCAGTGAAGTGCAGTGCAGTGGGGATACTTTTGTATCACCCTAGTCTTTTATACAGGGAATCTTTGGTTACTTTAATATGTGCCTAAAGACAAGCCGGTGGCAGCAATTAAATTTTGTACAATTGTTGCTGTATTTTTAGTGTGCAAATTTGCATTTACTGCATCGGACTACTAAACGTGGCTAGTGCTCTACAATTGCCGTGCCACAAGAATTTTTGCTCCTTATTCGGCCATATTGTTTCTTGGCCTTCTTCTGCCTTCTCAGGGCAAGAACCCCCTTGTATGGTCATGCATTCACCCAGGAAAGCTGCTGCTTTGACATGCTACTTTGTGTGTAGACCCAGGAAGAGGGTCGGACATCTATGGTGCCAGAGAGTCTGGGTGTTGTGCATGAGTGAAAGCCACAGTGGCCCCTGATTGGACCTCTGCTGGCCGTTTGAATTGTGCATGTGCTTACCATTGGTGGGGTTGGACTGGCTTCCAGCCAGGATTTAGGATAAAAAGAGGACTCCTCCAGCCATTTCTTCAAATCCCTGTTGGAGCAAAGTATCCTTTGTAGAAGAGCAGAGGACTGAAGATTTGAGGAAGACTCTCGAAGAGGCCTAACATCCCTTCCTGGGTTTGGCCCGGTGACTCCCTACTAGACTACCAGATCTGCAAAGGCCCTTTGCAGTGCTTCAACCTTTGGACATGTGGAACCAACCACTCTCCATTCATTCAACATCCAACCGTCCTGAGCCCTCAGAATCATCCCTGAATCACCTGGTGGACCAACCAGCTCTCCAGTGGACTACCTCGGCAGAAGCATCGCTGTTCTGTGTTTTCGTGTTTTCTTCCAAAACCTCGGTGTTCGCCAGCTCGCTACACAAGTCTCCTTCCTGCCAAATGTCAGCCTACCCAGAATTAAGGGATTGTTTCCCGCAAGGTCTTCTTCAACCGTGACTGGAGACACACCTGTTGTAACCCATGTACAGTGACTGTCACTGGAACAAGCCTTACCTAGTCTGGTAGTGTGTCCCGAAGATACCTGCATCAGTGCCTTCTGCATTTCTTTGTCGAAAAGGGTTGCACTCAGCTCCTGGAACTGACCGGAAGAATCCTTGCACGCTTAGTCACTTACGAATACTCGCCCTACTGACTCAGATTTTCCCCAACGTGTTCTGCCTCCCTGTCTCTCCATTAATAAACCTTAGAATACACTTTGGTTTATTCCATTCCATCGTTTTTGATCGTTTGATCCAAAAGTTGTACTAAAGGATAGGAAAATCATCTTACTTACTTGTAAAACTGTTGGGAAGTCTTACGCAACATTTTTCACCACCACAAGAACTCATCCTACATCTGTCCCCTGCCCTTCAAAGACGTTTTGTGACTTTTTGGCACAAGGCCCCATTGTTATGTTAGCAGCATTTGTATAGTGCACATTCGTCCAAGGGCATCTTGGCGCTAGGACATGGATGAAACAACCACACCAACATGATCTAGAAGAACAAGTTACTTCTTACCTTGTAACGTTCTTTCGACGGGATGTTCCTCCGACGTATTCCTCATTTTAGATATCTCCTTCCAGCTCTGCTGGCCTCGGAAATTTTTTTCTCTAGAGGGCGCTGCGCGTCGACGTCCTCCGAGTCGATGTCCCTCGACAGCCGCCGTATCGACGTCATCCTGCCTATAAAGGCCGCGCGCAGCGTCCGTTGCTCAGTTCCATTTTGTAGCCCACAATAATACTTTCTGGACTAACTAATCACCCTGAAGGAGCGTAAGCTGCAACAACAAGGAAAGTAGAACTGCGGGGATGGATGGGAGGGTCGATGAGGAATACGTCGGAGGAACATCCCGTCGAAAGAACGTTACAAGGTAAGAAGTAACTTGTTCTTTGAAGGGATTGTGCCCTCCGACGTATTCCTCATCTTAGATAGGCTCCCATAGCAGTATTCTATTATCGGAGGAGAGAGTACTGACTTCACGCTGTCTTCTATTGATGAATAGAATGCAGTACAGCCCTTCCAAACCTAGTCTCTTGACTGGAGGAGGAATCCAAATTGTAAAAACGTGTAAAGGTATGGACAGACGACCATGTAGCGGCCGCACATATGTCCTTAACCGGCACGCCTCTTTTGAGGGCCGATGAAGCTGCAATACCTCTGGTCGAATGAGCCCTAAGGTTTTGAGGGGGCTCTTTCCCTGCCAGTTTATAACATTCCAGAATGGCTAGAATGAGCCATCTGGAAATGGTCTGCTTAGTTATTGGTAACCCCAGCTTGTGCGACCTGCGTAACCTACAAACAGCTGGTCTGCCGGTCTTATCCTGGCTAGTCTACTGATGTAAAAACTTAAAGCCCTCCTAGGGTCTAGCCTGTGTAACCTCTCTTCCTCTTTCCCCGGGTGAGGAGGAGGATAGAAAGATGGTAGGGTAATCTTCTGAGTGATATGGAATTCAGAAACCACCTTTGGGAGGAAATTAGGCTTCACCTGCAGGACAACTTTGTCTTTGTGAAATATTGTGTGAGGGGGTTTACAAGAAAGAGCTTGTAATTCGCTCACCCTTCTAGCAGATGTTAGTGCTATTAATAAAACAGTTTTAAGGGTAAGGAATCTTAACGAACAAGAATGGAGAGGTTCGAAAGGTGTACCCATCAGGAAAGTTAGTACTAAGTTTAAATCCCATAGGGGAATTTGGAATGGTCTTGGGAGATAAACATTGGTTAACCCCTTTAGAAACTGTATTACCAAGGGTAATTTGAAATAGGATGGTTCTTCCGTAGTACGCTTAAAGATGGATAGCTCTGCGAGATAGCCCTTAATGGTGCCAACTTGAAGGCCTGAATTTGCCAAATGTAGTAGGAAGGACAAAACCATTGGTGTACCACATGAAAAAGGGTCGATATTCTGTTCTCTACACCAGCTGCAAAATCTGTTCCAACGGCAGCGGTATAAAGACTTTGTTGCTGGCCTCCTTGTCGAAAGCAACACCTCCATAACATCATCAGGGAGGTCCCAATCCTTGTACCTCAGCCTTTCAGAAGCCAAGCGTGAAGGTTGAGGGTTTTGGTGTCTGGATGGAGAACCTGACCTCCCTTCTGTGAGAGTAGGTTCTCTCTGAGTGGAAGTCGAATTGGAGGGCAGATGGACAAGTCTAGAAGGTCCGGGTACCACGTTCTCCTGGCCCAATCCGGGGCAATTAGGATCATTGTTCTCCGGAATCTTCTCAACCTCCTGATCATTTGAGGAATGACAGGGACCGGTGGGAACGCGTACAGAAGCGGAAACTCCCAGTCCACTATGAACGCGTCTCCCAGAGCTCCTCTCGGGGGAAATTCCCTTGAGCAGAACAGGTCGCAATTCCTGTTTAGGCTGGTGGCGAACAGATCTACCTGAGGGGTTCCCCAAAGGGTGAAGATCTCTTGAAGGACTTCCTGAGCTAGCTCCCACTCGTGGGAGACTGTGTTCTGCCTGCTCAGAGCGTCCGCTGTCAAGTTCTTCTCTCCGGCTAGGTGAACTGCCGATAGAGAGATTCCTTCTTGGATTGCCCAAAACCAGAGCTGCATCGTCTCTCTGCACAGGGGTAGTGATCCTACGCCTCCTCTTTTGTTGAGGTAATGCATGACCACCGTGTTGTCCGTCATTATCAGGACGTTCTTCCCTTGTACAGCTGGCAGGAACGCCTTCAGCGCAACTCTGATGGCTCTCAGCTCTAACAGGTTGATATGTAGTCTGGACTCCGATGGAGACCAACGACCGCTGGTGGTCAAGTCGTTGGTGTGGGCTCCCCACCCCGTGAGTGAGGCATCCGTGACTACTGTTCTCTCCGGCCTGGGTTGCCAAAACTGTTCTCCTTTCAGAATGTTCTCCTGACAGGCCCACCACTGAAGGTCTCGAGCCACCCTGCCGGGAACCTGAAGAAGATCTGTCATTCTCCCTGAGAATTGTGACCACTGAGTCCTCAGTGCCCACTGGAGGGATCTCATTCTCAGGCGAGCCTCTGGCACTAGGAAAATGCAGGATGCCATGAGGCCTAGCAACCTCAAAAAGTCGAAGGCTGGGAGACGTTGGGCATGTTGGAACTTGGTAACCATCTGTAGAATATCTTGAGCCCTCACCTCTGGTGGCGAGGCTTTTCCCAGGGAAGTGTCCAGGATCGCTCCTATGAACTGGAGTCTCTGCGAAGGTATCATTTGTGACTTCTTTAAATTGAGGGAGAAGCCCAGTCTGTGAAGGAAGTGGCACACATGATTTAGCTGGATCTGAGCTTGTTCCGGAGAAACAGCCCTGATCAACCAATCGTCCAGGTAGGGGTAGACGTGAATCCCTTCCCTCCTTAGACTTGCAGCCACTACCGACATTAACTTGGTGAAGACCCTCGGGGCGGAGGTCAGCCCAAATGGCAGCACTCGAAATTGATAGTGAGAGTTGCCAATTGCGAACCTCAGATATTTCCTGTGTTTGAGATGGATAGGCACATGGAAATAAGCGTCCTGAAGGTCCAGAGATACCAACCAGTCCTGGAACTGAAGGGCCTGGAGGATCTGAGAAAGAGTGACCATCTTGATTTTGTCTTTTCTGAGGAATTTGTTCAATTCTCGCAAGTCCAAGATGGGTCTCAGTCCTCCGTCTTTCTTTGGAATGAGAAAGTAAGGGGAGTACCAGCCCTTGTTCCTCTCCGCTACAGGTACCGGTTCTATGGCACCTTTATCTAGCAGGTCCAAAATTTCCTGCAAGAGGAGCGGATCTGGAGCTTTCCGAGAGCTGATCCCCGGTGGATGACTGAGGTATACGTAGGAAAGGCAGGCAGTAAACCTTGGGCAACTGTTTCCAATGCCCAAGCATCTGACGTGATAGCCTGCCATACCGCCAGATGTTGAGTCAACCTGCCTCCTACAGGTTTCCTGTGAGGGAAGTCCTCAGAGTGGTTTTGGGGCGCTGATGCAGATGCCGATGGTAAAGAGGCACCTGCTGTTGCTGCGGCTTTTGAATATCTACCCCGTCCACCTCGGGTAGTTCTTCTTTGTCCCCTTTGAGCCGGTCGTCCTCTACCTCTTCCGAATGCGGAGTAGAAGCGAAAGGACTTGCCCCTCGCAGAGGTTCCTGTGGGACGAAAAGGAGTCTGACGGATTGCAGCTCCTAGGGATTTTGCTGCTGCTTTTGAAGTTTGCAGTTTCTCTAAACTGTCATCCGCCTTTTTCCCGAACAAAGAAGAGCCATCGAATGGCATGTTCAAGAGCCTGGCTTGCACATCTGGGGCAAAACCAGACTTTCTCAACCAAGCGAATCTCCTGGTTGATGTACTTGCCGCCATTGCTCTGCTGATACTGTCAGCCGAATCAATGCCCGTCTGTAGGGATTCGCACATAGCGTCTTTACCGTCCTGTATAATATTCAGGAACGCATCCCTTTCTTCTCCCTCTGGGATGCAGTCAGCCGCTGTAGAAGCACACTCCCAAAGTGTATGGCTGAACCTAGCAAGGGTGCAAGTAGCATTAACAGATTTTAACGCCATGCTACATGCTGAAAAGACTTTCTTTGCCATAGCATCATATTTTTTATCGTCCCTGTCCTGTGGGACGGTAGGATAAGCCGTCTTGACATCGGTTGAGGATGCTGCCTGTACCACCAGACTTTCTGGGGATGGGTGTTTTGACAAAAACTCCGGGTCTGTAGAAGATACCCTGTACTTTGTAGACAGTTTTTTATTTACTGCTGGTACTACATCTGGGGTTTCCCAGTTTGTCATGATCTTCCTCTGAAGAGCTTTATGAAAAGGCACCACAGGATCCTCCTGTGGGCCTTTGTCAAGAATATCCGTGAGGTCATCTTGTTGGAAAGATTGTGAAGGTGCAGGCCACCCCATGAACTCTGTGATTCTGGCCATTAAGGCTCTATAGGGGGTTTCAGCATGCTCCCCCGGGTCTGGCCTAGCAAACTCCACCTCAGGGGAAGTGTCTAACCCACTTGCCTCATGTAAGGAATCATGAAGATCCTTTAACCTGCGTTCTTCAGAGGAAAATTCCTCTATAATTGGGGTTACAGATCCCTGCAACTCAAATGTGTCTTCCTGTTCAGACAATTCACCCTCTTCCAAAATTGAGGACATAGTTCTCAATTGTTCTGAACTCATAAAAGGAGTAAATCCCATTTCCAAGGCAGAGGGTGCCAAACTTGTCATTATCGGTCTCGAAAACGTCGATGTTGTCGACGCCGACGTCGAAGGCTTCGAGCGTGGTGTCGAAAACAAAGGCGGAGGCCTCGATGACCTCGACAGAATTGGAATTCTGCTCGACAATCTCGACGCCATCGACGTCGAGGACCTGGGGATAGTGACTGGGTGTGTCATAACCGTGACTTTTCTTGGCGTCGACGCCGGTGTCGAAGCTGGCGTCGAGTCGACAGACCCGTGTGTCGAAGGTCCCTTCGACAACAGCGTCGAAGACATCGACCTCGGCGTCGACGGAACCCTCGTCGACGGAACCTTCGAGGAGGTTTGGAGGTCATAGTCCTACTCGAGGGTTCGAGACGCGCTCGAGAGGTTACCTTCGCTGGGTACTGCGACTCGCGGCGTTTTTGACCTTCGGGTCTTTCGACCAGAGCATCGCTCTCGGCAGTCTTCGAGGGGGTTGAGGCCGCTTTCCCGAAGACGCTCATCATATTTTTGCGGAATTCCTCCCATTCAGCCCGGGAACTATGTTTCGTGGGGCAAGGGATTCTTTTTGGCGAAACAGAGGAAGACGGAGAAGGGGATCTTCGACGTCTCCTCTTCAAGTGCTTCGATCTCGAGGAGTGATGAGACCCACTCCGAGACCTGGAGCGCGAATGGTGGAGGAGACGAGTGTCTCGACTTCGTCGACGAAGAAGAAGCTTTAAAAGTCTTACCTTTCTCCAGCTTCCCCCTACGCTCCTTCAGGGCCTTAGCTGTCATGGACATAAAGTCCTCGCATTCCGAACAATGGTGTTCAGCTCCCAAACACCACAGACAAACTCTGTGAGGGTCAGACAATGACATCTTTTTCCCACAATCTCGGCATTTTTTGAAGCCGGATCGAGGAGTTGTCGGTTCCGACGAGGAAGCCATCAAGTACGGATCGAATGACTCGAGGTAAATAGGATTAATCTGACTAAGAACTGAGCAACGGTATTCCGAGGCACTGAGTAAGCACGGAAAAACGGAACTGAGCAACGGACGCTGCGTGCGGCCTTTATATCGCCCTCTAGAGAAAAAAATTTCCGAGGCCAGCAGAGCTGGAAGGAGATATCTAAGATGAGGAATACGTCGGAGGACACAATCCCTTCGAATAAGTGTTTTTAGCGAACAACGGAACGGATGGATCTTGATGCTCTTAAGTGCAGCAGTGAGGTTGTTCCACAGTTTGCCGGCGACAGACCAGGCCGGGCCGCCAATGCAAACAAAGCAAAATTTAGGAACCACCACTAAACTTGCATTCTCCGAGCAAAGAGAACGCCCCAGAATGCAAGGCACAGACTTATCTTGAAGAAAGTCAGCCCCTTGGTTGTAATACGCCCAGTGAACTTACAGAGGGATTTAAAATGAATCCTTTTATTCACCTGGAACCAGTGGAGCAAACGGAACACTGAACTAATGTGGGCACCGTAAGTAGAGGAGATAGCGACCCACGCTGCAAAATTCTGCAACAGGTGGAGCCGATATATCAGACTCTAAGGCTGCTTAAAATATAAAGCATTGCAATAGTCTAATCGACTAGTGACTAACGCGTCCACCACCAAAGGCCTCAAGGGAGCCAGCAAAAATGGCAAAACCTTGCAAAGAACCTTCAGCAAGAAGTGACCCATTACACAGACTAAACTGACCTGGGGAGCCATCGACAATGAAGAAGATCGACATACACCCAGAATTGTTACCAAAGTCACGGGATAGGAGAATCACCCACAGACAACAGCCAGAAAGAAGAGTCCCAAAACGCAGAATAAAGAACAGACCCTACCATCAGAATCTTGGTCTTGTCTCCTTTGAGCTTCAGACAATTCTTGTCCATCCAGCACTTCACAGCAGCCAGGCATCCCCACAAATGGAATGACACCTGAGCCTGGTCAAGATTGAAACAGACCAGGATCTGGGCATCATCGGCATATGAACAGCACTGTAAGCCGTGAGAGAGGATGAGACCCACAAGAGGCTGTACATAGATGTTAAACAGGGACAGTGCGGAGCCTTGCAGCACACCACACGACAGAGTGAGATGAGGACAGAAAAGGGGGAAGAGACAGAAATTGGCCCCAATCAGTCGGAAAGGAAGAAAACCAGGCCAGGACAAGACCATAGAGACCAGCTAAGGCAAGGCGGGAGAGCAGGATGGGGTGGTCGACAGTATCGAATGCTGCAGAAAGGTTTAACAGTATAAGGGCACCCACTCCGCCCCTATCAACCAACATGGACAAATCGTCCATAACGAACACAAGCACACTCAGTACCGCACCCCGGACGGAACCTGGACTGAAATGGGTCAAGAAAAGATGAGCTTTCCAGAAAAGAAGAAAGCAGTGGTGCAACCAAAGATTCAAGCAGTTTCATGAGGAATTGAAGAGAAATAGGGCGAAAATTAGCCAACACCGAAGAATCTAGTGATGGTATTTTAAAGAGGGGAATGACCAAAGCCGGTTTATGCTCCCCAGGAATAATGCCTGACTGACATGAAATGTTCAGAGCACTAGTGACACAAGAAATCATGCCAGGCATGATCTCCTTAAGTACCAGCAAAGGGACGGGATCAGACAGTGCAAAAGATTTAAGCCGAGCAACAGCTCGCTACACAGTCTGTTGAAAACACTGGAAAGCTAGAGCAAGAATGTGGGTCCCCAAGACCCTAGTATCAGAACTCTGAAGATTCAAATTGGATATGCTCACGGATATCAATAATTTTGCTGGTAAAAAACTCTGCTAGTGAGTTGCAAAGATTTTGAGTAGGGTGCGGAGCAGGAGTAGAGCGGGCAGCTGAGGAGAAAGATTTAACCACTGCAAACAGCTTCTTAGACTGGTGTAATGCAGACTCAACCCTGTCCGTAAAAACACTCTGCTTCGCTACCCTGATGGCAGTGGGAGAAAACGAAAATGGAGCCTCTCGGTGGACCACATGCCAGACACCATTTCCGTTCGGATTGCCTTTCTTCCAGATCGGCTGCCTTAAGCACAGCTGAAAACCAAGGTTAGGAAGGCCGATTTCGAAGATGGATACGTTTCAGTGGAGCCACCTGGTCGGCCACATCCCGAAATGTCCAAGCCAAAAATGATAAAAAACACAAGAAGCATTCTCACATCTATTATTAATCACAGCTAGGTTGCGGTCAGGCACTCCCCAGTTTCGAATAAGCCTGGGGCTTGGGAACAGTAACCTGGACTGACAAAGCTATCAAATGATGATCTGACCAAAGTACAGGTCTCACAAATGAGATCACAGTACCAAGGTCAGCAGAAAAAATCAAATCACCCCAATGCATGAGTAGGATCATGAACAAGTTGACTCAATCCAACGTCAGGCAAAGAGTAAACAAACTGAGCTATAATAGGAACTTAGGGGGAAATAATAGCGAGTATTAATATCCCCCAATGCCAATAAATTGGCAAACTTAATCTGGAGAGAGGCAACCAGCTCCAAAAAGGGGTTAATAAATTCTGCATAGGATCCGGGAGTGTAAATAATAAGAAAATGGAGAGCTTGTGACGCAGAGATCTTAAAACGCACCAAAAGCGCCTCCATTTTCACACTGAGTAACAAAGGAATAGCAAAAAACTTAAGGGTAAACATAAAAATAATAGCAACCGCTCCACCAGGGTGGAGGGCAGCCCAATCCAAATGAACAACATTATAGGCATCAGGAAGTGCTAATGAGAATGAAGGTGCAGAGGTTTCTGAGAGCCATATCTCAGTCAGGCAAAGCACACCAGGACAATATTTCAACAGAAAATCAAAAATAAAAGATGCATGAGCTACCAAAGAACATGTATTCAGCAAAAAGATATTTAATACTGCATTACAGATAGTATTGGGGGAATCAGCAACAGGGCATCATACTTGAAATTGTGGTGGGAAAACTATCAGAATGAGCCAAGCTGACAGTGTCACGGCTATATAACATGCCACCTGGGCGACAGAGCCCATCTTGCCCGGTCGACGCCCAGACGCACTTGCCTTTCGTGCGCATTCAACGCCCGCTGGGTGGGTCTGCCTAGCGTCCGCTCCGTCTTGCAATTTAAAGCAAGTGACGACGGCAGGAGCGTGATGCGTAAATACCAGCAAAGAGAGACTTAGAATCGACTTTGGATGTTTACAGAAGGAAATACCAGCCCCTCCTTGCCCCCACTAATATCTATGCAATCACAAAGATATATTTAATGAAATATCAGTGTTCCTAAACTAAAAACAAAACAAATATTTTTAATAAAATATTCTATTGCAGCACAACCAAAATATAACTGTTTAAAAGGTATTTTTCAAATATCCAGCCGCATGAGTGCAAAAGCATCCAAGTCCGATTTGCATCCGCTCCATTGTGCAATTCAAATCAAGCGGTGACGGCTGTAAGAAACCTGAAGATGTCTCACCCGCTAGTCCCCGGAGATCTGTCATCCAGGTGGCAAGGACACTGCCATCGCTATTGGATCCAGTTCTTCAGAGCAGGACTAGCGGGGGAGGATCACCTGGGCGAGTGGAAGTAAGATACAGAGTTGAGATGCGGTATCCCCTTCCCTGTAACACCTTTTCCCCATCCTAGCCTGCAGGATATTAAGAAGCTCTAACCCCCCCTTTATTCCGCACAAACACTTCTTAAACTGTAACAAACAACAGACTGACAAGAGCCATTTACCTGACATGTCCCAACACACGGGTCAGGCAGAGTTAGGTAATTGACAATCACGCACACCTGACGGCCCTTTACCTTACCCGCAGGGATAAAAGACCTTGCACGAAAGCACACTTCGAGCAAGGCCGAACGCACGAGGAGTCCGCTACACCAACCCAGCTGCAGCTGGTGTGTGGAGCAGCAGACGTCAATGGTACACAGGGCCTCCCGCTTTGATAATATAGGCAGAGAGGCAAGTTGGCTACCATGGTACTATCCTCGACTCCAGAGAACAAAGAAGTGAACAGGTTCAGCACAGCCAGTGAGTCGGAGGAAGCCGATAGTAAACCGAACTGTGTTGAGCCCAAGGGTGCAAGTGGCAACATTTTTTAACACAATGAATCAGAAAGACAAAGAAATTGTGTATGCGAATTAACTTTAAATTAAGCTCAGTTGAGATACAGGTGCAAAGGAGTCCGGCACGACGTGGGTGCTCATTCGAAAGACTGACCGGACCTATTCATTGAAACTACAAGGCACCAGAGTGGTCCTATAAGATTAGGTCAAATCAATTATACAAGTCTGACCCATGGCCAAAGGAAAGCTAGGGAAAGGGAAACCAGCTTTCCAATAAGGTTGTGAACTGTGAATTGTGGCAAGTGTGAACCAGGCAGAGGGATGCCGAGAGAAAGCTAGGAGAAGGGAAAACCTTGCTTTCCGATGAAAATGAGCAATGCATGAACTGTGTTAAAGAAAGGCCGTAGTGAACCCGACGGAGGGAGGCCCAAACTGTGAGCAGGATCCGAGCCTGGCGGAGGGAGATCCTGGGGGCAAAGAGCAATCGCCCAAGGTGCAAGATCACAGAGAGAAGTTTTTTTGTCTGTCAGTTGCAAGAATGATCCGAGCTCGGTGGCGGGAGATCCAAGGGGCAAAGAGCAATTGCCCAAGGTACGAGAAGTACCAAATTAATTTGTTGCTCCTCCGTTTTGTTTCTTTGAATCAACAAGCCTTCTAAGGTAAGAGACTTTTGCAAGAAGGAGACTTAGCCACAGTATGTTTTTGATATCGCTAAACTGAACTGTGAACCTCGTGCTGACCAGGCCAAGGAGTGTGCTGTGGTTGAGAGTCTCGCCTTGTCCCGTGCTTGAAACGTGGGCAAAGGAGACCAGCGTTACCATCCTGACTTTCATTTTTGCGTACACTTTTCTTTTCTGGTGAACATTATCCCACACTGTTTTTTGTAATTTAGTAGTACCGATTGGCAATAGTTTTTTTTAGTATAGGCCCTTTTTATTTGACAAGACGCCATTAGGACTGCCTTATTATTTGAAGGTCGTAGCTTGCTCCCATCGTAGATTTAGGTTTAGATTAGGCGTTTATCTCACCCATTATAAAGTTCAATAAACACCCCTGAACTGTGATCATTTGTGTATCTTTACTGCTGCCACAATAAGTTCCTTACACAGAGTGAGCATAACGTGGAAAAACCAATGTGGACTACTTTTACTTACTGCATCAATACTTACCTTCATTGTGTTAAATACATTATTGTATACATTTCTACAAACCTAAGGTGATTGTATATATATGTTTGATAATTGAGTTGTGTGATAAGAACTACCTGCTTATTTCATTTTTATGGTGCGTATTTTGGGCCTATAACTGAGTATTTTTGTACTCGCATGTCTACATTAAATTATGATGTGCTTCACTCTCTGGACTCATTGTGGACCCCTGACCCCACTCACTTTCTCCTGAGACTAAGCCTTGACCACTCTCCACGTTTACCTTGACTGGGTTTGGCTAACCTCTCAGAGAACCCCTGTTTACTATACTATGACTAGGGTGGCCTCCTGAAATCTGTCCACCAGGCAAGAGTATAAAAATCAATCTTAACAGGTCCCAATAGCCAAAAACAACAAAAAGAAATTGTAGACCTCTAGAACATAGTGTCATGATGCCTACCCCCGGGCATCTGGATCAAGTCCATCAGCCCCGGGAGCAGGCATACAGGTATTTAATAAAACCCCAGCAGCCCCGGCTGGGGGCTGTCTGGTTTCAGTCTGGCGCCTTAGGCGCCAGGCTCCTAATAGAAATCAGTCCTGGCGCCATAGGCGCCAGGCTCATAGACTTTACTCACCTCATGCAGACCATGCTGCAAATGAATCCAAGCCAACGTGAGGCCTGGATGGGACTATTTTTCTACAGGGACTATTTTTTACTCGGGTGTGGTTCTAGGGACTTCTTACCTGGAACTACTTTGGAGGCTATTTAAACCACGCCCGAACAGCAGCACATGCTTTGTGTTATTCTGCATCCAGCAGCGTAACGCTCACCATGCCTGCAGTCAGCATCCAGTATTCAGCCACGCCCGTCTCTAATCCAGCGCTCCTAGCAATAGAAGAAGGAAGAAGGAAAGGTTAGAAAACAGATATTATTTCAATCCTTACCCGAATTCCGGATCCATCACGTCTTCGAACTTGAAAAGGACATTCTACACGCATCGCCAGCTGCAGCGCCGCGCCATACTCACCAGTCCTCACAGCATTTTTCGATCCGGCGGAGCCTCCATCCTTTTCTCCACCGAATTCCACCATCTAGGGGACAAAAGAAACATAAGATGAGCAGAGAGAGCCAACAAATACAACCTCTCCACCATAGACTTACCTGATTAACAACCGGAGGCATTATTCTGTAACAAACCGCAACTTCTTACGCCGCACCTGTAAGGAGAGAGAACCCAGCATTTAAACACACGCATCTTTTGCCGGACAGTGTTGGGTAATACAGACTCTTATCTCAACACCATCAGCTGCCGTAAGACAATCTTCCCTTGGAACCATCTGCAACACAAGAAAGGAATGTACAAGAGTGAACATCTGACATATTGAACTCTTTGAACTTTATACTTACGGGTTCTCGTCTGGAACCGGGAGTCAATATTCATCCGGAACTCTTCCAATGCCTTCAAACCAGTGAAGTAACTGGTATATACGCGCCCTTGCATTCCACGCAGGATGGAGAGCTCATCATTTATAAACATAAGGTGAGCTTACAGAAAGTGAATATCGGTGGTGATTAGTGGGGAGAACAGTGGGGTGCCATTACTAAAATCCACGGGTGGCTGAATCCCTTTCTCCACTTGCAGGAGAATATTTCTACGGGTGAAGCAGACGAGATTAGGCGGTCCAGTCCAGTCCGTCATCTCTGCACTACGCTTCACGTTGGAGGAGGTCGCAGCTGTCCGGGTCCGATCGACACCGCTGTGGGAGCCAGGTGAGCGTAACACATAGTATTGGGAATAATACAAACAACGTAGGGCCCTGAGGGGTAACGCAGCCAGAAGTTGCCAAAAGACCGACAGCACCAGGTCACCACACTCCAGGGAAAAATAATGTGTCACTAGTAATGGTTATATTTACATCAAGCATTCACATTAGGAGAACAGGAAGACACGATTATAAAAATATATAGAAAATCAGAGATGTAAGCTACAATTCTAGTCTTTGGCCTGAGACTTTGTGTGCCCAAACTGAAAGCAGGAAAAATGATCAGGGGCAGGTAAGTAACCCCAAAGTCACTTTAGAAGAGTTTCAGGTGAAATAAACAGGACAAAGTCAATGGGCCGATCTGCATGTTTGTACCCCAGAGGTGCAGATTTGGTAGCAAACAACCCCAGGAGACTGGAAAGACCAGCAAAGCCAACAAGACACTGCTTCCAGTCCCAGCAAGGTCCGGAGCGATGCCATGAATCCCTACAAGGCAACGGGAGGAACGGGTCTGCCAGCAGGGATGCAAGGGAGGTGAGAGGGTCTGTGTGTGGTCCCTGGTATAATCCCTATGACATGAACATTTGGGGAAGGATCATGAACCCCAAGCATCAAGAGGATTATTTGTGCCTCAGAGGAAATCTTCCTCATGTCAGCAAAAGGAATAGAACCACCGACAATCGAAGAAACCCGGGTCGAGGACCCAAGTCCAAACAGACACGAGTCATCTTCCTCGTGGCAGTACTTAGCAGATTAGTAAAACAGGTCGGCCAACTCAAAGAAGAACAACTTGGGTCTGGGACCCAAGCACGATATGAACTTTTATAGTATTGAACAGAGGAGACTCTAAAGTATCCAGGGGAAGGGAGTCACTCCCCCTGGGTCTACTGTGACTGACACATTGTAAAGAGAAGCATCCGGAGGAGGGAGTCATCCTCCTGATACCAAGTGTTAAAGGAACCTTTCAGTCAGGGGAAGGAGGGCATTATCCCTGATACATAATGAACCAAGAGGAGAATGGTTTTTGGGTTTGTTATTTTTTGTTTGTTAATCTGTTTGAGGACACTTGCAACCAGGGCAAAGAAGGCATTCCCCCTGGTGAACATTGTTTGAACTTTGCTGTGTTGAGAACATGGCAACCAGGAGAAGGGAGTCATTCCCCCCCCGGTGTGAATGTTGGAAGTTCCTGAAGTGAACTGTGATCACAAACCCAGGAGAAGGGAGCCATTGTCATGGGCTACAAACACTTCAGCCTTATCTACTTTTAAAAGTGTGAGGGACAGAACTAGGGATTTTGACACATGACAATGGGCATTTAAGTTGAATTCTGACAGACACTTTTTACTCTTTCCTTGAGGCAGTTGAACCCCCTCATAGAAATCGGTACAGTTAGTCCTTTCTTTTTCTTTTCAAGAAGAATATCAGTCTTTGCCAGACATCATATAACCTTTGTGTCAGTCTCCTCCTTCTGCACCCTTAAAGTACATATCAAGAATAGCTGGTACTCATGGAAATAGCCCCCGAAAAGTCAGTTCAGGAAGCCAGAAACAATCCAGTGAGTGCAATCCTGATTCACAGAGTGTTTTCCAATGGGGTTTTGCCATTATAAAACACTTCTGTGAATTAGGCCCTATGTTGGAGGGTAACCCATCAAACTTCGGCAGTCGAGTCCAATTCGGTTGCAGGTTCAAATGTGGCAATCTCGTGGCTATGCGGCGAAGTTACAGCGTTGATTCCCAAACCGGACAATGGCGATTTCTCTGCTCCTGGGGGATGGATCAGGCCAGTTTCACTGTAGCAGGCTTCAAGACACAGAGGGTCACAGCAGCAATGCACTTGCAAAGTTCGTCAACACGGCTGGGTGACACGGTAACCGCGTGTACTCCGGTTTGGGTGCCCTCTCTACTCCAGACCTGGGAACGCCAAGTGTACGAAATTCAGGGTGAGAGTGCCATGAACACAGAGCTTGCGATGTACCAAGTTTCGAGCGCCTCCTTGAAACGGCAGCGGTGACAGAGCAAAGATCCTGCGCAATATGGTCAGCCCACTGCTTGGCCCAGGGACACTTCCTAGAAGTCTTACTTGCAGGGTTTGATGAAGGTGCAGAGAATAGTTAGTCCCACTATTCCAATGGGTCGAACCGTCTTCGCAGACCTTCTAGTTCGATCAGATGCAGAGGGGTGCAGGCCTTCTAGTTCGATCAGATACAGAGGGGTCCAGCAGGATGACAGCGGGCTCAGGGTGCCAAACCTTCCAGCAGGTCACCAGCGGTTCCTCGACTCTGCTTCTTAGTTTCAGGATACTTGGATCCTATCCTTCGTTCAGTGCGAACTGATATCGACATGGTATGGGTGTTTGGAGCCTTCAGTTTTCCAAAATCTCCTTTGCACCAAAACGAAGCGGGCCCGGGCCCAATGGGAGATCTGCTCACATACATGCATACCACACATGGACCAATCATGGACCACGGTGGTCCCAGGCATTCACAGCACACCAGACTCTGGCACCCAGGATGTGTATTGGAACTAGACAGTCCAGCCCACATGCTGGAAGCACACACACACACAAGGCATGCAGAAGCCTGCAAAAGATTGGTGTTTTGCAGGAGAATGCAAGCCCAAATAAGCACCGACCCGGATCGGCCCAACCTGGGGGAAGGTGAAGGGGCAAGATGGCCGAAGTACAGGACAAAGAACCTCATGGCATGGCCATTCTGGAGCCAGGCCACCTATTCTTGCCAAACGCAAGAAACGCGGTTCACCTGGCAGTACAGGGTTAGAGATACATGAAAGATAAGCTGCCACCAGCCCTGTCCAAGGCACACCTGTACTTCTCCTAAGAAATCCTTCCAGAGTATCGAGGGCCTTTAGAAATGACAGGAAGACCCAAGTGCACTTTACTGGAAGGTACATTGTGCACTTGCAACATGTTGCAACATGGACAAGGACTAAGGGACACAAAGTCTCCCAGTACTGACTGACTGTAAGGGCATGTCAGTTTCCCCACAATAAAGTGAGCGAAAAAAGCCCAGGGGAGTGCAGCAGAAGGCTGTGCTCCTCTGGCAAAGTCGACTATGGTGTTTAACCGCAGCAAAAAGTTGGGGGTACACAACTGGAGGGAAAATTACACATGAAATGGAAATCTTTCCTAACAGCCATCCAGTCAGAAATAAGCACCGGCTCAGTATTACCCAGATCCATCCACCACACACAAATACACGCCTGTCCTAAGCCACACCACCTAACAAAAATAGTGGCTAAAATTAAAGGTTTAGGAGGCAGCCAATCTGTTTGCCCCCTAAATCTACCTGTCATTCATGACAGCCCCCAAAGAAAGGGAACTGGTCTGCCGAGGGCCAGGAACTGGTCTAGGCCATTTCAAACCACTATAGACGGTGCATGACAGGGTTTGCAAAGAGCCAAAGTGTGCACAACAGCCAGCCATATTAGGCCTACCTCCTGGTTTCCCAGAACAAAAGGAGCCACTAAAACAAAATGTCAGAGCCGGACTAAAAAAACATTGGTACCCCAATGGCGAAAAAAAAAAAGTTGCATGGTGCTACCAATGAGATAAATCAGCTTGCACCCCTGGTGAAGCCAAAACTAAATTAAGGCTGCCACCAGCCTACTCCCTAAAATTAATGTAAGGTGATCTAATCGCACTAAGGCATATATAAGGTGTTTAACAAGTCAGCATAGGGCTTTAAAAAAAATGCAGTACGTAAACAAGCTAATTTCTGTCTGTAAAATTCCATAAAAACTCTATTCAGTGAAAAAACTTTGTTAAAGGGACGTTATGGTTCCAAGTAAAACCGAAAAACCCCTGAAATTCGCCAGCTATGGTAAGCTAAGCAACCATAACTCGCGCCACCACCATGCACTGCGAAGGCTAATACCCACGACATCAAAGATGACATCACAAATGGCATTGTATGCAGGCTCTCTCTTGACAAAGCCTTTCGATGCAAACAAAGATGGCGGGCGTCTCTGAAAATACGATGCACTGCACGCTTTACCGCAGCCAATGGGAAAGCACGTAACATGTCCGCGGACATCACGCAAGCCGCTTGCCCAATCCCTGTCCTGTCCGCGGACCGAACACAGATATCACTAATTTTTTCTGACCTACTTTTGGGTCATTTAAAAAAAAACACTACTGACGGATTTTCACCAACTTTGCAAAAGCACGCTTTCGGGACCAAGCCGCTGCTCCTGGTCCAAATTTGGTGAAAATCTGTCCAGCGGTTTGGGCTGTAGGCTTCAGCAAAGTTTTTTCCCCATTCAGTCTATAGGGAAAAAAAAGTTTTGGGACCCCCCCTTATAACTCTGCCCCCCCTGGAGAATCCTCACCAAACTTTGCAAAAGAATTCAGAGTGGGCCATATACTTTTTGTGCAAAGTTTGGCGTGGATGCGTCCAGGGGGAGCGAAGTTATAAGCCGCCCAAAAAGTGCTCTTCCTATGGAAACACCAACTTAACCATAACTACATGGCCTCTAGCGTGGCCATGTAATATATATTATAATATATATTTTTTTTTTTCATTTTGTACCAACTGCCTCAAAAAGTCAGCTGGTATGGGGCCTGTTGCCGGGAGATTAGCTTTTCTGGAGATTGCTTGGGCAAATTGCTGTGGAGTGACCTTGTGGGCTTATTTCAAAGAAATTAATTTTTATAAGTATCAACAGAAAGAAATTCCAAACTGAATTCATGAACTCTCTTTTAAGCAATCATTGTATATTTTAAGTAAAAGTAAAGCAAATGTTTTCAACACGCCAATACATTTCATAAAACAACGTCCTTTTCCAGTGTTGAGTACATTGAATTTACATAAATGTACACAATGTTTTTATCTATTGTTAGTCAGTAAACAAATTCCCATACGTCTTGTTCCTTTTACATTGATTCAACAAATAAAGTGCTTAATTGTGTTGCGTAAATTCTACTCAACTGCAGCACAGTAACACAAAGCTGGGTGTTCATTTTAGACGTCCTACTTTGCTAGCATAGTTTAATCCACTCCATTTGCAAATGCAATGAAGAGACATGTGGTAAATGTTTTGTTTGTGGTTAAAGTACTAAAATCAACAGGATTATGGCTGCAAAACATTTGGTTTCACACTCATGAGAAGGAACAAGTTACTTACCTGTAACTGTTCTCAAGCATGGGTCTGGCATGGATTCACATGCTCATGAATATTCCCTGTCAGGCTGGGAATCCTCAGTAAAGAAAAAATCATTTTCAGTTTCACTTCTGAACTGTCTTTCTCCTAACAACCAACCACTGGTCTCTGGGTCATACTGCCCCACAGCCAATGACTGCCCTCTACCTAAGCCCCTCCTCTGGCAGCCATCTTCAGATTTGGTAGCACGTAAAGAGGCAGAAGGACCAAGAGAAGAGCCGCATAGGGGTAGGCAGGAGGGTTCGCATGTGAATCCATGCCAGACCCATGCTGGAGAACAACAGTTACAGGTAATTAACTTGTTCCTTCTCCAGCATGGGGTCTGTCATGGATTCACATGCTCATGAATAAAGAATACATAGCAGTACACATATGCACAACCACGGGAGGTGGCAGGGCTCAACATTATGCACCTCAACATTAAGCATATCTTACCTCCTCACCAGGCTCACCTTCAAGCAAACAGGTTGCGCAGCACTGCTTGGCCGACTCTGGACTCCTCCCTGGAATCTGTCGACGCAGTAGAACTTCGTGAAGGTGTGCGTCGACATCCACGTAGCAGCCCTGCAGATGTCAAGCAGGGGCACACCAGACAGGAATGCCGTAGTTGCAGCGATCGCTCTGGTCGAACGGGCTCTCGGACGGCCAGGCAACGGTCGGTTTGCCAACCGGTGACAATGGGTGATGTAGCCGGAGAGCCACCTGGAAATGGAAGCCTTGGAGAGGTCCTTCCCCTGGTTTACAGTGCCAAAGTTCACAAAAAGTTGCGACGTCTTCCAAAAACTTTGTGCGGTCCACATAGAACGTCAGCGCTCTAGCCACATCCAGCGAGTGCAAAGTCCTCTCAGCCGGCGACAAATTTGTTGGGAAGAATACAGGTAACACCAAGGGCTCGTTTAGATGAAAGTCCGACGGCACCTTGGGCATGAAGGAGGGGTGCATCCGTAGCACCACCCTCGTCTCGTGGAATGTCAAATAAGGTGGTTTACAAGAGAAGGCCTGGATCTCTCCCACTCGTCATGCAGAGGTGATGGCCACAAGAAACGCTGTCTTCCACGACAAAAATGTCAGTGGCGCTGAATGCATAGGCTCGAACGGAGGATCCATGACCTAGTAAGCACCACATTGAGCTCCCACGCCGGGGCCGGAGCCTTCACCGTCGGGAACGAGCGAAATAGTCCTTTGACGAACTCCTTGACAAAACGATGCGACCAGAAGGGTGAACGTCCAGGAGATCTGGTGTAGCGGGAAATAGCCGCCAAATGCACTTTGATGGAAGCATGGGCCAGTCCTGCCTTGGCCAACAATGACAAATACAGAAGCACCTGCGGAGCAATGACTTGTAGAGGGTCTATCTTCGGCACCAAACGGCAAACCTCTTCCACTTGTGCCCGTAGCATTTGAGAGTAGATGAAGCTCTGGCCTTGGCGAGCACCTCCTGGAAGATCGTAGCCCCCAAACTCTAGTGCTGAAGGAGCCAGGCCTTCAGGTTCAGCGATCCTGGGTCGTGGTACAGAATCACGCCTCCTTCCCTGGCTAGAAGATCTGCGTCTGCCGCAAGCTTGACTGGAGGGGACACTGACATGTCCAGAAGGTCCGGATACCATATCTGTCTTGGCCACGCCGGTGCGATGAGGATCATCCTGCACCGGGACTGTCTGAGTTCACTAACTATTCGTAGAAGCAACGGCAACAGAGGGAATGCATACAGAAACAGGCCGTCCCAGGGGAAAGAGAATGCGTCCCCCATGCTCCCCGGCGGAGGAAACCTGCTGGCGTACCTCCGGCACATGGTGTTCGTCGCAGTCGCAAACAGCTCGATCTGGGGATTGCCCCATTTGCAGAACAGGCGACTCACTTGGTCCTGTCGGAGTTCACACTCGTGGCAAGAGAGTAGCTCCCTGCTGAGAGAGTCGGCGACAGTGTTCTTGTAACGGTATGAGGAACATCCCCTGGGCTACGGCCCAGCACCAAAGGTCCTGCGCTTCTTTGGAGAGCACCGCGGATCTTGTTCCCCCCCCTGCTTCCGGATGTAGAACATCGTGGTGGTGTTGTCCGTGAAGCCCCGTACCACCTTGCCTTCGAGGGACGGAAGGAATGACTTGAGGGCCCAAAACACAGCCCGCAGCTCCAACACCTATCCACCTGGCGTCGAGAAACTCCTGCAGTGGACGCATCCGTAGCCTGCACAGTCGAACAAGATATATGCATGACGACATCATGTCGAGTAGGGACTTGATGGACCTCACCCTTGAGATCTTCAGGGGCAACAGCCGTTGCACCTTGCCCAGGATGGCTGCAATCCTCTCCTCTGACAGACGCTAGGCACGACACTGTGTTGAGTCGGGCTCCCAGAAACAGAGCGTCCTGCGATGGAGTCAAGCAGGACTTTGCATAGTTGATCGAGAACCCCAGATCCGTCAGGAGTTGGACGGTCCTCACCATGTGGTTGATGGCGATGTCCTTTGAGCTCGCCCGGATGAGCCAGTCATCCAGGTAAGGGTACACGTGTATGCCTCGTAGCCGCAGCTGCGCCTCCACCGGTGCCAGGCACTTGGTGAACACTTGCAACGTCAATCCGGAGGGAAGGTCCTTGAACTGGTAATGTTGCCCTTGAACCACGAAGCGTAGGTACTTGCAGTGTCCCTTGTGTATGGGGATGTGAAAATAGGCATTTTCCAAGTCCAGCTGTAACGCTCACCTGATTCCCACGGAGGCGCCGGTCTTGGCAGGATGGTGTCTGTGACTCGAAAAGTGAAGTGCAGGACTCGATTGGCTTCCGGGGCTGAGCCTCTTCGCACTGTGTGTCTAACTCGAAGAGTGAGATATCTGCAGGTGAAAGAATATGGGGTTAATGATCTGGGGTTGTCGGGTATCTCTCTCCCTTTCCCTTCCTCGCTTTTCCGTGGAGCCCCAAGGTCAACGTGCTCACCTTAGATAGGTGAATGCTGGACTCGCCATCTGCGTCTGGTGCAGGGTGCCGTTGCCAGTTCCTTCACTGGGTGAAACGTAGGCCTCTTGACATCAGAGGATTGCTACCGTCGTTAACTGCACGAACGGTGAGTTTTTCCGGACACCTTTTAAGTCCTTACAGTCTTTAGGTGCGTGGGCACGTTAATGTGGAACAGGGCTCTGTATAATGCTTTTTCTATTTGTCTTGCAGGGCTCTTGAGGTAGAAGATGGTGTGAAGAAAGCCGAAGTTCGAGCCAGAGTCTTGGAATGACGCGCTTGGAAATGTGTAAGTAAATGCCGGTTGCCTGCTTTTCAAAAGCTCTCTGTCTCTTTTCCCTTGCAGTTGTGAGTTCGGGTGTTGAAGAGACGCTGGAAACGCCGGAGTGTTTGCAGGTGCCCTATTGTGGCGGGCGCGAAGGCGCGTAAGTAAAATACCTGTCTAATGTCTCTTCTTTTGTTTTTCAGGTGCAGGATTGCAGCGTTGAAGAAAACCGGAATTCCCGGAGTGCCGTAAGTAATTCCACACAGGAATAACTATGCTTTTGTCTTCACAGGCGGAGGAGCAGCATGAAGAGATGGTAGCTGCCGATGGATCAGGTGAGGAAAGCGATGCGTGTGAAGGTTGCCGTGCTAACCTGTTTCTTGTCTTTGCAGGTGCTACTGAAGGCTAGATACAGGAATGGTAAGCGTTTGTTCTTGCAGGTTCAGGATCGGAAAGAAGAAAACTGGAACAGACACAGTGAGCGTTCTGCTGCAGATGCAGAATAACGCGAAGCACGTTTCATCAATCGGGTGTGGTTTAAATAGCCTTGGAGTGATGAAGCGTCTTCCTCCACGGCCTCGCCTAGGTAAGAAAAGAGTTCCTGTTCCAGAAGAGTTCCAGTGTTGTATCCAGGGAGTGGAGCTTGCCCCACCCAGGTAAGAAAGTAGTCCCGGCTCACAGAGGATTCCTATGTGGCTGGTAAGTAAGCAGCATGGTCTGCTGCAGGTAAGTCCACCCAAGCATCTTCATACAAATTATGAGCCCGGCGCTTCCAGTGCCGGGACCAGTGACTTTGATGAGCCTGGTGCCACCGGCGCCAGGACAAGGTCCAAAAGGTCCCAGTGGGGACCGGCTGGTGTCTAGGATGAAGGTTAGGGGCCTGCTTCCAAGGACGTTGGGCTGGTCCTAGCTCCTTGGAAGCACTGATCATGACACCAGCGACGATCGAAAATCCCCCTCTTCCAGCTGTCCTAGCACATGCTGAAGAGTCACCATCCAGAACTTTTGGGACTTGATGAACTTGTTCAGACGGCGGAGGTCCAGAATGGGCCTCCAACCACCGGTCTTCTTTCTGACGAGGAAGTAACGAGAGTACACTCCGGAACCTCTTTGGGACCAGCTCGATTGCCCCCTTTTTTAGCATGGCCCGTACCTCCAGCAGCAGCTGAAGGACAGGATTTTCCTGATGGGCCACAGGTGGTATGCGGGGACACTTCCGTTGGAACTCTAGGGTGTGTCCGTGGGCGAGAGCGTCCAGCACCGAATGGTCGGTGGAGATGGTCTTCTACACGCTAACTAAGTTTGCCAGCCGGCCTCCCACAGAGGTGCACGGGAGGGGGCCCCGACACCACGGCCCATTCAATCTTGTTTTCACGCCAAAGCACAGCCTTGGCGACGACGAGGTCCACCTCCAGACTTGGCACGGCCCCTGTAGGTCTCCTGGGCCGACGAGCGGGAATGCCGACGATAAGACGAAGCACCTCCTCCGAATCCTTTAGATGAACTTTGGGATTTTCCTCCGCAAGTCCGAAAGGACAGCCGTCGCTGCTGAAGCGTGCCCAAGGCACGAGCCGTCTCAGTGTCCACTTTTATGGCCTGGAGTGACTCGTCCACAGTCTTTCCAAACAAACTGTCCCCGCCAAAGGGCATGTCCAGCACCCTCGACTGAACATCTTGGCGGAAATTAGTGGCTATCAGCCAGCACCGCAGGCGAAGGCAAACGCTGTTGCCCATATGGCAGAATACTATGTCGGCAATGTCCATGGCCCCTGTAATGGCTTGGTCCGACGCCACCTCACCTTCCTGCAGGATCTCCAATGCCTCTGCACTCGTGTCGTCGGGAAGGAAGTCCAGGATGGGGCCATCTTGAACCAAAGCTCTGTGTCATAACACACCACGATGACAAGAGCGTTAGCGGCCTTGATAGTCCTCGCTGCCGACGTGATAACTCATCGCCCCATGGCATCTTTTTCATAACGGTCCCTCTTCGCAGGAGCCGATGAAGGGTTCTTCATGAGGGACAACCCCTCGTCAAGGGATTGACAGCACGGTCTTCCTTTTCCCCTCCCGGCGCTGGTATAGGGCACCTTCTTTCTTCTCCTCCAGGACGAGCTGGATGAGCTGGAACAGCTCCGATCCCCAGGAGATCATGGC
Organism: Ambystoma mexicanum; assembly: GCF_040938575.1. Taxonomy (NCBI): domain Eukaryota; kingdom Metazoa; phylum Chordata; class Amphibia; order Caudata; family Ambystomatidae; genus Ambystoma; species Ambystoma mexicanum. The sequence goes on from NC_090921.1 coordinate 642,989,905, forward strand.
GTGGAACAAGCCTATCTCGTAAGACGGTGAAGATATGGCAGATCTCCCCCCCAACCCGCCATAGTCGTCCGTGCCTGTGCCCATCGCCCCGTGTACAGGTCCGTCTCATCCCTTCGGGGAGGGGGTGAAGGGGGGCGCAAAGGGTGGAAAAAAGGAAGAGGCTTGGATGGCGGTTCCTCCGATGCTCTTGGTGCTGCGGGTGTGGCCTTCGGCGCAAGTGGCATCCTTGTCCGGATCTCCGAGCACAGGGTATGCAGAGCCATAAGATTGTCCGAGATATCCCCAGGTGGTTGTTGAGGTGGTGGAGACGACAGACAAGGGCGTTTGCGGCTTAGGTTGCTCCTCCATGTCGTCACCGCCTTGCTTTTCCTCGTCGGTTTCCTCGTCGTCGCCCTCGTCGGGATCCCTCTCGTAGGTCCCGCTCTCGACGCAAAGTCCCTCCTGAAGGATCGGGAGGTTGATGAGCTGCTCCTCTGAGGAGATGTCGTGACCTGGAGGGCCACCGTGTCCCCCACCCCCTCTTCTGCGACCAAGGGAGACCGTTTTTGGGAAATTATGGACATCACCTTCTATGGCGTCTTTTCGATGGGCTGGAAAGAGGATTCCCTTCTGGCAGGCAGGGATACTCTCGCCTTTGGGGCCTTCGATGGAAGGCTGGGCCTTTGTCTGATACACCTGGGCCTTCACGGTCTTGGCCGAATCGGCAGCCTTCACCTTAGGGGGAGGATCGGGACCCCGCTCCCCCTTAGCCTTCTCTGCAGGGCCAGTCTGGGTCTTCTCCAAAAGCTTGCCCGGATGGTCCGACTTCCTCTTCTTCGAAGATCCTGAACGCTGGCTCATGGTCAAAGGCGCTGGAGACGCTGTACTCGCCTGGCCGCCTAGGAGCCCGTTGCAACAGCGCTCCCGGAGGCAGTGGACTTGCAGTGCTTAGCCTTATGTTGGACCCCTGTGCGAGGGGCGCCCTCAAAGGTCTTAGAAGACCGCTCACCTTTTTTCTTCTGGGCAGGGGAGGCATGCTGCCGGGACTCACCCAAAGAAGGGGCACTGGGCTGCAGCCACTCGTTGAGGTGCTTGCACCGATCTGTCCGCGTGCGGTGCACCATCTCCCGACAAGCCGCACAGTCATTCTCCACGTGCGTCGGGTGCAGGCAGTAAAGGGACAGGGAATGTCCGTCATCTGAAAAGACATTCCGTAGGTTGCAACCGGGGCAAACCTTTAAGAGAGGCACAGAGTACTTCTCCTGCGCCATGTCCACGCGGGGTAAGCCTTGAAGCTTCTGGAATCCTCCAAGAAGAAACTCGATGAAAAATCGCCCTTGAGGTGCATTGAAGAATCCAAAACGGGTCTCCATTAATCGGAAGATGGATCGATGGAGCTTGAGGCTCGATTGACCAAAAAAAATAGAGCAAAACTCTTAGAAAAATTTCAAAACGCAGTAAAAGCTCGAGAGATATAGCATGAGGACTCCCAACACTTGAAAGTGTGGTAGAAATTTGACGATGGCTGCCAGAGGAGGGTCTTAGGTAGAGGGCAGTCATTAGCTGGGGTCAGTATGAAAAGAGACCAGTGATTGGTTGTTAGAGGAAAGACAGTTCAGAAGTGAAACTGAAACCGATTCCCTTTACCGAGGATTCCTAGCCTGAAGACAGGGAATATTCATGAGCATGTGAATCCATGCCAGACTCCATGCTGGAGAATAACATTAGTTCAAGGTCTATAGACTCATGAAGCTAATTTTAAGCACCACAAGAGTAAAAATGTCTAAAAAAGGAATAACATCATTACCTATCAAGTCAGTGACTTTATCTGTAACTGTCCGTGATGCTCGGACAAGTGCATTATCACTCTCATCGTATTTCATTTTGATTTCAAAGAATCCTGTAAAGGAAAGAGAAAAAGTGTACAGTTTAATAATGATTCATGTTGTTGAATTAGCAAGTCCTGAAGAAGAGAAATGTTTCACTAGTTTTGGCCATAAAGTTATGACACAGTAAATTTGGAAAGAGACAAGGTAATCAGTAAACATAATTACAAAGTGGCCTCTTTAATTCATGATAAGTTATCTATTTGTAGGATGTGCCCCTTCAATGGGACCTCCTCTACATCTTTTATTGAGTTTCAATGGATTGCTCCTTTTGAAATTATGAGCGAAATCAAAGTAAAAAGGACTACATAGAAAACCTAACAGACACTATGCCATCTATACACCTGCACCAGAACTACCTTTTCCTGCATGCACCTTGAGAAGCCATAACTGCTTCACATTCTTAAATCGCCTCTTACTAGGGCCTCTGCCATTAATGTGTCATGAAGGAGTTCAGCTGGTGTGCCTGAACTTGACAAGCAGAGGATCAGATGTACCTCTGAGGGATTCAAGCACTGCTAGCTCTTAGGAGGTCTTAGGAATGGATCACAAAAAATATGAGCCTTCAAGGAGTTCAACCTTGCCCAGAGGGAAAGGAAGCTATGCAAAAGGTTACAGACATCAAATAAACATCCAAATAGTTGCCAGAAAGGTGCTAAGAATACACCCTCAAAATGCATCCCCAGCTGCTTACCCATCTAATGTCCCTATGTCAGAGCACAGCCATGAGGGATCCTGTCATATAGGGATCAGATGGCCCGACCACCCAATACTCCTTATACAGAAAATCTGTACTGAAAGATGACTTACGGTTAAACACCACATTGTTGTCCTTGAAATCTTTCCACTGCTGATACCACTTGGAGTCTTTGTGCAACACCACACCCATTGCCTCCCTGCCAAATGAAGAAATCACTTATCACCAATGATAAAACAGCACTTTCAATACAAAGAAGTTGTAAAAAGAATGACAGGAGACATCAAACTATGATGCCTATATCTTCTTAACTTTGCATCACAGAAACTAACATGAACAATCATGAAGGGGGTTGTGCCTGCACAGGAAAAAGCAGGTCCATCGGCGTATCCCAATTGGTGGAGCACATTCAAAACTCCTGTTTGAAAGCTAGTGAAAAGGACATCCTCAATCAATGTGACAAAAAGCAGGGAATGTACAAAGCACCCGAAACAGGAAGTTACCTACCAAGTAACTAAGTCCTTCTAGTCTGGAGGCGCCTTCACATTACCAATTTTATGTAATTTTCAAGGGATCAATTTGCTTATGTGTGCTCACCACAGACCTGCAAACCATACGCCTGACCCAGCATCCCCTGAGAGACTACAACATGGCTACACGTTAGGAGGACCCCCCCCCCAACTCCCATGATCTTTCACCACTGACTGTGCTTGCTAGAACTGATATGAGCTAAGGTACAAACATATGGAGGGTCACAATGAGTAATCATATCATGGGCTACAGCAGCACCCTTAAAATCCTGTGTGCGCGCCACTGAAACTAGATCCAGCAATGCAACTGCCCCTGAGGGAAAACAAGAAGACCATGGCAGCGGGTCTTCATGGCACCTAGAAACTTCATTTGTATGAAACATGTTTTTGTGACATTCAAGAACAATTAATAGGCTTGAAAGGAGGCTTCAAAGTCCTTGGAGATACCGAAGATGTCTATGTCACAGAGGGCATTGAAGTTGTCGAGGCCAGGGGCTGTATCTACAACTTTTGACAGCTTAGTTGGCTTAGGTTAATGTCTCGATACGGGCGTCGAGGACCCTGACCCCCTAACCTACGAAGAGGAGGCCGGTGGCTTGACTATGTGTTGAGGAAGACTCCTTTACTTATGTAGAGGAGCCTCTCTTCCCGGGCTCTTGGGCGCGCGAGAAGGAGACATATGGTTCCCTGCTTGTCTTAAGAGACGCAACGGGAAGACTTCTTTGACTCTTTCAGAGGGGCACTCAGTGGACCCGCGCTCAGAAAAATATCTAACATCTGGAAACAGAATGTCTCCCATTCCAAGGGAGTCGATTACTTATTTGGGAAGGAAACCTTCCTGTCAGGCAAGGAGGAAGAAGACAACAAAGATCTGTGCCGCCGCTTCTTACTTTTCTTGTGGCAGGACGACTAGCATCGAGACCTTGACAGTGAGTGCTTCTGGTGTCTGCAGCGCTTTTTTTTTTCTTGGGACACGTCCCTGGAGTCCTCGGAAGATTTTCTTTTTGAAGGGGAAATGGAGGGGAATTAGGAGATGGCCTACCTGACTTGAGTTTACACTTCCTCTCTCGCAAGGTCTTGACTATGATTGACTGGCAAGACCCGCAGTCATCGACTTTGTGGTTTACCCCCAGGCACCACAAACAGACAGTGCGGGTCCGTAATGGACAATTTTGCCCCACAATTGGCACACCGCTTAAAACCGGTCTGTGGTGTCGAAGACACTGTTGAAGATGAAGTACGAAGAAGAAAATTTGTGGAGGTGTCAACTTTGTAGGGCTCTTCAGGATCAACAAGATCCCCCTCCTCCTCCTCACCTGAGCTGGTGGAGTTCTGTGGTTTGTTCTTCTGCCCCAAGAGATTGCCCTGTTTTTTAATGCAGATATGGCCTGCCTCGAGAGGAAGCCACAGTGGGCGCTTGAACGGTAAGCGGGCCACCGGCCTCGCTCCCAAGACAACCAAGGAAAGGGGAAAAATCCAAGTGGTACAAAAAAAAAACTGGTTTGTGGTACAAGTGATCCGACTGTTCTTTAGAGGGTACTGGTCCAATACAGGGATTGAGGGCGGAGTTCAGATCAGTGAAGGTATTCCAAATATCCGCCACTCCAAAGTAGAATATGGGTTCCAAGACTGGGTGCTGCCAGAATGGCCAAGCCAGGAAGGAGGGGTTCGCACAGAGGGACCAGGAAGCCGGACCAAAGGAGATTATAAAGCACTGAGAGCCAAAAGGAATGCAAGGACTCCAAATGGAAGGAGAGCAGGAGAGGAGAACTGTGAGCCAGCGGGACAGCGAGGGGAGGGAACAAGCGAGGGGAGGGGAACAAGCGAGGGGAGGGGAACAAGCGAGGGGAGGGGAACAAGCGAGGGGAGGGGAACAAGCGAGGGGAGGGGAACAAGCGAGGGGAGGGGAACAAGCGAGGGGAGGGGAACAAGCGAGGGGAGGGGAACAAGCGAGGGGAGGGGAACAAGCGAGGGGAGGGGAACAAGCGAGGGGAGGGGAACAAGCGAGGGGAGGGGAACAAGCGAGGGGAGGGGAACAAGCGAGGGGAGGGGAACAAGCGAGGGGAGGGGAACAAGCGAGGGGAGGGGAACAAGCGAGGGGAGGGAGCCGTGGGAGGCAAATGGCAGAGGGAGAGAGTGAGAGGGAGAAACCTAGTTGCACTTGTTGCCTCCCCTATCACAAAACAGCAACTGTTGGCTAATGCAAGTTCACCAACACATATGTCTCATGATTTGAAAGCTGGAGACGAATTTGACCCAAATCACGCAAAAGGTATGGAAGTGAGCCCAGCTGAAACATCGAGCAGAGTGTGATCATCCGCACAGAGTGCCGACGTTGGTGTTAGTGCTTTGAGAGCGGTTGAGACAGCTGTGTCACACGCGTCACAAAGCATTTTTGAAGAGATAGGTGGGAACGATGAAGGGGAATCGGGTGTTTGTAGCCGTCCCTCTCACAGCTGTTCTAGCCCATCTCCAAGTCTGATAGTTGATAGTTCGGTGTGCCACAAGGAGGTTGTGGTACAAGCTATGATGCACAACGAACCAAGCAATCAAAATGACTCTACCATTTGTGAAGTTTCCTTGGAAAACTTGAACGAGGATACATTGGGTGGAATGTTAGATAATATGGCTGTGAATAATCATGAACTAAACATTAATCGAATACTGGCAAACATGGTCATCGCCAGCATGTTGCCTGATTCAGTTTCAAATAGTCAGCGGTTGCAGTTTGTTCCCCCGAAAAATTTCTCGTGCTTTAATTTGAATAAAAATTCAAAAGATTAAACGAAACGAGGTGGTCATTCTAAAATGTACAAAAGAGCACATGTGAGGGGTCGTGGCCCAGGAATTATCAGTTCAAGTTCCAATCCCCCTTTAAAAAAAAATATCCAGCATGTGCAGCAAAATCAATAGATTTATCTGATGCTGAAATTCTAGAAACCCTTGAAAATGCTGCAGTGGCAGGAAAAGACACTCAAACTCACACCAAAATAATTGACTATCAACGAGGAGAACCTTGTATTGCAAAATCAAACTGCAAAAAATGTAGCTGCAACCAGAGTCCTTCACAAACGGTAACATTGCAAGTGACTTCGAATCTTTTAAACACCGCCACAACAAAGATCAAGACGGACGCAGAGATGAGATACAGAAGTAAAGTGAGAGTAGACTATGTGATGGAAACACTTGATAAACAATATAAAAGACAACTAGCTCGACAGAAGCTGCCTTGTTGAAAGTTCATGCCATCTTGCAGAGAGTAGAGGAGGATATTTTACATGAAATCATAATGAATGACAGTAATCAGTTGCAAGTGGAGCTACGACCAATATTTGCATGCACAAGGCCAAAAAATGCAATCATGAAGAATCACGAGGAGTGGTAAATGAACATGCACTTCTGGTACCGTGTCATTTGAATATAGATCATAATCCACTATGGAGAGTTCCAATGGTAGTCTTCGGAATGAACTATCATTGAACCAGGAAACTATTCAGAGTGAGAGGTGTCAAGACTCCAAAAAAGAAACCAGATATACTTACCTTGATGTCAACCATCACGATAGCCTTAACACCATCTATGAAATTATATGAGAATTTAAACGACACCTTAAAGGACCATAATACGCTACAAGCAATGATGCACTCTAAACTTGTCTTTTTAGAAGGATATGTAATGGCTCCTGTTCAAGACACCTTTACTCACCAGTTGCAAACACATCAAAGAAATGAATCATTTAAACATTCATCTAGTCAGCATCCCACTTGTTCAAGAGGGTCGCAGACAATTATGGTTGCACCATAAGTAGATCTAATCATAGAGTCTGTGAATAAAAGTGCTTCGTGTTCTTCCTTTGACGATGTTGCGCCAACTTTAAATCCAACCAAAAGGATCGATTTGTGTGTTATACCTGGACATATTGCGAATGATATTGAAGTTAACATTGCTGACCCACTGGAAGTACAAAATGTGCCCGTTTCCATCTTTGAAACATCACAGAAAGCAAAACAAAATTCCAAGACCATTCAACTTAGTCCATGAGCTAGTTCAAACAAAAGCAAAAAGGGAAATGCCCAGACCGGCGCCAAGAACGCTAACCCTGAAAACCAAAAAACAAGACACTTGAGCTTGTGTTAACGAAGACTAATACTAACGATCAACAGTGCTCAACAAAGTCTGTCGAGAAGGAAATAAGTCCAACATTGTTGAATCTCTCAGCATACTCAGTGGATCACTCAACTAGTGATTTATATGAAGTCCGAGATTTGCAGGACCCAAAGAGTGTTCAAGAAGACGGAATACTGCATGCAAGATTCAAGTTGTTTCAGCCACCCTTGCCACCTTTTCTAACCATGTCGTAAAAAAGAAAAAGATGTAATTTAAACTGTGATCTACAAGAACGATCAGAGATTAAGAGAACAGGTAACCCATTAATGAATCCCGAAATACAAGTTGAGACTTCAAGCATTAATTCAAATAACACTTGGCCGGCCACAATTGATTCAGATATCGGGTCCTTGGGTCATGGAAACCAGAATGGTAACTGGAACCACAATACAGACATCTCATTCAAAAACAGTTGATTTACAAAGGGTAAGGCGAGGGGGGGAGAAACCAAACGGAATCACATCTCAGAAGACGATTCATGATCAAGAAGACTTACAAGCACACAACATGATCAACAGGTCGAACAAAAAAAGTTGTCTTTGATTCTGCAAATGTCTGAATAAATAAAGATAAAAATCCTTGTCCCAGAATGTTGTTTTACGAACATTCAAATTAGAACGAATATTAGACAGAAAATCCTCTAATGCTGAATAGAAGAGCAGTATTGGAACTTTTCAATCACATCCCTAATTTGCGCCAAATAACTTAGAGATTTAAAAACCATTGAGTTTGTTGACGACCAAAGAACAGATCAAATATACCTGTACATTACCTCTGCGATAATTAAAACCATGCTCACTGCTGCAACTGAAAACATCCAAATGTTGGGATTTGATCACGATCACACCCTTGAGGGATGGTCAAGTAATGCCCGATGAAAGTAACACAAACTGATACCAAGTGGCCTCACTGTATAAGAAGCGGCCAAGACAAAGAGGATCAAATGGAATCTGGAACTACAAAATATTTAGATCCATTGCAAGTCGGACGAGTTCCATAGGTCCACGACAGAAATTAAATGTAACATTTCAAATGACCTCCTCTATCCGTAATATCAATTTGATGAATATCCATTCAACTGCAAGAGCTCTCATTGAAAAACACAAGAGGCTCACAAGAGCAATAACAGCTCAGAAAGAACTGTAGCAATCCAGAAACGTATTTGTGCCTGCAACTCGAACATCTGACACAATAAATGTAAGACCTCAACATTTAAAATTAGCTTCATGGAACACACATGGACATACCCATCTCACGAAAAATAACATCAACTTAAGTGAGTTTGATGTGCTTTGTTTACAAGAGACTAGGCTTTGCACTAAACCATCTTTAGACGGCTGTCAGATCTTAATAAGCTAAGCAGTTAAGGGGGAAAAAAAGACACCCGTCATCAGGATTACACTGCAATAAAATCAGGCAGTCCTTTAACCCTAAAATAAGGTGTTTCAAAAAGTACTTTGTCGACGGAAATTGTAATTGAATGGGAAAATAATACGAATCCCCAAGCATTGGAGACTGCAGTAAAAGTTGTATTGATAAATGTATACTGGAACCCAGCTCTGGTATCAAATGACAAGTTCATCGATCACATAGCAGAGCTAATCGATGATGCATATATAAATCAGAAGACTGGCTATGTAATCGTCTCTGGAGATTTGAACACCTCATGTATAATTAACAATGTGGTAACTCAAAACACAGCCCACAATCTTGCTAAAGCATCTAGAGCAACATTGTGGAACAACTTGATGGCGAATAAAGAAATGGTCATGTAAATGGGAACTTAAAACAAGACAACCCTCTGCAAAAAACTTGGAAAGGGATGGGTTCCTCTTCTATAATTGACTATATCTTTGTTTCACAACTTTTCTTGCCACTAATAACGTCATTCAAGTTAATAAAAACAAGAGAACGTGACCATCATTTACTTTGTATGGAATGGTCGGGATCTATGAACAAAGTCCGCAAAAGCAGGTCAGCCGACACACAAGTGAGCAATGATAGTCGAAGATTAAAACTAACACAAAATACCATCAAAAAATTGACAACAGATCTTGAACATGAAAGTCTGATGGCAGACTACAATCCTCTGTTGGAACCGCACCGCCGTAACACATTAAAACAGACAAGGGTTATCAAATCCATTCCTCCATACTTATAATCAGGAGCTAGTAAATCAGCAGAAAAAAAATCTGGAAACTAGAAAGAGTGGCAAAAAAAATCTAGATCCAAAGAGGACTTTGAAAATAGTCGACTTGAAAAAAGAAACTTCTGAACTTGGTTGCGGTCCATGAAACGTGCAATAAATCAAGCTGACCCCGAAACCTTGTTCACCTCGATAAGTAAGAACACCAAGAACTTCTGCACCTTAATTAAATCAGTCGAAGTGCAACCAACAGAAATTCAATCAAATCCGATTGGTGAAGCCAGATAAATGCAGCACTTTGAGAAAGCATATATGGCACATCAATCCTTTATGGAAATCGACATGCTGAACGATGGCATGGAACAATGGGTCATGCCAACTAACCAAGATGATATTAGTTATCAAATTAGTCGACTAAACAACTCCCGAGCATCAGGACCAGATGGTCTCACTAATCTCATGCTAAAAACATTTGAATGAGTGGGCGGCCTTCATATACATCTTATTAACGCAAATATCTACAAGATATCAAATACCTCCATCATGGAAAAAGGCAATAATTGTCCCCATTTTCCAAAAGGGGCACAGGGACGATCCAAGAAACCATCGCCCCATCGCGCTTTTAGATGTTATAGGGTAGCTGTATGGTACAATCATCTTAGATCATTTTCGTATATGGTCCGTGTCAACAGGAGTTAATGACCCTCCCCAAACTGGTTTCGTTAGAGACATAAGAACATCAGCCAACATCTTAATTATTAACACATTAAAAAGTCGAGTTCAAAGTCAAAAAGCGATTCATGGCATTCATCGATGTGGTTCAAGCTTTCAATCAAATCGATCGCCAAATACTGTGGAACAAATTGACAGCAAAGGAATGTCCACCTTAAATTCTTGAGCCAATAATTGCCATGCATCACACCTCATTGTGCGTCCGATTGAATAAGAAAGGGTTGCTGTCTAAAGAAATAGCTACAGTGCGTGGAGTCAAACAAGGCTGCGCCATGGTCTCGACCTTATTCAATTTTTTTTTCTTGCTGACCTGATGAACACCGACTCTGACATAAGAACTTTCCCCCCAGCATTTGGAGGAGCATCCTTACCTAGTCTACTTTATGCAGACAACATCATCCTAATAGACTAGACGCCAATAGGACTGCAATGGCAGTTAAGAAGCTTGCAAACATTTATCAGCGACAACAATCTTGAAATAAACAAGACAAAGACCAACATTTTGAAGTTTGGCAATTCGAATAGAGGACCAAATGCCCACTCCTTGATGGAGAGGAATTTTTTTTGCATTTTTTTTTTAAAATCAAACAAGTAACATTCAAGTACCTAGGGGTGTGGCTGACTGACACCATATCCAAAATGCCCATGGTGAGTCACCTAAAAGCGACCGCTAAGGCCTTGTCTAGTCAGGCCATTGCAGTAAATCAGATATATGGAGGGTTGTCCATTCTACCCATCCTCACATTTCACCGATCCAAAGTAGTTCCCACGTTATTTTATGGAGCCGATGCAATGACATATATTCTGGAAAAACGTGGATCTCACTAGAGAGCCTCTTTTGGAAAAATGTTCTTGGCCTTCCTCAATCTGTGCCAATGCAAATAATAAGGTGAGAGCTGGGTCTGTCATCGCTGAAGTCAATTGTCCTATGGAAGAGTCTGAACCTATTCAGAAAATGCTTTGTACCCGGACACCCAGAGATCTTGGAAATGTTGCGCAAGGAAATTATAGCATACCAGACTGTGGTGTTACAACATTGGAGGGAAAACGTGTCAGGAATTCAAAGAAATTGGGAGCTCTTCAGAAGAACTAATTGCCAATCCCATGCGTTGTAAAAAGTTATTGAGAACATTAGACTGGATTCAAATTTTGGAGTCTGCAGGGCGATTCCAATACATTGAACATATTTCTGGAGAATCTCGTCGATTGGATACCATTTGTGACTACCTTTAGCAATGCCCTAACAAAAGATTAAGAGACCAATTCCTGTGCACACGACTCAATTTACAACCAACAAATTAAGTGAGATTCATTCGAAAGCAATAACATTTCTAGAAGCTTTATTTATGGACCAATCGAGAGACAAATAACACGCAAAAACAGAATGTCTAGTCCGGTAAAAGTCGCGATTTAAAAAAAAAAAAAGACGAACAAGAAAATTGGAAGTTACATCGCAGGCATGAGTACGATGAACTGATTTGGTACAAATGCGTGTAGATGATTGCACTTTGTTGTTTTATTTGGATTTTGATGATGTCTGATGATTTTTAGTTTTTGTTTTGTTCGTTTTTTGTTTCGTTTTGCTAAAAAAATTGTCATGTACAATTTAAATGCAAATATATTTAAAAAAATAAATAAATAGTCCCTGATTGGACAACTACTGGTTGTTTGAATGGAGCAGATCTTAACCAATGGTGGGCTTGGACTTGTTTCCAGGCTGGATTTTGGATACGAAGGAGTCCTGCAGCCATTTCTTGAGATCAACATTGGAGCCAAGAATCCCTCATAGAAGAACAGCTGAATGAAGTTCTGAAGAAGACTCCTGAAGAGGCTCAGCATCCCTTCCTGCGTCTGCCCCGGTGAAGCGCTGCTGGATTACCTGATCTGCCAAGGCCATGCAGTGCTTCCAACCAGTGGGACCAACCAATCTTTACATGTTCTTGAGGATCCAGCTGTCCTGAGTCTTCGGAAGTGTCCCAGGACCACCCAGTGTCCTGACCAGCTCTCCAGTGGGCTAATTCACTAGAACAGTTGACATTCCACGTTTAGAGCCGTAACATCAGTGGTTGCCAGCTTGTGGTGCAAGTTGCCTTCCTGCTGAATTTCAGCCTCCCAGCTTCAAGGGACCCTGCTCTGGAAGGACTTCTACAACCGCGACTGGAAGGACTCGAGTGGCCATTGATGGAACTCTCCTTCCCCCATCCTGTGAAGTGTCCTAAAGAGGTGGAAGGAAGGCATGGCATCAAAGTAAGACAGACACAAGTGAACACAGTTCAAGGGTTTTTATTAAACTGAAAAGTGGGTGAGATAAATGCCTAATCTAAACCTAAATCTACGATGGGAGCAAGCTATGACCATCAAATAATAATAATACCATACAAGTGGAGTCTAGTCAAATAATATTTCCAAACTAGGGGTGTCAGGGTATTGGTTTTATGGCGGTATGATAACCTTCTTGCCAAATGACGGTATATCATGGTTATTGCGGTATAGCAGGCGGAATTAACAAATATTAAATATTTTCTTAAAGGTCCTAAATTTTCAGCATTTTGAAACTTGTCTCTGCATTTTTTAGCTGAACCTCCAGGAATCTAAGGTGGCTGCAGATTTGGTCTTTCATGGTGCTCACTCGATCGCCTTGAATGAAAGAGTAACTAGTGGAGTTGTTAAAATGCACATTTTGAGCAATGAGCTTGCTGCTCAGTCACAGGTCATCACTTAGAAAATCGGCCTCGCCTGTATTATTTTGGAACCACATGGCATGGCCATCATGACCCTTCGCTGCGATCAGTCATAAAAGTTTGTTTTGATAGCGCTTTATCCCATTAAAGGGAGAAAAGTCACTCATGTGAGGTCATTGTATTTCTTTTGTCAAAATGTCATAGCCAACACTCACCGAAAGGTTGCATAATGATGAAATCACTATAGCGTGTTTACCATCTGCCCGGTGTATTATAAAGGTCTGATGTTGGAGTCACCACTGACCATGTAATCCTAACAGGACAGCGTTCAGTGGGCGCTGTTGATTTTTTTCTTGATTCTTTCAATACATGTTCATTTACCTTCTAAAAGATAGTGGCACAAAAACATTTTGAAAATGACAAAGTTAAAATGCATTTCGGCACAAATATGGCCTAGACCATGACCTCACCACAGCCCCATCATTACCATTTTCCGCAGGTCTGAATGCATTAGGACCCTTGTCATGCGAGTTGAGACGGAGGAATGCTTTCATGGGTGGTGTCACAAATCGAGAATAGACCTGAGAAATATCTCAGCCCCATTGCTCTGGATACTTCAAATTGAACGTAGAATCGGTCTTACCTGCTTGAGTCCAGTGCCAATTGCAGAATGTAGGTGAAGGATCAAGTGAAGCAACAACTCTAATGCCAATGTGCAAATCTACACGGAAGACAGTGGGGGTGGTGGGAAGTTTATATATTAGCACAAAGCACTAATAGGCCTAGTGTTCATACAGTCTACAGCGCTAACATTTTTTGCGGACATGCATCAGAAGGGCATCCAGTTCTGCCCTTTGAATTGTAGGATGTGTAGTTCCTTTCCCCATCTTTCAAATTGGTGAGAAAACTACAAATCGACTGATCTTTAACCCGACTCTACTGATCACAGAGAAAGAGCGGACACAGCAACAAAGCTGCGTTTACTAATGTGGCATCACTTTCCCTATGCTCTTGTCTGCCAAACAAGGCCCCATTGGCAGACGCCACATCCCACAGTGCAAGATCCAGAATGTGCATAACTTGCTTACTGTAGCCTTTCCAAATCAGATTAAAAACCTCACTTAATAGCCGCAGGCCCTAAAACGGTATACCGGTATAAACAATGTGACGGTTATTATAGTTCAATTTAAGTTGCTCACAGTATATATAACGGTATACCGTTACATCCCTATTCCAAACCTTACCGCTATGTTTTTATTTTGTTTGTTTATTTGTAACGCGTACAAGACCCGAGGGTATCCGAGCGCGAGGACAAGGATATTTTCAGCTTACAAGTTACAAAATGCAATACAAAAACAGCATAGATTACAGTCCTATAGTCAGGACAGGCAGAAAGATAAACAATACATATGATACATGCTATAGGTAGTCCAGTACATGGTCAAAAAGGTGACAATACAAGCAGAGTACAGTTGTGGCAAAAACAGTGCATATATAAGGGGCAGACTACATATGCCAGAGGCCATGAGGATCGGGTAGTAATGAGGTTAACAATCATTTTCTTTGAACCAATTGATAATGTTTAGTCTGAAGTTTGAGAAGGTTAACAAAATAGAGTGGGATAATGTTCACAAGAAAAGAAAGAAGTATTCACAAAATGATAAGTCAGGATGTTATGGCCGGGGTCCACCTTCCCTGCGGTTTTGGCACGGGACAAGGCGCGACTCTCGAACGAAGCACACTCCCCTGGGCTTCTCCGGCACAAGCTTACAGTTCTTTTCTCAGTATCAGGGCCTTCTGTGCCCAAGTCTCTTTCTCATGCAAAGTCTCTTGCTTCAGAGGGCCAGATACACCAAAACAACAAAACACAAGTTCCTTCTGTTATCTTTTGTGTCAGGTGATTACCCTTCACCCTTGGATCCCCCTCAGCCGGGCTGCGATCCTTCTCTCAGTAGTCAGTCTCCCTCAGTCAGGCTCAGACCAACCAGAGCACTTGCCAATCCAAAAAGAGACTTCCGAAGGGCGATCACGTCTCGCTGGGTCACTGTTTGCTTAGGGCAAGTGCGGTTTTCACACATTCACAGTTCGTACAGCGTTTCCCTCAGCCGGGCGCAAACGCCCGTTTCACAATGTCAACACCTGCTTGTTTAATTTTTGAGTCTGTGTCAGAGGCCTAAAACAAATACTGTATTTTTATACATTCTGATCTAAATTTAATTATTGTTGCTTCACTGTGTGGACTCATTGTGGACCCCTGACTTTACTGACACTCCTGAGAATAGCCTTGACTGCTCGCCATTGCTACCTTGATTGGGTTTTGGCTAACCCCTCAGGGTTCCCCTGTTCACTAGGGTGGCTTCCTAAAATCTATCCACCATGCCAGATTCTAGAAATCCATCTCAATATGTAAGCATGATGCATGCTTATTTTTAAACACAGTGTTTGTTGGACAACAAGGTTCATTGTTTTTATTGTGCACATGAATTCTAATTTCTGCATATGCTAGACCAATTGTGTGTGATAATGTTTTGTGCATAATTGTATCAACCACTCAATGTCTAACATCAATGTATTTATTTGGGCACCAGACTATCCTCACAATTGCCTTGAGCTTGCACTGACTCGATTTAGTAATTCCTAAAACAGGCACATTACCAGTCATTCAAATGGAACTAGCAAGAGGCATCAGGCCCCTCGAGACAATTTTATTTTTGGGAAATCTGTAGGTCTTTTTTAGGGTCCCTTTAACTTTTTGCTTTTTTTCCCCCTTCTTTATTGTTTTGCACCTCTGACTATTTTTGTACTTTTTATGGAGAGGTGGACTTGTACTGGTGCTACCTTGCCATCCATTGCAACCCTTTTTGACTCGAGTACAGAGTACCATGGTTGCCCATAGGGCTCCTGGAAAAAGGGTGCTTTCTAAACCCTACCCCATTTTGGCAATGGGGTTGGTGATTTCATCACTCTACATTGAATTTAGGAATTAGGCTGGTGGCAGCTTTAATTTAGTGTTAGCTTCACCAGGGTTACAAGATGATTTACTACATTGGTAGCCCAATGTATCCTTTTGGTAGAAATTGGGGTACCATTGGATTTTATTAAGTCTGCCATTTTCCTTTAGGGGCATATTTTGTTCAGGAATTGTATGTGGTAGGCCTAAAATTTCAGTTATGCACAAGAAGGCTCTTTATGAGCCCAACTCTGCACCTTGTAAAGTGGTTTGAAATGGGAAATGGTCTAGACTAGTTCCTGGCCTAAGCTGGCCATTTCACATCCTGTGGGGGTGGTTTTTGATGAGAGGCAAGTTTAGGGGCCATAATATGATACTCGGTGAGATGCACCCTTAATTGTGGACAGTAATCACAAATAAAATGCTTTTGAAGATGATATATTCATTCATTTAGTGAAGAGCAGAGGGTCACACACCCTGGCTTGGTGGGTCATAAACCACAACACATTTTAGGCTGTCTGTCCTATTTAGGAGAGACTGTCAGTGCTCAACTCTCAAAGCTTGAACCTTTATATGAACAAATGTAAAAGACTTTCTTTAGCGTTATGATAACATGTTAATTGAAAGTTAAATAGCACATAAGTCCACTTCGGGAAAAATTGAGTAAAGTGACAGTTGAATCAAATTGCCTTTATATATAGTTTCAACACAGCCTTATGTATGGAATTACAAGCTTAACTAGTTTCAGTCCCATTTTGCAAGCTAAAACGGAAAATATATAGGATCAAATACAATTCCTACGGTTATATTCTTTAATTCTTTTAGAAATTTTTTTTAATGAATTTTTAAATAAAGTTTTTATTTTGTCATTGACACACCCCTACATCCCTGGATAAATAATATTTACTAGGATACCTGTGTTTTTTATTAAATCATCTTGAACCTATAAGTTGTCTCGCTGGAGGAAAAAATAGGGATTCAATAATAATGTGTTTTAATGATATGTATTTCATGTTAATAAAAAGCCTTATTACATCACCTTTATAAGAAAACGTTATTTATCAAAATGAAGGGTGAATCGTCAAAGGTTTTCCAAGATAATTCACCTGAAATGTTAAGACCTATTCCTTTCTAAGAACCAAATCAGGACCAATGAGCTCACTAGATTGCTAAGGATAAAAATAAAATAGATTATGGAATCCCGTTCACAATTTATGATACACTCTTCACAGAAGATCCTCGTCATGAAGGATGGCAAAGGATTGTGTAACTTGTTTCTCCACATTAAATAGTTTCAGAGCAAAAAACCTTTATTGGCATGAAAAGCGATGACGCCACTACACAGGAGCATAATGACATCATGAATGTTTAATGTGATGACGTCATCGCGGCATGTACCCGAGCCAGACGATATTTCATACAACTGACCATCATTCATATGGATTCCATTTTTTAGATATAAATGTCCTTAATTATCATTAAAATAATGTCATAAAATTGGGGGATTTTTAAATATTACTTCACAACTTCACAGTTTTGTTAGAATCCATTATCACAAAAATAAAAAGAGGACTTTCAACTATAAGAATTTATTTACAAACTTGTGTCAATTAAATGAGAACATCAGTTATTATCCAAATTCCAAGTTCTCAAACAGAAACCTTCACAAAATTCTCAAAAGCTTTTTAGCTCATAGTAGTCATTTAAAATCTAAACGAAAACAACCTGAAATTCTTACAGTCCAAACCATCAGACAAAATATTGTTCTAGTTCACTTTCCATCATCTTAATGTTTAAACAACATTATTATTACATTGTAACACTTATTTATTTCATTTGAAGAGTGCACGCGAACCCCGAGGCATCTGGGTGCTGGAGAAGCTGGTTAACGACAACCCACATGCTAGGATGGGAGCAGGAATTAGTTACAGCATCACTAGGTAGCATACATTTTGTTACAACATGTTAGTTATTTTGAACTCATGAGTGAAGAAGGAAGCAAGCGTTATTTACATCAGACTATGTCCTGGGTGGGCCACTCTATACATTGGTGTTAGCTAGAACATTGATTACAACTGTTGTTTTTGTTGGATGGTCAGTTATTACCAAAGTACATAGTTCTCATACAGAAATCATCACCCAATTATAAAAAGCTTTGTAGCTCAAGGTAGTCGTTTAAACCTCTGGGAATTAGTGTATCCAAGAAATCAATCCAAAATACCACTCACTGAGATAATCTCATAATTGCCTCCTTTTTTTGCGTTTGGCTACTGTTGGGTAGATTTTTCATTTTTATGCCAAATCTCCTTCACCTGCGAGATCCTCCAAAACTTTTTGCTAGCCTTTGTTTTTTTTTGGTTTATGATCCTTAGTGAGTGGCACAATTTTTCCCCACTCGCCCATTCTTTTTATGGGAGTCATTTTTGTGTCCCTCCATACTTGGAGTCATGCTTTCCCCCAACTTTATAGGCACCTGTAATCGACCTTTGCAGCACACAGCACTTTCTGTGCATTGTTGCTGGCGAGCCCCTTGGGCTTCCCTTTTTATTTTATTCTCCTTGTAAAAACACATGTTCCCAAGGTTGGGGGGATACTTTTTATCCTTTCTACATTTTATATTGCGAGTTCAGCACACACCACCTTCTGTGGAGTGCTTAGGGGTTACACACTGTATCCCCTTTCTCACTGCTCCTGTAACATTTCTGTTACAGTGACAAGGCGTTCATGAATGGCTGGTGGCAGTGGACATGTCCCACTGACTTGTGTAATTTTCACTCACAGGCTGTGCTCACAGCCGCAGTAATACACAGAAGTGTCACCATTGACCCAACATGGCGACTGTTTACTTTCTTCACCATTTCTGGTTTGCTTGTCCTTTTCTTGGTCCTTCTGCCGTCCGGGGTCCTGGTTTGACTTATCTTCTGTGGGAATAATTCGAGAAGCCCGCCAAGGTGCCAGTGTGTCTGAGGACAGGAAGCAGGGGAGGATCCCGAAACTCTGCTGGTCTTTGTCTTCTAGCATGCCTGCCTGGAACCAGTTCCAACTGGGAGGCTGGCTGTCCTTTCCCCACAGTTTGAATGTGGCATGAATGCAGAATGGCTGAGTTCCTAGATAAGAAGCTGGATTCCTGGTGCACATAGTCGACCTAAACTAGAACTAAATACAAAGAGGAAGAAGAGGAGAAGCTGTCTGCAGCTACTCCCAGCAACGCGTGCTGAGTGAATGCTGCTGTGCTGACCCTTTCTTCCATGCAAGAGAGGAGCTCTACAGAGGACGATTCCTCCATTTGGGCTGGTGGGCATAATCAGCCGTGAGACACCAGAATCACAGTAAACACTTCAGATATTTACGGTAGAACACTCAGGAATACTAATACAATACAAAGGGCACTCACTATTGCGTTTCTATGCAGTTTTCAACAGGTAATATGGTAATGCATTTACTGCAAACACATAGAAAAGTCACTTAAAGAGAGGAAAAGAAGTGGTTACTGCAACATGAGCTTAGATGAAGGTTCTAGAGAGGGTTTCTTTGCCTGGGAAGTCTTTTAAGTCCAAAAACGCAACCCTAGTAAAAGGCAGTTCGGAGAGGGCTTGAAGTCTTGACAAAGAGCGAATGATGAAGAGTTCCTGTGGATTTCTTCCAGTGCCTAAAGTTATTGAAGTAGCAAGTGAACTAACAAAGGAGACCTTAAAACGGACTCAGGAAGGGGCCACAAGCAGCAGCTTGGGTCAGAGGTAAAAGGGGGTTGCCCTAGACACCTCTGCATGCACTCCCAACGCTCTGGAGCGACTTCTTGGAATCAGGTAAGCAGTACCTTTCCCCCACTGTACCTTTGGTTTGATGAAAGGGTTCGTGTTGGCTTCTCCCCAATATGGCAGTTTTGGACCCGACCTCCGGATTCCTTGGTCTGGTGATGAAAGGCAATGGACGGTGCCTTTCAGCAGCAGTCTCGAGGGAGAACCTGTAGCACGATTTTCAGCAACTTCTTGGTTCATTCTACAGTTTTGGTGCCTTTTCAGCAGCACCAACAAAGGACACGGTTTGCCTGGTCAATCTTTTTCACTTTCAGCAGTCCCACACTCTGGTGAGGGGGTCTGGGTGAGTTGGATCAGATCTCTGGAGTGTCCTTACGGGCTCAGAATAGATTGATGATTTCAGCCTTTCTATGACGATGCACTGGAAATGGGCAGCAGGTCTCCTGGTATTGGGGTTCTGCAGCTCTAAAAGCTCCTAAGACCTCAGGAGATGGCTTGTTTCAAAGTTAGTCTTGGGACTGGTTGTTCCCACCAGACAAAGGGAAGATGTGTCCTCTTCAGAGCTCCTCTGTCACATAGAAAACAGGGTCAGGACAGCAGGGGTCACTTCACGGTCTTGTAAAGGGTCTGCAGATGTCTATGGTCGTCTTCTTTTATATAGCCTGTGGTATATAAAATACACAATAGATGGTCGAACACACCCACTGCGACCAGCCATAACTAGGTGATTGTCACAGGAGCAGAGAGAAGGGAGATACCAAGTATGCCTTTGGCACTCCACTGAAGGTGGTATGTGCCAATCTGTCAGACTATACAGTTTTGCAAGAGATACTAAGTATCTCTCTCTATCCTCAAGAACTGTAGTTTACTAAAGAATTTAGGAAGAGAACCTCAAAGGAGGACCCTAGGGGTCCCCAGCACCTAGGGGTGCACAGCAACACATCCCATAAGGAGCTCTGTGCTGCAGTAGTAACACACAGAGGCGTTTAAGAGCTATGGAGCAGACAGACTCCATAGTACAGGCGGATTTACAAAGGATAGAGTTCCAAAAGACAGAGCCCATAAGAATGAATGAGTGGAAAAAGGCTCCACTCATTCAGGATTAAAATAAAAAGGTCCAGAAGTTCAGCGAAAGGAGCTAGGGTCTCACCAGAAGAGGGGATGAAGTACAATAATGATAAATATCCCTAACACAGATTCCCTTCCTTGTGACAAGACCAAGAATTCAGTGACCGGGTCCTGCAGCTGCAGCATCGTAAGGGCATCCGCCTGCATCATCTTCTTCACTGCTGCGTTACCGTGAGACTTGGGGTAATACTTACCCAGAGTCATTCTGCTGCTACTGTGTTGCTGGGTGGCGACTTGCGCATTTGGGTGTTAGCCCATCCACATTCGCTCAGGCCCAACGCTAGTGTGCATTCAGGGAGCTTTCTACGAAGTCCCTGAACCCTTTTTACCTAAAACATCTTAGTACTTACTTGTTACAGAGGACTCCTCTCGCATTCTGACTTTCTACAGATTGTGCCTCATCCTGTTCTGCCTAAAACAGTGACCCCTTCTGACAATGTCATACCTAGATTGGGAAGGACTGCAAAAGCCCAAGGCCTCTCTAATTAAAGTTTTACAAGTGTTGAAAAGTGCTTACCTGCTTATGTTGGTCTTGTAACTTCATTTTATTCCTGAAACCGAATATTCTACCAGGTTTACTGCAAAGTGGTTTTTACTTACCTTGAATTGTATATGGTCATTCTATAAGTCTTTTAAGGCTGTAGGTAACTTACCAGAGGTATTGCATTGGTTTTCTATTATGTTTGCCAATTGTGATAACACTTACCTTTCTGAAGAATTCTCTTTGACTGTGTCTACATATAAAATACATCATTATTTTTATATAACTCCCAGAGTGTTTAAGTGTTTCTTTGGACCATACATATTCTATAAGTTCTTTGTACCTTCCTATTGCCCTAGCTGCTCTGCCATAGCTACCCTTACCTTGAGGGGTACAGGTCTATACTAGAAGTTGGATCTCTGTATTTGCAAGTTGAGAGAGTCTTCGTCCTAGATATATGAACTTTAGAAAAACTCTTAACGGCTACTACCTCTAAAACACATACTTGCATTTGTGTAACATTATGGTTGTTCTCCACATAAAGTCTAGATAACGGTGAAGTACAATTTTTCAATCTAATGGTTGTGCGATGTTTGCTCCATCTAATTTTGCCTTTACGCACGGTTTTCCCACATAAAATGTTGCGCAGGAACATTTTATGACAGATTACCCTTCGCGAGTCGCAGGTGGCAAAATGACGCAACAATATTTTGGTACCTTTAGATGAAGGATGAATGAATGCTCCTTCAAAACAGAATTGCAATCGCCAGAGTTCAGATATGGATTGGTCCCCTTTCCGGGTGTTTGTGTCAAGTAGAATTTTCATCTTGTGTGTAATTCTCCCCAATTGATGAGTCCCCCAGCACTTTTTGATGTATTCTTTTCTGTGACTCAGAACACTTTTTCGTTTCCATTGATGGAGTCTGCTTTCCTCCATCTACTTTATGGCATCTGTAGTCTCCTATTGCATCACACAGCACCTTCTGTGCAGTGTTGCCGGAAGCTCCTTGAGTTTACCTCTTTGTTTTTCTTTAATTTTCCTGTGCCAGCTTAAGGTTACTAGGACAAAGGGATATGTTTCATCCTACCTCTGCTTTTCTTTTGTGAGATCAGTACACACCACCTTATGTGAAGTGCTGAGGGGACACATTATATCCCTTTCCTGACTTATAATGCAACTTTCTAGTTACAGTGACATGTCCAACTGAGTGGCTGGTGGCAGTGCACGATTATCTACCGATTTTGGGAACTAGCATTGCAGGTTTTACTCCCAGCTGCAGTACAAAATGGTTCTGGTCTCCTTTTTCCACCAAATCACAATGACTTGTCCCTTCTTGAGTCTTCTTCTACCAACATGGGTGGTGGATGTGGCGCTCATTCCTTTGTGTTCACCGGGTTCCCATTCGGAAGCCTGCCAAAGGCGCCACTGGGTCTTGGAGGACAGGATACTGGGAGTTCACAGAAACTCTTCCAGTCTTTGTCCTCCAGTGGGTCTGCTTGGATCCAGTTCTGACTGGTGTATGGCTGTCCCTTTGGGACAGCTACCACCCAAAGTTTGAATGTAGCATGCATGCCGATTGGAAGTGTTCCTGCATTAAAAGGTGAGGGTATTGATGCTGAAGCCAGAGTCAACCACTGGAAGATCCACTGCGAAGGGGAAGAAAGAAGGATGCCTGCAGCCACATTCAGCGACTGCCAAAGCCGACTAAGTGACCCCCCGAGGCTCCTGCCCTTTCTTCTGTAGGACAGGGAACATCCAGACCGGACAACTTCCTACCTTGGACTAGTGTGCCTAGCCAGTCTCGAGACCAGCTACAGTTTGTGCCATCCCACGATGAGTTGCAACCTTCCAGGCCTGCAATATCCGAATACCCTGTGACCTCTGGCACTACTTTGGTGCATTGTCTCATGAAGTGCAGTGCCGGCTGCAAACTTGTGGGCATCTGTCTGTGCCTACAGAGACTCCATCCCAATCATAGAAGTCCCCTCAAATGATTCATGGACCGAGAGAAGGAATAAAGACGGCCGGGTGACAACCGTCATTGCTACAAAGCCTGTGTTGAGTCTCCACAACCAAGTGAGGTTGAACAAGGCTGCGGTGTTGAGCAACGCAGATGCGCAGGAAACGCTGCCTGACAAAATGTTACACGCTCGATACATCCACGTATCCGTGCCTATAAGAACCAAAGCATGGACCCTCTGTGGCAAAGGCCTCGCAGTACAAGGCCGCAGTGTTGAGTGACGCAGGTGTTTGGCAGCGACAGTGAGTGCAGAAGATTCACCTTCCTGTCTGCGGCTGCCAGGTAAGAAGTTGGGGGGGGGGGGAGGAGTTCAGCGGCTTGACTCCACGTAACCCCCTGACATGGTGCCCCTTCCCAACCTTGCACTCGCGCTGTTTCCTCTGACCTGTATCTGGCTCCCCCCATGCCCTCTGCCCCCACTCACGTTGCATCCTCGCAATCCCTGATCGCGTGCAATCACTCATCCCCTTGGGGCGCGCTTGCTCACTCTCATTTTAGACCTTCTACTGGGGCCGCATGCGTTCCTGTGCATTATAGGCTACGGGTGTCCCCTCGCTTTCCTTGATCGTGTGCGCTCCTCACTTCCTAGGCCGCATGTGTTCCTGTGCATTCCTCGATCGTGGGCGCTCCTCGCTTACTTGGCCACGGGCGTTCCCTCGCATCATTGATAGCTTGCACTCCCTCACAACTCTTGGCTGACTTCTCCACCTGTTGCGCACCCTCTGCCTCCCCTGCGAGCCCTTCCTTCCCCCCTTCACCTGACCTACTGTGTACTCTGATTTTGTTCTCCATGGTTTGCTGTTCTTTCCCCTGTAGGTTTTCCTGGTAGTTGTCCTGCCTTGGGATGTTTACTATCCTTGGTTGCTTGCTTACATTGTACTGCCTGCATCCTTGCTGTTCATTCTTTTCTAGGTTTCCCTGGTTGATTGCTCTGTCTCGGCGGTTTGTTGTTTGCATCACTGTATCCTGCTGTTCATTCTTTTTCTAGGTTCCCTAGTCGATTGCTCTGTCCTGGCAATTTTGTTTCACCTGGTTGTTTGCGTCATTTTATTGCCTACATCATTGCTGTTCGTTCCTTCTTTCAGGTTCAATGTGATTGTTTTTCTTCTAGCAGCTTTTTGTTCTCATTTGCTGGTCTATATTTTGTATCGGAATTCGGTCATTGTTCTGTCCGCTCCGTGCCCTCCTCCTGTGTCCTCCCTTCATCCTAGTGTTTTTCCCCCATTCCCCTACAGCCTGCCCCCTAACTGATCCCTCCACTCTCCCTTTCCCCCCACTATGCCCTGGGCACCCTCTATGGTGCTCTCTGTCTATCCTATCTTCTCTAACTGTTTTTCTATCGCCTATCCTATCCTTCTCACTAAGTCTGGTAGGAAGAAGTTCAAGAGGGATATCCTGTTCTTCAACCCAGGTCTACCCATCGCTGATACCTACACCAGTGCTTCCTCTACACAGACCCTTACCGACATCCTATTTGTAATTCCCTCTCTGCGCCTATGGACCCTCCATATGGTCTCCGTTCTCCTTTTTCCTCTTCACCCATTAATGGTGGAACCCGATTGGAAGGCCATCCTGGCCCCCTTCACTCCCCCAAGACCATCATTAATGTTTAACTAAATGGCACCGTCTTGGTCCAAGGCCATTAGGCCAACCGCCTCCTTTTTGATAGATGCTTCTGCGCCTTATCAACTTCCTTTCTACTCTTGTTGTCCCTTCTCTCCCCTCTTTGGCTCCTCTTCCTCTGCCACCTCTACAGCTGCCCCTGCTACTTCTCCGGCCACCCTATTGCCTCTTTCATCTGCCACCCCTCTGGTACCCACCGCCCCTTCCTTGGCTACCTTGCCCTCTCCTCCTTCCTCCTCTGCCCATCCTTGCCTCCAACACTTCCTCATGGCGTACCTCTGACTTGTACCCCTCCACGGAAGTCTTTCTAAGGTGGCAAACCACTCCACATTGCCACTCTCAACTCTCGCACAGCTGTCAAACACTCCTCTGACATCTGCAGTCTCCTGGAAGAATTCCATCTGGATGTCCTTCGTCCGACCGAGACGTGGTTCACGGCCAGCTCTGCCACAAGCTTTGACACACTCCTTTCCGATGGCTACAAGATCCTCTCCGCGCCCAGAACCAACCGTCCCATTGGGGGTGTAGCCTTGATCTTCCCGGAGATGATAACTGCTTCTATCATTCCTATGCAGGACTAAGCCTTTGAATGCCTGGTCCGCAGGCTCTCTCTCCTGGCCTTTCTTTCTCCGTGGCCACTATCTACCGGCCGCCCGGCCAGGTAGCCACCTTCCTGAGTTAAAAGGCCATTTTCTACCTGGGACATGGCAAGCATGTAAATACACTACCAAAACAACTTATTTTTGGCTGATAGAAGATTACTTTCCAACTGCAAAACATCCAACGTTGTGTATTGCATACAATGCCTGTGTGGCTTAAAATACGCTGGGCAAACCTCAAGGGCAGTCCATCTGAGAATAAGTGAACATAGATCAAGAATACGATGCAAGAACATGTCTGCACCTCTAGTCTCACATTTCCTGGAAAAAACAACAAAGCAGAGGATGCTAAATGGTGGGTGTTGGATATAGTGAAACAAACATCTAACACACAAAGGGCACGCTGGATTCATAGTTTGAACAGCTTACAGAGCGGCCTAAATGAAGAGATGCCCATATTCCAATGAGATACTATTTGGAAATTAGCACTTTGAGATTAGTACAGGTTCAGAACACTCAAACAATCCAGATATGCTGGTTATAGAACCACACGCTTCCTCACATAAGCGGACCCAGAATTATGGCATCTAGCTTTATCATCCGTGCATTTATTTAGCATGTATAAAAGAAGGAACATATGTTGGATACAGTCAACTCAACTTCTGTAATTATGTGCGACTTCACAGCAACTTACCAGGATGGTGTAATGTAGCCCTATGTGCCACCTATTACTATAACAATTTTGAGCATTTAAAGACATGCACTCCCAGTTCTTTCACCCAACAGGTGTGCCTCTGTGTGCCCTGATGCTGGGGGCTCGCCAGTGAGAATAGGGAGTGGAATATCCCCTCAAGATGGCAGTCACAATTTACGACCATCTAAAAGATAAACACGAACCAGCCGCTGACTGCCGGATCACCAAGTGATGCTGTGGCTTGTTTTCATACACGGTTCACTCTCCTAAGTGAGACGGAGAGCTACACGCCGACTGCCTAGATATAACGCAGCAAGGTAGGTATAGTGCGAGGACAAGTCCGCAACTGTGAGCACAGAATAGCCAAGATGAACAACAGTGATATCGCGGGTCGCTGGATCGTGGATATCAGGATTTTCTCTCTTCCCCCTAGACAAATCAGACACCTTTTGAGAAGTTACAGACTACACATCGCATGCGAAAAGAAACAGAGCATCTACATTAATCAAAGCCTTGCCCTTCCTTTATTTTCCATACGGCAGGTCATACATGATGCTTACATAGAATGTGCACCCAGGATTCAAGAAGCCCAAGTAGAGCGCCTCAATGCACATAGAAAAGCTCCATCTGGTTCAATTCTTCCCACACAGCATACAGGTATGGCTAAACTCTGCTTGCATTGGCCCACACATTTATATCTTGTCATGCATTGCTTACAAACTTGCCACTAGAGTGACAAGGACTCATATCTTCCTAACTGTCTCCCTTTTCTGTTAGTTGGTAAGTTGATACGCCTACGTCCAATCTTGCTATTACGTGGAGCCGGCCCGCACAATCTTCAAACACAGTGGGTAAGTGAGATTCAATGTACTCTCACTTTACCATTCCACGCTAAGATTCTTTTCTTTTCCTGCGATGATACAGGTGTCACACATCAACTCATGGTGAACTTTCCTATCTCTCCCTCACTTTTTCTTTTTTTTACTTGCAGAGCACTTCTAGGTGCGGTATGTATTAAAGTTAGACACAATCGGGAAATCGTTTGATCCCCTTTTTTTGTAGAATCGTTTTATTTTACAGTGGGCACCATATAAATTCACAATAGTGAACTATGGAGGGGACTTAAAAGAGCCCACCAAAAAGCACATTTCTCTCCATTTTGTTCTTCAGGGGTCATCCCAAACCTGATTTTTGAGGAAGGCAAAATCATTCTTGTGACTACCGCCGAAACGTATCTAACCTTACATGGACAGCTGATACGCAATTATAGGCTACTGGTCTCTAACATTGCAAATTCGAGATGTACGTAGACGCCTGAGCCCTAAAAATTGTTTAATGAGCAAGATTTGTTAGCCCTATTACTTATTAGCTAGATAGAGAGGTATCATGACAGCCAATTAAACTGATTTAATGCTTGGTCTGCTCCTACTGCTTTTGCTAACTTATGAATTTTCAAATTGTTTAATTTTTTTCATTTCTTAACCATTTAGAACTTTTGAATTTTTTTTCTTGGATGAATATAATTAAATTGTACACAGGGGCGTGGCTAACTAGCCATGAGATAAGCTGCATTTCTTGGTAGCTCCTGCTGATCCTTGATGATCCTGGCATACACACGTGAAGCGGACGATGCATGCGCCAATTTGTTGAGCCCTCTGCAGAATGAATAAGCGCTGCGTGCTGTGAGCGACTTTTGGACCATAACTGATGCAAGGAACAAACGATATATTAAGAAGAAAGGAGACGAGATCCCGTGCAAGCTCCTGAAAAATGGCAGCTGCCCGCGAACAAAGGAAGGCGCTGTCGAGCCAGGGAAGCAAGATGGTATACTCGCTCTGAGGACCGAAAACTGCTGCTGACCGGCAGCTCCAGTGACAAGGAGCAAGACTGCGGTGCAGCTCTCGCTGCTTCTGAGGCCACTGAAATTGCCAGCCAACACTCATGTGGAGCGCAGTCTGGATCCCTGCGCTGGACTGACGAGATTGTACCCGAGAGCGGGCTCCACATTGCATGCACGGGCCAAAAAGGATTGTAGCACCTCGCAGTGAAGTGAACGCATGGGCTACAGCACACATGGCAGTGCACAGAGCATAATGGAGATATGCGCCTTACAGAGGAACCCACACATAGCGAGGAGCAGCCTGTGGCCCAGACGACGTGAGGAGGGACCGTAAAACTTCTGACCCCCAAGTGGGCACATGGATGTTAAAAGCGAATACAAAGTTGCAGCGGGAGCGCAGAACAAATGCTGGTGGCTCCGGAGGCACTGAAACTGACAGACGCGTGGGGACCGAGGTTGAAAACCTAAAGGGATAATCATTTCAGTAACGACACCGGACAAAATACAGGAACAAAGGAGACGCATCTGGATGTAACAGCAAGCTTGAAAAGAAGAGCAGAAAAGCAGACATGGAATCCAGCGGCAGTGTTTGCTGTACATGAACAGGTGGACAACAACAGTGTCCTGAGACACAGACACTGACACAGTATAAACAGGACCAGCAGCACAGGTGACAAGGCAGTGATGCGCAGACCATACACCTGAGCCAATTCAAACAACCATTTTGAGCACCCCAGCTGCAGCAGGCTGCCACAGGCATACTTCAAGGCAGTTGCAGGGTGTTGCTCCCTGCAGGATTCTAGTGGCATCGGCAGCAGAAATGACACAGGCTAGAATGCCAGAACTCACACAGATCAATAAACAACATTGGTGATACAGCAAGGGACAGAATACAGCAAAAGGGGGAACGAACCACATAGCGAGTAAGCACGGAGTGGTAACTGACAAGCTGCAGACCCATGTAGTTACCAAATGGGCCCCCCACACCCGTCTGAACCTAGTCTGCTATACACCTGAGCCCAAAACTGGAACTTTGACCGGATAGGAATATTATGGATAAGGTCTGTGCCTACAAGTGACACGCTGGTCCATCGGAGCCCACCAAAGTACTGGCACAGGGGACGGAAAACTAGGTTTATAATAACAATACACAAAAAACAAAAAACAAAACTTGCATCATGAGGATTGGAGAGGCAAGGCTGAAGACACTACTTGAGGTGCATCTGCTGCAGACGGGGAGGAATCTACACTCATTGTGACACAAAGCCTTATGTAGCAGAGAGAGAGCTGGTGACTTCCCGTAAGACCAGGAGACTCAGTGTGCAGGATGGCTGGGGCAACGTTCTCTGCAGGAGCTGACTGCAATACACACACTCCCCAGCACAGTCCAAGGCCTCGAGGGCATGGGAAGGAAATAAAGGACGCAGCAGATAAGAGGTGAGAGAAGGTTCGGAAACGGGGCTGCATCGAGACAGAAGGCAGCCCTAGGAGACAGAGCACAGAAGGGACCTCTGAATAAAGGGATACAGCGAAAAGTAATGGTGGAACCCACAGAGCATCATAGATGTGTCTGCAGCTGAAGCTGCTCTGGGTGAGGCAGGCTGTGAAACAGATACTGGTGGTGATACATTTGTATCACAACTGACCTGAGGCTGTAGGGGGGAGGCGGCCACAGGGAGGTTATGAACAACGGGAGACCAAGAGCACAGATAAAGGTGGCTCGCAGACAATTTCGCTGCAATAAGCACGGCAGGATTCGAGTAGCAATAGGAAGCAACCAGTGAGGTGAATGGGGATGCTGGAGGAACCTAGACTGTGGGCTGCTATGGAACGCAAAGGAGATGGAATGACAGAGGAGTGGGCACAAGCGACGTGTACCTGGGGAAGACACACTGTCCCACCTGCACCAGAAGACAAGCTTACTCCGGTGCAACCAATGACAAAACATTGAACCAGAACGTGAGTCGAAAATCTGGTTATTGGGGCATAAGGGAGGACAAGGGACACACAGCTTCAGCAACAAAGAAGAGCCAGAACCTTGCTTAGGTGCAGAGGACTGCTTTACCACACTGAAGGGGGAACACCCGGACAGACAGTCTGGCCATCACTTGAGCAACTACTTGCCCCTCGGCACAAAGCCAAGAGGCACTGAGCTAGCGCAGCCAGTACAACAGACACCCAGCCCCCATTGGACAAGAGCAGAACACGCCAGCAGTTGCCGAGATGGCATCTAAATTTCCCAAAACGAAAGGGAAGCAACCCACCATGGACGAATTCGTCAGGTCATCCCAATTGACGGAGGGCACCAGCAACAAAGAAAGGAGCCCACAGACGGAAACCGGACCGACGAGAAGCGAAAGGCAGATCCTAGAGGCAATAGACTTAAAGGTCACGTGGGAAACTAAACTGGAAGCGGCTATGGGAAATCTCAAAACCTCACTTGAATTCAAAATAGACACTGTACAAGTGGACGTCAACCTATTGCGACAAGACATCAAAGTGGTAGCCGAACGCACAAGTGAGTTAGAAAAAGAAGTCCAGTCAAACACCACTACCTGCAAGACGAACGCCTCAGAGATTCACATATTGCGCCAACAAGTGGATAACTTGGAAAGCAGAGCTGAGGAGGCTGAAGGAACAATGTACGCTCAAATCCCACAGACTATATAGAAACCATGTTGCTGCAAGAGATGGAGGGAGGGGAGCTTTCCCAAGGATTTGCGGTTGAGAGTGCCCACCGCGCACTGTCAAGAAGACTGGCTCCGGGCTCACCGCCGAGGCCAATCATCGCCAAAATATTGAATTACCGGGATAGGGAAAGAATCCTGGAGTATGTTCGCAAAGGGGGCACTATAAAGAGCATCTGCGGCAAAAACAGCAAAAACACTCCAGGTGCAAAGACGCCGACTAAACTTCAGAGCAGTTAAGAGGAGGCTGCAGGAGGCGGGCCTCAGATACCTGCTGATGTATCCTGCGAAACTGAAAGTCTTTCATAAAAACAAGGCATTGTTCTTCGAGACCCCAGAAGAAGCAGGAGGTGGAGGAGCAACGCGGGAGCAAAGACGAGAAGTGAGAAACCGGCCTGGAACTCTGAGGTGCTGTATACATAATGACAATGGGACTTGAATATAGCTACGCATAGTTTTGGGAAAAGTTAGGATGTACACATGGCGGGCAGAAAATACTGAAGCTACATGCAGGAGGCACGGAGGACCCATTTTACATCCCACTAGACAGACTAGTTAGGTTGCCAGTAGTGGGGCAACCTCCTGCTAGGTTCCTAGCACCGTTATACAGGGTAGGACCACATGCTGGAAGGTCTGAGATCCAGGGATGGAGCTGGGCTACAGTTGGGAATTGGGAGGGGGCGGGAAGTGTTGTGGGGTTTGCAGTGTATATAGTTATTTATGTTAAAATTAGACAGGGAACAAGCTTAAAACCAGGCCAAGGTATTCGAAGGGAAGGACACGGATGGAGGAAGAAGGGGATAAATGTCAATGGGAGACCTTAGAATAGTCACTTGGAACGTCAGAGGCCTCAACAGCTATCTGAAGAGAAACAAGGTGATGATTTACCTAAGAAGGCAAAAAATAGACATAGCCCTATTGCAAGAGACCCACCTCACAAAAGAAAAACTAGAGGGGGTGAAGAAAACATGGAGGGGGATTACCAGAGGAGAAACGTATTCGGCATATGCCAGGAGGGTAATCACCTGGGTGGCGCAACATGTACCGTTCCAATTGCTACAGGCCACGGAATAACCGGATGGGAGGATGGTAGTGATTCGGGGGTTACTAGATAACGGGGAACTGTGCATCATAAATACGTATGCCCCTAACCAGGACACAGTGGCCTATTTTAAGACACAACAAAATCAGCCCCCACATAGGAGGCGCTGTCATATGGGGTGGGGACTTCAATTGTACGCTGAACCCTAAAATAGGCAGGTCAGACACTAAACTAGATAAGCCCACCCCTGCGGCGAAAACGCTACAAACCCTGCTGAAAGATTTCAGGCTGGAGGAAATATGGAGGCAGCAACATCCGAATGGTAGGCAGTACCCACACTACGCTGCCCCACACGATGTATACACTAGACTGGATTATAAGTTCGCCGCAGCAGAACTTGTAGGGGAAATGACGGGCTCAGAATACAAGGCGAGAGTGTTATCGGACCATTCCCCCCTAGTTCTGAAGTGGCAACATCAGCCCCCTAGAGCCAGGATCCCCAACATGGAGGCTCAGGGCCGAGGCACTAAAAGACACAGCATTCCGAGAGGACCTAAGGGAGGAGATAATCGGGTACTTTGAAAATAATACAGGAAGTGTGGAGTCAGAGGGAACCCTATGGGAAGCCTTTAAGGTGGTAGTGAGGGGTGCAGCCATATCAAAATCTAAAGGGCTCCAGGGAGGCATAGAGCGGGAGCTACAAGAGACAGAAAAGAAACTAGAAATAATTATGAAAAGAGAGGGTACCTCACGGGAAGATGCCGAACAGAGGAGCCAATTGCAACAGGTGTATAGAGGGCTCTGGGAGAGGCTACGCAACCTGAACTACAAAAAATATATTGAAAGACAGCACGCAGGGGGTGATAAACCTGGAAGGCTGCTCGCATGGCTATAAAAGAATGAGACACCAAGATTAGCGGTCAGGGAGATAACGGGAGAAGAGGGCCAAGTCTGGAACACCCAGGAGGGAGAGAATGAGGGATTCCTTAGATTCTATAAACGTCTCTATGAAGACGCAGGGGAAATTGCAGTGCAAGAGATCCAAGAAACGCTAGAAGATATAGAACTACCTAAATTGAACGAGGAGGACAGAGTGCCCCAATCACAATAGAAGAATTAGAGACAGTGGTAATACACCTGCCCACGAGTAAAGCCCCGGGGACAGACGGGATCCTTATGAATTCTACAAAACTTTTAGACAAGAAGTGCTCCCCCCACTGCTAGCAATGCTAAACGAAGCCTTCGAGAAAGGGAGACTGCCAAAAACCCTGAGGGAGGCGATGATTATTCCACTCCTCAAACCTGACAAGCCAAGCACAGAATGCGGGTCGTATAGATCCCTATCCATGCTAAACCAGGATAGTAAAATCCTCACGGCCGTACTGGCGAACAGGCTGAAAAGGGTAATAAGTAAACTCATACACCCTGACCAAACTGGATATGTCCCAGGCAGAAGCATTTCTGAAAATCATAGGAGGCTCCGCTACATAATAGAACAGGTGGAGGGAGACCCCAGTGAGATAACAATAGTCTCCTTAGATGCAGTGAAGGCCTTTGATTCCGTAAGGTGGCCCTGGATGATGGCGGCATTGAGAGAATACGGGATGAGACCGGGATACTTGCGGTGGGTAAAAATGGTGTACAGCTCCCCGACCACTAGGGTCAAAACGTGAGCGATCATCTTCGATAAATGGCAATTTAGCAGAGGCACAAGGCAGGGCTGCCCATGGTCCCCGATGCTATACATCCTTGCGCTAGAACCATTAGCGATTTACTTAAGACAGCAATATGGAGAAATAGGGGTCTATACGAAAGGGGGGCCGCACTTGATATCATTGTACACGGATGACATGCTGTTGTATTTGCGGTACCCGGAAGAGAACTTGCAATACATCCTGGAAGTGATGGAGCGTTACGCGACCCTGTCGGGTATAGCAGTGAACCCCAAAAAATCATGCATGTTCCCCTTGGGGTGGTATAAGGGGGTCCAACGGGAGAATTTACCCAATTTGCAGATAGCCTGGGAGACCAAGACATTCAGGTATCTGTGGATTAATGTATATCATAGGATTGAAGACAAGCACAAATACAATATGGAGAGAGCTGTGGAGGGAATCAAGAATAGCATGGGGTTCTGGGCTAAGCTCCCCCTAGCTGTGGTGGGTGGGGCGGCCCTGCTCAAGATGGTAGTCCTACCTAAGATACACTTTTTTGTAAACATTCCATACATGTTGCCCTAACAGTTTTTCATCAAACTTGAGAGTATATGCAGAGGCTTTTTGTGGCACAACTCCAGAAATAGAGTGGCCCTATGGAAGCTACAGAACACACGACAAAGGGGGCATAAACCTGCCGAGCTTTGAGATTTACCACCTGGCAGGGCAGTTACTATATGTCGCTAGGTGGCTGTCGGAAGAAGAGACAGCGGAATCTAGATTACTGCAGGGGGAATGTGACCCTTATTTTTTAAAAGAACTGATATGGCTGCCCATCTAGAGCTGCGCGGGAATCCTAGATTGCTGGAACTGGGCTGGACGACATGGCACAAAGCGTGCCGAGTTATGGGAAACTCTACCCCATGCTCCCCACAGACGCCACTTGTGGCGTTAAGCGGTGGGGGGGATGAGCAACTGCGGAAAGGGATCCGCAAACACTGGGAGACGGTGGGCCTGGCAACCCTGGGAGACGTATGGCAAGATGGGAAGGCGCTGGACTTTCAAACAATAGTGGAAGAGACCGGGGTACACAAGGGGCAACATATCACATATACTAGACTAATCAAACGGGTGAAAGAAACATGGTCTGAAATAGTACTCGCAGAACAACCTGACACTGCCATAGAAACCATGTATGATATTTCGGAGGGAGGGCACGAAACGTCCCGGATCTATGAACTGGTGATGTCCAAAGTGGGACAGGAGCTGCTCCAATTAAGACGAGACTGTGAGGAGGAAGCGGAGAAGCTATGCAAGACGGGCAGTGGGAAAGAGCCCAGAGATATCACAAAAAGGTCTCTAGAAACGCAAGGCTGCAGCAGATACAGCTATATGTCATTCACAGGGCATATATGACCCCTAGGAAAGTCGCAGATTTGGTAATAAAGAAGAACAAAAGTGCCCCAAATGTGGGGAGGGGGAAGCCGGGATTATTCATATGTTCAGGGCGTGCCCCGAGGTGGGAAAATTCTGGGAGGAAGTTAAGCTACGACTAGCTGAAAAGGGAATCAAGCTGGACGTGGAATCTATATGGGCATGCATGCTGGGGGGGATTCGCCAGACCTCGCTATCTAAAACATGTTTGTAAACTTAAAGACCTGGCCTATATTATGGCCAAAAGGAGGATAGCCATGAGCTGGAAAGCAGCCCATAGACCCAGACTAGATGTATGGTGGCACGACCTCCTGAAATGGGCGGAAGCCGAGACAGTAGCATGGTACGAGGCAGCCAATAGAGGGGAAGATGGCGAAGTGGGGCCTCTGATAGCATGGAGACAAATGGTAGCCTCATTGTTGGGGACCCTCCCCGGCCAACCATAGTGAACAGGACAAGTCTGGGGACGAGGAAGTGGATGTACCTCAGCAGAACGACAATCCGACGAACGGTAGTGGAAGCTCGAGTTAAAAGCGGGGGAGGGGGATGACAGTAATTATAATATGCAAAATAAGCTAGTGTAACTTGCTTCAGAAACTGTCGAGTGTGTTGGTTATGTTTTTGTTTGTTTTGAAAACCAATAAAAACCTTTTCTTTTAAAAATAATAATTAAATTGTACACTGAATCAAATGAATAATAAAATGTGTAATTGGTGATAAAAGTAAAAAGGTTCACAATCTTTACATCAGACATTGGCATTTTATAGATCACCATGTCTTGCCAGATAGGTGTCAAATAGAAAAGACGCCCAATACTGCCACTCCTTTTATTATAAGAGCAGTGATTAATTTTCCGATGTAAACAACTTTCTTGTTTGGACAACTTTTTGTGTTAGAATTTTGAACATTTCCCC